>NC_084482.1:35212752-36648854 GCF_030035675.1 Rhineura floridana | reverse complement strand
CTGAGATATGCTAACAAACCTCTTCATCTAAATACTTACTGCCATGAGTCTTTTGCATTATGCCACACAGTGAGGCTTCACACACCCCCAAAGGGAATTGGCACCAAACTTCCAATTAAAGACCTGCTTGTTCTCTTCAGTTTTCAGTAGCTAACAAGCTTGTGTATTACAACACAAATTTGACATCAAAGGTCAACTGATGGACTTTACCTGTTGGAGATCATTGTGAAGAGTAATTGGATTGTCTCTGAGCACCCAATATAATTAGAAATGATAAAACTAAGCAGGGGGTGGATTTGATCAGAGTCCACCCCCTGCTTAGTTTTATCATTTCTAATTACACTGGGTGATCAGCGTCTGAATGAGCCAGCTGGAAGCCCCAGGAAGGCTTGAATATTATATTGTTCTTTGGATTGTGCCAAATATACTCCAATTTCAGGGTGAGGTTAGAAATAGTCCCCCCCCCAAAAAAACCCTTGGTTTTACTAATAATCACCTCTTAAAGAATAACTGGCCAGTGTCATTGTTTCCCTGAGTTGCCACTGCTTTCCGTAGCTACTGCTTTCCTTTTTACTGGATTCCATACATGGTGAATCTACCTGGTTAGTTATTAAAAGAGTCTGTCCCACCTTATTTCCAAAATGGAACTCAAGATGTCTAGAAAGCCAAAGGCATCATGCGGTATTTGAAACACAACAAACTTACCATGATTAAAAACAATCCCAAGCACCAACAGTAATGTTCTCTGGGATCAGCGGTTAAAATAAAAACAGCATGAAGCAAAACTAAACCAGAAAAACTGTTCAGCAAAAAGGAGATTGCCATGTTTTTGCCAGCCACCTAAAAAAAAGAGCATTGTGGCCTGACAGATCTCAGTTGTCAAGGCATTCTACAGAGCGCATGCCACTACAGAAAAGGCCCTACACCTAGTAACTGTCTTCACAGAGTTGAGGAATTTGGAGTAATGCCTCAGAAGATTAATGGTGCAAGAGGGGAAGGACAGGATTTATTTATTTATTTATTAAACTTGTATGCCGCCCCATAGCCGAAGCTCTCTGGGTGGTTTACAATAACTAAAAACAAATACAATTTAAAATACATCTTTTAAAAACAATTTAAAACACAATTTAAAAAATTAAAACAATATAGAACACATGCTAAAATGCCTGGGAGAAGAGGAAAGTCTTGACCTGGCATTGAAAAGATAACAATGTTGGCGCCAGGCGCACCTCGTCAAGAACATCATTCCATAATATGGGGGCCACCACTGAGAAGGCCCTCTCCCTTGTTGCCATTCTCTGAGCTTCCCTCGGAGTAGGCACCCGGAGGAGGGCCTTTGATCTTGAATGTAGTGTACGGGTGGGTTCGTATCGAGAGAGGCATTCCATCAGGTATTGTGGTCCCAAGCCCTGTAAGGCTTTATAGGTCAATACCAGCACCTTGAATCGAGCTCGGAAACATAAAGGCAGCCAGTGCAAGCGGGCCAGAATCGGTTTTATATGTTCGGACCATCTGGTCCCTGTTACCAATAATTTCTATCCTACATATGTAAGATAGCCACTATCAGAGTTGGCTTTGTGGTGAAATCACTGAGGAGAACTGAGGTCAACTGATGGTTGAACTCATCTTGTTTGTCCCCATCATCTAATAATAAGGAATACAGCCTCTGAACATGCACACAACTAGAAAAACATGTCACAAACCAACATTGTATCAACTGGATCAACACCTTCTAAATCTGATGTAGGGAAACTGTGGCCCTCCAGATGTTGCTGGACTACAACTCCCAATAGCCCCAGCAAGAATGGGCAGTGGCGTGCTATGATGGGAGTTCTAATTCGGCAACATCTGGAGGGCCAAAGGTTACCCACACCTGTTCTAAATGGACCAGTTTGTCTCAATTCAAAGTGATAAAGGACCATAGATGAGCCATCTGCCAAACATACACAACCAAAGAAAAGCCTTGTTGCCTCAAGAAAGTCTGTGTGAGCAAGCCAGACATGACGCAGAGAGATATAACATACAGCTCTGCCATTGCAGTCACCT
Source organism: Rhineura floridana (assembly GCF_030035675.1). Lineage (NCBI taxonomy): Eukaryota > Metazoa > Chordata > Lepidosauria > Squamata > Rhineuridae > Rhineura > Rhineura floridana. The sequence continues at coordinate 36,646,808 of NC_084482.1, read as the reverse complement.
TAAGTAAGGGCTGCCATTTCCCTTCAAACCTTTTTCTCCTCACTGATTTATTATACAGCTGTTCTTAAATTGAATTGGGCTGAAGCCTGGCATGCAAGCTGTCAGCTGGATGCAATTTTTTCCTTAAAAAATGGCCTCTCACTGTAGGTTAAGCCATTTTGTTAGTTCTAATGTGGTAAAGCAAACAGAGAGCCATTGGATGGGTTTAGGATAGATTTTGGGTTTGTCCTGTTATCTCCAAAATTAGGAAGGGAGGGGGAAGTTGTTTTTTTCCTTTTTCTTTTTTACAAGACACAACTGTTTGGAAAAACTTAAAACCAGATTTCCTGTCCTTCATCTTTATGAGTATGGGATCCCCTTTGTAAGCTCAAAAAGCGATCCCCCAATGCTAATTGTAATTTTAATCCCTGTTAATTGAACAAATGTGTGGCAAACTCACATCTTAAATATCCCTTTCCATAAAAAGCTCCCTGCAGGCAGGGAGGTGTTGCTTTCTTTTCTTATTGTAAAGGTCCAATCAAATTGGTATACTCCTCCCCCTGACAGTCTGAAGATGTACAGTCCTGTCTACCAATACCAGTGGGTGACAGTGTTGGACTAAGAACCAGGTTCAAATTCCCACCCAGTCATGAAGCCCACTGGGTGACCTTGGACCAAACACAGTCTCTCAGCCTGACCTAGCTCACAGAGTTGGTGTAACGATAAAATGGAAAAGGGAGGGGAACCACGTGCATCATTTTGAGCAACTTGGAGGAAAGACGGGATATAAATGCAATAGTAAGAACATAAGAACATAAGAAGAGCCTGCTCGATCAGGCCAGTGGCCCATCTAGTCCAGCATCCTGTTCTCACAGTGGCCAACCAGGTGCCTGGGGGAAGCCCGCAAGCACGACCCGAGTGCAAGAACACTCTCCCCTTCTGAGGCTTCCGGCAACTGGTTTTCAGAAGCATGCTGCCTCTGACTAGGGTGGCAGAGCACAGCCATCACGGCTAGTAGCCATTGATAGCCCTGTCCTCCATGAATTGGTCTAATCTTCTTTTAAAGCCATCCAAGCTGGTGGCCATTACTGCATCTTGTGGGAGCAAATTCCATAGTTTCACTATGCGCTGAATAAAGAAGTACTTCCTTTTGTCTGTCCTGAATCTTCCAACATTCAGCTTTTGAATGTCCACGAATTCTAGTATTATGAGAGAGGGAGAAGAACTTTTCTCTATCCACTTTCTCAATGCCATGCATAATTTTATACACTTCTATCATGTCTCCTCTGACCCGCCTTTTCTCTAAACTAAAAAGCCCCAAATGCTGCAACCTTTCCTTGTAAGGAAGTCGCTCCATCCCCTTGATCATTCTGGTTGCCCTCTTCTGAACCTTGTCCAACTCTATAATATCCTTTTTGAGATGAGGCGACCAGAACTGTACACAGTATTCCAAATGCAGCCGCACCATAGATTTATACAACGGCATTATGATATCGGCTGTTTTATTTTCAATACCTTTCCTAATTATCCCTAGCATGGAATTTGCCTTTTTCACAGCTGCCGCACACTGGGTCGACATTTTCATCGTGCTGTCCACTACAACCCGAGGTCTCTCTCCTGGTCACCGCCAGTTCAGACCCCATGAGCGTATATGTGAAATTAAGATTGTTTGCTCCAATATGCATAATTTTACACTTGTTTATATTGAATTGCATTTGCCATTTTTCCGCCCATTCACTCAGTTTGGAGAGGTCTTTTTGGAGCTCTTCGCAATCCCTTTTTGTTTTAACAACCCTGAACAATTTAGTGTCGTCAGCAAACTTGGCCACTTCACTGCTCACTCCTAATTCTAGGTCATTAATGAACAAGTTGAAAAGTACAGGTCCCAATACCGATCCTTGAGGGACTCCACTTTCTACAGCCCTCCATTGGGAGAACTGTCCGTTGATTCCTACTCTCTGCTTTCTGCTACTTAACTAATTCCTTATCCACAAGAGGACCTCTCCTCTTATTCCATGACTGCTAAGCTTCCTCAGAAGTCTTTGGTGAGGTACCTTGTCAAACGCTTTTTGAAAGTCTAAGTACACTATGTCCACTGGATCACCTCTATCTATATGCTTGTTGACACTCTCAAAGAATTCTAACAGGTTACTGAGACAGGACTTTCCCTTGCAGAAGCCATGCTGGCTCTGCTTCAGTGAGGCTTGTTCTTCTATGTACTTAGTTAATCTAGCTTTAATAATACTTTCTACCAGTTTTCCAGGGACAGAAGTTAAGCTAACTGGCCTGTAATTTCCGGGATCCCCTCTGGATCCCTTTTTGAAGATTGGCGTTACATTTGCCACTTTCCAGTCCTCAGGCACGGAGGAGGACCCGAGGGACAAGTTACATATTTTAGTTAGCAGATCAGCAATTTCACATTTGAGTTCTTTGAGAACTCTTGGGTGGATGCCATCTGGGCCCGGTGATTTGTCAGTTTTTATATTGTCCATTAAACCTAGAACTTCCTTTCTCATTACCACTATTTGTCTCAGTTCCTCAGAATCCCTTCCTGCAAATGTTAGTTCAGGTTCAGGGATCTGCCCTATATCTTCCACTGTGAAGACAGATGCAAAGAATTCATTTAGCTTCTCTGCAATCTCCTTATCGTTCTTTAGTACACCTTTGACTCCCTTATCATCCAAGGGTCCAGTCGCCTCCCTAGATGGTCTCCTGCTTTGAATGTATTTATAGAATTTTTTGTTGTTGGTTTTTATGTTCTTAGCAATGTGCTCCTCAAATTCTTTTTTAGCATCCCTTATTGTCTTCTTGCATTTCTTGCAATAATAAATAAATAAATAATTTCAGCAGCAGTATGTTGACCACAGCCTCAGCCAACCTGCTGAGCTTTTCTTTAAAAAAAATAGTAATCAAGAAGCAGCAATGTGATGGTGATAGATTGTAGATTGTGCACTGCAGACAACAGGGTGGATAGATTAAGGAGGGGTTAATGCTTTTAGGCCTTGGGGTGATCATCAGAACTGGTGACTTGGTTAGCATGCACTTGGGGAATGAGAGTGGAGCAGAGGACAGATCAGTGCACGCACACACACAAATACACCTGCCCCTCCTGCAAGAATCTGGAGGCGTGCATGCATTTGGGCATGTGGGAGAGGGGAAGCCCTCAACTGCCACAGCATCTTGGACAGAGAGATTGGGAGGGCAGAATGTAGGTGGAAGAAAGGGGGCATCGGAACACACAGGCTCAGAGATGGGGAGAGAGCCAGTCCTGAGCTACCTCACTGCTCTTTGGCTCCATCTGGGCTGAAGGCGAGATCTGGGCAGCCTTGCAAAAAAGAACAGTTTTTAAAAGGAGGTGGCAACGAAGCAGGAGCCAAGAAAGGCATGCAGGCTGGCTGCCAGGAAAGAAGTAGGAAAGCACCCTTTCCTTGCAGCCTTGCTTCTTTTTGCTTCAAGAAAAGCCCTCTCCTCTCGTTCTGAGCAAGGGCGTCATCAGCAGCGGTAGTGCGAGGAGACAGGAGTCGGTGATAGTAATCCCCTCTTCTTCCTGGTAGCGACATCCAAGCCTCCTTCAGCATCTGAAGCATTTTTTATAAGCAGACACCTGCCCTCAGTGTGACTAAAGCTCTGCCTCTTCAGCAAAAGGCCTCCCCTCTCATTTGGAGCAAGGAGGAAGTGTCGTTTGCAGCAGCAGTGAGGAGCAGACAGCATCCAGGGAGTGAAGACTTTTTTTAAAAAAAAAAGTTAATAAATAATTCATTTCTTTACTGTTTGTGGTCCCCTCTGGCTTACTTCATGGCTCCCCTGAGGGTCACGGCCCCTAGGTTAGGAACCACTGATCTATATCATAAACTCTGCTACCTGGGATGCAAATTGAACAGGATTTATATTATTCATTTTTACCTAAATCCTCTGTGCCTCTCATAATATCTCTGGGAACATTATTATGTATTTTTAAAAGCCCTGCCAGAAACCCAAGGATAATACATTTTCATCTTTAGTAAACTTCAAAGCGCCCTTTGTACAATTTGTAACGTGTTCAAAAACTTAATATTTAAACAAGCAATGAATTCTGCAGTGGGTTCATCATCCTAGTCTAGTCAGATCAGGTGTGGCTAACCAGAGGACCTCCAAATGCTGCTGGTCAAGGATAAGAAGAGCTGAGGTCCAACAACATTTGGAAGGCTACAGGTTCCCCACCCCAAGTTAGATGGTGGTAAACAGCAATACCCCATTTGTCTTACATGGGATGGGTTGGATCCCACATCAACATAAGTCCAAACAGGAGGGGCTGGAATTAGGGGTGTTGAAGACTTGCCAATGTTTGCTTATTTGTCCCAAGTCTGGAATGGAAATCAGTCCAGCAAACATAATTGGTATTTGCTCTTATTGTTGTTATCAGTCTGCTAGGTACTAGCCATATGTAATTGATGACTCTTACCCCCATTTGCTTTGTGTTTCCTTTGCACTGAAATGAATGGCATGGAATAACGTTATGGTAACAATTAATTAACTATATCAAATTCCACCATGTCAGACAGTGAGATGAATAACACTGTTTTTGTCAGAAGCTGAGCTGCATTGGAATAGAAACTGTGCTGCATGTGTTGAACACGGCTTGGAATGGAAATCAATGCCTTCTGATAGCCTGAGTAGGAATATAGACTCCCTACCTGTAATACATAGCAAGTAGCTGAACTAAAGAAAAGCATTCATGGAAAACAAAGGTTAGCTACCTAGCATACTAGCACTCCTCAGTTTCTTCCTTCCCGATAGCAAGAGGCAATATAAACCAAGGTGACACAACTTTCTGCTATCACTTGTTGTCAGCGAGACTGACACAATTAAACTCCCCACCCCTGCATTTTTCTCTGCAGTTGTGCCTGAACAATGGTACAACTGCTGGAGGCTGCCTGATCGGTGCCTTTTCATATGGCAGAGTGCAGACTAAGGAACTGTTATTAAATCTATAGAGTTAACCTTTTAGGGAGGAAACATTGTAGTATGGAACCTCTCTGACATGCGCTAAAGTCTAAATAAAATATTGGAAGAGGAGGCATTATTGCAGGAGCTGTTAGTGTGTATCCTGAAAGGTACAACAAATAAAGGGGGGGGGTTGAAACAGCCAGAAATCTTCAAAAAACATTATGCTGCCACCCCTAGCATGTATACAAACACTTTTCATTTTGCCTTTGCAGTATGAAAAGAGTTTATTAATAGGCTACCAATGTATTATATGCAAATATGTGAAACTGAGCCCCCATGCAATTCTTTTTAAAAAAACAAACCCAAAGTGTAACTGCAAGAGAAGGATTTTTTGGTAAGGAAAGGAAGGGCAGAAATATTGTAAATTAATACATAATTCAGAGCTGGTAAGGGAGGGTATATGTATGTGACAGTGTGCACTGAATGCATACACACACATCCCCATAACCTCCACCCAGATGGCTTGATACCTCTGCCCAGATTTTCCTGGTAAGGTTCCAAAAGCATTTGATCTAACAAATACACACTTGGAACCTTTCATGGGGGACAACATCTGGAGGATAGGGTGGCAGAGTGATTTGGACTTGGAGCAGGGACATGTCAGGCAGGAAAATCACACACCACCACCACCACCACTTCTCTACTCGAACTTCTTTTCCTCTCCCATACTTCTGTTTATTTATTTATTTTAGCTCAAGGGAGGGGGGCTCAGTTTTATGTAATGTGTAGTTAGCCTCTTGTGTAGTTGTTATTGCATTTATATACCACCTTTCTTCCAAGGAGCACAAGGCAACCTACATTGTTCTTTACCCATTTTAATCCTTAAAACAACCTGTGAGGTAGGTTAGACTGAGGGGTAGTGACTAGCCCAGGGTCACCAGTGAGCTTCATGGTGGAGTGGAGATTTGCATCTGAGGGTCCCCAGTTCTAGGCTGTATTTGACCCCTCAAGTTGCCAGCCCTCTTTACAAACTCTAGTTACCAGGATTCTTTGGGGAAAATAATGTGCTTTTAAATGTATGGTGTGTATGCAGCCCTAATCTCTGATTTTCTAACCACTATACTGCACAGCCCTTACCTGCTTGTGGATCTTTTACTAGCATTTTGCCAAGTTGCTGGAAACAGACAAGAACTGTTTCCATTATATGCGGCAATTGTGTTTGCTGCACCCACACTAATAGGTGCTTAGGGATGGGAGAGAAATTCAGTTCAGGTCATGTTTTAATTTTATTCTTATTAAGCTGCTTCCCTCGCGCAAGCAACCCAAAGCATCTTACAGCAATAAACATTAAAACCAATTATAACAAGCTCATTAAAAACAAAAACAAAAAAACCTGTCAGTACAGATAAAGACAGATATGTTTGAGCCATAAAGTCCCATGATCCAGCAAAATGCCTCAACTTTAAAAGCCAACTGTCTTAAGCCAACTGTTCTCTGAAGAGAGGTGACTGACGTTTCAAATGTTAGAAACCTTCTACAGATTAAGAGAGAGACAGCAGAATCATTACAACTAGTCACTTTTACATACTTGTGCACAGGGCTCATGAAAAAATGTTCAACTGCCAAGATGGAGCTCATGAAACATAAGGGCCAGACTAAATGCAATGAAAGATGTTTTTAATGGAAACTTACCTAACTAGCGCTTTCCAAAACAATATGTGAACCAGAATGCATCTATCCTTCAAAAGTCACACTTTGTTGAATATTGTGTAATGTAGTTCTCCAGCCAAAAAACATATATGGAATGTATAGATAAGGGGGAGGCATGCATATATCAATCAATCAATCATTTATTATGGTCAATGACCAGCACTGGCATGCATATATTAGGGGAAATAATATACAAAAGGGTTAGGAAAAATTGCTTGCAAAAATATGTACATTAGGGGAAATTGCATAAGAAAAAATGTACATATTAGCGGGAGACATGTGCACCACAATACTTAAGAATTTTCAAGAGTGCTTTAAAAAATAACTGATGTGGAAATGTAGCGAATAACATTGGAAAATGAGAAATATAGTGAATAACATTGGGAAAATGAGAATCTGAGAGAACAGAAATGGACAGATCTGTGTCCATCCCAACCAGTATTACACAAATGCTGGCTATGGTAAATTTGTAAAGAATGGGTGGGCAAGCTGTGGCCCTCAACCCTCTGTGAGCAATCAGTTCAGACCTCTGGTGAGAGCGATCTATTTCTTTCTGCAGTCTGCTGGGCAGTGAAAAGCAGGGAGAGAGGGAGAGAAGGGGTAGCAGCAGTAGTGGCTCCATGTTAGTTGGGCAGTAGAATCCACTCCGGGTTTTAGTCTGAAATTTCAAGGAGCTGCATCACAGAGAGAGAGAGAGAGAGAGAGAGATGGAGAGAGGTGACCACACCCACTTTTGCCTCTGGCCCCACCAACTCCTTGCTTTGACGCCACCCGCCTGCAGCATGTGGCACTGACAGTAAAAAGGTTCTCTGTCCTTGATGTAAAAGTGTGACAGGGAGACATAAATCACCACACACTTGGTGGTGATACATGGTGACCATATGCTGAGGAGCTACAGATGGTTTTAGTACCTTGGGTCTGTCCACTGTGTGTTTCGGGACACACTTCTGCCCCCCATACCTAATGTGTGAAAGAAAGTGGTATATTTAGTGTGTTTTACCACAGCAAGCGTCAGCAATGTAGCCACAGCAATCCCAGTTGCTGCCAAAAATGTGAAATGACCCTGGATGTCCTTTTTCAGCCCTTTTTTGGTTTATTTCTAATGATGAGCTGACTAATATATACAATTATATGATTCAAAATTGTACATGAGGATTGTAAGTTTGCCATCTTTCTTCCTGACAGACTTAAAGCAGGGCTGGAGAAACTTTGCCCCATGGGCCTAATTACGTAGGCCCACTAGGCCTCCCCATTTGGCCCACAAGGCTGCTTCAGACAAGTCACCCCCATCCGCTAGGTGTGGGGCAGGTAAAAACCTGGCTCACCCAAAAGGAGATGTGCAGGCATAGCCAATCAGTTCAGCTGCAGTGCCCTGTGCCTGGGGAACCTTCCAGATGTTGCTGAACTACAACTCCCATTATCCCCAGCAAGGATGGTCAGTGGCCAGGGAAGATGGAAGCTGTAGTTTAGCAATATCTGGAGGGCCAAAGGTTCTCTACACCTGGCCTATGGAAAGTGATGGGCACGATAGCACTTTGAAAGGGGCTCCTGAAGACCTGACAACCAGCTAATTGTCAAATCCTCAGAAGCCCCTTTCAAAACACCTTCTTGCCCAGTCTTTAAATCTTAAACTGTTGCCCAGCAGCCAGGCAGAATTTCAACTGCCAGCTCAGTAAGCTTTTTGTGTGTGGAATGGGGAAGGGACACCATCTTGTCCTTCATCGCAGGCAGCAAAAATGCCATGGGCTGTTCCCCTGAGTCATTGAGGTGAATGAGTGCAGCACTGGGCCCTGCTGCATCAGAAGCACAGACCGCCGGGCTGTCTAAGCCATGAGAGAACAGCTGCCTCTTCAGTGACCCAAAAATGAATGTTCTCTTGGATGGCAGGTCTGCTTTTAAAACTGGGAAACAATAGAAGCCTAGTAGAAGTGATTAAATGCCATTGCCTTGCCATGTAAAACAAGACCACTTGAATTCAAGACACCTAGCCTGGGGCCAGCCACACCTTTTCTTTTCAAGTTTGTTTTCAAACTAAAATCAAGTTGCTGTAACAAAGCGTGTCAGGAAAAACAGTAAGGAGCCAGCTCCATTTCTAATGGTGGGCATTTTTTCCCAGCTAACTGCAAGATAAGAGATTTGTTAATTTGTGTATAAGGAATAGAGCAGCTTTTCCTGTGTACTTCAGTCTTTTGTTTCTCCTTTGCCTTCTAAATCAGTTTGTGGTTTCTGTTGTGACTGGTGAGCATCCGTTAATCCGCTCAGTGCAAAGTGTTGTTAAAAACTGTGCAAAGCCCAGGGCCAAAAGGAATGTATAATCTGGAGTAGCTGTCTTGTTAACTTTGCTGAACTATTTCATGGTTCTCGTCCAACTTTCCTCATTCTGCAGATCCTCCAGAAGGTTCCCTCTCTATAATGCAGGCTTGGTGGCTGACAATAGGTGTGAATGCTCTTACTCCAAGATCATATGTGACCCCAATCTGTCATTGAGATATTTTGTGCCTTACATTTCTAAGTATCCCTGGCACACCCACATGTGTGCCAAGGAATCAACTTTTGGCTTTTAAAAAAAGAAGCATTCAAGGTGAAATATAATTAACAACAATCAATAAGATAATACACATGCTAAAACAATATTTAAAAGCCTTCAGTTTTTAATACAAAGAAGAATAAAAAGGTATTTATTCTGCACTTGAACAGTGAGTAATTCCAGAGGGATAGTCATGTTAGGCTGCAACCAATAAACACTTACCTGGGAGTAAATCCCATTGAACCCAATGGAGCTGAGTAGACATGTACTGGATTGCAGCCTTAGTCTGTCACCACAATCACACACACAAAAAGAGTTTACTGACATTATAAAGACTTATAAATGTAATGTGACATAAGCTAGCTATTGTAGATGGGAATCCACTTTATCAGTGGTACTTCTATACCAGTTTTAGTGCTACAGACATCACGGTGCACTGCAACCGTTCTATCCCACCAACCAGCCAGGATCTACTAAGGCACTATGAATATGTTCTACCTGTCTGTTTCATCTATAATTTTTTCAGCTTAATATGAAAGGAAACCTAAGAAAACTGGAGTTTATCCAAAGACCTTTCCTTCTTTTCCTCTAATCACACAACCCTGGGTCAGATTTGGGAAACAATGGTATTAAAGTTAGGTCTTTAATATGGCCCAAGTCAATCAAATATTAGATCAAATTTTACTGCAGGGGTGGAGAACTTGTGGCCCTCCAGATTCCAACTCCCACCAACCCAAGCCAACAAGGCCAATGATCAGGGTGATGGGAGCTGGACTCCAATAACATCTGGAGGGCCACAGGTTACACAAGCAATGCATGTGCCAATTTTAAGAAATCGTTTTCTAGATCTCATTAAGAGCCGCATTTTATCATCAGCACCAACATGTCAAACATAACTCTTTCCCATCACACACTGCTGCCGAAGGGTATTGGCACACTCATTCTTTGCTGTTACACAGCCTCATGAAGCACAAATGTCTAAGAATAATGCATCATGTTGAATGCTTCCAGGTACCCAGAAGCAACAGATGTTACATGGCCAGTTACACTGTGGGACTTTCCTCCCACAGCTCTCTGTCAGAAAATCTGCAATAAAATTGTCTTCTAAGCTGTCAGTTCTACACAGAACAAAAGCTGTTTGGTTCTACCAAGGTAGAAATTGGTATCCCGTTCTAAGCCCCAGAAGGGGCTCAATCCGCACATCTCAAGAGGCAGTCTTTAGCACATGGGTAGCCAACCTAGTGCTCTCCAGATACCATTGCCAGTACAGCCAATGGCTGGGGATGATGGGAGATGTCCAGCAACATCTTTACAGCACCAGGGTGGCTACTCCTGCCCTAGCACCATACCTCCTGCCATACCAGTACTCTGTTTCCACTGAAAGCTTGCTAGGCTGAGTTCTCAACTTCAAGGGCACCATCCAGGCTGCAGTACTAGCCTGAGCATTCATTCAACTGATCCAAAGGGACAGTCACTGTTCATCAAACCTAAGCCCTATTCTTAGACCTAGGCCCTCTACCTGAGCATCTTGTCACTACTGTGAGGATGGTGTTTAAACACTTGGTCTCTGCCTTGGATTCTTGGCCACTAACTGGCTTTGCCTAGGTATACGCTTCTGGTCCTCTTTTCTTGCTGTCTTGGAACCTGATCCCTGTGTACTTTGGGGCCAGTTCCTGCTTTCAGCCCAATTGGGCTGACAGTCAGCTCCCTGCCCTCCTAGGTTCCAGACCTGAACTTCCTAGATCCTGACTCTTGCTGAGACCTATGCTTGCTGAAGAATCCATCCTCTGTATTGCAAACTTGTAAATAGAAATTGCCTAAGTAAGTATAATTGCAGTGGAGGCAACAGGGGGGAAAAGACCTTGCCAGACATTTTAAAAAAAAGTGGGGAAAAGCTACAACAGCAGTTCTTACCACTAACTTCTCCATATAGCATTATGGCAACTGCTATTCCTATTCCTTTTATGTTTGGCCAGATGCCCTGATATCATACAACAGGAGACACAAGACAGTGAGACACTGTGGCTTTCAAATCCATAGGAAATGGTAAACAGGTGATGCAGTGTAGTGCTTTGCTAGTGTAGTTGCTGGGGAGCCTGTCCTCTTCAAAGATGCGATGCCAGGGGAAGGCCAAAGGTGCCGTCAGATGTCACGATCAAGGAAGAGGAAGGGCCAGGGTCTACAGGTTGGTGATGGTGAACAAGCTCATTCATAAGTTTCATTCAGTCCCTTGCATCTCCAATTAAAAAGTGCTCCTTTGTTGGCAGGACAGAGAGCAATTTCTTCCTGAAAGGTTTCTCCGGTCACTTCTATTTGCTCAGACATCAATGGTGTATCTCAATGGGGCACTTTTTGACAATCCAAATTGCATTCCAGTTTTGGCACACAGCAGCAGGGACAATGGGTTAAAGCCCCCTATCCTCCTTTAGGGTCCTGATCCATGTCAGGGATCCCACACTGGCTATTTGTAGAAATAACATTAAATAAAATCCTGCACTTTAGAGTGGAGCTAACCTATGTAGTTCAGCCCTCACGGGACAAGCCAGAGTTCTGATGTGCAAATACATTCAGTTCCTGTTCTGCTCCTGGTTATACCCTTGGGAATGTATTGGGTTCTGAACTGGGCTTGGAATGGAATTACTTTCCATTTTTTATGGGATAATGGGTTCAGTTCACTGAGCCCATCTGCAATTTGAATTTGTGGATGGGGAGTCAGGGGTTGCCTCTCACTTGTTCAGGTCATTTTTCTGTTTTTGAAAGGATATCCAGATGCACATTGATGCATTAACACATTTCTGTTTGTGCAGTGTTGATGCTAACAGCAATAATGTATACAATTTTTTTTCTGATGTCCTGCTGAAAGTATTAAAGACTCTCAAAGTAGCTGAGAAACAGGGCAATTTTCCATGGATTGGATCACTGCAGGTTACCTGCATTCTAGTGGATAACCTGAGATTGTGTCACTCAGGCTGTCACCTTACTTTCAAAAGACCTCTCAAAGTCCAAGGCTGACACAGAAATGACAGCAAGTTGACTGAAGACTGAAGTCAGTAGAATCAGCTCAGATAATTTTTGCCATTTTACTGATTCTGAAGCAGGAAAATAAAAAACATACCAAAAAATATCAACAAAACCCTCCAGTTTGAGCTGAGGACCTTGACAGTAGCACCTCTGTCAGTTTGTTTGTTGGATACTGTCAAAAAGTATAAACTGGCCAAGCACTAGCTGTTGTAGTCCTCTTAACAATTCAGAGATCTGTCTTCAGTCTAGTTGCTAAGGGAGTGTGGACTTTATCCTTTCCTATGGGTATGAAGGGTGGGTTTTTTAAAAAAATTATTCACATACATGCAGAATACCAAGCTTGTTCCTTTAAAAAAAGAAAAGAAAAAGCAGAGGTCAAAAGCTGTTGATGGCTTCACTGATATCTGGACAGCAGTTAAGCTGCACTATATGGCACCAAACAATGGTTCAGGACAGGAAGCATCCCTACCAGGGGTGCAGAGCCTGTGGTCCTCCAGATGTTGCTGGACTCCAACTCCCATCATCCCTGATCATGCTGGCTGGGGCTGATAGGGGTAGGAGTCCCTGGTTATATCTCTGGTTATTATGCAGGTAGATTAACACATCCCCTTCACACAAATTGTAATTAGGCAACAGTTTTTTAAAAATGAAATAAACGGAGATAAAGTATGTATCTAAGGCTGGGTAGACAACATGGTGCGTGCCAGATGTTGCTGAACTACAGCTACCATCATCCCTGACCATTGGCTATGCTGGCTGGGACTGATGGGAGTTGAAGTCCAGCAACACTTGGAGGGAACCATGTTGGCTACCCCGATCTAAGCCATCCATTCCTATGTTTTTCACTTCCTGCCTTCTTATAGCCATATAAGAACCACACTTCCTCATTGGACCTATCTCTACTTCCTAGGATATGAATAAATTATGCAACACTTGAATCTTCTGAAACACTAAGGACAACATTGGAGGCAGTGCTCTGAGTTCTACAGGTGGGTGGGCACAAGGGACAGGGCTTTCTCCATCATGGCACCAAAGCTATACACCCCTCCTAGGAGGTACTCCTGGCACCATCTTTATTTACCTACATTCCATTGGGTGGTAATGTTGTTGCTGTTGTTGTTGTTTTTAAAAAAAGACTGCAGTAGATATTTGGGACTTTTCAGTGAACTATTTTAAGTACAGAACTGCATTCTGATTTACATTGCTTGACATACTGCTTTGGGGTGCATTTTATTAATTCTGACTGCATTTATTGATATAAAGTGTGTTAGCCATTTCGATTATCTTTTACATAGAAAAGTGAGATGGAAATAAAACAGCGAAATGTCCAAATCCCTCCAAATGTGTGTGTGCGTGCGTGCATGCACACACACACGAACATGCATGTTTCCTTTGGCGCCATGACATTTCATTGCTGAGGTCAGATAAGCAGACATTCACATGCTTCTGAAGCATTTCACAGACAGGAAGCAGAAAAGATACATTTTGTATGCATTCCAGCATACGCTATCAAACCACTGTTGCTGCTGATTTCTTTCTGGGTCATGAGCATTTAGCTAAGGGTGAATTAATGTATTCAATTAAAACAGGAGTGTGAAGGTTTGTAGCCAATCTGTGATAGACTTATTACCTTCCAGCTTGGCCCCCGTTGTCTGGGAGCTGCACCATCTACTAGTCAGAAGCAATGATCCATGTTGGCTGATCATGTAACAGCTGATGATAGCAATTTATTGCACATAATCTGGTTATCCATCCACGGCTGCAATTGTCATGCAGAATAATAAATTAACATGTAACCTTACCCTCAGCTTCTGCTTCAGCTGAAGTTGCACAGCAGCTCAAATAAAGCAGAGATAACATAGCAACCTGCCTTATACTGAGTCAGACCGTTGGGACATCTAGCTCAGTACTGTCTACACCAGTGGCTCTCAAACTTTTTTGGTTTGCGGCGCACTGTAAAACATATAAAAAATTTCTGGCGCACTTCATGTACAAAATTATAAATATATCAATATATTTTAAACTATGAATAAAAATAACTTAAACTATAGAAAACTATTACCCTATACAAATGGGTTTCTTCTCATTTTTAAAATATACTTTTATAATATTTGAGGCACACCTAGCCACCTCTTAGGGCGCAGCAGCTGACCAGCAGCAGCTCTCCTGAGTTTGAGATAGGAAACACTGGAGAAGCTGGGGACTGGACCTGGAGCCTTCTGCAGGCCAAACAGATGCTCTGCCACAGAGCTACAGCCCTTCCCTGAAGTAGCAATTTCACACTTCCAGCATCATCAGAGATGTCAGAAGTGCAAAGGAGCATCAGTCAGAGATGCATGATCGACTTTCACTTCTTGCTTTTTGGCTTGTAATGCAACATGGGAATTGGGACTCACAGATATACAGCATGTCGAAATTGGAGAGCTTCAAGATCTCACATATGAACTGGTTCTACATAGGTGATGAAGTGGCACATGTAACTGATTACCTGCTTTCTGCTTTTTGGACTGGTGCATGCTACCTAGGGCCTGCCATGAGAGCATATAGAGCCGCCTCTAAATTCGGGGCTGGACAGCACTCGCATGTATGTAAACCCATGCCTCCCTAGAGAGACTGTCTACATCAGGAGTGCCCAAAGTTGTGCCCTCCAGATGTGGTGGACTACAACTCCCACCATCCCTGGCCATTGGCCATACTGGCTGAAGCAGATAGGAGTTGTATTCCAAAACATCTGGAGGACACCAGATTGACTACCCTGATCTATATCACTGCTACAAAGTAATAATTGGGGGGAATCAAAAACTGCCATGGCAATTAAGCAAATTAGAGTGGCCAAACACATACACACACTCCATGTGAAAGAGCAATTTTACACAAACAGTAACTCTGGCTATGAGTCTGGTGGTTGCCCTGCATATTCCCATTGCACTTGGAGGAGCTGCCCACGCATACAAACCAGGCCTTTGCCTGTCTTTCTTCTTCTCTCAATCTCTTTTCATTTTTTTTCTATAAAAATAAATAATCTACGGTTGTTCTCTACAACTGCTTTAATTATTCACTAATTTACAACCAAGTTTGTAAATTACCATAAGTGTGGTGCATATTTTCTTTAACTATTAAGATTTTTCATTCAAATAAAAAACAAGGCACCTTTTTAAGAAATAGGGCATGGGTGGTCTTCCCAGCATCAGATCCAAGAACAGTCTTTGCATGAGCCATCCCATAATAGTCCTTGCAGGCCAGAATGAAGGTAACTGAGCAGAGTTGTCATGTAAATTGGATGTGAAGAATGTGTTCCAGTATTAGCAGATTTAGAAACCAGCAACTTGTGTGTGTGTGTGTCTCAGAGCTTGGAAAAGTTATTTTTTTTGAACTACAACTCCCATCAGCCCAATCCAGTGGCCATGCTGGCTGGGGCTGATGGGAGTTCTAGTTTAAAAAAGTAACTTTTCCAAGCTCTGGTGTGTCTATATCTCTATATGTGCTCTCTACTTCCCCGAACGGTGAGAAGTTCCACGGGCAGAACTTATTTATTTATTTATTATTTGATTTATATCCCGCCCTTCCTCCCAGCAGGAGCCCAGGGCGGCAAACAAAACCACTAAAAACACTTTAAAACATCACAAAAAACAGACTTCAAAATACATTAAAACAAAAACATTTTTAAAAACATTTTTTTAAAAAACTTTCAAGACATTTTCAAAAAGGTTAAAAACATATTGTTTTTTTTAAAAAAGGTTTAAAAACGTATTAAAAAGCAATTCCAACACAAATGCAGACTGGGATAAGGTCTCAACTTAAAAGGCTTGTTGAAAGAGGAAGGTCTTCAACAGGCACTGAAATGATAACAGAGATGGCTCCTGCAGGGCCGGTTCTAAAGGGTGGCCAGGTGGGGCACTGGCCCAATGGCCCCTGGAGCTACAGGGGTCCCTGAGGGGCCCTCCGCTCCCCTTCTGCAATCCGTGGCAGGAGCCGTGGATTGCAGGACAGGAGGAGCTTCTGAGCTGCCCGCCATTCCCCTGCTTCACCTACCTTTCTCTCTACTGTTTTCTGCAATGCGCGCAGGGTTGCCATCAATCAAGATGGCGGCCAAGGTTTCCGTAAGGGGCTGAAGCCTCTGCTGCCATCTTGATTGATGGCAACCCTGCGTGCGCAGTGTGCACAGCCGCAAAAAAACAGCAGAGAAAGGTATGTGAAGTGGGGGGATGGCAGACGGCTCAGAAGCTCCTGTCCTGCGATCCACGGATCGTGGAAGGGGAGAGGAGGGGCCCAAGGCAGGCTGGGTGCCCAAGGGCCCCGGCATGCCAGGAGCTGGCCCTGGGCGCCTGTCTAATATTTAAGGGGAGGGAATTTCACAGGGTAGGTGCCGCCACACTAAAGGTCCATTTCCTATGTTGTGCAGAATAGACCTCCTGATAAGATGGTATCTGCAGGAAGCCCTCACCTGCAGAGCGCAGTGATTGATTGGGTATATATGGGATAAGACAGTCTTTCAGGTATTCCGGTCCTAAGCTGTATAGGGCTTTGTACACCAAAACTTGAACCTTGAACTTGAGCCGGTGGCAAATGGGCAGCCAGTGCAATTCTTTCAGCAGCAGGGTGACATGTTGGCAATACCCTGCCCCAGTGAGCAGTCTCGCCACCGCATTTTGCACCAGCTGCAGCTTCCGGACCAACCTCAAGGGCAGCCCAACATACAGCGCATTACAATAATCGAGCCTAGAGGTTACCAGTGCATGGACAAAAGTGGTTAGGCTATTCCTGTCCAGAAATGGCTGCAGCTGTCTTACCAGCCAAAGCTGGTAAAAGGCACTCCTAGCCACTGAGATCACCTGAGCCTCTAGTGACAAAGATGGATCCAGGAGCTCCCCCAGACTATGAACCTACTCTTTCAGAGGGACAGGGCCGGTTGTAAAGGGCGGCCAGGTGGGGCACTGGCCTGACAGCCCCTGGAGCTACAGGGGGCCCCTCAGCCACCCCTCCGCTCCCCTTCCGCGATCTGTGCCCCTCCACACCCCCCACCTACCTGTCTGCTGTCTTTTACCATTGCCCTTAACAAAGATGGCAGCCGCGGTTTCCCTAAGGTACTGAAGCCCCTGCCGCCATCTTAGTTGATGGCAAAGATGTGCGCACATAGCATGCACACGTGCCATCAACAAAGATGGCAGCAGAGGCGTCATCCCCTTAGGGAAACTGCGGCCGCCGTCCTCGTTAAGGGCAATGGTAAAAGATAGCATACAGGTAGGTGGGGAGGTGTGGGGGGGCTACGTGTGTGTGTTTGCACATGTGCGCATGCACACACATGCCAGGGGCCAGGGCAAGCTGATGCCCAAGGGCCCCGGCATTCCTGGAGCCAGCCCTGCAGAGGGAGTAAGACCCCATCCAAAGCAGGCAACTGACCAATTATCTGAACTCGGGAACCACCAACCCATAGCGCCTCCATCTTGCTAGGATTCAGACACAGTTTATTGGCCCTCATCCAGCCCAAAACCGAGTCCAGGCAGCGGTCCAGGGCTTGCATGGCCTATCCCAATTCAGATATTACAGAGAAACAGAGCTGGGTATCATCAGCATACTGCTGACACCTCACCTCAAATCTCCTCATGACAGCTCTAAAGGGTGTCATACAGATGTTAAACAGCATGGGGGACAAAATGGTACCCTGCGACACACCACAGCACAACTGCCAGGGGGCCGAAAGACAATCACCCAGTGCTATTCTCTGAAAATGACCCTGGAGATAGGATTGGAACCACTGTAAAACAGTGCCTCCGATATCTATCTCACCGAGTCGGCCCAGAAGGATACCATGGTCAATGGTATCAAAAGCCACTGAGAGATCAAGTAAGAATTGCACGGTCACACTCCCCTGTCCTTCTCCTGATAAAGGTCATCAATCAGGGTGACCAAAGCCGATTCAGCTCCATAACTAGGCCTGAACCCAGACTGGAACGGATCAAGATAATTTGTTTCATCCAAGAGTACTTGCAATTGCTGTGCCACAACCCTCTCTATCACCTTCTCTAAAAAGGGGGTATTTGCGACTGGGTGGTATTTGTTACAAGCCAATGGGTCCAGGGTGGGCTTTTTCAGGAGCAGTCAGATCACCACCTCTTTCAAGTGGAATCACTCCTTCCCACAATGACACCTTGAGCACATCCTGGATCCACTTGGTCAGGCTCCCTCGGCAAGCTTTAATAAGCCAGGAAGGGCAAGGGTCAAGAGGATATGTTGCTGGGTGCATCATTGCGAGCACCTTCTCCACATCATCAGGCCACATCAACTGAAAGTGATTCCAAGATGTTGCAGCAGATATTGCACTGGACACCTCACTGGGGACTACAGTAGATATGATGGGGCATCAAGATTGCTACAGAGGCAAGCAAGTTTACCCTCAAAGTGCCTTGCGAACAATTCACAGTGGGCCTCTGAAGGGACTAAAACTCCATTTTCTGGAGTTGATGTCAACAGACCCCTGACAATATGGAAAAGCTCCTCTGGACGGCTACTTGGGGATGCGATGGAGGCAGAGAAGTGGGCCTTCTTCGCTGCCCTCACTGCCACACAGTAGGCATGGTTATGATGTTTTACTCGTGCCTGATTAGCCTTACAGCACACCTTTCATCACTTGCGCTCTAGCTGTCATCCAGCCTGTTTCATTGACCTTAGTTCACTGGTGTACCAAGGGGCAACCCAGGCTTCACAATGCCAGAGAGGGCACTCGGGGGCAACCGTGTCAAGAGCCCAACACATCTTGCTGTTCCACAGTGTGACAAGGGCTTCAACAACCTGTTCTATCTACTGGGAATTCCCCCAGGGCATTCAGGAATCCTGTGGATTCCATTCGTCTCCGGGGGCAGATCATCTTAATTTGTCCACCAGCTCTGAAGGCGAGGATCAGAGCCTTAAGTCTAAACTTCACCAGGAAGTGGTCTGACCATGATAATGGGGTGACATCCACCCTCCAACTCCAGGCCACCCCTTCCTCCATCTGGAGCAAAAACCAAGTCGAGGGTGTGCCCTGCCCTATGCGTAGGGCCGGTGACAACTTGAGACAGCCCGATGGTCATCATGGAGGACATGAAGTCCCAAGCTGAAATACTAGAGGAAACGTCAGCATGGGCATTGAAGTCACCCAGGACTATTGTTCTGGGCTCCTCCAACACCAGAGCCAAGACAGCCTCCACCAGCTCAGTCAGAGAAGCTGCTGGGCAACAGGGTGGACAGTACACCTGCAGCAACCTTAGTTTACTGTCTCTTAGGCCCGACACCAGGTGCAGGCCCTCACAGCCAGGTCCCAGGAAGAGTGGTTTCCTGATGACAGAGACAGAAGTTCTGTAGACCACAGCACCTCCTCCCCCTCGTTCCTGCAGCCTGTGCTGGTGTTGCATCAAGTATCCAGGTGGGCAAAGCTGGAACAGATCAACTCCTCCCAGCTCACCCACCCAGGTCTCGGTAATGCACACCAAATAGGCATCTTCATCCACGATCAAATCATGGATGAGTGTGGTCTTATTATGTACCAATCTGGCATTAAACAACACTAAAGGCAGCCTCAGCATGGATGTTGGTCACCCAGGACCATTGTTGTGGGCTCCTCCAATACCACAGCCAAGATGGCCTCTGTCAGCCCAGTCAGAGAAGCTGCCAGGCAGCAGGGTGGACAGTACATCCTGGACGGTGGACAGTACAACTTGCTTGCTTTCTGAAGGAGAGAGTTTAGGGATGGACTGATCAGACAATGTGCTCATTCATATTACTTCGTTCCATTTTTTGCAAATTTAAAAAATAAAAACAGCACAAAAATTCTATTTACACTGTGCATATTTCTACCTAATACATGCACAGGAAATTGCTCTCTAATACATACATACATAGGAAATTATGTATATACTTTCCTGTGAATTTTTGTATTCATTTTTCCCTGAAATAAACATTTTCCCATGCATTTACTCTAAAACAGGCATTTTCTTTAAAATATGCACTTCCGTACACATTTTCACCAAAAAGACACACATATGAATTTTCCTATGGATTTTCTGTAATATGCACATTTTCACTTAAAACATACATTTTAAAATATGCATTTCCCTTAAAATATGCATTTTTGTACACATGTTCACCTAAAGTACACATTGTTGTCTGTATTTTTTAAAAATCTGGGAACTGCATTGCAAAATTCAGAGAAGTCTGCAACCGAAAGGATAACTTGTAGATGCACTGCATCACCTCAGTTCCCCAGAGACATCCCAGGATCTTTTTAGCCTTCCAACAACAGTCCGTCTCTCTTCCTTTCTCTCTCTTCCAACTTTCTGTTCCAAAGCTGCTTCCATTGTTACCATACACACACACACATATACCTGCTCACTCCCTTCAGCAGCAGAGATTCCCATCTATTCTCTTGATTCACAACATTCCAGAGAAATCTCCAACTATTTGACAGCCATTCAATCTCATAATCACAATATATTTTCCTGACCATCTGGAGCCATTAGCCCATTGTGCTTAATAAAGGAGTTTTGGTCAGGCTCAGAGTCATAATCATGTGGTGAAAACAGGAAGAGCACCTGAAGGTTGCCAACTCCTGGTTTGTTTTTTAAAAAAATGCTAGTCCCTGTGTGATGGTAGCTCAGAACAGGTCACAGGCAGAGCATAAGAGGAATCGTGCATGAGAGAACTGGACTAGATGTTACATTCACCATGGAGATGGTGATCCCCATTGCAAATTCCCCACCACCACTATTTCCCCCATTCAAACCAATAAAATACTAGCTGGTTGAAAACTGTGCTTGTTAAAGAGAAAAATATAGCTCTGCATCAGAATCTTTCAATAGTAGCTGTATATTTTTTAGACTCTTTTTACATTTTAGACACATGGTCTCCTAGGTAGATCTCAGCCTTTAAAGATTTGTTGTGTCTTTCTTGAGCTAAATTCATATAAACCAGTTGCTGGGACTCAGCCTGAACTATACAGAAGAACTGACAGAAAAGTCCATTTGTACAACTTGCATTTGGTGACACGCATTAATGGTATTAACCGAAATACCTCAAGCCAGACACAGCAAGTCAAAACAAACCTCCCTCTCCTTTGCTGGGGTGCAGTATAAAGTGTAGGTCAATCCATTCCCAAAAGTGGGCTGGCTCACAGAAATATTTTTGCAGCGCAAATGTAACATGAGGATTCCAAAGAGGAATGACAGCCTGGAAAAGAGAGTGCTACAGGTGAGACACATGGATTATGCATCTGCCTACCTTGAGCACCCATCCCTCTCTGCTTCAAGTAATTAAAGCCCAGCTATAAAACTTTAGATTTTTTTTTAAGGTCTAGATGCATAGCAAGATTCTTTCTATGTGCTTCCAAAAGAGTGGTTTCCAACATTTTGATGAAATGCCTTGGCCTCCTGCTCTCACCATTGCAAGGTCTGACTCTGCCTCTCTCCAGTTCCTTCTATCAGCACAATGCTGTCTTCTCAATATTCGCACACCTACACCCCCAGATGTTATGGACTCCTCGACCATTCCTCTTTGCTTCTTTTTTCCCTTGGATTTGAGGGATGTGTGCATGAAAGTATGTTGCTAAGCAACCTCCAGACTCACTCTTAACAAACCACTGCTGATTGGCTACCAAGCAATATATCCCAACGTGACACCTGGGACAAATGTTTCAGGTGCTCAGTAGTCTGACTGGCCTGAGCAAATTGTCAGCTGCCAGTTTAAAATGGGTGCAGTTTTGATTTTGAATTTTTGGAGTAGGATGGGGAGAGAGTGCTTTTAATCCCCCTCTCGGCAGTGAGTTTCGAGTGCAAATATTCCTGTAAAAGCATTGTAAAAGCAGAATGTTTGGGCTTTACGCCCAGACTTATCTTGGATTACTTATTTAAACTCTCTGAGTATATATTCCTAATTCCCTGCCTGTAAAGTGGGAACAGTAATATTCTCTCTGTATGACACCCTTTCAGACTGAAATTACACCAGGTCCAATACAGAGCAATGAATATCCCCTGAGTCTAAGATGTATAATATTAGGCAGCCTCCAGTATTGTTTGTGTTGCTCTCACAGAAACAGCAGAAGAAAAGTTAACCATAGAAATGGAAAGAACCCAGCAGAGTAGACTAACAGAAAATAATACCATTTGCAGGGCCAGTCCTATCATTAGTCAGAGTGAAGCAGCCACCTCAGGCAGCTGATTTTAGTGTCATCTAAAGTTCAGCAAATTGTTAGCCCTTTAATTTATTATTGTTGTATTTTTACTCCCAGGGAGAACTTCTTGTGGGATTTTATTCCTCAGAAGGCAAAATAGCTTGTATAATCTTGGTAGTTTTCTGCCTTGACTGGTGGTGGTGCCATTTGCTATTCTGTCTCAGGCAAAAAAAAATGTCTTGGACCAGCTCTGCTTCCCCTGCCCCCCAACACTAAGACTGGATGCCCTTTACATAAGGCAGCTGCAGCTTTAACATGTGGCTCTCCAACTCCCCCTTCCAGTGTCAATGTTTTGTAAATCCTCTTTAATGCTTAGGATCACATCCAAGAAAGAAAGGTGAACTCCATCCTGAGAGGCCTGTGTGTTGGGGCAGAGCCACAGAGCCATCCTCCCGACACAGCGTCACTGCAGCCTACCTGGATGGGGCTAGGCAGGGAGGTGGCAAGGTTGAGGCTGTGTGGACCCACAGGTGGAGCCAATCCAGCATTCGCGTCAATGTGTCCATTGTCCACTCAGCCCGACCTTGCTGCCATCCCTGACCAGGTAAGCTGCAGCAACATCCGTACTGGGAGAAAGGCTCCACTACTGCTCCAGAAAATAGAGTTCACCCAAAGAAAGAAACAAAGATAGTATGCACATGCTTCTTGTGCTGCAAACTCTGCTGCAGCATATATCAATATATCATAGTAATTATGGTAGAACAGAGCTGTTACAAACACTTACTGAACAGATGTTCAGAAAATTAAGGACTTTTTAAAATCCATCATATTATTTCCAGGAATGGTGTATGCAAACTCCACCCATCCCTAGTTTAAAACATTGTGTAATCCTTCGGGAGAGGCATGGCTGAGTAGAGTGGCCCATATCTATCCTTATTCTTTCTGAGATCTTTAAAAATATGCTTTTTTTGCACCCTTCATTTCTTTCTTTCAGTCTTATACATCCAGTACTGCAAGCAGTGCTTTTTTTGGTAAAAAATAAAATAAAATGAGGTGCCGGTACTTGTATCTTGATGAAAGTGCTGCGGGTGCCAGCACACAATGGTTGCCATGGGCAGCAAAAAGGAGGTGCTGGTACTCTGTGAGTACGGTCACAAAAATAAGCATTGACTATAAGTCATATAGAAAAATACAATGTAGTTGACTATAGTGAGGAATACTGTGTATGCAGGTGACCTGTGTGGCCCCACCCAGCTACAATTCCCAGAATTCTCTGGGAAAAGAGACTGACTGTTAAACCATTCTGGTCATTGTAGCTCTGTGAGGGGAATAGGGCATCTCCTAAGAACTCTCAGCATCCTTCACAAACTACACTTCCCAGGAATCTTTGGGGGAAGCCAAGACTGTCTAAAGTGAAATAACAGTGGAATAAATGTATGGTGTGAATGTGACCTGTCTCTGCTCCGTCTGTCTTCCAGGTGCTATTGATAACACCCTCCCTGCTGTTCCTTGATAGTTCTTTATCTTTAAACCAGACTCAGACTAGCCAGCCCTTCAAATAAAGCACTCCTTCACATCAAGGGTTGCCTTCCAACAGCCCTTCGAATAGAGGTTTGTCTTCTGTAAATTAGGACACATGGCCATCCTAGTTTCTCATACGGTTTGGCTTAGATCAGGGGTGGGAAATCTGTAGTCCAGGACCATCTGGAGGACACAATTCCCATAATCCCTGAGCCATCATGGCTGGAGCTAATGGGAGTTGGAGCAACCATAACCTGTTAATGTCTGTTAATAAATATTAAGTTTAGGGTTGCCAGGTGGCTGGTTTTTGCCCAGAGACTCCGGTTTTTGAGGGTCCTCTCTGGGTGAATCACCTTAATGTCTGGCCTCTTAGCTTTCAATTTTTAAAAAAATGTTTCTAGGTGGTCTGGTTCAAAAGATATAAACCAAAATGTCAGCTGCTACCCCACACCTCACAACTTCTGTTAGTACTGGCTGCTCTAATTCCTGCCCTTTCAGGTTTTTAGCCAATAAGTGAAGTCAGGGTTGTGACTGACTAGATTTGTTGACCCCTGGCAATACCTAAACCCCATCTCAAGTTCTGAGAACAGTTTTCCTTTCCTGCGTGTCTCACATCAGGAATTCAGTAAATTTATACCTTTCAGCAGCATAAAGAATACTTTCTCTGTATAGGACTGGGACTTGCTTCTGAGTAAACACGCATAGGATTACACTACAACAGCAAATCACAGCAGGATCTTGGTGGGCATCCACAGTAAACAATTTTAGTTATAATTATAATAAAAGTATACATGTAGGGTTTTTTTAATTACTTGCAAAAATGGCATACTGTATTATACATTTTATCTTTCAAATAATTTTTGAACAGAAGTTTTAAAAAGTGTACATGCTACAGTGTTATACTTTTCAAATTAAGGAGTCAAACAAGTTTAAATTTTACTGGACTGTTGAAGAGGGCAGTTTATTTGTCTTATTCATAACCTGTTTCAAATACCTTCCCAATATGAAGCTTTTCTGGGAGTAAAGCTGCAATGCTAATTCCACATACCTGGGAGTTAATCCCATTGAATTCAGTAGGACTTTCTTTTGAGTAGACATGGTTAGGATTGTGCTGAAAATCAATGAGACATCTGAGTGAACATAGAAAAGGATTGTGTTGTAAATCTCTCTCCCCCTCCGATCCTTTTTTTTTAAGCAGTTAGGCAGGGCTTACTTAGGTATCACTGCTTTTACATGGAAAGAAACTAATACTTAAAAAAAATCAGAGCTTGGAAGATTACTTTTAAAAAGGAATAAATTATAGTTATAATTACATGGTGCAAAAAAGTAATAATCGCCGTTACAATTACAATTGCTCTGAAAGTAACTGATTACTTTGCCTTTTCTCAAATGTAATCACTACAATTACATTTCAGTTACTTAAAAATGTCTACAAGGTGCTGGCCTTGGCTGCTGCACATCTAAGTAGCCTAAAACAACATTAAAAATAAACACACAGAGAGAGAGAGGTAGTAGAATAATTCTTTTTACCCATAAGATAGCAGTGGTGGTCTCTGCTGGTAAGGGAGGGAGGGAAGGAGGGAGGGAGGCGGGCAGAGGCCACTACTCAGATCTTTGCCCATCAAACCAAATGCACCCCCCCCCCAGCCAGCAAGCATAATCTCTCTCACTTAACCATCTCCCGGACCCTGTCCTACCACCAACTAAGGGACACTCACCTGAGCAAACATTTTCCCCTGAAATGCAAAAAAGTTAAAATACTGCAAATGCAGCAAAGTAGCCAGAGAGGGTGGTGGAGGCCACTTTGTGTGCCAAGTGCAAACACAGTATTCACACACACGTCATATTTCACCTCCACAGTTCTTTATCTCTGTTCTGTTGCTGCCTCTTTCTCCTCCTTTATCCATGTTCTTGCCCTCCAGCTCCTTTTTCCCTCCACTCCATTCTTCACCACCACCACCCATTTATTAAACAATTGTTTTCTCCACTCCACCCCGTTTCACTCTCCACCTCCTCCCTTGTCACCTCTTACCCACCCACAGCACATGAGGGAAGAGCGACACTGCACAGAAGCCCAGTTTGAGGCACATGATTTTCATCCACAAATCAGAGGAGCAGAAGACTTCCCCTGCTTCCCCCCCAAGTAATGCTGAAAACATTACAATTACTCCACAAAAGTAATAAAATTACTCCTAGTTCTATTACAATCAATTACTAGTAAGAAATTACTTCCAAGCTCTGAAAAAAAATGTTCTGTGATGGCCAACTAGTGTTTTTTTTAAGCAGTTAGGCAGGGCTTACTTAGGTGTCACTGCTTTTATTTGGAAGGAAACTAATACTTAAAAAAATGTTCTGCAATGGCCAACTGGTTTTGACAATACACTATTATGTGGGGTGTACGTATTTTTACATTTCCAGTTTGTGTCTATATGGAATATTGCCAGCAACCCTGTGAGGAAGGGCTGGAAACCAAGGCAGCTCACAACAAGAAATAAAACCATTTAAGATCCAATAACCATAAAAGAAATATAAAACAGTTGCAAAATAGCTTAACATGCCATAATTCTGAATTTTGGATTGGGTGAGTGTAGTTCCTTATTGAACTGCAGTCCTGTGCATGCTTCCCTGTCTGAGTAAGCCCCATTGGATACACTGGGACTTGCTTCTGAGTAAACATGCATAGGATTGCACTATAAATATCTTCACAGGTTTTGTAAATAAGCATCTTTGACATTCATGCTTAGATAAATATTTCTTCATACTGTGTCTTGATATGTACCTGATTTCACACTATGGTTGTAAATTATTATTTCCTCTACATTTTAAGTGTGCCCTTCTTCCTTGGGGTGGTCATGGTCCTCCTCTGTTGTTTTCACCCTGAGGGGCAGATTAGGCTGACAGATGGTGTGTAGCCCACGGTCACCACGTCAGCTTTGCAGCTTATTTCCATTTTAACATTTAATTAAAATGATTTATAGGCAGGCAAAGATTGTGAAGTAATGCAGATCCACATAATACATCTAAATACCCAACTCGCATTTAAAGTGCACGACTTCCCCCAAAGAATCCTGGGAAGTGTAGTTTCCCCCTCACAGTTATAGTTCCCACCACCCTTAACAAACTACAGTTCCCATGATTCTGTGATGGGATTCATGTGCTTCAAATATATGTTGAATGTGCTTTAAATGCATGGTGTGGATCTGCCCTAGTATGCTGTGCATTCATTAGTGAATTGAAAAGAACAATTTTAAAAGATACTTTTTAAAACAGGGCTGTAACTCAGTGGTAGGGCACATGCTTTCCATGCAAAGGTCCAAAATTCCATCTCTGGAAGAGACTATGGCCTGGAAATCTGGAGAGCCAATGCTAATCCATGTCATCAGTACTGAGCTAGATGCAGAGCTTGGAAAAGTTACTTTTTTAAACTACAACTCCCATCAGCCCTAGCCAGCATGGCCACTGGAGTGGACTGATGGGAGTTGTAGTCCAAAAAAGTAACTTTTCCCAGCTCTGGCTAGATGGTACCATGCTTGACTTGGTATAAGACAAATTCCTTTGTGCCTAAAAGAGGAAAGAGACCCAAGGGCCACAGTGACTCCGAAATTTATTTATGTATATTATTTACAACATTTATATACCGCTTTATTGTACAAAACTTCAAAGTGGTTTATAGAAGGAATTAAAACAATAGAATTATTGTCAAAAGCAGTTAAAGGCAGGTGTTTAAAAACATTCAAAATAATAAAACCAACAATGAGTTAAAAACAGATCAAAAACACAATAGCTTCTACATGCTTGGGTTGGCTTGCCTAAACTAAAATGGTTTTAGTAGGTGCCAAAATGAGTACAATGAAGCACCTACCTAACGTCAATAGACAGAGAGTTCCAAAGCGTAGGTACTGCCACACTAAAGGATTTGTTTCTTACAGGAGCAGAATAAGTACTATGTGGAACCCATAAAAAAGCGCACCTTGAACTTGGCCTGGTAGCAAATTGGCAACCAGTGCAGATTTCAGAGCAGTGGTATTATGTGCTGATAGATCTCACTCATGTTAGCAATCGTGCCGCAGCATTCTGCACTAACTGTAGCCCCTGGATCAGGTTGTGCTGCATGGGGATTTCTGTGATCGTGGCTGCCTGACTGCCAGGAATATTTTAGTTTTGGTTAGGAACCCTGAGTGGTTGCGGGATGCTGAGTTTTCTGTCTTACTCACAGCAGTCTTCTTGTGGTTGGTATGGTATTGGATTTAGGAAATCACTGTGTTTTTTGTTTTTCTATTTGCATTTCATTTACTTCTGACCTTACTCTCTTACATCCATAGAAGCAACAACAGTGGTTCCATGTAGTCAACTCAACCCCCTTAAACCCACTGATGATGCACCTTGTTATTTGCATGATGGTTTGTTTCTTGCCCAATAGTGGTAAAAGAGAATTCACATACTGGGAAGTGTAGCTTCAGTTGGTGTTGTTCCAAATTGTTGTTACTGCCTGTGAAGGTAGACCAAACCATGTGTGTTTTCTTTCTGTCAGTTATTACTCAATGGAATTGAGTTGGTCAAAGTGAGTTTATAGCAGCCCACAGAGTAGGCAGGAAAGAGCAGAAAATATTCTTAATCCTTACTCATTTCTCAAACCTCTTTCTGCAGTGAAGGGTCAAGATTGTAAAGAAGTTTGGAGCAGCCACATTCAAAGGCAGGCAGGGCATTCCTGACAGGGGGTTGCAAACCCTGCTTTGATATGGATATCTTTGTAGAGGATCCCTAGGCAAACTTTACCAACAGCACAATCCTAATAATATCTACACAGAATTAAGTCCTGTTGAGTTCTATGGGGCTTAACCCCTTAGTAAGCTTTTTAGAATTGTAGCATTCAGGGGCATCCATCTTTACTCCTGAGTGCTTCCATCTAACATCTCCACAACACTAGGCTTTCTTCCTACAACGGTCTTCTGGTTACTCGGCTGGCCTGAGGGCACTTAAACCCTTCTTCCAGAATCAAGTAGGCTAGATTAAATGTTCCTTACCCAGGCTGTCTAAGCAGGTGAGAAGGAATGATCCCATCACTTCAGCTGGACCTGGATCATTTAGCTAAGATTTCTATCTTAATTTCCAGTAAGAGAATTTTTTTTGTTTGAGTGGTATGCTCCAAGCAACTGTGGCTGATGCATAATGTATCATGTTTAATGACACCACTAGGACACGCCCCTGAAATCTCAGAGTTTGGGATGCTTCTGACCTGGCAACCCTAATTAAGTTGTTAATAACTGGGTGAAGTTAAAAGCAGCACACTGTGATATGATGCTTATGTTGTAAAAATAATGGGAGAAGTTAGGATGAAAAATCATGTATGTCTTAAATTGGAGATTAAGCAATTACAGGCCCCAAATCTGCATCTTAAACCAAAAGCCTTTTGTGCTCCCCTCAAAGGTAGTGTCTTTTGAAACAGATAAAATAATTACTTTTCCTTAATATCTTGGTTTTGTCAGCCAAAGTGTAAAAAGTT
Organism: Rhineura floridana; assembly: GCF_030035675.1. Lineage (NCBI taxonomy): Eukaryota > Metazoa > Chordata > Lepidosauria > Squamata > Rhineuridae > Rhineura > Rhineura floridana. The sequence continues at coordinate 36,617,480 of NC_084482.1, read as the reverse complement.
TCTGACTACAAGAATTTGACCATTTTTTATTATTTAAAAAACACCATTTTTATTTTTTTCCACCACATGAACTTTTATGTTAAATGAGACCATTTCAAAGAAGACTCCTAAAATATTTTCCCTCTGACAGCACAGAAAGAAATATTACTTATATTTTCAGATGCGCTCCAGCCCTCTACCTCAATTCTCATTTTGACCAGCTCTGATGAAAAATTTGTTTTCCAGCTTCATAAACATTCTTTTTTAAAAAAGAAAAGAAAAATCAAAAGAATCCAGTTTCAGAACTATTACCACAGTGCCCTCTGGAGTTAATCATGCTTATGGAAATAAGCTTTAAAGGAACTTCTTCAGTTTTCTCTTACAATAGTTGTAAAATAATGTATACTAGCACTAGGCAAAGGTAAGCACTTTAAATCCAATTGATCTCAGTGGAAGAGATTTAGGTCCTATTTGTGCTATACATTTAAAGCAGTATCATACTACTTTTAACAGACATGCTTCCCCCAAAGAATCCTGGGAACAGTAGTTCGTTAATGGTGCTGCTGAGAGTTGTTAGGAGACTCCTCTTCCCCTCACAGAGCTGCAATTCTCAGAGTGGTTTAAGAATCAGTCTTCCTCCCCAGGCAACTCTGGGAACTGGAGCTCTGTGAGGAGAATAGCGGTCCCCTAATAACTCTCAGCACCCTTAACAAACTACAATTCCCAGGATTCTTTGGGGAAGCCATTACTGTTTAAAGTGGTATAGTGCAGATTGACCTTAGGCTACAATCCTTTACCTACTTACCTGGCAGTAAGGCCCAATGAACTTATTTATAGGGTTGCCAGGTATCTTGTTTAGTAGACTCTAGTTTTGGGGGGTCCTCTCCAGGTCTCTGGGTGACTCACCTTAATCTCCAGACTCTTAGCTTTCATTTTTTTCAAAATTAAGTTTCTAGGTAGTCTGGTTCAAAAAATATAAACCAAAATGTTACACCCCCCCAATATCTGTTAGAACACGCTGCTCTAATCCCTGCTCTTTCAGGTTTTTAGCCAATAGGTGAAGTCAGGGTTGTGACTCACAAGATTTGTTGATCCCCCCCCCATACAACCCACACTTTCCTTTTCCTGCTTGTCTCACATGAGGAATTCAGTGAATATATAGCTCTCAGCAGCATAAAAAGTACTTTCTCTGTACAGGACTGCGACTTGCTTCTGAGTAAACATGCATAGGATTGCACTACAACAGAAGATCACAGCAGGATTTGGTAAGCATAAAAGTGTACAAGCAGGGGGTTTTAATTACTTGCAAAAATGGCATATTATACATTTTATCTTTCAAATAATTTTTGAACAGAAGTTTTTAAAAGGGTACATGCTGCAGTGTTATACTTTTCTAATTAAGGAGTCAAACAAGTTTAATTGTACTGGACTGTTGAAGAGGGCAGTTCATTTGTCTTATTCATAACCTGTTTTGAATACCTTCCCAATTAGGGTTGCCAGGTTCAATCCCTGAGACTGATCCTGTATCTTTAGGAGAAGAGAAAGTCAGCCAAGTGCAGGTGTTCTTGCAACCCTGTAATGGGAAAAACAAAGAGGTGGAATTCTCCCTTCCCCCTGCACAACTTTTAAAGATACAGAAGACCTCTTGGTTGCCAGGCCCAGCCTCCAAGAGGTCTTTTGTATCTTTAAAAATTGTGCAGGGGGAAAGGAGGATTCCACTTGGGATTTTTCCCATTACAGTGTTCCAAGAACACCTGCACTTGGCTGACTTTCTCTTCTCCAAAAGATACAGGATCAGTCTCAGGAATTGAACTTGGCAACCCTATTCCCAATATGAAGCTTCTCTGGGAGTAAAGCTGCAATGCTAATTCCACATACCTGGGAGTTAATCTCATTGAATTCAGTAGGACTTTCTTTTGAGTAGACATGGTTAGGATTGTGCTGAAAATCAATGAGACTTTTGAGTGAACATAGAAAAGGATTGTGTTGTAAATCTCTCTCCCCCTCCGATCTTTTTTTTTTAAGCAGTTAGGTAGGGCTTACTTAGGTGTCACTGATTTTATTTGGAAGGAAACTAATACTTAAAAAATGTTCTGCAATGGCCAACTGGTTTTGACAATAAACTATTCTATGGGGTGTATGTATTTTTATATCTCCAGTTTCTGTCTATATGGAATATTGCCAACAACCCTGTGAGGAAGGGTTGGAAACCAAGGCAGCTCACAACAAGAAATAAAACCATTTAAAATCCAATAACCATAAAAGAAATATAAAAAATTTGCAAAACAGCTTAACATGCCATGATTCTGAATTTTGGATTGGGTGAGTACAGTTCCTTATCATTGAACTGCAGTCCTGTGCATGCTTCCCTGTCTGAGTAAGCCCCATTGAATACATTGGACTTGCTTCTGAGTAAACATGTATAGCATTGCACTATAAATATCTTCACAGGTTTTGTAAATAAGCATCGTTGACATTCTTGCTTAGATAAATATTCATACTATGTCTTGATATGTACCTGATTTCACACTATGGTTGTAAATTATTATTTCCTCTACATTTTAAGTGTGCCCTTCTTCCTTGGGGTGGTCATGGTCCTCCTCTGTTGTTTTCACCCTGAGGGGCAGATTAGGCTGACAGATGGTGCGTAGCCCATGGTCACCACGTCAGCTTTGCAGCTTATTTCCATTTTAACATTTAATTAAAATGATTTATAGGCAGGCAAAGATTGTGAAGTAATGCAGATCCACATAATATATTTAAAACATACCCAACTCGCATTTAAAGTGCATGACTTCCCCCAAAGAATCCTGGGAAGTGTAGTTTCCCCTTTTCGGTTATAGTTCCCACCATCCTTAACAAACTACAGTTCCCATGATTCTGTGATGGGATTCATGTGCTTCAAATGTATGTTGAATGTGCTTTAAATGCATGGTGTGGATCTGCCCTAGTATGCTGTGCATTCATTAGTGAATTGAAAAGAACAATTTTAAAAGATACTTTTTAAAACAGGGCTGTAACTCAGTGGTAGGGCACATGCTTTCCATGCAAAGGTCCAAAATTCGATCTCTGGAAGAGACTATTGCCTGGAAATCTGGAGAGCCAACACTAATCCATGTCATCAGTACTGAGCTAGATGCAGGGCCGGCTCCAGGCATGTGGGGGCCCTTGGACATCAGCTTGCCCTGCCCCCCTGGTGTGTTTGTGTGTGTGTGCACGTGTGCACATGCACAGCCCCCCATGCACCACCCATGGCCCCCCTACCTGTCTAGTCTTTACCATTGCCCTTAATGAAGATGGCGGCCACGGTTTCCCTAAGGGGAATGAAGCCTCCGTCGCCATCTTTGCTGATGGCACATGTGCATGCTACGCGTGTATATCTCTGCCATTGCTAAGATGGCGGCAGCGGCTCCAGTACCTTAGGGAAGCTGCGGCCACCATCTTCATTAAGGGCAATGCTGAAAAGCCGGCTGAGATGTAAGTGGGGGGCATGGATTGCGGAAGGGGAGCGGAGGGCCCCTCAGGGGCTCCTGTAGCTCTGGGACCCTCAGGCCAGTGCCCAACCAGGCCACCCTTTAGAACCGGCCCTGGCTAGATGGTACCAAATGGCCTGACTTGGGTCTCATTCACACCGCAGTTTAATTTGAGATCAAGCCTCCCTACATACCTGTTAAATTGCAGTGACCACATGATATAGGAAGCAAAGGGGAGGCATCCTGCTGCTTTCCCCTTTAAATCCAAAAAGGGAAGGAAAAACCGTCCATGCTTCGCATCTCTAAGGGCATGTAGACAATTAGCTCCGATGCTTTGGTGAGTCCCCTGTCCCCCCCCCCTTTGTTTACCTGTTCCTGCTGGCTCCCATTCTGCAACCTGCTGCAGAGGAAGAGATACTTTGACCTTAAGAGGGCGTGGTCATTAGGAACCTGTGAGATTAACCCTTTCCCTTCAGTACGAATGGAAAAAAGCAATTTGAGGGCTCATGTAAGGTAAGAAGTGTGAACCTTTAAACCCTATTGCAATGAGAAAAGCTTCCTCTTTAATCCGAAATTCAGCTGAAGTCAGCTGCAGTGTGAACCAGCCCTTGGTATAAGGCAGATTCCTTCATGCCTAAAAGAGGAAAGAGACCCAAGGGCCACAGTCACTCCAAAATTTATTTATGTATATTATTTACAACATTTATATACCGCTTTGTTGTAAAAAAACTCAAAGTGGTTTATAGAAGGAATTAAAACAATAAAATTGTTGTCAAAAACAGTTAAAGACAGGTATTTAAAAATATTCAAAATAATAAAACCAACAATGATTTATATGCCCGTCACTTCAGCTGGACCTGGAAACACCCTCATTTAGCTAAGCTTTCTATATTAATTTCCAATCAGAGAATTTGTTTTTGTTTGAGTGGTATGCCCCAAGCAACTGTGGTTGATGCTTAATGTGTCATTTTTAATAACATCACTAGGGCCCACCCCTGAAATCTCAGGGCTTGGGATGCTGGCTACAGGTATTTGCTGCTGAGAATATACCTGTGAAATAACTGAGTCTTAGAAATGCTTAATTTTGGCAGGAATATGCCACGGTTCTATTTAAAACACCAACAATGTATTTATTGAGTTATGTATAGATACAAATGAAGAAGTGTTTATTTATTTGATTGGTTAGTTGCTTGTTACCTGAAGGTCAACAAATACCACTTACAACACATTTAAAATACATTCTACCATAAAAACAGAAAAGTACCCCCATAACTTCCACAGGAAGCTTTGGCAGCACACTCGTAAAAAAACAATATCACCTCAGTCTGTCAAAAGCCTGGGGGGGGATAAGTACAATTATTGCAGCAAAACATCAACAGACCAAATAAGCAAATTAAAAAAACAACAGAGGATACTCTGATGGATAACCCAAGGCAGAGGCAGCCAACATGGTGCCCTCCTGATGTTGCTAAACTACAGTTCTCATCATTCATGAGTCTGACCACTGGCCATGTTAGGGCTGATTGGAGCTGGAGTTCAACAACATCTAGACAACAGCATGGTAGCTACTCCTGGCCCAAGGTACACAACTGCAAGAAAGGAGATATCAGTGGAGAAACATCTGGCGTCGGCACAACACAATGCATAACACATCACAAAAGCATTAGGGAGCAATCCTAAACTCCTAGAAAGGGCAGCTAAGGGGTCGTAAGATGCTGTGGGAACTCCCTCTCTCTCCAGTGTTTTGATGGCAGAGGTGGGTGAATAGGGCTGTGGAGGGGGGGGTCAGATCAGGTGAGGTCTTGAATCCACAGGAGCCTATGCCTTCCCCTAACATAGCCCCAAGCCTCCAGAACAGATGCAAAACTATGCAAGCCCTGGACCTGGTATAGTTAATTCTTCCACACACACCCACTTCCCAATTCTAGTAAATGGGAGAGAAATTAAAGAAAAAAACTTACTGTGGCAAGAGGAAAAAACCAAAGGTAGCTCCACAGCTTCTGGCTTAGCCAGCACCTTAGATGTCTCCCCCACCCCAGACTCTTCCCACCTGTCTGACCTCCATAAGACTGCTCTGTTAATATTGCTCATTCAGAAACCACTGATGTCCATAGTTCCACATGGGTTCTACTGCTGCCGCCATTGCCATAGCTACAGTTACTATTATTACTGCTACAAAGCACTATCAATGTACATAGTGGTTTACAGAATGCAAGAGGACAGGCCCCTGCCTCCAAAGAGCTTACAATCTACAGTCTTTAATTTGGATTCTTGCATTGAGCAGGGGGTTGGACTCAAAAGACTTATAGGCCTCTTCCAACTCTACGATTCTATGATTCTATCTGGCACAGGGGAGAGAACAGGGGAAGGGGAGAGAGATGGAAGTAGGGGTCAACATGAAAATAGCATGCATGCATTACAGATACATGTACTTAGGTTCACTTGCAGGAGTCACTAGTGATCCCAGCAAGGCCGGCCCCCTTGCCAGTGAATGCACAGGGTCAAGGGTTTGTGCTTTTGCCTTTCCTCCATATCCACATAGAGTCCTTGTATGTCGAACGTTAGTTCACCGAAGCTCACAGGTTATCAACAGCAGTCGTCCAGTGCAGGCAGAGGATACGGGAGACCCCACTTAAGAATTCTTGAGTCTTGGGAGGTACCAGAAATTTTCTATTTGGGAGTCAGACTTCAGACAGCAGAATAATCTTTACAATATATGCTTTTTATTCATATATTGCACACTACAACTAATAAAATGCATTCTAGGTGGCCTTAGCCATCATTGCAGAAACGGAAAAATAGGAATACCTATCAGCATGAAAGAAGTTGCTAGATATCCATTTAATATCAAAGTATAAGACTTTGAAGGCACATCTTGGTTAAAATAAGTTACAATAGATGAAGGACTGAGTTAAAATCTAAGTCATATTATAGCGCCAAAATTATAAAATACATGGAAATGCATGTCATAATACATCACCCATCAGATGTCATGGATGGAATAGATGGATGGTTCTCCCACTTTCTTCACACACCCCCACTCCAGCTGGACCTGAGGGCTAATGAGTGCTATAAACCTGGCCTTTTATACACTTTCTTATCAAAGGGACAGCTTGTTCCCATGGCCTTATCTTGCTACTGCCTATTGCTGTGTCTGCTGCATCTCTCTATGCAACCTCTTATGCTCTTCATCAGGTCATTAACCAACCGCTCCTAGTGGGTCTTCTGTTCCCAACTAGTTAGCTTAACTTCACCATATAAGGAACTTCCTCTTAAACATCTGGAGTGTTGGCTGACTGCCTAGAAGTCTCACTTATACTGTACTCTGCTTCATAAGAAAACATTGCTTTATTCAGAAGGGAGGACAAGCCCATTTTCAAAACAGAACATTTTTCCTCTATGCTACTTATTTATTTATTTATTTTATTATGAGATTTGTTAGTCGCCCATCTGGCTGGATAGCCAGCCACTCTGGGCGATGTACACGATAAAACAGTATATAAAACAGTTAAAAATTTAAAAACACAGTAAAACTAGCCCATTCCAAAAGCCTGCCTAAAAAAACAGGTCTTCAGGGTCCGGCGGAAGCTCATTATAGACAGGGCATGGTGTAGATCATTTGGGAGAGAGTTCCATAGGGTGGGGGCCACAATTGAGAAGGCCCTCTCTCGAGTCCTCACCAGTCTAGCTGTTTTGACAGGTGGGATCCAGAGAAGGTCTTCTGAGGCTGATCTTGTTGAGCGGCATCCCTGTTGATACTGGAGGCGCTCCTTCAAATAAGCTGGGCCACAACCGTATAGGGTTTTAAAGGTTAAGACCAACACCTTGAATTGGGCTCGGTACACAACCGGTAACCAATGCAACTCCTTCAACACAGGAGTGATGTGATCTCTACGGCGGCCGCCTGTAATCAGACGCGCCGCTGCATTTTGTACCAGCTGTAACTTCCGAACCGTTTTCAGGGGTAACCCCACGTAGAGCGCATTACAGTAGTCTAGGCGAGTGGTGATCAGGGCATGTACCACCGGTGGGAGCAGATGATTGGGAAGGTAGGGGCGTAGCCTCCGTATCAGATGGAGTTGATAGAGAGCTGCCCGACTCACAGCCGAAACTTGAGCCTCCATGGACAGCTGGGAGTCAAGAATGACCCCCAGGCTACGGACCTGGTCTTTCAGGGGCAGTCGTACCCCGTTAAGCACCAGGTCTATATCTCCCAACCTTCCCTTGTCTCCCACAAACAGCACCTCGGTTTTGTCAGGATTCAGCTTCAGCTTATTCCTCCCATCCAGCCACTCACCGACTCTAGACGTTTGGACAGGGTTTCCACAGCCAACCTTGGTGAAGATTTAAATGAGAGATAGAGCTGTGTGTCATCCGCATACTGATGACACTGCAGCCCAAATCTCCTGATGATTGCTCCCAGCGGCTTTATATAGATGTTAAAAAGCATTGGAGAAAGGATAGACCCCTGTGGTACCCCACAAATGAGGGGCCAGGGATCTGAGACCTCCTCCTCCAGTGCTACTCTTTGGTACCTCCCAGAGAGGAAGGAATGGAACCACTGCAATACAGTGCCCCCAATATCTAACCTCTGCAGGCGGTCCAAGAGGATACCGTGGTCAACGGTATCAAAAGCCGCTGAGAGATTGAGAAGGACAAGGAAGGTGCATTCGCCTCTATCCCACGCCCTTCTCATATCATCTACCAAGGCGACAAAGGCTGTTTCAGTCCCATGTCCTGGTCTGAAGCCCGATTGAAATGGATCTAGATAATCCGTTTCTTCCAAGTGTGCTTGCAGCTGTTTAGCCACCACCCGCTCAACTGCCTTGCCTAAGAATGGTACATTTGAGACTGGGCGAAAGTTGTTCAGATCTTGAGGGTTCAAGGAGGGCTTTTTTAAGATTGGTTTTATTATCGCCTCCTTGAGCACTGATGGCATTACTCCCTCTTCAAGTGATGTATTTACTATCAGCTTGATTCTCTCTCCCAGTCTATCTTTGCAGCTCATGATGAGCCACAAAGGGCAAGGATCAAGTAGGCAGGTGGTCAGCTTTAAAGTTGAAAGCACCTTGTCCACTTCCTCAGAGGGAAGAAGCTGAAACTGATCCCACGCCACCGAAGCAACACTGATCACCTCTGGCTCACTTCCTGTATCCACAGTGTACGGAATATCGCTTTTAATACGATTGATTTTATCCGCAAAGTGTTTAGCAAACTCATCACAGGAGACCTTATCATGTTCCAGCAGTACCGGAGCAACTGGACCGACCAGGCTCCGGACCACTTGGAACAGTCTCCTGGGACAGCACTCTGCAGATGCAATAGAGGCAGCATAGAAATCCTTTTTTGTTGCCCTTATTGCCACATGATAGGCTGCAGCAGTGGCTCTAACCAGTGTTCGATCGTCCTCAGAGCGAGACTTTCGCCACCGGCGCTCTAGCCGTCTCACCTCCCGCCTCAGAGTTCGCAACCGTGGGGTAAACCACGGTGCCGTCTGAGTTCTGTTCAGGGGGAGAGGGTGTTTTGGAGCCACTCGGTTCAGTGCCCCGGTGATCGCGGCATTCCAGCCCTCCACCAGGGCCTCAGCCGAGTGGCTGTTTGCTTGCTCCAAAGTATCCCCAAGCACATTCAAGAATCCATCTGGCTCCATCAGACGCCTGGGGCAGACCATCTTAATGGGCCCTTCAACCCCGCAGAGGGTTTGTGGCAGTGAGAGGTCCATCCTCATCAGGTAGTGATCTGACCATGACAAGGGGGTGATGGATGTATCCCCAATTTTCAGACCACTCCCCTCCTCTTCCGAGACAAACACAAGGTCGAGTGCATGACCGGCTACATGGGTGGGGCCCATTGAAATAAGGTGCAGCTCCCAGGAAGCCATGGTTTCCAAGAAGTCCCGAGGTGCTCCAGTGAGACTGGCCTCCGAGTACACGTTGAAGTCCCCCAACACCAAAAGGTTTGGGGACTGCACCCGCACATCCGAGACCAGCCCCAGCACCTCGGCCAGGGATTCCGCCATGCAGCGGGGTGGGCGGTACACGAGCAGAATCCCTAGACTGCCCTTCGGTCCCAACCTCCAGTACATGCAATCTGCCACCTTGGTCTCATAGAGTGGGGGTCTGGTGATAACCAAGGACCTTTAATAAATAACCGCCACTCCCCCTCCCCGACTACCAACCCTCTGTGCCGCTGTGCATACGAAAACCCAGCTGGGCACATGGCAGCCAGAGTAGGAGCGGAAGCTTCATCCAGCCAGGTTTCCGTAATGCATGCTAGGTCCGCGCCCCCATCCAGTATCATATCATGGATGAGGGATGTCTTCTGGGCGACAGACCTGGCATTGCACAGCAGCACTCGAAGGCCGGAGCATGGAGCCAAGCACCCCCCAGCTATCTGTTGGTTCTGGGCAGGCCTGGAATGAGGGACAGATATTACGCATCTCTCTCTGGTTCCTCTTACCTGACACGGCCTGCCTCTAGCTCCCCACCAGCAGTACTAAGCTATAAACTAAGTCATTGTAAGCAAATATAAGCAAATGTAAATGATTTCAGCACATTTTATGCATATTTCAAGCCAATATCTGGGCTGGCCCATTACACTAGACCAGTGATTCTCAAACGGTGCGCCCAGGCACACTGGTGCGCCCTAAGAGGTGGCTAGGTGTGCCTCAAATATTATGAAAGTATATTTTAAAAATGAGAAGAAACCCATTTGTATAGGGTAAGTAATAGTTTTCTATAGTTTATTTTTATTCATAGTTTAAAATATATTGATATATTTTTAATTTTGTACACGAAGTGCGCCAGAAAATTTTTATATGTTTTACAGTGCGCCGCGAACAAAAAAAGTTTGAGAACCACCGCACTAGACTCTAACTCAGGTGTGGGGAACCTGGGCCTCCAGATGCTGCTGAACTGCAGCTCTCATAATCCCTGGCCTTTGCTGGGACGAATGAGAGTGGTCCTGAACTGCTGAACTACTAGCAAGGTATTTTTTGTTATTTGTATTTTCAGGATTAGGCAAAAGAGGTGGGAGTGATGGCAATAGGAAGGGTTTCTTGGTGGTAGATTAGGTCTATAAAATAGACCAGTGAATTGTGAAAAAGCCAGTGTCTATATAGACACTGTAATCTACTGTATATAGAGGTATTGACTGGAAGACTGCACTGCAAATTCAGATAACGGTGAATTCTGAAGGATGGTTGTGTTTTGATTTGCATAGTGTTTTGGAAAGTGTGAATTAGATAGGTTTGCCTTTCAATGGGGACTGAATTGAATTTCTGCCCCATCCCTAGGTATTTCATGGTTGCTTTGGGGTATGCATTTAGCACTCCAGATTCCTGATTTAGCCTCTTGAGTGAGGCAGACACAGTACCATTCATTTGCCTACTGATGTCAGTGGCATGGTTTTTTGGCTCCCTCTCCAGTTTCCAAAGTGCAAGACCTGCCACACTTAACATGTAAGAAGTCCCAGCAATCTCCTTTTAAATGCAAAAGAAAAGCACCATATAAAGGAAGATGACTCATGAAGCATTACAGTAGAAATAGCTATGAGGCTCATGCTGCTCTTGCCCCATAAGACTCATCATAGGGCTCACCTCAGAGTTGCTTTGAAGAACAAATCTGCCAGTGTGGTGTAGTGGTTAGAGTGTTGGACTATGACCTGGGAGGGCAGGGTTCGAATCCCCACACAGCCATAAAGCTCACTGGGTGACTTTGGGCCAGTCACTGCCTCTCAGCCTCAAAGGAAGGCAATGGTAAACCAACTCTGAATACCGCTTACCATGAAAACCCTATTCATAGGGTTGCCATAAGTCGGGATCGATTTGAAGGCAGTTACATTTACATTTACATTTTATCCAGGATCACCAGACTATAGGTTGGTGGCTTTTGTTTTTGTTTTTCATTTTGTATACATTGTGTTACTAGCAAAGTCATCATGATATTGTTTCAGATGGTCCAATCCTGTTTTGTGCTGCACAGAGAAACTGTACTTACTATAATTTAGCAAGTGTGCAATGGCTGTGAAATGGGCCACACAAAAACCCTCTTCAAGCACTCTGAATGTGAGTTTAGTAAATGTGCAAGGGCGTAATAGTCCAATATGGACGCCTAGTTCTAGCTTAATAGTCCAAATGGGCATAATAGTCCAAATGTACACTCAGTCCTAGCTTTTGGACACCCATTGGACAGTAATGGACATATAAAATTAATCAGTGAACCAAGAACACAAATTCAAATTGGATTCTCAATAGATGGGGCCGGGGAGATAAAACATTTGCAGAAAGGTAACGTATTGCTCTATTACTATAAAAATGAAATAACAAATCTTTTCTATTTGGGCCTGTCTAATCCCAGAACCATTCTTCTGTGATCATAAAGTTCTGGCATTAGAGGATGCAGTGTTTTTAGTGTTTATTGTGTGCTATGTAGTTTTTTTTAATACCTTCTTTAAGTTACTGCAACACAAAAACAAAAAGAATCCCCCAATATATTTTGTAATACCAGAGCAATTGTGTTTTTAACCAATTTTTCTAAGTTCTGAAATCAGAGTTTTAGAGATGATAATGATGATTTTTCCTTTTAATTCATGTGTTTACTGGTAGGTATGAAGGCTAATAGGAATTTTTCTAGGCTAGTAACTTGTGTAAATGCATTTGCAAGGCTATATTCACAACCTTTTTTCGCCTCAGTCCAAACATCAGGGCTCATACCTGGTAGAGAGGCTTCCATGTGCAAGCCATATGAATTAAAAAATGGACATCCAGGAACAATTCCTTTAAAAATGCCCTGTGCATTGAAGATGAGCTTGTTAGCTCCCCGTCACTGTTCCAGTCGCCTACCTTGAGTTGGAGAGTGAACATCTGAAGTGGGGTGTCACCTGTCCTCATGGAGGCTCCCCACATATTTTAGAAATTTTAGAAGTCTAAAATGCACAGAGAGTCTCTGAGTACAGGAGGCTCCCCACTTCAGAAGTTCACTCTCTGACTTGTAGATGGCAATCAGATCAATGAAGTGGGGGAAGGTATCGTACTCATGTCTGTAAGTTAAGCATTACAAAGAAGTTTCAAGAGCAATTCACCAGTAGAATAGGCTGCTTAGGAAATTTATGGAAAGTTCTGTCTTGGAGGTTTTATTCAGGGAAAGGCTGAGCACAGATCTGATACGGATACTTGGGCAGAGGATGTTCTGCCTCAGAGCAGGAAATCGGACTGAATTGGTGCCTTTCCAGCTCTGTTTTCCTTTTATTCTTTGGGCTTAGCAGAATGAGTGCAAAAGGAAAGAAGGGTTGGGGGAAAGAAAATCACTAAATTTTAGTGGTTGTCAAAATAATGGAACACCATACAGACACAAACATGCACAATTCTAGATCAAACATGATGCATTGTAGAATGAGCAAGCAGGGGAAGAGTTGTCATGGGAGTCATTGGCCCTTTACTTTTTTGGGAGCTGGGTTCCAGCCAGGTTCCTATGTTTCCAGCGTCCTACAAGCCAATCAGCATGAAAGGAGAAAGTGTTTAGTCACTGGGAAAAGTCTTCTCATTTGGCTAACATGCTTCCTTGTCCTTTTGTGCTGATTGGAGCCAATCAGAGTGAAAGGAGGTGAGTCAGCCACTGAGAAGACTCTTCAGCATGAGAACATGCAACTGAATAAAACATAAGGTATTTTCACTTGGGAGGCGTTAAATTGGTGTAATAATAATAATAATAATTTAATTTATATGCCGCCTATCTGGCCGATGGCCACTCTAGGCGACGTACAATTTAGTTGCAATAAATGCATCATAATAAAATACACATATAATACATATAACAATAAAACTATGAATAAAGAACAATAACAGTTCAGAGAATAGGCGATTAGTCCTAAAAAATTAACCCTCCCCGGAAGTCCCAAAGGCCTGTCTGAAGAGCCAGGTCTTCAAGGCTTTGCGGAATACATTCAGGGAAGGGGCATGCCGAAGATCATACGGGAGGGAGTTCCAGACAGTGGGGGCTGCCACTGAAAATGCCCTCCCCCTAGTCCCCACCAACCTAGCTGTTTTAGTTGGTGGGACTGAGAGAAGGCCCTGAGTGGCTGATCTTGTCGGGCGGCATAATTGGTGGTGCTGGAGGCGCTCCATCAGGTAAACTGGGCCGAAACCGTGTAGGGATTTAAAGGTTAATACCAACACCTTGAATTGAGCCCGGAAAATAACTGGAAGCCAGTGTAGATCGAACAACACTGGGGTGATATGTTCCCGGCGGCGACAATTTGTGAGTAGTCGAGCCGCAGCATTTTGTATCAGTTGTAATTTCCGGACGGTTTTCAAGGGTAACCCCACGTAGAGCGCATTACAGTAGTCTAAATGAGAGGTGACCAGGGCATGTACTACCAGTGGGAGCTGATGAACAGGGAGGTAGGGTTGCAGCCTACGAATGAGGTGTAATTGATACCAAGCTGCCCGGCTCACTGCCAAAATCTGAGCCTCCATGGACAGCTTGGAATCAAGAACAACCCCAAGGCTGCGGACCTGGTCCTTTAGGGGCAATCTCACCCCGTTGAACATCAGGTCAACATTTCCCAACCTTCCCTTGTCTCCCACAAGCAGCACCTCAGTCTTATCGGGATTTAACTTCAACCTGTTCCTTCCCATCCATCCACTCACGGATTCCAGGCACTTGGACATGGTCTCCACAGCCAACTCTGGCGAAGATTTAAACGAGAGATAGAGCTGAGTGTTGTCCGCATATTGGTGACACTGCAGCCCAAATCTCCTAATGATTGCCCCCAGCGGCTTCATATAGATATTAAATAGCATGGGAGAGAGGATAGAGCCCTGTGGCACACCACAATCGAGAGGCCAAGGGTCTGAAACCTCCTCCCCCAATGCTACCTGTTGATGCCTATTGGAGAGAAAGGAATGGAACCACCGTAATACAGTGCCTCCTATTCCCAATCCCTCCAGGCGATGTAGAAGGATACTGTGGTCAACAGTATCAAAAGCCGCTGAGAGATTGAGGAGGACAAGAAAGGTGAATTCTCCCCTATCTAATGCCCTCCTCATATCATCAACCAGAGTGACCAAGGCTGTTTCAGTTCCATGTCCAGTCCTGAAACCCGATTGGTATGGATCCAGATAATCCGTTTCATCCAAGTGTGTCGACAACTGATTAGCCACCAGTCGCTCAATGACCTTGCCCAAGAATGGTAAATTCGAAATTGGGCGAAAGTTATTCAAAACCTGGGGATCCAAGGAGGACTTCTTTAAGATGGGCTTTACAATTGCCTCCTTGAGGGCTAATGGCATTACACCCTCCTTCAAGGATGCATTGACCACCGCCTTGATCCCCTCACCCAGTTTCTCTTTGCAGCTCATGAGGAGCCACGATGGACAAGGATCATTTAGACAGGTGGTAGGCTTCACAGTCGAGAGCACCTTGTCCACATCCTCAGAAGGGAGAGGCTGAAATCGATCCCATTTGACTGGCTTGCAACTGGCCAACTCTGATTCATTCACTGCATCCACGGCATACGGGATCGAGCTCCGTAAATGTTCGATTTTGTCAGCAAAGTGCTTTGCTAATTTGTCACAGGAGGCCTTGGACTGTTCCAAGGGTTCCTGAGCAACTGGACCGACCAGGCTTCGGACCACTTGGAACAACCTCCTGGGACAGCACTCTGCTGACGCAATAGAGGCAGCAAAGAACTTCTTCTTTTCTGCCTTTATTGCCACTTGGTAGGCAGTTACTGCTGCTCTAACCTGTGTCCGGACATCTTCGGAACGGGATTTCCGCCACCGGCGTTCTAGTCGTCTCACCACCTGTCTCAGATTTCGCAACCGTGGTGTATACCATGGTGCTAACTGAGTTCTGTTCAGGGGGAGAGGACGTTTCGGTGCCACCCGGTCCAGAGCCCTGGTGATCCCTTCATTCCACTCCAACACCAGGGTATCAACCGAGCGGCCTTCAGCAGGTTTCAATTCCCCAAGCGCAGTCAGGAATCCTTCTGGATCCATCAGGCATCTGGGACGGACCATTCTAATAGGTCCTTTCCCCCTGCGGAGGGTGTGAGGCATCGAGAAGTCTATGTTTACCAGGTAGTGATCTGACCATGACACAGGGGTGGAAGAGATCACCCCCAACTTCAGAGCACTTCCCTCTCCTCTCAGGACAAACATAAGGTCAAGAGTATGACCGGCTACATGGGTGGGCCCAATATTACTAAGGTGCAGTTCCCACGCCATGGTTTCCAGGAAATCCCAAGGGGCCCCAGTGAGAGTGGTCTCAGCATGCACGTTGAAGTTACCCAGCACCAATAATTCTGGGGACAACACCCGTACAGCCGAGACCACCTCTAGCACCTCGGCCAGGGAGTCTGCTGTGCAGCGGGGTGGGCGGTACACCAGCAGGATCCCCAAACTGCCCTTCGGGCCCAACCTCCAGTACATGCAATCAACAAACTTAGTCCTAAGTAGAGGAGGTCTGGTAAAAACTAAGGACTCCCGATAGATGACTGCCACACCCCCTCCCCGCCTTCCCACCCTTGTACTGTTAAGTTAGTCTATTATAATGCAAATATAAAACCTGCATTGGTTAGACTGCTGTCAGTTTCTCTCTCACAATAGATCTTATGCTAACAATATTCACATATTGGGGTGGGAGAAGGAGCAAATGGGAAGGACACCTAGAAGTAATTTTTTTTAAAAAAAAGTTGAGGCATTGCTCATAAGGCCACATAAGCAGTTGGATCCAGACTTAGTCATGCTTAGAATGTACTCAATGAAATCAATGGGAGAAGTTAGTAATGAGTCATGACTTATGACTCCCTTAAGTTCTGCTGATTTCAGTGAGTCTGCTCTAAGCAAGACTACATCAGAAACTGGAACCATTGAACTATGGGCTCTGGACTCATGGGAAAAAACTATGAAGTCAGTGGTAACAGAGGCTGCAGAATGTTGAAAGAAACCAAAATGGTGATTAACCATCCAGACTACTGCTTTTGGGAGAATATAACAAGATGTGCTTCTGGCACTGTAGGTGATCAACTGGAACTTCTTGAAGCTTTTGTTGCTGAACGTTAAAAAGACTCTTATCCTGCATTCATTGCTCAATAGAAGTTCAAACAAGGTAAGAGACTGAAAGCTCATTTTTATTGTATAATCTTAGAAGGTTGTAAATCTTAGAAAGGGCATGGCTCTGAGGGGCCGTGGCTGTGAGGGGGCCATGCTGTGACTATCATGAAGGGACCCTGTACTTCTGAATTTGCTACTATACTATTGTGAGCTAGCAGCCTAATTCCACAAGAGCAGCTGAGGAAAAGGGTGAATGCAGGGCTACAAATGCAGACTGGGATAAGGTCTCAACTTAAAAGGCTTGTTGAAAGAGGAAGGTCTTCAATAGGCACGGAAATGATAACAGAGATGGCTCCTGCAGGGCCGGTTCTAAAGGGTGGCCAGGTGGGGCACTGGTCCAAGGGCCCCTGGAGCTACAGGGGCCCCTCCACTCCCCTTCTGCAATCCGTGGCAGGAGCTGCGGATTGTAGGACAGGAGGAGCTTCCTAGCTGCCCGCCATCCCCCCGCTTCACCTACCTTTCTCTCTGCTATTTTTTGCAGTGCGCGCAGGGTTGCCATCAATCAAGATGGCAGCCAAGGTTTCCGTAAGGGACTGAAGCCTCTGACACCATCTTGGTTTATTTATTTATTTATTTATTATTTAATTTGTCTCCTCCTTTCCTCCCAGCAGGAGCCCAGGGCGGCAAACAAAGCGCTAAAAACACTTTAAAACATCATAAAAACAGATCTTAAAATACATTAAAACAAGACAGCATTAAAAACATTTCAAAAACAACTTTAAAAAAAGGGTTAAAAGCATTATTAAAAAACTTATTAAGCAATTCTAACATAGACGCAGACTGGGATAGGTTTCAACCTAAAAGGCTTGTTGAAAGAGGAAAGTCTTCAAAAGGCGCCGAAAAGATAGCAGAGATGGCGCCTGCCTAATATTCAAAGGGAGGGAATTCCACAGGGTAGGTGCTGCCACACTAAAGGTCCGTTTTCTATATTGTGCAGAACGAACCTCCTGATGAGATGGTATCTGCAGGAGGCCCTCACCTGCAGAGCGCAGTGATTGACTGGGTACATAAGGGATAAGACGGTCTTTCAAGTATCCTGGTCCCGAGCTGTATAGGGCTTTGTACACCAAAACTAGAACCTTGAACTTGGCCCGGTAGCAAATAGGCAGCCAGTGCAATTCTTTCTTTAGCACGTGTGCATGCCATCAACCAAGATGGTGGCAGATTGATGGCAACCCTGTGCGCGCAGTGCACGCAGCCACAAAAAACAGCAAAGAAAGGTAGGTGAAGTGGGGGGATAGCGGGGGGATGGAGGGCAGCTTGGAAGCTCCTGTCCTGCGATCCGTGCTTCTGCCGCAGATCATGGAAGGGGAGTGGAGGAGCCCGGGGCAGGCTGGTGCCCAAGTGCCCTGGCATGCCTGGAGCCAGCCCTGGGTGAATGTAATATCTCCATCAAGCTGTGCATCTCTGGGCACCTGGAAGTAGTGAAGTTGCCAAGCTATAATTACCTGGTATAGAATACACATTTGTCCAGCTCATAATGCTTGGTTGTGTCATGAATTGGGTGTCACTTCCACAAGTCATTCTTCCTTTGCTCAGAATGTAAAACAAGGCTATGTGCATGCACATCAATGTTCAGAATGCATGACTAGGTTGCTCTGTAGATGCATGTGCAAAAATCCTTTCATGTTAGACCCATTCTCTTGTCCAGGGGTGGGGAATCTTTAGCCCTTCAGACATTGCTAAGCAACAACTCACATCATCCCAAGTCATTGGCCATGCTTGCTGGGGTGATGGGAGATGTAGTTCAACATCATCTGGAGGGCCAAAGGTTCCCCACCCCTGCTCTTGACTAAGCTCTTATTGATTGTACAGAAACTGTGTGAACTATAAAGCCAGATGCTTTATATTCAGTTACTGTTGTCCCTTTACTCTTGTTGAAATTCTTTGTGAAACTCTCATTGATCATTGCAAAGTTAGATGACCAAGCCACTCAACCAACCAATCAAGCTATGTGTTTGGCGTTGTCTCTATTTGAGTCAGCTGTCTCCCTTGTTTCTTGTTGTGCCCCATGTAGATCTAAAATCCTCTTTTTCTCCTGGATATGTTTTGGGAGAGGGAGGAATTGAATGTTACAATTCCTCAAAGGCAATAGATAGCTCCCATGTCCTTGGCATCATAGAACAGAATCACAGAATCAGCGAATAGTAGAGCTGGAAGGGGCCTATCAGGCCATCGAGTCCAACCCCCTGCTCAGTGTGTATGTGCCAGCATTACAGAAGTGAAGTCTCAGAAAAAGATGGACTCTCTTCCGAAGAGCTCTCTGAAAAAGCTTGTAAAATATGGAATTGATTCTGAATTGAGCTAAGAGGAGTCTGCTTATCATGACCAAGGAGAGGGTGCATGTATGGGAATCATGTGGAATGCCCTTGCTCAGCTGGACCTGCAAAGCAGGGAGGATAAAAGGACACTTTAGCAGACAAGAAGAGAAAAAGACAAGGGAACCTTCATACAGGATGAGACTTGCCCCATCAAATCCCAAGATGTTTACAAAGAAAGCATGCACCAGAACACTTTCAGTCCATGCCAGTGAGGACTGAATATAGTACATGGCCTCTGCCTGAGGAGAATAGTCCTATGCCCTTGCCAGCAGGCGTTGCGTGGTGACAGTGGAGTCAGAATTGGCTGGTCAAGGCTATGCTGTGGATGTTTCTGGCTGTTGCATGGCCAGCAGTAGTCAGTGCACCTCAGATAATTCATCAGCCTGTGACTACTATAGACACTACTGGCTATTCACCAGCCACTCACCTCTGCCCCCACCCTAATCTCTTTAGGCTTTACTGCCATCTACCAATAAAGGCATGGCAAGGGTCCCTTGGTCACTGCTTAGCTGCAGCTATGTACAACATTTATTTATTTATTTATTAAAGTATTTACACACTGCCCTTTCTCAAAACATCAGGATGAGGTGCAGCATAAAAAAACAAAAGCAGTACAGAACAATCAGTGAATGGTTGGCTACTCATCATGACCATAACATTTTAAACAACTGCACAGGCCTATTGGCATGGCCTTTTTTTTTTTTTTTGTAACAGTACTCACCAGCACAGAGTACCATCACCACATTTTTCGCTGCCCATGGCAACCATTTTGTGCTGGCGTCTAAGGCACTCTTATCAAGATATGAATACTGGCACCTCATTTTTACCAAAAAGAAAGAAAGAGAAAGAAAAAAGCACTGCCTGTTGGTATAAAAACATCTTCAAGAGGAGCCTTAAAGTCAAAAGCGAAGATGCCTGATGAATCTCTACTGGAACAGCACTCCCCAGTATGGGACCGGCGACACTAAATGCCTGACTTTTGGTTGAGGGCAGATGGGCCTCTGTAACATGGGGGGCAACTGCCAGCACTTCTCCAGATGATCTCAGTGATCAGGCTGGGATGTAATGGCTCAGGAGGTCTGTGAGGTATTCTAGACCCAGTTGTTCAGGCCTTGTATATCAACCCAAGAACCTTGAACCTGGCCAGTAGCACATGAGTAGCCACATGTTTGCATAAAACATATGCAGATGTTTTAGCAGGGGTGTTACACAATGTTGGCTGTCTTCCCCCATCAGCAGTTTAGCCACTGCTTTTTGCACCTGCTAGAGCTTCCAGACCAGGCCCAAGCGCAGTCCCACATAGAGCACATTCCAGTAGTCAAACCTCACGGTTACTGATGCATGAACTACAGTGGCCAAGTTATCCCAATCCATATACAGCCATAGCTGAAGGACTAGACAAAGTTAGTAAAAGGCACTCCCAGCCACCAAACTACTAGCAGAAACCAGTAATGATTTAATATGAATGCTGATGAAAGTTAAAGAGGAAAGCACAAAAGCAGGACTACAGCTGAATGTCAAAAAGACTAAAGTAATGACAACAGAAGATTTATGTGACTTTACAGTTGACAGTGAGGACATTGAACTTGTCAAGGATTATCAATACCTCGGTACAGTCATTAACCAAAATGGAGACAATAATCAAGAAACCAGAAGAAGGCTAGGACTGGGGAGGGCAGCTGTGGGAGAACTAGAAAAGGTCCTCAAATGCAAAGATGTATCATTGAATACTAAAGTCAGGATCATTCAGACCATGGTATTCCCAATCTCTATGTATGGATGTGAAAGTTGGACGGTGAAAAAAGCAGATAAGAGAAAAATCAACTCATTTGAAATGTGGTGCTGGAGGAGAGCTTTGTGGATACCATGGACTGTGAAAAGGACAAATAATCGGGTGTTAGAACAAATTAAACCAGAACTATCATTAGAAGCTAAAATGATGAAAGTGAGGTTATCATACCTTGGACACATAATGAGAAGACATGATTCCCTAGAAAAGACAATAACGCTGGGAAAATCAGAAGGGAGTAGAAAAAGAGGAAGGCCAAATTAGAGATGGATTGACTCCATAAAGGAAGCCACAGACCCGAACTTACAAGATCTGAACAGGGTGGTTCACAACAGATGCTGTTGGAGGTCGCTGATTCATAGGGTCGCCATAAATCGTAGTTGACTTGAAGACACATAACAACAACAACAACAAGCCACTGAGGTCACTTGCACCTCTAACAGCAAAAATGTATCCAGGAGTACTCCCAAGCTATGCACCTGCTCCTTTAGAGGGAGTGCAACTCCTCCAGAGCTGGCAACTAGCCTATTTTCTGGACACAAGAACCACCTACAGTACTTACAGAGCCTCTGTCTTTCCAGGATTCAAACTCAGTTTATTGCCCCTCATTCAGTCCACCACTATATTAAGGCCCTGTTCCAGAGCTTGCACAGCGTCTCCTGGTTCAGATGTTGTAGAGTAGAGCTGTGCGCCATCAGTGTACTGAAAACCCATCGGGAAGCCCAGAGGACAGTTACTCGATCTAGGGCCTTTTCTGTAGTGGCCCCCGAACTGTGGAACAGCCTCCCCGAAGAAGTACGCCTGGCGCCGACGCTTCTATCTTTTCGGCACCAGGTTAAGACCTGGCTATGCTCCCAGGCATTTTAAGCGTTTAATGTTATAACTTTAAATCTTTTATTTTTTTTGTTTGCTGCTCATGTTTACTGTTGGTAGTTGATTTTATTGTGATATTCTGTATTTTAACCTTTTTGTACACCGCCCAGAGAGCCACTCGCTATGGGCGGTTTATAAATGAAACAAATAAAATAAATAAAATAAAACTCCTCAGGACCACTCCCAATGGCTTTATATAGACGTTAAACAGCATTAAAGGGAAAAATAAGCATGCTGCACTCCCCCAGTGCTACTCTCTGAACTTGACCATACAGGGCGGAACGGAACCACTGCAGAGCGGTGCCTCCAAATCCCATCCCACACAGTTTATCCAGGAGGATACTATGGTCAATGGTTTCAAAAGCTGCTGAGAGACTGAATAAAAGTAACACGGTTGCACCTCAAGTCCCTATCCCGATACAGGTAATCCACCAGGCGAACCAAGACTGATTCAGTCCTGAAACCAGGCCTAAAGCCAGACAGAAATGGATCCAGATAATCAGTGTCATCCAGGAACACTTGTGGTTGCTCCGCCACCACCCTCCCCCAAAACATTCAGCCTAAACACACATGAGCTGCCACTCCTTCCACTATTGAGGCCTCCAGCATCTAGGTCCTTCCCACTGGTCTTAGTTGTGAACCCTTATCACTAGCTACTGCTACTCCCTAGCCTTAGGGAAGCAGGGATGGCTACAGAATAGCAGTATTCTGTGTTTAAGGTCCCACAAGAGATACGTAACTTAAGGCAGAGGTACCAGGCCCAGTCATGGAATTTCTTCCCAATTTTGCCTGAGCATGGCATTTCCCTCCCCCATCCTTGTCCTTTGTCTTTGGGCTTACCAACTTCCTCTCAAGTCCAAGGACTGATGATCTAGCCAACCACACAGTATCCTAGCTAGCTGGTTTAGCGGCCTCCCTGCGGCACCCGATACATGCCTACGATTGCAGGGGCTGTGGGAAGATGGGCCAGATGATGATCCTAGTTAATTAGACCACCTACACGATGAGCCACATAACGGATGGCAAGATTACACATGTGATGGCAACTCTTTTTCTTGAGATCTCTCAAAAGATCACAAGTCAGCACATTTTTCTTTATTTTTTCCCCCTAGAAAGTGGTGTTTTATTACAGGTATTTGATTAATTACTGGATGTGTAGTAGAAAATATTTTCCTGGTGCAGGATAAATCCACAGTATTACATAAAAGTGCCGCAATGGCTTCATTTTCTCAGCCTGTTAAAGTTCTAGACTGAGCACTAGATGGCACTAACATATTAGATTCCCCACCCCCTTCTCAGTAAAATTCATCTCATCTCTAACAGATGTGTGATAAAAGGCATGTCAACTGCAAAATAGTGGCAGATGTTTTGAAAAGATAAAGTGCCTTTATTTCAACTGCAGCTGATTTAAATTGGCTATAATAAGCTATCTTTCTTGTTTCATTCTACCTTTTCGATGGCAATGAAAAGATGAACAGATTCTTTATACCTTGGCTAAGGTAATTGCACTTGCTGCCATGTTAAGGTGGCAAATGGGGGGGGAAGTAAGCAGAGCTCTATCCATTTTGAATCTACCCAGGCTATCATCATCATATATTTGGGAAGCGTATTAATTGGCACAAAACCAACAATTTGATTCAACTGTAGATCCCACTAAGATCAGTGCTTGCAACAGGGCAGAGATACATTGTGCCTTCAGGGATCAAGATTATTTTCTTTCCCTTCAACTTTGTCTGTTTATTTAAAATGTATATCCCCCTCTTTCTTCCTAAGGAACACTATACAATATTTTAAAAAGACAGAAAACAGTAAAACTCACAGTAGTCTAAATAATTAGGAGGGTGCAAAGCCCAACTAAACAAAAATGTTTTAACCTTATTTCATTTATCTTGCACATCCAAGGGTAGAATGTGTAAGGCAGAATGAACTTCTTATAAATGCCATTTGCCACCACACCAAAGAAGACTCGTGACACATGTATGGTGAAATGTTATATTTATTAAAATATAACACATAATCAATCAAATTCAAATCAGCCAATTAATGAATATCAAATACTTCGGGCAGGTGAGGCTCAACCTATCTATGAGGGTATAGACCCTCTAAACCAGGAGGCAAGTCAGTCACATCGTACTGCAACTCCCCAGTCAAGGATGTGGGAAAACTTCTCCCTCCTTGCAATTGGAGTCAGGTATGTGGTTCCAACCTCCGCATCCTGGCCCCGCCGTACAGGCGTTCACCATGATGCGCAAGCCGGTCCCACGTGGACACTCCCCAGATCCACACCAGACATTACGCCTTGATGTTTCACCAGGGGGTGCCCTTTACCAAAATGCCTCATCCACCTCAATTTTAACCCCAATTACCTCACCTGCCCGAATTCGACGCCAGCCAAACCGGAATCACCACGACCCCCCCAGACAAGCCAATTGAATCAAACCCAAGCAGTATGGAGTAGGCAAAACCAAAGACATTCTGAAATCAGAATCTCCAAAAAAAAATTCCTACTCAGCCCCCTCAGGCGACTAGCAGAGCCCATACTGACAAGGGAGGGGTGGGTGGGTGCTGCAAGGCAAAAAAGGTGCGTTCTTAGGGAGGAGCAGGCTATATATAGCTGCTCAAACCCTTTCCCAATTGGTCAAGGTGCACCACCTGACCAACTACAAATTTTTCTCGAACCTTCCCGAGTCTTCCCAGAAGCAAAAATGCAGGAACGTTATTGCCACCACACCAAAGAAGACTCATGACACATATATGGTGAAATATTATATTTATTAAAATATAACACATAATCAATCAAATTCAAATCAGCCAATTAATGAATATCAAATACTTCGGGCAGGTGAGGCTCAACCTATCTATGAGGGTATAGACCCTCTAAACCAGGAGGCAAGTCAGTCACATCGTACTGCAACTCCCCAGTCAAGGATGTGGGAAAACTTCTCCCTCCTTGCAATTGGAGTCAGGTATGTGGTTCCAACCTCCGCATCCTGGCCCCACCGTACAGGCGTTCACCATGATGCGCAAGCCGGTCCCATGTGGACACTCCCCAGATCCACACCAGACATTACGCCTTGATGTTTCACCAGGGGGTGCCCTTTACCAAAATGCCTCATCCACCTCAGTTTTAACCCCAATTACCTCACCTGCCCGAATTCGACGCCACAAGAGGGGATCAGCTGAAGCTTGGTCCCCTCAACCCAAAGAAAACAGAGCCCCCAAACCCAACCTATAATCCTCCAATAGTAAATCACACCCACTCTCCGAGAGATGGACACCATCATCCCGAAACAAATGCGGAGAATGAAAACGGATCCTGTCATGCGGGATGTAAGCCCCACCTAATGACAAAACCAAATTCCTAACCTTCTTATTCACCCACTTTCTGGATCTATCGATTCTGTTAGGGTGCTGTGCACCCCTCCAAACACGCCTCACCAGCATATCAGACCACACTATAACAAGGTCCGGGTATGACTGGATGAGTGCATTGAAATCCCGCGTGATCTTTTTTTTTTTGTAATAATTTTTATTATTCAAATTTTCATAAAACAAATCAAACAAAAACAATACAACAAAAATAAAAATAAAAACTTGACTTCTGATTTGTCTCAGATCAGCTATAAGTATGTAATATATATCAAACCTGTCTCCTAAAACATACGAAATTCACTTTTTTCCATAGTCTATCTTAATTAATCGTCAAATCCCATTATCATCATTTCATTTTTTTCTTTCAACAAAAAGTCCAAAAGAGGCTTCCATTCCTTAAGAAATGTATCTGTCATTTTTTCTCTGAGAAGGCATGTCAATTTGTCCATCTCTACTAAGTCCATTAATTTCAATAGCCATTCTTCCGTTGTTGGTATTGATTCCATTTTCCACTTTTGTGCATATAATAATCTTGCTGCCGTAATCATATATAATATTATTCTTCCATATTTCTTTTCCTTTTGTTTATCCATAAAACCCAATAAAAAAAATTCTGCCTTTGACTGAATATTTATCTTTAAAATTTTTTGCATCATCCTACCTATCTGTGCCCAAAATAATTTTGCCTGTTTACACGACCACCACATATGATAAAAAGATCCTTCTTGTTGTTTACATTTCCAACATACATTAGAAACATTACTATACATTTTTGACAACTTTTCTGGAGTCATGTACCAACGATACATCATTTTATAAAAATTTTCTTTAAGATTATAGCATAATGTAAATTTCAAACCTTTTTTCCACATATTTTCCCATTGATCCATTTGTATATTATAACCAAAAAATTTTGCCCATTTGACCATACACTCTTTTACTTGTTCTTCTTCCATGTCCATTTTCAATAAAAATTTATACATTTTTGCAATTATACATTCATCATTTGTACACAAACCTATTTCAAAATCAGATTTATTTATTTCAAACCCATACATTTTCTTATCCATTTTGTATCTTTCTAACAATTGTAAATAGGCAAACCATTGAGAACTATATCCTTCCTTTATTAGTTGTTCTCTCTCTTTCATTATATATTCTCCATGCACATTTTCTAATAGTTCTTGGTACGTTAACCATTTCTCTTTTCCAGCCATTTCTCTTCTATAAAATGCTTCTTGACTTGAAACACATAGTGGTATTTTAAAAAAAAACCTTGTTTTGTATTTATTCCATATTTTCAACAAAGGACGTCTTATAAAATGATTATTAAAATCCACATTAACTTTTACTTTATCATACCATAGATATCCATGCCATCCCCACTTCAGGTTGTGACCCTCCAAATCCAATAATCTTTTGTTCCTCAATAAAATCCATTCCTTTATCCAGACTAAACAACAAGCAGCAAAATAAAGTCTCAAATTTGGTAATCCCAGTCCTCCTCTTTCTTTGGCGTCTTGTAATAATTTAAATTTAACTCTTGGTTTTTTCCCCTGCCAAACAAATTTAGAAATATCTTTTTGCCATTGTTTAAAAGGTAAATCAGAGGATATTACAGGTATTGTTTGAAATAGAAACATCATTCTCGGCAATACATTCATTTTTATTACAGATATTCTACCCATTAATGACAACTGTAATTTATCTCATCTTAACAAATCTTTCTTAATCTCTGTCCGTAATTTTTCATAATTATTATGAAACAACTTTGAATTTTTATTTGTCATAATACCTAAATATTTCACCTTTTCTTCTATTTTAAAATCTGTCTTCTCCATTAACTCTTTTTGATCCCTTAAAGATAATTTTTTCACCAACATCTTTGTTTTTTGGTTGTTGATCTTAAATCCTGCTAATGGTCCAAATTCTTTTAGTTTATCCATCAATACTTTAATTCCTTCCAAGGGATTTTCTAATACAATTATCAAGTCGTCAGCAAATGCTCTCAGTTTATATTCCTCTTTTTTTATCTTTATTCCCGAAATCCTTTTGTCTTGCCTTATGTCTCTAGGCAGCACTTCTAGAACCAAAATAAATAAAAGAGGGGACAGTGGACATCCCTGTCTTGTACCCTTTTGTATTTCACATGAATCCGTTAAATCCCCATTGACAATTATCTGTGCCTTCTGTGATGTATAAATCGATCTGATCCATTTTATAAAATTATCTCCAAAATCCATTTGCTCTAGAACCTTAAACATAAATTTCCAATTCAAATTATCAAATGCTTTCTCAGCATCCAAGAAAATCAAAGCTGCTTGTATGTCATTTCGTTGGTCTAGATATTCCAACACATTCAAAACATTCCTGACGTTATCACGTAGTTGTCTTTTAGGTAAAAACCCCGCTTGATCTTCCTGAATAAATTGTTGCAATATTATTTTCATTCTTTCTGCCAAAATCATTGTAAAAATTTTATAGTCATTATTCAATAAAGATATTGGCCGATAATTTTTTGTTTTAGTTAGGTCCTGCTCCTCTTTCGGTATTAATGTTATATTAGCATTTTTCCAACTATCCGGTATCTTCCCCTCTTGCAAAATTAAATTCATTGTACATTGTAAAGGTAACAAGAGTTCCTCCTCCAAACATTTGTAATACGCTGCCGATAATCCATCCGGTCCTGGTGCCTTTCCTAGTTTAATTTTACTTATTGCATCAGATATTTCTCTTAACGTAATAGGACCATTAATAGCTTGTCTCTGAAAATCTGTGATTTTAGGCAAATTCTGTTTAGATATATACTCTTCTATTTTTTCAGAAGGAATTTCCTGACATTTGTACAACATTGAATAATATTGATGAAAAGCTTTTTGGATTTTTACATTGTCTGTCAACATCTCTTCTCCTTCTTGTATCTTTAAAATGAGATTTTTTTGTCGTTCTTTTCTTAATTTATATGCTAACCATTTCCCAGGTTTATTTGCAAATTCAAAAGTCCTTTGTTTAGCAAAATTTAATTTCCTTTCAATTTCTCTAACTGTCAACATTGACACTTGTTTCTGTAACATTTTAATTTGATTTATAATGAAAACTTTATTTGGATTCTTTTTCAATTATTCCTTTCTGTTTTATTTCTTCCAAAATTAATTGCATTTTCTGTTGTTTCTTCTTTTTTAGTTCAGAATTACATTTAATAAAATATCCCCTCATAAAAGCTTTACTTGTATCCCAAACAATATTTTCATCTGTTCCTTTGTATAAATTATGTTCAAAAAACTCTTTTAATTTCTTCTTACATTCTTGCACTACTTTATCATTCTGTAATAAAGATTCATTTAGTCTCCATCTAAATCCAAGATTTTTTTTTTTAAAGTCAATATCACAGGGTTATGATCTGAAAAAGTTTTTGGTAATACATCCATCTTGGAAATGTCTTTCACTAAATTTTTAGACATCCAAATCATATCAATCCTCGAAAATGTTTTATGTCTTTCTGAAAAGTAAGTAAATTCCTTTGCATTGTCATTTATATATCTCCAAGCATCCACCAATTCTAAATTTTCCATCAATTCGAAGCAGATCTTCGGCAATTTGCCCTGTGTCTCTTTAATATTTTTCTCAGAAAGTCTATCCATTTTTGGTGAAATTACCCCATTCCAATCACCCATGACACACCGATGATCATATGCAAACTCTGATAATTTTTCCATAAGTCCTGTATAAAACCTTGTTTTATCTTCATTGGGGGCATAAATGCCCACTATCAAAATTTTTGTACCCTGTATGGTAATTTCAACTCCCACAAATCTGCCACTATCATCCAATAATATCAATTTAGGAGACAATTGTGAGTTAATATAAAGAACAACACCATTTTTTTTTTGGATCCTGCCGAAATGAATTCTTCACCCAAATTTTTACAGATCAAATATTTAGAATCTTTCTTCTTAATATGAGTTTCTTGTAAACAAATTATATCCAATTTTAATTTTTTCAAATAATGAAATACTTTCTTTCTCTTCTGCGACGTATTAGCTCCATTTATATTCCAAGTTAGATATTTGTAATCCATTTTTAAGCATGTATTTTAGAAAAGTCTGTACCTGTTGCCCCCTTTAATTCATCATCATCCTTTTCTTCCTCTACCTGTTTCTGTTGACTTTGTTTCCCATGAGTTATATCCATATCTTTAATTTTATCTTCTTCCATGTCTTTTGAAGCTTTTCTCAAGAAATCCCTTGCTTTTTGAACAGTATTCAATCGATACTTCTGTTGTCTAAATGTAAAAATCACTCCCTCTGGAACATGCCATCTAAATTGAATTTTACATTGTTCGAGTTTTTCTGTGAAGAAAGCGTATTCTTTTCTCTTACGTAGAAGTCTAATAGGAATTTCCTTCATCACCAGTATTTCTTTACTGTCAATTTTGAAGACATTGTTAAAATGATGTTGCAAAACCATATCTCTGGTCCTCTTTTTTAGAAAGTAAACAAGCACATCTCTTGGGATTTTTTTCATTGTTGCGTATCTGGAATTAATTCTATAAACTTTATCTATTTCAAATTCCATCCGATCTTCATCCCAGTCCAAGGATTTTACCAAGGCATTAACAATTTTCTCTCTGATATCTTCACCTGTTTCCTCAGGAATTGCACGGAATCTCAAGCAATATTCTTTATCTCTAAGTTCCATGACAGCAATATAGTCCAAATTTTTTTCCAATTCCACATTTAAAATATCTGTTCTATTCTCTAAGGTTTGCACCTTGTCTTTAACATTTTTTATATCCTGTGTTAGTTGCCCCATTGTATTTTTAATCTCATCCACTTCTGTTTTGATATGATATTTTAAATCTTTGAAATCCTTTTTCATATTGCGAAATTCATCTTTAAATTCTTGTCTGTCCTGTTTCATCTCTTGTTTCATCTCTTGTTTAAGATCATTAATCCCCTCCATAATTTTCTGGAACATGTCTATCCCTTCCTGTGTATCAGTTGAACCTCTTCGCTCCAAAACTTTGGCTGCTTTCCTGGTTGTCATTCTTGAAAAAAAAAAACTTTTCTATTATTAGCCAATGTTCCCAAACTTAGAGGCAAACTGTTTCTTTTTTTCCCCCAACAACAAAAGAGTTAATATTCCAGGCCTGTTAATATGATCTAACCAGCACGGTTCTTATCTCCAGCACATTCAGGAATGTAAAACAAATCCAGTTCTCAGCATCCAGCAGTTAGTAACATACACGAACAGCAGATTCGTTCAAAAAAAATAATCCAAAAAAAAAGGAATAAAAAAATAGTCTCAGATATATTTCCTTCAAATAATCAAATCATCTTATCTAATAAGTTGCCTCTCATCCATTTTAATCTTTGTAATTCCAAATTTAAGCCAGCTTTTTGTCATAAAAAAATAAAACAAGTTCTTTGAATTGCTCCCTTCTTCCTTAACTTTATATAAAATAAAAAAGTGTGACTCACCCAAGTTTCTGAATTGCTGATTCGTAAACAAGTCTCTTTTATGGTAGTAATTTAAGTCAAATGATAAGATTTAGACAGAAGGAGGCTCGCTCGTTAAAAATGTTTTTGGAAAGGAAAAAAAAGTCTCGCTTATTTTCAGCACAGCTTGTTGGAAATCTGGACTCCGTCTTCCGCTGCTAGATATGCCTTCTTATCTCAGGGGATTCCTGATCAAATCCAGCCATCTACAGCTCAACGAAGTTTCGTGGATAAACTCTTCGGTTCCCCTTTATCTTGGAGAACATTTACGCCAGTCAAAGATTCCTCTTGACTGGCTTTTAACTGAAAAAAGCTTCCTCTGAGACAGAGCTCCCTCAGAGACAACCACCAGCCAGCACTCCTTCCGGGAAGTCCCAAAATCCCGCGTGATCTTGAGCAGCAGATCCATACCTGGCCGCTGCACCAAGTCGTTTTCACCCAAATGAACCACCAGCACATGGGGCCGGTTAGTTAATGACATAATACGACACACCAAAGGCATGAGCGCATCCCAAAGCATGCCCCTCTGAGCCTCCCAGCCCACCGTTGCTCTAGCAGAAAGCTGCAGCTGTGTCCCGGCAAGAGTAGAGAAGGCCCTCTGATGGGCCCAAAATAAAATCGAGTGGCCACACAGGACGACCCTCGCAGGCACTGGAAGGCTCAGCACAGCTAAGAAAAGAAAGAACAACACATTAGAATCAGTACCTGATATAAGACTTAGAAGTGGAAGAACGCCACCTTCCTATCGCCTGAATATCCTCAACGCTCATGCCCACGAGGGCAGCGGCCATAGCCGCCCCAATCCAAAAGGAATGCAGCCCATAGACTCCAGCATTGCGACCACTGGCCAACAAGGCCTGCCGAACAACGGCCCAAAATTGAAATTGAGTCACGGCCGAACCATCCTCATGTATAAAGAGGTAACGCTGGCCCCCTGGCCTGATAGACAGAAATAGACGCACTGCAGCAACTGGGCATAATTCAGGAACCTGGCAAACATTCAATGAAATAATACTGCCACAGCCCTTTTGATCAGTCTTAGAGACTCTTAGGGAAAGCCTAACTATATCAGCACCTAATGTGCAATCGCCAAAGCAGAAGGCTCGGTAGGACACATCACGCTTCGAGGAAGCCAATACTTCACTAGGGCGAAGAGCACCATAGAACATCATCAGAGTTACTGCGGTGAACAGGTGCAACTCATACAGTGATGAGAACATAGACCTAAATAAAGGCAGGATCTGAAGGAGAACATCGGGCGTGATTGGCCTCCTTCGGTCAGCGGGCCTGTGGGCGGAACGCGACCAACCCTGAAGGACCTTTCTGACCCTAAGATCTACAGAATGATCCTGCAATCCTCATGCCTTAGAAATAAAGGCTAGCGCAGAGAGGTGTCCGGCGATGGTGGAAAGGGCGGCTGTTCAGAGAGAAGCATCCGAGGAGCCGCAACAATCTCTCCTCTTCCCCAAAGCCAGATCGGGTTTTTATTTTTTTAAGTTTCACAAAAGGAAGCACTCGACTACCACCCTCTAAAAAAAAACAAAATAGACCCAAAAGGTATCCCCTCTACTACACCATAGCTGGCTTAAGCGGAAAGGTAAGGCGGGCATTGCAAAAACTCCTCCAAGCTCACCACCACCGGGACCCCTTCCTCGGTCCTCCTCCTTGCAAAATAACAAAAATGCTATTGCAGAAAAAAAAAACCCACAAAAAATCCCGTCGCTTTTTTTTTTACCTGCACCCCTAAAGTTAGGAGCAGCCACAGCCTAAGCGCCGCAGCAAGAAGAACCCAGTCCCGCCTGCCAGAATCCAGCATGCCTGCTGCTCCGAGCTGAACGCCGTTGATCAGGGAAGACAAGCCATTGACTGGCCGCTGCTCGGAGCATCGGCGGCGGGAAGGGCAGGAGGGCTTGCGCCGCGCACAAGGTAGAAAGCTCTCGCCGGAACCTGGAATCGCCGACGCTTCCTTATCCCAGAAGCCCCGGGCTGGTGGAGGCAGAGCAGATCCGCCCGGACTGGAGCACTCTCCCGATGGCAGCACCGGCAAGAGGAACGAACCGGTCCGCGAGCAGCTCCGCCTTGGAACTCCGCTCGCTCCTCTGTGTGCCTCTGCCGCGCGAACACCCAACAAGTAGGTGCCGGAGTGACAGCTTCATTGCCCATTAGTCAGCAGCGCCTCTGCCTTCATATTAATGAGCGGGAAGGGCCCAGAGCAGCGACAGCGGGCAGGTGGGCGGGTGTGGCCATGCGGCTCCTTAAAGGGCTGGTGCCGTCGGCAAGGCAGGGCAAATGAAAAGAGAGAGGAAAAACGCCGGAGCGTGCGTGGTTTTGAATTAGCCGTCGGAGGCTCTTCTAACCTGCCATTCATCTCCCGCCCGGGAAGGGCCCTGCGGCGGGCTGTTGCGCAATCGGGCTTATTGCGCATGGGCTGGGCCCTTCCCAGCACGTGCATGACCGTACGGGGGTGGGGGGCGGAGATGAGACGTGTGCCTTCTTGCACCTATAGCGTGTGCTCCACTGCCCC
Source organism: Rhineura floridana (assembly GCF_030035675.1). NCBI lineage: Eukaryota > Metazoa > Chordata > Lepidosauria > Squamata > Rhineuridae > Rhineura > Rhineura floridana. The sequence goes on along the minus strand of NC_084482.1, from coordinate 36,584,537 downwards.
TAAAAGAGGAGGGGAAAGAGGAAAAGAAGAAATAATAGTACCCCGCCTATTTCGCGCGTGCCTCTGGAGTTGCACGCTTTTGGATGCTTCTTTCCAATTGTGCATGCTCAAGCTGTATGTTTTTAGTGATTTTACCTGATTTTTATTTTACTGTATTGTATTTTATTCCTTGCTGTGAACCGCCCAGAGAGCCATAGGCTAAGGGCGGTATAGAAATGGAAATAAATAAATAAATAAATAAATAAATAAATAAATAAATAAATAAATAAATAAATAAATAAAAAGAAGTATTTTGCCCTTTTAAATATAACATAAACTGCAGCAAATGAGATATAGGAATTGACCAAACAAAAGGCAGAGCATTGTGGGCTCGAAATGACTGGAATTTTCCAAAGGCACGCTGATATGGTCTCTTGAGTGCTGGGAGCAAGAGCAGAAGCTATGGCGGCCCCCACCTCTAATTCCAAAAGCTCCACAGGAAAGGAGGTAACGCTGGCTCGTATAGCCTGAATACTATCTGGACACATGCCCACGAGGGCAATGGCCGCTGCCGGTCCACTTTGAAAAGAAATACATTAGTGCGAATCCATCCAGATGTCTGAACAGGTAACGCCGGCTTGTATGACCAGAAAGCTGCCAGAAAGCAGGTCTATGAGGGCAGCGGCAACAGCCGCTCCTGTATGGAAGAAATATAACCCTTCCCCTCGGGTATCACACCCACAGGCCCTCATGGCCCTGGGAATATACCAAAATTAAAATTGAGCCAATGCATAGCCATTGATGCATATAAAAAGATAGCGCTGGCCCGCTGGCCTGACAGAAAGTAAGCTCCTTTAGAGCAAAACCAGACACCAGGTGGGCCATGGGTAGCACCTCAGCTACAACACCCAGCTACTACCCCCCGGTCCGTAGTGAGTATATGCACTGAAAACATCACAGAAATGTAAGCGCAGGGCTCCATATGACGTGACTTGCCTTGGAGGCTCATATATTACCAGGGCAAAAGGCTCCCTACAAACCATTAAGGCCACTTCCAGGAATAACTTTCCCTCGTAAAGAGGGAAACACAAAGTGCTGATGGAAGGCAGGAGCATCATGAGTACATCAGGGGTAAATGGCCACATAGAACCGGGCGGCCTTAGGGTGGAGCACCATAATCACCTTTGAATTTCATGAAGTGGGTTTCAGAATGCGCTTGGCATGGAAATTAAAGGCCAGGCAGAAAGGTGGGCGGATATATTCCTTATGATAACACCCTGCCCCTTTTAGGAGAAGATGAACTATGAAGGTGTAAAACTGATAACGGCCACGCCCGAAGTGGCGGATGCCAAGATGGCACAGTCGCATCAGTCTGCAAACCTGGAACATGCCGAGCCATGAGCAAAATATAAGAATGTACATTGCAGAGCAAATGCATGCACAAGGCACATGGCACAAGTAGAGCTAGGGGTCTGGGAATTTACCAAAGAACCAATAGCCAGGCTGGACTGAAAATGTACCGTTTAATTCCGAAGGGAAAAATAGCCCAAGAAAATAAAATCCAGGGAAAACCCCATGCCCCTCATGGAAGCCAGCCATTTCTCAGCACACCAAAGGACCTGAAATTAACACCAAAATTCCAGCCACCAACTGCATCAAAGCTTACCTGCAGTGCATCCTCCAGGACAAGTCCGCTTCTCCCAAACAAAGAACAGCCGCTGAGGTCCTTCAAAAAGTAAGCCACAGGGAATATCCACACACCTCCTCTCTGAGACACCACTGAAATAGAAAACATGAGCACACCACTTCCGTGTTCTCACAAAGGCACTGAATTAATCCTCTGTCAGAGGAAATGACCTAAAAGGTAAGTACAAGTGACCAAGCAACTCCTACAATAAAAGGAGTCTAAGCATAGGACCAAAGACATGATGCATAGGATCCACCTTTTTAGGATGGCAATACAAAATCCTCTAAATGTGAACTTGAAGTATCATCAAAAAAGGCATTACTGTCTGAGAGAGTGATTGTGCACAATGGTTTAAACCAGTCACCGGTTGCCAGGACAGCTCTGGCTCTAAAAAAAAATTTACTTGGATATGACAAATGGGCCAGTGTTCAATTACTCTCACATCTGGCCAACAGCACCTGTACAATCCCAGAGACGTGTCGGCCTGGTCAAGAAGCAAATGCCCACACAACCTATGCAGTTTTTCCACGGAAGGTTCGCCTGAGATGATAAAAAACAAGAACTGCCAGCCTGAAGTACAACTGAATGTGAATACGACAGGTAGCAATCGCTTCTTATGTACAAGACTGCCGTGAAATGGTCATGACTTAAAGGGTGTCTATATATTGTTAAACATGTAATATAGAATTGACATTTTTGGAATAAGTTAACTCGACTTAAACAAGCCCTGCAAAAGCTTCATATTATAGATTTACCAAATGCTAGCAGCACTTGAAGCAAGGACCAGTAAACTGTCATTTTAAAATGAACATATTTCATTTAGATATTTCAGTGATGAGAATAAAACATTTGAAACTACAGTCAATAGAATGCCTTATGCAACCAAATATATCAAAACATTCCTGCCATACTCCTGCTGAGTAAATAACTAAGTTTTATCAGCTAATCAGCTACTAGAGATCCTTAAAGAAAATTACAATTAAACTTAATCCTACAAAAAGCCATACTTCTGATTCAGCGAATTTATAATCTTTTCAATTTAATCATTAGCATAAATCTTGGCTCATAATGATAGCCACAATGATGAATTTTAACTGGCTAGGAGAATTTCCTTTAAACTTACATGGCATATATTACCTTTCACTGAATCTCACTATATTGACGTATTTTAAAGAGTGTTCTTGCACTCGGGTCCTGCTTGCGAGCTTCCCCCAGGCACCTGGTTGGCCACTGTGAGAACAGGATGCTGGACTAGATGGGCCACCAGCCTGATCCAGCAGGCTCTTCTTATGTTCTTATGGCTCTTCTTAAAGCCTCATAGGAATTCTAGGAGGCAGGATTTTTATTTACCCAGATTAAAACATCTATTATGCCCTCCAAAGATGATATTGCATAGGCATATCATTTTATTGTTATTTTATTTTAATTTATTTATTATTTTGTATGATACATAGAGCAGAATTAAGAAGCTAAATAATCTAAAACAGCATTATAAGTCAAACCTTGAACTCACCAAGGAACAACAATGAAGTGATTGCAAAACAACCAAATATAACTGTATTGAGTTCAAGCTAATCCAAATGAAACACAAACCATATAAATGGCACTTAATTAATTAATTGATCAATCAAATCAATCAACCAATAAATTATTTATTTATATATTCATATATTTATTTATATTGGCAAAATATGCCCAGGGGAGAAATCAATTAATTGTACCCCACAATGAAATACCCCAAACCCCTAATGAATGAAGTTGCACATAAAAAATTAACTTGAACTCAGCCTGGGAGAAAAAAGGAAGGGGGGTAACAGAGAAATATGAGCATAGGGCTGCAGGCATGCTGCAAAACCAACCAACCAAACAAACAAGGTACCCAAAGGACCAGCACCACTTAACCCCCTGTATTGTACTGCTGTGGCGACTAAATGCAATGCGCACGCCAAGTCTGCATGACGTAATCAAATTATTTACATATACAATTAAAGTGCACACGAGGCACAAGGCTACAGACGCCGCTCTAGAGCAGGCTGAGGGCACCCCTCTAAAGCCAATTGCATAACCTACCCATCTGCAGGAAGATAATCCTATTAAGTACTTAGAAAGTAAAGCTCAGGCAAGGCAGGAGATTACTGCTTCCGCTCTATAGCAGGCTGGCGAGGCCGCTCAAAGATGCATAGCTCTACCTACACTCCCTTCAGGCAGTAGCTTCAAAAGCATCGAAAGCAGGGGCAAAGGCAGGGAACAAACCAAACGCCTGCGTGCAAGTAAATACAGACGTGCTATGCACCCGCTAAACAGCTGACACGCAGGAATGAAAAGGAAAGAAAACCACCACCTCAACTCTCAACAATTCTCCTAAGCCGGCAGGCAAAAGGAGAAACAAAGCAAGCGGCATGTTTAAAACGCCTGCGTGTTATACTATGAAACTATCCACCCGCTGAACAGCTGACGCACGGGGATAAAAAGAGAGAGGAAACCGCCCCCCCACTCTCTATAACTCACAGGAAAACAAGCAAACGGCACGTTTAAAACGCCCGCCTGCTATTATACCGCAAGACAATTCCCCTCTGCAGAGCAGATGCGTGGGGATGGGGGAGAAAGACAAACCCTCCTCCCCCCACGCACACTCCCTAACACTCCGGAGATGGCGAATGGGAGCGGAACACGAGGCGAGGAAGGCGGGAAACCGCCACAAACCAGCACCATCACTGCAACAGTCGAGCTGCGTCCAAACGGAGAAAGCGAAGCAGGAACGAGAAAGCCAAGAAGAAGCAGCAAGCCAAGGAGGGAGCTAAATCGCAAGCGTGCCGCAAGGCAAAAAAGGCGCATTCATAGGAAGGAGCAGGCTATATATAGCTGCTCAAACCCTTTCCCAATTGGTCAAGGTGCACCACCTGACCAATTACCATTTTTTCTCGAACCTTCCCGAGTCTTCCCAGAAGTAGGGTGGCGGCAAACTCGCCCCTTGCAAAAATGCAGGAACGTTATTCTCATGTTATGATTACAGGATACAGGAGCGTTACATCATTCATGTCTGAGAACTTAAGTTACCATACATTGTCTAAATTCAATTAGTTTCCAGTACCAGTTTTTTCTCAATGGCAGAACTGCTTTTCTGAACATTTCACAGTTTATGAATCTTGCCTGAGCAACTAGTTGTTTTGTACTGTCATTCAAAGTCATGTGTTGCCTTGATATTTAGACATCAGAATGACAGGCTTGAGTGCAGCAGGTCTTTGTTGGGATATCCTCCAGATATGAGAAACAGCCTCATTGTTGCAGATCTCTGTGTATCTCAATAGCAGGCTAGAGACAGACTAGAAGGATCAGAGCAGCTGGCAGAGTCCATCAGAATGACTGTTGTGTGCAAAGCTCGATGCTCGCGGAGGGAAAATGTGCTACAAGAAAGAGGCACCAACTAGTACAAGGATCATCACAGGATCCATCTGGCCTGCAGGTGTCATACATACTAAAGAAGCATGGCTGTCACTCAAGAGAGCCTGCTTTCAGCCACCTAGAAGGCTGTTATAAAATTAATCACAGTATTGTTGGTATAGCACACTTCAAATCTCCCAAGTGCTTCTCTTAGATCATTTGTTATCTATATGATGCTTGTCCCCAGCAACTGGCTGATGATTGTGCCAAACAAGAAGTGATATATCCACTGTAAAGCACCAGGATCCAAAGCAGGGACTAAGTCTGCGATCCACTGCATGTTTACTCAGAAGTAAGCTCCATTGGGTTCAATGGGACTTACTCCCAAGTAAGTGTGTATTGGATTGCAGCCTAAAACAGCAGAGATCCAGCCCACACGTACTTTCCTATCAGTGGCATTGTGACAGCTTCTCAGTAGGGGGAGCTGTTGACCTGCTTTCTGCTGCTCATGGATGTCACCAATGCAACTGGCCAGAAGGAAGTACTTGAGCTTGTCAACTCAGTGTTAAGTGGCACAAGTGGTCAGCTAGCCCTATGAAGCCCCAAACTCTGGCCTAGCTCCTTAGTTTGTCAAAGAACTTCCCTTTAGTGTTAAAAGCAAGCTATCAAGACTGCCCAAACTTGCTTGCCAGCCAGGTCACCAGCTTACCTATCTGTCTGTCTGTCTGCCTTGCTTTACCTTTCCCAGCCTGCCTAGCCAGTGGAAAAAAACTGGCTTAAGAACATAAGAATTGCCCTGCTGGATCAGGCCAGTGGCCCATCTAGTCCAGCATCTTGTTCTCACAGTGGCCAACCAAGTGCCCATGGGAGACCACAAACAAGGCCTGAGTGCAAGAGCAGTCTCCCATCCTGCGGGTTCCAGCAACTAGTATTCAGAAGCATACTGTCTCCTGCCCACAGTTTGACTGGGCTGTGGCCGTACCTCCAATAGGGATGGGGGAGAAATTCAATTTTGTTTGCACTTTAATGAGAAACTACCTAATTCATACATTTTGAACCAATTTGTGAACCAAAACATAATTATGCTTTGAAATTCTCACCTCTCTGAATTTTGTTATTGAATTTTCCAACCAAACATTGTGTACAAAAATTATTAGGGGAGTATTAGTCAAAATTGCATAGAAAAATGTGTCTATTAAGAGAAATTCACACTAAAATACTGACAATTTTTCCTTTAATTAGCACTGAAAAGATGTCAATGAAGATGCCAGATGGACTCCACAGGAGTGGGGGGAGAGAATGTTGCACTTCTCTGAATTTTGTGATGATGTTCTTGGCTCAACCCCCCCCACACGCACGCACACATGCATGCACACACACTGTCAAAATACTATTTTTAGATAAAATAATTTAGATTCACATATTTGGATAGAAAATGCATTTAAATTACATTTAAATATGTATTGAGTTTTAAATTCAATTTCAACAGAACACTCAAAATATATATTAAAATGCATTTTTCAAAAAAGAAGATTAATCTAGAAATGGACTAGAATAGACTTATGAATGCACACGTGAAAATGGCATGGACTGGAAATTGACTGATCCGTCCATCCCTACTTGAGTGTGGCAGGGGTGGGGGAGATTTTTTGGGAAATATTGGCAGTATGCACAAGAGAAAGCTGGTCAGTTTATTGCACTTGAGTTAGAATCTGAACATGCAAACTAACAATCAGGAAAAACTTGCCCCTATAAAAATAATGATAATATATTTACTCCTTACACCTGACTTTTAACTCTCATGATTTGATAACATATTGCTATTGGTGTGTATTGATATTTTACCTTTAATGTATTTATTGCTTTAAATACTTTTGTGAACTACTTTGGCTGCCCTATTTTGGGACAGTGCAAGTATGTAATTAAAAATGAATTGAGAAAATGGACTGCTGGCAAGTGATGGGTTGCATCTCACAAGGACTGGGAAGAATGTGTTTGGCCACAGCATGGAGAAGTTCATCAGGAGGGCTTTAAACTGAATCCTAAAGGGGAAGGAGACATAACTTGGTGGTAATGACTGATGAAGGCTTATGCACAGTAGTGGGACCAAAAAGATCAGCTCTAATAGGGCCCAGAAACAGCCCTCAGAAAAATGTAGTAGGGAAGCTAAGCCATAAATCACATGGTCTTCGATATCTGTATACAAATGCGCAGAGCATGGGAAACAAGCAGGACGAGCTTGAACTCTTAATACAGGAGGGCAATTATGACTTGATAGGTATAACTGAAACTTGGTGGGATGACTCCCATGACTGGAATACAGCAATTGAAGGATACAACTTGTTCAAGAAGAACAGAAGGAATAAAAAGGGAGGTGGAGTTGCGCTAAATATTAAAAATATATATCCCTGCACAGAAATACAGGAAGATGAGCTTGGTAGCTCCACCAAGAGTATCTGGATTAAAATTAATGGGGCAAGTAACAAAAGGAATGTGGTGCTTGCAGTCTACTACCGACCACCCAATCAAGGAGAAGATGAAAATGTAACTTTTGAAAACCAAATTGCCAATGTTTCGAGGAGGCATGATGTAGTCGTAATGGGGGATTTCAATTATCCCAATATCTGTTGGGAGGTAAATTCTGCCAAACATGGCCCCTCCAAGAAATTTCTGACTTGTGTTGCAGATAACTTCCTCCTACAGAAAGTGGAGGAAGCAACCAGAGGATCAGCTATCCTGGACTTGATTCTAACCAACAGAGATGATTTGGTGGATGAAGTGGCAGTTACTGGAACTCTGGGGAAAAGTGACCACACTATACTTGCATTCTTTATTTTAGAGGAAGCAAAAGCTGAACGTAGTCATACACATACTGGACTTCAGGAAAGCCGATTTTAAACCCAGGAGAAAGATAAATAAGGTTCCATGCTTAGAGATGACCTGAAAACAAAAAAGGACACATACAGGAAGTGGAAGGAAGGCCAGGCCACAAAGGAAGAGTACAGGCAGGTATCACAGAATTGCAGGGATGGCATCAAGAAAGCCAAAGCTGAGAATGAGCAGAGGCTAGCAAGACATGCTAAAAGCAACAAAAAAGCTTTCTTCAGGTACATCCATAGTAAAAGAAAGAGAAAAAAAATGGTGGCACAGCTACTCAACGAGGAAGGCAAAATGATAACAGATGATGAAGAAAAGGCAGAAGTGCTCAATTCCTACTTTAGCTCAGTCTTCTCCCAAAAGAGGGCCTATGACCCTCCCGAGAAACATGAAATAGAAGGGGCAGGATTGGACCTTGAGATTGATAGACAAATGGTCAAGGAATACCTAATCACTTTGAATGAGTTCAAATCAGCAGGGCCCGATAAACTGCATCCTAGAGTATTGAAGGAACTGGCTGAAGAACTCTCAGAACAGCTGTCTATTATCTTTGCGAAATCATGGAGGACCGGTGAAGTGCCGGATGACTGGAGGAGAGCTAATGTTGTCCCTATCTTCAAAAAGGGCAAGAAGGAGGAACCGGGGAACTACAGACCAGTCAGCCTAACATCAATCCCTGGAAAACTCTGGAGCAGATTATAAAGCAGTCAATCTGTAAGCACCTTGAAAGCAATGCAGTGATTACTAGGAGCCAACATAGATTTATGAAGAACAAATCCTGCCAAACTAATCTCATCTCATTTTTTGATTGGGTAACCTCCCTTGTAGACTGTGGGAATGCTGTGGACATAATATATCTCGAATTCAGCAAAGCTTTTGACAAAGTGCCCCATGATCTTCTGATTAGCAAGCTAGCTAAATGTGGGCTGGATGGAACAACTATTAGATGGATCCACAATTGGCTCCAGAATTGTACTCAAAGAGTGCTTATCAATGGTTCCTTCTCAAACTGGGTGGAAGTAACAAGTGGGGTACCACAGGGCTCGGTCCTGGGCCCAGTGCTCTTTAACATTTTTATTAACGACTTGGATGAGGAGGTACAAAGCATGCTTATCAAAGTTGCAGATGATACAAAATTGGGGGGCATAGCTAATACCGTGGAAGACAGAAACAAAATTCAAAGGGACCTTGATAGGCTGGAGCATTGGGCTGAAAACAACAGAATGATATTCAACAGGGATAAATGCAAAGTTCTACACATAGGAAAAAGAAACCAAATGCACAGTTATAAGATGGGGATACTTGGCTCAGCAGTACGACATGTGAGAAGATCTTGGAATTGTCGTTGATCACAAGCTGAATATGAGCCAACAGCGTGATGTGGCTGCAAAAAAGGCAAATGCTATATTAGGCTGCATTAACAGAAGTATAGTTTCCAAATCGTGTGAAGTACTAGTTCCCCTCTATTCAGCACTGGTTAGGCCTCATCTTGAATACTGTGTCCAGTTCTGGTCTCCACACTTCAAGAAGGATGCAGACAAACTGGAACGGGTTCAGAGGAGGGCAACAACGATGATCAGGGGACTGGAAACCAAGCGCTATGAGGAGAGACTGAAAGAACTGGGCATGTTTAGCCTGGAGAAGAGAAGACTGAGGGGAGATATGACAGCACTCTTCCAGTACATGAAAGGTTGTCACATAGAGGAGGGCCGGTATCTCTTCTTGATCGTCCCAGAGTGCAGGACACAGAATAATGGACTCAAGTTGCAGGAAGCCAGATTTCGACTGGACATCAGGAAAAACTTTCTAACTTTTAGAGCCATACGACAATGGAATCAATTACCTAGAGAGGTAGTGGGCTCTCCGACACTGGAGGCATTCAAGAGGCAGCTGGACAGCCATCTGTCGGGAATGCTTTGATTTGGATTCCTGCATTGAGCAGGGGGTTGGACTCAATGGCCTTGTAGGCCCCTTCCAACTCTACTATTCTATGATTCTATGAAAATCTCCTTCATGAAGCACTTTCCATCTTTAAAGTGCACCAGTGCTTTTATTGCTTGCTTGCTTATTTATTTATTTTACTGCCCTTCCAGAAGGCAAACAAAAGACTAAAAACACTCTAAAACATCTTAAAAACAGGCTTTAAAATATATTAAAACAAAATATCTTTAAAAACATCTTTTAAAAAAAGTTTTAAAAACACCTTAAAAAGCAATTCTAACACAGATGCAGACTGGGATAAGGTCCCTACTTAAAAGGCTTGTTGAAAGAGGAACGTCTTCTGTAGGCACTGAAAAGACAACAGAGATGGTGCGTGTCTAATATTTAAGGGGAGGGAATTCCAAAGGGTAGATGCCACTACACTAAAGGTCCGGTTCCTATGTTGTGTGGAACGGACCTCCTGCTAAGATGGTATCTGCAGGAGGCCCTCGCCTGCAGAGCACAGTGATCAACTGGTTATATAGGGGGTAAGACAATCTTTCAGGTATCCTGATCCCAAGCTGTATAGGTCTTTGTACACCAAAACCAGAACAGCCAGTGCAATTCTTTCAGCAGCGGGGTGACATGTTGGCAATACCCTGCTCCAGTGAGCAGTCACACCACCGCATTTTGTAACAGCATGACTCCCTTTAAGGATTTGGTGTATGTTCTGTTGTATGTATGTACCTATATTCTGTGCATACCCATCCCACAGTATGCCACTGGTTTAACAGTCATTTCATGTCACCAAGGACTAGGGATGGAAAGATGTCAGTTTTGGTTTTCCCCATTTTTCATCATAAATCCAGTTCTCCACATTTCTGCAGTGATCAGCACATTTTTAAAATTCTCATGAAAATTGTAGGGCTAATAAACACATTTTTGCAAGCAATTTTTCATCATACAATGCATTTTTGTATGTTATTTTCACTCATTTTCATTTTTATGCACATTTTTCTTTTAACATATGCATTTTTGTATGATAACAATGGTTAGCAAACTGCATTGCAAAATTCAGATATTTGCAAATTTCAAAGGATGGCTGTGTTTCAGTTCTCATATTGTTTTGCAAAGTATGAATTTGATAGATCAGCTTAAAATGTGAACTGAATCAAATTTCTCTCACCTACCCCTACTTCTGTGAGGGGGCTAAATTTCATTAAACTGAAAACTCTCAGAACCCTTATCAAATTCTCAATATTTGGCATGGGGGGGATGCAAGGACAATTAAGATGATGGGGGGGAACCCACTTTTATATAACTTTATAAAGCACATAAGTCCTTATTTAATAATAAACCCTTTTGGTTTGTATTCAATGTAGCGCTAAGGAGATTGTTCTATCAGCATTTCTGTTTGCCTAACCGAATAATGTCCCCTCTTGTCTGCCCATGCATTGTTCTGGGGGCTCTCCTGACCCTCTGGACCAGATTTGGAGAGGGTGCATGCACGGAGGGGGGGAATTTTTGCAACACTAGTGAGATTGGAATTAGTTAAATAGAGCCCTTTGTCTGTAACTAGTTGGCAGGGCAATTTCTTTGACTTTGAGCAGACTTTAGACATTCCTGTTCTTTACTTTCTAACAATGGAAAACAATGAGCTTTGAAAACAAGCCACTAGTAGCGCTGGTTTTGATTGTACCTTGGGGAACTATAACTTTTGCAATTCGTCCCCCACCCACCACAAAGTATTCTTGAGGCCACTCCAAAATGTCAAGCAGATGACATTCAAGTTTCTCAAAATCCATACCATATTGTTGCACTTTAGAAAACGCCTTCAGCAGCTGGCCAAGTCTCTCTAGCAAAAAATCAAAGTAACAGAGCATTCTCTATGACATCAGTTTTGCCAACTGCAACCAGCACACATGGTAGTCTAAAGATGTTTCTGAAACATTAATCCTGCCGACCGGACTCCTGTGATATGGTTGCAGTTGCTGTCTCTCGGTACCCAAGGAGCAGGAAACATCATTCTAAATTTCATTTCCTTTACTGTGATGAAGTGTGTGTGTGTGTGTGTGTGTGTAAAAGAGAGTTTGCATATTTTGAAGTATATTCCAATTTTTAATATGAGAACTTTTCACACTTACAGGTAGAATTATATAAGTAAATGTAATTTCTTTCCAGCAAATTGTGAACAGTCCAGTGCAATGTATATTCTTTTTCCATCTAGGCAGCAGTATCTGTCTTGATTCTGCACTGACAGTCCTCACCCCCTGAACACATACACAAAGTCTCATTTTGTGCATAGTGTACTCCCCAATATTAAAATCAGTAGAGCTCCATGCATGTAAATGAGTCCTCTTGAACTGATTGTCAATGAAAAGCTAACTACTATTCAGACAAAACTGGCTGCATGGTTTATTTATTTTATTATTTATTATTGCTTTTCCTAACTTTCCATGAGGCTACAGCACAAATACGCTAGTTCCCATCCCATCATTATCTGAAATATGAGCAGCGTTCTTCTCTATTCCTGATCTTCTTTCCTCATCATGCATCTCAGCCTGCTTGGTAAACTGGAGGATCAACTTATTCATTTCAGTGATAATCTTACATTTCCTTTTCCCAATTGTCATTTTCTCTACCAACAGGATGATTTAGCAGAAATGTTGCAACTCAGTTTTTAGACAAATCATTGGCCTCCCTTTTTTCTGGGCTTCTTCCAATCCTTGTATAATATCAGGAAAAAGGAAACCAAATGCTGATGTGACTTTCAGATAAAAGCAATGTGTTGCTGCTTTCATTTCCCAAACTGTTTGCCATTCCAGTCTGCAGGGCTCTGTAAGCGGTGAGCAGATGCTGCTGCTCTTGGATCCTACTCTCTACCTGCGTCTCTTTCCTAATGCTTTGATCTTCTTTCCTGGCTTACTATATTCCAGTATCAAGCAACTTCCTTTAGTCTTTCCTCACTGCAGGGGCTCTGTCCCAGGTGTTGCTTTCCACCAGTTACTTACAGCCACTGTATTCAGGTTAATGGACTTCTTCCCCAAGATACATTTCAAACAAGTGATGGCACCAAATGTCTGAATAGAGAGGTGGGCAGGCTCAAAAACAGATTCTGTTAGTTCAAGAACTCTGTGTCTTGTCCTCTAAAAGGCCCCATAAAGTTTGGGTCCAATGTGAAATGGGCTTGGTTCTCCATCACCACCTGTCTCTTTGCCAGTCCTCCTTTTCCAAAATTGCTCTGTGTGGCAGCAGAGGCCTTAGGTTTAAGAACAGGACATACCCACAAGAATGTGTAGAAACATTCTTTGGTGCAGGGAAACATGAGCAAGTAGTTTCCAATACTTCCTGGTATCAGTAGATGCACCAGTGTCTATTGACACCAGGAATTGACTGGATACTACGTTTTCAATACTTCCCTCTGGCAGGGAAACCCTTGTGCATGTTCCCTAGATCATCTAAGCTTTAAACTCAAAGCCTCCACTTCTTCCAGATCTCACTGCCTACCTTTACCTTGGAAAACTGTGTTGGGCAAAGGAGGCTGACAAAGGGTAATGGGGGCTCAATTTCAATTGTGAACAAATTACAGTAGGGCCCCACTCATACAGTGGGTTAGGTTCCAGACCCCTGCCGAAAAGTGAAAATTGCAGAAAAGTGGAAAATAGCATTAATGCATATAAAGGCCTCCGCCAACTCCCTCGCTCATCGTCCCCCTCCCTCACTTGCCCTCTCCCCCCACTCCCACCCCCACCCCCGCTCGCTCACTCGCCTTCATTATGGTGGGGGAGTAGTGCTCCCCTTCGCGGATCACAGGGAGGGAGCTGCCCACCCACTAGCTGGCCCGCTCGCTCACCCTCTGCTGGCTCCCTCACTTGTCCTCCCCCTTGCCTGCTTGCCCTCTCCCCTCACTCACTCACCCTCCCCCTGCCCCCCACTTGCTCACTCGCCCTCGTTATGGTGGGGGAGTAGTGCTCCCCTTCCACAGCAGGCTCCCTGCCACGGATTGCAAGGAGGGAGCTGTCCATTCACTCACCAGCCCACCTGCCCCTGCTCACTCCCCCTCCCACTCATTCACTCCCCCTCCCCCTTGCCTGCTTGCTTGCCCTCTACCCCACTCACTCGCCCTACCCCCACCCACTTGCTCATTCACCCTCGTTATGGTGTGGCAGTAGTGCTCCCCTTCTGTGGTAGGCTCCAGAGGCTGTCACAAGCACCACAAGCCCCACCTGAACCATAGGAAGGAAGCGGACAGCCACCTCCCCCCCCCACAGCAAACGGAGCTGCAGCCGCAAGCTCCAGTAAGGATCCTAGGACCACAGTAGCAAACCCCAAGGCAGCCGAATAAGGACAAAGCCTCCCCCTCCCACACAGCCAACCAGAGCCGCAGCTGCGAGTTCCAGTAAAGGACTTTGGGCCGCAGCTGCGAGCCTCAAGATGGGAGAGGAAGGGCAAAGGAAGTTGCCTCCATGGACTCCTGACACCCACCAAAACAAGCTCTGCCACCTGCAGTTCCCCACGCGCACCGCATCGGCAAGAAGAGCCGCCTCAGCAAGCTCCCGGCAGCCACAACAGCCTGCCTGCCTGTGCCCACTCACTCTCCCCCTGCTCAATCTCTCATTTGCCCCCCAACCTCCACCCCCACCTGCCTGGTAGGTAGGTAGATAGGTAGGTAGCTAGGTGGGGTGTGCGTGCGGGTGCCAGGGCAGGCTGGTGCACACACATTGCTTACCTTAAAATTGCTTACCTCTCCGTGTGAGGAGGGAGTCACTCTTTCTGGAAACGAGTGTGTTGCTCATGTTGGCCCACCCAGTCGGCAGCCATCTCTCCCTCGGTCCAGACGCACACCTTCACCCCCCCTTCCCCCGACGAAAACCGCTGTATTAGCAGAACGCTGAGAAGCGGAATGCCGAAAAGCAGGGCCCTACTGTAATTTATTTGAGTCAGGCCTATTCTGAACTGGGCCAGGTAGAGTTCACCCTAAACCATTCCCAATATCTTACTGAAAACTGCAGCTTCTCCTTTCATTGGCTGCATTCACACTGTATATTTATTCAACCATTATTCCATTTGTAATAGTCATGGCTTCCCCCAAAGAATCCTGGGAAAGGTAGTTTGTGAAATATGCTGAGAGTTGTTAGGAGACCCCCTATTCCCCTCACAAAGCTACAATTCTCAGAGTTCCTGGGGGAGAGGGGTTGATTGTTAAACCCCTCGGGGAATTGCTGCTGTCTGAGGAGAATAGCTGTCTCCTAACTATTGTCAACACTCTTCACAAACTACCCTTCCCAGGATTCTTTGGGGAAGCCTTGATTGTTTCAAGTGGAATAAATGTATAGTGTGAATGTAGCCATTACCAGCTGTTTATGACTGCCGAAAGAAAGGAGTCTGTGGTTTAGTCCTTCTCGCAATCTAGGTATTATTTATTTTTAATAATTTCTATACTGCTTAATACCATCGTTTCCAAGTGGCGTACAATTAGGATACAGCATAAAATCAGAAAGCTCACTTAAAATGCCTGTTGAAATTTTTAAGAAGTCTTCACCAAGCACCAGAAGTTCAACAGGAAGATAGTAGGCACCTGTCTTTTCTTTTTAGAAGCTTGGGCTAAATGTTCTTACACAGTGACATTGTAGAGCAGGGGTCACCAACCTTTTTGGGCCAGTGGACACATATGAAATTTTGAGAAAGTGCAGTGGGTGCTAGTTGCAAAATGGCTGCCATATCTAAAAAGAACAAACAGAGACAGAACCACAAAATGTTACTTCGTGACCCCATCCCCCATCAGCCGTGACATTAATAAGGGGAAAGGCACATACATCAGCCACGGCTGAACTTCCTCATAAAGAGCAGCTTTTGGCATTTCTCCTCTGTTCAGAACAAATAGGAGGGTGGCCACCCAATCCTGGCATTCAGTGAAGCATCAGCATGCTTAAGGCGGGCATGTTCAACGTAGAAGAAGCTGAGCTGGCGCAACCGTGAACTGAACAGGAAGGCCAAAGGGTCTTTCACGCATTGTAGACTTTTGCACTGAAATCTACTCAGATCTTTGGCAGGTGCCAAACGATGTATTAGCAGGCACCAGAAAACAGATCATGAGGAAACTAAAATCAGTCCTACATCCTCATAAAACAAAATGGTGTTGGTCTCTGGCAGGTTTTCCAGATCACAGCATGGGACAGACAAAATTATAAACCATATGAATGCGGCAAATGATATTGTTTCAATGTGTAATTTATTATTTATTTATTTATTATTAATATTATTAATTCCACTCTGACTCATCCTGCAACCTAACTCAAAAACTGTGGGGAACTCTTCACATAAATATTCCTTGTACTACACACCCACAAGCCAAGAAGGAACTGAAATAAACCAATAGCTCCCCAAGCCTGTTTGACCAGGAGATGTAGCTGAAACTGTTGACTGCCAGACTGAAAAGTGCATGTATATATATACACATACAGACACCATCTATGCACAACATATTCCTGGGATAATCTATTGCGGTATATCAGATTTCACATTTTTTAAAAGAAGTTAACCTTTCCCTAAGCTTGAAAGGTGGAAAATGCCTTTGAACACTTTTGCTTCCCTTTGTACTTAGATCAGATGTATCAAAGGCTCTATAGTACCACCAGTCTGTGCAAAGGATGCAACAAGCTTTGTCTGTGCGTATAAGTTGGCTGGACTCTTGGTTTGGCTAAAGCTGCTGCCAGAAGTCTGAAAGCACATGATGGTGTTTTTGTTTCTAAATCAGCATTTATTGGCACCTATTCTAGGCCTATGTAATTTCAAGTAAAATGATGAAGGGTTTAAAGCACCTTCCCTATGAGAAAAGGCTATCAACTTATTAAAAGTGCAGAGAGAGAAAGGAACTCTTTCTTCACCCACCCTCCTTTCCCCTCTTATTTGTGTATTATTATTGGTGTATTCATTGTAGGAAGAATTGTGAGAGTTGTTATAAAACTTACAAACTTATTCAAAAAAATTGTAAATAAGAAATACAGTATGACATGGAGAAAGGGAATTTTTTCTCTGTTCTCTCATAAAAGTTGTTAGTTTCCAGCTTCACCAAATGAAGCTGACAGAACCTAGTGCTTCTTTAAAAAACAAATAATTAACTTAAAGAGAACTTACTACTGAAATATATGATACTGACCATCTGCTTAGATGGCTTTGAAAAAAATATTAAGAAGATCCATGGAGGGAAAAAACTATCAAAATATCAGTTTAGGAATGATAGCTAAATAGAATCTCTTCATACAGTCACAGTATATCTCTGATTTTCAAGGTAACTTTTTATGTCAAAATTTTCATATTTGTTTGATCCAAAACTTTTGATAAAGACTTACTTATCTCAGCCATCAGCTTTCTGAAATGATGTCAGATCTGCACTCATCATAGCTTTGCCTCTTGCAAGATTATGTACAAAGGGAAACACAAAACTGCCTTGTGCTCAGGAAACATCTGGCTAAACTTTTAATTCTCAAGCAGGTCACTGGCCATTTTCTGAGCTGATGGAACAGAAAAGTGTGGGAAGACAGAGGTATAGCCCTCCAATATAACACAGTCTAGCAGACAGCTACAGAATGGAAAGATGTATTAGGAAATGTCTTCTTGCTGGCTGATTTTCTAGGGATTTGCTTCCAAACTTTAGCATGTGGTCGTAGGGTTGTATTCAACAAAGTCCTATTCTGAGTAAACCCACTGAAATTAATGAACCTAAGTTAGTCATGTCTATTAACTTCAATTGGTCTACTCTGAGAAGTACTAGCATTAAATACCACCCATATTTTTGAGCTTCCAGTGGAAGGATTAATGATGCATACAACACCTAGCCACAAGATTAATATGAAACAAATCTCTGCAGAGCTGGTAAAGAAATGGTTCTTTTAGAAGCTAATTTATTGTTATCAGTCTTTGTGGTTCACAGAAGGATAATTAGAAAAGAAATAACAAATCTCCCAAGCAAGCCATGGGTTAAAATGTTTTACTAAAATAAAATTATACATATAACAAACATTACTGGAAAAGGAGATTAATGGAATATGCTTCTTCTATTTTTAAGACAGTGCAGAGAGAGAAAGAGAGATCTGTTCATGTAACAATCTGTGCAAGTAGACTAGCTTTCTTCAAGTAACCCCTACAGGAAATAGTAATTTTAATGTCTGTCACACACAACATGACAAATGGAACAAATGAGATCATACACTTATCTGAGCTGATTAAACATAAAGGTTATGATTCAGTGAATCCCTATGAACATATGTGCAAAACAGCTTTTCACTACTCTTTTTCCAAAAGTAACCTGCTGATCAAGATGATATTGGGGGGAAAGCAGCTATCAAATGGGGAAAGGGCAGAGTGGGTAAACAGTCCTTAACGAAATCTGTATGACCTGCCTCTGACTCATCCTAATTTTAGCCAACCCAGTGTCCCTGTAGCCTTCTATGAGGCCTCCGTCATCCCCCCCGACATAATTTGAATACTTGAGGGGGAGAGAAGCCCTATTATTACATGTGTGAATGCACCCATGCAATTTAATGGGTGTTGTACGCACACTTCTGATGCATGCATTCATCTTCAGAGGGAGAGAAGTGTGCAGAGCAAAAAAATTAAAATGATATATACTCAGGGTACTGCTTACCTGGATAAGTCTGCAATTCTTAAGAACCAAAAAAGCAGAAGGATGTGACAAACCTTTATTATGCTGATTTGATCTGGGCTTGGGTAAACCAAGTCCCCTTAACAGTAAAGATGCAAACAAATATAAAAATCTGAAAATAAGGCCATTTTTCAACTCTAATGCCATTTGTTCCAGTCTCAATGGCAGAGAATACGTTGTAATTATATTTGCAAAGCTGGGCATCAAATTTGGAAAGCACACTACATGGTAAAAAATCAATTACACAGTATTATCTAGTGTGCCTTCAAATGTTTTTAGCAGTTATTGCTAGTTATTTTTATTAACATGACATTTGAAATCTTTTACATAATGAGCCCAACCCAAAAGAGGTTACCTGTGTTTATGCTCCACTGAAATTAATAGCCCTTAGTCACAACTAACATCCCACTGATTTCAACAGATCTTATATAACTTTTGTTGTAGGCCAATATTTTTATGACTAATTATTCCAATAAAAGATAGCATCTCATTTGCTCAATGAAAACCGTCAGCTTTAACTTTCAAGGAATTGTTGAAGTAATGTTTCTTAGAAGACACTAGGAGATCCAAATAAGATTGGATTCCTATTGAAGAGGTCAACTAAAAGGCATCCAACAGTTCTTCCTAGCACGGACCACCAAAGTGCAGATGGTGCTGGGAGTATCTTGAGTATCTTGATGCAGAACTCAATGTGCACTGTAATATGGGTTTCTCTGTTAGTTTCAGTGAAGAGAGCACCTCTGAACATAAAACTCTCTTTGGACATAGAGAGCAGTATTCAATTACCGTGTTCCATCCATGCAAGGTAACAGCTAGTACAACAGGACTTCCTTCTCTCTCCTTTACCCCATGCATGCCCTGCCTTCTCCCCAAATCTGCTGTGGTTGGGGGAAAACCCAGAACATATTTAGGGGGTGTGCAGGGTAGGGGGGTAGAGGGAGGAATGTTCTGTTGCGCAAAGAGAAATCCTTGCGCTAGTGGAACAAGACACTTAGCGCTATGTTGAATACTACCCAGAGTTGTTCCTTCTACTGAAGTGATTCCAGAATCCTCTGAGGGCAAGGCAGGAGTGTGTGTGCGCATGTGTATCAGAACCCCTATATTCAAAGGAGATCATTAGACAAGGGTGGTAACCACAAGCAGCATGCTTCATATGTTAAGTGATATTTGAAAGCTGTCGAATAATAAAATGGCAGTACATCAAACAGATGGAAAATGAAAAAAAAAGTTTAATAGGTTCCATTGTCATATGCCTGGGAACTTACATGGCTCATGATTACCATCCCAAAAGGCAGATGTTATTCAGTGATGTGTCATGGCTGATTATCCATGCAAAACACACCTTTAAACCATCCACTTGGATAAAATTCAAGGAGCAGTTTTATCTTTTGCGATAACTGAGGCACGCTTTCTCCATGTCATTCAAGAAGTTAGGCACTCCAGTCTGTAAAAAGAATGGCAAAACACATGTTCTTCTACACTCAGTGTTGCCTGCTAGGCAACCACTGATTTCATTATTTTTGCTACCCTTGGGCTCTATGGCTTAAACAAGCACCATAGGCGGGAGACGGGGCAGAGTCATAACTGTTTCTTAAAAAGTTTTAAACCTGGTGACTCTTCTATGCAGTAGTAACCAGCCACCATCATTCACATCTTTCAAACTATATAGATTTATAGGAGGAAGCAATGAAACATGAAAGCTTAGATAAAAGAGTTTTTGCTTTATATTATCAGTGAGAGTTACAGGCTCTGAACTAGTTACCTAACTGGGAGGGGAAAGAGGAGAAACAAAAGTTAAAAGGGCAAGTAATGTGCAAGCAAATCTTAAAACAGTATCATTCCCTGATGGATTTCTGTGATAAAAAGGTATTGGAATCATTCCCCCCCCTTCACGTGTTACTCACCACATAGGTGTTTTGTTTTTTCAGATGAACATGCTAACATGTGGAGGTCTAGAAGTAGGGCAAGGTAGTGTGCTTGATGCTATGGCTGAGGCAAGGAGCAGTTCCCACTCCCCAGCACTCGCATCATGTCACCTTCAGGCGAGTGATGCATGAATGGGACTAAGACTAGCAACTGGCAATAGGGAATTAACATGAACCAGGCTGGATTGTTGCTCTGAGCTCTACTCTTCCCCTTCCAATACCGAGTTCTGCCTAAAACATTGGCAATGGGGAATTGGGCTAAAGAAGCCATGAGCATATGAAATTCCAGTACCCTGCTTACCTTGGTTACCCAGTTAACAAGCCATGAAGGAACCTTGCCACCAGGATCATCAAAGTAGGACAGGAAAACTTTACAAGAAAAAAGAGAAAACAAAATGCAGTCAAAATTTTAATTTTTTTATGTAACAGCAGCTCTGCAAGTACATCCATTTAGTGGTTACCCCACCCGTACATTTAAATTCTGACTAAGCTTCTATCTAATATGCTTTTAATGCTGTTATTTAGAACCACAGATGCACGGAATTTGTTCCTTTATTTCTGTGGAGTTCCCCACTGTTCCATCCCATGTTATCAGATATATATACTGAAACCCCACACCAGTTTCTGAACAACGTCTGCATGTATGTGAGAGTTTTTTCCCTTCCAAAAAAGCACTTTCCCTCCATTAGCTTCAATTGTGGCAGTGGTTTGCACATCCAGCTGCTGTTCCTGTAAGTGCAGAACTAATTGTACATTGTCTGGTTCCAGGGCAAAAGCTGCAAAAAGCAACAGTGAAACTGAAAAGCTTTCTTTTCCTTCCAACTCTGCAGAAAATTCAGAGGTCTTCCTTCAACTGTGGAGGTTAAATTGACAAGGTCTTTGAGAATCCCTCTCAATTTCATTTCCAGAGTGAAGGAGTTATAGATGCCTATTGCCCAATTGGAGGGAAAGTTTCTGAGTTTCACCACACTTTACAACTTCTGTGTGCATCCAAAATGAATAACTGCTTTTACAAATAGAAATTCAATTAGAAACAATCTGATATAATGAGGGACCAGGATACTTGAACCCACCATCAGAGTCAAACTTGGAACTTTATTGGGGCATCCCTATTTGGAACTGCAAGTGTTCCTAGTTTTAGAATCAAACCAGGCATAACAATAATCACACAGCTAGAAATAGGGTGGGGATAAAGAGGAGATTTAACCATTTGTTTCCATTTCTGTCAAATCTGCACACCTCTGTTGGCTGCTATTTTCATCAGGAGGAAAGTGTCCACTGGTGCCAATGGCAGCTTTCTTCCCTCTGCAAATAGCAGCTACAGGGGAGGAGGAAACCACAGCAGGGTATAACAAAGTGTTAACTCTCCCCCTTACCCACCAGAGTCCTGAACGAAATTACCCACCCCTGACATGGAGATTTAGCATTTCTGCTCAGGTTATTTTTTGGTTTCTTACCTTTAGACCCTTTCTTGCCATCGCTTTGAAAGGCCACACTTTGTTTATAATTCTTTACTCTAACAATCCCAGGCTTTTCTGGGAATTTAGCAGTATTCACACTTTTAGCCAATATAACATAGATCTTCTTCCCATCAACTTCCATATCTTGGCGCTCACGAATGAAAACATACTATGCTGAAGTTTAAGAAATAATAGGATTTTTATATATATACATACATATACACATATGATGCAAATACAACCTTATTTCAAAAAGTCTGTATTTTTAGACTGAAATGTGTTGTTTTGCTTTTCAAAGGGTATAAGCAAATATGGTTCACAAGAATGTGCATCAAAGTCTTACTTCTTCTTTTCCCATAACAGTTAATTTGTACATCATCTAAACTTCTGGTGAAGCTGTGAAGAACTAAGAATCATGTCAGTATTTGCAGCTTCCAATGTTAAAAGTAAAACTCCAATCTAAGACTTGAAAGGATACATCTCTATTTGCCATGGGGAAAGGGAACTTCACTTCCCAGTAGATGACTGTTCTGCCATCATGGGTTTTCTCACAAAGCTCTACAAATTGGAAGGGAAATGCAGAGTATGTTTTACTGAAGTAGACTTACATATCGAACATAAGGTCTGTAATGCACTTGGTTAATTAAAAATGTGACAGGAGCCAGACACAAATCATAACTGCGTATGTGTCAGGCCTCAGCAAGGGTCAGGCTCCAGGCAGTCATATGCCAGGACCCAAGGGAGCTGGCTGTCAGTCCAAGTTGGCCAGAGGCTGGTGCACTGTCAAAATTAGACAGGGATCAAAATCAAAGGCAACAAAAATGAAACAAAAATACAATTGGTTCTTTTTTAAAATATAAGAACATAAGAAGTGCCTGCTGGATCAGACCAAAGGCCCATCTAGATGACCCTACGTTCTAGTATTATGAGAGAAAAAGATTTCTATTTTCTCGACATTAAGTAAAATCTTATTCATCTCTATCATGTCCCTCTTTACTGATCAAGATCTCTTTCCTGGTCAGCCACCACCGACCCATGAAGTGTATAGGTGAAATTAAGATTTTGTGCCCCAATGTGCATCACTTTACACTTGTGTATACTGAATCACATTTTCCATTTTAATGTCCATTCAACCAGTTTGAAGAAATCAGGCCTACTAAGCCTTGAGAGGACAGAAACATTTGCTGCCAAGTATTATAGAAAAAAGGTTGATGTCAGGCCTAATCAAGGAGACAGTCCTAAAACTGCAGTGCTGCAGCTGAAAAGGCCCTACACTAATGATCCTTCTCAAATAGACTTCATGTACAAAAGTTGGGAAAGATCAAATGGGGCAGGAGGAGGTATTCCCTAAGGGATCTTCTTTCTACCCTTCCTGAGTAATTATGGCAGACAGACATAAAAGCCACTTCAGATGCTACCTTTCAAGGAATGTGGGAATGGCTGCATAAGGAACTATTTTGCTGCTGGCGCACATGTCAGAATGCCAATATTCCTCGCAAATATATGACAAGGCCTAACAAAAAGTTGTTATCTTGAAACATCTTTTTTCCCTTTGAATTAATATGTAATGCCAGCTGTTTGATGGCTAGTGTAGTTCCCACAATGCAATAAGATGCCAAAGGATATCACATTTTCCACCAGAGGTCACTGGAGTATTAACTTGGTGCCATTTAAGAACCTATTTAGTTTTCTGCATCTTAAGCAGCACGGAGAGAATTCAAACTCAAAAGCAAAGCTGTGAGAAAAAGAGTCATGTTTTACCTGTTCAATTTAATGGGCAATACAGAGGTACCTTTTAAGGGAGCTTCATCTTATATTTCAAATGGGTATTTCCTTTCTCACATAAGTACAGCCTATTTGAGAAGACATATTATATCTAAGGTCATCTTATGAAGGCCTTTTTCAAGGCCATCACGGTAGTATTGAAAAAGGCTGAGCCTTTTTCGATACTACCTGAAGACTGGGAAGGAATCAAGAACTGTAAGGGTGGCTTGCTAGTTAATACATCTCTGGTATCTTCAAGGTTTTCATTCTGTATATGTTTATCAGTATGTCTATTACGTTTAATCACCTTTTACTGGCTTTCCAATACAACCTTTCCAAATTCAGTATCAGAAACATGGTATCTATCCGGGTTCAAAACTGGGGGAAATATGGAACAGTGAGCTACAGTGTCTCTACTGATATGCATGGGTTCTCATTACTCATTTTTTTAAAAAATCTCCTCACTTCCAGAGGTAGCCTCCTGCTGCTCCAAAAAACCCTCCCTCCCATACTGGGGGACCCTGGGGAACAGCACCAATGAGACATGTGGGGCTGTCACTGAAAGGACATTTCACCTCTCCCCCTGTATACAAGCAGTCTAATCTGAAGGCTTGCTGCATGGGGCACCCAGATGGATCCTGCCCACAGAGACTGAAATCTTCTCAATCATTACTAAAGTTGCTAGAATGATCTGCCTCTTCAATTTATAATAATGAAAATTATTGAACTATTTCTACTAGAGTGTTATACAAAAATAATGGATTAATAAAAGCATGTAATATTGTCACGAATTTTGTCTCTGGTACAGCTGGTATAGCACAGTGGGGAGGAGAGCCTGGCTGGAAGTCCAGAGTCTGTGAGTTAAAATTCCCGCTTGTGTCTCCTGGGTGTCAAGGGTCAGCTAAAGATCACCCCCACAGTGAGTGGCTCAGGGGTTATGTGCCCTGCCACCTGTGCAGTCGTGGGCAAGCTGCATAGTCCCAAGGAGCCCAGCTGCCCCCCAGCTGGCAGTTGCGGACAAGGAAGGGGCCGGCTTGTGCAGCTGTGGCAAGCTGAGCAGGCCCTAGCCAGCTGGGGAGGACTAGCCTCAGAGGGAGGCAATGGTGAACCCCCTCTGAATACCGCTTACCATGAAAACCCTATTCATAGGGTAGCCATAAGTCAGGATCGACTTAAAGGCAATCCATTTCCATTTCATTGTTTAATAATGCTATACCCACCCACTCACTCTCAGCCCTGGAAAGTGTAAGCTATATTAAATATTTTTTTTCTTTGTGAAAGTTCCACCCTCTTGAGTTAAGACATACATTAGAAATTTATCAGTATTAACCTTTTAAAAGCGTCTTGTCTGGATGACAACAGACACCTAATGTGCACTGACACATTGGATAATAGAGATGCGAGTATGGCATCACAGTACAGACAGCTGAAAGAATTTGAAACATTCTCTGCTTGATCTTATCATATGCCAAAATGTGTGTGACGTCCTGCAAATCAGACATTGTGAGTCACTTGCAGAAGGAGACCTTCACATCCAATTAACCCTGCATTTCAAGATCATGGGTTTCCTTCCCCACCCTTTGTGTCTGTGTCATGACTACAATGACATAGTATCATCCAAAGGGAAGATAGTGTAATCTCTCACAACAATTAAAGGTTAGTCAAGGGAGATGACAGAGAAGCAAGCCTTTCCTATGTATTTCAAGGGATAACCAAGTAAACTTAAGAATATAACCAACACATGCGGACCTAAGGGGAAAATCTACTTTACATGATAGGAAAGGGCAGCGATGCAACTTGAATGTGCTCTCAGTAGTGTGAACCACTGCCACTCAAGATATAATTAAAATTAAACCTATTATAACTTCATTCATGGAGAGACAGTGCAGTGTAGGCGGTGTCCTAAATCACTTAGAAGAGAGAGGAGGGTGAATGTGACAGGTGGAAAGCAGTTTCCACCAACTCAAGAAAGGGAAAACACTATTTCTTTGGAAGGATACGTCTAAAATACTTTGTCATGGGTGGTACTTTGAATGAATGGCTTCCCAATCATATTTGATATCACTAAATTCAATAGGATGGCCTAATGTCTTGAGAAACACTCTCCTGTTATGCATCCAGAGAAGTCATTGCCAGCTATACCCTGGCTGGTGTCAGCAGAAACATGTCATTGGTACTAGCTTTACATGAAGAAACTCCAAGAGTATGACTTTCAGCAGAAGAAACTCCAAGAGTACGACTTTCAGCAGAGAGTAACCTTAGGTGCTACAGCTGGATCACAATATATGTTGCAGAAATGGATATGGATTTCATGCATTGTTATTTATGTGGAGAGACAAACAGTTGTTTAAACTGAAAGTGGGGAATAGATCAATTCTGACACGTTTAGGATAAAGATGGTCAAGTACTGATTTTATTCCTTTAAAGCAAAAAAGCACACATAGGGTGTGACATGATGCAGGTGAACTGTTGTTTTGCCTCTGACAGGTTTGTACAGGATTTGCCATTTATTTTCACTTAAAGCAACATTTGAGACAAACGTGGAAGTCCTTGCTCAGGCAAAACAGCAAAGGAATTTTTGAGGTATTAGTTCCAATAGGACTCATGGTATTTCTCAATTTCATACATCCTCAAGTTGCCAAAATATCATGTAAAGTGATATTAGAGTTAAATTTGGAGGCTCCTGATCAAGCAAAACACGTGAGAAATTCTGAGGTAAATTAGAAGAATTTAGTAACACTGGTGAAATTTCATAGGGGCATCCACACATCCCTAATTTGAAAGAACTTAACTTTGTGTATTAAAAATTATTCTAATTAACTTTAAAAAATCAAACAGACAAAAAATAAGGGGGGATTCCATCTAGAATACAGTTCAAAGCTAAATATGGTCTAACAGTAGGATGACCAGTTGCATCAGGCCACTACTATGTAACAATCTGATAAAACCGGAGATTCTGAGGATTCATAACACCAGATCTGGCACTCTGGCACCTCCTTCTCACATAACGATAAAGACAGAAGAAACTAGTACTTCAAGTGATATAGCCTGTTTACTCATATATCGACATGAGAATAGTGTTGATAGATCAAAGAAAGTTGGTTTTAACACAAGAAGTAGCTGGTAAGAAACTCACACAAGGCATCACAAATGACTTTCAGGAGAACTCCATAAACAATGCAAGTTATTTTCAAACAGCACTGAAGCTTTGGGAAAGAAAAGTCCACTTGGTGTATTGATCATAGTGAAAAATTGTACCAAGCACCTGAAATAACGAAGTGAAAGCATCTTAGGAACTGTGGTGGTCAAGGGGAGGAGACGAGAAACCAACCACAGCAAGCAATGAAAATGAAAGTTTGCTCTTTCTAATGGCTCTCTTAAATTTTTTACTGACCTCTAAGATACCGGTCCCATTTTGTTCTGTAAGTTAAATCCATGTAAACTTCGGCACATAGCTCTGGGGCACAATCAGCAAGAATACCATAGACTTTATACTCGTACAGTCCAGATTTCTGAAAAAACAAGAGAAATAAGAGGGAGAAAGTGGGGAAGAATCAAGCATCCTGTACTTCAGATATTTGCTTTGTAGCACTAGCAATGTCTAAAATTACTCTTATACGATTCTGCTTACACAATGAATTAAAGAAATTTGCATCAACAGCTCAAATGCAAAAAAGATCTTTGTCTTGAAGAAAAAGTAAGATGGTCTATTTACCTAAAGAACTGCTCTGACAGACGTATCTTAAATATATACTAATCTATCAGCTAGGCCACAGATTTTTTTTTCTGAATAAATGTGTTACTCAAAACATAACAATGCTTTCTCATATCAACCCAGTAGGTGAAAGAAAATTCTTCTTATCTATAACTGGGTGTTAAAAAGATAACCAGGTTACTGATGTTAAAAATCAGAGACAATAGTCAAATGACGGTCTTATCAGAATTCAATATATAATCCCTGATCCTTTTAACTATAAACTGCAACAAGAGTCATGCTTCTACTGTGATAGTCAACTGAAATTATAAATATATATTTTAGCAGCCTTGAGTGTATTTTCTTTTTCCTTTTTTAGAATCCTGCAAACCACCCGCATCCCCAGCCTGATCAGTCCAGAAAACCTATGTTAATTATTTTGTTTTATCTGACGCACTGGAGCTCTCTGTGCAAAGAGAATAACCTTTACACTAAGAGTCAAGTAATTCTTTGTTCAGAGAATTTGGGGCGACTCACGGACTTAGGAATTGGAGGCACTGCTTGGCAGTGGCTGCACTCCTATCTTGGGAATCGCCTCCAGAAGGTGATGCTGGGGGAGCATTACTTGAGTCCCTGGGTACTCCAATATGGGGTCCCGCAGGGTTCAGTTCTGTCCCCCATGTTCTTTAATATCTATATGAAGCCGCTGGGTGAGGTCATCAGGAGTTTTGGAGTGCGTTTTCAGCAATATGCTGATGATATGCAACTCTACTTCTCCTTTTCATCTTCCTCAGGTGAGGCTGTCAATGTACTGAACCGCTGCCTGGCCACGATAATGGACTGGATGAGAGCTAATAAACTGAAACTCAATCCTGACAAAACTGAGATGCTGTTGGTGGGGGGGTACTCTGCCCAGGTGGTTGATGTCAGACCTGCTCTGGATGGGGTTACACTCCCCCTAAAGGAGCAGGTCTGTAGTTTGGGGGTCTTATTAGATCCGCTCCTGTCACTTGAGGCTCAGGTAGCCTCGGTGGCACGGAATGCGTTCTACCAGCTTCGGCTGGTAGCCCAACTACGACCCTATCTGGACAGGGAGAACCTCGCCTCAGTTATTCACGCTCTGGTAACCTCTAGATTGGATTACTGTAATGCACTCTATGTAGGGTTACCTTTGAAGACGATTCGGAAACTTCAGCTAGTGCAGAATGCTGCGGCCAGAGTTCTTACTGGGACGAAGAAATTCGACCATATAACACCTATTCTGGCCCAACTGCACTGGCTACCTATATGTTTCCGGGCCAGATTCAAAGTGTTGGTTCTTACCTATAAAGCCCTTAACGGCATCGGACCGCAATATCTGATGGAACGCCTCTCTCGCTATGTACCTACCCGTTCACTGCGCTCGACATCTAAGGCCCTTCTCCGGGTCCCAACTCATAGGGAGGCCCGGAGAACAACAATTAGATCTAGGGCCTTTTCAGTGGCGGCCCCCGAATTATGGAATGCCCTCCCAGATGAGATACGCCTGGCGCCTTCTTTGTTATCTTTTTGGCGCCAGGTAAAAACCTACCTCTTCGCCCAGGCATTTTAAGTTTAAATTTAATTTTATTTTAAATTTAACTGTAATTGTATTTTTATTTTAATTTGTATTCTAATTTTGTTTTTAAATATGTTTTATATTGTATGCTGTAATCCACACTTGTTCGTTTTTAAATGTGGTTTTATCTTGCTGTACACCGCCCTGAGAGCTCGTTGCTATAGGGCGGTTTAAAAGCGTAATTAAATAAATAAATAAATAAATAAATATTGTTAGTATTACCAACTGCAGAAACAACATTATCTCAAGTCTAATTCAGTGCATTACTAAAATCAAGCATTCTCATTGAGGAGATGAAAAAATGCCCTAGAATAGCGTATGTGAATAGAATTTAAACTAACATATAACTAGAGTTACCCTTTGCTTCTAAGGAGCAACTGTGATTTAAATCAATCTTGTATTCTGTACTAGAATTTTTAATAGACCTCTACTATTGTGAATTTTCTTATTCGATAAACATCACTTCATCCTTCAGTGCTGTCAGTGTTTATGAACCCAACATTTCAAGAAAGGAAATATTTAAAATAAAGATAGGGCATGACTCACGCAGCATCTTGTAATAAGGCATTAAATGTTTCCCCTTTTTTACAAAACTGCTTCACAAATTAATTCTGGCAATGTGAGGTAGACCTCCGCCCAAGCCTACGCCCTCCTGAGTTCTATATTCCAAAAACACTTCAAGCCTGCAATTATTCAAGAGTGTATCATTAAATTTTATACTCTTTGTAAAATCTCCCTATCTCCCCTTATTTAAAGGACTATCCCTTACTGCAGAACATCACAGGAAGAATCTAGACTGCCATCAACGGACACTCTCAAGGTTTTATTTTACAGGACTTGCAATAGCTCTGTATCAGACAATCCATTGTCTCAAAAGGTAAGCAAATATATCTATTTTCCAGCATAACAAGAACAAGAATATCAAACCAAAATGAGGTTGTGATGTGCCTGAAGGTTACACGAGATATTTGTTTAGAAGGTTGCAAGACACACAGTACCATACAGTATTCTCAGAGTAGGTCATCAGAGTAAACTATTCCACAGCTTAAAAAAACAAAACAAAATTATTGAGCACTAGTCTGCATTTTTCAAACAAGGAATTTAAAAAACAAAAAATACCACCTACAACTGGCCTAGGTTTTAGTATGATCCCACTGATCCAGCAGTGTGAGTTTCTTTCCACCACAAAAAGAATTTCCTGTACTTAAGAGGGGGGAGAATAAAATATTTTAGCCACTTTGAGAAGTTTTTCTGTTTGCTTTATTCCTACAGATTTCTTTAGTCATAGTCTGCTGTAAAGCTGGCTATAGTCAACAAGCAGAGCTTTTTAAAAGAAACAATCTAGAGACACTTATTAACCATCTTAAACATTCCCAATTTCATTTCTAATCCTCTTTGGGCTCATCCACATGACGATTTAGTGTGTGTCTGGTGCTACTTGCATTCCCTTGTAATTTGCATGGTTCACATGACATTGCAGGCAAGGAGAAGCTATAACACAGTTTTCCCCTTTAAATCCGTATCAACCCAATCCACTGATAATGTGAAAAGGAAAGGAAAAACCATTTCAGCTTCGCTGCGCTCCTCTGTGTAGGTACTTTGCTTTAATTTTTTTTTTTAGTTGGCGGGCTCTCTTATGCTCCATCACCCACTCCCTCTCTGCCACCCGCAAAAACTGCCACAGCTGCTGCCTACTTTGCCTTTCACTCACTTCCTCCTATAATCACTTTCATATAGTTTTGTGTCAATTGCAGCCCAATGCTCTCCCCTGCTGAACCTGAGAGGCATGCAATTGACAAGAAACAATGAAACTGACCAAAAAAACCCCCTCCTCCATTAGCAATATCATACTCCGGAGGAAATAAACATGTAAAATTGGGGGCAGGGCCACAAGGAAACAGCGATACTAAACCTTTCCAGAGAAACGCCTACTTGTGTCGGAAAAAAACAGCAGATTGGAAGCTACTGTTGAGCAAGAAGTGTGGACCTTGAAAAGCTATTGTGATGGTAAAAGCAGCTTCTTTAGTATGAAGTTAGGCTCCTGTGTGGATAAGCCCTTTGTTCCAGAGGTATGTTTGAAAACTGCTTAAAACTGATCATTTTTCAAATCTAATGATGTTGCAGACCCATTCCATATGTTACAGGACACTATGTTGATACACATGAGCAATTACCGATTGAAAAATTTCACAGTACAAATGTCACACATCCACAAGTGGCAACTACCATGTTGATGGGAATAACATTTGTAATGTTGTGCAATGAAAATATGTTAAATATAACTGGCAATGTGCAAATCCGCCTTTCTCAGAGACCTATCAGGAAAAAATACTATTGCTTCTGTGAGAGTTCCAAATTGGCTCGAGGTTTAGTTATGTGACTCTTGGCCCATGCAAAGTCTTGCAATGCTGCTTGAGAACTGTATTGCAAAGGTGGGAAGGAAACAGTGTGGTTCTTAAGTAGTATATTGTCTCAATATCCTGGCCCCTGAATGGTCAGAACAAAGAGGAAGTGTTGACAGCTCTGGCAGCAGCCTCGCCCACCAGCCCATTCCAGTGGTGTACACTCCTCTCCCAATGTGAAAGTGAAGCACAATGCCAGTGACAATATAGGTTCCCAGTAGAAGTGGGAATCATGAGGGTGGGCAGCAGGGCTTGTGGATGTGAAGATTGCGGCTAGGAAGCTGTTAACTCACCCCCCCTAAAATAAGGGGCATTAAAACTGGACTGACTGAAATGTAGTTATCAGGGAGGATGGAAAGTGTCACTGAGGCTGAATAAGGGGATAAAATAACCAAGTTCTGAGTGTGTGTCAGTGATTGCTACCAGCCTCACTGGCCTGCTCTGATGAATGCTGACAATTCAAACATCAGCTTGAAATACATTTATTATTTAGTATTAATTATAAATTGATTTAGTATTAATTATAAATTGAGTATGAGTTTCAGGAGCACGGCTCATAATAAAAATGTGCATTATGAACCTGTTGTTAGCAAACTTCATCAGCATCACTAAGCATGACCATCAGATGCATACTACAACTCCAAGATGACCCTTAAGGCAACATAACATGCTCATCCTTCCTTAAAATTGTAGCCAGGCCATTTCTCCCTCTGCTTCCTATAAATGGTACAACAACAACAAATACAATGATTTATGACAAATATGCCTTCTTAGCAAGTATAATGCAATATTTATAAACATATACTTACAGAAGCAGATTTTGGAATGTACCCCAATATAAAAAGTTTAATATATTACATTTCATATTGGGATACATTCCCAAATCTGCTAATATCAACAAAAAAGAGTCCCATTATTCAGTCTTGCTGGCCAGACAAGCGAATTTTCTTATCTCTGAAATAACTGTCTGCATATTCAAACATAATGTAGAAGAGAAGATTTCCTTCTATTTAAATTGCTGGTCTGCATTTACATTAAATAATAACACATGGGAGGATAATGGTGAAGCACATTTCTTTCGGCTTTGAATAGCATAAGGGTCTCAATGTATTATCTTTGTTTCTAGCTATTATATGCTGGAGGGGGAGAATTGGTGACTTTAACACTCTACAAGGGGGGGCCATGAAAATTCAGAGGAAAGAGAAGGAGCAGGGCCATTGTTATGGGTATTCCAGGGGGCCTAAGCCCCAGGTCTTTAATGCTAGGCCCTGGAACTACTTCACTCACTCACACTCTCTCTCATACACACACACACACAGAGACACACACAGAGACATACTTTTAAATTCAAATTGTTGTTCTCTTTGCTTACAGCACAACTGGGCATCCTATGAAGAGTAATACTGGTGAGACCCCCATCTTATTTTACATAATCAAATTACATACAACTTTTTTGCAGATTTGTGTCAGGGTCTCTGCCCCACATCTTTTAAGTACCTAGCAATGCACTGGGCAGGGAGTGGAATATTAAGCTTGTTCTCTATGCCCAATTTTCCCACCCCTTGAGATCATTTCAGCAACAAAGGGACAGCCCCACTTCACCATCAGAAGGAGTTCTGTTGCCCAATGACTTCAAAGAATTGGAAAGCAAGCATACCCTGAGGAATCTCTGGAGCTCTTGGGGTGCAGAGATAGCCTTCTCAGAATCTTTCCAAGCAATGACTCTTGTATTAACATAAGTAAAGCAAGTTGCACTCACTTCTCCTAACACAATTCACACACTGACAGTACTCAGATATCATGGTAAGCCATTAAACATAGGTTATTTATTTATTTGATTAAATTTATATCCTGCACTTAATCCCAAATAGTGGTGGCTGGTGGTTCCACGTCAGTAGTGCAGTGAAATCTGCTCTGAGTTTTAGTCCAAACTTTCAAGGAGCTGTAAATTTGGACTGAAACCCAGAGTGGATTTCACTGCCCCTCTGATACAGAGCCACCAGCCACCACTGCTCCCAAAGGAGCCCAGGCCGGCACACTGCATACTGAATCACTCCCATTTCTCACCAGCCTTCCTGGAACTGGAAGCAATAAACCACAAGGCTTGATCTACCATGACTTGTGAACCAGCACTTGTGGTTGTTTCTCTTCAAACCACAAGGGTAAGCCAAGAAGGAAACCATGAATACTGTCACATGTCATGGTAAGTCAAGGCTTGTGGTTTGTTCCTTCTTACTCTAAGAAGGATAGAGTGAAATAGAAGTAATTCAGCAGTGTTCACTACCACACTCCCCAATCACAATAAGCTGTGGTATATGATGTACATACCATGATGTGTGCAAGGAGCCACTGTTCCAGGGCTAGTGCCCGAGTGTTGGCCTTTGCTGCCAGGGATATTCCTGAGCAGCATGAGAAAAACTCTCTGTCATGCCCCCCTCAGAGGACTCATCTGGGGAGGAAGAGGAATGGTAGACCGCAGACCCAGGAGAGGGGACAAGCCGGGAGACAGCCCAGGATCCTTCACCAGACCAGAGACAATGCCCTGAGGGAGCCTGCCTGCCAGAATCAGGAAGTGACCAGGAGCTGCCCCTTCTCCAGCAGAGAGAAGACACCAACAGGTGCTGCAACAAAGGCAATCAGCACAATTAAGGTGCAGGAGAGCTCATAAGAACACAGGCTGATTGGAAGCACCTGGGCCAGCATGCAAAGTACAAAAGGGCTGGAAGGAAAGGGAGACTCCTTACTAGAGTCAATGTCAAGCCTTGCTGCAGACGTTACTCCAGCTCTCCTGTTAAACGTGTGCCTTGAATCCTGCCCTGCCTGATTGGATCTCTTGGCTTCTGGACATTTGGACTACCTTCTCTGTCTCATCTTTTGGCGTTTCCCAAATGGTAAAACACACTGGCTGACCCCCTGGTTCCTTCTGCCTGGCAGATTTATGGTCTGGCCCTATCTGTTCATTAGCTGCATGTTTCTGTGAACCCCCGTGTTTGATACTCTCCCTCATTAGGGATGGTTTGGGGGAAAGGCCAGGGGATGTTCTAATACCCCAATGTTTATTAGCAAGGGTAGAAGAATCTCTCCTCTTGATATTCTCACCAATCCTGCAAAAGCCCTGCTTTTCAGCCCTGAACACGATGACACCAAGTATTACTTATATAGTGATGATGCTAGACATCTTCTCAGTTTCTCGGAGTAGCTTTGTAGTGCACATAGAACACGGTAGACAGTATTTTTCTCTCTTTGTGCTACTTTTCACAATGCCTCTATGCCTCTGAACATCAGTAGTTGGGAATCACAAATGAGAGTAGAGTGCTGTTGCACTCAGGTTCTGCTTGTGGGTTTCCCAGAGGCAACTGGTTGGCCACAGTGAGAACAGGATGCTGGATTAGATGGGTCCTTGGCATGATCCAACAGGACTCTTCTTATGCTCAGAGATATGCCCATGCAAAGTATGTGACCATGGATTACCACAGTAGTATACTTCAACATACCACAACAGTGAAAAGCAGCTGTCCGACAAAGAATTAACAAACTAATCCTACTTAAAATAAAGTGCAAATTTGCAAAGAAAAGTTATATAATCTAACATCCCTCCCCTAATTTTTTAGCGTACCTCCAAATTACTGGATGAATTCCCCCATTTATCTTATGCTACCTTCAACTCAGATGAGCCTTAGCAGCACAAACACAATCACTTTATTTAAAACTGAGCCAAGTATGGCATCTATACACTTTCTTCTTGAGGGATGAAACTGTATTCCAGTCTGCTAACAATCATGTTGTCAACCACACATGCTTAAATCACCTTTGAGCCTCTCTGGGATGATTGTGTGATTGGTCTTAGTGTGGAAGAGAAACCAGAAGAAATGAATTTATTATTTGAATAAGCATTCTGGCCAATGTAGCTTTTGCATTCACATTACAACATAACTTAAACAAACAAGCAAACAAAAAATGTTATAAACCACGTGTGAAATTATTCTAAAACAGTGTCAGCATTTGCTGACCTGGATGCATTTTCACACCACCAAACTAAGTTAGCATTTAAAATACATTACTTCCAAATCCCAGTTATCCAAATTCCTATTGTATCTAATTCAGTAGGGTCACACAACACACACCAAAATAGCTGAGGCTTTAAGCATTCCTCCAGCACACGTCCCAATTTTGATAGCATTTCAGTTGGTGGAGAATTGGGCTTCCTGCCTGCACTAGACTCCATTTCCAGGCTTCTCTGCCAGTTGCTTGATTCATGCAGTCTCTGACCACGGGCAGCCCACAAGGATTTTCTCTTGGCTGATAAACCAGCAGGACTTCAGTATTTCAAGGCAGAATGCCCTACTGAGTTGGCCAGCTGTCTATCCTGAAGCGGAAGTAGTCTGAAATCTGTACTGAGGGGGCCGAGATTTGTCCTTAAACTTACATGACAGTGAAATTAATTTAAAACAGACAGATTTGGGCCAGTCCAATCTATGAACATTATGGCAAGGACTAGCATTTTGGCTTCATTAATGTTACCCACAGCAGCATGGTTGCTGCTATCCCAAAGCACTTGTCAGAACACTCCTAGTAATATATCCACTACTTCCTCCAACATAGCGTGGGTGTGTTAGGGAAGGGGTTCACCAGCTGGTTCCCCTTCCATTTTAATCCTGACAGTCTGGCTTTCGGTGCCAATCTGCCATTTTTTTGTTCCAATTTGTTTTTGCAATTGCTGATCTGTTGGTTTTTCAAAGCGAAAAAATAACATAATTTCTGACGAAAATACTTATGAAAATGGTTATGCTGTAGGTGCTTTTGCACCGTTTTTCCTATTAACATGTCAATTAGGCAAATAATTGAGTCTGTCTCTTGCCTCAGGCTAACTGATGTGCTACTTAAAGAGGACTCCCCCTCCCAATTTCGCTGTTGTTGTTGTTTTATGGTACTTTTTATTTTTACTGTTGAAAAGTCAACCACCATCACTTATTTTAACTTCTTTTTTAGGGAATGTAAAACTAAGTCATTCACTCACACACACAACAAGAGAGAGAGAGAGAGCGCAGCAGCAGCAGCAATTCAAAAGCTGGGGTGTGTGTGGATGGGAATCTTGTCCAAGTATGCTCTGTACTACAATTTAATGGGTGGGAGATTGTTGGTAGACAGTGCTGGGAAGGAGTCAGTGGTCGTGGTGCACGTTGGCACCAACGACATGGGGAAATGCAGCCGTGAGGTCCTGGAAGCAAAATTTAGGTTGCTAGGTAGGATGCTGAAAGCCAGGACCTCCAAGGTGGTTTTCTCTGAAATGCTACCAGTTCCACGTGCAGGACCAGCCAGACAGGCCCAGCTTCGCAGTCTCAATGTG
This sequence comes from Rhineura floridana, assembly GCF_030035675.1. Taxonomy (NCBI): domain Eukaryota; kingdom Metazoa; phylum Chordata; class Lepidosauria; order Squamata; family Rhineuridae; genus Rhineura; species Rhineura floridana. The sequence continues at coordinate 36,547,839 of NC_084482.1, read as the reverse complement.
TGGATGAGACGATGGTGTAGGGTGGAAGGGTTCGGATTTGTTAGGCACTGGGGAACATTTTGGGACAAGCCGGGCCTGTACAAAAGGGACGGGCTCCACTTGAACCAGAATGGAACCAGACTGCTGGCACTTAAAATTAAAAAGGTAGCAGAGCAGCTTTTAAACTGACTGAGGGGGGAAACCCGACAGGAGCTGAGAAAGGTCCGGTTCGGAATAAACCTCCCCCCTGGGATAAAAACCAAAGAAATGATGAAATTTTAAAAGGGGTAGGCCTAGAAGTAGGCATTGTGAGAGCAGGGGCACAGGATATAAATTCAGAAGAGCAAAATTACCACAGGCCTAACCACAAGTGCCAAAGACACTTGAAGAGAGACACTGCTTACAAGTGCCTGTACGCTAATGCTAGGAGCCTCCGAACCAAGATGGGAGAACTGGAGTGCTTGGTCTTAGAGAAGAGCATTGATATAGTGAGCATAACTGAGACCTGGTGGAATGGAGAAAACCAGTGGGATACGGTTATCCCTGGATATAAGCTATATCGGAAGGACAGGGAAGGACGTATTGGTGGCGGAGTCGCTCTATACGTGAAAGAAGGCATTGAATCCAGCAAGCTCGAAACCCCAAAAGAGGCAGACTCCTCCACAGAATCGTTGTGGGTGGTGATACCGTGCCCCAGGAGGGACTTAATACTGGGAACGATCTATCGTCCCCCTGATCAAAATGCTCAGGGAGACCTTGAGATATGAAATTGAGGAAGCATCCAAACTAGGAAATGTGGTAGTAATGGGTGACTTCAACTACCCGGACATAGACTGGCTGCATATGTGTTCCAGTCATGACAAAGAAGCAAAGTTTCTAGATATTCTAAATGACTATTCCCTAGATCAGTTGGTCATGGAACCGACCAGAGGGACGGCAACCCTGGACTTAATCCTCAGTGGGGACCGGGACCTGGTGCGAGATGTAAGTGTTGTTGAACCGATTGGGAGCAGTGACCACAGTGCTATTAAATTAAACATACATGTAAATGGCCAATTGCCAAGAAAATCCAACACGGTCACATTTGACTTCAAAAGAGGAAACTTCACAAAAATGAGGGGATTGGTAAAAAGAAAGCTGAAAAACAAAGTCCAGAGGGTCACATCACTCGAAAATGCTTGAAAGTTGTTTAAAAACACTATATTAGAAGCTCAACTGGAGTGCATACCGCAGATCAGAAAAGGTACCGCCAGGGCCAAGAAGATGCCAACATGGTTAACGAGCAAAGTCAAGGAAGCTCTTAGAGGCAAAAAGTCTTCCTTCAGAAAATGGAAGTCTTGTCCAAATGAAGAAAATAAAAAAGAACACAAACTCTGGCAAAAGAAATGCAAGAAGACAATAAGGGATGCTAAAAAAGAATTTGAGGAGCACATTGCTAAGAACATAAAAACCAACAACAAAAAATTCTATAAATACATTCAAAGCAGGAGACCATCTAGGGAGACAATTGGACCCTTGGATGATAAGGGAGTCAAAGGTGTACTAAAGAACGATAAGGAGATTGCAGAGAAGCTAAATGAATTCTTTGCATCTGTCTTCACAGTGGAAGATATAGGGCAGATCCCTGAACCTGAACTAACATTTGCAAGAAGGGATTCTGAGGAACTAAGACAAATAGTGGTAACGAGAGAGGAAGTTCTAAGCTTAATGGACAATATAAAAACTGACAAATCACCGGGCCCGGATGGCATCCACCCGAGAGTTCTCAAAGAACTCAAAGGTGAAATTGCTGATCTGCTAACTAAAATATGTAACTTGTCCCTTGGGTCCTCCTCCGTGCCTGAGGACTGGAAAGTGGCAAATGTAACGCCAATCTTCAAAAAGGGATCCAGAGGGGATCCCGGAAATTACAGGCCAGTTAGCTTAACTTCTGTCCTTGGAAAACTGGTAGAAAGTATTATTAAAGCTAGATTAACCAAGCACATAGAAGAACAAGCCTTGCTGAAGCAGAGCCAGCATGGCTTCTGCAAGGGAAAGTCCTGTCTCAGTAACCTATTAGAATTCTTTGAGAGTGTCAACAAGCATATAGATAGAGGTGATCCAGTGGACATAGTGTACTTAGACTTTCAAAAAGCGTTTGACAAGGTACCTCACCAAAGGCTTCTGAGGAAGCTTAGCAGTCATGGAATAAGAGGAGAGGTCCTCTTGTGGATAAGGAATTGGTTAAGAAGCAGAAAGCAGAGAGTAGGAATAAACGGACAGTTCTCCCAATGGAGGGCTGTAGAAAGTGGAGTCCCTCAAGGTTCGGTATTGGGACCTGTACTTTTCAACTTGTTCATTAATGACCTAGAATTAGGAGTGAGCAGTGAAGTGGCCAAGTTTGCTGACGGCACTAAATTGTTCAGGGTTGTTAAAACAAAAAGGGATTGCGAAGAGCTCCAAAAAGACCTCTCCAAACTGAGTGAATGGGCGGAAAAATGGCAAATGCAATTCAATATAAACAAGTGTAAAATTATGCATATTGGAGCAAACAATCTTAATTTCACATATACGCTCATGGGGTCTGAACTGGCGGTGACCGACCAGGAGAGAGACCTCGGGGTTGTAGTGGACAGCACGATGAAAATGTCGACCCAGTGTGCGGCAGCTGTGAAAAAGGCAAATTCCATGCTAGCGATAATTAGGAAAGGTATTGAAAATAAAACAGCCGATATCATAATGCCATTGTATAAATCTATGGTGCGGCCGCATTTGGAATACTGTGTACAGTTCTGGTCGCCTCATCTCAGAAAGGATATTATAGAGTTGGAAAAGGTTCAGAAGAGGGCAACCAGAATGATCAAGGGGATGGAGCGACTCCCTTACAAGGAAAGGTTGCAGCATTTGGGGCTTTTTAGTTTAGAGAAAAGGCGGGTCAGAGGAGACATGATAGAAGTGTATAAAATTATGCATGGCATTGAGAAAGTGGATAGAGAAAAGTTCTTCTCCCTCTCTCATAATACTAGAACTCGTGGACATTCAAAGAAGCTGAATGTTGGAAGATTCAGGACAGACAAAAGGAAGTACTTCTTTACTCAGCACATAGTTAAACTATGGAATTTGCTCCCACAAGATGCAGTAATGGCCACCAGCTTGGATGGCTTTAAAAGAAGATTAGACAAATTCATGGAGGACAGGGCTATCAATGGCTACTAGCCATGATGGCTGTGCTCTGCCACCCTAGTCAGAGGCAGCATGCTTCTGAAAACCAGTTGCCGGAAGCCTCAGGAGGGGAGAGTGTTCTTGCACTCGGGTCCTGCTTGCGGGCTTCCCCCAGGCACCTGGTAGGCCACTGTGAGAACAGGATGCTGGACTAGATGGGCCACTGGCCTGATCCAGCAGGCTCTTCTTATGTTCTTATGTTGGCCATTTCTGAGAATTAACAAAACAAAGAGAAAATTGGAGGGAGGTTAATGGATGTAAATGGCAATCATTATGACTTAGGCAGCAGTTAAGAATGCATCAGCTTAGAGGAAAGCCAATTATGAAGACAACGAAGTAAAATTTGGAGAGGATTTTCGTGCCAATTTGTGATCCGGAAACACAGCAGATTGCCGGATTATGTCAAAATCTGCAGGTTAATTTGTAAATGAGACCTTCAACTACCTCTCAAATATGGCAATAATAGTCAGGATTTCTTTGTTCACATGGTATAACACTCATAAGACTTATGATTACATTTTTAATCATCCAAACCATATAGTCCTGTTTGCTGTAGATGTTCTGTCTATCGTTTTACATTCAGCTGAAGCCCATTCATAACACAATGACTATTCACTAACAGGCAAAAAACCTTGCAGTTTAAGAACATACCTATAGCCCACAGCCATTCTATCAAACTTTAAAAAGCAGGGAAATTGGGCAGCTATAGTGAATGCACCAGGGGAGCAGGAGACCTGAGCTCCTCTCTGAGATATTGGACTGCCCTACAAATTGGTCATGTGGGTTGGTCTTTCACAGTCCAATCCACTTCCTGTGTAGCTTGGAAGAATTTGGTAAAATGTGCCTCTGAGCATATGGTGAGTGGTGGCAACACTTGCCATCTCCCAAGATAGAGAATTATATTTTTGTATGTTTGTGGGTGTTCTTCTTACTCTGCTTCTTTCCTATGTTATTAATGTTTCTACAGAGAATCTAAACTAGAAAATTTTATGTCCCTCATTATTCATCCCAGAAATCTGTGTCAAATTTATTTTTATTAATTTCAAAGCCTTTTTATTGGTCAGTGTCATATGATGGTGAAGACAGCCTTTTGTGTTTCAAATTGGAGGTTATGTTCTATTTCTATTTTGGGTGCATTAACAGTTGAATTTGGACCTGCAGTTTGATGAAAAATCAGACTGATTCCAATATGTTGCTACTTCAGCAATGACTCTAGCTGTTGGAAAAAAGAGGATGCATATTTTCAGCCTGCTGTTTAAACCACTTCATATAAGGCAAGGTGGGCACAGTCAATTAAAAACATAGAGCACACCTAGCATTTTGCTAGAATATATTTCACCTACCACTGTTTTATCTTGTGCAAATTGAGATACTCCTGAGGTCCACTGGAGACTATTCTGCAGAAGTCAGTGCCATTATTCCACAATTATGTTTGGAGTTTTTTTAGTATAAATTTTGCAAAGAGTTGCTGTACTTCACATATTCACAGAAATAGAAACAAAAGAAAATGATTTCCTATAGGAAACTTCACTAAAATTGCAAAGGAAATCAGACACATTCAAAGTGACCATCTGAACTATATCAACTGTCTTAATAATGTTGCTTCCTCCCTGCTAAAACAAGATCAGCACAGCACATGTATTCTTTCTATTATTTGGGCTGATTGCAGGTGTTGCCACCACTCACCATATGCTCAGAGGCACGTTACCAAATTCTTCCAAGCTACACAGCAAGTGGATTGGACTGTGAAAGACCAACCCAAATGGTGTTTGCATTTTGACCAGTTTGTAGGGCAGTCCAATATCTCAGAGAGGAGGTCAGGTCTCCTGCTCCCCTGGTGCATTCACTATAGCTGCCCAATTTCCCTGCTTTTTAAAGTTTGATAGAATAGCTGTGGGCTATAGGTATGTTCTTAAACCGCAAGGTTTTTTGCCTGTTAGTGAATTTCCCTGCTTTTTAATCCAGGAGGTAAGAAATGGGATCCTGTGCAAGTTTGCTGAGAATGGATGGATCATTTGCATGCTTATTGAGTTCAATGGGATTTGCTCCCCTGCAATCATGCTTAGGATAGGTGAAACTGACCACAGAGGATGGGGAGGGGAGGAGGAGGAGGAAGAGGGAGGGGGGGAAATGCAGATGGGAGGAGAAGGACAGGTTCGATCATTTGCATGTTTATTAAATTCAGTGCGATTTACTCCCGTGCAATCATGCTTAGGATAGGTAAAACTGATGCGGGGGGAGGGAGGGCTGGAGTGGGCAGGGGAGGAGGGAGAGGGGAGGAGAGGGGAAAAGCAGGTCTGATCATTTGCATGCGTATTTTCAGTGGGATTTACTCCTATGCAATCTTGGTTAGGATAGGAAACACTGACCATGGGGGAGGAGGAGGGGGAGTGGGAAGGAGCATATTGGAGGGGGCAAAGGAAGGTGGAGGGGAGGGCAGGTTTGATCATTTGCATGCTTATAGAGTTCAATGGTATTTACTCTCGTGCAATCATGCTTAAGATAGGTAAAACTCACCATGGGAAGGGGGAAGGGGAAAGAGGGAATTGGAAGGGGATGGGGAGTGAGGGGCAAAGGAAGGGGGAGGGAAGGGGCAAGAAGAGGGGATAGGAGGAAGGAGAAAGGAGAAAGGAGGGTGGGTTTGATCATTTGCATATTTTTTTAGTTCAGTGGGATTTATTTCTATGCAATCATGTTTGAAAATGAAAATGGACTGCCTTCAAGTCAATCCCCACCTATTGCGACCCTTTGAATAGGGTTTTCATGGTAAACGGTATTCAGAGGTGATTTCACCATTGCCTTCCTCTGAGTCTAAGAGGCAGTGACTGGCCCAAGGTCCCCCAGTCAGCTTCATGGCTGTGTGGGGATTCGAACCCTGGTCTCCCAGGTCGTAGTCCAACACTGACCCAGGGAAGGGGCAGGGAGTGGGAGGGGAGGAGATTGGGTGGGTGGGCACTGGGCAGAAGGGAAGCCCCTTTCCTTTCCAAAAGGAAAACATTGTAAACAGAATCATTCTTTTTCATCCTTTCCCCCACCTTTTCATTCTACAGCAGACACATGTAGCCTCCCACCCAAATTTAAACCAAAGCTTTCCCTGGCCACATCCACACTAGGCCTTTATTTCACTTTGGACAGTCATGGCTTCTCTCAAAGAATCCTGGGAAGTGTAGTTAGTGAAGGGTGCTGAGAGTTGCTAGGAGATGCCCTGTTCCCCTCACAGACCTTCAATCAGAGTGGCTGACTGTTAACCATTCTCTCAGGGGAATAGGAGTCTCTTAGCACCCCTCACAAACTACACTTGCCAGGATTCTTTGAGGGAAGCCATTACTATCTCACATGAAATCAAAGTCTGGTGTGGGTGTGGCCCCCTGATTAGGCAAGCCCAGCAGCTGTGAGGCTTTTAGAACTATGACAGTTGGTTCTTACTGAGCATGCTCCGCGTTATCATTGGGTCCCAGCCAAAATTTATTAAATTAATTAAAAATCAGCCAGGCTTTTTTTAAACTTTTAAACTGCAGCAGATGAAGGTCAGAGTATGGGGCAATGTCAGTATTAGGATTACAGGTACTCTGTGAACATAGCTGATTTTTAATGAATTTCAACAGATTATGAGAACTCTCAGAGAAAAAAGTCCAAAAGGGCTCTGAGGTTTTTCTCTCTCTTTTTACACTTTGAACTCTCGATTCTCTCTGAATGTTTTGTGTATCGCCATGAAAATTGACAGGGTTGTTAAGCAAGCGTTTCTGAGTTCAGGACTATAAGTTATGTAAGGGTTTGTTTTGAAATGAGCTTATGGGAAGCATCAGAATGGCATGAGGGGGTATTTTCAATTTAACACTGCGGAATGTGAAAAATCCCCGCTGGCTATAGTATACAGCCACTCTTGTGGCTGTATAATCTTGATTTGATAATAAGGGAAGAGGCAAGCCAGTGGATAAAATGGCTCTTGCTCACAAGTTTGATAAAAATGAATGTTTTCAAAAGGGACACAGAGAAGCAATGAATTCTTTACTAAGTAATTCAAAGCAGTAAGTGACAGAAGAAAGGGTGAATTAAATATGCTTTTGATTTCAGGATATGTTTTGCATGTGTGTTTGTACCTATAAATCAGCCTTGTAAATAACACCTGAATGTTGCTTACCTGCAAAATATTTTATGAACCTCATGAGGGCTGACGGAGGAGGGACAGAGAGCTCAGTTCTCCTGCAGCAGCCCATGCATTTCTATGCTGGGTGCAGGGAGTGGGGGAATTTCCTCTTCTGGCAGTCCACTGGATTTCTATATTGGGCACAGAGGAAGAATGGAGTGACCGCTCCTTCCTCTGCCAGCCCTCTTACTTGCCTTCATGCAGTTCCTCCTTATCACCTATGGCTACCAAGTGAGTGCTTAAATACAAGTTTGGTAAGTAAACCATGATTGTTCTGACAGTCTAAGAGAAGGAGGAGGAGTGCAGTCAGTGGTGGACCAATGCTGGAGTTTCTCCCTAGTGGGCCAGCAATCTGTCTCTCCATTACTTGGGAAACTGCCTTTTGCAGGGCTCCCTTTCTCCATCCTATCTCAAAGGCCTGGATAGATAACATCACTTTAAAAGCAATAAAAGTTAATTAACTACAACAACAAGCTGCTCACATCAGTGATAAGTGGTGCCCATTGGGACTGGTAGGGCAGAAGTCAGCAAGCCGAAATAGCAAGTGGAGCCAGAGCTCATGACAGGCGGAGCCAACTCATTCCAGTTTTGTCCCCATCCTCCTGCTGAGTTCTACAAGGTGAACACTGACACTAAGGAGGAGGAAGCCCAAAGGCAGTGCTACAACCAATCCTGGAGGTCAGGAGGTGCAACCAAGTAAGAAGGCAGACAGGTGGGGGCTAGCAGAGGGCAGACTTGAGATTGATGGGGCACTGCCCTATTCACTCCAATGAAGCAGAGTTTACTGCCTCACATGCTTATTAAATTAAGGTTATGCCACAAGAACTTAGGGTCATACCATGGGAAGTCAAAAGAAAGGAGTTCCAGAGCTGTGGAGGCACTACATTTTTCTGCACACCCTCACCACACAGACAGAAAAACCAAGACTGCAATCCCAAATACACTTCTTAGAGAGTAAGTGCTATTGAAGACAACATGCACAGAATTGTGCTGTACAAAGTTTCTCAGAAGATATACCTGAGTTAAAGGATTAGGAATGGGAGAAAGTGGGGGGGGGAAGGCTTGAGAACATGAAAGTAGAGTATGAGATATGATACAAAAGAGCAGGGATGACCAACAACTGAGAGACAGCATGGTATAATGGTTAGAATGTCAGACTATGACCTGGAAGACCAGGGCTCAAATCTCCACTCAGCCATGAAGCGCACTGGGCTAGTCACTGTCTCTCAGCCTAACTTACTTCACAGGATTTCTGTAAAGATGGAATGGAGATGGAATAACCATGTACACCTCTTTGAGCTCCCTGGAAGAAAGGTGGTTTATAAATGTAAATAATAACAACAACATCTGTATCATTGGGGGGTCACTCTGTTGTCCAGATATTGGTGCATGGGCCAAAACATTCGATCCTTCTCATGTAGTCAGGTTGTACAGTAACGTATCCCATGGTAAAGGCTTCACAGGTGTGGAGCACATCAACTTGAATAGTATAAGATCACTGACTGGGGCAGGGCTAAGAAACAAATATGTTCCCTGAAATATCCTTAATAGGCAGATTGGCAGTGCTCCCTGGTCTTTCCAGAATGTGCATGAGAAAGAAAAACAGAATGCGTACTCCTTCCTTACAAATAGAACAGTAAGCAACTAAACACACATACACACACACACAGAGAGAGAGAGAGAGAGAGAGAGAGAGAGATTAAAAATTGGTAGCACCACTTGGAGCCAGGAAAAGTTGCTTTGCAGGAGCCAAATTTGGCCCAAGCCAATACATGGCCATCCCTGGGCTGCAGGGTCAAGAGGATAAAGAGAAGGTGTGTCTCAGGAAGAGCTGGAATACTGAGATGGATACAAGCCGACTATTAGATCATTTCTGAGGCAAACAATTACCTTGCTTCCCTGGGATGCAAAACACTAAAAAGATTTGGTTGGGGGGTGGGGTTGTTTGTTTTTAAGATTTTTTTTTCAACTCGTCACTTGCACTGAGCCCTTGGGACATGGTAAGGTAGACATTTTTAATAAGGCTGCAATCCTATACAGTACTCACTTGCCTAGATGTACTTCTGTGTACAGGACAGCATTGTAAGTTACAGGGAAGGAGATACAGTAGGGCCCCGCTCATATGGCGGGTTACGTTCCAGACCCCCGCTGAAAAGCGAAAACCGCTGAAAAGCAGAACTCATTGAATAGAATGGCGTGGAACGCCCGAAAACTGCCTTAAAAGCGGAACAAGCGCCGCATGAGTGGGGCTTTAGTCTAATTGTGTCTAACTGGGACTGCCGCATTAGCGAAGCGCTGCAAAGCGAAGCGCTGTAAAGTGGGGCCCTACTGTAGTCTCTAAGGTCCCAAATCGTTTTAGCTCTCACACTGGTCAGAATAAGCATATGGTCCTTTTCTTACTGGGAAAATTAATGCCTATGTCAAGGAAAGAAGGAATTCAAACACATGTGGAGCAAGCAGAACTGTTCCAAAAAGCAAGCTACTTCAAAGAAGGTTTTGGCTTTGAGAAAATAAATATTTTTGATTTTCTAACTCTCAAGCCCACACTAGCTCCCCATACTCTTTCAGCAGGCACTGCAAGGGACAAAACGGGAGGGGAGCTTGTAGATTTTTTAAACTTGCTGTTTCCAAGGACACAAACTGTTTAGCAAGAGAAGGAAAGAAAAAAACTCTGCCTCTGGCTATACTCCTGGCATCCTGCCCACCTCCCTATTCAAGAATACCGCAAAAAAGCCAAACTTTGAACCAAGGCTTAGATTGGCATTCTGCACAGGTTCTCAAACATTGTCCTAGTAAACATCCCTAAGTGAAAGGGAGCAAGGGAAAGAAAAAGAGACAACAGTTGTGCACTCCTGTGATTAACCAACACAAAGCCCATCTGTTAGCACTCACTCTCTCATCTCATCTCAGGGCTGGGAAGCAGAAGACTAAAAGAAAATAGTAAACCACAGGATCATGGGGTCCTAGGGGTGGGGTGAAGGATGGGATGACAGACAGAAGCAGAATGCCCATGAAAAATGGGGTATCCCCTTAAGCACTACAGTTGCAGCAAAATGGCTGATGACCTAAATCTATAAGCACCCCAAGAAGTAGATTTTCTTGTTCTTCTTTAAACAGAACAGGAATCAGTCCATACTGCCTCTAGACCGTAAGCAGCTTTACTGGAGGATAACTTTGAGTAAGGGGTGGGGAATGAGCCACTCCTGTTCCCTAAATCAAATTCCATATTCACAGTCACTGCCACACATTCCTTTTGCCTGAAGTTTAGGGGGGAGGGAGAGGAGGTGAGCAGATGACACCCCCTGGGGACCAGATTTGGCCCACAGGCTGCCAGTTGCTGTTCAATACTCTACAGGAAGTTATCAATCCCTACTTTATGCTTCATATCTGGACCACCCATAATCTATCACTAGATCTCAAGGGACAACTTGATTCATTTCATGAACACATCATCCATGCTTCACTCCCCCTGTGCTCCCTTAGGTTGGTTGGCTCTATCCATTTGATAAGCCCATACCAGGACTCTAGAACTGATATGGGGTAGCTGTTCTATTTTTCCTTCCTACCCCTAACATCTGCATGACAGGTAGAAACTCAACAGGTAAGATTTCCCCCTATTGCTGCATCTTTAATTTTGTTTTTTCATGTACAGGAGCAAGGACAATGAGCCTGTACAATCAGGAGCTGTATCGTGGCAGATGTTTTTGCAGTGCTACAAGTGTATCCTTAAAAGTTCACAAAATGTTTTGAATGCTGTCACCAGAGATGGAAATTGTTCTTAATTTATAAAAAGAAAGGTACTGAAGTTCAGGCCTGTGTGAGAGTCTTATCATCTGTCCTGGAATGAAGCCCTATTCCTTGGTGGCTGTGGATAAACATGGGACTATCATGGAGGATAGGCTTGTTAGTAGCTATTAGCCATGACAGCTCCCCTGAACCTTCATGTTCAGAGGCAGTATACCCTACATACCTGATGCTGGGGCCAAACAACAAGGGAAGGCTATTGCCTTCGAGTCATACCTCAGCCAAACTTGAACAGTGGGGTGATCACCATTAGAGATTGGAATGCTAGTCTAGATGCATCTTTGGTTTGATGCAGGAGAGCTTCTTAAATTATGAAAGGCTGCTGTTGCCCATTGGTGAAGGTAAGACATTTTGTGCTCAAATACTTTTTCTTAATAACATCTGTTGCTTTAAAAAAGTGTTATGGCCAACAGATGGGAGCAGGCTGTAGCTAACAGAGAAAGCATGGGGCTACCAGATCAAAGGGTCTGCAACTCCCTTACCTCACTTCATCAGAAGATGGCAAATCTGTTGCTTCTCCTATTCCTCTGAAAATAGGTTAAATATTGGACGTAGGTTTGGGATGCTAAGGTTCAAACTCCTCTTAGCCACAAAGTTCTGGTTGAGTAATCTCGGGCCAGTCGCTTTCTCAATTTAACCTACCTGGCAGGGTTGTTGTGAGGGAAGAGATATGCAGGCCAGCTTGGAGGAAAGGTGGGATTAAAAATAAAATCAGAGGACTGGTTGATTAAAGAGCCTAATGCTTATGCCTAGAGCACAACTAATGTCTCTATGGTAACGACGCGTTGCCCTCCCCGCTTCGGCCCAATTTCATACCCGCCTCCCTCTTCCTCCTCCTCCCCTCCCCACTCCATGTTTCTATGGCAACGTGGCGTCCCTCAGAATCGCTTTGGTAGGCCTCGGTCTCTTCCTTTGCAATTGCGGTGGCTGCTGTTGCCCCTCGCACCTCATCATAGAGCCGGAAGATGCTGAAGCTCACGGCCTCGGCCATGAGCTCCCACGACCCGCTGGCCCCTTCCCTGGGCTTGGCCACCTCTCGGCAAATGGCCAGAAACTGCTCTTCGAGAAAGGGTCCGCGAGTCTGCTCTGGCTTGCGGGCGGCGGCGGAGGGGCCGGCGCTTGCGCCTCGGGACATCCCAACCAAGAAGGGGAAAAAGCGGGCAAGCGACCACCCTCGCCGGTCCGCCGCGCCCCCTTCCTCCGCCTCCGCTCTCAGCAGAACCTTCGGGCGCCTCCGGAGGAGGACGCGGAGGGCCTCTGGAGGGCACATGGCCCGAGCCTAAGTGAAGTGGGAGGCAAAGCTGTGCGTGCCCCCGCACCTCTTTTGGAAAGGCGGCGCTCTAGCGTAGAACATGCGGAGACAACGTGGTGCAACGGTTAGAGTGCCGGACTAGGACCGCGGAGGAGACCTGGGTTCAAATCTCTGGCCGGGCCTCGAAAACTCGCTGCTTGTGGGGCAGCCAAGCTCCATTTCTATTAACCCTGACCTGCCGACGGGGGCGGGGAGGTATGGGAGAGAACTTTTTGTGGTCCGCCCTTCTCTTTGGAAAGGGAGAATTAAAATGAGAGGATGCTGCTGAATGATGTGCAGATTTCACCTATTCCGCTATTCCAACCCCTCCCCCCAGTTATTATTAGGGGGGCATTCTTGTCTGAGTTTAATTTGAGCCAAGTAGCATATTCCACCTTGTGGTTTTTCTCATTACACTGTTGCAAGAACACCTCCACTTAGCTGGCTTTTCTCTTCTAAAGATACAGGATCAGTCTCAGGCTCTGAATGTGGCAACCCTATTCCCCATACATGCTGTAGGCAAAACAAGGATTTACTGCTCTCTTTGTTAATAGGAAAGCCAGCCTGAGCTCAGCCTTTTCCAAGGACCACCACCACCACACACACATTAAAATAGCTATTAAGCTCTGTCTGGTCCTTTGGATGTTGAAGTCAAGATTATTTCTCCCCATGCTATTCATTTCTTGTTGGAAGTGGGGCAAGAGCAACTACTGTTTTGTTCTTTTGTCTATGTTCCAGAAGGAAGATAGAGCTAGGATCCTTCAGATGGATAGGCTTGTTTACCTTTACCTGTGATGCTCTGACTAACTTCCTTCTGTTACATCTTTAGGGAAGCTTACCTGCCCCTCCTCCTCCTGCCCTTTCCACTTCCTTCTTCTCTGACTGTCCAGGAGAGAGGAGACCCCCTTTGTCTCTGCTCTCTCCAAGCATGAGGCTAACTCCCACACCTGGGCATTACACCTCCAACTTAGCTAGTTAGTTAGAACTAGGTATGCCTTTCTATCTACTATGTATTTCTATAAATAAAGTAGCTTTTCTTATTTTACTGAGTCTCAAGTCTCAGTGATCCTGATGCAGGGTAAAAGCCTGCTTTCTTAGGTAAACGTGCACACACACTGGCACACTCGCATTTCAACATCCACTGTTAGTCTCTGCTGCTGTTGTGCTGCTTTAAACAAATTTAGCAGCACAAACACACACAGCAACAGTTCTGAGGTTGGTGGTTGCTATCAGTTTGAAGGTGTTGTGCACTAAAACTTAACTATGGGTTTGTTTTGGTTTGCACTAGAAAAACAGATTTCAGGTATCAAATGTTCCCAGACTGTGCCTAGACTGTTGCTTTTTCTGTGTTTTCATCTTGAACTCTGACCATTATGTGCCACGTTGTATTTTAAGGATCCTCAGCTGCTTTATTGTTTTGTAAATACAAATTAAAAAAAAGTTAAAACAAAATGAATATAACTCTTCATCCCTTTGTGGTATGAAATGATAGCCTTCTACTTGTAAATCAGTCAGCATAAGCCTTGCCCTGGGCCCATATGTACTTGAATGTGTCTGAGCAAGTAAATGAAAAGGGAGAAACCGGGGGGGGGGATATTCTAGCACTTCTGAGTCTGGAGTTGAAACTACACAGTCAGACCAGATAGTTGCCTTTTAATGATGTTGGATGGGAACTGCACAGTTGCTTATCTTGTCTTTTTCAAAAGGCTTCTACAAAGGCCGTGATTGTGACAGCTTAGTTTTGTCTGGCATTACAGAGAATGCTCTGCATGATTATGTTGCTAATATAGTGTGGACGTAGCTGTGGCTTGGACATTTGGCAGTAACCCCTGAAGGAGCCCACATGTAAAAAAAGAAAGAAAGAGAACACAGCATTTCTCTATGCTACCCTAATTAGAATATTTTAAATAAATGTGCATGCTCCCACATGGTGTTCCACCACTAGTCTACAATGCATGGCAACATGAAGTGCCATATATATTTGTTATTTAAAGTACCACAGGTCTTCTTGGCCAGGATCCAGAGTCCAAATGCACATCTGCTTCTAGAGCACACTAGTGCCTTCCAGATTTCTTCTCTGACAGCTGCATGGGAGATTATTACAGAGCATCTCTCAAATTTCCAGAGTGGGTTTTCAAATGATGAAACAGGCTGCAGTGGGAAATAGAAGCCACAGTAAGTCTTTGGATCCTGCTGTCTTAACTCTTTGCTGAGTTGTTACTAATTATACGTACAAAGAAACTTTCAGCTGCATATAAACCAAACAGGAGTCGCAATAGATTTTTTTTCTTATGGGGCGAACCAAATGTTCCCCTCTGAAGTGTAATTGACATACATATTGGTGATTTGAACATTAATCTGGTTGTTAGCCTTGTTCCTTCATTGCTTCAAGGCATGCTCTTCACCATTTTTAATTTCACGTACTTAGATTTAATTACTCCTCACCTTAAAAAAACCCCTCATTTTTAAAAGTTGCAAAATGTTGTGGGAAGGGGGAGGTGGGTTCATGACATAACAAATGCCACCCAATTGGTGCTGTGTGTAGGTTGCCTTTGTTTGAAAACTTACATTATCCCAGATAACCTCACATAGTAATGTTCATCCATTAGCCCCAGCCTGCATGGTCAGTGGTCAGGGATTACGGGAGTTGGAGTGCAACAACATCTGGAAGGCTACAGTTTCCCCATCTCTGATGCAGATGTTAAAAAATGCATGGGAAACAAGATGGAAATTTGTGACAGCCTGTAGTTCAAAGGCCATGAGGTGGAACTGCAGTCTCCTAGCACGAACATCTGGAAGTTGACCTGACAGGAATAACTGAAGCCACTGCAGTATAGTGCCTCCCAGTCCCAGTGAGAAGGAAAGGAGATCAGGAAGGGCAGTCACCACAGCCTGCTTCAGCTGGGCTTCTTCCTCCTCCCTTCTCCCCCGACCCAGGCTAGCTGTCATGACTTGCGCTCTCTGTCTGTCTGTCTGTCTGTCTGTGAGTGAGTATGAATGAATGTTCATTGATGTTACATGTAACTCTCCTTGGAAGGATTTCTACCCCGAAAGGTGTGATATAAATAATGGTAATAGTAATCACAGCCAGGTTATCCAAAAGGATAACCATGGTTGATGGAATTAAACACCCTTGAGAAGTTCAGAAGAATAATCAGGGTCACATTCTCACTGTTCATCTCCCAGTGTAGGTAATCAGACAGGTAGCATGGAATCAGACAGGTAGCACGGAACTGCAGGGATGGTGTCAGGAAGGCTAAAGCTGAGAATGAGCTGAGGTTAGCGAGAGATGCCAAAAGCAACAAAAAAGCTTTCTTCAGGTACATCCATAGTAAAAGGCAGAGAAAAGAAATGGTACAGCTACTCAATGAGGATGGCAAAATAACGGATGACAAAGAAAAGGCAGAAGTGCTCAATTCCTGCTTTGGGCCAGACTTCTCCCAAAAGAGGGGCTATGACCCTCCTGGCAAACGTGAAATTGAAGGGGCAGGATTGCAGCTTGAGATTGATGGAGAAATGGTCAAGGAATATCTAATCAATTCAAACATGTCCAAATCTCCAGGGACCATTGAACTGCATCCTAGAGTATTGATCGAACTGGCTTAAGAACTTTCAGAACCACTGTCTATTATCTTTGCAAAATTGTGGAGGATGGGTGAAGTGCCAGATGACTACAGGAGGGCACATGTTGTCCTAATCTTCAGAAAGGGCAAAAAGGAGGAATCTGGGAACTACAGACCAGTCAGCCTGGCATCGATCCCTGGGAAAATTGTGAAGCAGATTATAAATCGGTCAGTCTGTAAGCACCTTGGAAAAAATGCAGTGATTACTAGAAGCCATCATGGATTTATCAAGAACAAATGCTGCCAGACTAAACTCATTTTTTGATTGGGTAACCTTCCTGGTAGACTGTGGGAATGCTATGGACATAATATATCTCAACTTCAGCAAAGCTTTTGACAAAGTGCCCCATGATATTCTGATTAACAAGCTAGCTAAATGTGGGCTGGATGGAACAAATATGAGGTAGATGCACAGTTGGCTACAGAATCGTACTCAGAGTAACCAATGGTTCCTTTTTAAACTGGGTACCCCAGGGCAAGGTGCTGGGCCCAGTGCTCTTCAACATTTTTATTAATGACTTGGATGAGGAGGTACAGGGAATGCTTATCAAATTTGCAGATGATACAAAATTGGGAGGGATAACTAATACCTTGGAAGACAAACTAAATTCAAAGGGATCTTGATAGGCTGGAGCATTGGGCTGAAAACAACAGAATGATATTCAACAGGGATAAATGCAAAGTTCTACACCTAGGAAAAAGACACCAAGTGCACAGATGGGAAACTTGGCTCAGCAATACTACTAATTTCTAGTAGAAGAGGCGCGATTAAAGCAATTCGGGAGTCTCGGTAAAATGGGCATTGGAGTAGAACATGTTCGACCGACTCCACTGTGCTGTTGTCGCAGGGACATACCCGTGTAGCTAGTGGCATTTTCTTAAATCTACCCTCCAAAAGTGCAGAGGGTAGTATGTTAAGTTTTGCGAGAGTAAACGCCAATCTAAATTTAGGAATTGTCAGAGTAGACAGATAGCGGGCCGGAGCGAATGGTTGCGTATTATATCTAAGGCCAGAGCAGGAAGAATCTGCAGCTCGGGTTAAATGAGTTTGCAGCTCAATGTCGAAAATTCTTTGGGCAATATTTGGAGTAGCCTAACGCCAGGATCATAGATGGAGAGAAGCCTAATAGATGGAGTGTGGATGTTAAAGTCTTTTTCCATCTTGAGCAGAAGGAATCGCTTAGGAAACCTGATCTCCTCTCTGAGATATTGTACTGCCCTACAAATTTGTCACCATCATATGACATTGACCAATAAAAGGCTTTGAAATTAATTGAAAAAAATTGACACAGATTTCTAGGATGAATAATGAGAGAAATAAAATTTTCTTGTTGAGATTCTTTGTAGAAACATTAGTAAGAAAGGAAAGAAGCAAAGTAAGAAGAACACCAACAAACATACAAAAATACAATTATCTTTGGAGATGGCAGGTGTTGCCACCACTCACCATATGCTCAGAGGCACATGTTACCAAATCCTTCCAAGCTACACAGCAAGTGGATTGGACTGTGAAAGACCAACTCAAACTGTGTTTGCATTTTGACAAATTTGTAAGGCAGTCCAATATCTCAGAGGAGGTCAGGTCTCCTGCTCCCCTGGTGCATTCACTAGAGCTGCCCAATTTCCCTGCTTTTTAAAGTTTGATAGAAATAGCTGTGGATTATAGGTACGTTCTTAAACCGCAAGGTTTTTTGCCTATTAGTGAATTCACTGTTCATGATCCCAAGCATAAGGCCAAAGCAACATTGGAGTGGCTCAAGAACAAAAAGGTGAATGTCATACAGTGGCCCAGTCAAAGTCTTGATCTCAATCTCATTGAGAATCTATGGCACTCTGAAAATTGTGGTCCACAAGCGAAGTCCCACCAACCTGAATGACCTGGAGTAAATCTGCCTAGAAGAATGGGCCAAAATCCTTCCGACACTTTGTTTCAAAATAAAATATCATACTGAACAAAATTACAATGTACCATTTGTAATTCAGTAATATGAGAGCATTGGTCAGGGACTGATCACTTTTGCAAGGCACTGTAAGTGTGAAGAAAGCAAGGAGCTGAAGAAAGAAGGAGACATGGGGCCACTTTGATAATAAAAAAGTGGGATATAAATCTTAAATACATAAGAAGAAAGGAGGACTGGGTTGTTGTTGTTTTAAGACTTTATACATAGGCTTGGAACAGGGTAGGGTTGTAAATGAAGAAAAGTAGAAGCTATAGTGGCTTTAGAGTTCATAGACCAGGGATGAGGACCCTGTGGCCCTCCAGATGTGGCTAGACTCTAACTCCCATTAGCCCCAGCCATCATAGTCAATGGTCAGGGATTATGGGAAGTGTAGACCATCAAGGATGTCTACATGTTCTCCATCCCTGCCATAAACAATAGGAAATAACTGAAGCAGGAAAAGTCAAAGAAAGAGGTAAAGTCTGAGAGTGGGATCTGAATGCTGGTTTGAACTAACTAGCTACATCTGCAGCCCTCTAATACCTACATAATTACACCTCAGCAGGGGCCTCAATTTGATTTGGCCCTACTCTCAAGGCTTATTTTGTATAACTGATGTGGAGTGAACTCTGGAGTGATATTCTTTTACAAGGTTTTATTTCATAAAAAATTAAACGTGTTTTAAAAAAATTGAAGCTGCCTTCTAAATCCAGTGTCAGCTGCATGGTTCCAATGTCTTTATGTCTGCACAATTAGAAATTTGAGGTTTCAAAGGGTCTTTTCTTTTGGCATTCTCACAAAGCACGGTTACTCAAAACAAATCATAATTATGAAAAGTTACACCCTATCCTTGGACCCCAGGAAAAGAGACCTTGTTTTCTTAATAAGAAGAGGGAGTTTATTAAACTCAGGCACTGGCTTTATTGGATCTGGCAGACGGCGTATTGAGAAATTAAAGACTTGCTCCTTGCTTTCACACAGACCTTTTTATTCTGCCTGCTGGTCCCTGCTGGGAATTTCCCACTCTGAACATCCTATACTACTTACGGAAAAGCGAACACTTTTCCCTTTCACGCATGTTGCCATGAGGATTTGCCCAACCATTTTGACCAACAGAAGTCATGGTTCCTCTTTCTCTGTGCTTGAGTCCAGCTGCTGCAAAGGTGCTGAATACATTTTATTTGGAGCCGTTGCACTGGAAAGCACATAGCATGTGGGGTCAGCTCCAGAGAGGATCATAATTAGGCAGCTGACAGAGGCCTCAAGCCTGGTAAAGAGCCTCAGGGCTGGCCCAAGACATTTTATTAAGAGGTGAAGGATAAAATGGCACCTCCCCCCCCCCTATTATTGCATGCACAGAAGCTGACTGGATGGGCTGCTGAATCTTACTTCAACACTTGTGATGATAGGACAGCATCCTCCACTGCACCTGGGAGCAAGCAGATAAGTTTACAGGGTGCAAAGCGGGCTGCGTGTCACACACAGCTCTGTCCTCCAAAACTTCCTTGCTAGTCTGGCTAACAGAATCCACTGCCTGAAAAGGCCTCACTCCACCTAATAGTAGGAGCAGGCCTGAAGAAAGCATTGCCCCAAGAGCCCCATGGTTCTTATTTTCGCCCAGAGTACCAAAGAAGGTCAGGAGCCATCCCTGGGTTGCATGCTCCACGTCTTCCAAATTAATGGGGTCCAATGCCTTGTCCAAGAACCTCCAAAATAGTCTTGGCTTGCAATTTAGTGAGGGGAAGTTGACCATCATCTTTTAGGACCCCACTCCTCTGTGTGGCTGACAGTGATGTGGCATCATTCCTGCAGGATTGTGGAAAATAAAAACAATGACTCTAGTCACATAGAGAAGCACCATTATTGATAAAGCCCATATTTGTTCACACATTCCATTCACCAATTTTGGATCTCTCCATTTTTGCAATCAGCAAATGGAACAGTGAAATGAGGGCGGGGGGTATTTCTGGTCAGCAGTAAAACATCTTATTCTCTGGGTGAGAATTAAAAACATGTAGCCTAGTAGTCTAACTCCAGGAAGCCACCAAAAGGCTGAGGTATATCAGCAAAGTTATGGGACTACCTATATTTCCCTGCACATTTGTCCACAGCTTTCTGCCCTATAGAAACTGAGCCATTGCACTTGTCGAGAAGACAGTCTATTACCAGAAGCACAGAGAAGAACAAGACATCTTTTCCTAAGTTGTAAGCCAGTTGTGTATCCTGCAACAGCTAGTACTGGTACCTGGCTGATCCACTTCTGAGATATTGTTACAGTATTTAATTATACTCGGTGTTATTCATGAAGAGCCAGGATCAGCAAGGGGACTGAGTTGAACAAGCATCTCTACTTATCTGTACTGCAGGGTTCTGAAGAGCACCAAAGATTTTTCTGATTCTGCAGATGTGCAAAATATTGAACTACAGTGCATGGGTACCCTCCCTGCACTGAGAAAAGCATAATACTGATGGTTGCCTTCTCTTCCTTGAAAGCTCCATTTCTGCCACCACTCACCACCTGCGTTTGCTATTAGAAGAAGTTATGTTAAAAGGGAAAACATGCAAGTGGTATTCTACCCAGCCGCGCAGTGGGAAATAAATCTGTTTACTCCTTCCAGCATAACCTGTCATGTTATCTAGGGCATTCCAAGTGTGTAAGGCCCTTCACAATCACACATACTCATTTACGTATTTATTACATTTAGATCAAACCTTTCCTCTAAGGAGCTCAAGTGGCCACAGGTATGACCCTCACAACAACCCTGGACTGAGACGTAATGGCCCAAGGTGAGCTTTATTACTGAGTATGGATTTCTACCTGTATGTCCCACAGTCTCTGGAAGGTAAGCCATTATTATTATAATCCTCATATTGCAGATAGGGAACAGAGGCTGTTATCAACCTAACATAATATGTGCATTGATGTACATATGTTGGAACTGCATTGCAGTTTAAGAAAGATATGGACAAAGCAGAATGTGTCCAGAGGAAGGGGCAACAATGGTGAGGAGCTGGAGACTCAAAGTTCTAGGAGAAAAGGCTGAAAATTGGATATTTTGAAGCTCTCTGACATAGATTGGGGTTCTCAAACTGTGGTCTGTGGACCACCAGTAATCTGCCAGCTTCATTCGGGTGGTCTGCAGTGTGTCTGTAAAAATACAGTTAAAACCATATTGTCTAGCACAGCACATTACATTTGCTGTGACCACCAGAAAAATCATTAAGTGGTCCACCAAGACTCTCAATCATTTTCAAGTTGTCCCGGGGGGCGGGGGGGGGTTGGGAACCACAGAGATAGATGATGGATCAAATTTATTTTGGTGTTGCTCAAGAGGTTAGGACCCAAACCCATGGGTTCAAATTACAAAAAACTTGATTCTGAATGAACATTAGAGAAAAGAAATCCTGATGGTACAAGCCCTTCACCAGTGGAACAGGCTGCCTCAAAAGATGGTAGATTCCCTTCCCTTAGAAGCTTTTAAGCAGAGGTTGGATGGCTAGTCCCTTCCAGCTCTACAGGGTGTTGTTCACCCAAATCTCTTGGTTCATTGAAAGCACTGTGGAGAGCTAGCCTGGCCCACTGCCGCACTCCACCAACACTTGCGTGTTCCACAGACATCAGAAGGAGTACCCAAGTACCAATGTTCGTTTGCGGATTGGCCTCTTCCAAGTAAGGAGAGACCCACTCTAGTCAGGTTCCTCCTCATGCAGAGGAGCTCTTCCTGCATAATCTGTATCTGGGTAGAACACCTTTCCAACATTTGTTGGACACACAGATATTGGAAGATGTGGTGGTAGCAGTGGCTGGGATTAGGCCACAAGGCAATGGCAACTACATGGTCAGCCCACATTACCATGCAGCCTCTCACACAAACCCCAGTAATTCTGAGATTCCTAGAAATTTACATGAAGCGTAGGTGCACGGTATAACATCATCACAAACGATGATCCAGAATCATTGTACAGTACTACTTTATTGTGCCTCTGTTAACTGGCAGAAACAAAAGGAAACAGCACCAAACAAAGGGCAGGAAAGAGAGACAAGCTCTGGTGCTAGATGAAATTTATTGTGAGCTCGATGCATTTTAGAACTTGTCCTTCTTCAGGAGCTACAAACATTAAAACAGACTCAAATCAATATAGAGGAGAAAACACTGTGGTCTTAAACAAAAACAGAATATAATATTTTAGAGACCACACTCCATATGACTCATATGACTTGTATTCCACAAGATCAGGCACTGGACATAATTTTTGACATTTTACAGAAACATGAAGTATGGAATCCACCAACTCATTTTTTTATCTCCCTGGCCGACATAGATTTACGAAAAAATTATTTTGCATTCAACAAAAAGTTATTTTGGCAGACCAAGGGGGGGGTGGCCATGGGTTGCCCCATGGCTCCAGAGGTTGCCAATCTATATATGCAACAGTTTGAACAACAATTCATTTTTGCCAACTGCCCACATGGTAGAAATATAATTTCATGGCTACGATATATAGATGACATATTTTTTATTTGGCAATGCACACATGATATAACATTTTGGGCCACTGAAAGAGTTGTGGGTAATAACAGACTACTCCTCAGGAGGGAGTTATTTTGGATCATCCCCTTGAAAAGTCTGGTACCTTTAGGGTTAAATGAGGAGTTGGATTTATCTGAGTTTAAATAATATCAAAACCAAGGGTCTTTATGAAACTTGGCTGACTCTCTGTAACCCATGTGCTTGCCAGTCAGTCACTGTAAGTATCATCCGGACCAGTATAATCTGCAAGCACAGTGATTGCACAGCTGAGCTGATTTACACATACCCTATGAATACTATCAGCATTTGAGTTCTGTTTGTGTTCAGTGTGGGCCTGTTCAGAGAATGTGCATTGCCTGACAGAGTAAAGAGAAAAACAGATCTTCACAGGTCAGTACAGGGCTATTCCCTTTTGTTTCCCTGGGGAGGGGTGAGGGTGTGATGTTGAAGCTGTTTTGCCACGGCTAGCACAAGATTCTGTCCCTTTAGAGTCACACAGCACAGTTTTTTAAGGTGTCAGTATTATGTCAAAGTTTAAGGATATAATATAATGACAACATTTTTAAATTTTTTATTATGTCTTCTAAACGTTTGTTAGATGAGTCATATGGAGTGTGGTCTCTAAAATATTATATTCTGCTTATGTTTAAGACCACAGTGTTTTCTCCTCTATATTGATTTGAGTCTGTTTTAATGTTCGTAGCTCCTGAAGAAGGACAAGTTCCGAAACGTGTCGAGCTCACAATAAATTTCATCTAGCACCAGAGCTTGTCTCTCTTTCCTGCCCTTTGTTAATTGCCTACTTTTCTGCACGCATGTATAAGTTATATATATTACACATGTGTGACAGTCAAATGTAACACTCTTCACAGAAGAGCCATTTTCATTTCTACAAGAAAGGCAATTTGCCATGGGTGAAGTAGCCCTGAACCTCTGCTAAAAGAAACCATCCTGAATCTTCCATCTATTTTCTTTCTGTCTCGAGCAACAAAGGTTCTGTTTTGTTTTGCAAACGTCCTTCAGCGGTGCCTCCCCTCGAGTAACCCCCAATCAGGGGAGTTCTATCTGCTCCCTCCCAGAAAGCTTTCCTTTAATCTTGTGAAATTGTCTCCGGTCCCTTGATCTTTTTTTCCCCCCTTTTTCTTTTTTAAAACTCCAGCTCAGCAGTTTGTTTACAGTCCCTTGCCTCCCCGTTC
The DNA here is from genome assembly GCF_030035675.1 of Rhineura floridana. NCBI lineage: Eukaryota > Metazoa > Chordata > Lepidosauria > Squamata > Rhineuridae > Rhineura > Rhineura floridana. The sequence goes on along the minus strand of NC_084482.1, from coordinate 36,524,126 downwards.
TTCTCCGACTGCTGGACAAGTGTCTGCTCAGTTCCATTCTGGACAGGCGAAGGTAAGCTTGCGCGCACAGCATGCTGACTCGGCGGGGGCTTGGTTAAACTTTAAAGGGAGAGCTTGTTGGAACTTTCCGGGGAGAAGTTTTTTCTTCTTCTTCGTTTTTGGTTAAGGGAAACTCTTTGCTCCAGCTGTTGATCGGCCGGGGGAGGGGAGGAAACTGAGTTCACAAAGCGTCCGTGGAGGACGAATATCTGCAAAGCGTATGCTCAATGGAAGAACGATCATCCCATCGGAACTTTGAAAGTGGGTCCTTCTTTTGTCGGCTTTTGCTTCAGTCTCGACAGAACTTTTAGATCCAGTCTTCTCTGCTTTTAAGAAGAAAAAGGATCAGATATCCCCCTCCCCTTTTCTCGCAGGCTAAATTTCGCCTGCATTTTGTGTCAAAATGGAATGCTATGGTACTCTGATACAAAATGCTATTATTTCTATTGGTTGTGATTTCATTTTCTTAAAGAAATGAAGCAATTTGCCTGTGATAACCTTCGGTGGCGGCGGTGTGTGTATTTTGATGAGAGAGGAAAAACTGGGCAGTGAGCAGTCTTCTGTAGGTGTTTGGAATAGACTCTCCCCCCCCTTGCTTGATTTCCAAGTCCTGTTGCATTCTCTTCTTTAGGCTTTTAACAGGACAGCCCTATCCTTGTCTATTCAGAAGTAAGCCGCATTGTGTTCAGTGGGCTTACTCTCAAGTAAATGTGTATAGGATTGCAATCATACTTGAGAGCAAGTCCCATTGAGCACGCTAGGGCTTACTTCTGAGTAAACATGCACTGGACTGGACAGTGTAACTGGAACTCGTTATTGTAACTGTAAGCATTCTTCAACTTTGAAAAGGAATGACCTAAAAGTGAATATATCCGCTAAAACTAAACCTGGATTTTAAGAGCTGGTTTCTCCTCCAGAATAATAGGTGTGTGTGGGGGGGGGGGGAAGAGTGGAAGAATGTAAAATGTCACTTTCCTATGAATCCACATTAGAAACTTACTCTTGAACTGAGATGTCTGCTGCCTTGTGAAATAATGTTAGATATTTTGCATAATAAATAATAATAATATTAATTGTTTCATTGTCCTGAAGTTGAAAAAAATGGGCTGTTGCTGTTCTGAGCTCCTTTCATTCTACACTTTTCATTGTGCACTATACACAGGACAAGAGGGGGCGTATTTTTTAAGAGGAAAGGGGAGTTGGAGGGGCCATGAACTCTGTTTGATCTTTAATCCTTGGACTTTTGTCTGCAACAACCCCTTCAAACACACAGGAGTGTCCCTGTTCACAGGACTATGTTTAACAAAGGATCTGATCCTGTAGACTGTTTTGTTGGTTGTATCACCTGATAATCATGGGGGCGGGCAGAATGTGGCTGGCAAAGAAGGGGCAAGGTGGACAGGTGTGCGGAAATAGAAACTTTTCACTTGTACATTATAATCTTCTAAAAAGCAACATGTATGTATTTCACATTTATTTGTTTATTTAAATGAATAGGATGGGAAGATGGGTGGGGAAGCAATTTACTCTTCTTTCCCCTTCCCCCATTCCCACTTATACAAACAATATTATTCTAAGTTATAGAATTAAGGCAGCCAATCTTTGCATGCTGTGGTGGAGTCAGTTCCATTGAACTCAACAGTGTGTGCTTCTGAGCAAGGCGCCTGAGATCACATTGTAACTGCTGACAAAAGCTCTTTTATAACCCTTGACAAATTTACCTCTTAGTCACCCAGGAAGATTTTTTTTTTTTTGCACCAGGTCTTTCATTACTAGTACCTAATATATTTAAAGAGGAGCAAGGAGCTGAGTATTCATGGCAGTTCACACCCTTCTCTTTAAAACCTCATGCAACAAGTGTTGTACTTACTCACAGAGAGATATTTTATGCTGCTTCTTATCTGTTCAGTGACACTCTTCTTTTGCTGCACTTCATGTACCCCAGGGGTACATCCCAGTGTGAAAGCAGGTTCTGGGGGTGACCACAAATTAATCCTTGGTTTTCTTTATTACTGTTTATGCAGCCCCAGGAATGTGTAGGCACTGTATAGGGGACAGAAGTGCCTGGAAGGTTTGCAAGTTAGACAGGTCTTTGTGAAGCATAAGGAGGATGTTGGCATTTGAAAATGTGTTGTTAAGATTGGTGGGAGGAAAATTGTTGAGGCGATGGAGGAATATGTAAGATGAGGCCAAGGTAAATCTGAAAAGTGGCTGAAGATAGTCGTATCCTCCTACCCCTCAAAAAAAAAAAGCACAGAATGTCATAAGACAGAGCCATTTTTTTTACCACAGTCCCCTACTGCATTCCCTGTCCACAAGTACTGCAGTGATTCAAAGACTTGTAAGATTTTCTTGATCATAGGTGACAATGGGACAAAATTAATGCATTACAGACCATCACATTGTCCTCCCATTCTGAAAAACCAGCTATTACCTAGCATTGGGTAAAGAAAATAAATTGGTGTTGAGGAGGGTATGGAATAGATTGGACAAGCATGTTGTTCATGCACATGGCAGAAGGAACAAGTAAAGGAGTAGGAAAATACCATTTTTCAGCTTGAGCCCGACTATATTCTTTCAGAAGTAAATTTTCTTGAAATTGTTGGGAGATTACTTCAAAATAAATATGCTTAAGATTGCATCTTTTGACTGCAGTCCTAGTCCCACTTACCTGGAAGTAAGACTCATGGGACTCAACAGGACTTAAGTCTTAGTAGACATACTTGAATTGCACACATCAAAGTAACATTTGATGTAATATTTATCGTCCAAACTACATTTGCTCATATTCTCTATTACCTCTTCTTAATCAGTCCAGATGCATGGATAAATGTTCAGTTTATTCTTAGTGTCTTACAAAATTGGTCACATTTAAAAGTGCTTACTCATATGCACTGCTTATACTGGGGGGTGAGTGGTTCCAGCTAGCTCACATCCAGACTGTGTCCATTGGTCCATCTAGTACAGTACTGTGTACAACTAAGGTAAGGAAACTGTGGCTCTCCAGATGTTGTTGGATTCCAACTCCCATCAGCCCCAGCCAGCAGACCAATGGTCAGAGAGCTGATGGGAGTTGTAATCTGACAACATCTGGAGAACCTGCTAACCTGTTCTATGCTGACTGGCAGTGCCTCTTCAGGATTTCAGTCAGGAGTCTTTCTCCAGCACTACTTAGAAATGCCAAATATTGAAAGTATGTGCTACAGTCCTTCCTTCCCCTTTAGCTTCAAGAATGTCACAACATCAAGTGTACCCAAAGCATTCCCTATGAGGCCCATCAAGCATGGAACACCCCATTCAACCTTCTGCACATAGCACGCCAGTTGTGATTGTCTGTAGTCAATCTTCCTGTAAGGCCACTAGTGAAGCAGACTTCTTAGGAAGTCTGTCTGTCTGGTTCCAGCATCCAGACTCATTCAGGGCACTTGCTTCTCCTATAGCTGTTTTCCTGCTGTACTGCTAGATCAGACGTTGGTGGGAAAAGGTGAAGGAGATACCAGTACAGTAACAGCCACTCCTTTGGGCTGTATCACTAGTGGAGGTAGTCTCTAAGCTGCTGTGAAATATTGGGAAGATTGCCACATCTCCTGGAAGGCTTGCTGGTATCATTCCTGGATCATCATGCCTGTAGGACATTTTTATTATTTATTTATTAAATTTATATCCCACCCTTTCTCCCAGAAGGAGTCCAAAGCCTCAGTAAGGAAGTAGAGATTTTTGTAAGGATTTTTCTTCCATATCAAACAACCATTTTGTATAATAAAGAAAGTCACTGCATTGTGACACTCATATACACTATCCATCCACACACTTATGCCCCCTACACACAGACAGACACAAACAGGAAGGGGAAGGAAAGGGAGGAAAGTCAAGAGTTTTTGCACTAGCTCCTAAATTTGACAAATCACCATAAACTGTGAAGCTCAGGCACATTGCTCAATTCCAGTTCAGGCAAATAAGTCCATGTATGCAGACCAAATGTCAGAGAACTTCTCATCCAGCTGCAGCCCATGAAAAGCTGCCCACTCATACGCCACCAGTGTTAACAGATCCTCTGACCACTGCACAATAAGGTGGGAGAGAAGCTGTTTCCAATATTGCAGCATCGGTTGCTTGGCCACCATCAGTGCCTGTAGGATCCAAAGCTGTTGCCCCCCCAGTGAGGTCCCATAATACCAGAATATAGTTCAACATCACATTAACATCTGCAAATGTCAAAGATCTCTAGCATTAGATGAATGCACATAAGGACCAGAACGGGTTACCACGGGGCAGGACCATATCATATGTACCAAAGATGCTGGAGATGTGCAGCAGTGCAGAGCTTGGAAAAGTTACTTTTTTGAACTATAACTCCCATCAGCCCAATCCAGTGGCCATGCTGGCTGGGGCTGATGGGAGTTGTTGTTTAAAAAAGTAACTTTTCCAAGCTCTGCAGCAGTGCCAGCAGTTTTCAGTACCTGAAATGGGTTCTTAGTGAAGCCGTTGAGGGGCCCAATTTTTGGTGGATTAAGCACTGTTTAAGGTCCAAAGACATTACTTGCACTGAAGCCAAAACTGCCTTCCGCTGTTGCTCCCTTACTGGAAGGTCTAGGTCCCTGTTCCACTCCTCCATAAGAACCCGCCAGTCAAACTTAGCTTTGTGCAGGAGTGATCAATACATGCTTGTGCCTGGTTTGTCATGCTCAGCTGAGGCAACCAGGTCCTCCAGCAACTCTGGAGGTTATGAGGCACTGAGGGCTGCAGGGCCAAATACAGTAGTTAACTGTTGCAACTAGATGTGGTGCCAGTGTGCTGCCCTGGGAAGGTCATACTGCTCCTGCAAGCTCAGAAAGGGGAGAAATTCTCCGTCCTGCCTGACCAAATGGTCCGGCATGTACAGGCCTTTTCTCACCCACAAATTCCATGAGAAAGTCTTACCCCAAATCTTCAGGCAAGGATTCCCCCAAACGGTGAGCCTCTCATGAGTATAAGAGTCAAATTTGCATTTCCTCACCAGTCTGTCCCAAGTCTGCCATACTGCCGGTATGACTGGTGGGGCAATACCCCCTCTGATATGTTGAGAGCGCTCCAGCCCCCCAATGGAGCCACATAAAATATTTCTAAGTTTCCCCATGGCACAGCAGTCAGTGGCACCAGGTACTGCTACCTCTGTGCACTAGTTAGGAAGAAGGTATGAAGTACCCCTAGAGATGACAAATGTGGAAGAGTGCCATCAGCTGAAGAAAATGGGATTGGCTCCTTAAAGCTTGCCTAGAAACCATCATTCAGTGGGAGATTTACATATGTATGTAACATTCTCCCATTGAAATCAGCAGGACTTGCAGCACAATCTTGTAGGTATCTATACAGAAGCAAGCCCCGCTAAATTCAAGAGGCTTACTCCCAGGCAAATGGGTATAGGATTGCAGTCTTGGGCACTTTTAACTTTGAGCGGCTTGTGCCGTGTTGTTTCTGATTTGGAATGGCTAGTATGGGGGCTGGTTGTGGTCACTCTTGTGTCGAGGGAAAGGTGCTCTGCACATGCCTACAGGTGATCTTTTCTTATGTTACATCCGCAATGACAGAGCCCAAACACTGGAAATATGTTCTTGGGCTGGCTAAATAGCTTAACCATTTTAGCCATTTTCCTTGTTTTCGCTTTTTAAAAACAAGTTAGAGGCCTGTTTTTCTAATTCAAATGAGCCCTGTGTTAATTTCCATTTATATTTGCTCTGCCACCTCACTTTGCTAAATTAATGCCAAAGTTCTTTGTGCTTCCAGTAATGTAAATAGTTATGTACAGAATGTCTGCAACACTAGGACCACTGTTCTCAGTAATGCAGAACAAAATGTGGCGTGGTTGGGGAGGTAGAGAACTCTGGGTGCTTTCAGACTGTCACTGTTTCAGGGGGGATTTAATCACATACAAGAAAATTCAGGTTGCGGCATTACAGTTGATTGGGAAGTCAGACTGTTTGCGATAAAGAAAATGGCAGGAAAATGCACTAGAGAATGTGGGATAATGCTTGCTTTGACACAACATACTCTAACCTTCCCCGCAAACAAATAGGAATGAATTCTCAATAAATAGGTCCTCTGAAAGCACCCTCTGTCTCCAGCCTCTTCAAACAATTTAAACCTTTGTCAGTTTTTATCCTTGGAAGTGAGCCTTGGGATTTTCTGGGCTTGGCGGTCAAAGTGAAATTCATAGGCTTGCATCTCAGACTTTGCCTTGAGGCTGGTCAGTTTCATCTCTCCATGGGGTTCTCCTTTTTGCTGGCTGAGTACAGCCCCCTCCCTGCATGCGCTGGAGCACTTATCAGTGTGGCTTTACAACCAACAACAGCAACAGGTAGAAACGGCAAGAAGGAAAGATTTTGTCCCACTTCCATTCCATGTGAATGACATATTGCCTCTGGATTGGTTCTTTCCAGACTGTAGGTGGTGGAGTTGAACATACTGAAACAAATACGGCATTCTTGACCACATGAAAATGTAGGAGAGTGGGAGGCATGTGAGGCAAAAGTGGTGGGTGGAAGAAGGTGATGCTTGACCATCTCTTGTTTGCCACTTCTCTTTTGAAAATGCCACACACATAGATGTTGAGGCTAGAAGTAAATTCAGCTTTTTCAAAGTGGGAGTATTTGCAGAGGAAAACTGGCTGGTGCAAGAAAAAATTGAATACCCGTCAAAGATTCTCCCCTGCAAATTCCCTCCACTCCTGTATCCATGTTTACCTGTAGGCACTCGTGTAGAAAAGACTTTGTCAGAATAATATGAAGTTCTGCTCTGCCATTGTGTTGTAGTAGAAAGAGTGTTGGAACTGGGCTGGGAACATCTGGATTTGAATTCTAGTTGTGCCATGAAGCTCATTGGGTAGCTGTGAGCAAAGTAGCCTTCTCTCATCCAAGCCTTACTTAAACTCACAGGGTGGTTATTAAGGTAAAATGGGATAGCAGCATCTAGATCACCCTGAGCTCCTTGGATGAAGGGGTGAGGTACATATTTAATAAATAAATTAAAACTGCCTGGATTAACTCTACTTTCAATACCTGAAAACTAATTCTTGGAATAGAAAATGACATTTGTGATTTTATTTATTTATTTATTAAATATATAGCCCACCCTTCCTCCCAAAGAAGCCCAGGGCAGAAAGCAATAAAAGCATTTTTAAAACATCTTAAAAACAATTCCAGTACAGATCCTGACTGGGATGAAGGTCTCTACTTAAAAGGCTTATTGACAGAGGAAGGTGTTCAATAGGCACCGAGAAGACAACAGAGATGGCACCTGTGTAATGTTTAGGGGAGGGAATTCCAAAGGGTAGGTGCCACAACATTAAAGGCCCGTCTCTTGTATTGTGCAGAACAGACCTCCTGAGAAGATTGTATCTGCAGGAGGCCCTCACCTGCAGAACACAACGATCAACTGGGTATGTAAGAGGTGAGATGATCTTTCATATATCCTGGTCCCAAGCTGTATAGGGCTTTTAGTAATTATTAAATCAGTTTACGTGCATCCCATCCTTTCTCCAAGGAACTCAGGGTGGTGTACTGACTTTATCCTTGCAACAACCCTGTGAGGTATATTAGTTTAAGAGATAGTGACTGGCCCAAAGTCATCTGGTTGAAGCTACATGGCCAAGTGTCGAGTAGGGATTTATTTATGTATTACATTTATATCCCGTCCTTCTTTTCGTGACAGAAACCCAAGGCGACTCGCATGTTGCATAGACACAAGATATTGTATGTACACACATGTATGCCAATCAGAAGGTGCGCCTTCCCCAGTAAACTATCTCAGACTCTACAATTGACAGGTGCGGTCTTGTCAGTGGTGATACCACTGGGGGCTGCCCAGTCGGCGCTGAGCCGTGACAGGCCCTTCTTGGTGGCCGCTCCTTGTTTGTGGAATTGCCCTCCCTGGTGAGGTGTGTCTGCCTCCCGCATCACTGACATTTAGGAGGAAGTTGAAAGCATTCCTGTTTAGCCAGGCTTTTGATGGCATCCCTGAGATCACTGGTTGAGAGAATATTTGTCACTGTTTTGAAGAATGCTTTTTAAATAGTTGTTTTATCATAATATGTGTGCCACCCGGGGCTCCATCAGGAGGAAGGAAGGGCTATAAATTGAATAAATAATAAAGTGTGTTCCTCATTTGTAATTTGTACTCAGGCACAAAGTATCTGGCCCTAAAAACGTTACCTTTGAACTTTCTGTAAGTATTTGGATCATCCCTACGGGGATTTTGCTAGCTGTGTCTGGCCCTTGAGGTAGAGAGAGAGCCATAGCCGATAAACCCTGAGAGCTGAGATACTGAAAATAAAGCACATGTAGTTGACATATTCCACTCTTTCACTTTTATTTGATGGCAGGCATAATACCAGGGTTTTGTTTGTTTTCAGGTTGACGTGACCAATACCCAATACCAAAGAACACGGTAGCCTAGGAGGGTGCAGGAGCTCCACATGTGTGGTGGGGCTCTGACCAGCACAGCATGTTACTGCACGGCAAGGAGCAATAATGAGGCAGGACCCTTCAAACTAAAGGATGCCTGGCTGCCGTTGTGTACTCCTATTACAGTTGTTTCAGCTCCTGTAGTTTTGAGAAGCACAATGGAAAAGGAAGGGCAGATTCATGTTTTCAAATGCCACTGTTAAGACTGCTCATCGTGGGTAATAGGAACAGAGAAGCTGCCTTATTTCCCAAGTCAGACCATTGGTTGTTCTGGCTGAGCATTGTGTGCACACACTAGCACCAGCTTTCCAGGATTTCAGATGGAGGACTTTCCCATTTCTATCTGGAGGTGTTGGGGATTGAACCTGGGACCTTCTGCATGCAAAATGGATGCTCTGCCCCCGAGCTATGGCCCTTCCCTCAAGCAATCACGGTGCCGCATATTGTTTTTCCACTTGAATATCCCACACATTTCTAACTTGCCCTGGCTGCAGGGTTGAAATGGCCCTAACAATCCTCCACAGCCACACGCGCATAGCAAAGGAATGTTGAGTAAGCTCGGCAACAAATCTTTTGCTGGTTCAGAAGGTTAGCCCGGCTGCCTGGCGGTTTCACACCTGTTGCTCCTGTTGACAATCACTTTGGCTCCCTCTTTGCTTAGATGCATCACGGAAAGCGTCTCTCTGAATTCTGGCTGATTTAAACGCAGGTGTCGAAAAAAATCTCTTCTGTCTCAAACAACTCACATTTAAATAGAGCCCTTTCCTGAATGGAGCAATCCCTGCCCCTTCTGTCACCACCAAATGGGGCATTGCTAAGTGGAGGGCCTTGGGGTGTTAACTAGTCGAGAAAAATACTCAGAGGGTGGTGTGGCTAGCTCTAGAGGACACATGCAAGCTCCCACTGCTATGCTTCTCCCCACATTGAGGGAAATGCAATCCTTGTGTTTCAAATGCTGCAGGGATGGGTGGCTGCTCAAGTGACTCGTGTTTCCTGCTCTCTCTGGGGGTGCTTCCAGACTGTTGCTATTTTAGGATGGGATTCAATCACATTCTGGCAAATTCAGGTTGTGCAATTATGGTTTACTGGGAAGGCTTATGCAACAAACCCTCTTCCCCAAAAGATTGGACTTTTTTGTGATAAGGAAAGCAACGGGGAAATGCCCTGAAAAGTATGGGATAGCACTTGCTGTGATGCAAAGTCATTTAACCTCCCAGCAAACAAATCGGAGTGAATGCTTATTGAATAGCCAGTGTGGTGTAATCTCCCTGCAAAAAATAGTAATAATAATCGGAACAAACTCTTAATAAAGGAGTCATCTGAAGCACCCTGTATCTCCATCAGATAAGCCGACTTACGGAAAAAATTATTTGGAATGCTTAAGGTGAACAAACACAGAAGGACTTACCAGATCAACTGTATTTTATTAAGGGAAATCCCCAAAAACCAGAATAAGGGAAGGAAAGATCCTGAAAGCTGTGTGTGTGTCCCATCCTCTGTGAAACAGCATACTTTTCCTTACACTGAGTGCTCCTATACAGTTTGTGTAGCTTGACTATTTTATAGTTCTGATTTAACACTCCCCCTCCTTCCTTTCTAGATCGCCTCTATATATGGTTTGTTGTCCAGCTTTAAAAAGAAAAAGAAGCTGTTAATTTTTACTATTTGGGAGAAAAGGAGAGGGGGAAAACCCAGCTGAGAATTCTTGAACATATCATCATTTCACCTTTTTGCTCACAAAGCCAAACCATGATGGATTTCCTATGGATAAGGTAGGGTATGCAGGAGGAGACTGCTCGATTGCCTGTTGTTTTTAATTAAAATGTGCATAAATATTCATAGAGATATAGCAATTGCTTTGAAAGGAGGGGAAAGCACTATGTGCATACCTTGGCATAGCATCTTAAAGGGAGTATTTCACCTCTGGTGACACCAAAAGAAAAATGCCTCTTCTAAGCAGGGGTGTAGTCATCCAGGATCTCAGGGGGTCTTAGATCCCCTTTTGGGGAGGCAGCAGGGTCCCAGCAGGGTCCCTATGTCTCCAGCATCCTATCAGCCAATCAGCATGAAGAGGAATGTGGTAGCCTCCCAGAAGAGTCTTCTAACTTGCTTTCTTGCCCTTTCCTGCTGTCTGGAGCCAATCAGAGTGAAAGGAGGTGAGTCAGCCACTGAGAAGACTCTTTTCAGTAGCTAACACTCTCCCCTTTCATGCTTATTGGCTTTTAGGGCATCTGTTGTTGTGGGAGAAGGCATTTACAAGGATCTCATCTCAACCCAGCAGCAAAAAAGGGAGAGGGAGTGTGGCTACCATTATCATGAAAGGACCCTGCACTTCTGAATTTGCCACAACACCACTTCTTCTAAGGTGGCATCTGTCACAAGTTAACACCTTCTGTCACATGGTTAACACCTTTTAAAACCATTTCAAGCAGTGTCTAATCATTTAATCTAACCAATCAAATCACTAAATGTTGTAGCTCTAAAAACAGGGCATTTAAAAAGATTCAGAGGAGAAACAGTGTGGGGAAGTATCCTACCTCCTCTGTCGGAGGCAGTGTGTCTCCGGGTGCCAGTTGCTGGCACCGCAAGTGAGGAGAGTGCTCTTGCGCTCCGGTCCTGCTTCCCAGAGGCATCTGGTTGGCCCCTATGAGAACAGGATGTTGGACTGGATGGGCCGCTAGCCTGATCCAGCAGGGCTCTCCTTGTATACTTAAGGTACAGTGGCTTAGTTGCTTGGGAGCTTTTTGAAAGTGTTGACAACTGGCAACCCCGGCTAAGTCGGGCACTGGCTGAGCTGGAGCTACCGAAAGTAATATGCACTTCTAAATATGAGTTGCATGCCCCCACTTTCCCTATAACTTTGTATAAGTAAGTTATTTAAGTTATTAAAACAATGGGGAAAGGACTGGAACTGTGTGGGATGTTTCTGGCAAAGCTCTCAGTGGTAGGGCATTTGCCTTCCATGGAGAAGGCGCCGTGTTCAGTCCCCGGCATCTCCAGGTAAGGCTAGGAGAGAATCCTGTCTGAAATCCTGGAGAGCCACTGCCAGTCCGTGTAGACAATACTGAGCTAGATGGACCAATGGTCTTGCTTGGTATAAGCCAGCTTCCTAGGTTCTTATCCCCCACCTCCAAAACATCTGCAAAGATGCTTAGGCTGCAATCCTACACCAAATTGTTTTGAGAGTTAGCCTCACTGAAATTTTTTTTTATATATTTTTTAAGCTTGCACTGTTAAGTGTGTGCACAGGGAAGTCTTAGCCATGCATCTGCTAAGCATGACTGTTCGACATGTAGCTGTATAAGGAATGACTCTTTGGGAACTTTACTATAATATGCCAATATATTTTTGTTCTTCTCATAGGAGGATGTACGTAAGTGTTGTATGAAATAACATGCTATTAATGTTCACGATAAACACAGGCAGGAGCTTGCTTGCGTTCATGCACGTTGGTGGTCTTAAAGAGTATATTTAAGAAAGAGTGTTCCTTATAGCCCCACAGTTGTGTGTGGATGTGTCGATTCCTGTTAGAAGATGATTTGGGACTGGGGGAGCTTTGCTGCCCTCGTGGAAAATTTACTACATGTCCAAGAATATTACTGTGCCAGCCCAGTGTATGTGACCCGGCCTTTACCACAGTTAAACGCTAGATACAAACTGTTTGGGAAAAGAACTTCTGGGACATACAAAGCTGCTTTATGCTTAGTCAAACTATTGATCCAGCTAGCTCAGCACTGTCTACGTTGGCAAGCGGTGGCTCTCCAGGGTATCGGACCAAGCCAAAGAGACTGGAGTCTTTCCCAGCCATACCTAGAGATTTCCCAGCGGTACCTAGAGATTCAAACATGACCCTTTTTACACGCAAAGCATGCACTCCAGCACTGAACTACAGCCCTTCTGCAAAGGCCATAAGTTTCATTCTGCGTATGAAGCTTGGCAAAGCTGCTGCTGCACAACTTGCGCATTATTTAAAAAATATGCACTTCTCTGTGTTTTGAGATACCGCTAGTCTCCTGAGTTGTAACTCTGGAAAGACATGCAGGGGCATGTCTAGCTGTATGACATAGCACAACCCAATACCCTTTTTAGCCAGGTAAACTTGTGGCACTTGCACCAGAATTAGGCCATCCCTACCCTAAAAGTATTCACAAGAGATTAAGCTATTTAAGATTCACATGTGCAACCTCTTCATTAAATCAGCTAGGGGCCCTTCATATATGTTATCCATGCCTGGATTCCCTCTTTTTAGAAAAATATAAAGAATGGTTTGTTCAACGTGCTCCTTTTCCTTTTCTTTTAAAGGATCATGTAGCAGGTAATATGAAAGGCTACTGCCAGTCAGAATAGACAATACTGGGCTAGATGGACAAATGGCCAGACCTCGTAGAAGTCAAATTTCCCATGCTCTGGAAGCCTTTTTTTTTTTTTTTTAATGGATTCATCCCACGGCATTGCTGTAGCATTAAAGTCCTGCACAATCGGTCATTGTAATATTACAGTTGTATGACTGGAAAACTGCTTCCACGGCATTGCTGTTATGTGCAAAGGACACCTAGCTGATACAATGAGGAGACTGCAGGCCTGTTTCTCAAACTGCCTCACTCTTGGTTATCCCTTTTCATAATAGATGCCTTATGCAGCAAGAGTGTCACCAGTTTCTGGTCTACCTTGATAAGAGCTAAAAAGCCTGTGGGCTTTTTTTAAAATTGGCATTTATCTTCCCCTATCTAGGGTGCCTGTGTGTTCTCCTTTACAGAGGACAGTCCTCTGCTTGAAGGTACCCTCTGTTTGATGGGCTGTTGTGTCCAGCAAGTCTAGTTTAAAGATAAAGGGCTATAAAAAGGGAGGGGAGAAGACTTGACATTGCCCATCAACAGTTAGTACCTGGACCACAGGTTGAGCAGGCATTCACAGGTCACCTGGTCAAAGTCTCCCCCGCAAGGGTGAGATGTATTAGATTTCCATTTAAATTTTAGTCATTGTTTATACATTTGGATCCAAATCTTTTGGCATATGCACATTTTATGCAAATCTGTGCCATCTCTCTTTTTTGGGGATGCTTTTCCTTCCTTTTTTGGCAAAAAAAACCACCCTTGAAAAATTTCTTTTATCACTAATAATATTTATATAGCACTTTCCTTGCTCAGATGGAACAAGCTGCTTAGTGCTAGATTAACTACAACCATATATGTATACACGCACACACACACAGGATGGGATCCTTTGGCTGGTGCCGCTTCATAAGCATTCCATCGACCTAAGAGGCAGTATTGATTCAAGTTCGTTCTTTGTCCATTAGCTGCTGCTTTTACTGATCTGTTTTAGCCCTCAGAAAAATATTGTTCCTATTGATATTTTCTTTCATAATATTGATATTTTGAAAGGATATATCGATAAATGAAAGAAAATACCAATATTTTGAAAGAATGTTTTCCAAGCAGAAGAAAGCAAGTCACGTCTCGTCCACATTAAGGACTCTAGGCTTGCTGAGGAGTAGGTGGGAGGCAATGATAGCTGCTTTCATTTCCAAAAGGAAAACAGCCGGTCTGCTTGCTAATGTGAAAACTGACTAGCCTCAGTCACAGGAGAGGAGGAGGCAGTGGAGCTGCTTTCCTTTCCTTTATTTATATTTTGAAAGAATATTGATGATTTGAAAGAAAATATTGATAAAGAAAAGTGGCTTTTCCACTTCTGCTGTGACTGAGGCTGGTCAGTTTTCAGGTTAGCGAGCAGAGAGAGACTGGCTGTTTTCCTTTCGGAAAGGAGAAAAGCAGCTTTCAGTGGCCCTAACCCCCACTTTCTCCTTGGCAAGCCTACAGCCGTTAACATGGGGAAGACTTGGATTGCTTCCTCCGGCTTTGGGGAGGGAGAGAGGGGGGGAAGGGGGAGAGAGAGAGAGAGAGTGCTTTTCTGTGCTGTGTTAGGGGAAAGCTGCTGAAGTTTGGCGCAAACAGCATCTCTCCACAAAGATGGAGAATATGTGGACCACTGAAAAATCCAGTGCTAAATTCAAATTCAGTGAAATTCTTGCCTATCCCTAATACACGCACACACGCACATGCACACACAAACATTCTGTAGTTTTCTTGACGTCTGTTGCATTTACATCTTGGAGCCAGATTCAGGTAGAAGCTGAGATTTCTTTCACATCCTCCTTGGATACAAAGATTGTTGAAAGTAATTTAACCCCCTTGGTGATCATATTGTTTAAAGAGAGGCAATTCACTGTATAAGCAGGGGATGTGTACTATGCATAGTACATAGGCAAATACTACATTCTGTATATACCCAAATTGTCTGAAATAGAACTGGGATGTCCTTTTGTGCTAACACAGTCTTCCCACTGCATCCATATGGTACATAGCCTGTAGTGATCACCTATAGCGATCAACTTTACTGCACATTCAGTACGATGATGAAGCGTGACGGGGTGATAAGATCCATTTCAACATATCTTTAGCCGTCTTTAACCAATATGATTGAAAGCTCATTCTGATTGTACAACAGTTGAAAGAGAAAGCTGCCTATTGAGAACCTTGAAACTAGTTGGGATATTTATTGAAAGAAGAATGCAGGTGTATCCAAACCAATGCCACGTTTTTAAAAAGAAAACAAACTGTTTCTCAAAATCTAAAACTAATCAGATTGCCTCTCCTTCTCTAACCCCAGTTAAAAACACTGAAAGGGAACACTTGTCATCAAGGATATTTTTTCTACTGAATGACACTGTTAAATGGAAAAAATTGTCTTAAGATATTATTTTACTGAGAATAGGAAAGCTGGAAGAGTAACCTAAAGTGGGAATGCAGATACAAAAAGTAGCTGCAGCAATCTTTACAGACACTGGGTTGTATTCAATGAAGTTCTACTCAGAGTAGACCCATTAACATTAAAGAGCCTAAATTAGTCATGCCATTAACTTCAATGGGTCTTCTCTGAGTGAGACTAGTGTAATCAGAATATTTGCAGGCAGTGAGCTTGTTACTATTTTATTTTTGTGAAGAATGCTTGATAAGCAAAGTTAAACAAGCTCCAGTACCACTGTGCCCTCGGAAATCATAAATGAATACTTGGTCTTGCTTGTTTGGCACTGACAGGTGACATCTGTTGATTTAGATGGTAATGGCTGTTTATTAGGCATCAGGCAAGAACAAAGGCTGATGAGAAATGTGCGTGTGCAAGGGAAAAAAAAAGATGTGGCATGCATAACGACTTTGTTTTAAAAATGCATCAGTATTGGATGCTTTATAGTGTAAAAAAACCTTCCCGGGTTTCATCACTATTCTCTTTGTGTATAGAAGACACAAGGGTGATTTCCCCCTCATTATAGCATTTTAAAAGAGCCTCAGAATGTTAAACTGTTGATTGCTGAGATATTTTATTCACGCACAATATATGTATCATTCCCCCTAAGAACAAATTTAATGCCTATGAGTTTGGAAGCAAAAATACAGTAGAGCCCCGCTTTCCGGCGTTCCGCTGATGCGGCGGCTTTCAATCAGAGGAAATTCCCCGTTTTAAAGCCGATTTTGCCATTTTGCGGCATTTTCGCGCGATGTGACCCATTATAGTCAATGGGTTCCGCTTTACGGTGATTTCTGCTTTACGGCGGGGGCCTGGTCCCTAACCCACCGTATAAGCGGGGCCCTACTGTAAGGTACTTATTTATTTATTATTTAATTTGTATCCCGCCCTTCCTCCCAGCAGGAGCCCAGGGCGGCAAACAAAGCACTAAAAACATCATAAAAACGGATCTTAAAATACATTAACACAAAACAGAGTTAAAAACATTTTTAAAAAATGTTTAAAAAGGGTTAAAAACATTATTAAAAGACATATTAAGCAATTCTAACACAGATGCAGACTGGGATAGGTCTCAACCTAAAAGGCTTGTTGAAAGAGGAGTCTTCAAAAGGCAACCAAGAGGTCTTCCATATCTTTAAAAGTTGGGCAGGGGGAAGAGAGAATTCCACCTTTTGTTTTTTCCCATTACAGAGTTGCAAGAACACCTGCACTTGGCTGACTTTCTCTTCTCCTAAAGATACAGGATCAGTCTCAGGCCAAGAACCTGGCAACCCTAGGCTTAGTAGATTTATATAAGCCTGGTTGAACAGTGATTGTAGAGGCATATGCTGCCTGTTTCTCCACCACCACTAGGTGGCACTCAAAGAGGAATAGTAGACCAGTTTGCTTTGATTAAGTTTTTTATCAAGTAGCATACACAGGTGCAAATGGTGAGTTGTATCCAGCACAGCTGTTCTGCTAGCGCAGCAGACGTCCACTTGTGCAGTGCAACCTTCCTCACTAGTTCTATCACCTGCAGCCCCTGTACCCCCTCAAAATCTGTTGGAGGACCCTCTGGAGCAGATTTTTTTTTTGGGGGGGGGGAGAACACAAGTGGAAGAAGTCCTGCTGCGCAAGGAGAACTCCATGCATGCAATGTTGGATACAACCCATTATTGCCACTTTTATTGTTTGATCATTGGAAGCTGCCTCGAGTCTTGGAGAGGTAGGATCTAAATGTTCTAAATAATTAATAGATGCCTGCAGAGCACACTAGATATCTCTTGGTAAGGCATGAACTTTGAATGGAGTTAGACCCTGGCAACCTCACCCTAATGATCTGTTTCAATCTCATCCCCCTAGGGCATTGGAAACAGGAAGCTGGGTGAAACATGACGTTTCCTTTTGAGGGAGATTCTCACCACGTGAATATGACCAACATTAGGGGACATTTATATATGTACTTATTTAATAGGATTTTTATTGCACTCATCAGCTGCCCCCCCCCAAAAAAAGCTCCCAGAGCAGTTTACATAGATCAGAAATGAGATAGTTCCCCAGGCTTATAATCTAAAAGTCATGACACAAAAGGTAAAGGGCTTGAGAGGGAGAAGTCAGGTGCTAATTCTCAGTTACAGAGTTTAGCAGGTAGTAATTCTGCACTTCATGAAACTGGATCTAAGAAGCACAATAGAAAGTCTGCTGCTTCCTCTCTCTCTGGTAGCCTCAATGATGGCAGCTGGTAGCTGGAGGGTATGGGTGTGTGGGCTCTCAACTGGAGCTGTCGCCAGGCACAATGGCTACGATCATCAGTGCATGGAGGGGAAAGGAGAGGTCGCAACTACTTGCTCCATTCCCAATCGTTATACTTTGACTGAGTCTTCCACATGGAGTCTGCACACATACAAGCTGTACATTTGCAGGCATTAAGTGCGATCCATTCACCATGTGGAGGTCAGTAGCAGGGCAAGCAGATGAAATCCCCACTTCTTCTTCCAACTGATTTATCTCCTGAGTTTGAGCCTCTGTGCAGGGCTTCTGTGGCTGGAATTGGGTTATGCTTGAGGTCTAAATGATCATTTTATAAGGCGTTGGGTAAAGAATGTGACACCCCCCCCATCAAACTGGGTGGTGACCATTTGGACTTACTGTTTTGCCTTGTAATTAGGCCCTCTTGCTTGAGTAATCTGGGATGTTTTGCTTAGTAGACCCCTTACAATTCTGTACTTTGTGGATGTTGTGCAGCTACCAAGCTTGGGTCAATGAGATCTACTAAACACGTTGTCCACTTTCTATAAACCATCCATGCAGCCAGCTAGGAAAACAGTAAGAACTGGCAGCTGTGGGTTTTACTGTCTGTTGAGCACTACAGGCACATAGAAGCTTTTTGAAACTGGAGATAACCAGGGTTTGGGAGTTTTGCATTGCAAAGTGTATGCCTGACCACTGAGCTATGGCACCTCCTCAGTGGTTGAGATGCAACTGGCCTTGCTTACAGGGTATGTATGTGTGTAGAGAACACTCTTTTTTTTTGTCCTTTTCAGCCTTTTGATGTTATGTATTTAACATTACAGAATAAATATCAGGGGGTACCAAGGAGCCATAGTTGCTATTCCTTTTGCTGTTCCAACAATCTGACCAAAAACATTAGCAGAGCTTCATGAACTGCAATAAATGCATTTTCAGTCAATCACTGTAGGGTGCTTCCAGGCTGCTGCTATTTTTGGGTGAAGCTCAACCATTGTCAAATTCAGGTTTGTAATTATAGTTGATTGGGACAACATCTTGCACAACAAACCAACTTCCCCAAAAGATCGAACTTTTTGCAGGAAGGAAAGTGATAGGAAAATGCCCTAGAAAGTGTGGGATAACACTTGCTTTGATATAGTGTCATCTAACCTCCCTGCAAACAAATCAGAATGAATGCTTATTAATTAGCCAACGTAATTCAATCTCCCTGCCAAGAAATTGGGATGAATGTTCTGGTTGTCTGGAAGCTCCCTCAACTAATATCTTGAGTTGAAACAAGCAACAGCCTACAAGTGGCTTTAAATTAATAACAACTGCAAACAACAAGACTCCTTCTCTTTCCCAGCTTCTAACTCAATAAGCAGGAGCTGGTGAAGCTAGGTCGAACGGATGCAACTCTGGCTTCAGGCCTAAGACTAGGTCCTGCTACTAACATCTGGCCAGGAATAGTAGGGGGTGGATCCTCATCTTCCCACTCTCATACTGTTCCTGGCCAAGCAGTTCCTGACCCCCTTGATAATGGTTTTGCCACCCTTTTGCTCCTGCATATGAATCATTCCAAAGTTTGCCCTAAAATACTCATCTGTTTAAATGCTTTTTCTTTCCACAGCTGAAACATTTCAAACAGCACCCAGTCTACACTAAGCATTGTCGCCACCAAGTCCAATCAGACGTTGCAAGATGACAGATGAGCCTATCAAAGAGATCTTGGGAACTTCCAAATGTCCTCAATGTGCAACAATGGAAAAGAGCACCAACAATGACTGCAGGGTCACAACCGTACCGCTGGTGAGTGAGTGCCAGCTGACAGCTGCCACAGGGGGAGCCGAACTCTCCTGTTACCGTTGCACGATCCCCTTTGGGGTTGTGATCCTCATTGCTGGGGTGGTGGTCACAGCCGTGGCGTACAGCTTCAACTCCCATGGATCCATCATCTCTGTGCTTGGGCTTCTCCTCTTGTCGTCAGGACTCCTTTTGCTGGCCTTGAGCGCGTTATGCTGGAAAATCCGACAGCGGAACAAGAAGGCAAAGAGGCGAGAAAGCCAGACAGCTCTAGTGGCAAATCAGAGGAGCCTGTTCGCTTAAAAAAAAAAAACTGCAAGCAAAAAGGGATGGAAGAGAGGTGGATTGCTGAATGGACAAGCCTATTTATTTTCATTTGGGCTGCAAGATATCTTTTATTAACAGACTGAATTGGATTTATTTTAAAAAGTAGCTAAAATATGCTTAAAAATTCAGGAATAATTGGTTTCTGTTTAATTACAAACCTATTTCAAGATGCACTAGGATTGGTGTTTTCAATTGTTTTCTCTCTCTCTTCCCTTTCAATATTTTTCTCCATTTTTCAGTTACCCACCTTGTATTATGATGTTCAAATCTTAGTGTCTCATATTTCTAGGGTGAAAAAAAAAGCCCTTCATTTTGTTGTACAACACCCAGGTAGGATGGCCCAAATGGAAAAATGTATTGTGGTCAAAGACAGCAGCCGGCAACTGCTAATATTACATCTTAAAGAGTCGATCACATGACAGGAGCCAGGTAACACACAACTACCAGACCTCTCTTGTATGGTAGAACTTCATGTTTCATGTACCTGTGTGAGAGGAGTCTGCTTTATTTATTTATTTATTGCACTTGTATACCGCCCCATAGCCGAAGCTCTCTGGGCAGTTTACAGCAATCAGAAACATTAAAACAAATATACAATTTAAAACACATATTTTAAAAACAACTTAAAACACAATTTTAAAATTTAAAATTTTAAAATTTAAAACAATATAAAAACAATTGCTAAACAATTTCACCTGGTTATATAACCAAGAGAGGCTTCCACTCTTTGAGAAATATGTCTATCGGTTTTTTTCTAAGTGAACAAGTCAATTTGTCCATCTCAACTAAGTCCATTAATTTCAATAGCCATTCTTCCATTGTAGGTATTGCTTCCATCTTCCACTTTTGCGCATACAACAATCTTGCTGCTGTAATCATATATAATATTATCCTTCCATACTTCTTTTCTAGTTGTTTGTCCGTAAAGCCCAATAGGAAAAATTCTGGCTTTGATTGAATATTTATCTTTAGGATTTTTTGTATCATCCCACCTATCTGTGCCCAAAATAATTTCACCTGGTTACATAACCACCACATATGATAGAATGATCCTTCTTGATACTTACATTTCCAGCAAATATTAGGAATGTTATTATACATTTTTGATAACTTTTCTGGAGTCATATACCAATGGTACATCATTTTATAAAAATTTTCTTTAAGATTATAACATAATGTAAATTTCAGCCCTTTTTTCCACATGTTTTCCCATTGTTCCATTTGTATATTATAACCAAATTTTTTGTATTTCACATGATTCCGTTAAGTTGCCATTAATAATTATCTGAGCTTTCTGAGATGTATAAATCGACTTGATCCATTTAATAAAATTTTCTCCGAAATCCATTTGTTCCAGAACCTTAAACATAAATTTCCAATTCAGATTGTCAAACGCTTTTTCCGCGTCCAAAAAAATCAAAGCAGCTTTTTTATCATTTCGTTGTTCTAAATATTCCAATACATTCAGAACGTTCCTAATATTATCACGTAATTGTCTTTTGGGCAGGAAGCCTGATTGGTCTTCCTGAATAAATTGTTGCAATACTATTTTCATTCTTTCTGCCAAGATCTTTGTAAATAATTTATAATCATTATTCAATAGAGATATCGGTCAGTAATTTTTTGTTATAGTTAAATCCTGTTCTTCTTTGGGTATTAGTGTTATGTTAGCATTTTTCCAACTCTCAGGTATTTCCCCCTCTTTCAGAATCGAATTCATTGTATACTGTAGGGGTAGTAAAAGCTCCTCTTCAAAACATTTATAATATCCTGCTGATAATCCATCCGGACCCGGTGACTTTCCTAATTTGACTTTACTTATGGCTTCAGATAACTCTCTTAACGTAATAGGACCATTAACAACTTGTCTCTGAAGATCTGTAACTTTAGGCAAATTCTGTTTAAATAAATACTCTTCTATCTTTTCAGAGGAAAGTTCTTGGCATTTGTACAAAGTTGAATAGTATTGATGAAAAACCTTTAGAATTTTTACATTATCTGTCAACACCTTATCTCCTTCTTGTATCTTTAAAATAAGATTTTTTCCCCCTTCTTTTCTTAATTTGTATGCCAACCACTTCCCTGGTTTATTTGCAAATTCAAAATTCCTTTGTTTGGCAAAAGTTATTTTTCTTTCAATTTCTCCCACTGTTAACATTGATATTTGATTCCGTAACATTTTAATTTGATTTACAATCGAAACTTTAGTTGGGTATTTTTTCAAATCTTCCTCTTTTCGTTTTATTTCATCCAGGATTAATTGCATTTTCTGTTGTTTCTTCTTTTTTATTTCAAAATTAAATTGGATAAAGTATCCTCTCATAAGTGCTTTACTTGTGTCCCAAACAATAGCTTCATCTATTCCTTTATCTAAGTTATGTTCAAAAAACTCTTTTAATTTCTCTTTACCCTAACTTCTTTTTTTAAAAAATTAATATCACGGGGTTATGATCTGAAAAAGTTTTTGGTAATACATCCATCTTAGAAATATCTTTCACTAAGTTTTTAGACATCCAAATCATATCAATCCTCGAAAGGGTTTTATGTCTGCAAATTTCCAGGACAGTGCCCTTTCATGCTGCACTGGGTTGTGAATGATTGTGTTGCCTCGTTGCAGTCATTCAAACTTTGCCAACCCGAATAGCCTCGCCAGTCCCATTCCAGCCAAGCATGTTCTCAGCTGGCACCATCCACAGAAGGACCCTGGCCTAAGGCCCCTTTACACAGCTCAAAAGGACAGGGCACAGTTTGTTCTATAAAGAAAGAACAAGACTGCTTCCAACAGAAGATTTTTTTTCATGAGTTTGACACAATAGCAAGAGAAATCCAGAAGTTGACAGGAGCAAGAGACAGAAAACAGAAACAAAAAAAAATCAGTACTCTTGCCCGTCATCATCCCTGTCTGCCCCAACCTCCTCATAATCCTTTGAGTTTCCTGTCCTGAGAAGTATTCTTTTTTTTTTTTAGTGCTTTATTTATTTATTGACTTCCGATTTGTCGTAGATCAGCTATACAAATATAATACATATCAAACCTGTCCCTTGATACATTACAAAATCACTTTCCTCCATGAACTATCTTAATTATTTTGATTAATCATCAAATCCCATTATCATCATTTCATTTTGATCTTTCCGCAAAAAGTCCAAGAGAGGCTTCCACTCTTTGAGAAATATGTCTATCGGTTTTTTTCTAAGTGAACAAGTCAATTTGTCCATCTCAACTAAGTCCATTAATTTCAATAGCCATTCTTCCATTGTAGGTATTGCTTCCATCTTCCACTTTTGCGCATACAACAATCTTGCTGCTGTAATCATATATAATATTATCCTTCCATACTTCTTTTCTAGTTGTTTGTCCATAAAGCCCAATAGGAAAAATTCTGGCTTTGATTGAATATTTATCTTTAGCCTCGCCAGTCCCATTCCAGCCAAGCATGTTCTCAGCTGGCACCATCCACAGAAGGACCCTGGCCTAAGGCCCCTTTACACAGCTCAAAAGGACAGGGCACAGTTTGTTCTATAAAGAAAGAACAAGACTGCTTTCAACAGAAGATTTTTTTAATGAGTTTGACACAATAGCAAGAGAAATCCAGAAGTTGACAGGAGCAAGAGACAGAAAACAGAAACAAAAAAAAATCAGTACTCTTGCCCATCATCATCCCTGTCTGCCCCAACCTCCTCATAATCCTTTGAGTTTCCTGTCCTGAGAAGTATTCTAAAAAATCTTGAGGCGAGGAGTGTGGGGGCATTTCAATCATAAGTAAAAGTGAGGAATTAAGGTTGATGTAGCAGTATAAATCCTGAGAGTATTTAATATAATAAAATAACATACAACACAAATTTGACTGTATAACAAAATATATCTGGAGTCAAACAAATAAAGTTTTTGATAAAAGTATAGAGCAAGAACAATTAAAAGTATGGAAGTTGTTTCTGATATAGGTCAAAAATAGTTGAAGTATTCAGTTTCTTATGCTGTGAAGGTATTTTCAAGAAGGTCCAGCCAGACGCGTTTCGACACAGAGTGTCTTTTTCAATGGCCTTAAAGGTAGGAAAAGTATACAGCATAATGAAGTATGTGCCTTAATAGAAATTGTTATATATAAAAAAAGAATGTAGTATAAAATATACATACTATACAGATGGCTCTCAACATAAGTCAAATATAATATAATATCCAATGAATTCTGTAAAATGTATAAATATACATAAAAAACATTTTACTTGTTTTGTTTGCAGCATTTCAGTCATGACTACTGGATGTGTCAGTGGCAATCTTCCATAAATTAGGTAGGGGCCATTGCCATAGCCACATCTTATGAGAAATTGCCAAGGGGAAAGGTTAAGTGCCACCTCCCACTAGCTGCCTCTCTGCTTCAAATTCACCTAGGAAATGTAACCATCATTGTTTTCCTACAGGCATTCCTGTGCAATGTGTAGATCAGGGGTAGGGAACTTGTGTGGCCCTCCAGATGTTATTACATTCCATCTCCCATCAGCCCCAGCCACCATGGCCAAAAGACAGTTGTAGTCCGACATCTTGAAGCCCGCAGGTTGCCCACTTCTGGTGTCGAAGACCCATCTTCTGAATTAAAAATAGCAGTTCCACTGCATGCCATGCTAACCACATGCATGCTTGGTTTGATAAAGTATTGAAAATTGTCCTCCTTGCCATCAATCGGGAAAGCAGCCTTGGCATACTTTCCTCACTTCTTTTTCTAAGACAGGAGGAATTTTCCTGTCTGGCACCTTCCCTGTTCCCCACCCCAGAAACACACTCCTTACCTTCCGAGGTAACACCAAATGTTTGAACAACATTGGAAAATAATATTGGGAAAATCAGGGACGTGATCCAAAGGTGCAAGGAACCTGCTCCAAAGTAATGTCCACTATGTGCTCTTTAGCACAGTTTTTCAATAGACAACAAGCCTATGAATTAGCCTTTCCCAACATGGGTGCTTCAAAATGTTGGACTACAACTCCCATCAGCTCCAGCCAGCATGGCCAATGACCATGGAAGATGATGGGAGTTGCAGTCCAGGAAGATGTGGAGGGTGCCAGGTTGGGAAAGGGCTGTCATGCACGGCTTTGATTGACATAGTGTTTTTTTTTTTAAAGGATCTGTGGTAGCTGCATCAGCCCATTCATGGGCATCAGCCTGTTCTTGGATATCAGCTCAGCTCTTCGTTTTGTTCCTGTGATGTTTATCTGTGGTACTTTGTAAAGAGTAATATTGAATTTCTTTTTTTATTATTATTATTATTTGATGAGGGGGGTTGCTATTGTTTAGACACAGGATTCTCTCTGTACTAATTAGCCCAGAATAAACAGCAAGGTAGGTGTATAGCTCAAAAAGGTGACTTTTTTTTGTAAATTAACTATTCTAACATTGTCATACTTAGCACTTTGGGGTGTTTTGATATAAAAATGGTTTTTAAAAATTGTACCCTTCATTTTAAAATAATAAACAATCTCTGCTGCTAACCTCGTCATTTTCATCCTGATCTGGAGCTTTTTGTCTTGTGCGCACAAGTCTTCTCTGATGGACCAAGTGGGTACACTTCACAATGCTTCTCCTGACCACACTGAATTTGATGGCTGCATCTCATACAGGAGAGAAACCCTACTGCCTTCCAGGGCCTTTAGCTGATGTCTGTCAAAGGACACCTACTGTGGGACAATACCTGAGTGCTTCTTGAGCTGTAGGTAACTTTTTTGCACCTTTAAACACATACCAATGCTTCTCTTCTGCATTTAGGGAACATTAAGCTGCAATCCTGTACTCATTTACCTGGCAGGAATCCCAGTTGTACTTCTGAGTAAACGTGTACTGTATAGTTTTGCTGCTATTGTTAGGGGATTTGGGGGGGGCGGGGTTAGAGTTTTCAGTAATACTGATATGCTTTTAAGGTCTAGGCAGATGCCCTGATCCAAATTAATAATAGAAGTTTAGAGCTGGAAGACATATTAGAGGTCATCTAGTCAAACCTCCTGCTCAGTGACATAAGAAGCTGAATTTATGTTCAGTAGATTCAGGTCAGGAAAGAAAGTACTTCCAATGATGCAAGGATTGCATAATTTATGGAATTCACTGCCAAAGGGTGTGGCAATGGCTGCTTTAAAAGGGTGGAGGAAGAAGTTAAATGATAGTGAAACAATTTATTTATTTACTTATTTATTACATTTATATACCACCCCATAGCTGAAGCTCTCTGTGTGGTTTACAGCAATTAAAAACATTAAAAACAAATATACAAATTTAAAAACACATTTTTTTAACAAAAAACAATTTAAAAACAAAGCCTCTATTTAACCGCTAAATAAACCCCTATTTAACCTCTAAATAAATATATTATTTATTCAGGTATTTTTATTCCATCCCTTTACATGAGATAAGTTTCCAGGATTGCTAGCATGATTTTAAAAAACAATCCATGAAAACAGATGGGGAATTTCAGCCGGGGGGGGGCAAATGGGGCTGTCCAGACCTTTCTGTCTGGCCCTTGGAACTCTTCCTGCCCTGCTTTGCCACTCCTTGACTTTTTTTGCCTGTCAGAAATGAGTCTTTGAACTCCTAATTCTAATTGTTTTCTTGGGTTGAGGACACAGAGCAATGTGCAAACAACGTAGCAAGGTAACATTCACTCCCATTGTTCTGCCCACTTTTATCTCTTGCCCCGTTCACCACTGGCATGTGGCCCCCAGAAGGGAATGTGGCCCTTGGGCTGTAAAGGATTCCCCACCTCTGCATTAGAGCATTTTTAAAATAATTACTCAAATAGAATAAGAGCCTATCAACAATAAACGAATTGAACAAGCCAGTGAGTCAAATCAAATGCGGACAAAAAACTGAGCAAAGAGGACGCACATAATACTTAACATATGAACTAGGGATGGGGGACCTGTGGGTCTGTAAATGCTGTTAGGCTCCAGTTCCAAGCAGCGAGACCAATAATTAGGAATAGCGGGAGTTGTAACCCAGTAGCATCTGGATTTCCATCTCTGGTAGAAACCAACAGGCAAATGACGATGCTGGGTTTTCAGCCGGACAGGAATACCAGGACCAGGGGAAGGGCTGTTGCCTTCATGATGTCCCTGTTAGGACCTTTGCAGAGGATTCGGGTTGGCCACTGTGGGAAACAGGATGCTATACTAGATGGAACTCTGGTCTGATGCAGCAGAGTGGTGATGGTGATGACAGTCCATCTAGCTCAATGCTGTCTGTTCTGATTGGCAGTAGCTCCCAAAGATCTGAAATAAGAGTTTCTCCCCCAGTCCTGCTACATGAAATGGAGAAGGCAGAGGATGAAGCTGGGCCTTCTGTACGCAAAGTTGAAGGGAAGCCCACACACTTAAAAAAAGTATATAAAGGTATGAGTCCTTTTCTCCCCAGGTATTTGGGAATTGAATCCTGGGCATTACATAGCCAATGTGAGAATCATGTCCCTAGCCTAGACCAAGAAACCCGACCATCAGTAAGTATAAAATCTCTCTCTCTGTCAGCTCTACACTGCATCAGCAGTGCCGGTGGGGGCTGGAAATTCCTGGGTGGTTGGCAGGGAAGCAAAGTCCTTAGCCGGCAGTCTGGCCATAAATCTGCCAGGTCTAGGAGGAGGGGAGCTGATAAGGGCCAGGCTTGTCCGAAGCGTACTTGCTGAGTCAGGAGTCCAGAAGCGAGGTCAGTAGAGGTCCGGGATCAAGTGCCAAGGGGTCAGTCCAAAAGAGGTTGCAAGGAAACTAGGAACACACAAGCCACGCCTGACATTGCAGTCAGCAACAAGCTGCAGCCAAGGTGTGCCTTATAAAGAGCAGGTTGGACAGCAGGTGTGAGCCCTCAGCGTTTGGGCCTTAAGGAGACAGGCCTGCCTCTCTTCTGCCTGACCTTCTGCTGTCTACGTTCTGCAGGTGAGGGGGGAGTATCTTGTTCACTGTCTGCGTCTGGCTGCAGGGCCTCTGCTGTCCCTGGGGTGCTCTGCAGCTGAGGGGGAGAAGGAGCTGGATTCTCAGGAGTTTCCTTTGTGTCTCCTCCTGAGTCTGCTGCACCTGGGTCTGCTGCTGTTACTCCTGAGTCGTCCTGATCGGAGGAGTCCTCTGAAGGGGGCCATGACACTCTCTCTCTCTCTCTCTCTCTCTCTCTCTCTCTCTCACACACACACACACACACACACACACACACACACACACACACACACACACACACACACACACACACACACACACACACACACACACACATCAGCCTCCCCCTGCCATACTGGAAGGAGCTTCTGAACCCTTTTTCTCAATTTTTTCCAGCAGGTACTACTCAGAAGTTAAATGTGCCCATTATGCGCATGCATGTACACTCCTGTGCATGCTTAAAATGGTATGATCAGACCCTTCATCTCTTATAATGAATGCTGCCGTGATAGTATTTTCATATGCAGGACAAAAATGGGAGGATCATTTACCATAGATGGGAATGAGGACAAACATGGCTATAAAAAATCCAGAAAAACTCAGGTGTCTTCTTTCTAGAAAGGTAATGTTGGTGCCTGGAATCTTTCTCTCTCTCCCCACTACCATTGCTCCTAGGCACAATATCTTGGAAATATCTCCAGCACAATCTCCACTGAATGCAACAGAGCTCCGGCACGATTACCATTCAAAGGCACAGGGAGCCTCTTGCATTCCTATGGCAAATTTTCAAATGTCTCTCTCTTCTCAGACATTACGGCATTCACCACCCAGGCACACATTTTGCTATGTTGTATATAAGGTGGCCCCTCTTTAACCTGTGGACAGCGCTTTTCAGAAGAGTCCAGAATGTTTTGCATAGATTACTTCAGCAATCCTTAGTATCATGATGTGCCATAATCAGGAGGTGTTTGAGAAACTTTAGCCCAACTAGCAAGTTCTTATCTGAGGTGAAATTTAAAGCAGAAGGCCCCACAGTGGTTTTAGAGCCACTCCTCTGCAGCAGATTTCCATAGACAACAAAACACCCTCAGTTATGGCAGTGGTGCCTGCCTCTCTGGTGATCAAATGAAGATGCTGAGTTTTACACTGGATGACAACCTGTAAAAGAGTCCAGATCTGTCCATCATGGAGAGGACACAGTCACTTTGCTCCTTATCTAAGCCAACCCACTGTGTTAAGTAAGGTTTCAATAAGCATTATGGTCAATTTGTAATGGAGAGCATCTGCTCTTGATTTCATTGTCATTGAAGCCACAGGGAGTAAACAAGATACTTGTATCACATTTGAGTATGTCAAGGTCTAGATCTCTGGCTAATAGTGTTTCTTCCATCTTCCTGCATGCTGATAGAGCTGTACTATGAGGAAAAGCATCCCAGCCTGTTTTCATTGTTAAGACTCAGTTCTTGGGGCATGTGGGCCAGAGACCATATAAGCATTTGCAGAGAGCAACATCCCTGAGTAACCACAGCTACCCAAGGAAAACTGGGATTAAAAGGAAAGCCTCACATATTCAAAGGATGAGTCTTTAATTTGTGCCATGGCATCTTACACTGTAGAAATCTAGGTAGGAAAGAATGTCAGGCATCCATGAAATGGGACTTACATCTCTTCATTTTACGGGTATGGACATGGAGTTTTTGCTGTCATATTATTGCTGATTTAAAAGCATCCTGTTGGATGGAAACAAGCTTGTGATCCAATCCATTGCAGAACAGGAGTAAGTCTCACTTTGTCCAATAGGGTTTCCTCCTAGGTAAGCATGCACAGGATTGCAGCCTTCAAATTATTGTACACATAATACTGTTTCACTCTGCATTGGCCCAGTTGCAAAACTAGGCACTGGAGCTTGTGTCCCAGAATGTTAGTGGCTTCTTCCAAATGAATGAAACTTTGAGGTATATCATTGCACAGATAGTTGGTTCTTTTGGCTGGTTTACCATAATTATATATTGCTTCCCAATAGTAGAGGTGTGCCAAAGCAATTTTACAATAATAAAAAAGAAAATATCCCCTTATCCTTTTCCCAGCACTGTTCAAGCTTATTTTAACATTTTACACAAAAACACGCATGTACACCCCTCGTAGCTGAGACCCTGGCCCTGTGAAGTGGTAGCTATGATTTAAATAGAGCAGACGATACCTATGGGAGAGGATGTTTAGAGTTAGTATTTGTGTTGCTACACTCCGCTGCTACCAGCCGCTATAATAAAATTGCTTGCATCAGAGGAAAGCTGACCACACATTTTAGCACTTTTCATAGCTCAAACTTAATCACGGCAGGAAGCTTTCCTGCTACTGGGGGAACATATTGCGTCACCAGAACATCTGACATGGGTATCTTGTGTCAATTACTTTGCTTAAGGTCATTAAAAATATTAGGGGTGTCCTCTTACAATATAAAGCCTTTGCACAGAGTGACAATTAGCATGGCCCATAGCAATGATAAATAATTGAGCAGGTGGATTAAAAAGAAATATTGCTCCTGTTCAGAACGTGGAAAGGGATTAACATCAGCAAGACTCAGCAGACAGACCAGTTGTTGAAGCAACACTATTTGTCAAGTTTCAACATGGGAAATAAAGATGGTATGTTCTAGCACTGTTGTTCTGTTCCCCCACTCCCTGTTGGAACTTTGGTTTGGATTCAGCTAAGTCCTACTCAGAATAGGCCCACTGAAATTAATATATCTAAATTATCATGTCTTGAGATAACCTCAAGACTTGATTACTGTAACACTTTTTATGTGGGGCTGCCCTTGAATCTGATCTGGAAGCTGCAACTAGTGCAGAATGCAGCAACCAGACTGCTTACGGGAACAGATTACTGGCAACAGGTTACTCTGCTGCTGGGCAAGCTGCACTGGCTGCCAATTTGCTACCAGGCCAGGTTCAAGGTACTTGTGTTAATTCACAAAACCCTCAACAACCTGAGCCCAAAATACCTTAAGGATTGCCTGACTCCCTATATTCCAACTCGATCACTGAGATCTTCTGAAGGGGCACTCCCTAGTGGTTCCTCACAACCCTGAGGTTTGGTTGGCCTCCACCAGGGACCGAACCTTTAGTGTGGCAGGCCTTGCCCTGTGGAACTTCCTAATAATAGAAGTTTGGCAGGAACCATCCCTTCTTTCTTTCAGCCGTCTTCTGAAAACTGAACTGGCCTTTGAACATGAATTTTCTTTTCCAACCAATGCAATATTTATGAATGCTTTTATTATTGTTTTTAACTATGTTTTTGTTGGTTTTAAATTCTATCATGTTTTTGTATTTTGTAATGCTGCCTTGATATACTTTTATGAAAAGTGCAGCTTTTCAACATATTAATAAATAAATAAATATTAACTTCAATGGGTCTACTCTTAGTAGGACTAGCATTGAATACCATCCTATGTTTAGTGTGGCAAGCTGCTTGGGGGCATTGTGAGACTAGGAACCACTGAAATCACCAAAACTGAGTCGGGAGACCCACAATCGTTTCCCCCTGCTCTCCAACCCCCATTGATGATGTTACGATAGAGCCATTCCTGCCCAAGGTGTGAATCTCATCACATTATTGTCTCTAACTTTTTTTTTTGGTCAAGCTCCAAAAACATCTAAAACATGTTTAACACACATGCTTGCAGGACGAACATGTGTATATGTGTGCATCATTAGAAACGACTCTGTCACAACATATTCAAAACTCTTAAGACGCTTTGTCTAAGTCTCCGCCTGGGGGCCATATGAAGTTCTTGGGAGGGGCATGTGAGTTTTTCCAAAAAGTTGTACAATATAAGTAAAACATTAACAATATTAAAAAATAAAAGTATGAAATGTTATGTTTGGAAGGTGAGAAGGCTGTACACAGTTTATTATGAGATCTTCATGTCATCAGTGGTGTGCAGCAGTTCAGCATTATTAGGGGAGCCAGGTTTGAAGGGGTATATGGGATTTTTATATTAGATGCTGGCTTGGGCTGATAGGTGTCCAACTTCATCTTCATTCAAGGCAGCATGCGCGAGATGAACCCTTTGTTTCATTTGACTTTAATCATCTCTACATCCCTCTGTGGAAGGTTTGGCTGAGTGGAAGTGATTGGCCCAAGGTTACCCGAGAGCTTGGAAGTAACTAGTTACAAGTAACGAATTACTTGTAATTCATTACTTTTTTGAGTAACGAGTGGGCAATTCCTTTACATTTTGATTGTAATAGAACTAGGAGTAATTTTACTACTTTTATGGAGTAACTGTAATGTTTCCAGAATTACTTTTGGGCATTACTTGGGGGGTAGAGAGCAGGGGAAGTCTTCTGCTCCTCTGATTTGTGGATGAAAATCATGTGCCTCAAACTGGGCTTCTGTGCAGTGCCTCTCTTTCCTCATGCTCTGTGGATGGGGAGGAGGTGATGAGGGAGGAGGCGGAGAGTGAGACGGGGTGGAGTGGAAAAAACAATTTTTTAAAAAAACAGTTAGTGGTGGTGAAGAATGGAGTGGAGGGGAAAAGGATCCGGAGGTCAAGAACATGGATAAAGGAGGAGAAGGAGGCAGCAGCAGAATGGAGATAAAGAACTGTGGAGGTGAAAGATGACGTGTGTATCAGTGTGTGAGTGAGAGTGTGTGAGTGTGTGTAAGAGAGAGAGAGAGAGAGAGAATACTGTGCTTGCACTTGGCACACACAGTGGCCTCCACCACCCTCTCTGGCTACTGTGCTGCATTTGCAGTATTTTAACTTTTTTGCATCTCAGGGGAAAATGTTTGCTTGGGTGAGTGTCCCTTAGTTGGTGGCAGGGCAGGGTCCAGGAGGTGGTTAAGTGAGAGAGATTATGCTTGCTGGCTGAGTGGGAGGGTTTGCACTTGGTTTGACGTGCTAAGGTCTGAGTAGTGGCCTCAGCCTCCCTCCCCACCACCCTTACCAGCGGAGAGACCACCATTACTATCTTATGAATAAAAATAATTATTCTACTATCTCTGTATGTGTTTGTTTATTTTTAATGTTGTTTTAAGCTACTTATATGGGCAGCAGCCAAGGCCAGCACCTTGTAGGCGGTTTTTTTAAGTAACTGAAATGTAATTGTAGTGATTACTTTGGTGGAAAAGTAAAGTAATCCATTACTTTCAGAGCAATTGCAATTGTAACAGTAATTACTACTTTTGGGGGCCATGTAACTGTAACTGTAATTTATTACTTTTTAAAAGTAATCTTCCAAGCTCTGGGTTACCCTTAAACTTCCTGGCCAAATAGGATTTGGACCCAAGTCTGCTTGGATGTGTCCCCAGCAGAATGCATTCTAGTGTGTCTTTTCATGTGTCTTTTGTTTCCAGGTCTTTGTGCCCTTGTAGTGTCTCTCCAATAATGTTTACTGTATTATAACTACAGCTGCTGCACTCGGACAGATCGCACACGCACACACGGTCTTAAGCAGATGCGAGGGAAAGTTAATACTAAATAAATGGTGAACAAAGTTTTACAGGTATTTTACGCATCTGTTCTGTAGGGCTACATTGCTGAGACTGGCTTTCCATGTTGGGTCAGTGCTTAATCCCCCAAATTGCTGTTTGGCTGAGCATGGTCAGCGCTCATTTGTTTGCTTGCAGTGGCAGGAAAACAACCAAATAATTCTGAGTGAGCTTGCAGGGGAGAAGATTCAGATTACATTGTCACCTATGCCTCTCACTTCTTGAAACATACATACACAGAAATGCCCTCCTTGGACTAGAAAATTCTTTCACAAAAGAATTGCTCTCAAAAGCCTACAGGAGATTTTAAGTATTGCTGGTCCAAAATGGGGATGTGCTGTGGAAACATTTCCTCCCATCACAAACTGAGCCCCCCCACACCTTTTCAGCCATTTTGCATACCCCTTGGCAAAACAGCATCTCAACAGGTGTAGAGCAAAGTGGGACCGTGTCCTCATTGCTGAGGCAACTGGGCAGACAGTTGGAAGCATGATTGGATGTGAACATGGGAACATAGGAAGCTGCCGTATCCTGAGTCAGACCATGGGCCCACCTAGCTCAGCACTGTCTGCACTGACTGGGGTTTCCAGCATGGAGCCCATATCCACACGCTGTTCTACTGTACTGCAACATTACTTTCATGGGCATTAGGGCATGATGCATCCCAATGTGAGGGAGTGATTGACCCAGTTGCTTTGGCTATAAGGATGCAAATTCCTTTTTCCCCACAAGTAATGGGCTGCTAACAGATATGGAAGGAACATGGACAAAAAAGTGGACGGTAGAAGATTTATGCACACAGATGCCTTAAATGGCAACGTTTGTAATGAAATTAGAAGCTCACAAAAGAATTGGCACAGAATTAATTAAAATAATCATTTCCATTTCTGAAAACGAGAGTGTCCCTGTAATTGCACCCACCATATCTACCATACATAACACATATACTAGAATGAGGGGAAAATTTGTTTTGAAACGGTCTGTTACAGTTGCATGTCTGCTGCATGCATGTGTGTGTGTGGCTCAGGCAGTAGAACAGAGGTGGAGAATCTTTCCTGGCTGGAGGAACAGATCTTCATTTCCCCAACTACCTGCAGGCAAAAGTTGACAGGTGCCATCCACCTGCCATTACCTAATGCTTCCTTGTGAAGCCCAGATATTCTGGACGTCGAAGCGAACCATGGGGCTTTGAAATGCAGAGGGACTCAAGGCAGGCTCCCATCTATCCATCAGCTGATGGGCAGATGGGAACACACCCTCATCCCCCCCTTGCACTTCTTAACATCTCTATGGTCTGAAGGAAAAGAGTGAAGGGGATTGAAAGTGGACTCCCATCAGCGCTCTAGTGGGAGCTGCAAGCTGGAGAAAAATTGGGAGCCCATAATTCTCACCTTATTTTTTCTGATCCTCAGAGTATGAGTTTCGCCACCATGTCTAATTATCATCTTCTAAATAATTGCTGTCCTTTAATGGTATCTCCAAATTTATCATGGACAGATCACTGCACCTTGCTTCATGGTTAGGGTTGTCAACAATCAAATATTTTATTTGTTGATTAAGTATTTTTGATTGGGATGTTTGTGTGTAATTTCTGCTTATTACCCCAACTTTCTGATCCATCAAGTCTCACAGCCTGACTCATCAGAATGGCCAACCCACACCCCTGACCCAGGAAAAAACATCAGGCTCTACCTCTTGACCCACCAGAAATCCACCAGTCTCTGGACCATCAAAGCCCACCTCTAACCCCACCTATCCATGAGATATTTTAAAAATCACAAGTTGATGGTAGAGCCAGCCCTGCTGAGAATCTCCATGGACGAACTTACAAGCTTCCACAGACTTTGCATGTGAAAGATCTCCTATAAACAATCAATAATGGAGCAGGGATGGAGAGAAGTTTGATTCAATTCACATTTTAATGCGACCCTCCCTAATTTGCCCTTTCTGAACCAATATGTGAACTGAAATGCAACTGCCCTTCAAAATTTGCACTTGTTTGAATTTTGTGGTGCAGTTCTCCAATAAAAAAGTCCCCAAATTGTGTATATTCAGAGGAAACATGCATACTAATGCATATATAAGTAAAAAAGCATACAATCATGCATTATGTTAGGGAAATGGTTTGCAAAAATAGGCATATTAGGCACAATTACATACAAAAGGGTGTATTTTAGAAGAAATGCACACTAAAATGCTGGTGAATTTTCATGAGCACTTTTTTTAAAAAAAATGCAAAGATGTAGAAATGTGACCTGAGAAAAATCAAAATTAACAGATTTGTCCATCCCTATAATTGAGAGGTGTCCCCCTCACACACTCACATACATAAACACCCAAAGCCAGCCATGAGCATTCAAATTCAGCTATGTTCCCTTTTCTGTCTCAAGCACTAACTTTGTGAATTGAATCAACAGCTTTCCTGGAAAACTGGCCTGTAATGACATGATTTCCTTGTGAACTCCATCCACCTGTCATGCTAAAGTTTGGGAAGCTGCCAGAACTGGCAGGAAATAATAGGCAGCAGGATACTGGTGTGTGTCAATGGCCCTGACCCTCCCATTCCTGAACATGAATAAGTTTGAAGCTTGCAAGGCGTCAGAGCCCATCAGCTCCTGGATTCACAGAAGCATATGGGTGGGATGCACAGCTATTAAAATAACATCAATCCTGCCAGGTTGCTGCAGAAACCTTCACAGTATGGGAAGCACAAGGGGGTTGCATTCTCTCCAGCTGTAACTCCCCACGCATCCCTTTGTTCTTCTGCTTGTGCAAGGTTGCAACCGGTTCTAAATGAAGAATGAAATACAATCCTACAGCAAGTCGCTGTTTGACACAATCTAAAATAAAAGTTCACCCGAGGGAAACATGAAAATGACTGGTCACACTTTCCATGCTTCAGAGGTCCCCTTTAGAAGGAAATGTGGTCAGCTGTGATGCTGAAAAATATAAAAGTGGAAATCGGTTTTCAGATTATTGGTCTGTTATTTAACAGCACTTATAGCTTGTGTTAAAGGTTGTCAACACGGGTGCTTATTTCAGGTAAGTTCAACTGAAGCACTCTTAACTAACTGTTCATCCTTGAAGCTATTTCACATTTGATGGGGCAGCAAATCCACTTGGGCCACTGACTGTACGATCGTCAGGGACTCAGAACCAGTCCCAGCTTCCTGCTGAGAGTACCGGTGCATGCATCTGCAAAGAATATGTCTCTCTCTTATTACATTACATGTTGACATGTATATGTGTTGTTAATGGGTAATATGTTTTTGTTGCAAAACTTTTTTCCTTTGTTCTTGTTGCATTCTTCTTGTTGCATTGTATTTTCACTGTATATTTTTTACTGGTTATTTCTTATGTAATTTTTTTTTGGTAATATGTTTTAATATGTTGTTCACCACTTTGGGGGCCTTTTGGCCAAAGTGGTATATAAATAAACTATAAAGTATATGTAGCATGTGAAACCCATCCATATTTAAATTGCCAAGTTTTCCTGCAATAAACACAGAGGTGGTGACCTGATCCTTGCTAGTCATCACTTCTATGGTTAAGGTGTTGGGGGACAGCAATTTGGGCGCATGTTTGACATCTATAACTGATGGTGCTATGCATAATTTTGTTATTTGATCCTAGGTTTGTTTTTTATACCCAAGTTTCAAAAATAATGTGTGAATCAGCTGTAACAGCATTTCTTAAAAGTCATATCTAAGGGTTAAACTGAATGTGACATCTATCACAGTGACCCCCTAAGCCAAACCACAACTTAGTGTGAGCAAACAAATGTGCAGGTTCCTGGAGAAAAGACTTTGGCCACTGTGCTCCACCCCCTGGTCCTGCTGTCACTGGACTACCTAGGGCAGCCTTTCCCAACTAGTGGGCCACCAGATGTTGTCAGACCACAATTCCCATCTTTCCTGACCATTGGCAATGCTGGCTGAGGCTGATGGGAGTCGTGGTCCAACACCATCTGATGGCCCACTAGTTGGGAAAGGCTGACCTAGGGCTAAGCCATGGTTTGGTTTAGGGTTCTGTCTGAACCCTACCTTGTGGCTTGTCTCACTCCAGACAAACCACAAGCTGTAACAAACGTTTGCTCTTCATTTACCACATGTGTGTGTCTGTGTACATTCCTTTATTTATTATTTAATTTAAATAGTTTGTATAATGCTCTTTGCACAAACCAAAGGGCGGTTTACAAAAAGCAGGTAGTTAAAAATTCATAGCAATAACACAGTCCTTAACAACACACAACAAGTATCTAAAAAACAATTACTAACAGCATCAACCAGGTCTCTCCTCCTCCAAAGGGCTCAGTGGCAGAGCATCTGCCTTGCCTGCAGAAGGTCCCAGGTTTAATCCCCGGCATCTCCAGGCAGGGCTGCGAGAGATTCCCTGCCTGAAACCCCAGGAAGCCACTGCCAGGCAGCGGAGACTGTACTGAGCTAGATGGACCAATAGTCTGACTCGCTATATGGCAGCTTTCCTACATTCATATGAAAACGCCTAATGAAAAAGATGTAGCTTAATGAGCCACCTAAAACTACAGAGAAATGGGCCAGTCACATGTCAGTAGGAAGGGAATTGCACACACAAGGAGGCACCACTGAAAAAAACCCTCCCCCACGCACCATGTTTTTAATTTTAAAAAAACAATACTTTATTGGTTTGCTGTTTTATTGTTTGCCGCCCTGGGCTCCTTTGGGAGGAAGTGAGGTACAGAAAATGCAATAGCAATAACATCTACATAGATGAGGCCTCACATTCAGTCCATAGCACCTTCAGTTAAACAGGGCTGGGGAATCTGTGGTCCTCTAGATGTTGCTGGACTACAGCTCCCATCATTCCTGACTAGAGTTGCCAGGCTCATGGTCTGAGACTGATCCTGTATCTTTAGGAGAAGAGAAAGTCAGCCAAGTGCAGGTGTTCTTGCAACCCTGTAATGGGAAAAACCACAAGGTGGAATTCTCCCTTCCCCCTGCACAGCTTTTAAAGATAAAGAAGACCTTTTGGTTGCCAGGCCCAGCCTGACCCTTGGCCATGGTGGCAGCAGCTAAGGGAAGTTGGAGTCCAACAACATCTAGAGTGCCATAGATTCCCCATCTCTGAGATAAAGGAAGTGTCTTATCCTGTGGCATTCACTTTGTTGCTTTGCATATGCAAATAATCAGAAATGATTGAGCATTATACTTTGAATTGTCTATAATGGGCTAATGAGGATCATTAGCTGCATTAGGATCAAGATGAATTTTTGATTCCTTATTGCACCTCTATAATTTATGGTTCCAGAGTTGAATTCGCCCCACTTCCCCCGTAACTACTGAGATTTTGGAGACTTGCAGTCAGTTAAGTTAGAGTACAGGATTTATGTAGACTACTTGTGTGACTTCGTAAAAAGACAGTATCTTCTACTTGCATATGAAGTGTAATCTTTCCACATTGTAAGAGCTTCTCTCACTTTTGAAGTTAGCATGGCTGTTTTATCTCCCATGACAGCTCAGTTCTGTATCTCATACATATCTTGGATATTTTGAATGATGGCCATGATCCAGCCAATTTAAGCACAAGTGAGTTCATTGGGAGAGTTAAACACATGCTTAAATATTTCCAAGTGAAACCAACAGGTAGGATAGGAGAAAAATCCAACTTTATTTACATTTTAATGAGAAGCAACCTAATTCATACTTTTCGAACCAAAATGCAAACTGAAACACAGCTATCCTAAATTCACATTTGTCAAAATTTTGTGATGCAGTTCTCCAACCAAAAAATGTGAACACAAATCTATATATTAGGGGGAAATGTGTATATAAATGAATATATATTAATGAAAATAACTTAAATATGCATTAGGATAAATTGCTTGCAAAAAAACCTGCATAAAAATATATATATTAGGACAAATTTGCTCTAAAATGCTGACAAATTTTCATGAGGATTTTTTTAAAAAATTGCAAATTGCTGTGGAATGTAGAGAACTGACTTTAAGAATGGAAAAATGAGGAACTAAGAAAATGAAATTGATAGATTCATCCATCTTAACTTTGGCTTGACTATGCATGCTGTTTTTCTTATTTACCAGGTTTTTTTTAAGGGAGAACCCAGATGTTCAAGATGTTTTAAGATGAGGCTGCCAACATTTTTGGACCAGAGGGCATATTTCAAATTTTGAGAGTGCTGGGGGCACCAGTCACAAAATGCCTGACATGGGGGACGTGGCATAACACAAAATAAGAGAGTAGCCATTGTGAAGCTTTTCCTATAATTATACTTCCATACTAGAAAAGCCTTGACCTATTGAATTTCTGCCTGCCATGCACAAAAATCCTGTTTTTCCCCAATGCCAACCTTAAAACAAAGCCTAGGCTGCCATCCTGTACTTAACTGGAAGTAAGCCCCATTAAGCACAAAGAGACTTACTTCTAAGTAGACATATATACCATTGTACTGTAAGCTAACTACACGGTGAATTCTTAATGAGTCCATGGTCTTTAGCTCTTACAAAGCAGGAGACATACCTAAGCCTCTTTGCAAAGTTTTCATTTTCCTTTGGGAGGAAAGGGGATTCTTTAACATTCACCCAAACTTACTGTGTAGTAGTATTTGCAGAAAACAACTTCTAGACACTACCTGATCTCAGGTGAACCCAGCACAGAAAAGATGCATCCTAGTTGCTAGGGGAAAATGAAGGGCAAACTGTGTAGATTCTGAGGAGCAGGAAAAAAGATAGCAGCAGGCAAAGTGCACTAAAAGGGAGGGCAAAACAGAAGATATTTAGAACCCCAGGGATTCCTATTGCCTGGTATTCAAACAACTCACTTATCAGTTACAGCTCTGACTTCATACATTGGATAATGACAGGCAGGAGCAGCCAGGCTGGCTCATTTCACAGAAATCACGTAGAAGGGTACCTGCACATTTTGCTCCATAACTTTCCTTCTAGGAGGGCTAGAGACTTACTTTCTTAAAAATGAAAGCTCAGATTCTAGGCTACTTGCTGGGAGCACCATTGAAGGCCTTCATGGGTGCCATGGCACCCACAGGCGACAGGTTGGCAACCCGTTTTAATGGGTTGCTATTCTATTTCATGAGCCTAAAGGCAAGATGTAAAACAAACAAGGTTACCCAAAAGTGGCTTCCTTATAAGGAGAAATCATTATTTTGGGAGCATTTCAAACAATGCATGTGATTGAACCAAAGTTGAGGCCCACTGATTGCAAATGCAAAAGATGCACAATGTGATGCATGTTTACTAAAAGTCCCATTGTGTTTAAGGGGCCTTGCTCCCAAATAAGCATGCATATGATTGTATAATTACTTTCTCATTCAATTAACTGAAACTGCTTAAAGTTAAGCCATACATGAACTTTGGTGGGATTGCATCCACTGCTTTTAAATATGTATCCTACTACTCAAGGGTTTGGTTGATGGTTCACAAAGTTTCCTTCAGCCCAGGATAGCTAACACCTGATTGGGCATCACATTTCACTACGAAAACACGAAACTTTATCTCAGAAGTATCATACTGGCTGAGAGACGTCTTCTTCTTCTTCTTCTTGGAATGTGGCCCAGCAGTCTTGAGGAATTTAGGACAGAATTTCCCTGGGTTCAATTTGTGAATGATGTGTGGATGCATGAATGAGAAGGTTGTTTTGCTACTGATCCGGTTTGAAAAGGAAAAGTGGCTTAGGCAAAAAAACCCAGCAATCCCACTTTGACATGCATTTCTCCCAGATGAGCCCAGGAGATGTGCCAGAACAAAGATTGCAGGATCAAATCCTCCTTAGTAGCAGGACTAAAAGCAGAAAGATGATGGCTTGCTTACAAACAGTTTCCTTTCAGCTGCAATCCCAGCATGCCATTCTGACATACTCTGGCTCCCTTCCACAAGCCCCGGAAATAAAGGTTCTTTTTCGGTTGCATGCTTTGCATTGCCAAATGTTAGACAGACATCTCTGTATTTGACTAGGGAAGTGGAGTTACTTTCCTTCTCCCCATCAGAATACAGAGTCAGATTCATCACAGTTCTTGGTGGACTATGTTTTCAAGTGCTGTATGTCATTCATACAATTTATTTCACTTTTCTATCCTGAAAAGCCCTGGTTGGGGGGTGGGACCATAATAAAAGATAAACCTATGAACAAATGAGATACTACACATTGCACACACACACACATAATCCCCAAAAGGTTAACCCCCACCACTAAAAATTAACCCAGCTCAAATAGGAAAGATTTATAGTGCTGCTAGATGGATGCTAAGCCTTTGGAGTTTTCAAGGGAGAGGAGTTCCACTGAGAGGGGGAGGGGCAGAGGAGTCACCAAGAAAGCCCTTTCCGGCTCTCAGTAAGGGAAAGAGAAACTGTGGCCCTTCAGATACTGCAGCTCCCATCAGCTTCAGCCAGCATGGCCAAGGGTCAGAGATTATGAGAATTGTAGTCTACAACATCTGGAGGGCTGCCAACCTCACCACCACCTCTAAAATTCCTGTTCTCTTCAGCATCCATTTTAACTTGGTTTTCTCTCCAGGCATTGTGTCAGATAAACAATAAAATATTTTGAAACAAGGTTCTAAATATCAGAAATCTAATGGCTTGTTGCATTCTGTCATCAGATCTGGCTCCCATTCTTATACATCAGTAGCTCCCAGGATCCTGTTGCTTGTGTGTATGTGTTTTCCCCCTTTTGACGGCTGCTAAATTTGCTTTCATCAGGAAATGTTCAAAAGAAGGCCCCTCTCTTCTTTTAAGGTTTAGGAAGATCTAGGATTTTGTTTACTTACTGAGAAAATTATGCATCAGTTAAAATGAACACCTGAAGGAAAGGTCTCTTTGGGATCTGTTTCTCAACCTGTAAAGCATCAAACAATATTTCTTTATTAATACCTGTCATCAACTTCTGTCCAAACATATCCACACTAACACCTTCTCACTAGCCTTGTCTAGAGGAGCTGGCCCAACCATAGCTACTATTAGGCAGAATAAAGCAGCCAATCAAGGAACCGTGGAGGGGCAGCACCCCTTTCAGGCATTCCTCCAGAGCTTCCCAGCCACTCTCCTCTGTTAGAGAACTGCTGTGTGTGCCCTGTGCCTTGCCCTGTTTTCCCTAAGCTAGCCTGCTACCCTCAGGGGCAATGGAGGGACACGGTTTTCTTGCTGGTATAAAGTTAGATCAAATTGCCAGTCTGGTTGGCTTCTATGTGTGGAATGAGGTGTGCAGGCATCTTCTTTGCCGCAGGTAGCAAAATGTCTTGGGCCAACTCTGACCCCTAGGATATGGAACTCTTTCCCAAGAAAAGCCTGCCCTGCTCCCTCTTTAATGGCAATTTCATCATACGACAAAAACCTCCCTTCTTAGCAAGGCGTTATGATCTTACAAGGCTGCAATCCTACACACACTTAATTGCGATGAAGTCCCATTTAATTCAAAGGGGGTTACTCTTGAGTAGACAGGCATAGCCTGACACCCTAATGGTTTCTCTGAGGTTTTACATATAATGCTTCATAACCCTTGCTTTTTTCAGCCTATATTGTTATTTTGTTCTAGTCTCCTGCTTTTACTTTATTACTGATATTTTGATACAGGCCTTGAACTTTTTTTAAATGCTGGGAAAGAAAAATTTAACATACGAGTGCATTAAAATATTCTAAAATAGCCATATAGTCTCACAGCTAATGATTTCAAAGTTGTCAGAAACAGTGTATTTCATCCATCAAATGCAGAATTGAACAGATTTTTTTATTTACAAAAGTATTTAGATATATCATAAAATCAGGGCAGTATACAACAATAAGACACCATTAAAAACAATACAAAACAACTGCAAGAGTTTGCCACAGCATGGGACTAGTGACACTAAACACTTGACTTCAGCCAGGCCTCTGTGACATGGGGCACAACTAACAGCACTCCTCTGAATGATCTCATATTGAGAGACACGCTTCACCAGGCAGCACATTCCATAAAGAGTGAACCACTACCAAGAAGGGTCTGTCACAGGGTGGCACCACCAACAGGGCCTCCCCTGATTGTAGGGCCCAAGATGATTAATACTGGGGGAGCACTTTTAGGTACTTGGGCCTCAAGCTTTTTAGGGCTTTGTACATCAGAACTAACACCTTGAATTGGGCCTGGTAGCTGACTAGCAGTCAGGACCGGTGACATGTGATCCCATTGGTCAACACTAGTATATGCTCTACAACTAGACTGTGGTCACATCTGTGTCCTCCCTATGGAGGTCAAGGCTACACATCTTTGTTTACATAGATCATCAACATTAAGGACATGTTTTCCACAGTCAAGATCTAGAAATATTATCTCAACCGAAGAAGGAAATCCAACATCCTATAACCTTGATTAACTTTGCATAGGTTTTGATCTATAGAACCCTAAAAGGCTTGGGCCTTCCTACCCTCTATCTCACTGCAATTTCTACAATCAACGTTCTGTTCTTAGATGTGAGAATGTTAAGACCTACATTGATGAGTCAGACCAAGGTTCCATCTCCATCAGTCTCACTCTTCTCACAGTAGCCAAACAGATTTCTTCAGGAAGACCGCAAGCAGGGCTTGAAGGCAACAGCCCTTTCCTACTGTTGCTCCCCAGCGACTGGTGTCCAGCAGCATACTGCTTCAGAAGCTAGAGCTTCCACTTAGCCATTCTGGTGAATAGCTACTGACAGATTCATCCTCTATGAATTTATTCAGCCCCTTTCTAAAGCCATCTAATCCAGCAGCCATGTTTTGTTATGAGAGTATTTTCTCTTGTCTGACCCAAATCCACTGCCAATCTGTGTCATTTGGTGACCTGAGTTCTGGTATTACAAGAAAGGGAGAAAATATATACCAGGGGTAGCCTTCCCTGGTGCCATCCCTATGTTGCGGACTACAACTCCCATCAACCCCAG
Organism: Rhineura floridana; assembly: GCF_030035675.1. NCBI lineage: Eukaryota > Metazoa > Chordata > Lepidosauria > Squamata > Rhineuridae > Rhineura > Rhineura floridana. The sequence continues at coordinate 36,480,211 of NC_084482.1, read as the reverse complement.
CCAGCATTGGCAATGGTATGGGAGTTATAGTCCCAACAATATCTGGATGGGACTAGGCTGGCTACACTTGATATATGTCATCTACCTAACCACGTTTGACATAAAAATACAGACAGATTTTCTCATTTGTTGCTCAGTCCAGAAACCTTCTTTCTCTCGAGGTTCAGAAAAGTCTGTGTAATAGGCAAGATCTTCCTATTTGACAATGTGTTTATGGGATGTTTGGTGTTTGGGAAGGAAGTCTTATGCTTAGCACTTCCATAGCACAGATAATTAGCTGATTGTTATCTGGGATATCAACTGATTGTTGGTGCTTGGGAAGCGCTGGACATACTTTTTTGCCCACACGGTTTGATTTCAAAAACGACTCACCTAACAGCAAATTTGGCCCATGTGGGTGTATGGACATGAATTCCCCACTTCTGCTGTACAGGTCCCTCCTGATCTGCTGACCTGTTTTTGGAATCTTACTCTTCAAGCCTCATACAAACTCCTATTTGCAGCACAAGCCTTCAAAGAGATCATATTCTACTATTGTAAAGCTGCTCCTGAGCAATGAAAAATCTACATTTTGAGTTCGAGAGCAGGATGGTGGTCGTTTGACCATATTATCTACCTACAGTACAGTATCTATATTGAGAGAAGAAAGAGAAAGAGAAATGATTGCCTGTGTTTATTGATTTATTGGTTCCCATGTGAATAACAGACAGTATAAATCAACTGATTCTTAGCCGGCTGGGAAGGTTGTGGGCAAAATTCCCATGCCTGGGGGCTTTCTAAAGCAAGTTGGGCAGACACCTGTTAGGGATGTTTTAGGTCTAGGATATCCTGCCTTGGGACATGGTCTTGAACCAAGTGACCCATTGGAATCTGTCCAATGCTGTATCATTCCATAGCATCTTGATAATCATATAGTTTTAAACAACTCTGGACCAGGCCCTTATTAGTAAAATGTAGATATCTTTTTTCAATTTCCCTCTAGCAAATTACAAATTTTCAGAAAGCACTATCTGTATCCACCATGCTAGAAAAAAAGCTATTTGATCACTGATACACTGTGGGCTTCTTATAATAAGTTTGTAAATAGACGTCCTGCTGTCATAGCCACTTAAACTAAAAATAGATGGTTTTTTGTAAGAATTCCTGCAAGTGGATCAATTGCTTTCTGATCTGGATGTGAAATTGATGCAGCTTGATTACTGCATGTGACAAAGGGTTAATAAAACCAAAGGTAGAAATAGATGGCCACATTGTACCATCTGTGTCTTCCAAGCCTTGATAGGAGGAGGAGGGCAGTAGTGTCTAGGTGACAACTCTACAAAGGTGCAGATGATGTTTTTTTAGGTTAGTCCAGGGAAGAGGCAGAAGCAGCATTGGCCAATCAGTTTTATTGATTTACATAACTCCTATTGGACTGGGGCAAATACGTATTTGGCACTCCGGAGAGGGGTGGTAAGCCTTGGGGGACAATTTATTGTGGGGAAATGGTGGGCAGGGGAGGTTGTGGCAAAGAAGTAAAATAGATATGAATAAAATGTGCTATCCCTGCTTCCCGCATCATCATCATCATTGATTTCCCACCTTTTCTCCAAGCAGTTCAAAACAGCATACATGGTTCTCTCCCTCTCCATTTTATCCTCACAACAACCCTGTGATGCAGGTTAGGCCGAGAGACAGTGATAGCACCCAGTGAGCTTCATGGCTGAGTGTGAATTTGAACCCTGGTCTCCCAGGTCATAGTTCAACAACACTTAACCACTACACCACACCTTTTCTAGTTTTGCTTTGTCCTTTCCTTTTGTTTGTTTTTGTGCTATGGCATAAAATATAGGAGACTATGATGTAGACATCCCTATGATCAAGCTTACAGCTACATGCATGCAGAAGCAGGTTATGTACATGGATCCCCAGCTGCATAAGGAGCTGCGTGCATAGACAGGGCTCACAGTTTGAGAGGACCATTGGCAAAGTGCTGTCTGGTGGTGCCTTTTGTATATTAAGGGGTGGTGGCGGCTTTACCTCAGGTCTTCTTAAAGAAAAATTCAGAACCGTTCAGTGATATTATACAGCCATGAGAGTGGCTGTATACTATAGCCAGCGTGGATTTTTCACATTCCGCAATGTTAAATTGAAACTTATCCCCATCCCATTCTGATGCATCCCATAAGCTCATTTCAAAACAAAACCTTACATAACTTATAGTCCTGAACTCAGAAACACATGCTTAACAACCCTCTCAATTTTCATGGCGATACACAAAACAGTCAGAAAGAATTGAGAGTTCAAAGTCTAAAGAGAGAGAGAGAGAGAGAGAGAGAGAGAGAGAGAGAGAGAGAGAGAGAGAGAGAGAGAGAGAGAGAGAGAGAGAGAGAAACCCAAACGCCTTTTGGACTTTTTTCTCTCAGAGTTCTCGTCATCTGTTGAAATTCAGTAAAAAACAGCCATGTTCACAGAGTACCTGTAATCCTAATACTGACCTTGCCCCATACTCTGACCTTCATCTTCTGCAGTTTAAAACTTTAAAAAATGCCTGGCTGATTTTTAATTAATTTAATAAATTTTAGCTGGAACCCTATCATAGTGTCGGGCATGCTCAGTAAGAACCAACTGTCAGTGTTCTAAAAGCCAGACTCACAGCTGCTGGGCTTGCCTAATCAGGCAGCCACACCCACACCTGACCTTTATTTGGCTTCCCCCAAAGAATCCTGGGAAGTGTAGTTTGTGAAGGGTGCTGAGAGGAGATTCCTATTCCAGTGACAGAGCTCCAGGGGCCAGACTGGTTTAACAGTCAGCCACCCTGATTGAAGGTCTGTGAGGGGAACAGGGTGTCTCCTAGCAATTCTCAGAACCCTTCACTAACTACACTTCCCAGGATTCTTTGGGAGAAGCCATGACTGTCCAAAGTGAAATAAAGGTCTGGTGTGGATGTGGCCAGGGCCAACTTTAGTTTAAATTTAGGTGGCAGGCTACACGTGCCTGCTGCAGAATAAAAAGGTGGGGGAAACGCTGAAAAGCAATGATACTGTTCACAGTGTTTTCTTTTGGAAAGGAAAGGGGCTTCCCCTCTGCCCAGTGCCCACCCACCCAATTTCCTCCCCTCCCCCTCCTCCTCCCCTCCCTCCCCCTCCTCCAGGTCAGTGTTGGACTATGACCTGGAAGACCAGGGTTCGAATCCCCACACAGCCATGAAGCTGACTGGGTGACCTTGAGTCAGTCACTGACTCTCAGGCACAGAGGAAGGCAATGGTAAAACCACCTCTGAATACCATTTACCATGAAAACCCTCTTCGTAGGGTTGCCATAAGTTGGGGTCGACTTGAAGGCAGTCCATTTCCATTTTCAAACATGATTGCACAGAAATAAATCCCACTGAACTCAAAATGTATGCAACTGGTCAAACCCACCCTCCCTTCTCCTCCCTCCTATCCCTCCCTCTTGCCCCTTCCCTCCCCTTCCCCTCCAATCCTTTCCTTCCCCTTCCCCCTCCTCCTTCTCATGGTGAGTTTTACCTATCTTAAGCATGATTGCACGGGAGTAAATACCATTGAACTCAATAAGCATGCAAATGATCAAACTTGTCCTCCCCTGCCCCTTCCTTTGCCCCTCCCCCTCCAATTCTCTCCTCCTCCATCCCCTCCCTTTCTCCTTCCCTCTCCTCTCCCCTCCCCCTGCTCCTCCCCCATGGTCAGTTTTACCTATTTTAACCATGATTACATAGGAATAAATCCCTTTGAAATCAGTAAGCATGCAAATGATCAGACCTGGCTTTCCCCTCCTTCCCCTCTCCCTTCCTCCTTCCCTCCCCTCTTCCTTCTTCCTTCTTCCCTGCCCACTCCAGCCATCCCTCCCTTCCCCCTGGTCAGTTTTACCTGTCCTAAGCATGATTGCATGGGAGTATATCCCACTGAACTCAATAAACAAGCAAATGATCAAACCTGCCCTTCTCCTCCCTTCCCCTTCTTCCTGCTCCCCTCCCCCCTCCCCTCCCTCCTCCTCCTCCCCTCCCCATCCCCTGTGGTCAGTTTCACTTATCCTAAGCATGATTGCAGGGGAGTCAATCCCACTGAACTCAATAAGCATGCAGATAATCAATCCATTCTCAGCAAGCTTAAACAGGATCCCATTTCTTACACTAATGCAAAAGAGTGTTATAGTCAAACTTCACAAATAAGAAACCATGATTCCAACAGAGCTTTATTTGGAGTGAGGGATATTGAAAAAACTAAGAGCAAAGGGAGGGGGGCCACAGGTGCACAAACACAATGCTTAAGGCAGGGAGTCCTTGGCCACATTCACACCATACTTTATTACACTATGATTCCCCTTTAAACAGTCACTGCTTCCCCTCAAGAATCCTGGGAAGTGTCGTTTGTGAAGCTTGCTGAGAGTTATTAGGAGACCCCCTATTCTCCTCACAGAGCTATAATGTTCAGAGTGGTTTAACAGTCAGTCCTTCTTCCCAGAGAACTCTGAGAATTGTAGCCCTATGAGGGGAACAGGGATCTCCTAACAAGTCTTAGCACCTTCCGTGAACTATACTTCCCAGGATTGTTGGGGGCAGCCATGACTGGAATAATAATAGAATAATAGAATAAATGTATGGCATGAATGTGGCCCTACTCTTGAAAGGAAAGCAATAGGCTTTCATAATAGAAGGACTGCTGTCTCTCGCTCTCTCCCCCTAGGAGCTTTTCGGTTGTATACGAAAATTGCTGGAATGGGCTCCTCTGTTGATTGGATGCTATAGAGGGGTAGGGGGTCTAGGACATGGCTGACTTTTGACTGGTAAGGAGAGCTTGTTTCCAGCTAGAGCGAACAGGGGTCTTGGGAGAATTGACAAGTCATACTTCTAGGTGCCTCTTTGAGGTCAGTATGTGGCTGACTCTCATTACAGTGGTAAATCTAGATAGAAGATTCCTCCCTTTTCAAAGCTCAAATTCAGTAATTTTGTGCTGTGATTATTCTTTCAGACACAAATGTTTCATTTAGCTTTGCTCAAATAAGGCCCCTGTTAAGGATGTCATCTTGGAGATTTCTGGCATTACCACGCTGATCATAACATTGACAACTTCACGTCAGGGAAGGGTTCTCCATGTTCTAGAATTATTTCCTTCATATTAGAAACATTGGTGAATATTTTGTGGAGAGTAGTAATGAGTCTGTGGAGAGTGGCAGGGGAAGGAGAAATGGGTATGCTTACTCTGGGTCCGGGGCTCTAGTGAGACCTGGACTACTTTCTACTTGCCATATTATCAGTCACTTTTTACATCATCTAACATGTTTTAACTTTTACATGACTTGAAGTTTTGAACTGCCCATTTTTTCTTGTAACAGCCTGTTTGGGGTCTGGCTGTCTCATAAACAAAGCCCTACCTGGGGGAAAAAATACCCCTTCATGACACCATTTTAAATTTCCCACAATGCCTCTGGTTCAAGTGTTGCTTCACAGCATTGTGGGAAATGTAAAAAGATGGCTCATAAAACCAGAGCAGGTGTTGATGCTGATGGGTCCTAGGGCCCTGACAGCTGCTTGAGGGTACAGGGTGCTGACACTGAGCCTCAAGTGCTGTGTGTACCCCACCCACCAAACAGCTGGGTCAGATTTCAAAAAGCTGAAAACCTGCCAAGCAGCTGTTTAGATTGGAGAGTAGAATGAGAGCTGGGACTACTCTACCTTCCCTGTCAAGTAGTTAATTGGCAGGATTTCAGGTTTTATTTTGTAAGGGCTGTTCATGCACAACCCCATCTGTTCTACTACTAATGGGTGAACATTCCTGGGTTTGACATTTGTGAGGTTCTTGGAGAATTCTTAGAAAAAGTTCATCTGTCTTCCAATAGTTCTCTCCGCCTGGCTTGCATTGGCACACTAAGAGAAGGGCCCTAGCTCAGCGGCAGAAGACCTGCCTTGCATGCAGAAGATCCCAGATTCAACCACTGGTATCTCTGGGTAGGGCTTTGAGAACCCCCTGTCTAAAACCCAGAGAGCTGCTGCCAGCCTGTGCAGTGAGCTAGATGGGCCAATGGCATGACTTAGTATAAGGCAGATCCAACATTTACATGAGTACACACACATGCATGTGTCATATTGTATTGCTCCTCAAACACAGATCCACTTGGAAACACAATGGTCAGAAACAAGAAAGAGCATTAGGTATGGATGGCAGTGGGACAGCAACCGCAAGAAACGATGGAGAGAATTGACCTAAGTACAGAAAATATTCACCAAATTTTTTTTGCTTAGGTGATCCAGTTTCACAACATTTAATAAGAGCTTCAAAGGGGATTTAATAATAATAATAATAAAAAGTCTGTGCGTGTGCTTAAATAGCAGTTGGCATTGTAGTGTGTATATTTTTACAGGTATGAACAGGAGTTTCACACCTCAAAGGACTTTTGCACATGCATGTTCAAAGCAGATGGTTTTGGGGACCTGGCGGGGATACTGAGGAATTCTGATATAAACTGATCTGATCTACCCCTTTTGGACTAATATGCAGATTGGAACTTAGTTCTCCCCCAGCTTTTGCACTTCCCAAATATTCTGATGCACTTGGGAAAATAAACATATTTTAAAATGCAGATTTTGAGAAAAATACATTTTAGAATTGCATATTTTGAGGGACAGTGCATTTGGAAAAAAATTTAATTAACAAAAATTTTAAACCGCTTGAATGTAAAGTGGTTTCCAAACAAAATTATCAATAAAACAGGTAAAATGATTTAAAATAGATTTAAGAGTTAAATGCACGTTTTCATGTGGATTAAAACAATGTAAATTAATGCAAAAAAAGGATGGAACTGATTTATGAGTGAACACACGCAGAATTGATATGGTCCAGAAATAGACTTAAATGAACACTGACTATGCATGTGGAGAATCCTTCTACTTATCTGGGAGTAAGCCCCATGAAATCAATGGAACTTACTCCTGAGTAGATGAATATAGGACTATGCTGTATATCTTATTTTACATTCTGACCCAGAGAAGGACCTTTGGGGAAAATGGCACCAGATTTGTTGTACAGCTGAGCATTATAAACTGGACACATTTGTATTTTGAACCAGATGATTACTGAACTTTAGCAAACATCCCCATGCACCATATGTTCTGTGTCACAATGATGTCCAATGTGTATGAAATTGCTTGAGAGAAGAGATAGGAGAGGGCACTGGTGAAAGGAGAGGGTAGAAGTGGGAGGGGAACAACAATGTGTATGTTTCTATTTATGGCAAGGCTAAAAAAAACCCCCAATAATAACAAAAAAGGGGCAAAGTGTGTTCTGTGCAAGGGAGTTTTGCAGTAAAAGGCTTTCAGAACTGGAACATAGTTTATGGACAGTCCCCTGTGCACAGCATAATCTTCTGAGCAAAACATCCTGGGCCACACACTTCCTAGAATATAAAGACCTTGAGGAATATATGACATTGACCAATAAAGAGGCTTTGAAATTAATAAAAATACATTTGACACAGATTTCTAGGATGAATAATGAGAGAAATATAGTTTTTTAGGTTACATTCTCTGTAGAAACAGTAGTAACACAGAAAAGCAAAGTAAAAACACCAACAAACATACAAAAATGTAATTCTCCATCTTTGGAGATGGCAGGTGTTGCCACCACTCATCATATGCTCAGGCACATGTTACCAAATTCTTCCAAGTTACACTGGAAGTGGATTGGACTGTGGAAGACCAACCCAAATTGTGTTTGCATTTTGACAACTTTGTAGGGCAGTCCAATATCTCAGAGAGGAGTTCAGGTCTCCTGCTCCCCTGGTGCATTCATTATAGCTGCCCGATTTCCCTGCTTTTTAAAGTTTGGTAGAAATATTTGTGGGCTATAGTACGTTCTTAAACCGCAAGGTTTTTTTGCGTATTAGTGAATTTCTCTGCTTTTTAATCTGGGGGGTAAGAAATGGTAAGTTTGCTGAGAATGGATTGATCATTTGCATGCTTATTGAGTTCAGTGGGATTTACTTCTGTGTTATCAGCTTAGGATAAGTAAAATTGACCATGGGGAGGGAGGCCTGGAGTGGGCAGGGAAGGAGGAAAAAGGAAGAAGGGAGGAGGAAGGGAGAGCAGAGGGGAAGGAGGGGAAAGGCAGGACTGACCATCTGCATGCTTACTGAGTTCAGTGGGATTTACTCCCATGCAATCATGGCTAGGATAGGTAAAACTGACTAAGGGAGGGGGAGGGGAGAGTAGAGGGAAAGAGGAAGGGGGGAGAGGGGAGCAGAAGGAGAGGGAGGGGGAAGGTGGGGATTGGAAGGGGGAGGGGTGAAGGCAGAGGAGGGAAGGGGCAAAAGGGAGGTGATGGGAGGGAGGAGGAGGGGAGGGCAAGTTTGATCCTTTGCATGCTTATTGAGTTCAATGGGATTTACTCCCGTGTATTGAGCCTCAGCTCCTCCATGAGGGTGAGGGAGGGAGAAGGCATGAGTTTCAAGTTCCCCAGCTGTCAGAAGGAGCGGTAGATCCAGGAGTTGTTGCGTCTCCACAGGACTTGGGATGTGGGAGTGAGTCTGAGCCAGGGTCAGTTTCCACAGATGGTGCGCTCTCCGAAGAGGGGTGTGCCCCACCCCCAGACCAAGACACAGAGATGTTGGAAGCTACTCAGGAGGGCGCTCCCTTCACCTCTGCCCAGCGGTTCACAGGACGTGCCAGGAGAGCCTCCTCCCCCTGACCTCGAGCCTGTTGCCGAGGCCCTTTTGGATGAGCCATTGGACGCACGCCCCCCATCACCCTGTGCTCGGTGTCGCAAGAAACAGACCGGTCAGAGGCAGGACTTGAGAAGGAGTCAGAGATTAAGATCACGAACTTTCCCTACTTAAGCCTACAGCTCCAGGGGAGGAGCTGCTGAGTCAACTTTCTTTCTATGTTGCAGAACATGTCTAGAATGCAGCTAGGGAATTCCAGTGAGTTAGTTTAGTGTTCTCTATGAAACGCACTGCTTTTGATGTATCCATTACTTTAATAAAACAAGAATTAATTACACCTGCTTCTCAGCCTCGTGGTTCCCACGCTGAACGGGACACCGTGTAATCATGCTTAGGATAGGTAAAAATGACCATGGGGGGAGGGGAGGGGGAGGAGTGGGAAGGAGGGGATTGGAATGGAATGGGGAAGGGGAAGGAGGGGTGAAGGAAGGGGGAGGGATGGGGCAAGAAGGAGGGGATAGGAGGGAGGAGGAGGGGAGGGTAGGTTTGATCATTTGCATGCTTTTTGACTTCAGTGGGATTTACTGCTGTGCAATGATGCTTAAGATAGCTGAAATTGACCTGGGGGAGGGGCAGGGAGGGGAGGAGGAGGGCAGGAAGGGGAGGGGAGGAAGATGGAGGGGAGCAGATTGGATGGGTGGGCACTGAGCAGAGTGGAAGCCCCTTTCCTTTCCAAAAGGAAAACATTGTGAACAGTATCACTCTTTTTCAGGGTTTCCCCCACCTTTTTATTTTACAGCAGGCATATGTAGCCTCCCACCCAAATTTAAATCAAAGCTGTCCCTGGCCACATCCATACCAGGCCTTTATTTCACTTTGGACAGTCATGGCTTCTCCCAAAGAATTCTGGGAAGTGTAGTTAGTGAAGGGTACTGGGAGTTGCTAGGAGATGCCCTGTTCCCCTCACAGACCTTCAATCAGAGCGGCTGACAAACCACTCTGGCCACTGGAGCTCTGTCAGGAGAGTAAGAGTCTCCTCTCAGCACCCTTCACAAGCTACACTTCCCAGGATTCTTTGGGGGAAACTATGACTGTCTAAAGTGAAATAAAGGTCTGATGTGGGTGTGGCCACCTGATTAGGCAAGCTAATCAGCTGTGAGTCTGGCCTTTAGAACACTGACAGTTGGTTCTTTCTGAGCATGCCTGGCGTTATCACTGAGTTCAATGTAAAATTTCTTAAATTAATTAAAAATTAACTAGGCATTTTTTTAACTTTAGACTTCAGATGAAGGTCAGAGTATGGGGCAAGGTCAATACTAAGATTACAGGTACTCTGTGAACATGGCTGATAAAAATAATTTCAACAAATTATGACAACTCTGACAGAAAAAAGTCCAAAAGGGTTCTGGAGTTTTTCTCTCTCTTTTTACACTTTGAACTTTCGATTCTCTCTGAGCATTTTGTGTATCGCCATGACAATTTATTATTATTATTATTATTATTAGTCGCCCATCTGGCTGGTTGTCCAGCCACTCTGGGCGGCGCACAACATAAAAACATATAGTTCACATTAGAGCCTTAAAATTCCAACAATAACACTAAAATCTAACCCACCCCAAAGGCCTGCCTGAAGAGCCAGGTTTTCAGGGTCCGGTGGAAGCTCATAATGGAGGGGGCATGGCGGATGTCATCTGGGAGGGAATTCCATAGAGTGGGTGCCACAATTGAAAAAGCCCTCTCCCTAGTTCTCACCAGTCTAGCTGTTTTAACTGGTGGGATGGAGACAAGGTTTTTTGAGGCTGATTTTGTTGGGCGGCAACATTGATGATGCTGGAGGCGCTCTTTCAGATAGACTGGGCCAAAACTGTACAGGGTTTTAAAGGTCAAAACCAACACCTTGAATTGGGCCCGGAAAGCAACTCGTAACCAGTGCAACTCCTTCAGCACTGGAGTAATGTGGTCTCGCCGGCGGCTACCCTTAATCAGGCAAGCCGCTGCATTCTGTACCAGTTGCAGCTTCTGGACCGTTTTCAAGGGTCACCCCACGTAGAGCGCATTACAGTAGTCTAGGGAGAGGAGACGAGGGCATGTACCACCAATGGGGACAGATTGTTTGGAAGGTAGGGACACAGCCTTCGTATCAAATGGAGTTGATACAATGCCACCCAGCTCACAGCCGAGACCTGAGCCTCCATGGACAGCTGGGAGTCAAGAATGACCCCCCAGGCTGTGGACTTGGTCTTTCAGGGGCAGTTGTACCCCATTAAGCACCAAGTTAACATCCCCCAGTCTTCTCTTGTCTCCCACGAACAGTACTTCGGTTTTGTCAGGGTTCAGCTTCAGCTTATTCCTTCCCATCCAGCCACTCATCAACTCCAGGCACTTGGATAGGGTTTCAACACCCAACCCTGGTGAAGACTTGAATGAGAGATAGAGCTGTGTGTCATCCACATGTGCAGCCCACATCTCCTGATAGCTCCCAGGGGCTTTATATAGATGTTAAACAGCATCAGGGAGAGGATGGAACCCTGTGGGTTGTTAAGCAAGCGTTTCTGAGTTCAGGACTAGAAGTTTTGTAAGTTTTTGTTTTGAAATGATCTTATGGGAAGCATCAGAATAGCATGGGGGATATTTTCAATTTAACATTGCGGAATCCATGCTGACTATAGTATACAGCCACTCTTGTGGCTATATAATACTGCATAAGGAAGGGTTATTCCTTTCTGCCTTTGTTCTTATGGAGTCCTCACATCCTCTGGTCAGTTGTGTGGTATGTAGCCAAAACTGGAGCCATCTAGACATACCAGCAGCCATTTGTCTATCCATCCCAGAGGAATAAACTTGCAGAGGAATAAAAACTTTCATAATTTTTGAACCTTCACATTTGGTCTTGATTTAGCAGCACCAAGCAAATCACATCTCTCAACAGTGAATAGCCTTTAAATTTTACTTAAACATGCATGATTTATTATCCTTATTTTACTTTTCTGATCTCATTCTCCGGCACATATCCTATTATGTTCTTGCTGTTTATATCACCTCCTTAGCCCTATTCAGATGTGTTACTCGTGCAATGTCCCAGTGTGTGAGTGGGGCCATGCCAAGTAGCCATGCACCCAATTTCATGTGTGCTGACTAACCTCACCCCTAGCATCACCACGTATAGCATAAACATCTGTAGGGAAGAAGCCTTCATATGCACAACTGGTCACACAAAGGCTCCCTCCCTACACACCATATATGCAGACACCAGTGGGCATGGCTAGACGGCATGCAGGACATTAGGGGCATGGCTACCCAGCATGGCTCAGCTCCTCATGTGTTTGGATGATACATAAGTAACATATCTGAAAACAGCTCTTGTGATGGTACTTGAGGGCAACTATAACATTCCTAAATGTTTGTTCTTGTGTATCTGATACAATACTGTAATAATTATATAAGCAACATCTTCAGCAGGTAGGTGGTGCTGTTCCATGTCCTAAGCACTAGCTAAGGTTCTGTATCTTGTCTTCTTGTTCTGTCTTTGGGAAGTTCCTGAAAAGGGGTGATCTATGCTGTAGGCCGGGCCCAGCACAAAAGACTGTGCTGCCTGAGGTGGGTGGTAGCTCTGACGAGGACAACCCTACTCCTCTTCCCCCTTCCTGCCCCCTCATTCCTCCACTCTGCTGCAGCCTCCCATGATTCCTCTTCCTTCTCTTGTCCTCCTCAGCTCTTCCTCAGAATGAAACTGGGAGGAGGTGGAGGGGTGGTGGAGTGCTTTGCTCACAGGGTGCATGGGTGGGTGACTGTTGGTGAGCAGGTCAGCCAGCCAATGAGACAATAATTAGGTGGGAGGGAAAGAAAACATCAATTCCCCCCCACCCTGTGCTCACCTCCTAAGAGAATTGCCTTATTCTGCCTCATGATTGAGCTGGCCTTTGTGGACTCTGATGTTCCTCTAAGCAAGTATTACAAAACTAGTTCCCAGACTTAGAGCAGGGGTGGGCCACCTGTGGGCCTCCAGATGTTGTTGAACTACAAGTCCCACCATCCCTGACCATTGCCCATGCTTGCTGAGGCTGATGGGAGATGGAGTCCAGCAATATCTAGAGGGTCTCAGAGTCTCTGTCCCTGTTTTAGAAGGCTCCAACTAGCTCATATTTTATTTTAACCCTTACAGCAACCATGTTGCTGTTATCTCCACCCCCACCCCAATGCAGATGGAGGCTGAGATACAGTCACTTACCCAATATGACCTTCTAATTTCATGGCAGAGACAAGATTCAGATCTCAGTCTTCCAAATCTATATCTCAGTTTCCTACCCATCACAACATGCCACCTCTGGTGACAATCAGCTGTTGTACTGGAATGACAATATGTACCCCCAAATCTACATACTTTTGAAATGTAGCAAGTTGGAATTCTTATCATTTATGTAGCATTTTCAGAAAATGTTCCATGTTTTTCATTCGCTCAGCAATCTGTGTAACCAAGTAGGCTAGTCTACTATATATTTTGGAAAGTTTGTTCACTATGCATTTGGACACCTCTTAAGATATTGTAACCAAATTTTGCATGGTGGTTCCTGAGATCAAGGAGCAGGTTTTAGTCTGTTTAGATACAATTGGACACCATTCTGAATCAGGATGGCAGACTGAACCTTTGAAAATTGCACTGATTTCAACCACTGATTTCAAAATGGCACTGATTTGGGGGGTGTCTTAGAATTCTCAAGCAATGCCGGCTACAAGCCTTCTAGTGTACCTGTACTGTATAATTGGGGTGGGATGGGGGAGGAAACGAATAGCTTTTCACCCATTGCTGGCTGAGGTAACATTTTGAATCAGGAGCTGTCCAGTTCACAGCTCAAACCCTTGGGCCACAACTTTAGATACCCTGATATTATCTCTTCATCAGACGTAATTGATTAAGATCCACTTCATATTTTTACATACTTATTTCCAGACTCCCACATTATAAGGCCATAGGACAGTGGAAGAACATAGAAAACTACCTTGGACCACATCGGATTATTTATCTACTGTTCATATTACCTCCTTTGACTAGTAGCAGCACTCCAGGGTTTTATTTTATTTAACCTGTTAGTCACTGATTATCTGAAGGTCTTCAAACAACATAACAACATATTAAAAACAAAAATAAATAATAATACCATAAGACCACAAAGCAGAACAAACAACCCGCAGAACAGCCACATGAAGCTTGGCAGCCACTAATAACAAAAACAACATCATTTTGATCTATCAGATGCCTGGGGGGGGGAGTTTTTACCTGGTGTTAAAAAGATGTCAGTGAAGCTACCAGGCAGATCTCGCTGGGGAGAGCATTCCACAGATGGGGAGCCACGACTAAAAAGGCCCTCTCCTTTGTCACCACTCTCTGAGTGTCCCTCAGAGGGGGGACCTGGCCTCAGAAGAAGATCTAAGGGTATGAGAAGGTTCATACTGGGAGAGGCGTTCAAGAAAATATTGAGGTCCTGAGCTGTAAAGAGCTTTATAGGTAAAAACCAGCACTTTGAATTGGTCTCAGAAATATACAGGCCACCACTGTAGTTATAACAGAATCAGTGTTATATTATCTGTTTTCCTCAAACCTGTCAGCAGTCTGCACTACCTGAAGCTTCCTAACAATTTTCAAAGGCAGCCCCATGAAAAGCACATTGCAATATTCCAACCTTGGCTCACTGTAGCCAAGTCATCCCTGTCCAGATAGGGTTGCAGTTGGGCCATCAAGCTAAGCTGATGGTAGGCATTCTGTGCCACCAAAGCCACCTGTGCCTCAAGTGACAGCAATGGATTCAGGAGAACCTGCTTCTTCTGGGGGGGGGTGTCCCTATCTAGAACAGGCCGCATATCACCCAACCAGTCAGAAGAACTATCCATCAGCAGCATCTCAGTCTTGTCTTGTCTGGATTAAGTTTCAGTTTATTGGCCTTCATCCTGTCCATGATCACAACCAAGCACTGATTCAGCACATGCACCACTTCACCTGCAGGAAGAGGGAAAGGAGAACCAGAGCTGCGTGTTATCAGCATACTGATGACAATGCAGTCCAAAACAATGCATAGCCCCATTCAGTGGTTACATATAGATGTTCAACAATATGGGAGACAGAACCAACCCTTGCAGGACCCCATATTAGAGAAGCAGCCAAGCAATGCTCCTCAAGCACCACCTTCTGGAGTTAGCCATCCAAATGACCATGATATGGTGCCCCTAATAACTAACTGAGACAGTCACCCCAGGAGGATATCATGGTTAATGGTATCAAAAGCAGCTGAGAGATCAAAAAATATCAACAGAGGCACATTCCCCATCTCTCTGCCGACACAGGTCATCATACAGGGTGACCAAGGCAGTTTCCATACTGAAATTAGGCCTGAATCCTGATTGAAATGGATCTAGAAATAATCTGTTTCCTCCAAGAGTACCTGGATCTGGTTGGCAACCACCCTCTCAAGAACCTTGCCCAAAAAAGGGACATTTGCTACTGGGCTAAACTTAGTAAGATCTTCTAGGTCAAGGGAAGTCTTCCTTAGGAATGGTCTTACTACCACCTCCTTCAGGTAGCCTGTGGCTACTACTTCTTGAAGAGAAACATTAATTACCTCCCTGGCCCATCCAGCTGTTCCCTCTCTGTCACATTTGATAAGCCATGAGAGGCAAGAATTCAACACAAAAGTGGTTGCATGAACCTTATCCACATCCTCAGGCTGCAGCAACTGAAATTCATCCAAGGAGATTGGACAAGAAAGTGCTCCAGACCAGGCCAGGACCATCAGCATCAATGATGGCATCCAAATCCTGGTGGATGGAAACAATTTTATCCTCAAAATGCTTAGCAAACATGTCACAGCAGGCTTATGATGGCTCTGCCACCTCGCTGGGGCCAGAATGTAATAAACCCTTTGCCACTCTAAACAGCCCTGCTGGACAGCAAGCTCAGGATGTAATGGAGGTGGAGAAGTAAGTTTTCTTCATTGCCTTCACTGCCACTGAAATGGCTGGGACATGAGCACATACCTGTGTTTGATTACATTCACTGGGAGTTTTTTTCCACCTGCACTCATGCTGTCTCTCTTCTTGCTTCATCCCTCTTAGCTCTGGGATATACTACAGAGCTTTCTGAGCTCTGCCAGCTGGAAGAGGATGCTCAGGTGCAATTGTGTTGACCTCCTGGGTCATCTCCATATTCTGCAGATTGACCAAGGCTTCGACAAAAGAGCTGGCCATGGTAACCGGAAAACTCCCCCAGAGCTCTCTGAAAACCATTTGGATCCATTAGTCTCTGGGCATGGACCATCTTGATAAGGTCCCAATGCTGCAAAGGGAAAAGACCATTGCTAGTCTAAAGCTCACCAGGAGGTGATCTGGGCATGACACAGGGATCTCCAGCAAGTAGTCTATTGCAAGGGTAGTTAATGCAGTGCCCTCCAGATGTTGTTGGACTCCAACTCCTATCAGCCACAGCAAGCATGGCCAATGGTCAGGGATGATGGGAGCAGGGGAAGACATAAAATTAGCTTCCCTATGTCTATTAAATCTTTTTATATTCTGCACTCAAAGCAAGTGCACTACCACGAAGACATAGTCCTTCCCCTTCATTGCCTGAAGAAGTCTCCAGTTTGATATTTCCATGCAAAAGGAATTCAGGTTGCAGGTGAGGGGAAAGACCTTTGCCAGATATCTTGGAGAACCGTGTAGCCAATACTAGCTTAGGTTGGCCGACAGTGTGACATTATGTAGGGGTAGTCTGCATGGTACCCTTCAGGTGTTGTGGATTACAACTCCTATCATCCCTGGCTTTCGGCCATGCTGCTAAGCTGATTAGAATTGGAGTCCACAACACCACATTGGCCATCCCTCTCTAGAATGAACAAAGCAAGTTCATGCATATATCATTTCAGTCTCAGGAGGTGAAACAGCTTTAGTGGATTTTCCTTCCTCATGGAAGGCATTTTATCTCTGGACAGATTCATTTTTATTTCAGGCTGTGTCTCTGAAGAAAGGAATGTGTACAAAGTTCCAAAGTTCCTTAGTATTTTTAGTATTCTTAGCATTTTAATTTTAGTGTTTTGTATTTAATGTTGTAAAGATAGTTATATGTTCATCTTTTTCTAATTACTTTTTGACTTGTATTTAATGGGTTTAATTATATTAATCTTAGTTTTTGCTGTATGTTTAAATTGTTGATTTGATGACCAGGTGGTTTTAAATTGAATGTAAAGTGTTTTTACTTGATGTACACCGCCCAGAGAGCCTTGCTATGGGCAGTATAAAAATTGAATTAAATAAATAAATAAATAAATAAATAAATCATGGTTTCTGCTGCAGCAATTTGATACAATCTGTTATGCAAAGAGCAAGTGATGGCCTTGCCGGTGGCTGCTGAAACAATGTGGGGTGTTTACACACACACAAATCTGAATTGGCTCCAGAGCCTCCTTAAAAAACAAAAGACAAAGGGAGAATAACTTTTGCATGTCATATCCACCCTGTCCTTGGAGCCAAACAGTGACGCCAAGGCACTACCCATTTGTCATTTCAACCACAATCTAATCAACTGCACTGTTGAAAACAGCCAGGCCTATCAATGCTGCCCAAAGGGTTGCTGTGAAATGTCACTCTATCACCAACAGGAAAATCAATATCCATGGTGTTTATGGACCAAGCTTTGGGACACATTAGCCTAATTCCTTAAAAACTTCCTCAATGATAGATGTTGACATAACCATAGAATACTGAGATCCTGTCAACTGAGTAGGTTGACACAGAGTTTACTTGTTAGACTATGCCGTGTGTGGTTGTGTTACATGCTTTGCATGCAAAAGGTGCCAGGTTCAATCCCTGTTGTCTCCAGGCATAGATGGGGAAAGACTCCTGCTTGCAACCCTGAAGAGTTATTTCCATACTGATAGTATTGTCAGCATCAACAATACTCTGCTAGATGGACCAAAAGTCTGATGCAGTAACAGGCAGCTTCCTATGTTCCTATAATCCTCCTGCTTCTAATTTGTGTGAACCTGTGTGTAATCTGTGGAATTTTTCAGAAGATATCAGAACAAATTTCTCAAACTTTCTTTTTCTCAGCCCCACTCCCCAGGAAAAGAAGGCCACTTTGCAAATTTCCCTCTGGCTTTATTTTGCTGGGGCCACTATTCCCACCCACCACCCACAGTGTCCCCAAACAATGCTAGGTCCAGGATATTGTGGAGGATGCAAAATGTTGCTATTACTGTCACCTGCATTGTCAGGCGGGGGGGGGGAGAGAACGAAGCAGTGTTTCTGCCACTGCTAATGATGACCCACCCCTCTGAGAAATTGTTGAACAATTTCCCCCAGAGAAATATGATGAAATTGATATATCTCTCCCACCGCCCCAGAGTGGAGAATTTTGAGAGCCCAAGTTGTGCCTCCAAGTCTCATCTTGGACAAGCAATCCACAAAGATACCTCGTTGATGGTACTGAAAGCTACTGAGAGGTGCAGGAGGATCATCAGGGTTGCAGTCCCCCTGCACTGTCCCTCAACAATGGGCTTCTACCAGGCCAACCAAACTGGGCAAGAAGCTGAACTGGAATAGATTTCTCCTCTATATAATCCATTATTGTGTCTTCCAGGAAAGTCTGGGGTTGGGCCAATGCTCTGGTGAAGAATCCAACTAAGAGGCTCTCTTTTCAGTCAATGAGGAAACACAACTCCATGATGTAAAATCATCAAAACAGGTTGACAGACAATAATGCCAAAACAAGTAACTGTATGTGTTTAAAAGTGAGCCAGTTTTGCAGATTCAAGACTCTGGGAGCAGTACCAACACTGTACACCCATAAGCTTATTTGAAACTGAAATTCACTCCATACACTGAAATGTAGAACTCAGCTATCAAATATAAAAGGCAGACGTTGACATATTTAGGATTGTTTACATACATATTCAAGTTCAAAATTTGAGTGCAACCATTTCCCCCCACATTTATTTTAGTACTCATATTCTGCCTGACCCTGCTCTCTGTCTCTGTCTCTCTCTCATATCCTAGACTATACCAGTTCAAAGTGCAAGGTGTGTATATGGTTTGGGATGTGGGGGGATTGCTGTTTGAACACTCCCACCCAAAAAAACTCCCTGAATGTAGAAAAATAGCATGTTAGGGAAGGAAAGTTAGGCTAGAACTGTTCTTCCTGACATACTACTTGTCTTTATGGAGGGAGATTTATTATGTGGCCAGCATTGAAACAGGTGTTTCCCCCTTCTAGAGTCTAATGTGGTACAGTCAGCAAAAAGTTTAGCATTTGATTCTGTGGACTGTATAAACTGGGACTGGCTGGCTAATGGGTGTTTATGGAATAAACTAATCTCCATTAAGCAGGCTTGGGCAGGCAGGCCCAGGACTCTATGGCTGAGCCGCAGAGACACATGCTTTGAATGACATCATGACATACACACTCTTCCAGCCTCTACTTTGAAAACTCTTATGCAGAATAACCTCTGGGCTCATGCAAGCAAAACCTATGGCTGATATATGCATGCATTTGAAGACAAACATATGTAATGTTGCCAATTATAATAAGGGAAATGTGAATGTCACCAACTGACCTTTACTTTATTGTATTTTTGTTTACATAACAGAAAAGTAGTTAATACACCCAGCTAGCCCTCACTCCTTAATACTTCCTTGTTTATCTTGCCTCTTGGCCAGAAGCTGCTGCCATGCAGATTTTCCAGTGGAAGACTTTAAGGTGCATGCTTGAGATCACTTAAAATGGATTAGGTACCCTTCTACTAACATCAAGCAGTTAAAGAGAGCTAAGAAGGTAACATAGGCATTTAGGAAGCTGACTTATACCACTGGTCCATCTAGCTCAGTATTGTCTACACCAACTGACAATGGCACTCCAGGGTTTCAGGCAGGGAACCTTTCCCAGCCATACCTGGACATGCCAGGGACTGAATTCACATTTTTGATCTGTGAGCTCAATGGGTTATTCCAGACAAATGTGCACAGAGTGCATGGTTATGATCGTCTGATGTACATGGCCCAAGGCTGGGTCTACATTAGTGGCTCTATCTCCCACAAGATTTGTGGGGCACACTGTACTTCTTCAGTCAGAGAACATGGCACAAGTTGATGTGACAAAGGCCATTCTTTACTTTGTATATCTTTATTTACAACATTGGTTTGCTCTTGGATTCAGACTTCTTCCTTTCAGATGGTAGCCATGATCAGGAATTCATTTTATTAGCTGTATCTTATTCAAAAATCTCATTGGAAAACTGAAATTTAGGGACTACCATCCATGCTTTTATAACCTCCAGGCTTAACTAATGCAGTACCCTTTTACATGGAGCTGCTGTTGTAACAGGGTGGCCATTAGGGATGAGGGAGAAATTCAGTTCACATTTAAAGGCAAACCTACCTAATTCACACAATACGCAAACTAAAAGACAGCAATCCTTAGAAATTTGCACTCCTCTGAATTTGCAGTGCAGTTCTCAGCCAAGTAATATGTACAAAAATGTAAACACTAGGGTCAGTAGTGTAAATTCAGAAGTGCAGGGTCTCTTCATGATAGTCACATCACTCCCCCTCACAAACACACCCCCATGATTCACCAACTCTTCTGCAATTACATTATTATAGAACCAGAATAAAACTGATATGTGCATAGGCTTCCCTCCTCCTCAGTCTCTCTGTCTGAGGGCTAAACTCTGCCAGAAATATTTTGATTTTAAAAATTCTGAAATGAAGCCAAGTGTGGGGCTAGGATTTGGAAGGCTAAAGTACTTTGCCACAAAGCTCACTTCTAACTTACCCTAGGAGCCAATCAGCATTTAAGGGGAGGCATTTGTTAGCTACTAAGAAGAGTCTTCTCGGTGACTGACTCACCTCCACAAGAGGGCAAGGAAGCATGTTATTAGCCAAGTGAGATGATGCTTCGCAGTGGCTAACACACTCCTCTTTCATGCTGATTGGCTTGTACATAGCGACCCTGCTGGGACCCTGCTCCCAAAAAAGTAAGGGGTCTACAACCCCCCAACCCCAGACAACTACACCATTGACTATGGTAAAATGCACATTAATTAAAATGCATATATTAGTGAAAATAACATACAATATAATTAGGGGAAATTGTTTTGCAAAAAAATGTACGTTAGGCAAAGCTGCATATAAATTGTGCATATTAAAAGATACTCATACTAAACTGCTGATGGCTTTTTATGAGGCCTTTTTATCAAAATCTCACGGATGTGGAAATGGGGAGAACTGAACTTAAGAAAAATGAGAAAGTGAAATTGACAGATTCATGCATCCCTAGGCCATGTGTCTTAACATAGGGCAAACCTCTATTTTAAGGTGTCTACGTGTGGTTTAAGGATGAGGAACTATATGAAGAGAAAGCAGGAGCCTTGAAGTTGCTCATCAATAATTAGCAGCTCCTCCTCAGCAGCCTGAGGCACACGCCAACTGGTGTCTTCCCAACTATGGTGAGATGTACTGTATTTCTATTTAAATTATAGTAATTCTTTCTAAATTGGCTCCTATACTATTAATGACCGTTTGCAAATTTTATGCAAATTGGTCTCCTTTTTTTGGTACTGCAAATCCTCTTCTTTTTTTTTTGGCAATGCATAATTGGCCACCCTACCTTATAAAGTGTTCCGAGGCAGCAGCTGATGCAGAACCCAACTGTGCACCTCTTGTCCCTGCATTGACCACCAATGCATTTATGCTGCTTTTGCACTTAATCCCCCATACTGCTTTTTTCATTTCATTTTGAATTTGTATGCTGCCTTTCTACAGTATTTTGCTGTAGCCAAAGCAGTTTAAAACTCATAGGAATGACAAATTACACAACAAAAACCACATCCTACAAACAATTTGAACAAATGAAGTTACAATAAACAGCATAAGTGGAAAAAAATTAAAATGAATAACAATGAAATTCAAAAGCCCATTTCATATATTACAAGATATCTACTAAACAAAATATCAGCAAATAATTAAACAATAACTCCCAACAACTACAATAAACCATTAAATTATTATAAACCATTAAATAATTATAAACAACCAAAACAATAATATCAAATACACAATACATAAAATAGCACCAATGCAAAAAAAATGTTTTTAATGTGGAGGAGTTTAAAGTCCAGGATGTGGGCATCTTCTGAAAAGGAAATTCTGCAACACAGAATGTTGTACCCCCTTAAACCATAGCCCACCATATCAACTTCACTGGAAACAATAATAGGAAGTTGTAAGCACATATTGGAATCGATTGTTTCAATAGCTAGTCTGGACGCCTAGCATAATCCAGGCTAATTCCGTCACAAAGCTTATGTGTACTTAGTGCAACATTCTTTGCACACTTCTAAATATCTCTGTTGAATGCAAATCCACTTGGCTTGCAGGATCTCCAGCTGCCTTCCAGTTGCTAATAGCAAGCTGAGGAGAAAAGCATGCCAGTGGGCCATTTTTAAAATTGGTACTCATAAAACTGAAAATTCATGCTTGGAAGCCGTCACGTTCTTATAGTACAGATGCCAATTAAGATACAAATTTTCCCTGTTTGAACATACAGCCACTTGTTTACACTCATCCTTCTCTAAGGGTTGGTTCACACAAACGATTGTACAACATCACCTGATAATCAGATTTCATCACTTGGTGTTGATGATTCAGCGGTTTGTGATATGAAGTGATATGAAAGTTTTAAGCAATGGTGTTAAAACTGTAAAGGCTGCTTTCACACACACTGCAGTCATTAACTGATGAACATATGTGTATGTAACTGCTCACTAAACTTGTGGTAATGTGACCAGACAATGTTATTTAGTTGTCATTGAAGGATTTGTAATAAAGGCAAAGCTGAGCTGAAGTTTTTGCAAGTTCGGTATTAAAATATTCATGCTTGTTGTGGAAGAACCTTTCATGCCAATTGCATGTAGATTGAAAATGTTTATTTGCTTTTCTTCTAAGCACTGTTCGGACAGAACCTCCCTAAACAATATTCAAGCAGTGATTTCTTTTTTCTTTTTTTTTAAAGGCTCCAGTAGGGATGGGGGAAGAAATTTGATTCAGTTCACATTTAAAGGTGAACATACCTAATTCAGCTGGCAGAAACAGAATATGACTTCCTGTATGCTATCCTAAAACTTGAAAGCGCCATTATAACCTTATGTACTTGCCAAAGTGAGGAAAACTCTGGTGCTCCAGTAGGTGATACAATTGCACTTGCTTTGAAAAAGCCCCTTGTTCTTGTTATAGCTCACAGACTACAGTTTTTGGAGGGGGGGCAGGAAAAAAAAAGCTTTTGGAGGTTTTGCACTTATGCTTGTCTGTGACTTGCCTGAAATTGCTGGGGTGGAGGGATCAAAAGTACTCCCAAAAACAAGTGTAAGCAAAACAAAACTAAAAATATTGGTTTGGCTATACTCTAAATAAAACCCCTCAGTTTTGAACAAGCCATTGCAATATCTCAAAATCAAACATGGGTGCATTGCCTCCCTATAATCAGCTATTTTATATGAGGCCAAGGGAAAAATTGACTAAATTTCTTATAGTCACATTTCCCTATTAGAAATATCAATCAGTGTTAGGAAATAGTGGTAGAAATTTATTTATTTATTTTTCTTTTATCCATACAAAATGAAATGGACTTAATTTACTTATTAATGAATTTCTAAATACCAACCTCCAAAGCAGATCACAAATCAATATTCGACTTAAATTTATCTTCTTTAACAAAATGATATTAAATGTTTGATAACAATCCTTTTATTATAAAATCAGAATATATAAGTCTGGGTGTTCCATGATTTCTTTCTGCCCAGTACTAATCATGTGAACTTCGAAGTAAGACCCATTGATTTTTTTAACTATATCCATTATTGTCCCAGACTGTGATACAGGTAGGCAGGGACCACATCTGTAGGAATACTTTAATGTATTTGTTCTTCAGAGGCTGATTTCAATGTAGCACAACTGCCCACTGGATTGTTACCAATGCCTTTATTAAAGCCAAAACGTCTCACAGTTTTCATGAACATTTTTGGCAGTGCTGAAAAACACCTCCCCTTTTTGGTGAGTTTTCAGCACATCTTGTGAAAATCTTCACACTATTAATTTCTATTGCCCTCACTTGCCCTAACTCTCAATTACCAACATTTGCCTTCAGTTACATTGCCTTTCAGCTAAACTGGATTGACTATGTGGTGTTGGGACATCATCCAGTTCATTGTGTGAACCCTAACTGAACATGATCACTTGTATACCTGACCCAGGAATGAGGAAGAAGCAGCAGCTACAGAAACCAATGGCACCAAATGGAATAGAAAAGGGTTTTTTTGGGGGGGGGGTTCAATTTCATGGAAACTGGCAGGTTATTTTTATCTCAAGGGTGAAAATGAAGATTATTTGCTCTTCTGTACTTGTAATGTTAAGCTATCTTGTCCTGCTCCTTAAAAATGTGTTTTTAAATTTGTATATTTGTTTTTAATGTTTTTAATTGTTGTAAACCACCCAGAGAGGTTCGGCTATGGGGCGGTATACAAATGCAATAAATAAATAAATAAATAATAAAAGTTTCTCTGTCATTTTCTAGCACACTCTCTACCTTCCTTCATAATAGGAGGGGTTTTCTTTTAAAGCTCCTTTATGTGTTATGTTAAATAAAGCCTCTGTATTATATAGAATGCATTTCTCAGTTAGTACTGTCAGGGGGAGATCTACAAAGCACATTCATCTGCCTGTGAGGTCTGCTGCACTGTATATAAATCATCCAGGCAGTCTAAACACACTCCTTCTTTTCTCCAATGTGTGTGGGGACCTCCCTATTGGGAGACGCCACTAAATATACCAGGATTATCACGGCAAATGTGCCAAAATGTATAAGCAGCAGGGAGAAATGATTGAAGCTGGGTTGTAAACTGAGCCATCTCAAAATACAAGTAAATTGCTTGGTTTGCAAACACATTAAATAATTTCTTGCTTTCATCCTAAAGTCACTAAGGAGGACATTTGGGGGGCTTGAAAGCATTTAAAATCAAAGCAAGAGAAAAGTAACATGCTAAAGCAGTTCCATGAATTCAGCCAGGCTGCATGAGCTTAACATAAAGCAGAACATTGCAGTCCCTCTTACATGTAGTGTGACTAATCTACAAAGGCAAACAGTGGACACACTGTTCCCAACAGTCTACACACAATGATTTGCAAGAGGTCATGAACTAAGGCTTTCTATGCTAGCTCACGTAATGGAATGGAACAAATGGGAATTGTGGTTAGCAGCTCTCATGCACTTAGCTGATATGCCGAGTACACTACATTTTTGTATGCCAGAGACCCAGGTTTATCTTAACAGACCTAGATGGTTGCTGTCGATACAGCATCAAGGCTACGGAGAATCTAGACATGATGCTAAACACATCACTTCCTGCTTAACAGTAGGTTGGGCTGATTTTCATCCAAATCTTGGTGCATGAGGAGGGGGATTTAATCCTTTACTCTTCCATTGTGGTCCCAA
Organism: Rhineura floridana; assembly: GCF_030035675.1. Taxonomy (NCBI): domain Eukaryota; kingdom Metazoa; phylum Chordata; class Lepidosauria; order Squamata; family Rhineuridae; genus Rhineura; species Rhineura floridana. Next base: position 36,455,031 of record NC_084482.1, on the reverse strand, counting down.
CAAAAATCATCCACAAAAATCATCCACCCTCACCCACATCGTGGCTGTTATTAACCCTGATAAGTGTCCCAGGTTAACTGCTTCTGAAAACCAGTTGCCGGAAGCCTCAGGAGGGGAGAGTGTTCTTGCACTCGGGTCCTGCTTGCGGGCTTCCCCCAGGCACCTGGTTGGCCACTGTGAGAACAGGATGCTGGACTAGATGGGCCACTGGCCTGATCCAGCAGGCTCTTCTTATGTTCTTATGTTCTCTTGCACTGCAATTGGAGGAGGCACACCTATTATTAATATACAAAAAGACAAATCAGCAAGTTACATGATTGGCATCTCTTTTTTTTTTTTTTCAATAATTTTTATTCAAATTTTCATAAAACATACAAGACAAAATCATAAAACATTCAAAGACAAAAAACAAAATCAAAAATAGTTAAACAAAAAGAAAAAAAGAAAAAAAAAAATAAAAAATAAAGAGTAAAATATTGACTTCCCATTTGTCAAAGATCAAATCAGTTATAAGTCTATAATATATAGCAATCCTGTCTCTTAAGTCATATTATAAAATCACTTTCCTCCAGTAGTTATCTTACTTAATCATCAAATCTCATAAACATTACTTTATTCTTTCCACAAAAAGTCAAAGAGAGATTTCAATTCTTTAAGAAATATATCTATCAATTTTTTTTTTCCAGATAAGCATATCGATTAATCCATCTCATTACTAATTATGATAATCTTATTGTCATAACCATAGTCAAAATAAACATTTCAATTAATCCATCACATCAGAATCTGTTAGGTTCAGTAATTTCAGTAGCCATTGTTCTATTATCTCTATTAGTTCCATTTTCCATCTTCCATCTTCAGTAGTCTTGTTAAGTCCAGTAATTTCAATATCCAATCTTCCATTATCAGTATTCCATAATAATCTTGCTGTCAAAGCCATAGTCATATAGTAAGAGTCTGATGGGAATTACCTCTATCCCAAATATTTTCTTGCCATCCATTCTGAATAGGTTGCTGAAATACTGCTGTAAAATCATATCTCTGTTCTTTTTTTCAAAATACACTGGGTCATCTCTTAAAAGTTTTTCCATTGTCACATGGCTGCAGTTAATTCCATAGATTTTCTCTATATTGGGCTCCATCACATCATTCCAGTCCAGAAGATAATCCATGCCATTGATAACTTTATCTCTAGAATCTTCATTAATTTCTTCAGAGATAACATTGAGTTCCAAACAATAGATTTTATTTCTAAAGTCCATAGACTCCAAATCTTGTTCCTGTTCCACGTTTGTTCCAATCTCCGGGATCTCCTCTCTCACAGGGACCCCTATTCCAGTCTCCAGGGTCTCCTCTCTCACAGGGACCCCTGTTCCAATCTCCGGGGTCTCCTCTCTCACAGGGACCCCTTCCAGGGTCACCTCTCTCACAGGGACCCTTATATCTTTAATCTCCTGCTTCATTTTACTCAATTCAATTTTCGTTATCTCAATCTCATCCATTATTTTCTGAAACATAGTTATTTCCAGATTCTCAGCCACTTTCTTAATTGCCATTTTAAAAGAAAAATATAGGAAAACCACTTCTTATTTCAGCAACAATTGGGTTAATACTCCAAACTTGGTGACATCACAGTATAAACAGAGCAGACAGCCTTATCTCTCCAATAGTTAAGTAAACAAAATGCAGTTCCCAGGATCGAAACAATTAATGGCAATCGTCAAGAAACAGATTCGTCAAAATAAAATAGACCAAAAAGAGAGTAGTCTCAAAACAGTATAATATTTTTCAAAATAAAAATCTGGAATAGAAATCCCTCTTCTGTGTGTATCTTTAGAATGCAAATCCAGGACAGCTTTTTGCAACAAAAACAGAGATAAGCTATTAATTAGTGCGTAGCAGAGAGAAGTTACGGCTCCCCAGTGAGATGTCAAAAACCGATCAATCTGGCAAATCTCTTTTAAACAGCAACAATTTAAGTCAAGTAAAAGAAAAATATAGAAAGAAGGGTGCTTGCCTGTTAATGCGTTCTCTCTTAGAAGATAAGATGAACGTTCGCTTTAACAGATAGAGCTTGCTGTTGAAAATCCGTCCCACCTTCGTCGGCTGGACCTCGTCCCATAAATTAATGAGATCTGGTCGTCCCAACAAAAATAGGCTTTGAGGTTAATCTCTTCGTTTCTCCCTACCCGGGAGAAGTTTAATCAGTCAAAAAAAAAAAAAAAACTGACTGATATATCTGAATAAGCTTCTTTTGAGGCAGGAGCCCGTCTCAAAAGCAGGCACAGGCTAAGTCACCCTTCCCGGAAGTCTCACATGATTGGCATCTCATGTAGTTAGGCCCTAATACAGCTGGCTCACTTATAAGTATGCATTCTCAGTACAGCCATTCTGAATTCATCATCACCAGCTCTGATTTCTTCCCAATCCCAGAGTGGTATATCTGATAGTGTTGAAGGAAAGACAAAAAGAAAAAAAAATCTGAAAGTCTTGACTCATTGGTCTTTTATTCCAGGATGCATGCAAACAGCAACAGGCTTCTCTCTGGTAGGTGAAGTTCACAGTTCATCTGACATTCAATGCTTTTTCAATGGAGGCAGGTCACCAGTTCAGTGACAAATGACTGGACACCATGATATCAAGTAATGTACATGCAATCGTCAATCAATCCTCCTAAGCTTTATTTGTTTTGCACTGTAATTTTTAGATGGCAAGCTCCTTGGGAGCTGTCCTTTCTGTGCTATTGCAAAGGACCATGCACATTGGTGGCGCTAAATGAATGAAGATGTATAGCCTCGCTGAATCTATAAGAGCGGCCTTCTATTGAAGAGCATTTGGCAGCTTCTCTTCCTGTGGGCATGTTTCCGTCCCTCTTGGAGCATCTCACGCAGTACGTGCAATGCACACATACAAGCAGAGTGTTTTATCCCATAAGGATCCCTTGCCAGATCCTGAGGACAAAGACAGCTTCGAGGCTGCCTTCTCACTGCCCTTTCTTGCAATAGTTTCTGGGGTGAGAGACCAATGGTTCACACTAGTTTCTAGCCACAAATGCCGTATGTACAGAAGGTCAAAGGGCTATAAGTAGAGCTTTATGATCATTCGTAGCACCACATTGAAAGTCAGTGACCGCCTGCACTGACTTGCTCCCAGATTCCTCCACCCTGTCGGGACTAGGGATGGGAAAGAAATTCAATCCAGTTTGCATTTAAAGGTGAAAGTATCTAATTCACATTTCCCAAAACGAGATGAGGATCAAAACATATCCATCCTTCTAAATTTGCACTTCTTCAAATTTGGCAGTGCAGTTCTCCAGCCAAGCAAATTGTACAAAAATTCATATGTGCATATAAATGCATCTATTGGTGAGAATAGCGTAATGAATTATTTTAGGGAAAATTGCAAAAATGTATATATGGGGAAAATTGCATACAAAGCTGGCTATATTAGGAGAAATGCACACTAAAATGTTGTTGAAGAGTTTTCATGAGGACTTTAAAAAGAAAATTTGCAAGCTGATGTGTAAATGTAGAGAACTGAAGAGTGAAAAAAATGAGAAACTAAGAGAAAGCAAAACAGACAAATTCACCCATCCCTAGCCAGGACTAGGCAGGAGCTGGATCTGACACAAACCCCATCCAGAAGCCTGAGCAGCCTCTACTCGTTCTGAGCCCGGTTGTGATCAGCCATGCTCTGAAATTCCCTTTCTGGAGGCACTCAGCCGGAATCCAGCACACGATTAGCCAATGGTACTGTGTACATTCTTGTAACTTGCCACACTTGCCTGCAAGATGCAAATTTGTGTGATGCAACAGAGAAAGTGAAATCTGTGCCATCTATGAACATCTACTCTGTGGGGGGTGGGGAGGGCTAAACTTCACTCTAAGCTTGTTTAGGATCAAGATGCTCTCGGCAGGAGGCATGGAATGAAAAGGCTTGCTGAGCAAGAGGCAGAAATTGAAACCACTGTCACATTCAGATTGAAAACAGCTGGCTTTGTTTTTAATTCTGCTATCTAGAAATGAAGGAGGGGAAATGCTCTCTCCTTCCACTCAGAGAACATAATGACCTCCAGGTGTTCAGCCATAAACATCATTGCATTGGTCACTTCAGAGCAGTATCTCTTTTTCTCTTGTAAAGGAACAGTCAACAAGATGCCCTCTTAATGTCGTTGGACTCTAGATCCTGCCAGTGCAGCCAGCACAGCCAATGGTCAGGGATGATGCAAGCTGGAGTCCAGCAACATCTGGCAAGAGACCAGGTTGGCTACCCCTGCTGTAATAGGATTCATAATAAGAAAAAGCAATCTACAAAGAGTCAAATCGTACCTTGCCTTAAGCAGGAGACAGTGACAACTGGCAGAACGCCATCTATGCCGAGCAGCAGAACCAATGGGGCTGTGTCCCATTGGTCTTACTGGCAGGTGTGGTGACTTGGTGGTGGAGGAGGCAGGGGATGGCTGGGTCTGCACTATGCAGTGAGCAGCTGTTGGCTAACCAGAAATGCCCAGTGCATGCATGACCCTGGTGATGATGTCAACTTAGCATTGGCACTGCAGGCCAATCAGCAGCCTCAGTCCTGCATGCTTCTGTCCCAATTACACCTAATTCTGTTTCCACTTTCCAGTAACCACTGTCAAGAGTGTGAAGAACATACCCTTCCTTTTGGTCAACACCCAACAGCCGTGGTTATTTCCTGTTCTCTAGCCCCCCCAGCCCCACCCCCAACCCACTATTGGCTGCAGATATCATTGTTCAAGAAAACATAATCTATGGCAGAGGTAGCCAACCTGGTGCTCTCCAGATGTTTTGATCTACAGCTACCATCATTCCCAACAGCATGGCCAACATTCTGAAATAGTCCTGTCCACTCTATAATCTCTCAGTATTATGCCATTTTATTCCGCTGCTTGTATAGAAAAGACTCTTCAGGTGGCATCATCAGCCTGCTGCTCTCCAGATGTTGTTTCATGGTGTCTCCATCAAGCAAACCGTAAGTGGTAAACCAAGAACAAATTGTGGTTTGTTGAAGTGAGACAATGGTTTATACTAGGTTACATGGCAGCAGCGGGACCAGAGGAGGAGCAAAAGCAGCCATGATTTTTGCTCTGGGTACCCACACACTTGCTCATTCTCACTAAGCCATAGTGTGGCTTAGTGTTACATGCAAGCCAGGCCCGTGTGTTCTATGAGGCTTACTTCCACATAAGCATATATAGGATTGAAACCTTGGGAGACAACTGTGATGTTCCTATATATTAGTGTATATATGGTAAGTGCTGGTTGTTTAGAGTATACATGGTAAGTAGTGAAAGAGGAGGGGGAGTGAATGGGCAATAGAATGCTTGATGATTGGCTGAATGTTTAAAATGGCTGACAGTATAAATGAAAGGATGACAGGTAAATCTGGGGGAATGTGAGGTGGTGAATTGTGGAATCTGGGGGGAGAAGAGAAAGAGTGGATTGCTTGGTGGGGTTTAGAGAGTTGTTTACCAGGAGGGAGGTGGAGTTCGGATTAGTATTGAGTAAAACCATATGCTTATGTGCCTTAAGAAGAAATCTTGTTAATCTTGTTAGCTTTGTTATCTTTAATAAATACTTAATTTGGTTTACCAAAGGCCTGATCCTTGGCTGGGGTTTCACAGACCAGAAGGGAGGGTAAGGTAATGACCGAGGCTGAAGGGGAACTGTAACAAATGGTGGCAGCGGTGAAGAGAATAACAATACCAGTATTCAGAGTCTCTGGGAATACTAGTATTGGGACGTTACTGGTAGTTGCCTAGCAGGGGGATCTGTTGAGATCTGTGCTAGAGCGGATAGGTAAACCATAAGAGAGTGCGGTCCGGACTGGTGGAGTCCCTGGTGGTGCCTAGAGACAGGCAGTAACCACGAGCAGGTAGGAACCTGACAGGGAGAGCCAGGGAAGGACGCATCACAACAACCCCCAAACAAACTGAGATATCTGTCTGCAAAACCTGCTTCAAAAGTAAGTCTGACTCATGATATGTGTGTGCACAAATCTTTTCCTCAAGTGTGAGGCTTTCAGGATCAGGCCCTTGGATTACACTGACGGAAAATAATAAGGTGTGCCGGATCTGGCAACAAAGGGTCACACAAGTGGATAACAATGATGTAATGGGAAGTTTTGTCATCCCTCTTCATCTAGATGAGAGAAGTGTTTGTTTTCAAGCATCCTTCCTATATCACTGGATAAGGCAAAAAGAGCCATCCATTTAGGAATTTGCATACAGGAGGCAGAATTCTCACGCCCACAGATTGACAACAAAATCTCAGGAACACAAGTTGGAAGAGAATGAGAGCAAAAGAGTTTGTAAATTCCTGTCTTGAAAACGGCAGGTGTTACCATTCAGTGGAGAGGAGGGCATGAGTGGCATGCTGCAGAGTGGCTTGAACTTCTGGGGATAAGCAAAAATGTTCTCTCCTACAATGCTTGAACCATACAGGTCTCAGTGAAGAGAGAGAAGGTCTTTCTTCAACTGTCTTTACATAATAAGATCATATTCACAAGACTAGAGAAGCATTGTGAGAAGAATGTAGGTGGAGCAGGTGTGAGCTAAGCTGCCCTCATGGTGACACTGGTCATGTGAATGCCTTCCCATAAGCACAACTCGCACTTTAACAGCATATATTATCATGCCATCATTCAATCTGCTTTCAGAGATTTGCAGTAGGTGGTTAAATGTGGGCTGAGAGCTGCAGTGGTGGTCATTGGAACTGGTAGGGCAGAAGACAGGGAGGCCTACCGTAGGTGGAGCCAGAGCCAATCACAGACAGAGACAAATAACTCTAGTTTTGTCCCTATCCTCCTCCCTGAGGGCAACACTGGATGGGTCGTACTCCCCTGAAGGAGCAGGTTCGTAGCTTGGGGGTTCTTCTAGAACCATCTCTGTCACTTGAGGCTCAAGTAGCCTCGGTGGCACGGAGTGCCTTCTACCAACTCTGGTTGGTGGCCCAGCTATGCCCCTATCTGGACAGGGATAACCTGGCTTCAGTTGTCCATGCTCTGGTAACCTCCAAATTAGATTACTGCAATGCACTCTATGTGGGGCTGCCTTTGAAGATGGTTCAGAAACTGCAGCTTGTGCAAAATGCAGCGGCCAGATTGGTAACAGGGACCACACGGTTTGAATATATAAAACCGATTCTGGCCTGCTTGCATTGGCTGCCTGTATGTTTCCAAGCTCGATTCAAGGTGCTGGTTTTAACCTATAAAGCCTTACACAGCTTGGGACCACAATACCTGATGGAACGCCTCTCCCGACACAAACCCACCCATACACTACGCTCAACACCTGGGAGTCTGGCAACAAGGGAGAGGGCCTTCTCAGTGGTGACCCCCAAATTATGGAATGATCTTTGTGACAACGTGCGCCTGGTGCCAACACTGTTATCTTTTTGGCTTCAGGTCAAGACTTTCCTCTTCTCCCAGGCATTTTTAACACCATATGAATAGTATGTGTTTTAACTTGCCTATCGGTTTTTCTGGGTTTTAATTTGGTATGGTTTAAATTTGTATACTTGTTTTTAATGTTCTTAATTGTTGTAAACCACCCAGAGAGCTTCGGCTATGAAGTGGTATATAAATGCAATAAATAAATAAACCCTGAGGAAGCTGACAGGCAGTGCCATCCCTTGGACTGGTTTGTACGAAAGAAGGCAGGCAAGTGGAGGCTGGCTAAGAGCAGACTGAGGTTAGTGAGGCAGTGCTCCATTTGCCCTCATGGACCAGCTTCCACCGAACTGTATTGCTGGTGAAGCAATCCCACATCTACTTCACCATGAGGAACATCTACCCACATCTCACCATGCTAATTTGGTCACATGGATTAGTCCTAAATGGGAAGAGAACAGGCCATTAACACCCAAACCAATTTTAAAATGTTAAATCCCACTGACCTGGGTGGAACTTACTTCCACAAAATTGAGCATAGCATTGCATTAAAGATATCCAACTCCACTTAGACTTTCCTAGTGGTGGCCATAGTTTGGTGGTAAAGAACGTATGAGTGAATTAATGAAGTAAATTTATATTCTTCCTTTCTTCCCAAAGCAGCCCAGGATAGCAAACACATTATATGCTTTGTGCATGCAGAATGTCCGAGATGTAATTCTTGCCTGTCATTTCCAGATTTAAAAAAATTCAGGTAGGAGGTGATGGGGATGAAGTGTCTCTGCCTGAGTCCCAGAGAGAGAGAAAAGGGGAGAGTGCTCTTGCAGGCTTCCCATAGGTATCTGATTGGCCACTGTGAGAACAGGGTGCTGGACTAGATGAGCCACTGGCCTGATCCAGCAGGTTCTTCTTATGTTCGTATAAAAAGGAGGAGGAAACTCCTGGTACTGAAGGAAAGTAAAATACACACCCAACACATTTAAGAATAATCTTTCTTTCAGATCACAGTACAAAATATACACAGAAAGTGAGATAGCAAAGTATAATACAGTCTTATAATATATTATTACATAAATAATTTGGATCTGTATTATACTTCAGCACTGAGAGTTTCTTCTCTTTTTCTTGGGGCCTTGGAGACCCACTGCCATTCAGAATACACAACACTAGGTTAGATGGACTGACTCAGTATAAGGAAGCTTCCTATATTGCTTTAATGTGAACACTATCTGCATGCTAATCTGTGGCCCCCAAGATGTTGTTGAACTTCACCCACCACCAGAGCTTGCAAGCATGTTCATGATGGGAGTTGTAGTCCAGCAACTTCTGGAAGGCCAAAGCTTAAGTACCCTTGCTATACTTAACACTCACCAAGAGCAGAGCCAGACCCAGGCATGCCGGAGCCCTTGGGCATCGGCTTCTCCCGGGCCCTGGTGTGTGTGTGTGAACGCACGCATGCCCCCCCACACCTACCTGTCGCCTGTCTTTTAGTATTGCCATTAACCAAGATGGTGGCCACGGTTTCCCTAAGGGGATTAAGCTTCTGCAGCCATCTTGGTTGATGGCACGCATGCGTGCTACACGTGCGCATCTCTCCCATCAACCAAGATGGCGACAGGAGCTTCAGGACCTTAGGGAAACCTCAGCCACCATCTTCATTAAGGGCAATGCTAAAAGGCAGGAGACAGGTATGTGGAGCAAGGGAATGGCGGGCAGGCGGAAGCTCTTGTCCTGCAATCCATGGCTGCTGCCACGGATCACGGAAGGTGAGCAGAGGGGCCCCTCAGGGGCCCCTGTAGCTGCAGGGGCCCTCGGGCCAGTGTTTTCATCAGTAGCTCTCCTATCTAACATAGCTCTCCTGCCTCTAAAGCTCCCAGCCATTTTCCGGAGTCTTGTTAACAGGGTTGTAAATTCAGTTCAGTTGCAAACTGAAGCAATCAACCCCCTTCACTTGGTGCAGAGGATGAAAGCAAAAGAGTGAAACCACAGTCTCTTTCTCACTGCATAGAAATAGTTACACAAGTACACCTTTGACCAACCAGAACACTTGAAAAAACACTTTGTGTTTTCTATAATTCAGCAGCAACTGGAAACTACCAGAGACAGAAGACTTACAATCCATATATATGATAGGCTAATTAGAATATAATGAACACATATATCAAGACCACAGTTTATTCCATAAATAAATATTATTATTATTTTCAAAAGAATGGGGATGGAATGGATCTAAGACACACAGAGCTTGGCATATGAAGCAGGCTTCTCAGGGCTTATCCATACAGGAGTATTATCTTGTGCTAAAGTTGCTGTTTTTACCTCCATTTTCTATTTACACCATTCAGTTAGGGGTTAATGCCAGCTACACACTTTGGCTGGTGGCCCAGCTACACCCCAATCTGGACAGGGATAGCCTGGCTTCAGTTGTCCACGCTCTGGCAACCTCCAAATTAGATTACTGCAATGTGCTCTACGTGGTGCTGCCTTTGAAGATGGTTCGGAAACTGCAGCTTGTGCAAAATGCAGCGGCCAGATTAGTAACAGGGACCAGACGGTTTTAACATATAAAACTGACTCTGGCACGCTTGCGTTAGCTGCCTATATGTTTCTGAGCCTGATTCAAGGTGCTGGTTTTGACCTATACCTTACACAGCTTGGGACCACAATACCTGATGAAACGCTTCTCCTAACATGAACCCACCCATACACTACACTCAACATCAAAGGCCCTCCTCCAGGTGCCTACTCCAAGGGAAGCTTGGAGTCTGGCAACAAGGGAAAGGGCCTTTTCAGTGGTGGCCCCCAAATTATGGAATGATCTCCCCGATGAAGTTTGCCTGGTGCCAACATTGTTATCTTTTCAGCGCCAGATCAAGACTTTCCTTTTCTCCCAGGCATTCTAACAGCATGTGCTGAGCTCTGACCCCAGGTCTTTTACCTGGTTTATCTGTGTTTCATGCTTTTAAACTTCATATGGTTTTTAAAATTGTGTATTTGTTTTTAATGTTCAATGTTTTTAATTTTTGTAAACCACCCAGAGAGCTTTGGCTATGGGGCGGTATATATATATATACCACATATATATATATGTGGAGAAGCGTAGTAGAGTTCATATGTTAGAACTTGAATGTTGGAAGATTCAGGCCAAAATAAAGTACTTACTTCATGCAGCACAGTTAAACTATGGAATTCATTCCCAGAGTAAGGCTATCATTGGCTACTAGTCATGATTGCTATGTTCTACCTCCATTGTCAGAGGCAATGTACCTCTGAGAACTAGTTGCTAGGAGTCACAAGTATGGAGAGTGCTATTGCACTCAGATCCTGCTTGTGGGCTTCCCATGGACATCTGGTTGGCCACTGTGAGAACAGGACGCTGGACTAGAAGGGCTACTGGCCAGATCCAGCAGGCTCTTCTTATGTCCTTATAGTAATGTAAGACAGAATCTGCCTATGTTCTCATGGTAAGATCATTATGGACATTGGATTGCAATGATATAGGGGGCAGGGGAGATGCCTCCCCTCTGTAATATTGTCAAGTGGTACAAAGTGGTATTTTTCTGGTTTAGTGATCAGATAATCTCTTCCCCTTTCTCCTGATCTTTGGCCTCAGACAGATTATGATAATCTTACCTTCAGCTTCCCTGAACACTTTCCATTACTCCTTCAGTGATATAGGCAAACATGCTATTCACACACATAATAATCTTGAAATATTTAAATTGTGTCTATTAAATTGTTTCCAACAAATTTAGCAGTTGATGACCACCAGAGCCAGGAATAACGTTTTTATAATGGTATACCTAGTGGCTCATTAATTAGTTTTGAACAACTACGGCCAGTTGTAAAAATAAGAAAACTTTATCAGCTTTATTAAGCAATATAAGCCATTATATTAACAATGGAAGAAAATTAATCATTTTAAAGGCCATAAAACCCCATAGAATAGTGTTAAATTTTGCTGGGGAAGCTGTTCCTTCCCTTCACTGAACAGTACAACTCAACTACCGTAAGGCAGGATTACGGCGTCCTTCCCTCTACCCCATTTTATACATCTGGTTTGGCCAGGCCAGGCCACAGCTATCTATTTTCATTACCTCAGTTCCCTAACTCCTAGCCAAGGAAGCTTTCTAGACAGAGTCACTTGCTACCTCAGCTCTCCAAGTAGGATATATGGGCCTGGTCCAGATTTGCACATCATTTTAAAGGTTGAAGGACATGATTAGTCTCCTGTCAACCCCATTGTTCTGGACATTCATAGTCCATTTATTAAAGTTACCTGGAAGAAAAGCTATTGACTATGAGCTTTTTTTTTTTTGCTTACAAATGGCTGGGGGTGGTTGGAATAGTGATATGACCAGCTATTTCTGACTTGAATAAAAAAAACAAAAACCTATCACTAGTTGACCAAGGCTTCTTTAGATATGGTCCACCATTTTGTTTCCAACTGTAGCCAGAAGGAAGCTTCTGGAATGTATACAAGCAAGGCATAAGGCAACAGCTTTTACATTTTTGTTTGTCCCCATTTGGGGGGGCAAGATTTCAAATATGGGCCAAGCAATAGAGGCAGTACTCCCTCTTCTTAAAATATTTAGAACAGGGATGGGGAACCTGTGGACCTTCATATGTTGTTGGGCTACAGCCAGAGCTTGGAAAAGCTACTTTTTTGAACTACAACTCCCATCAGCCTCAGCCAGCATGGCCACTGGATTGGGCTGATGGGAGTTGTAGTTCAAAAAAGTAACTTTTCCAAGCTCTGGCTACAGCTTCCATTATCCCTGACAACTGGCCATGCCAGATAGTGTTGATGGGAATTGGAGCCCAAAAATATGTAGTGGATCACACTTTAGCCATTCCTGATTTAGCTTTAGACCAAAGTGACACCTCTGCATATTGAGGGTGTTCTTGTGATCAAGGCTTAGATGTACTGGTTTCTTTGGCCACCATAGGATGTGGAGGTTAAGACTGGAGTGAGCTTCTGGCAGTGAAGCAGCCCAGTGTACACTGGATCCATTCATAAGACCATCTTCTATGTGGATTTCACTATGAAGTTAGTATAAAACACCCCACAACAACCTTGTGATTGGGGAGAGCAGCGATTGTGTCACAGGACTGTTCTTCCTATCCACATGTCTTTGCTCAGCTTGGAAAAATAAGAGCTACGAGCATACCAGTTTTAGCTGCCATCCTCTGGATTATGTCCTAAAGCCCATCTACTATCCAAAGCTTGATCAAGTGTTTGTTGTGGGTGTTGCTAGTGGAGTTTGTAATCAAAGGGAGTTTCTCAGGCATGCTGATGAGTCATCTGATATGCAGACAGAAGCTTACGTACAGGCCCCTCTGGAGAGATGTCAATGCTCTATGGTGGTTGCTATTTAAATCATCAGCAGAAGTGTCAATGTATCTGTGACATTTTTTAAATATGGTTTGGGAAGCCAGGGGCTGATAAATGATTCTTCCATCCATCCCTGCTAATTTTGGATTTGCAGTGTTTACAAACAGGTGCTGTAGCATCCTCTGGTTCCATGGAAAAATGCATGCATGGAACCAAAGAAAGCTTGCATAGAACACTTCCAGGAATTTGTCAGCCTAGACTTAAATTTGGTTAGAGGGAACTAGATAGGCCCAGTCACGGTCAAACACTTATTAGACTCAGGTGAATTCTCTATGCGTTATCCAGATGTAACCTTTAGACATACGCTACATGTAATGGAGTCCCTCCAGGTGACAATATATGTCATAGTAATGTTTATACATCGTGCACAATCTAATTTATTGAAATAACCTGGAATAGCCATTCAGAACACTTGTAAAAAACAGAAGCTTAAAAGGAGAGTGTTTTATTTAAAAAGGCCTAGCTAGATGAATCTCTATCTTAATAGACAAATAAAAACTGACATTGCCGGGTCTAGATGGCATCCACCTTTCCCAAAGAACTCAAACGTGAGATAGCTGATCTTCTAACAAAAATATGCAACTTTTCCCTCAGATCTACCTCCATACCTGATGACTGGAAAGTGGCCAGTGTAACACCAAAAAGGGATCCATTGGAGATCCCGGAAATTACAGGCTGGTTAGCCTAATGTCTGTCCCAGGAAAACTGGTAGAAAGTATTGTTAAAGATAAAATAACCAAGTATATAGAAGAGTGAATCCTGCTGAAGCAGAACCAGCATGGCTTCTGCAAGGGTAAGTCATGTCTCACAAACCTTTTAGAGTTCTTTGACAGTGTCAACAAGCATATAGATAGAGGTGATCCGATTGACATAGTATAGCTTTCAACAAGGTACCTCACCAAAAACGTTTTAGTAAGCTTAGCAGTCATGGAATAAGAAGAGAGATCTTCTTGTGGATCAGGAATTGGTTAAGTAGCAGGAAGCAGAGAGAAGGAATAAATGGACAGTTCTCCCAGTGGAGGGCTGTAGAAAGTGAGAGTCCCCCAAGGATCAGGATTGGGAGCTGTGCTTTCAACTTGTTCATAAACAATCTAGGGTTAGGGTTGAGCAGTGAGGTGACCAAGTTTGCTGATGATACTAAAATGTTCAGGGCTGTTAAATCAAAAAAAGGATTGTGTGGAGCTGCAAAAGGACTTCTTCAAACTGAGTGAATAGGTGGTACAATTGGAAATGCAATTCAGTGTAAACAAGTGTCAAGTTATGTATATTGGAGAAAAAAATTAATTTCACATATATGCTCATTATTTATTTATTTATTATTTTATTAATTAAGCTTATAAACCGCCCGACTAGCAATAGCTCTCTGGGCGGTGAACAAAGTACAGTAAAATCATAATACAATACCACAGGACATAAAAACAATCAAAAATCAATTACAACAATTTGTATAAATTTAAGTTAAACTAAATTAAAATGCTTCGGTGAAAAGAAAGGTTTTCACTTGGCGCCAAAAAGAAAACAGCGTCGGCACCAAGCGCACCTCCACGGGGAGACTGTTCCACAATTCGGGGGCCACCACCGAGAAGGCCCTAGATCTTGTCACCACCCTCTGGGCCTCCCTATGAGTCGGGGCCCGGAGGAGGACCTTCATTGTGGAATGTAGTGGAATGTAGTGTACGGGCCGGTTCATATCGGGAGAGGCGTTCCAACAGGTATCGTGGCCCTGCGCCGTATAAGGCTTTATAGGATGGTTAGGCCACTTTGAATCTAGCCCGGAAGCTTATTGGCAGCCAGTGCAAGCGAGCCAGAACAGGTGTTATGTGCTCAGACCGCTTGGTCCTTGTTAGCAGTCTGGCTGCCGCATTTTGCACTAGCTGTAGCTTCCGAACAGTCTTCAAAGGTAGCCCTACGTAGAGCGCATTGCAGTAGTCTAAGCGTGAGGTCTTCAAAGGTAGCCCTACGTAGAGCGCATTGCAGTAGTCTAAGCGTGAGGTTACTAGAGCATGTACCACTGATGTAAGGTCCTCTTTACTCAAATAGGGGCGTAGCTGGGCTACCAACCGAAGTTGGTAGAATGCATTCCTTGCCACCAAGGCTACTTGAGCCTCAAGTGAGAGGGAAGAGTCAAAAAGGACTCCCAGACTATGAACCCGCTCCTTTGGGGGAAGTGTAACCCCATCCAGGACAGGGTATATATCCACCATCCGATCAGAGAAACCATCCACCAACAGCATCTCAGTCTTGTCTGGATTGAGCTTCAGCTTGTTAACCCTCATCCAATCCATTGTTGCGGCCAGGCATCGGTTCAGGGCATCGACAGCCTCACCTGAAGAAGATGAAAAGGAGAAGTAGAGCTGCGTGTCATCAGCATACTGATGACAACGCACTCCAAAACTCCTGATGACCTCACCCAACGGTTTCATGTAGATATTAAAAAGCATGGGGGACAAGACTGATCCCTGGGGACTCCATATTGGAGGACCCACGGTGTCGAGCAATGTTCCCCAAGCACTACCCTCTGGAGACAGTCCGCCAAGTAGGAGCGAAACCACTGCCAAGCAGTACCTCCGACTCCCAACTCCGTGAGCCTCCCCAGAAGGATACCATGGTCGATGGTATCAAAAGCCGCTGAGAGATCAAGGAGAATCAACAGAGTCACACTCCCTCTGTCTCTCTCCCGACATAGGTCATCATCCAGGGCGACCAAGGCTGTCTCAGTACCAAAACCGGGCCTGAAACCTGACTGAAATGGATCTAGATAATCGGTTTCATCCAATAACGCCTGGAGCTGGTCAGCAACCACTCATTCCAGGATCTTGCCCAGGAATGGGACATTCACCACTGGCCTATAGCTGTTAAAATTTTCTGGGTCCAAGGAGGGCTTTTTCAGAAGTGGTCTCACCACTGCCTCTTTTAGACAGCTAGGGACCACTCCCTCTCGTAAGGAGGCATTTATCACTTCCTTGGCCCAACCAGCTGTTCCATTCCTGCTAGGTTTTATTAGCCAAGAGGGGCAAGGATCCAGTACCGAAGTGGTTGCACGTACCAGTCCAAGCACCTTGTCCACGTCCTCGAGCTGAACCGGCTGAAACTTATCCAATAAAACATGACAAGACTGTGCTCCAGACACCTCACTAGAATCAACTGCTATAACTTGGGAGTCTATGTCCCGACGGATGCATGAGATCTTATTCTGGAAGTGATCAGCAAACTCATTACAGCGGGCCACCGATGAGTCTATCGTGTCCTGAGGGCCAGACTGAAGAAGCCCCTGGACAACCCTAAAGAGTTCCGCTGGTCGGCAGAGGGATGACTTAATAGTGGCAGCGAAATGTTGTTTTTTCGCTGCCCTCACTGCCCCTACATAGAACTTGGTCGAAGCACTAACCAGCGCATAATTGCATCTGTCAGGAGTTTGCCTCCATTTCCGCTCAAACTGCCTCCTATCTTGCTTCATCGCTCTCAACTCTGGAGTATACCAAGGAGCTGTATGAGCTCTACACAGAAGAGTGCGTGCAGGAGCGATCGTGTCAACAGCCCGGGTCATCTCCGCATTCCACAGATCAACCAGGGCTTCAATAGGGGTTTGAACTGATGGTGACTGACCAGGAACGAGACCTTGGAGTCATAGTGGGTAGCTCAGTGAAGATGCTGACCCAGTGTGCAGCAGCTGTGAAGAAGGCAACCTCCATGCTAGCGATCATTAGAGAAAGTATTGAAAATAAAACTGCTGCTATCGCAATGCTATTATGCAAATCTATGATGCGGCTGCATTTGGACTACTGTGTACCGTTCTCGTCACCTTACCTCAAAAAGGATATTGCAGAGCTGGAAAAGTTTCAGAAAAGGACAACCAAAATGATCAAGGGGACAAAGCAACTTCTTTATGATGAAAGGATGCAGCATTTGGGGCTTTTTAGTTTAGAGACAAGTAAGAAGTGACAAAATAGAAGCGTATAAAATTATGCATGGCATGGACAAAAAAATTTCATTCTCTCATAACACTAGAACTCGTGGACATCCAATGAAGCTGAATGTTCGAAGATTCAATACAGACCCCAAAAAAGTACTTCACACAGCATAAACTATAGTTAAGCCTCAAGAGGCAGTGATGGCCACCAGCCTGGATAGATTTAAAAGAGGATTAGACACATTCATGGAAGAAAGGCTATCAATGGCTACTAGCCATGATGGCTATGCTCTGCCTCCAAAGACAAAGGCAGTAGCTTCCAAATACCAGTGGCTGGAAACTGCAAGATGGGAGAGTGCTTTTTGCACTCGGGCCCTGCTTGCGGGTTCCTCATGTGCAACTGGTTGGCCACTGTGATAACAGGATACTGGATTAGATGAGCCATTGGCCTGATTCAGCAGGCTATTTTATGAAGAGTGAGAAAAGCAACCAATGGCCCACATGGCAGTCCACTTGCTTGTAAGCGGTAGACGAAATCTTACATGCAGCTGCATGCAACTGGAGCCTAGCAGCTCTTTCTGAACAGTGAAAAGCCATCTTGGAAAGGCATGATTAGGAATGGAGATAAGGACACTCATTCCTTTCCCAACTCACCATCCAGAAGCAGGCTTGACATGCCCCCAAAGGGCTGTTGTACTACTGTTATGCACATTTAAATGTAAAGTTTAGCTTGACTCATTATTTGTTTGTTTATAACACATCCTGAATATGCATATGCAGTTACATGAGACTGTAACTCTGATTTTCAAAGTCATAGAACACCTCAACCCTTGTACCAGTTTTCAGTGAGAGAAGGAAAATAAATTACATGGTAATATGATATTTAAGAACTGAAGAACATAAGGAGGTCCCTGTAGACAAAAGGCCCATCTAGTCCAGCATTCAATTCTCACAGCAGCCAACCAGATTAGACATTTGTTAACCTTGTGCTCTCTGATCTTCCTGCAGAGAGCTCAGAGTAGCTGGCAGGGGTACATGTTTCCAGGTGGTCTCCCATCCTAGCAGCATTCAAGATTAGACTTGCTTAATTTCTTCAATGAGAGCCAGTGTGGTGTAGGGGTTAAAGTGCTGGACTAGGACCTGGGAGACCAGGGTTCGAATCCCCACACAGCCATAAAGCTCCCTGGGTGACCTTGGGCCAGTCACTGCCTCTCAGCCTCAGAGGGAAGCAATGGTAAACCCCGTCTGAATACCACTTACCATGAAAACCCTATTCATAGGGTCGTCATAAGTCGGAATCGACTTGAAGGCAGTCCACTTCCTTCCTTCCAATTTCTGCAGGACTGCAACATAAACCTTCATTTTAAAGCACTTTCCAATATAAATCCTATATAAAGGATACATTCTAGAGTTAGTAATATACTTTAGGAACATTAGAAGAGCTCTGCTGGATCAAACCAAAGCCCCATCTAGTTCTGCATTCTGTCGTCACGGAGCCCAACCAGATACCCTAACTGAAGCCCACAAACAGGACATGACGGGAACAGCTCTCACCCCACTTGTGCACCACAGGAACTGCTGCTCAGAGGTATACCACCATCAGTACTGGAGGGTAGTACAGAGTTGACATGACTAGATGCCGTAGATAGCCTTTATTCTCCATGAATTTGTCTAATCCCATTTTAAAGCTGCTGAAACTATATATTTTCAGCACATTTGTATATTTTCAATGGTATATTTTCTTAGTACAAGAGTGAAGTATTTTTTGAAAGAGAGAGAATCAGGCATTGTTGGATGTTGTATCTGGCGCAAGCAGATGCCCAGGATGCAGAACAGTATAGTGACAGGTTAGATGCCAGTTGAAGCAATGAGCCAGACAAGTAATAAGTTTTAAGAGTCACTTTACTGACAATAGAGGTATAGAATATATCACAAGCTCTCTCTCTGTACAAACTCCTCGACCCCCACACTCTGCCAGTTTCAGTTTCCAGCTATATACTGATAAGACAGCTGGTTGTCCTGGCAACGTGTCCTTGAGGAGTGCACGTCCACTCCAGCCTTGTGAGCTACTTGGCCTTGTAACTCTGCCATGGAAAAATACTCTTAGGAACTTTTTACTTGCCAACAGGAATGTGGTAGGAAGCCCTATTTTCATGCTAACATTTCCCCAATTGTCATGAAGAATGAGGGTCTCAGGGCAGGATGGCATCACACTGAGGAAGATGGAAATAATCCCTTAGAAAGGATCCAGTTCTTGACTGATAAACTGATATCCTCTTGACTTAAAGATATGTCTCTAGACTTGCTGTGAGTGTGGTGGGATTCTTATGGTGAGAGATGCAATAGATCAGTCTTTCCCAAATTTTGGGTCCCCAGATGTTCCTGGACTTCAATTTCCATCATTTCTGACCATTGGCCATGCTGTCCAGGGCTGATGGGAGTTGTAGTCCAACAATATCTGGGGACCCAAAGGTTGGGAAAGGCTGCAATAGATGGTTTGTGATTGGTGAGGTAACTGAATGATGACTTTCCTGACTGGTAAGTGAGGTTATGGACATCACATGCTTTGGTGTCAGTGGTCTTGGCTAGGGATAGGATTTGTTGACTGGTGCTGGTTCAAAAGCATTCTGACGACCTAACATACAAGTATCAGTTTGAGTTCGTTCTTTGTCTGCTAGCTGCTGCTTTTATTGATCTGTCTTTTTTCCCTCACAAAAACAATTGATATTAAAATCGATAATTTTGAAATGATATCAATATTTTGAAAGAAAATATTGATAAATGAAAAGTATTAATAACATTATCATTCTTAATATTAATATTTTAGAAAAATCCATTTTCAAAATAGCCGCGGAGAATGGCTACATAAAAATCTGATATGCACCGATAGAGAATAAATGAATTAATAGAAAATTCTGTACCAAATCCCCATTCTTGGGGATTATGACACAAACGTTTCAGGTCTCTTCGTAGTGGGGATAGTGTAAAACATGGCAATAGACAAAGATACAAATGACAGCTGTTTAAAGTCTCCAAAGCAGCCTTTCCCAATCAGTGTGCCTCCAGATGTTGTTGGACCACAACTCCCATCAGCCTCAGCCAGCATTGCCAACAGTCAGGAAAGATGGGAATTGTGGTCCTACAACATCTGGAGGCACACTGGTTGGGAAAGGCTGCTCCAAAGAGTGATTGGGAAAAAATTGCTCATAAAAAGATTTGGAACAGAAAACAATACAATTTGATAAAGCCTGGAATGTCCATGCCAAGATGCCACCAAAAAGACTAAAAGAAGTTCCCTCTTTTGCACAAAAGGATTACTGGATTTATATGAAACTGCCTTATACTGAAGCTGACCATGACTCTATCTACATATTAGGAGGAGGTGGCTATCCAGGGTTTGGGGCACAGGTCCTTCTCGCTTTTAAAGAGGATGAGACAGTTATGGTGGCTGTGTACTGACCTCCAGGATAAGAGGCGGCATGTCTCTGACTACCAGTCACTGGGAATTGTGAGTGGGGAAAGCACTGCTGTACTCATGCCCTTCTTGTGGGCTTCCCAATGACATCTGGTTGGCTACTGTGGAAAACAGGATTCTAGACTAGGTGAGGCATTGGTCTGATCCTGCAAGGTTCTTCTTATGTTCTTCCATCCTGGGACTCATTTTAACTGGAGATATGAAGGACTAGACTTGGGACCTTCTACATGCAAACCATGTGCTCTCCCACTGAGCTATGGTCCCTTCAAATATGTGTCTTCATTGCATAAATATTGTGCACATTGACATGTCTCACCTGCATAAACCAAAGTCTTCTGTGGTTAAATAGCTCCAGAAGATACTTGCTTCCAAGAAGTCTAGCCAACTGTATTTCATCATTTACACCAGCATAGCACAAAGTGTTATTGCTGAGGCACATAGGCTAAGATGTTGTTCCTACAATCATTCCTTAAAACAACATGTTTATCTTTGAGGCATTTCCAAAGAAAAGAGAAAGTTTAATTTCCCTGGATTTTTACTGGAATGTTTCCTATGGAAAAAGACAATGAAAAATAAACACAACTCTCCTTTTAAGAGAACCACAGTACTAACCACTGCAGTGCTGCTCCGAGTTTCCTTTGCTCTATGCTGCAAATGTTAATTGAACACTAAGGCTACAGTTAGACGGTCATTTATGTTAGGATCTACGGATTATAATGGTACTTTGCGGAATTAAGCATGAAGTTAATATCAATATTTTTAAAGGAAATATTGATATTTTGAAAGAAAATGTCAGTAAATGAAAGGAAATATCAATAAAATATTGATGTTAATATTGATATTTTAGACACAGATTGTTTTTAAAAAATCCATTTCCAAAAATAGCTGTAGAAAATCACTACACAAAAATCCAATCCGCAGTTATAGTGAATAAGCAAATTAATGGAAAATTCAGTACCAAATCTGAATTGGGTGGAATTCTAGCACATCCCATATATACAAACATATATATATATATATATGCATATGTGTATGTATATGTATATGATACATTATATAAAAAGAATACAGATAGATTTGTAGAGGAGCAAAAAATGAATTTTCTACTTGTTGCTAGTATTCAGGATCTTATATAAAGGTTGACTTTTTAAAATCCAGTGTCTGCTAGTCACAGAAGCTAAAATTTGTCTAGCTATACTTTAAATGATCTCAAAGTACTGGCTTCACAAAAATGCCTACTTGGAATCCGGAACGTGGCAATCATGCAGGATGTAAGAAACTCTATCAAACAGCGGGAGAGACCAGATCTGAACTGTCATTATGAAAGCAAGTAAAATAGCATTTTCCAAAACAAGATACTTGCAGATACTTAAAAAAAGACTGTAGGGTCAAGAACTTGTAGGTCCATGAGAGCTGTGCGTGCCTGTGCAAGAAGCCAGAAAAAAACTGTTCTAAATAGAAATGGGGCCATTTTAAGAAGGTAGAATTGATGCGGTTCTAAAAAGAAAATCAGCTCAAGAGGAATTCATATAAGTAAGTTAGCATTTTGCTTGTCTGACATTGGACAGTAGTTGGAGCAGCTGACAGCGCTACACACCATGCTTTCACTAACTGATGCTTAAATTCTTATACTATCCCAGAGGGACCACTTTAAACCTTGGCCTATTATGTCTAGAACAATAACAACACAGTCAAAGGAAGGCATCTATTGCAAGCATGCCAGGCTAAATTCTTTTCAAAGAAAGGTATCAAATCAACACAAAAATCATGGTAAGACTTTAAAATATGTATCTGAATCAATATTTATTACCTTTAATAGCACTGTTATACTTTGTCATAATTCTTTATGAAGTCCAAGGTATTGTAGTGAAATGTGTCGTTAAGTTAGATGCATAGTAAAGAAAGGGTTAACTTTGTCCATTGGGTATTACACACCCTAGGAGGGAGCTAGACTGATTTAATTAGTTAGTGCTGTGTGTGTTGGGTGAGACCAAGGCTCAGATATTTTACTGTTGTAAGAATTGTTAAATAAAGGCACTCTATTTTATCCTCAGTCTCATCCTGATCAATATAACATGGGTCAGAAGTTAAGAAATCCTCATAGTGTCTCCAGAGTAGTACAGCTCCTGGCACAACTGAAACAAAAAACAAGAGAACGCAATGGCAAAGTTTTTTCCCCACCAGAGGCCTTTGATTTCACCAGGCCTGTAGCATGGCCAGATTGGAAACAGAAGTTTTCCAGATACCGCATTGCTACAAAACTGAATGAAGAATAGGAAGAAATTCAGGTATGCTCCTTGATTTATGCCATGGGCCAGCAAGCAGAGCAGATACTTAAATCATTTGAGTTTGCTGCTGCAGAGGACCACTATCTCCTAGTCCTGGGAAAATTTGATGAATATTTTGTGCCAAAGAAAAATCTCATTCATGGGAGGGCATGCTTTCACCAGAGAAATCAGAAACCAGGGAACTCTGCAGAGCCCACATAAGATGCTGCATGAGAAAGCTGATGAATGTGCTTCTGGGAACACCAGGAGTGAACTGCTCAGAGACTGATTGGTAGCAGGAATTTTGGATAAAACCCTGTCCCAGAAGCTGCAGATGGAATCCAAACTCACTTTGGAGAGTGCTGTGGAGATGATGAGAAACTCAGAGCTTATAAAAGACCAGGTCCAAGACCAGGGTACTCTAAAAGTGCTGCAAGAAATAGTAAAGAAACACTTGCAGAAATGGAAACCTCAAACTCCAAAATAACAGAAACAAATATACAGCCAAACATCTAATGCCCCCCAAAAGCCCCTAGATGCACAAGATGTAAGAAAGTGCATATGCAAAGAGCAGTCTGTCCTGCAAACGCTGCAGAATGCCACAAATGTAGGTCATTTTGCAGCTGTTTGCTGCACTAGAATCAGGGTTGGCTCCAGGCACGCCGGGGCCCTTGGGCACCAGCCTGCCCCGGGCCCCTCTGCTCCCCTTGTGCGATCCGCGGCAGCAGCGTGGATCGCAGGACAGGAGCTTCTGAGCCACCCGCCATCCCCCCGCTTCACCTACCTTTCTCTGCTGTTTTTTGTGGCTGCGCGCACTGTGTCCAGGGTTGCCATCAATAAAGATGGCAGCCGAGGTTTCTGTAAGGGGCTGAAGCCTCTGCCGCCATCTTGGTTGATGGCAACCCTGCGCACTCTGCAAAAAACAGCAGAGAGAAAGGTAAGTGAAGCGGGGGGATGGAGGGTGACCCGGAAGCTCCTCCTGTCCTGCAATCCACAACTCCTGCCACGGCTCTCAGAAGGGCAGCGGTGTGGCCCCTCAGGACCCTCTGTAGCTTCAGGGGCCCTCGGGCCAGTGCCCCACCTGGCCGCCCTTTAGAACTGGCCCTGACTAGAAAGGTGAATGAAACTCTGAAGCAGAACAAAACTCAAGAACAATTGTTTCTGAATCCAGTCACACGGGTGGAAAATTCCACAGATCCTTGGGAAGCATCAGTACAAATCTGTCTAGCTCCCCCTGGGTGTGTAATACCCTCCAGAGAAAGTTAACTCTTTCTTTACTGTGCATCTAACTTAAAGACATATTTCCCTACAGGAATGACTTGGCATTGATTCATGGCAGTACTCCACAATCTCAAGCAGGGCTGATGCGACTACCTGAGATCCTTAGAAAAATTAAACCTGCTCAGATTCTGAACTACATGTGGAAGAACACATTTCAGTTTCTTCAGTTCTTAGACTTCATGATTATATTCAAGAAATTAGGGATAGAGGAGGAACAGATATACATGGAATTTGGTAGTTCTGACTGGATCAAACCTTCATTGCATCCAACTGCCTCTTGTATTGAGTGTCTGCTTATGTCTGAGCTGCACATGCATTGTTGGTGGGTGTTCTGTTTTTTAAAAAGCCTGATTAATTATATGCAAATTTATACATTTATCCCCCTTAGACCTTTTCCAGAGAGGAGGGAAGCAGAGGAGGAGGGTGCTGGACAAAAGGAGCCACAGGAATACTCATGGCAGGCTGGGGCACCTCCTCTGCAACCGTCCTGGTCTCCTGCTGCTTCCCTCCTTGCCACCCTCCACTGCTGAGACTGAAACGGTGTCATTGGTGAGGTGGGTGGCAGTGGTGGCAGACTGGGACGGTTGCTGAGGACCTTCCGCAGCCTGTCATGTCTGTTCTTCTGTGGCTCCCTGGGTTGGCTGCCTGCCACCACCACCACCCTCTGATGTGGCTGCAATGACCCAGTAGCATTTAGAAGGCTGTCATTTGCAGCGCCTTCTGTCAGCATATGGCTTTGTGAACTACAGCATGACAGCCTTCGAAAAATACTAAATTTAAGATATATTCATTATCTAACAAACTGTTTTTTAAACAATTGAAAGGTTGAACTGCAATGAAGCAAAAGCATTAAAAACACACTCACACACACACTAGTCCTAGTCTGAAACTGAAACGACTAGACCACACTCTTTAGTAGGCTATGCTGTGCGTCTTTTTTATACTCATCTTTGGTAAGGATAACAAGTTGCAGGGGCTTCTCTTGGCAAGGGGGAATGAAAAGATCACACAGCGTCTTCTCAGGCCTACAGTCCCACCCTCATGTAAAAAGGTGTTCCTTCCAGATCAGGGAGGGAGAGACTGGCAAAAAACCAAACACCTGCATTTTGTAGGAACAGATCATAAATCACAGCTCAGCAGGAAATCTAGCTGGAAAAGGGATTACAGTAATTGTGCCTGGGTGTAATAAAACCAGGAATTAATTTCTACAGACCATCTTATTGTACTTCTTGGAGGCTGGAGAAGGTCCTGAGCTGGGAAGTCTGGAAAGAGTCCTTGTGTGGGGTCATCACCACTCCATACACATATGTGTGGGGAAAGGGGGACAGGGAGAATGGGTGTAAAGATTTAACAGTAACATTTCTCCAATGCGGCAGACCAGAAGACAAACCCAAATTCTGTTATCTGGACAAAGATTTTTCATTTTTCAAATGTTTCAATTTTTCTTATGTTCTTATAGAGAAATTCATGGAGGCCAGGTCTGTCAGTGGGTATCTGTCAGTAGCACGGTTGCCAGGTCAGAGATTTTGGGGGCGGGCCTGAGTGATGTCATAGGGCGGGTCCAGAGCTTGGAAAAGTTACTTTTTTGAACTACAACTCCCATCAGCCCCAGCCAGCATGGCCACTGGATTGGGCTGATGGGAGTTGTAGTTCAAAAAAGTAACTTTTCCAAGCTCTGGGCGGGTCCAAGTAACATCATGGGGCAGGTCCAAGTGATGTCATTAAGCATGATACA
The DNA here is from genome assembly GCF_030035675.1 of Rhineura floridana. Classification (NCBI taxonomy): domain Eukaryota; kingdom Metazoa; phylum Chordata; class Lepidosauria; order Squamata; family Rhineuridae; genus Rhineura; species Rhineura floridana. Next base: position 36,429,558 of record NC_084482.1, on the reverse strand, counting down.
TTAAGCATCAACCACAGTTGCTTGGCGCATACAATTCATACAAAAACATTTATCTGATTGGAAATTAAGATAGAAATCTTAGCTAAAAGATGGAGCCTCGGTAGGGGACATTTAATCTAGCCAATCTGCTTCTGGCAAAAAGGGTTCAAGTGCCCTCAGGCCAGGCCAGGCCAGTCACCAGAAGGCCACTGTAGGAAGAAAGGAGCCTAGTGTTGTGGCGATGTTAGATGGGAGCACTTAGTAGCACATCAAGATGGATGCCCCTGAAGAGCTGCAATTCTAAACACACTTACTAAGGGACTAAGTCCCATAGAACTCAATAGGACTTACTTCTCAGTAGATATGGTTTGGACTGTGTTGTTGGTAAAGCTTGACTAGGGATCCTCTGCAAATATATCCATATCCAAGTAGGGTTGGCAACCCCCTGCCTGGAATGCCCTGCCCCTACCTTTTAACATCCAATTTCTTTCCAGATTTGACCCTTCACTTCAGAAACAGGTCTGAGTAATGAGTAAGAAGATTCTCTATCCTTTTCTGTCTCGCCTGTGGACTACTATAAACTCACTTTATCAGCCAACCCAATTCCAGTGAATATAATTGACAGAGAGAAAGCACACATGATTTGGTCTACCTTCATAGGCAGCAGCTTGGGAACAACAACAATTGCAGCCATGCTGCCCAGTATGTGAATTCTCTTTTACCACTATTGGACAAGAAACAAACAACAAGGTGCATCATCAGTGGGTTTAAGAAGGTTGAGCGGAGCACATAGAACCACTGTTGTTGCTTCTATGGATGAAAGGGAGTGAGGATAAAGGTAAATGAAATGCAAGTAGAAAAAGAAGAACAAAAGACAGTGATGATTTCTTAAATGCAATACCATACCAACCACAACAAGATTCCTACGAGTAAAGCAGAAAACTAAGCATCTCACAACCATTCAGGATTCCTAACCAAAAACCAAAAATATGAAAAATTAATAAATATTTGTATCAGCATGACTATCAAATATATTCATTATTTACACAACCTGTAAAGATATTTATAGTGAAATCCTATGTTTATTTATTCAGAAGTAAGTCCCAATGTATTCAGTGGGGCTTACTCAAACAGGGACAGAACTGCAACCTCAAGTGATAAGCAACTTCATTCATGCAACCCAAAATTCAGAATCATGCCACTTTAAGCTGTTTTGCAACTGTTTATACTTGTTTTCATGGTTATTGGATTTTAAAGGGATTTATTTCTTACTGTGAACTGCCTTGGTTTCCAGACTGGAACCCTACCTCACAGGGCTGTTAGAAAGATTCCCATATATACACACACACACTGGAGATGTAAAAATACATATACCCCATATAATAGTTTATTGTCAAATCTAGTTGATCACTGCAGAACATAAAAAAATCAGTATTAGTTTCCTACATAATAAAAACAGTGATACCTAAGTAAGCCCCGCCTAATTGCTTTAAAAATAGGATTGGAGGGGAAGAGAAAGATATACAACACAAAAACAATTCTTTCCTATGTTCACTCAAAAGTTCCATCAATTTACAGCACAATCCTAACAATGCCTACTCAAAAGGAAGTCCTATTGAATTCACTGGGGTTTACCTTGGGTACGTTTACTCTGGAAAAGCAAGTACTGGATTAAAGCTTCAATTTGGGAAGTTTGCAAAACACTGCCCTCTTCAAAATGTAAACCTGTCTGACTCCTACACACAAGAGAGAAAAAGACTGAAAGCTTACTTATTCAGTCTGTGAGATGTTCAGAAAAGCAGGAAAAAACAAATTTCTGAGCCTTGGGCCAGTTGCTGCCTCTCAGCCTCAGAGGGAGGCAATGGTAAACCCCCTCTGAATACTGCTTACCATGAAAACACTGTTCATAGGGTCTCCATAAGTCGGAATCAACTTTCCCCTCGCTGGATCGTCACCTTGTAGTGGTGAGTGGGCCTGCATGTTCCAATGAACCCTGTGAGCGATGCCATCGGGAGTCATGTACTCCCACCAGGGTCACCCATGGCGCTAAGGTCAAGGGAGAGGAACCAGACAACAAACAATCCAAGAAAGTCCTCAACAGCAGAACAGGCGGAGGATAACAATGTGTACATTACAACGGCTGTGAAGGAGGATGAAGGCTGCAAAAGATAAAAGACTTCCAATCGTCATGGTTTCCATGCCATTGGATCAAAGCCTTTTTCTGTCAAGATTGTGTATTGATCGTCGTGCGCCGATCTCCCCACATAAAACAAATTCATGCACAGGTGTCTTCCAAGCAAACCAAACCAAACCAAAAGTCCCATTGCGATCGGCAAATGGCGACGGGGGCAGGACTATGAAATCCGGAAGCCCCTAGTCATGGACCGGCACATGGGCGGTAGATACAGACTCAGTCGTCCTGGCTCAAGGACCGAGGCAGCTGAGTAGTTCGGCAGCTATATGCACGAATGAGCAGTCCTATTCAAGATCCACTCTGCTCACCCCGTATGGGGAGGGGGCTAGAAAAGGTGCCCAAAACATAGTGTGCCTCATCTCTCTCCCTGACTGGATTACCATGTCCAGTGGGGTCACCACTTAGCAGTCGCAAAAGACAATTGAATTTTGGAACATGGAATATACAGACATTGCTGGACAATACAGATAGGGAACGTCCTGAACACAGGGCTCCCATCATCGCGAGGGAGTTGAGACGTTTTAATGTTGACATAGCAGCACTCCAAGAAACACGAAGAGCAGGAGAACGACACCTGAAGGAAGAAAAAGGAGGTTATACCTTCTTCTTGAAAGGACTGCCTGAACAAGAACAACAAATACATGGAGTAGGCTTTGCTATTAAAAATAAGCTTGTGAAGTTCTTGTCAGAAGTTTCTATTGGCATTAATGAACAACTCTATGGTTAAAACTTGCCAAAAACCAGCAGGCAACTATTGTAAGTGCTTATGCACCAACATTAGATGCTGATGAAGACATCAACAAAAAATTTTATACCCAGCTGCACACCATCTTATCAGATATACCTAAGGAGGATAAAATTATCCTCCTGGGCGATTTCAATGCAAGAGTTGGGCGTGATTTCGATTTATGTCCAGAAACCATTGGGAAAGGAGTTGGCAATAGCAACCTGAATGGCATTCTACTTCTGACTAAATGTGCAGAGCATAATCTTGTTATTACAAACACACTCTTTCACCAGAAAAATAAATTTAAAACATCATGGAAGCACCCTCGGTCAAAACACTGTCATCTCCTGGATTACGTAATTGTCTGTGCCAGAGATCACCGTGATGTACTCCTCACTAGGGCCATGATGAATGCTGATGACTGCTGGACAGATCACCGATTAATTCGATCCACTATGACCATTAATATTGTTCCTCAACGTAGGTTCCAAGGAAGAAAACCAAGGCATAAAATGAACATCCATGCCCTTCAAGATCCTATTAAGCGAGCTTGCTTTCAAACAACTCTCAAGAAACATCTACCAACAGAACACACTGAAAATGTCAAGGAACACTGGATTAAACTGAACACATCCATTATTGCAGCATGTGAACAACCTATTGGATACCAAACTAAGAAACATCACCATTGGTTTGATGAGAATGATAATGAGATCGAACATATCATTGACAAGAAAAGGAAAACCTTCCAGATATGGCAGAAAGACATTAACTGTGCTGCTAAGAAAAAAAACTATACCAGTGCAAAGGCTGAAGTCCAAAGAAGAACTAGAGAACTTAAGAACGCCTGGTGGATAAGGAAAGCTCAAGAAATCCAGCACTTTGCAGATGCTCACGATGCACGGGGCTTTTTAATGCCACAAGGCCATCTATGGACCAACAAATTATGGTACAAAGCCCTTACGTTCAATGGATGGTACCAAACTTCTTAAGGATAAAGACTCTATTGCATTGCGCTGGAAAGAGCATTACCATGACCTCCTCAATCGTAACTCTATCGTGGCTGATGAGGTCTTCTCGCAAATTCCACAACAACAAACTAGAGATGAGCTTGCAGTATCCCCTAATTTGGATGAAGTCAGGAAAGCCATCAATCAAATGAAGAACAACAAAGCTAGTGGACCTGATGGGATTCCTGCTGAAGTCTTTAAAGAACTTACACAACAACTTCATAAACTCATTGAAAAAATCTGGATGAGGGAGGATATCCCGGAAGACTTTACAGACGCCATAATTATCCTCCTTTTTAAGAAGGGTGATAGAACAGATTGCGGGAACTATCGAGGTATCTCTCTTCTTGCTACTGCAGGTAAAATCCTTGTAAGGATCCTCACAAATCGCCTCCTGCCGATCTCAGAGGATGTCTTCCCAGAATCTCAAAATGGTTTCCGCCCTTCCAGGGGAACAGTGCACATGATCTTCACTGCATGACAGCTTCAAGAAAGATGCCGGGAGCAGAATCGTCCTTTATATATGGTGTTTTTTTATCTGACTAAGGCCTTTGACACTGTGAATCGAACCGCTCTCTGGACCATCCTTCTGAAAACTGGATGCCCTGATAAATTTGTGAATATTTTGTGACTCCTTCATGACAACATGACAGCAACAATTTTGGACAACAATGGCTTTCAGAGCGATCCATTCAGAGTCGGATCAGGCATAAAACAGGGATGCGTCATTGCTCCGACCTTATTTGCTATCTTCATTGCTATGATTCTACACCTTATTGAGGGGAAACTTCCTGCTGGTGTGGAAATCATATATCGAACAGATGGAAAGCTTTTTAATCTCAGTAGGCTGAAAGCAAAAAGTAAGGTAACGTCAACCTCTATCATAGAACTTCAATATGCTGATGATAATGTAGTCTGCACATTCCGAGAAAGATCTTCAAACTATCCTAAATGTCTTCGCAGAAACATATGGAAAGCTTGGGCTCTCACTTAATATTAAAAAAACCAAAGTGCTTCATCAACAGGTGTGAACTAGTCCCTCTGTAGCACCATCAATCCAGCTTAATGGTGTGACATTCGATAATGTTGATCACTTCCCCTATTTCAGCAGCCATCTCTCTGTAAAAGCTGACATCGATGCTGAAATTCAACATCGTCTGAGCTCTGCGAGTGCCGCATTTTTGGGGCATCGAGCACCATTTTATTGACGTTCTGCTTTTTGGCGGGGATCTGGAATGTAACCCGCCATATGAGTGGGGCCCTACTGTAGCTGGTTTGGGAGTGTCATGAAAGAGCAGCACATTTTTAATTTCTTCATTGATCATTATTGTACTTTTGTGTGATTTTTTTCTGCCTCAGGGGCCAAAATAATTTGGCTGGCCCCTTGGTACTATGCACCTTGACGTGTGTGTGATGTGCTCATATTTTGCAAAATTTGAATTTGATACTGGATTTCCTATTTATTTGCTTTTTTTTGTTTTTTTCTAGTGGTTTTCCGTGGCTGAAGCTGATTTTTTTTTAAAATCACCTAAAAAATATCTATATTTCCTCAAAATATTGATACTAATATTGATATTTCCCTCAGAATATCAATATTCATATTTTGAGAGAAATATCAATTTTTGTAAAAAAAACTATGAAAAATGATATTAAAAACATTAATATTAATATTGATATTTTTAGGCGAAAAACCAAATCGGTATTTATCGCAAATAGTGAACATTGATCCATTATGAAGTGGTACCAGTAGGGAGTTCAACAGAGCGAAACTGGTACCAAAATGCAGATCCCATCCCTGTGTGCATGTGGGCCATTTGCTGTTCTGCCTCAGGTAGCAAAATATCTTGAGCCAGCCCGGTTTTGAATTGGTTCTAACACTGCTGCTCCTGTTGTGTTTTTACTGCTGTTTTCATATTATAATCTTTTTTTCTAAATGGACATTGATTGTTTTTAATATTACTACAAGCCAGCCTGGGAGCGATAACAAAAGGGCAGGATGTAAAACCCTAAATAAGCGAAAGAATCCAAGGAGCTGCCTACCTGGCACTGACTGGAGTAATTCCATCAGGAAGGCCCACTAATGTAAGAGGGGGCACACCAGAAGGGCACTTTGGCAAGAACCCCCTCAAACCTGGGTCCGGCCCTGCAATTATTTTTATATACTCATTCATTTAAAACATTTTATTACTTTGTTGTTCAGCCAAAAAAAGCTCCCTGAGACACTTTCAAAGGTCAATAAAAACAAGACAGTCCCCACTCACAGGCTTACAATCTAAAAGACATAACATGAAAAGGGAAAAGGTTAAGGAGGCAAGAGGAAAACATAAACTTACGGACCAGTTTTTAAAGTTAAATACTAGTTCCTATAATGGACCAGCTGGAATAGAAAAAGTTCAGGGAGATGAGAAGCCAAATGTAGCTGGTCTTTCTGCAAAGCCAATGAAATGGCCTTGCCTCCCAGGGCCAGCCCTCAGGCCCTTTCAGAGGTCTAGAGAGGCTCAAGCCACTTCCAGCTTTTGAGGCCCCTAGCCAAAAATAAAATAAAAACTACAACACATAAGAACAAAATAAGGCACACAAAAAAGAAAACCCCAAAGTGAGATATAATTTGACAAATCTGTATCCGTTAACAATTTTTTTTACCAAATCACATCTCTTAGTTACTTAAATTTACAGCTCATAGCTGACAGAGTATGTCGCATTTTTGGTCTGACACGCATGAAAACAAAGCTTACTGAATGTCAAACATGTGAGGCCCCTTTGCAGCTTGAGGCCCAGGCTAAATGACCCTCCTGGCCCCCTCTCTGATAGGCCCTGCCAGCTCTATCAGTAAGCAGAGTGGGTTGGGTGACTGCCTCAGGTGGCAGAGGTGTGTGTGTGTGTGGGGGGAGATATTTCCTAAAGTAGCCTGCTACCCAGGTGCTAACCCATCACCAGTATTGAAGTAAGATGCCACCCACTTTAAGTTGGCTTCTGTACATGAAATAGGTATGGGTGGAGTCTTGTCTTTTGCTGTAGGCAGCAAAATGTGTTGGGTTTCAGCAAACTTGCATGCCGCCCCCTCTAATAGGGAGATGTTCCCTCTAACCAGTATTGGGGATATCTATATGTTTGTTTGCCATGATGTAACTTCCTTAAGGGGTGGGGTTATTTACCTTCTCTTCCTCCTTCCTTTGTTAGGGGATATTGATCCTTTTTGCATATTCTCCATTAACCTCTGGCAGAGGGAGCAGGCAGACGCTCCTTCCAGGAGCATCCTCACCAATGACTGAAGATGGACTGAGACTACAGCTAGGGCCTATGTTTTTCTTAAACATATGAAGGTTGTGAGTAAATATTCTTTATTCTTTTTATCTAAGAAGAATGACTCTGTTGTTTTATTTCAAATTAACTAATGTGCATGAGAGAGGAAAGTGGGACTGGTTATTCTCATTCTGCTGTTGCACATATATACTTTGCTAAGAAATAGGACTAAATATTGTTCCTATTTCATTTAAACCAAACAAAATGTTGTGGGCCTGATGGAGTTGGTCTCTCAGCAGAGTCAATGGAAGGGCCCTGTTGCCCATCTCTTTCTCTGCTGCAACCAGATGGATTGCTTTGTCATTGCAATTGATTCCTGAAATTAGGTATCCTGGAGGACCTATAATAATGGTCCCTATCACGGGAAATGGGCTGTAGGTCCACCTATTCACTCCCCCTGTGCATTTTGATTAGTCTTTGAGTGCTGCTTCCATACTCCTAATCAAGGTTTCCATTATAAACATTGACCTGATTAAGCTAAGGTTGTTGTTGTTGTTATGTGCCTTCAAGTCGATTACGACTTATGGCGACCCTATGAATCAGCAACCTCCAAGAGCATATGTCATGAACCATCCTGTTCAGATCTTGTAAGTTCAGGTCTGTGGCTTCCTTTATGGAATCAACCCATCTCTTGTTTGGCCTTCCTCTTTTTCTACTCCCTTCTTTTTCCCCCAGCATTATTGTCTTTTCTAGTGAACCATGTCTTCTTATGATGTGTCCAAAGTATGATAACCTCAGTTTCATCATTTTAGCTTCTAGTGACAGTTCTGGTTTAATTTGTTCTAACACCCAATTATTTGTCTTTTTCGCAAAGCTCTCCTCTAAACTAAGGTTAGTCATGATTCAGTCCCATTGAAAACAGTGGGGCAAAATTAGGTGTACGTAAGGCTACAGTTCTTTCAACATCCCCTGCAAGCAGTAATCAATGTACTGGAGAAGAGGTGGAGAAAGAGTGAATATGATGACATTATCACCTGTAGTTCTTTTTCTAGGCCAGACTTCCTCAATCTGGTGTCCTCCAAATGTTTTGGACTACAACTCCCATCATCCCTGGTCTCTTGCCATGCTGGGTGGGTTGGTGGGGAAAGCTATACTAGGCATTACCAGAGAAATGCATGAGGGTGAAGTGGGTTGGTGGTAGGGATGGGGTTCGCTGTCTAGTTCCAATCTGCTTGAATTCTGATAGTCCATTGTTCAATCCTGATCTGCCCTTTTTTGGTACCCACTTGCTTTGGCACTTGCCGATTGGATCTGCTGTTTTGTTTTGGTTTTGGTTGCAAAAAAAACCTGCATACTTTTTAACATAAATGCTTATGTCAGTGATCACTGTGTTTATATTTTCCTATTTATCACACCTACGCACTGTTATGAATGCATCAATTTAGAGGAAATTACAAAGATACTTATCTAATATTGGGGGGGGAATCTGTGCAGATTACAGTCGCAGCCCGCTGGAAAAAATGTATGCCCACTGCAGCCCGCCGCAAGAATTCAGTGCCGGTTCAAAAAGATATCAGACTATAGGATTCAGTCAAAATCCGGTACTAAGTTTAATTTAGCAGATATTCTCCCCTATCTCTAGTTGGTGGTAACAATGTGTCTCCTGTAGGGACAAGAGAGGATTCAATTCAGTAGGCTGTGGTCTTTCTTGCTTCTTTTTCTTTTGTTAGCCCTGTTGAAACCACCGTCTGGAGAGCTTAGTGTGTGTCAAAATAATTCCATGAGGATACAAGCCAGAATATGAAAAGGGAAAGTCTGTTATACTTTGTAAACTGGCATCTTGTCAAGAAGATTAGAACTAGAGGAGCCAAAATAAATATATATAATCTTAGCTGTTACATTGTGTGATCTGTAGCTCATTAGTTGTAATGGAAAAAAAGATGCAATGTATAGTATATGAAATGTGTAAAGGAGATTCATAAGCCAAGCAATTCGGTTGGAATCATAATTTCCAAGTTTGGGTTAAATCATCCTTACATGAACAGAGGTTTAACTGTACGTTTATGGACTGTCATGATTAGTATGTTTAGCCTGGAGAAGACAAGATTAAGGGGAAACATAATAGTGTTCAAATATCTGAAGGGTCATGCAGAAGATGAAGAAGAAGTGGTTCTCTGCTGTTCCAGATGACAGGACAAATAGGTGGAAATGATAAGAAAGCAGATTTTGGGCAAATATCAGGAGAAACTTCATAACTAAGAACTATTCAGCAGTCAAATAGACTGCTTCGGGAAGTGGTGATCTCTCCGTCACTGGAGGTAGTTACATAGGAGGTCATCAGTCAGGCAATGCACCCACATTGTAGATCCTGCATTGATCAAGAGGCAGCAGTCATAAAATGGCTGTCATGTGGGCATGACTACATCTAAAAGAGCAGAAGGAGAGACATAGGGTTGTATTCAACGTAGCATTATGGTAAACATCTATCAGCGCAAGGATTTCTCCTTGTGCAACGGAACGTTCTCCCCCTCTCCTTCCCCAGTGTGCCCCATAAGTCTGTTCTGGGTTTTCCCTCAACCCTTCAGAGCAGATTTGGGTGCAATGCAGGGGAGGTGGGGGGGAATCCGATTGTGGTAGTGCAAGTATTTTTTTAACACCCAGGACCACAAAATTGGGCAAATATGAAAAACTTTAATAAAAAATGTCTGAAATGTATAAACAGCCAAACATATTCCACAAATCCCCTTTTCCAAAGGTTGTTAAGCTTTTCCTGTTGTGTTAGTGGTGAAAAATCTAGTCCCTACCAGAGCTGACGAGGGGGAGGGAAGCCAGTACAAATTACCCGGTGCCTGGCAGTCTGGAAGGGGGAGTAGGGCCCAACTACGTTGCATATGTTTTTGTCTTTCTCGGTAGTCTCACTATTTGTCGATTGTTTTCTACATCCATTGTAAAATTGGTGAATTTCAAAGAAAATAATAATGATCTAAATGATTAAAGTGTAACGATTTTTACCCTGTCCGCCCTCGCTGAGGAGCCCGCAAAAAATTTTCACCGGGGCCCAAACCTGCTTTTGGCAGCCCTGGTCCCTCCCAGACTTAGAATCTGAAAAGACATGACACAAAAGGAAAATGGATTGGGAGGGAGAAGGAAATAAGTAAATGCATGTACAAGTTCTTAGTTATAAAACTAAGAGGATGGAGTGCCTGAGACAAATAAATATGCCCCATGGTATCCTGCTCTTCTATTGTCTTATGAACCATCTGAGCCTTCCTGTATTGATAGACGAATCCTCCTGTGGGTTGACCCATGCCTAACACACATAGCGCTTGCGCGCGCATGCACTCACTATTCATTTCTACAGCAAAATGGTATTTCTTCCCATTGTATTTAGCATCAAGGAAGCAAAAGGAAACTCCATCTTATTCCTGTAGTCATGTTGGTGCTATGACTTAACTTAAAATGTGAAACTGCACATGCCCAGATTATTTCCTTCTTTTTAAAAAAAACAGGGTTGGCAAACTGTTTTTGTTGTTGTTGCTTTAACATATCAGGAATGTCGAAGCAATTGTAAAGCACAGAATGAAGGTAGGTGTGAGCAGAGAAATGATAGCTGTGCATGCTTTATAACTGAACTAATGCACATGGCTGTCAAAAGGGTCTCCCTCCCAAGACCATTAAGTCCAGGGTCAAAAATTACCTAGCTGTACCATAGGTTTCAGGTGCAGCAACTACCCAGCAGTCCTTGCTTCTCTGGTCAACATCCAGAGAAGCCCCAGTGACCTCCCATTTGCTACTGCAAAAGCAAGGCAATTTACTGAAGCAAATGGTCATTTTGATAGGAAAAGTCAGCGCTTTGTATAACAAAACCTGGTACAGACATTTTTAGGAAAAAAAGTTAAGATTTTCCACATTAAGATCTTGATCTCTGGATAACCTAAGAGGAAAAGTTTGCAAGGGCTTTGGGGAAAGATTTCTAATGCTGGAAGTCATTACTGATTTAAGCAGTGAGTTATTGCCCTCTTTTGAGGTACTGAATCAACTTGGAAGATGGAAACTCAGAGTAGCTCTACTTGGGTTGTCAATTGCTTCCAATTTACAGTAGGCGTAGCATAGCAGGATCTGATTGAGGCACATCAGTTGACTTTGGGGGGAACGAGGAGGACAGGACTTTGCTGCTGATTTTATTGGAGTTCTTCCAGGCATACATTGGCACAACTGAGGCCAGAGCCCAAGCTACCGTGAGTCATGTGTGCTAAACATTGTGTTCAGAACAAGGAAAGGGGCATGAGACACAAGGATGTTTCCTGCAGAAGCCCCTTTGAAAGGATTTGTGGAAGAAGAGCCCATCACAATGACTATGAATGGCCATAAAGAAGACCACAGGCTTGGCCCCCAGACGGTTTCATTTCATTCTGGGTAAAAGAAATGACAGCTAGAAGGCTACAGAAAGCCACTACTGGCCCAGAAACACCAGCATGATCAAGACTATGTATATTCTGCACATCTGCAGTCATACCACACAAGCAAACCAATTTGGAATCTGGCATAGAATTAAGCAGTCTTCCTGGTTATGCCCAATTTCTAGGACTTGCTTGTTCCAACATGTGAAATCTCAGGAACTACAAAACACGATTTCCAGTGGTTGCAGGGTGGGGCTTTGCTGCCTCCACAACTAAGAAAAACCAAATAAATTATGCAAACTGGAGTAATTTGCAAGATTTATGCAGGCCACAGAAAATAGCTTTTTCTTGGCATAACATTTTAGTTACCATGACATGGAATTTGGATTTTGCCTGTCATTGTTGGACACCATGATGCTTCAACTAGGAACTCTGCAGATCAGACACAGGCTTGCCCCACTACAGGGTTGCTGATCAAAAGTGGGAAATATAGGTACATTATTTATTTTGAACACTTTTATCACTCTCCTCATTGCAAACTGCAGTTCCAGAGTGGGTAACAATAAAATTCATATACATAACAACATCAGAAAACAAAATTGCAACCAAATCATAATACATAACCAAGCTGACATTAAACTCCAACACAAGCCTGGGTGAACAATCAGTTCTTTACCTGGTGCCCGAAGCTCAACAGCATCAGTGCCAGTAATATCCCAGCCAGTTGTTCTGTTTATGACATTCAAGCAGAAACTCATAATCATCCTTTTGTTCTGGAAAGTCAGGTAACACTAGAGATCCTGTTGTTGTTGTTGTTATTTACCTAGAGCTTGGAAAAGTTACTTTTTTAAACTACAACTCCCATCAGCCCCAGCCAGCATGGCCACTGGATTGGGCTCATGGGAGTTGCAGTTCAAAAAAGTAACTTTTCCAAGCTCTGTAATTTACCCACCTTTCACCATAAGGTCACAGGGCGAGTTACTATAATTTAAAATTCAATATTAAAAACAGTCACAGGAATAGGGTAGGTCCTGAAAAATATATCTCAGTTTTCAAATGCCAAGGCAAAGAGGTGTGTCTTCAGTATGTGGTGTCACAGGCTGATATAAAGACCAGAGGCACTGCCAGGTTTGAGAAGGCCCTGAGGATGCGGGTGCTGCCACCCCACTGTTCTTCCTTGCCACTGTTCCACTTTTACCATTCGTTGGAAGTGGCAGTAATAGTGGTGGTGTTTGTACTCGCTTTCGGTCCTTTCCTGGCTTAGAAGAACAGGCAAGGTTGAACTTTTGATTGCACAGAAATCTGGCTTTGGGTCAACTGAGGACTTTGCAGAGAGGTGGATTTACATTCGTATTCCACCTTCACATTATTTTTGTGTCATGGATGTTCTCTGTCACATTATTGCTTTTCCCAACTATTTAGTTTGATCTCTCTTAATAATTTTATTTGTAAGCTGCTTTGAATTTGATTTTATCACTGAAAGGCAAGATATAAATGTTTAAATAAAAAAAACAGAGCCATATCCTTTCCAGACTAGTTTTCTGCACCAGCTAGAAGAGATGAGTGGACATTTAAAATGGGGAGAAACCTTTCATTTGTACATGAAGGAAACAAATCAGCTGCCCTGGGTTCCATCTAGGAGAAAGGGCAGGATATAAATTTAATAAATAAATACATAAATCAGCTGTGATGTCCTGGTTGACAATTAAAGCCATTTCCAAGGCACATGTGAAAATACCTTTAAGTTTATTGCTGAACTGAATTTAAAACAGGTCTTCTGAGTAAAAAAAATCCTTCAAGCCTCTGGAAATGCCCTGGCTCTTTTATCTTCCCTTATAGCACATGGCTAAGCTTGATTCTTTGGGACATCTCCATAAACATCCTTTTCCTGAATCTTTTCCCTTTGTGCTTCTGACGCACTATGGTCTAGATCAGAAATGAGGAACCTGTGACCCTCCAGATGCTGCTGTATTCCAACTCCCATCATCCCTGACCACTGGCATGCTGGCTGGGGCTGATGGGAGTTGGGAGTCCGGTAACATGTAGAGGGCCACAGGTTCCCCACACCCGTCATAAATGTGTAGACTGAGTTGTGGAGAGTCAGTAGATCAACAGTGTGGTCTTTGGGACAGTGGGGTGGACCAGGTATCTTTTTCACAGCTAAAGTGCCTACTACAGTTGTCCCATATGTAGCATCAACTTCAACCTTCATTGTCGAGTCATCGTTAACAGTACCACATGCAACATGGTTAAGCACCATAATGTTGTAATTCTCCCTTGCTATGGCCCCTCTCCACATCCCTAGCAGCTACACACAGGGCATGGAGATGCTACCCATTCACATGATGAATACCTTCAAATGTTATGGCCAGGATGTGATTGAATGGCTTACCATGGAGGGGCTGCTTGTGGTGGCATCATGGTGGCAACTTGGTGCTCTCACTATTCCAGCTTCCTTATGCTATGACTGAAATATACAGAGGCCAGAGTTCCATCATCTATTTCAGTGGAAGCCATCTCCTCTCCACCACCCCCCATGAAAAAACCAAAAGTATACTCGAGAACAGGGTATAGAACAGTCCCACTCTAGCACACATTACAATTCATATGCAACCCAGTATGGTGAGAGAGAGGCAGTGTGGTGTAGTAATTACAGTGTTGGACCAGGACCTGGAAAACCAGAGTTTATCTCCTCAATCAGCCATGAAGCTCACTGGATGACTTTGGGCCAGTCACTATATCTCAGCATAGCATACCCCACAGGATTGTTGTGAGGATAAAATCGGGAGGTGGAGAACTATATATGCTACCTTGAGCCCCTTGGAGAAAAGGTAGGATAGAACTAACAGTGGAAATAAATAAATAAATCCCCTTCCTCTCTGTCTTGGGGTTGTTTTTCCACAGGGGGGCAAGCAAAAACAGAGAGCAGGAGAAGCATATAAAAGTGTGTCAGGCCCCAAAGGGTGACCCCCCCTCCACATTTCTGTCCAGGAGTGTCAAAGAGACCTCTCACTCCTGGTGGTGCCTGCAGTTTGGCCATCCATGGCCTATGTTGTTCGTTTTGCACACATAATCACACTCCAACTTTTTAACGCATGTGAACTCCTGCATGTTACATGCAGAATTGTGCTTAGAAATTTTTTTAAAGGACTTTCTATTCTAACTAGCTAAGAAAGGCATATCCCAGGACCAGCTTTCAGGGTGTGGTACACAATTTGTTGTCAGCAGGCTGTGCAGGATGTTTAAGGAGGGGAGGCTCTCTCAGTCAAGCTGACCAGTGATATCATTGTAAAAACAAACAAACACAAGGCCAAACAAAAAGAGCCCTTGAGAATTTTTTCTCACTTTCCCCTTCACTTTCTATCACACAAAGCTAAATATGCTATTTTTTCATTCTTGGGTCTGTAATTGGTTTTTGAGAGTACAGTTGGGGGGCCAGTGCCTTAACATGCATTGTCTTGACAGGGGCTTAAAATGCGGAAATTGGGAGTTGGGTCAGCAATTGTAAATATCCTCTGGGTAATTCAATGTGTTTGTTCTGAAGTGTACTTCCAGCAGTCAGTGAGTTATCGGACACCCTGGCACCAGGGTTTTTGGTGGGAAAGATCAGCTGTTCAGATAAGGCTGGGAGCAAAACTCCACCTACAGACACAGCTGACAAAAAAAAAAGAAAGAGACCTGATGGCTTCATTAATTGCTTTTAAGGAGTGGAGAACGAGAATACAGCATACCGGCAATAAAATGCTTTTTGTTGTCAGGAAGAGGACTCTGCCCTGACTTTCTGATTATAATAAACCTTTTCTTGGAACGATGCTAGGCTTGCATAAAACCACTTGATTTAAGAATGAAAGAAATTGACCTGTTAAGATGCAAGCATGACTCTCTGGAAACATCATTTCCTTTTTTTAAAAAAATTGTAATATATTTCTAGCATGGGCAACGTAATTTAATTTCTATATACAGTTTCTAGCAAAATCTTATGCAGACTTGTCAATCTTCAGATTCCTTTTGGGGGGGAAGTAAATCAATAGTGTAAGAGACAATTATTTTAAACCCCTCTTGGTGATTCTTTGCTGAGAAGTCTAAAGGACAAGGCCAGGGCATTATACAAAAAATGTAGAAGAAATGTGGATTGAAACAGGGCTTCACAGAATTGTAACCTATGAAAAATGGGGTAAAAGAGAAGAGGTGGGAGGTGAAAGATTTCACACACAAACACCTCAGCATTACCACACACTCTTCTGTGTCCTCTCACAACTGTTTCTGTCCCTGATCTGTAGCTTCAGTGCCATTAAAAAACAGCAGCAGCAGCAGTAGCAGTGGCGACTTCTTTCTGAGGGAACTCTAGGGAGCATCAGGTGGGGAACTTGTACCCTCCAGATCCTGCTGGACTACAACTCCCATCATTCCTGACCATTGACCTTGCTTGCTGGGGCCGATGGGAGATGGAGTCCACCAACATCTGATATAGACATAGCAGTGATGGCAGCCCAGCAATTAGGTTGTGACATCACCAAGAACATCAGGGCTTTTTAAAGATGAAGCGTTTCTCATCACGATAGGGTTTAAAGGTTCACACTTCTTACCTTATATCAGCCCTCAAGCCACTGTTTTCCCTTTACACTGAAGGGAAAGGGCCAAACACGCAACTTCCTAATGACCATGCCCTGTTAAGGTCAAACTATCTGCCTCTGGTTACCTTGGCAACCGAGCATGCTCAGTTTGTTCCAGAGTAAGTTTCATTTTAAAAAAAGGAAAAAATCCTCAAGTTTGATTGTTTGTATTTTCAGAATCCAGCAGAAATATAAAGATTTGTTGGGAAATTGCAGAGCTTGGAAGTAACTAGTTACAAGTAACGAATTACTTGTAATTCATTACTTTTTTGAGTAACGAGTGGGTAATTCCTGTACATTTTGATTGTAATAGAACTAGGAGTAATTTCACTACTTTTGTGGAGTAATTGTAATGTTTCCAGAATTACTTTTGGGCATTACTTGGGGGGGGCAGGGGAAGTCTTCTGCTCCTCTGATTTGTGGATGAAAATCATGTGCCTCAAACTGGGCTTCTGTGCAGTGTTGCTCTTTCCTCATGCTCTGTGGATGGGTAGGAGGTGACGAGGGAGGAGGCGGAGAGTGAGATTAGGTGGAGTGGAGAAAACAATTATTTTTTAAAATGGATAGCGGTGGTGAAGAATGGAGTGGAGGGGAAAAGGATCCGGAGGTCAAGAACATGGATAAAGGAGGAGAAGGAGGCAGCAGCAGAATGGAGATAAAGAACTGTGGAGGTGAAAGATGACGTGTGCGTGTGTGTGTGTGGTGTGTGTGTGTGTGTGTGAATACTGTGTTTGCACTTGGCACGCAAAGTGGCCTCCACCACCCTCTCTGGCTACTGTGCTGCATTCACAGTATTTTATTTTATTTTTAAATCAGGGGAAAATGTTTGCTTGGGTGAGTGTCCCTTAGTTGGTGGCAGGGCAGGGTCTGGGGGGTGGTTAAGTGAGAGAGATTATGCTGGCTGGCTGAGTGGGGGGTTGCACTTGGTTTGACGTGCAAATATCTGATTAGTGGCCTCAGCCTCCCTCCCCACCACCCTTACTAGTGGAGAGACCACCATTGCTATCTTATGAATAAAAATAATTATTCTACTACCTCTGTATGTGTTTGCTTATTTTTAATGTTGTTTTAGGCTACTTAGATGTGCAGCAGCCAAGGCCAGCACCTTATAGGCATTTTTTAAAGTAACTGAAATGTAATTGTAGTGATCACTTTGGAGGAAAAGTAAAGTAATCAGTTACTTTCAGAGCAATTGTAACTGTAACGGTAATTACTACTTTTTTGGGGCCATGTAACTGTAACTGTAATTTATTACTTTTTAAAAGTAATCTTCCAAGCTCTGGGAAATTGTTATACTTTTTTGCACAAGTTAGGGGGGAAAGGAAAAAAAAGCACCATTTGCAGCAGGCTTGCGGAAGGGAGCCAGCAGGAAATGACATGAACAAAGGGAGTGGGAGGGAGTGGGCAGGGACTTACAAAAGCATCAGAGTGAAGCATCTGCAAGCCCATAGAGATGCGAAGAACAGACAGTTTTTCCTTCCCTTTTTGGATTAAAATTGGATTGATTTGCTGCGGATTAAAAGATAAAAGCAGCAGCTTGCCTTCGCCTTGCCTGGTACATCATGTGATCGCTACGAATTAAACAGGGATGCAGGGAGGCTCAATCTCACATTAAACTGCCATGTGGATGAGCCCTCAATCGAAGAACTGTTTCCTGCTCCCACTTTCTGAATGAATGAGGATGTTTTAGAAGTTACTTTTTCTGTTTAAGTCCAATACTTTATTAATATTTAGAGTAATTTTAATTTAAAACAATATTTTATTTTATATATATTGGAAGTATTGGATCCAGTGTAATATTATTATATGAGATACATTTTTCTCCCTTTACAATGATCCCAACAGTGTATATTGTTTTTTAAAAGATGTATTTTAAATTGTATTTGTTTTTAGTTACTGTAAACTGCCCAGAGAGCTTCGGCTATGGGGTGGTATAAATAAATAAATAAATAAAATATATTGAAGTACATTTTCTTGAACTTTGTTGCACCAATACATGACAAACATGATCCATTTTTCTATAAAGACATAATTAAATAGGAGGAAATTCCTTCTCCCAATTTTGGCTCAGCCCTGAATTGAAAGTGATCATTCAGGATAAAATATCTATGTTCATCCAAAACTGGTAATGATGGAACAGGTGTGTTTATGGTGGGAGATGCCAACCCCAGATACTCAGATAGCTCTGAGCCTGCATTCCCATCTCCTCATCAATCCCTTGTCCTTATATTTTTAAAACTACAGTTGCCACCTTTCAGCCTGGCAAATTATTGACAGCTCAGCTCTGCATCAATGGGGCAAACAAATACAATATGCATCCTAGAGTATTGAAGGAACTGGCTGAAGAACTCTCAGGACCACTGTCTATCATCTTTGCGAAATTGTGGCAGATGGGTGA
This sequence comes from Rhineura floridana, assembly GCF_030035675.1. Taxonomy (NCBI): domain Eukaryota; kingdom Metazoa; phylum Chordata; class Lepidosauria; order Squamata; family Rhineuridae; genus Rhineura; species Rhineura floridana. The sequence goes on along the minus strand of NC_084482.1, from coordinate 36,410,994 downwards.
AATGCTGGATGAATGGAGGAGGGTTCATGTCCCTGTCTTCAAAAAGGGGGGAAAGGAGGAACCTAAGAACTACAGACCAGTCAGCTTGATATCAATCCCTGGAAAAATCTTGGAGCAGATTATAAAGAGGTCAGTCTGTAAGCACCTTGAAAGCAATGCAGTGATTACAAGAAGCCAACATGAATTTATCAAGAACAAATCCTGCCAGACTAATCTTGTCTCTTTTTTTGATTGGGTAGTCTCCCTTGTAGACTGTGGGAATGTTGTGGACATAATATATCTCAACTTCAGCAAAGCTTTTGACAAAGTGCCCCATAAGCTAGCTAAATGTGGGCTGGATGGAAAAACTATCAGGTGAATGCACAGTTGGTTACAGAATCATTCTCAAAGACTGCTTGTCAATGGTTCCTTCTCAAACTGGGGGAAAGTAATGAGTGGGGTACTACAGGGCTGGGTCCTGGGCCCAGTGCTCTTCAACATTTTTATTAATAACTTGGATGAGGAGATGTAAGGAATGCTTATCAAATTTGCAGATGATACAAAATTGGGAAGGATAGCTAATACCTTGGAAGACAAACAAAATTCAAAGGGATCTTGATAGGCTGGAGCACTGGGCTGAAAACAACTGAATGAGATTTAACAGGGATAAATGCAAAAATGTTCACCTAGGAAAAATAAACCAAATGCACAGTTATAAGATGGGAGATACTTGGCTCAGCAATGTGAGAAGGATCTTGGGATTGTTATTGATCACAAGCTGAATATGAGCCAACAGTGCGATGTGGCTGCAAAAAAGGCAAAATGCTATTTTAGGCTAAATTAACAGAAGTATAGTTTCCAAATTGCATGAACTATTAGTTCCCCTCTATTCAGCACTGGTTGGGCCTCATCTTGAACATTGTGTCCAGTTGTGGACTGTGACGCCCTTCCCTGGCTCTCCCTGTCAGGTTCCTACCTGCTCGTGGTTACTGCCTGTCACTAGGCACCACCAGGGATTCCACCAGTCCAGACTGTCCTTTTTTATGGTTTCTCTCCCCGCTCTAGCACAGATCTCAACAGATCCCCCTGCTAAGCAGCACCACCAGTCACGTCCTATAACCAGTATTTCCAGAGACTCTGCCTGAGTCTCTCTATCAGGTTACCTCTGTGACTGAGTGCTCAAGCTGTCCCACTCCCTTTGTATCAATGCAGATAATTCTGGTTTGCTCTGAATACTTGTGGTGTTATATTCTCCCCTTCACCGCTGCCACCATTTGTTACAGTTTCCCTTCAGCCTTGGTCATTACCTTACCCTCCCTTCTGGTCTGTGAAACCCCAGCCAAGGATCAGGCCTTTGGTAAACCAAATATATTTATTAAATAACAAAGATAACAAGATTTCTTCATAAAGGCACTTAAGCATATGGTTACATCTATTCCTGAGGTACTGGTCTTAGTATTAATCCGAACTCCACACTCTCCACCCAATCTCCTCTCAAAAACCCACCAAAACAACCCACTTCACGCTCACCGTCCACCCAGATTTAACTGTCATCCTTCCATTTATACTGTCAGCCATTTTAAACATTCAGCCAATCATCTAGCATTCTACTGCCCATTCACTCCCCCCTCCTCTTTCATTCCACTTACCATGTATCTCCTATACAAACAGCACTTACCATATATACACTAATAGAGGAACATCACATGGACCCAGCAATTTAAGAAGGATGCAGACAAACTGGAACAGGTTTAGTGGAAGGCAACGAGGATAATCAGAGGCCTAGAAACAAAGCCCTATGAGGAGAGACTGAAAGAACTGGGCATGTTCTTGAGAAGAGAAGACTGAGGGGAGATATGATAGCACTTTTCAAGGACTGGAAAGTTTGTCACACAGAGGAGGGCCGGGATCTCTTCTTGATCGTCCCAGGGTGCAGGACATGGAATAATGGGCTCAAGTTGCAGGAAGCCAGATTTTAGCTGAACATCAGGAAAAACTTTCTAATTGTTAGAGCGGTATGACAATGGAATCAATTACCTAGGGAGATAGTGGGCTCCCCAACACTGGGAGCATTCAGGAGGCAGCTGGACAGCCACCTGTTGGAGATGTTTTAAGTTGGATTCCTGCATTGAGCAGAGGGTTAGACTCCATGGCCTTATAGGCCCCTTCCAACTCTACGATACTATGACTTATTGCAACCAAGGTCCAATCCACATTAGCATTCCCCCACCCCTGTACTTCCACTGCTTCCTTGCTGGCAAGGCACACTTCATAGCACCAACCTGTAGTAATACCATTAGATCTGCCCATTTATTCCAGGATTTTTTAGGCTCCATTTTATAATTATTGTATTATTTCTTGCATTGCTCTTGCTCTGTGCATTTCCATGTGAAGCAGCTCTGTGCTATTATTATTACTGTTGCTGGCAAGAACAGCTTCGATCCTGAAGAAGCAGTTTAGAACCCATTTCCCATACCTTTCTCTCCACTCCATCTTTGGTGGGTGGGGGTGAATTGGTGGAAAGGAAGTTTTCAGCTCCATTTTACTCTAAATGATTGGATGGTCGTCATAAAAAAAAAGACATTACTTATCAATACACACTTGCACAGCTATGCTTAATTTGACATCATTCCTCAAAACCTTCATTTTTCACGATGTTTTTCACAACGGGAGGGTTTATGCTGAAAGCCAAGAGTTCTTGCTAGTGTGTGTGTGAGATTTACCCCCAACCATTTTTGGAGATCCAACCTCTTCTTTCTCCCTATGCAAGTTAAAGGAGGGATCATGCTCTCCATTAACTTGCATGGAGAGAAAGAAGACATGTAAGCAACATGATCTGGTCACCAGGGCTGTGGAGTCGGAGTCGGAAGCAATTTTGGGTGGAGTCGGAGTCAGTAGAAATGTACCGACTCCGGCTTCAAAATAAATTTTGATTGACAATTTTTTTAAAATATAAATTCAAAATGTCAAAGAAGCTTCCCATGAAGTCAGCTGTATTTGAGCATTTCACCATAACTCAAGATGGAAAACATTTTGTGTGTCAGTGTATGACACAGGACCCAGATGAAGACAAATGCTGTGATGCCAAGATCAGCGCATATTCAGGCAGCGATAAAAATGCTCCTATGAGAGCTTCCAATTTAAAAAGACATTTACAGCCCTTTCCAGGGCTGTGGAGTTGGAAGCAATTTTGGGTGGAGTCGGAGTCGGACAGTAGAAAAATATAGGAGTCAGAGTCGAAGGTTTGGCGTACCGACTCCACAGCCCTGCTGGTCACATCTGTTCTCAAATTAAGATTCAGCTCTCTCAGAACTCTACTTTCCTCTCAATACTGCCCCTGAATATTTGCTCCCTCCCTTGGAAGGTGGACTCTTTTCAAATCCTAGTTCAGATCCTAGCTTTTTTATTGGTTAACAAGGATGCTTGCTACTCAGATGGGTTAGACCAGTGGTCCCCAGCCTGGGGGCCGTGACCCCCAAGGGGACTGCAAAGTAATCCAGAGGGGGCCACGAACAGTAAAGAAATGATTTTTTTTTAAGTCTTCACTCCCTGGGTGCTGTCTGCTCCCCATTGCCACTGCAGATGACACCTCCCCTTTGCTCCAAACGAGAAGGGAGAACTTTGCTGAAGCACCAGAGCGTCTTTCAGGCACGCCGAGGGCAGCCATCTGCCTATACCACATATGGCAGATTCCAAAGGAGGCTGAGGGTGGAGCTACCAGGAAGAAGAGGGGATTACTATCCCAACTCTCATCTCCTCATACTGCTACTGCTGCTGCCCTTACTTAGAAAGAGAGAAGAGGGCTTTTCGTGAAGCAAAAAGAAGCAAAGCTGCAAGGAAAGGCCTGCCTGCCTGCCTTTCTTGACTCCTGCTTCGCTGCCACCTCCTTTTAAAAGTTATTCTTATGTGCGAGGCTGCACAGATCTCACCTTCGGCCCAGATGGACCCAAAGAGCAGTGAGGAAGCTCGGGACTTGTTCGCCCCCCATCTCTGAGGCTAAGTGTGTGTGCCAGCATCCCCCCTTTTTTCCACCCCTTACATTCCGTCCCAACCTCTCTCTCCAAGATGCTGCAGCAGTTGAAGGTTTCCCCCCTCCCACGTGCCCAGATGCCTGCATGCCTGCAGATGCTTGCAGTAGGGGCAGGTGTGTTTGTATGTGTGTGCTGATCTGTCTTCTTCTCCGCTTTCATTCCCCAAGTGCACGCTAACCAAGTCATCAAGTCTGATGATCATCCCAAGGCCTAAAAGCACTAACTCCCCTCCTCAATCTATCCACCCTTTTGTCTTCACAATCTAGCATCCCCACCACTGTCACATTGCTGCTTCTTGATGATGATGATGATTTCTAAAAAAAGACTCAGCAGGTTGCCTGAGGCTGGAGTCCACATACTGCAGCTGAACTGTATTTATTTTTATTATTATTATTGCATTTCTATCCCACCTTTCCTCCAAGTTGCTCAAGGTGCTGCACATGGTTCCCCCCCCTTCCATTTTATCCTTACACCAACCCTATAAAATAGGTCAGGCTGAGAGACTGAGAGTCCAAGTTCACCCAGTGGGCTTCATGGCTGGGTAGGGATTTGAACCTGGATCTTAGTCCAGCAATGTCACCCACTGGTGTTGGGAGACAGGACTGTACATCTTCAGACGGGGGGGGATACCAATTTGATTGGACTTTTGCATTAAGAAAAGAAAACAACACCTCCCTGTCTGCAAGGAGCTTTTTATGGAAAGGGATATTTGGAGATGTGATTTTGCCATGCACCATTTTTTTCAATTAATAGAGACTAAAATTACAATTTGTGTGTGGGGGGGGTCACAACATTTTTTGAGCTTCCAAAGGGCCCATACTCATAAAGGCTGGGAACAACTGGGTAGACTACTGTGATGAAACATGATCCGGAATGCCTTATGTAGTATGGCATGGAAAGTGAAACTAGGACTGAAAGACTGAAGCCCAGGTAAGTTCTGCATTAGGGAGTTTGTTAGGGCTGTTATATAGTCAGTTGTAGACTATAAAAGAGTTACTGTTAATCTACCGCAGTCTCTGGCATTCATTAAACAGGGTATCAGAAGTAAGAACCGCTCCACGGAGAATCTAGTGAGGACGAAAGACACTTGCATAGCTCAGTAAAGGAACAAGTCCTAAAATGGCAAAATCTTCCCCACCATAGGTTTTTGATTTTAGCAGATCTGCTGGACAGTCAGATTGGAAGCAGTGGGTCTCTTGTTATGGAATTTCTCCAAAGCTAAATGCAGAAGGAGAAATCCAGGTATGCTCCTTAATTTATGCCATGGGCCCACGAGCAGAACAAATATGCACAAAGTTTTTGCATTTGCTGTCGAAGGGGACAAGAATAATTATTGGGAAGGGCCGTAGCTCAGTGGCAGAGCATCTGCCTTGCATGCAAAAGGTCCCAGGTTCAATCCACAGCATCTTCAGATACAGCTGAGAGACTCCTGCCTGAATGTCTGGAGAGCCACTGCCAGCTGGTGTAGTCAATACGATAACACCTCCAGTAACAAAGTAGATGCATTCCTGGCCATTACTTCTTTAACAGAAACTTTGGTACCATGGAAAGAACAGGGATAGGTTCCTGCACCCACTCATAGATGGTGGGGACAGGTTCAACAAGGGCTTTAAAGGGTGCCTACCTGGCACCCACCCCCTCTGAATCACATTGGATTCTTCCCTCGCCAGCCCTGGGAGAAAGCAAGAGATCTCTTGAATGCAACGCAAGCACACAGGTTGTCAGTTACACCCTAGCAAAGCAAAGGCACAGGCTTGAAAGTTTATCCATTGCAAAGCAAAGCTGTTCAGTTTGACCTTGAAAAAAGCCTTCCTTCAAAGGAGCTTCCCTCCTGGAGGACTCCTTAGCTGAGATATTACTGTACTGAGCTAGATGGACCAATGGTCTGACTGGCTATAAGGTAGCTTCCTAGGTTTCTAATCTTGGGGAAACTTAAGAGTATTTTGTGCCAAAGAGAAACATTCATGACAGGGACTGTTTTCACAAAAGGAAACCTGGGAAATCTGCTGAGGCCTATATAAAATGGCAGTATGAGAAAGCAGATGGCTATGAGTCTGGAGGCGGCAGAAGTGAAAAGATCAGGAATACACTGGTAGCGGGCATTTTAGACTAAGGATTTCTCACAGAGACTACAGATGAAGAATAACAGATGATAAGAAACTCAGAAGTAGTCAAAGGTCAGGTCCAAGACCAAGGAGCTTTAAAGGAGTTTCAAAAACTGCCAGGAGGCCGCAACCATGCAAACAGTCACATGAGAGGAAGAAATGGCAGCAGCCAGATTGGGCATGCCATAACCAAGCACAAGATCAATCCACCCCAACACAGAAGCAGGGCCCTAGATCTACACACTGTGGAAAATGGCACACACAGAGGACAGAATGCCCAGCAAAGACCCTAGAAGGCCACAAATGCAAGAAGATAGGTAATTTGGCAGCTGTATAAAGCATATTCATGCAAACGCTGTAATTTGCTGGCGCATCAGTGAATTAAGTGGATCACTGAAACAGCAGTTCAAGTATCTAGGGGTATTCTCAAACCACTGCAGCTATTTTCTGAGCGGTCTGCTACTCTCTTCCCAGGGAAGGTGTTCAAGAGGCCTCTTGAAAACACTTGGCTTGAGGTTTCAAATATGATATCATTGGACATCTGCAAGCATCTTCCTGACACCAAAAATACAGTTAAGTAATTCTGGCATATTAAGTAGGCTGACCATCTCGAAGAGGTTACATAAGCAGAACAGACTTAATTGTTCTTTATTCTTCATTTGTTTCCCAAGATGATTAAAGTGCAACATGCATAGGAAGCGGGCTTATACCAAGTCTGACTATTAGTCCATCTAGACCAGCTCAGTATCACCAACACTGACTGGAAATGGCTCTCTAGGGTTTCAAGCAGGAGTCCTTCCCAGAGGTTGCCAGGGATTAAACCTGGGCCTTTCTGCATGCAAAGCATGTTCTCTACCAATGAGCTCTGGACTTTTATGCCTTTGCCTAGAAATCAGCAATGCATGTTTTACTTTTATAGATTCAGGTGCATTCCTTAATTTTTTTTAATGGGAGTCTTGTTATTGAATTAAATAAGGCCAGTGCTGGACTTTGTATAGCCATATAACTGTATATAAATGGGCACTTAGGGTGTGTGCCAAAGACTTCACTGTCTTCTTCCTGGCAGAGCTCTGAATGTGCTATTATGAGTAGTCAATTTTGATGCAGCTTTTCCCACAGTTTGGAGTGGGAATCTGCCTCTGCCTCTTTGCAAGAAGCTGCAGAATAAATTTATAGCGCTTGGTGGTACATGGGATTGGGCTCAAATCCTGCTACCTCTTGTCACCAAAGGCTGTAAGCAAAAGATAATAAGAGACCGCAATTACATTTAATGAGACTCTGTCTGGACAATCCTGTTTCATTTTCTTCTGGTTGCCCACAATGGTTGTTGTTTGGAAAGGAGGGTGCTAGCATAACAAGCTCTTCAAGTCAGAATAGCTAAAGAATATGTACATTACTACTGCATGGTGTAGTACAAGGAAACATGGTGTACCCCTACACCATGAAGCAAGAAGAGGTACCCAACTAAGATGACAGATTCTGAGCATCATTAAGGGCAGCAGAATCTGAGAAAGGCAAGTCATCTAGCTCATGAGCACAAGACATTGGGAAGTTCTTCTGAAAACCCAGTTAAAATACTTGCGCAAGAGCAAGGAAGCTTTCTGCTGCTGCCGGACTGTATCCCGCATTACTTAGCTAGAAGCATTGCCATGCCATTCCTGGGTCAGGCACTAGAAGTTCAGCTTCAGCATGTTCCAGCTGAGGTAGTAGCAGTGGTGGAGCTGCTTATGCAACAGATAGATGCAGGGCCTTAGAGGCCTCTATAGTTAAAGCCATCTGCACTTAAAGCAAGTAATGTGTTTGTCTTGAGTGTAGAGCCTTTCCCCCAGAGGATATCCTGTCTGAGATTGTTAGATGCCAGTCTGCCCTTTATGTTCTAAAGGGAAAGTCTAGCCAATGTGGAAAGCACAAAGAAGAATGACAAACAGCACTGGTTTATCTCTGGGTATGCTGGGAATGTGGAAACCAGACCACATGCCTTTCAGTGAAACCCAGGCTGGCTTGATTAACCAGCATCCGCATTGTGAAGAGAACATAGCTCAATTTTTTGTTATCTTATTTATTGGCACTTAAGGCAAGCTTCACTTGCCAAGGAACACTCAAGAGTGCATTTTAAAGCTCCCAATTAGGGTTGCCAGGTTCATGGCCTGAGACTGATCCCATATCTTTAGGAGAAGAGAAAGTCAGCCAAGTGCAGGTGTTCTTACAACACTGTAATGGGAAAACCCACAAGGTGGAATTCTCCGTTTCCCCTGTACAACTTTTAAAGCTACAGAAGATCTCTTGGTTGCCAGGCCTGACCAAGGTTGCCCTAAGCACCCTCTCCAGGATTGTGGAGACTGGTTTGCACTTTGGTACACCAGTGAACTAAGGGCAATGAAACAGGCTGGACGACGGCTAGAGTGCAAGTGGTGAAAGATGTGCTGTGAGGTGATTGGGCATGAGTAAAACATCATAACCATGCTTACTGTGTGGCAGTGAGGGCAGTGAAGAAGGCCCACTTCTCTGCCACCATCGCATCCTCAAGTAGCCGTCCAGTGGAGCTTTTCCATATTGTCAGGGGTCTGTTAACATCAACTCCAGGAAATGGAGTTTTAGACCCTTCGGAGGCCCACTGTGAATTGTTTGCAAGGCACTTTGAGGGTAAAGTTGCTTGCCTCCATAGCAATCTTGATGCCCCATCCATATCCAGTTAATGGCTGTGCCTTGTTCCGGTCCTCCCCACACCCGCAGGTTTGTTGGTTGCCCTATCAGCCAGCTCTCAGGCCTCTGGATGCTACTGCTAAATGCCAGATCAGTGCATAATAAGATCTCCCTCATTCGCGATTTAGTTGTGGATGAGGCAGCCGCTTTGGCATGTATAACCGAGACCTGGGTGGGTGAGCAGGGGGGAGTCAGTCTCTCCCAGCTATGTCCACCAGGGTACCTGGTCCAGCATCAGGGTAGACCTGAGGGTCAGGGAGGGGGGTTGCTGAGGGGGGGGCAGTGAGGGCAGCAAAAAAACAATATTTTGCTGCCACTATAAAATCATCAATCTGCTGCCCAGCGGAGCTCTTCAGAATTGTCCGGGGGCTATTACACTCTGGCCCCAGGGACATGGTAGAACCATCGGAGGCCCGCTGTAATGAATTTGCTAGGCACTTCCAGGATAAAATCTTTAGCATCCGCCAGGACTTAGACTCCAGTGTTTTAGCAGGTGAATCAAGCGAGGTATCCAGAGCACAGCCTTGTCCCGATTTCTTGGATGAGTTTCAGTTGGTACAGCTTGAGGACGTTGACAAGGTGCTTGGACAGGTTCGTGCAACCACTTCTGTGCTGGATCCTTGCCCTTCTTGGCTAATAAAAGCTAGCAGGGATGGAACAGCCGGCTGGGCCAGGGAAGTGATTAATGCCTCTCTGCAAGAGGGGGTGGTCCCTGGCTGCCTGAAAGAGGCAGTAGTGAGACCACTTCTGAAGAGGCCCTCCCTGGACCCAGAAAATCTTAATAACTATAGGCCAGTAGCAAATGTTCCATTCCTGGGCAAGGTCCTGGAACGAGTGGTTGCAGGCCAGCTCCAGACACTCTTGGATGAGACCGATTATCTGGATCCATTTCAGTCGGGTTTCAGGCCTGGTTTTGGCATGGACATTGTTCGCCCTGTATGATGACCTTTGTTGGGAGAGAGACAGGGGGAGTGTGACTCTGTTGATTCTCCTTGATCTCTCAGCGGCTTTTGATACCATTGACCATGGTATCCTTCTGGGGAGACTGACTGAGTTGGGAGTGGGAGGGACTGCATTGTGATGGTTCCACTCCTACTTGGCAGGTTGCCTCCAAAAGGTGGTGCTTGGGGAACATTACTCAGCACCCTGGACTCTCCAGTATGGGGTGCCGCAGGGGTCAGTTCTGTCCCCCATGCTGTTCAACATCTACATGAAACCGTTGGGTGCGGTCATCCAGAGCTTTGGGGTGTGTTGCCATCAGTATGCTGATGACACACAGCTCTATTTCTCCTTTTCATCTTCTTCGGGTGAGGCTGTCAATGTGCTGAACTGGTGCCTGGCTGCGACAATGGACTGGATGAGGGCTAATAAATTGAGGGTCAATCCAGACAAGACTGAGATGCTGCTAGTGGGTGGTTCTTCTGACCGGATGGTGGATGTCCAACCTGTCCTGGATGGGGTTGCTCTCCCCCTGAAGGAGCAGGTTCGTAGCTTGGGGGTTCTCCTAGAACCTAAGCCTGCTCCACGAGCTAGAGGGAGCCCCAGCTGATGAAGCGTCAAGGCCCCAGCTGACAAAGCGTCAAGGCGAGTTAAGCAGCAGAGCGAAAAGAGGGTAAGTAGCTCCCATTTATTCCATTATTTAATTGAAGTAAAACAGCTCAGAGCAATAACTAATAAGGGCAGTCCAAGGTCACCCTGAGCTAGGAGCCAAATCCTGAAAGAACCTATATCTTAGGAGACAGATCCTAGGAGAAGGAAGCATATAGAAAGCTAGTTTTCAACACCACCCTAGCAGGAAAGCTTCAGGGGACACTGTAAACAAGGCTAAATTCCAGTCAGAGAGAAGGGGGAAAAGGAAACTCCACCGATACATACAGGGAGAGAGTCAGCTCAGTCCTTGCTAAAAAGGGCAGCTTCAGCCTTCCTGAAACACAACCACAAGCTCTGTTTCCCTAGGTTAAAGAAAGGTCAGGCTGTTCTAGGTGGGAAAACAACAAACACAAAAGACTTGCCTGGAAGGCGCAGCCCCTTGCTGAGATTAAAAGCAGCCAAAAGCTTAAACAGCCCCGCCCCTCACTCAGGAAGGAAGCCTGAGAGAATACTAAAGAGTTAAGCCCCAGCTGATAGCCATCAGCCTCAAGTAACACATCATTGGCTGGCAGCAGTAGCTGGGAGGAACCAGCCACACATATAAAGTCAGAGCACCCTAGCGAGGGAGCCTGCTCCACGAGCTAGAGGGAGACCCAGCTGACAAAGCGTCAAGGCGAGTTCGGCAGCAGAGCGAGTTCGGCAGCAGGGCGAGGAGGCCAGGGCCCCCCACTCTGCCCGTCTGTTCCCTGACCTCAACTAAACCGCAGTCTCCAACCCATTGACGTAATAAACCTTAAACAAAACTATGCAGGTAAGAAGCCAGCAGGGGTGTGGGGGCTTTCCAGTGTTTTGCACTGCCTGCAGCATGTACGACTATCTGCCTGTTGGACAGAAGTCGTGGGTGTGCTCTCGGTGCAATGAGCTCCTGGCTCTCCGGGAACGACTTCATTTCCTTGAGGCCAAGGTGGCGGACCTGGAAAAGCTGAGAGAGGCAGAGAGGTGTGTGGAGGAGGCCTTCAGGGACGTTATAGCTGTGTCCCACTCCAACGATGATAGATCTCCTGCTATCATGGACAACGATGGTCTCGGGGAAGGAGAGCATCCAGCTGAGGAAGAGGGAAACGATCCCTTAGAAGGGACCCATTCCTTGGGGGATGAGCAGCTATCCTCTCGTGCCGAGGATATATCTCCAGGGGGTGGAGGGATCCTTGTAGTGGGTGATTCGATCATTAGGAACATAGACAGTGGGGTGTGTGATGGGTGTGTAGACCGCAAGGTGTTTTGCCTGCCTGGTGCGAAGGTTGCGGATATCGCCCGTCGTTTAGATAGTTTGGTAGACAGTGCTGGGAAGGAGTCAGTGGTCGTGGTGCACGTTGGCACCAACGACATGGGGAAATGCAGCCGTGAGGACCTGGAAGCAAAATTTAGGTTGCTAGGTAGGATGCTGAAAGCCAGGACCTCCAAGGTGGCTTTCTCTGAAATGCTACCGGTTCCACGTGCAGGACCAGCCAGGCAGGACCAGCCAGACAGGCCCAGCTTCGCAGTCTCAATGCGTGGATGAGACGATGGTGTCGGGTGGAAGGGTTTGGATTTGTTAGGCACTGGGGAACATTTTGGGACAAACCGGGCCTGTACAAAAGGGACGGGCTCCACTTGAACCAGAATAGAACCAGACTGCTGGCACTTAAAATTAAAAAGGTGGCAGAGCAGCTTTTAAACTGACTGAGGGGGGAAACCCGACAGGAGCTGAGAAAGGTCCGGTTCGGAATAAACCTCCCCCCTGGGATAAAAACCAAAGAAATGATGAAATTTTAAAAGGGGTAGGCCTAGAAGTAGGCATTGTGAGAGCAGGGGCACAGGATATAAATTCAGAAGAGCAAAATTACCACAGGCCTAACCACAAGTGCCAAAGACACTTGAAGAGAGACACTGCTTACAAGTGCCTGTACGCTAATGCTAGGAGCCTGCGAACCAAGATGGGAGAACTGGAGTGCTTGGTCTTAGAGGAGAGCATTGATATAGTGAGCATAACGGAGACCTGGTGGAATGGAGAAAACCAGTGGGATACGGTTATCCCTGGATATAAACTATATCGGAAGGACAGGGAAGGACGTATTGGTGGCAGAGTCGCTCTATACGTGAAAGAAGGCATTGAATCCAGCAAGCTCGAAACCCCAAAAGAGGCAGACTCCTCCACAGAATCGTTGTGGGTGGTGATACCGTGCCCCAGGAGGGACTTAATACTGGGAACGATCTATCGTCCCCCTGATCAAAATGCTCAGGGAGACCTTGAGATGAGATATGAAATTGAGGAAGCATCCAAACTAGGAAATGTGGTAATAATGGGTGACTTCAACTACCCAGACATAGACTGGCTGCATATGTGTTCCAGTCATGACAAAGAAGCAAAGTTTCTAGATATTCTAAATGACTATTCCCTAGATCAGTTGGTCATGGAACCGACCAGAGGGACGGCAACCCTGGACTTAATCCTCAGTGGGGACCGGGACCTGGTGCAAGATGTAAGTGTTGTTGAACCGATTGGGAGCAGTGACCACAGTGCTATTAAATTAAACATACATGTAACTGGCCAATTGCCAAGAAAATCCAACACGGTCACATTTGACTTCAAAAGAGGAAACTTCACAAAAATGAGGGGATTGGTAAAAAGAAAGCTGAAAAACAAAGTCCAGAGGGTCACATCACTCGAAAATGCTTGGAAGTTGTTTAAAAACACTATATTAGAAGCTCAACTGGAGTGCATACCGCAGATCAGAAAAGGTACCGCCAGGGCCAAGAAGATGCCAGCATGGTTAACGAGCAAAGTCAAGGAAGCTCTTGGAGGCAAAAAGTCTTCCTTCAGAAAATGGAAGTCTTGTCCAAATGAAGAAAATAAAAAAGAACACAAACTCTGGCAAAAGAAATGCAAGAAGACAATAAGGGATGCTAAAAAAGAATTTGAGGAGCACATTGCTAAGAACATAAAAACCAACAACAAAAATTCTATAAATACATTCAAAGCAGGAGACCGTCTAGGGAGACGATTGGACCCTTGGATGATAAGGGAGTCAAAGGTGTACTAAAGAACGATAAGGAGATTGCAGAGAAGCTAAATGAATTCTTTGCATCTGTCTTCACAGTGGAAGATATAGGGCAGATCCCTGAACCTGAACTAACATTTGCAGGAAGGGATTCTGAGGAACTGAGACAAATAGTGGTAACGAGAGAGGAAGTTCTAAGCTTAATGGACAATATAAAAACTGACAAATCACCGGGCCCGGATGGCATCCACCCGAGAGTTCTCAAAGAACTCAAATGTGAAATTGCTGATCTGCTAACTAAAATATGTAACTTGTCCCTCGGGTCCTCCTTCATGCCTGAGGACTGGAAAGTGGCAAATGTAACGCCAATCTTCAAAAAGGGATCCAGAGGGGATCCCGGAAATTACAGGCCAGTTAGCTTAACTTCTGTCCCTGGGAAACTGGTAGAAAGTATTATTAAAGCTAGATTAACTAAGCACATAGAAGAACAAGCCTTGCTGAAGCAGAGCCAGCATGGCTTCTGCAAGGGAAAGTCCTGTCTCAGTAACCTATTAGACTTCTTTGAGAGTGTCAACAAGCATATAGATAGAGGTGATCCAGTGGACATAGTGTACTTAGACTTTCAAAAAGCGTTTGACAAGGTACCTCACCAAAGGCTTCTGAGGAAGCTTAGCAGTCATGGAATAAGAGGAGAGGTCCTCTTGTGGATAAGGAATTGGTTAAGAAGCAGAAAGCAGAGAGTAGGAATAAACGGACAGTTCTCCCAATGGAGGGCTGTAGAAAGTGGAGTCCCTCAAGGATCGGTATTGGGACCTGTACTTTTCAACTTGTTCATTAATGACCTAGAATTAGGAGAGAGCAGTGAAGTGGCCAAGTTTGCTGATGACACTAAATTGTTCAGGGTTGTTAAAACAAAAAGGGATTGCGAAGAGCTCCAAAAAGACCTCTCCAAACTGAGTGAATGGGCGGAAAAATGGCAAATGCAATTCAATATAAACAAGTGTAAAATTATGCATATTGGAGCAAAAAATCTGAATTTCACATATACGCTCATGGGGTCTGAACTGGCGGTGACCGACCAGGAGAGAGACCTCGGGGTTGTAGTGGACAGCACGATGAAAATGTCGACCCAGTGTGCGGCAGCTGTGAAAAAGGCAAATTCCATGCTAGCAATAATTAGGAAAGGTATTGAAAATAAAACAGCCGATATCATAATGCCGTTGTATAAATCGATGGTGCGGCCGCATTTGGAATACTGTGTACAGTTCTGGTCGCCTCATCTCAAAAAGGATATTATAGAGTTGGAAAAGGTTCAGAAGAGGGCAACCAGAATGATCAAGGGGATGGAGTGACTCCCTTACGAGGAAAGGTTGCAGCATTTGGGGCTTTTTAGTTTAGAGAAAAGGCGGGTCAGAGGAGACATAATAGAAGTGTATAAAATTATGCATGGCATTGAGAAAGTGGATAGAGAAAAGTTCTTCTCCCTCTCTCATAATACTAGAACTCGTGGACATTCAAAGAAGCTGAATGTTGGAAGATTCAGGACAGACAAAAGGAAGTACTTCTTTACTCAGCGCATAGTTAAACTATGGAATTTGCTCCCACAAGATGCAGTAATGGCCACCAGCTTGGATGGCTTTAAAAGAAGATTAGACCAATTCATGGAGGACAGGGCTATCAATGGCTACTAGCTGTGATGGCTGTGCTCTGCCACCCTAGTCAGAGGCAGCATGCTTCTGAAAACCACTTGCTGGAAGCCTCAGGAGGGGAGAGTGTTCTTGCACTCGGGTCCTGCTTGCGGGCTTCCCCCAGGCCCCTGGTTGGCCACTGTGAGAACAGGATGCTGGACTAGATGGGCCACTGGCCTGATCCAGCAGGCTGTTCTTATGTTCTTATGTTCTTATGTTCTTATGTTCTTATGTTCTTATGTTCTTATGTTCTTATGTTCTTATTAACCATCTCTGTCACTTGAGGCTCAGGTAAGCCTCGGTGGCACGGAGTGCCTTCTACCAACTTCAGTTGGTGGCCCAACTACATCCCTTTCTGGATAGGGATAACCTGGCTTCAGTTGTCCATGCTCTGGTAACCTCCAAATTAGATTACTGCAATGCACTCTATGTGGGGCTGCCTTTGAAGACGGTTCGGAAACTGCAGCTTGTGCAAAATGCAGCAGCCAGATTGGTAACAGGGACCAGACGGTCCGAACATATAAAACTGATTCTGGCCTGCTTGCATTGGCTGCCTGTATGTTTCCGAGCTCGATTCAAGGTGCTGGTTTTGACCTATAAAGCCTTACACAGCTTGGGACCACAATACCTGATGGAACGCCTCTCCCAATACGAACCCACCCGTTTGATCAAAGGCCCTCCTCTGGGTGCCTACTCCAACGGAAGCTCAGAGAATGGCAACAAGGGAGAGGGCCTTCTCAGTGGTGGCCCCCAAATTATGGAATGATCTTTCTGACAAGGTGCACCTGGCGCCAACACTGTTATCTTTTCGGCACCAGGTCAAGACTTTCCTCTTCTCCCAGGCATTTTAGCATGTGTTTTAAATTGTTTTTATATTGTTTTAAATTTTAAAATTGTGTTTTAAATTGTTTTTAAAATGTTTTTTAAATTGTATATTTGTTTTAATGTTTTTGATTGCTGTAAACCGCCCAGAGAGCTTCGGCTATGGGGCGGTATACAATAAATAAATAAATAAATAATATCTACTGTAGTCCCCAGTGGATCCAGGGTGTGGTCAACACATTGTTGCGGTAGGGAGTGGTTCCAGCCACTGTGAAAGTGGCAGTGATCTGACCACTCCTGAAAAAGCCCACTCTGGACCCATTGGTTTGTGACAAATACTGCCCGGTCACAAATACCCCCTTTTTAGGGAAGGTGATTGAGAGGGTTGTGGCACAGCAATTGCAAGTGCTCTTGGATGAAATAGAGTATCTTTACCCATTGCAATCTGAGGCCTGGTTATGGGACTGAATCGTCCTTGGTTGCCCTGATGGATGACCTTTATATGGAGAAAGACAGGGGGACTGCGACCCTGTTATTCTTACTTGATCTCTCAGCGGCTTTTGATACCATTGACCATGGTATCCTTCTGAGCCGACTTGGTGAGATGGGTATTGGAGGCACTGTTTTACAGTGGTTCTGATCCTATCTCCAGGGTGATTTTCAGAGAATAGCATTGGGCTATTGTTTTTTTACCTCCCTTGGCAGTTGTGCTGTGGAATGCCGCAGGGTACCATCTTGTCCCTTATACTGTTTAACATCTATATGAAGCCCTTGGGAGTGGTCATCAGAAGATTTGGGGCAAGGTATCAGTAGTATGCTGATGATACCCAGCTCTATTTCTCTGTAATATCTGAACTGGGAGAGGCCGTGCAAGCCCTGGACCGGTGCCTGGACTCGGTGGTGGGCTGGATGAGGGCCAATATACAGAATCTGAATCCTAGCAAGATGGAGACACTGTGGGTTGGTGGTTCCTGAGTTCGGATAATTGGTCCATTGCCTGCCTTCGATGGGGTCATACTCCCTCTGAAAGAGCAGGTTTGTAGTCTGGGGGTGCTCCTGGATCCATCTATGTCACTAGAGGCCCAGGTGACCTCTGTGGCTAGGAGTGCCTTTTACCAGCTTCGGCTGGTAAGACAGCTGCAGCCATTTCTGGACAGGAATAGCCTAACCACTTTTGTCCATGCACTGGTAACCTCTAGGCTGGATTACTGTAATGCACTCTGTGTGGGGCTGCCCTTGAGGTTGGTCCAGAAGTTGCAGCTGGTGCAAAATGTGGTGGCATGACTGCTTACTGGGGCAGGGTATCACCAACATGTCACCCTGCTGCTGAAAGAATTGCACTGGCTGCCCATTAGCTACCAGGCTAAGTTCAAGGTTCTGGTTTTTGTGTACAAAGCTCTATACAGTTTGAGAACAGGATACCTGAAAAACCGTCTTATCCTTTATACCCAGTCGATCACTGTGCGCTGCAGGTGAGGGCCTCCTGCAGATACCATCTTATCAGGAGGTCCGTTCTGGACAACATAGGAAATGGACCTTTAGTGTGGTGGCACCTACCCTGTGGAATTCCCTCCCCTTAAATATTAGACAGGCATCATCTCTGTTATCTTTTTGGTGCCTGCTGAAGACCTTCCTCTTTCAACAAGCCTTTTAAGTTGAGACCTTATCCCAGTCTGCATCTATGCTGGGATTGATTTTTAAGATGTATGAATGCTTTTCTTAAAAAGATGTTTTTAAAGCTGCTTTGTTTTTATTTATTTTTTTAAGTCTGTTTTTATGATGTTTTAGAGTGATTTTAGTATTTTTCTTTGCTGCCCTAGGCTTCTGCTGGGAGGAAGGATGGGATATAGATTTAATAAATAAATTTCTGAATTATATTCAATAAATGTGACATTTTATCTTTCCTCCCTATAAGATTCTCATTAAATTATTTTGGGTTCGGTATGGATTTGCTATATGCCCAGCAAGTATGTTTAGGATGGCAGCCTTGGTGTGGTTAAGAGTAGGCCTGACCATTCAGTTAGCTGCTCCAGCATATGCCTGTCACCAGCCTATTAATTTACTACCTCATTGTTTTATGGTTTGACTAAATATATTAAAATAAAGGAATAAAATAGGGATGGGGAACCTCAGGTCCAGGGACCCAATGCAACCCTCCAAGCATCTCTGTCTGGCCCTTGGTACTCTCACCGTACACCCTCTTCGCTGGCCACACCCTTCACTGGCCCTCCTTTGCAGAGTTTTTAACCTGGCTGGGATGTGTCCTTGAACTCTGGTTGAGCTTCTTGCTTGCCTTGGATGGAGGGATAGAGAAGGGTGTAGGAGAAGGGTGTGTACAAAACTAGACTACTGCACAAAGGTAAACATTACATTAGTTGCTCTGCTCACACTTGCCTTTTGTCCCGCCCTCAGGATGCAAAAAGGTTCCCCACCTCTGCAATAAAATAACATACAGTGCTTTCTGTTTTACAAGACCAATAGATTGGCAGTAGGAGTGTCTAACAATATTTTGGCCCAAGAGCCACATTCAGTCCTCCAGGGCTGCCTGCCAGTGGTAGGTGTGACCTCATCAGCCCTATTTACCCGATAGCCCAGAGATGGGAAACCACTTTCAGCCCAAAGGCCCGGTTCTCACCTGGTCAACCTTCTGGGAGCTGCATTCCAAGGATGAGATAAATTTAAATGGGGATCATTTTTACATATTCTATGTCCATTTTATGTTCGTTTTTGTACGGATATATATATAATGTAAGCAAAATATATAACATTCTAACCATTGGAAAGCCTTGAAAAATGTGGTGAGTGGCAAGGCAGATCAAAATGACTGACAGGCAATGTCAATTGACATCACATAACTGAATTAGAGATTAGCCTTGTGGGCTATTTGCAGCGGTCTTTGGGGCTAAATTAGGTCCTCTAGCTAGAGGTTCCCCACCATTGCATTAGCCCTATGTGTGGAGAGGGAACTGGACTGTGTGCTCCCTGAACCCTTTCCTGACATTGCAACTGTGTCTGCCCTAACCCAATGTCCGAGTGTCTGTGTACATCTGCATAAACATTTACGTGATTGGGAAACTGATTGTACAAATGGTTCCCAATTGCCTGAAAGCCTATGCATGTAGAGTTCTGTTTTGCAGGTTCTGTGCTTAACACGTGGACTTCCGAGGGGGGGGGCAAGACTGGTGTAGGGCATATGATATATGAGTTAACCCACCTGTGAGAGCGTTAGTGTGTGAACCAGGATATTATCACCCACTAAATATCAAGTTGCTGCTAATGGCACAGGAGCAAGTGCAGTCTAATTTCCAGAAACTTTGTTTCAGAAATGGGGCGTCCCCCCCCCAAAAAAATGGACAGCCACACAAGGTGTATGCAAAAAGTATTGCCATCCCTCTAAATTTCCTTTCCTGCCTTGTGCAAAATTCCAGCTGCGGAACACATGTCGCAAATAAAAAGAAATAATAACAAAAAATGGATGCATTTGAAAGCTTTAAAGCTAAAACCCTCCCAAGGCAAATGTTGGAGGCTGAGAGAAGCAGAGTCCCTAATGTATGTGAATCATAAAATGATGCAACTGTCCACTTGTACAGCAGAGAAGAGGACCAAAGAGCAAGGTTTTTTTAAAGGGAGGGGGATGAACAACAGAGCATCCCATTGGAATCTATCCATGTTCTTTCTTTCTTTCTTTCTTTCTTTCTTTCTTTCTTTCTTTCTTTCTTTCTTTCTTTCTTTCTTTCTTTCTTTCTTTCTTTCTTTCTTTCTTTCTTTCTTTCTTTCTTTCCAAGCTGGGGGGGGGGCTCTGTTTCTACTCTGGTTTTTTTCATAGTCATATCTCTGACAGGAGCACAAAGCAACAGCAAAATATTTTGATCACTGGAGTAAAGTGATCAAGTGCAGCTGCTGGCGGGGGGAAAGGAAAAGGGCAGAAGAAACGGGCATGATATACAAGCCTGTGTATTGTTGACCAAACTTTAATTCAGTTGCAAGCTCATCTCCAAAACCTTTTTTTGATATGCAAAGTTTTGGAGCCAGACAGATTTATGCGTGTGAGAAAGATTCAAGCATTCCTTGGAAGTGCAGAGTCAGACCCAGGTTTAATCTTGTCCGTCTTCCCTGATTTCACTTTGCTGCCCTTCATTGGAATCATTACATTTTATTTTTTACAAAGCCCACATTATGTTCTCAGTAAGCTGGAGACACCTTACAGACATGGTTTCAGCTAAGCTGTTTTATAATGGGGCGCTGCTTTGAAAGAGATGAAAGCTCTGCACAGGCCGCTGAATGACACTAGTAAAGGTGTATGCTCCTCTCCTCTGATTTTCCTCTAGTATCACATGATTTCAACTACAGTAGTGCCCCGCTTTACGGCACTTTGCTAATGCGGAGGTCTCAATTAGACGCAATTAGACTAAACCCCCACTCATACGGCGCTTGTTCCGCTTTTACGGCAGTTTTCGGGCGTTCCATGCCATTCTATTCAATGAGTTCCTCTTTTTGGCAGTTTACGCTTTTGGGCGGGTATCCGGAACGTAACCCGCCGTATGAGTGGGGCCTTACTGTACAACTCCCGTCAGCCCTAGGCAGCTGTTGTAGTCCAAAATATCTGGAGGTCACCAGGTTGGAGAAGGCTAATATACACAGACACACACACACACACACACACACACACACAGAGGTTCTGCCAACTTAATCTCCATAACTCAACCTCTGTATCTGCACAATTATTTTACAGATTTTATAGTGTTCCTCTGCCATTTTGTCATCCATCATCCCCACAAAGGATTGTTTATTGCCAGAGAGATCGGAGGCAATAAAATACGAGGCTAAGAAGAGATCATCCTAACCTGTAAGAAAGCTGAGCTTTGAGCAGACCGATAATTATCTGCTGCGGATTATAATGGTGGAATAGGGGTTGCCAACTTATGGGGGGCAGTGGACACATTTGGAATTTTGAGAAAGTGCTGCGGGCACTTGTCACAAAATGGCTGCTATGGTTGCATGTGGCACAACACAAAATGGCTGCCACACCTAAAAGAGCAGAAAAAGTGATAGGACAACAAAATGCTATGGCCATGCCTTCCCATCAGTGGACGAAAGAAGTATAACTCTCTTAGAGAGAGGAACTCTTTGCACCTATCCTCTATTCAGAGCAGAAGGTAAGCTACATCTCCAATCCTGACATCCTATGAAATGTGGACATGTTTAAGGGGTCATTTTTAATGTAGGGCCAAAATAAAGTAGTTATTTCTTATTTTAAAGCTTAAAGTTTCTGTCTGAGTAATTCACAGGGAAGGTGTAATCTTTAGCAAAGATTCAAATACACAAAGCTCACTCAGATGCTCAAATACCTAATATTGCTACTCTGCAACAGTTTCCACCACGACGACCCAATCCCTTCATGCAATACAATATAGATCTTTCTTTCTTTTTTCTTCCTTCCTTTGCAATGAGCATTCTTTAGCTCTGCCATGTTGTTTCGGAACACCTACAGTGAGAAAACAAAAGGCTATGAAGTCAAGTGAATAAATCAGAGCTGTCAGTTTTCCTTGGCCAGTTGTGTAAACAGAAATAATCTACACCATTTTTCTATTTGATTATCTGGCATCATGCTTTTCACCTTTGGGCAATTCATGTTTGCAGTTGTGTTTTTAATCTAATTGTGCTGTTTGCTGAAGCAGTGTTATAGGGTAGATGTTTGCTTTTTCTTTCCTTTTGTGGTAGAAATGGGGGGGAGGGAATAGCTTTTGGCACTGAAACCCAAGTGAAAAAACCAAGACACATGAACTGTATTCCAAAGCAAACTGAAGCATGACGAGCTGCTTCCCCCACCAAAGCATATGCACGCATTGTTTTCTCTCCGTACTGCTGTTCTGTGTTTTGACCCGTGGTCAGTGTGTCTATGGTTAACCAATCGCCCAAGTGCTCTGTTACAGATGCACAAACTGTAACCGGTCATCACAACAGTGCCCAAGTCTCTTTAGAGGTGATTGTGATGTATTATGGATGTGATAGAGGGTTCGGAAGACCATGTTGCATCTGGCATACCAGAATTAGAACTGACAAATGGCATTCAACCACACAAAAAACAAGAATCATATAGTTTGGAGGGTTCTTGAAGGTCATTTAGTCAAGCCCCCTGTCAGTGTGGGAAACCTGCAGCTACAATATCTTTAATAGGTGGCCATCCAGCCACTTCTGAAAAATCTCTAAACACAGAACACTCTACCACCTCCCAGTGTAATCTGCTCCACTGTCAAAGAGCTCAACCTGTCAGGGAATTCTTCCTAATATTTACGCAGAATCCCCTTTCTTCTAATTTGAATTCATTGGTTTGAAACTCACTCATCAGAAAACTTTGCTCCATCATCTATGTGTCAGCCCTTCCAATATTTGAAGATGGCTATCATATGACCTCTTCATCATCTCTCCTCCAGGCTAAACATACCTTCCATCTTTCCTCATAAGATTTGGTTCTACCCCCCCCGCCCAATCTTTGTTGCTCCCTTCTGGGCATGCTTCAGTTTGGAGACAGACCCAAGGGCCACATGAATTCACCTTTAATAAGCTCTACATGGTAGTTTCCAGTAGTTCATTTAGCCTCAGCAAAGAGAGAAAGGGACTGAAGTAACTAGAGTTACCAGGTCTCTGGTTTTCAGCCGGAGTCTCCATTTTTTGGGGGGGGCCTCTGGCTCTCCGGCTAGCACCCCTTAATCTCCGGACTCTCAGCTTCAATTAAAAAAAAAAGTTTCTAGGTGGTCTGGTTCCTGAGATATACACCAAAACGTCAGCTGCCCCCCCCACGACTGTTTAATCTATTTGATATGACACTGAACTTGGTTCCTACTTCCCAGTTCCTTATTTGCTTGAAAGTTCAAAACACTAAAAAATAAGAGTTGACAACTACAGCAACTTCTAACCAAACTTAACATGTCTCTGAACCCCAAAATGTATGTTGGAGTACCCTGTGTGATATATCACTGTGATCGGGGGACTCTCCCCGTCAAGAATAACAATAAATTTATGCAATCAAAATCATCAGGCTTCTGATATTATCATAAATACATAATGATGTCATAAAATCATAAAAAATAAGTAACTGGGGGTGCCCACCCCAAACTCTGCTCTGGGACAGGACAAATCATATACCCCACGAAAGGGGAGGGTGTCCTCTATTAGATGCCAGTGCATCCCATCCGGCCCATTGCTTCTGCTGGGCACAGGGAATGCACGGGTGGATCAATGCAAAATCAAAATGGACAAAAACACGTAGAAAAAAATAAGTAACTGGGGGTACCCACCCGAAGATCTGCTCCGGGACAGGACAAATCATATACCCCAGGAAAGGGGAGGTTATCCTCTATGAGATGCCGCTGCATCCCGCCTGGCCCAGAGCTTCTGCTGGGCGCAGGGCACAGAGGAGGGCATCAATATAAAATCAAAGCAGAAAAAGACATACAGGAAAAATAAGTAACTGGGGGTGCCCACCCCAAAATCTGCTCTGGGCCAGGACAAACCATATACCCCATGAAAGAGGAGGGTGTCGTCTATGAGATGCCACTACATCCCACCTGGCCCAGAGCTTCTGCTGGGCGCAGGGGAAGGATGAGGGCATCTATGCAGACAGAAAGGGTAGAGAATCTTCCTACTCTTACTCATTTCTCAGACCTCTTTCTGAAGTGAAGGGTCAAATCTGTAAAGAAGTTTGGAGCAGCCACATTAAAAGATAAGGGCAGGGCATTCCAGGCAGGGGGTTGCCAACCCTGCTTGGATATGGATGTCTTTGCAGAGGATCCCTAGTCAAGCTTTACCAACAGCACAATCCAAACTATATCTACTCAGAAGTAAGTCCTGTTGAGTTCTATGCGGCTTAGTCCCTTAGTACGTGTGTTTAGAATTGCAGCCTTCAGGGGCATCCATCTTTACTCCCGAATGCTCCCATCTAACATCTCCATAACACTAGGCTCCTTTCTTCCTACAGTGGCCTTCTGGTGACTGGCCTGAAGGCACTTCAGCCCTTCTTGCTGAAAGCAAGTAGGCTAGATTAAATGTTCCCTACCCAGGCTCCATCTTTTAGCTAAAATGTCTAGCTTAATTTCCAGTCAGATTTTTTTTAATTGTACGCTCCAAGCAACTGTGATTGATGCTTAATGTATCATGCTTAATGACATCACTCGGGCCTGCCCCATGACATCACTCGGGCCCACCCCATGACATCACTTGGGCCCGCCCCTAAAAGCTCAGGTTTTGGGATGCTCCTGACCTGGCAACCCTAGAAGTAACTAACTATTGTCCATCTCCTCCCCCTCCAGTATTTCTTAGTGTCAGAGCTGAGATACAGGACACAGTCACAGGGGAGTATGGAAATGTACCGCAGAGTCAAAACTAAGCAATCAAGTTGTGAGTCTAAACCAGAATCAGGAAGATCATTGTTGCACAGGCAAAGGTCCTCCCCTCCCCCCAATGCCAAGCAGGAAGCCTTTTATAGCTCTTCCAACTTGGGAGGATGCAATAGGCTGGACTAGGCCAAAGGTCCATCTGCTCTGACATCCTGTTCTCATAGCGGTCAACCAGATCACTTTGGAAGCCCACAAGCAGGACCTGAAGAACACTTCACTACTACAAACTATAGTCCTGGTTGCTCGCCATATGAGATAGCTGCACTCTGAACCAAAAGTTCCCAGATTCAGCCCTAGTGGTTCCTGACAACTGAACTTCTTCCTTGGACATTCTCTCCCTACTTTTTCATGGGAGGTCAGTGACTGACGAAAGCCACATCTCCAAGCAATCTCTTCTCGCTTAAGGATCTCTG
The DNA here is from genome assembly GCF_030035675.1 of Rhineura floridana. NCBI lineage: Eukaryota > Metazoa > Chordata > Lepidosauria > Squamata > Rhineuridae > Rhineura > Rhineura floridana. The sequence goes on along the minus strand of NC_084482.1, from coordinate 36,386,226 downwards.
CAGCCACATTTCCTCCAGAAAATGGCCTCCTGTAGCTAAGAGACTCCATTCTGCCAGTGGATGTGTCTTCCCAATGTGCTTTTGTTCTTTTCCCAAATGAATGCTAGTGCTTTCATCTCAGTGATACCTTTGAAAAAGAGAACTTCCGTTGATGGCAGTGTGTAGCTGAGGTCCAATTCATAGTGGTAAGCGGTGGTAACGCAGCTGAAGCTCTGCTCATGGCCGGAGTTCGATTCCAACGAAAGGAGGAAGTCAAATCTCTGGTAAAAGGGGTCGAGGTCCACTCAGCCTTCCATCCATCCGTGGTGGGTAAAATGAGTACCCGGCATACCCTGGGGGGTAAAGAAAGCCCGGGGGTGGAACTAGCAAACCCACTCCATATATACGGTCTGCCTAGTAAACCTTGCAAAACGTCATCCTAAGAGTCGGAAACGACTCGCACTACAAGTGCGGGGACACCTTTACCTTTAGTGCACCATTGTTGCTAGGTCCCTCATTGCTGGAATCCACATCCAATTGGTGGAAGCAAGCAAGTGGTGTAAATTGATCACACGGGGACTAACCATAACAGCAGGCAACACACCTTTCTCAGGGCCCTTGACACTAGATAAATTATTTTGAAACTGCTGTAACTTGCGTCCTTCCCCTGCTGCTGCTCCAGGACACAGCAAGCACACTGCATGGGTAACATATGAACAACTGAGGTGTAGATAGGAATGGAGGAGCAATTCAGTTCAGTTCACATTTAAAGCTGAATCTATCAAATGTGCACTTTTTGAAACAATATAAGAACCAAAAAATAGCCATCCTTCAAAATTTGCTCTTGCCCAAATTTTGCAGGGCAGTTCTCTAACCAAACAAGTTTTACAAAATGCATATATATGTGTGTATAAAAATGAATATCTTGGTGAAAATGATATACAAAGCTGCATTATGTTAGAAGAAATTGCTTGCAAAAATGTTTACATTAGTCAAAACTGCATGCAAAGATGAGTTTGACAGCACATGAAGGATGCCTGTGGCACTACCAAGAGCTATGCAAAAACAAGCCATTTTAAAGTATTGTTTGCTTCCTATTTTCACTGAAAAAGCATTAACTGAACTCCAAAACATCTCTAATGGTTTTTTCCTCACTCTTTAAATTTTGCCATCAGATGGCTAGGTGCAGCAATAAAGATTTGCTTATAAAAGCAAATATAGAAGGTGCAAGCAGATGGACTCAGCTCATGCTATAGGAGACAGTAAAAAATGCCCAAGTTCATCAGGGCATTTGTCATACTTGAAGGATTTTCCCCCATGTCCCCTGCTACAGTTAGACCCCAAGTACTAAGTATATCCTCAGTTAGACTGTTATCTTTTTGTCAAGAATCAGCGTATGATTACATTCCCATCTTAATGTCAGGATCCAGGATTTCCTGCTATTAAAAGCATTTGCGTTAATCGGCTGGCTATCAACCTGCGACAACAAGGGACTGAACAGAGGGATTGCTATTCCAGTACAATTGCCTACTGAAGTTGGCATGTCGTTGCAAAATTTGACTTTCTGTGTTCGTTCAGAAGCTGATCCAGCAGAATGCTTCCAAATTTTACCTCTGGCAAAGCACTAGATCAGTATATCTCAGAAATACCGCTGGACTCTAAGAAAAATCAATCTATATTTTTCTGCCAATGTAGTAGTGCACATTACTGTTTTATAATCCTTTTTATTCATCTAAGAGGCAGCTAATTATTATTTGCCCCCACTTTGAGTGATTAAAAATGGTCAAACAGAGAGCAAGTGTCTAGGCTTTTGGCCTAGACTTGGCCACCCAAGTAGTGGAGCAAGGAGCTGAACCTGGGGGTTTCAAGTTCAAAACTCAACATGGATTAAAACCATTGTATTTATTTATTTATTAGGGGCTCCCCCCCGCTTGTTTCACTCACCAACCCCACCTACTGTTGTCAGCACTCCTCCCTCCCTCTCCCCCCATGGGTTGCCAGTGCTCCCCATCCCTCCCCCTGAACATTAGTCACCAGCACTCCTCCCCCCCATGGGTCACCTGGACTCACATGCCCCGTCCCCCCACAGGTCACCAACTCTTCCATCTCCCTCCCTGCACACAGGTCACCAGCATTCCTCCTCCCTCCCACATGGGTCACCAGTGCTCCCCCTCCGTCCCTCCCTCCCCCAGGGTCACCCCCATGGGTTTCCCTCCCACCCACCCGCCGAGGGTTAGGCCCAGCCAGCACAGCTGCTGCCGCTGGGCACCTTGTTTACCTCTGCTGCTGCCAGGCACCTTGTGCGCTGCTGCCACCACCAGGCGCCTCAAGCACTGCCTTCACCACTTCCACTACCGGACACCACTGCCACCACCTCACCTCGCAGCATCACACTACTCGTGAACACTTCTGCGCGGGCACACACCTGTGCAAAAGCATTCACAGGTAGCGTGACATTTAAAAAAATATTATACAGTAAGATTTATTTAGCAAATCAAAGGGCGCTTTGCAAGAAAAATTCTTCTCAGTTTCATTCTTAAACCCTTCTTTTGCATTGTCAATTGATTTGTTGGAATAGGATTCATTTTGTCACAAATTTGGCCCGTTTTTGGTATTCCTATTTATTTTTGTACTTGTTGATTTCAGTGGGAGACCCAGGTGGTCTTGCACTGCTTGTAACTTTGGTGTTTTATATGCATGTGGCTTGGACTCATTCCTTTCCACGTCATTTGTTTTGTGATTACTTTTGTGACTCATGCATCAAACAAATGGGAACCATTCATTGTATGTTTTTGCCATTCATTATGAAATGAATGCATGCCTCTTCTCTAAGATCCAGGGATGCTAGATTGCTACCCAGAGAGTCCCCTTTATTTTTAAATCTGATTCTTCTCACTCCCATTCTCCCCATCCCCCAGTCCTTTTGTCCATTCCCTTCACCTTCTATGCAGCATACCAAGAATCCTGCATGCTATCACAAGCAGAGAAGGATGAGAATGACAAAGGCAGGAAAAAAGCAAATGTGAGAAATCATCTCCTGATTTGGCAGCAGTAAAGGGGGAATTTGCAGGTTGCAACCTGGGAACTCTGCTAAGGTCTCAAATGCTCTCTGTCCTCCAAAAGAAAACAAGTATGGCATTTGTGGACTGGATTTGGACAAGGGAGGCTGGGCTTCAAATCTTTGGTTTGCTGTGTAAACTCCCAGTGTGTCCTTGAACAACTCGCCACCTCTTATTTTACAGGGTTGGAATAAATCAAGTGCTTCACAGTACTTGGGAGAGTGGGAGGAGTGCAGTATAAAGTATATTGCAAACTTCCCTAGGACTGTGCTCGGTGAATTCAAGTTTGAAAGTTCACAGACCTGCTGTGACCATGTGGATGGAAGAAGGTTACAAAACCTCTGGCAGATGCACGTTGCGTGGGGAAAGTTTGCTGTCCCTATGAGGAGGATGAAGTGGAGTTTGCCTGAGATGAAGGGAGGTTTCCTTGATTCTTTAGGAAAAAGAAACCAAATGCACAGTTATAAGATGGGGGATACTTGGCTCAACCATACAACATGTGAGAAGGATCTTGGAATTGTCATTGATCACAAGCTGAATATGAGCCAACAGTGTGATGTGGCTGCAAAAAAGGCAAATGCTATATTAGGCTGCATTAACAGAAGTATAGTTTCCAAATCGCGTGAAGTATTAGTTCCCCTCTATTCAGCACTGGTTAGGCCTCATCATGAATACGGCGTCCAGTTCTGGTCTCCGCACTTCAAGAAAGATGCAGACAAATGGGAACAGGTTCAGAGGAGGGCAACAAGGATGATCAGGGGACTGGAAACCAAGCCCTATGAGGAGAGACTGAAAGAACTGGGCATGTTTAGGCTGGAGAAGAGAAGAATGAGGGGAGATATGATAGCACTCTTCAAGTACATGAAAGGTTGTCACAGAGAGGAGGGCCGGGATCTCTTTTCAATCATCCCAGAGTGCAGGACATGGAATAATGGGCTCAAGTTGCAGGAAGCCAGATTTCAACTGGACATCAGGAAAAAACGTCCTAACAGAGCCATACGACAATGGAACCAATTACTAGAGAGGTAGTGGGCTCTCTGACACTGGACGCATTCAAGAGGCAGCTGGACAGACATCTGTCGGGAGTGCTTTGATTTGGATTCCTGCATTGAGCAGGGGGTTGGACTTGATGGCCTTATAGGCCCCTTCCAACTCTACTATTCTATGATTCTATGATTCTATTGTAATAATTCCAAAGGGCCACTTTAATCATGTAACTAGCGGCAGCAACTTTGTGGCATCGGTTTCAAGCTGCAAAACAACTAGGTTATTCACTTTTAAAAATGAATTTACAGAGTAACAATTGAGACCAGGGCAGCTAACCCCCAGTTCAGGGACTTGATCTGCCCCCCCCAGCAAATATTTCTGTTCCCCCAATATTCCACCAATTTGCGTGTTATTTCTTCAGAAATAAGGATTTTTGTGCACATTTTACTCTATCATTTGCATTTTCGTATTCATTTTAACCTAATGTGTGAATTCTTATACACATTTTGGTAAGTTTTAAAGCCAAGTATTGTATCACAGAATAGGGAGATGCATGAAAAACAAAGGATTCCTGCATTCTGATTTGCATATTGAACTGAGAAGTGCAAATTGGATCAGTTTGCTTTAAAATGTAGACTGAACAAAATTCTTGAGCACCCCTAGCAAGGAAACAAATATAACAACTTAAGTGTGGTGGCGGCATTGATTTCAATAAAAACATTCCAGAAACTGAAAACACATTCTGGAAACTCATTTTCAATGTGCTTCTACTGCACTACAAAAGTAACATCTGGAAGTCATGGAGGACAAGTTCCCCTGGAAAAACAGCCTACCTACTCGCTGTTGGTTTTCCCCTATAACGCGAAGCTATGAGGGAGTGATTGGTGTGTTTTCGGACACACTCTGAATTCACATGGGGTGACAGCAGTGGAGGCTGGTCTATTAGGGCAAGTGGGGTCCTGCCCCACCAAGTTCAGTCTGCCCTCATCCACCACCACCCACCTGCCTACCTCTTTATTTGCAACCAGTCTAATGGTTGGCACTGGTTGTGAGCTTCCTCCTTGGTCTCAGTCTTACCTTTGCATAACTCAGAAGGGAGGAGGACAGGGACTGTCCATCATTGGCTCTGGCTCTGCCTACTGTTGACTTCCCTGCCTTCCACCCAACCAATTCCAATGGGCACCAGCCTCCACTGGGTGATAGTGAGGCCTAACCATTCTGGCTAGTGCCCTCTTGGTGGACTGAGTGTACACCCTTGAAAATGCCCCAAAGTCCCCTGAAATGTGAAAGTGGTCTGTGACAGACATGCAAGAGTTCCTTAACGGGATGGATCCATGTGGAAAATGTTCCCTGGAAGTAGGAAGCTGGAAAACAACTGTTGTCTGGAAACAATGGCAACTTGTCCTACTTTACAGAGGACAGAGCTTTACAGAGCTGTCCTGTCCAAGTCCTGTTTAAAAGAGAACTCTAAGAAGAGACAAGAAGGACCTTGACGTTGCCTGTCAACAGGTAGCACCTGGACAGCAGACTGAGTAGCCCCATAGGTCACCTTGTCTCAGTCTTCCCCACTGTGGGGAGGTCAGTTGTATTTCTGCTTAAATTATAGTAGTTACAATAATAATTAACATATGTAAATGTTTTGCAAATTGTGTCCAGGGCCAGCTCAAGACACTTGACTGCTTGGGGTGAAAGACAAGATGGTGCCCCCTCCCAATTCCATGTACAGAAGCTGGCTGGACTGGCAGGTGACTCTTACTCCAATGCTGGTGACAGAATAGTGCTCTCCACTACATCTAATTAGGGTGCCCAAGAGAGGCCATGTGGCAACAGAGGAAAATGGCTGGGGGCTCAGGAGGCTACTGCTGTTCTCTAGCATCTGCCACCTGAAGTATGTCCTCTTTTTTTGGTGATACATTTCTTCTCTTGTGGTGATGGGCAAGCAGCCATCCTACTTCAGCACCAGCTAGTTGCACAGCATAACAAACCAGACAGATTTTAAGGAAGGACTTGCACAGTTCTGATGTTGTTTTCTCTCTGAAAGGAGGCCTGCCTCACAGTCTAAAAATCCTTTATACTGGGAGATGGCAGAACAGTTTTTTTTAATCACTCCATCACAGCAGGCTGCAGAGAACTCTTAAAACAAAAAAGCTTTGGACAGAGTGGTTTTTATTTCCATTTCAGTGCTGATGTCTGAAAGTTTCCAGCAAGCAGCCTTTCAGGCTGTGTGTGTGTGTGTGTGTGTGTACGTGCACATGCACACACACAACAGCATGCACAATGAGTGGAACATCTGGTAGAGGTTTAGGGTCAAACATATAAATGAGGGAAGCACATTTCACTGAAACACACTGAATCGGTGACGTCAATTGAAAGAATTGAGCTCTTCTACATGACAGTTAAGGGAGCCATTAACTTGAGCCAATGGTGGGAGTGTTTATATGGAAAATACGAAGCCAGGAAGTTTCTCCTGATTATGATATGAAGTTATCAAGTAGCTTGTGCTCTTAAGTGTTTTTCTTGTGTGCATCGCCCTCCCTGCACAACCTCTCCCTCTCTCTCTCTCTTCCTCTGTCCTCAACTCCCTCACTGCCGCTTGTCAGAGCCATTCAGGGATTATTATTTGCTCCTTTGTCAGAGGAGGAGAGGGAGTTCCTCTTTGCTTTGTCAGTTTAATAGCACAAGTGCCTACAGCATATCAGACTTTCGGTGAACTGTACTAACTGGTAAGGGTGACATTTCATATTTCCGTTGCAAGGGCAGGGAGGAAGAGATTTTAGAAGTTGGCAAGTTTCATTCAAAATGGCCCCGAAGCCTGGCTCAGTCTATAATGCACTGAAGTTAAGTGGCAAATAAGCATTGTATTTTAATAGCATTTGTGGTTATTATTTTCATCCTTTTTAATACCTACAAAAGAGAAAAAGTTTAATCACAAGACATTTCACCTTTTTTTCTTTTTCTTTTGAAGCAGTCGTTCATGCCTTTGGTACATACCTAGTACATCATTTTTTAGAACAATGAGTGAGACGGGAGCAAACACATGCACAAGGTGAGATAATATGTGATCTCCACTTAACAGACATTTGTTTATCCAGTGCTGGATGACGTGCAAATCCAGAAACATGGACAAAAATTGGATGTGGCCAGGCAAATTCCAGAAAGCCCTGCTACCCCTGAGCATTTCGTCAGGTAGCAGCATCAGCAAGCAGCGTGTTTCTGGAATTGGTTTAGAGCTAATGTTTACATGCTAGCTGGGTGATTCTAGAAATTGCTAGTCAGTCAAAACCAAAATAATTCCATAGGCTGTGTTCTCATCTGCAGGCACTTACCCAAGTGAACAAGTACCCTTTAAAGCAAAGATTCTCAAAATGTGGTCTGCGGACCACTGGTGGTCTGCAAGCTCCATTCAGTGGTATGACACTGATTTAGTGCTTGATTAATTTTTTTCTGATGTTGGAGATCAAGGCAGTTTTAATCAAACATGGGCCTAGAGCCCATGAAATGTGTTGTTGTTGTAAATAATAATAATAATAATAATAATAATTTCCTTCTAAAATTTATCAGTTAAAGGGGTCTTTCTAAGCAGCCCATGATTTCTATAATGCAGCATTTTTTTTACAGTGATGGTGAGGCTGAATTTTGTTATTTTATTTTTATTTGGCCTTCACATTAGAAAGGCAAGACTTATGGTTATTAAAATATGAGTTATGTACGTGTGTTGATTTGTGGAACAAAAACAGTTTATCAAGTGTTCTGTCAAGATTCCCAGCAATTTTCAAGTTGTCTGTATGGAAAGAAGTTTGAGAACCACTGCCTTAAATGAAATTATTTCTGCAAGCGCCAATGAGCCACCAAGCCAGGAAGATATTTCACTTGCTAGTCTCACTTTACCTACATGTAGCTACTCCAAGAAACTCTCCTATATTTTCATAGCGTGGCAATAGAATTGAATCTACTTTGTTCTTTGAAGCTCATGTTCAACAGGATGACTAGGTAAAAGCTAGCTGAAACAGTTATTCACACATATTTGAAATTTGGTGTCATTTTCCCAATTTTCCACTTACATTTTGAATATGAAATTTCAAAATTCAAACTTGCATTTTGAACGTGAATTTTAATTTCAGAATTAAATTTTCAGTGCTTTGGACTTGACATCTTTTTGATTTCTTTGCCGTGCTTCCCATATAACATCTCACCAGCTGCCATTGCATGTGACCTATCAAAGGCTGTCCCCTGTAATATACCATTGCATGTCAACTGTCAAATGGCAAATACTGAAATCAAATACGATACCATTCCAAATATAGATAACCAAATACTTTGTAAATTTTAGGTCAATATCCAGGGGATATACGTGTGTTGTCAACATTCTTTGAGGAGAATTTTATGGAAACAAATTCATTCCTGCAATCATCCAGGCCCATAAAAGAACAGATGTCTGTAGATGTGCCTTTCTCTCTAACATGGTTTCTTCCCCTGCTGCTAGTAACAACAAGACCCCCCCTGCTAGGCCTACTCTTACTCCAGAGTGCTTTTGTTTTGTTTCTGAAACCCACTCTTGGCATTTAGCAACCGCATTTCAGGCACATTAAGCAGCTGGGAAAACAAGGGCGGTTTTTGAAAGCAGCAGCTGCCCAGAGCCAGGCTGGAAGACAGCAAGAACAGTGAAGGAAATGGGTTTCATGCCCTTGTGACTGGGTGGTCCGTGTATAATTTTTGATGTCGCAGGAAGAAGCTAGTGAAATTGAACATACCCTTCAAAACAAATGACTCCCAGGGAAGTGTTAGCACTTCATTTATCTCCAGCTAATGCACCCAGGAGCAAATATTGTTTGCTGCTGCTGCTTCACTTGAAAGCGGGTGTCAGCACAGGCATACCATTGCTTAAGGGCTTTTCCTAACATGTTGTTCCTTAACGCCCCCAATAAGCATTTCTAGTACAAGTGGGCATCTTTTCCTCACCTGTTAACTGTGCTGTTACTTACATTCTAGGGGCGGGGGGAGAGCAGGGTTTAATGTGCATGTGTGTGTTTACACATTAAAAAGTGTATCAGATTTGTGCCCAGGGCCACTTATAATGGACCACTTTTGTGCTAGGCCACGATCCTGGATCTGGACAGTGACATCCAAGGGTTAACCCTTTCCCCCCACTAAAAAAAAATCCCCCATCAAGCTCTTGTTTTTCCCAAACAGCACCTTCCGGTGCAATTAGCAGCTAGAAGAGTGGTATTTGGTGGGAAATGGGGGTGTTTTGTTAGACTGAGAGGTGGGGACTGGCCCAAGAACAGCCAGTAAACTTTGTGACTGAGCAGGCAAGAATGTAAACCTGGCTCTCTTTTTGTCATTGTGCCACAGTCTCACCTGCAGAGTCTATAATCAAGGTGGGGAACCTCTGGTTCATGGGTCAAATTTGGCCCACTAGGCCTCCTCATTTGACCTGTGAGGCCATTTCCCCCAAACCATGGCCACCTACCACACACCTCACATCAAATGTGCCATCAGGTATCAGGCAGGTAGAGACGCAGCTGGATCTGCTACGATTCCTGCATGGTTCAGGTGTGTGAGCAAGTTCCTCATGGGGAAACTGCTGGCTCACCCAAACCCTGCATAAAGCTAGATTGAATTCTGGCATCAGCCTTTTGGACTAGCCCTGTTTAGACATTATCAAAAAAACAATGAAGACAGATGGGGAAGGAGTTTAGTACTGCGGTGGCAGGATCTGCCCAGACTAATGCACGTTCAAAAAGCTTTCAAGTAGCATGCTGAAAACTATCCACTTTCTGTTTGAAAAAGAAGCCATGCAGAACCCTGATCTAGATCAGGACCATGGCATTTGGGGGAGGAGGGTTATATCCATTTCTGCCCCATCTGTTCTTCCACCCCAAACAAAAGTCATTCCCCTCCCCATTGACTATTTGCCCTGAAGGTGTTATTTGTCAGGGGATCCAGTCACAGGTCTCCTGCACAAGATGTAATTTGTCCTTTAGACAATTCGTAACTTTTGAATTTTAGTTGAAATGAATTATATTTTGTAACAGGTCTCGTTCTGTTCCTTTTACTTATTATTTCTTTAAAAAAATTATATCCGGCCCTTCTATCCTACAGTAGGGCACTCAGGGCAGGTCACAATAAGATCATATAAAGTAAGAACGCACACACACACAAAATTCAAATGGATAAATATACGTAAAATGCAGTTAAGAAATCTAGGGGAGTGATATTAACAACAGACTAAAGAGGTAAAATTAAAAAGGGGGTAAATAAAAATCAGTTTCAGGCTATACCTTCAGTTCCTCCCAAAGGCTCTTCAGAACAAGATGGTTTTCAGAAGTCTCCAAATCACCATCAGGGAGGGAGCAGAGCAAGCTTCTTGGGGTAGGGTATTCCAAAGCTTGGGGGCCACAGCTGAAAGGTCTCTCTCCTACATGTCTGCCATTCTAACATCTTTCATTTCAGGCACACAGAGGAAACCAGAGCCAGATGATCTTAAATCAAGGGCAGGTACATATGGGAGTAAGCAGTCTGGTCCAAGGCAGTTTAGGGCTTTAAAGGTCAAAAACAGCACTTTGAATTGGGCCCAGAAACAAATTGGAAGCCAGTGGCGTCAATGAACAACAGGAGCGATAAGATTCCCACACCATGATCCAGTTACCATTCTGGCTGCTGTATTTTGAACCAACTGCAATTTCCGAACCATTTTCAAAGGCAGCCCCACATAGAGTGTGTTACCGTAATCAAGCCTTAACGTCACCAATGCATGTGTCACTCTGACAAGTCAACTGCTTTCAGGAATGGGTGCAGTTGGTAGACCAGTTTGAGCTGGCCAGAAGCACTCCTGGCTACCACAGCCACCAGATATTCAAGCAGCAGGGCAGGACCCAGGAGTACTCCCAAACTACAGATTTGCTTCTTCAAGGGGAATGTGACCCCATCCCGAACAGGTTGCAGCCCTATCCCTGGTGCAGTTTTCCCCTTGACCAACAACACTTCCATCTTGTCTGGATTAAATTTCAGTTTGTTAGCCTGCATCCAGCCCTTCACAGCCTCCAGTTTCTTCATGTACACCCCCACCTCACAGGGGCAACAACTGACATCTCTCCATCTGGGTGGAAACTTAGGAGACACCTTTCAGCTTAGATAATGCGCCCTCTCCTTTCACTCTGAAAATCCATTTCCTAATGGATTTAAATGTTCGGCCCTGGAAGGCAATCAAGAAAACATTAAATCCTACAGCCAAAATGTGACTTCATTATGAGTTAGGAAGCAATTGCTCCACCCCTCTGTACGAAGTTTGCCTCCAGATGAAATCCTCTTGAAACTTTCAGAGGGAATGAGTCAGTTTTATGATAAGAATGCAATCTTTTTTTATATTATTTCCATTACTTTTTTATAGTTTTATTAATTGTATCAACTATTTTGACATGTAGAACTAGTCATGTTTGTTTATTTAAATGTCCTCTGGATTTTTGTATTAAAAGATGGAAGAGCTATTTGTGTTCATGCAATAAAGAAACATTCTCTCATAAGTATCTTCATTTATTTTGTTTTTGTTTTTTTCAAACATACATTTCAGTTTCCAAGTTTTCCCAAAGTGGGCCTTTGTTATTTGCAGTTGTTGCATTTTATTAAACACAGTTGCTGACAAATCTAGCATTCTAACTGCAATTATTATAAGTGTAATTGGTTACTAGTCTTCAAAGCAAGTATGCCAAATCTATCTTTGTTGCTGTTGGAATGTATGAGGTTCAACTCCAACTTGGTGGGTTGAGGCTGCATGGGGTTAAAAAGGGTAGCTAGGGAGGAGACCTCCTTGTTGCCAGGCTATACCTGTCCTTTGATCTTTGCCGTCTCTCCCCCTCCTGCTAGACTGATATGCAAAGGATGTTGATCCCAGTTCCTTCCCGCCTTCCCAGTTCCTTCTTCTTTCTGGAGAGGGGAGCAGATATCTTCCCTTTGTCTCTCCCTCTCAACCAGCATGACAGCTGCACTGGAACCATTGCAGACTGCTCCAACATAGCTAGTTAGCTAGATATAGGACTCTTTCCTATCAAGCATGTACTTCCAGAATAAAGTAGTTGTTTCTTATTTTACAGCTTAAAGTCTCTTTCTGACTAATTTGCAGGGAAGGTAGAATCTTAGCAAAGATTCAAACACACACACGTAAGCTCGCTCAATACTCTCCACTCTGCTACGCAACTCAATAGAATTCCGACAGTTGCTAGATGTTAATGGTACACTGAACAGTGTGCATAGTGCTTTACAAGGTAACATGCTAAGAAAAACACCCCAGATCTCTGTCCTAAGGAACCTACAGTATAAATTCTGACAGTAGGGAAACATGATGCATTTGGAGGGGAGCAAAAGGAGAGTTGTAGGGATGGAGGAGAGCAAATGCCAGAGAAAGTTCCTGTTTTTTGTTTACTGTCCCTGAAGTCCCTAAAGTGTGACAAAGTCTTTCAGTTTATTTGTTGGCAAGATTTGAAAGCTGTGGCTTTCACGATATTTCCTTCCTTCTCCCTCTTCACACAACCAATTGATGCAATGCGTTTCCTATATGGAATTATTCACATCTTTATCCTGCTGTGAACTCCTTTCTGTGTTCTTCAAGCAGGCCAGCTGATAGGATTCTATGTGTCTGGAGAGAAAGCCCACGCTGCTTGTCAGGGCTGAGTTTGAACTGCCTGTGTGGCGGGAGTGGCAGCGCAGGAGATGGAGGAAGGGTAGCTGGAGCCTCGTTGCACTCACAGACCCCAGTGCAAGTATGGCTGTGGCAGTGGGGAGACCCTCGGGGCTGGTGTTTTGGTGGCTGCTGGCCAGAACCGGCTGCGACCTCACCATGTAGAGGAGCCCCTGGAGACCAGAGACCTGATGGCTTACCCCCGGAACACCATTGTGCCACCAGACGGCCTCTTTCTCAAGGAGGTGGAGTATTGCGAAGTCGTCTTGGAGACTGAGAAACAACAGAGGCGGAAGGGTAGCCTCGTTGAATGCACCATGGCTTACGATAGGACTCTCTTCCAAGTTGTTGGAACAGAGCGGGGCAGGGGATAAGTGGGGAAGTGTGATGGAATTTGCTGTGTTGGTATATTTATTTGTTAATAATTTGTAGTAGGTATGAGTTTATTTGTATTATGGCTTCATTGTGTACTTCTTATAATACTTCTTGTGTTCTTTTTTCTTGTACACCACTTAGAGATATTTTTATATATTAAGCGGTATAGAAATAGTCTAAATAAAATAAAATAAATAATAAATAAAATAATAAATCACTATTTCTATTTTTGCCTTTTGTAGATGCCCTTTAAAAATAATGTTCCTGTAAATTGCTCAGGTCCTATTCTCTAGGGTTTAGCTCTCTCTTCAGTGCTAAAGCTCTGTCGGCCTAACTACACAATCATATTGTGATTAGCAATCACATTGTGTTTGTGTGCATTTTTTAATTAAAAACCAGGCCAGGTGAGGAAAGATTATTATCAGGATAGCAATGTCTAGAGATGGGAGATTTTAGCTAAGGGTATTCAGTAGTTTTGTGCTGGGGCTGCATAATAAGGTGATTTTTTCCCTCTTCAGCTTGAACCGTGATGTAATCAAAGCACTCTGAGTTGGATCAGAACACTCACAAAGCTTCATATCGATTTCATGTTTCTGTACTCTACTTTTGTGCATGCTGTATCTTTATCTTTCTCAGGTCTGTGGACTTTGCAAGAAGTGAGGCTGTCCAGAATGCTGCTTGTGGGTCACTGACAAATTCTGGTGGTTGTTGTTGTTAAAGTAGAGCAGTAGAGGATTTTTGTAAGTTAAACACTTCATTTAACTGTTTTAAAAACTGTCCGCTGGGTTGCTTGGGGGGGGAATTATTTAGAGCTCTTCATTACTCTACAGATATCTATCTAGATAGCTTTACCTTGTAAAGCCTATTGGAAAACACAAACAAGCACAGGAAATCTGAGCTGGCCAGTGTGAACCTGTTAATGTATAAAAAAATGTACAAGCAAGAATATACACCACTCAGCCTCCTCTTAATTATTTTAAGGTGAGAAAGAGCAGGAGATAATTTCCTGCTCCTCCCCTAAAAATGTTAAACTAATGTGGATTTGGGAGTTTTAGTCCAATTCTAGAAGAAACTGAAAAGATTTTCCTTTGGTGTTTTTTTAATCAAACTTTAAAGGTGCTCTTCAAAAAAAACAAGGCTTTGGAGGTACCTGCCTGTAATTTGTTGTGGTGAATCCATTCTGGAGGGACATCTGTGTCTGCAAATTTCATTCACTTCTAACAAAAGGACAAAAAGTTATAGACATTTTTATATGCCTTATAAGAATGAATGGGGACCTTTGTTTCATACAGAGCACATCAAATCCGAAATCACAGACTGAAATGGTCAGAGCACAGAGTGCCAAAGGCAGCTTATTTCCTAATTCTAACTGCTGCATGGGAAGGAGACTGAGGCAAGGGGAGAAACTTCAAACCTCCCCTCCCAATACAATACATACATGCACACCCACACCTGATATTTAATTTTTAAAAAATCATTACATGCTTGCTGATCATATTGTTACTGTCACATGTAGTTAGGACCTGAGTGGCTGTGGATAGATGCATCTTGAATGCATGGAAATGCTTTCACATGAGCATTAAGGCACCAGGCAGCATGCAACTTTCCATTTCACATACTACAGCAGCTTCTTTGAACTGTTGAGAATGGTAATATATCATAAGGCAGTTCTTTCTTTCTTTTTCCCTATAAAAAACAGCAAACATAGTTTTGGCTCTGAAATCAGTGGAAGAAACAAAGAACATAAGAAGAGCTCTGCTGGATCAGACCAAAGGCCTTTCTTGTCCAGCATCCTGTTTTCACGATAACCATCCAGATGCCTAAAACTGTTACAACTGTCAGGAATACATTCTATGAACCCTTTAACTTTATATATGAATGAAAGGCAGTGCTGATCTGTAATAACAAATAAGATGACTCACGTAGCTTCACATCATCATGAGACTAGCCCAATCTACCAAATGGCCTCACTCCACTCTATCCTATCACAAAATGCTCACATACACAAGCTCTCTGCACACATTATTTGCGTGAAGAGGGAAAGTGAGTAAAGAGGTGCTGTGGACTGTGCCTTTTGTCCCATACCCATAGCATGTGGCTTGCCCTCCACAGCCTTGCAGATAACGTGTCTGTCGGTGGCAAGCATTTACCTCTTCGCAAGGAGGATTCCCTGGATTCTGGGACCCTTCACAATCTGGAACCCTAACCATTTGGGAAAGTGTGTTTATTTTATATGCTCATTCTGATCCATTCTGCTTTGGGTGGAGCTTGTGAGAATTCCAAATCAGGTGTTTTGGTCATAGCATTATTTTCTTCATTCTGGGGTTTTGTTCAGGTTCAATTTGACCCCTCCTACTTATGGGTAAAGCCAAAGGCATCCTGAAAATAGGTGAGCAGGGGGGTTGAGAAGGAATTTGGAGAAATAAAAAGATACTACTACTACTATTATTGTTGCTGTTGTTGTTGACAACAACAAAAACAAATTTATAACCTGCTCTCCCTCCTAGAAGGAGCCCCGGGAGACAAACAAAAACACTAAAAACACGAAAACATCATAAAAACAGACTTTAATACATATTAAAACAAAACAACTTTAAAAACATCTTTTTTAAAAAAGCTTTTTGTTGTTATGTGCATTCAAGTCAATTACTACTTATGGCAACCCTATGAATCAGTGACCTCCAATAGCATCTTTCATGAATCACCCTGTTCACATCTTGAAAGTTCAGGTCTGTGGCTTCCGTTATGAAATCAATCCATCTCTTGATTGGCCGTACTCTTTTTCTACTCCCTTCTGATTTTCCAGGAATTATTGTCTTTTCTAGTGAATCATGTCTTCTCATGATGTGTCCAAAGTACGATAACCTCAGTTTAATCATTTTAGCTTCCAGTGATAGTTCTGGTTTGATTTGTTCTAACACCCAATTATTTGTCTTTTTCACAGTCCATCATATGCGCAAAGCTCTCCAACACCACATTGCAAATGAGTTGATTTTTCTCTTATCCACTTTTTCACTGTTCAACTTTGACATCCATACATAAAGATCGGGAATACCATGGTCTGAATGATCCTCACTTTAGTGTGCAGAGATACATCTTTACATTTGAGAACCTTTTCTAGTTCTCTCATAGCTGCCCTCCCCAGTCCTAGCCTTCTTGTGATAATCCTTTACAAGTTCAATGTCCTCATTGTCAACTGTAAAGTTACATAAATCTTCTGTTGTCATTACTTTAATCTTCTTGATGTTCAGCTGTAGTCCTGCTTTTGTGCTTTCCTCTTTAACTTTCATCAGCATTCGTTTCAAATCATTACTGGTTTCTGCTATGAGTATGGTATTGTCTGCATATCTTAAATTATTGATGTTTCTCCCTCCAATTTTCACATCTCCTTCATCTTGGTCCAATCCCGCTTTCTGTATGATATGTTCTGCGTACAGATTAAACAAATAGGGTGGTAAAATACACCCCTGTCTCACACCCTTTCTGATGGGGAACCAATCGGTTTCTCCATATTCTATTCTGCCTCTTGTCCAGAGTATAGGCTGAGCATCAGGACAATCAGATGCTGTGGCACCCCCATTTCTTTTAAAGCATTCCATAGTTTTTCATGATCTACACAGTCAAAGGCTTTGCTGTAATCTATAAAGCACAGGGTGATTTCTTTCTGAAATTCCTTGGTCCGTTCCATGATCCAACGAATGTTTGTGATATGAGCTCTGATGCCTCTTCCCTTTCTAAATCCAGCTTGGACGTCTGTCATTTCTCGCTCCATATATGGTAAGAGCCTTTGTTGTAGAATCTTGAGCGTTACTTTACTTGCATGGGATATTAAGGCAATAGTTAGATAATTATTGCATTCCCTGGGATCCCCATTCTTTGGAATTGGGATGTATATTGAACACCTCCAGTCTGTGGGCCATTGTTTAGTTTTCCATATTTGTTGACAAATTTTTGTCAAAATTTGGACAGATTCAGTTTCAGTAGCTTGTAGCAACTCTATTGGTATGCCATCTGTTCCCAGTGATATGTTTCTTACAAGTATTGTGAGAGCAGCTTTCACCTCACATTCTAAAATTTCTGGTTCTTCATCATACAGTTCCTTCATGAATGAATCTGTCATCATTGCATCTCTTTTATAGAGTTCTTCAGTGTATTGCTTCCATCTTCCTTTTATTTCATCTTGGTCAGTCAGTGTGTTCCTCTGTTGATTATTCAACATCTTTACTCATGTTTTAAATTTCCCTTTCATTTCTCTAATCTTTTGGAATGGGGTTCTTTTCTACCCTTTTTGTTGTCCTCTTCTATTTCTATATAATAACTGCTGTAATAGTTCTCCTTGTCCCTACATACTAGTTGCTGTATTGTTGCATTTAGGGTTCTGACTGTGTTTCTGTCTTGTTTTGCTTTTGCGTTCCTTCTCTCTTTAACCTTTTTAAGGCTTTCTTCAGTAATTCATTGAGGTCTTTCTCTCTTTTTAAGTAGAGGTATTGTCTTTTTGCATTCTTCCCTGATAATGTCTCTGACTTCACTACATATTTCTTCTGGTTCTCAGTCAACTAAGTTTAAAGCCTCAGATCTGTTCCTTATTTGATCTTTATATTCTTCTGGGATGATTTGCATTTAAATTTATATTGCATTTTGGCATTATGATTGCTTTGTTGTTCTTCTTTAGCTTTACTCTGATTTTCATATTACCAGTTCATGATCTGTACTGCAGTCTGCTCCTGGTCTTGTTTTTGCAGAAAGTATGGAACTTCTCCATCTTCTGCTACCAATTACATAATCGATTTGATTCCTATATTGACCATTTGGTGATGTCCACATGTACAGTCGTCTTTTTGGTTGCTCAAAAAATGTGTTGGCAAGAAACAAATTATTGGCTTCACAGAATTCAGTAAGTCATTCTCCTGCTTCATTTCTATCTCCTAAGCCCCATTTCCCCACAATTCCTAATTCTTCTCTGTTCCCTACTTTTGGATTCCAGTCCCCCATTATTATCAGCACATCTTATTTTGGTGTGTGATCAATTTCTTCCTGTACTTCAGAGTAAAATCTCTCCAATTCTTCTTCTTCTGTTTTTGTCACTGGAGAGTAGACTTGGATGATGGTTATGTTAATAATCTCATTGATATAACTTGCTCAGACCTTCCGTTATAGCTCCTAATTGCTTTTGCTACATCACTGCTCACTGTTAAAGCAACCTTGTTTCTTCTTAATTTCTCATTTCCTGCATAAATTATTTTGTAGTTGCCTCATTCAAAATGTCCCATTCCCGTCCATTTTAATTCACTCAAGCCAAGTATTGTAATGTTGATGCATTCCATTTCTTGCTTGACAATTTCTAACTTTCCCTGGTTCATGCTTCTCACATTCCATGTTCCTATTGTGTGTGTTGTACAACTCTGGACTCTCCTTTCGCATCTGTGTACATCAGCCTCTGGGCTTCCTTTCAGCTTTGACCCAGCTGCGTCAGTAGTCACAGCGCTACTTGTGCTTGTCCTTTGTTCTTCCCCAGTAGCTCGTTGAGTGCCTTCTGACCTGGGGGTCTCATTTTCCAGCACTATCTTGTGTTGCATTTTGGATACTCTATTCATAGGGTTTTTGTGGTAAGAGGTATTCAGAGATGGTTTAAAATTGCCTTCCTCTAAGTTTGGATGCATCTTAGTCTGCTGTCTCAGCTTTGACCACTCCACCTTTGGTGCCCCTGCTAGGTGTCTATCTTCTTGGTCTAGACTCCTGACGGCATTGCTCTCAACTTCTTCAACAATCTCCAAAGTTTTAAAAGCTCTCAAAAATTTTAAAAGCTTTAAAAACATCTTTAAAAGCAATTCCAGCACAGACACAGTCTGGGATAAGGTCTCTACTTAAAAGGCTTGTTGAAAGAGGAAGGTCTTCAATAAGCACCAAAAGGATAACAGAGATGGCACCTGTTTAATATTTAAGGGGAGGGAATTCCAAAGGGTGGGTGCCACTACACTAAAGGTCCGCTTCCTATGTTGTGCGGAACAGATAAGACAGTATCTGCAGGAGGCCCTCACCTGCAGAGCGTAGTGATCGAATTATATAAGGGATAAGATGATCTTTCAGGTATCCTGGTCCCAAGCTGTATAGGGCTTTGTACACCAAAATCAGATCCTTGAACTTGGCCCAGTAGTAGCAGTGTGAAGGGAGTTGCAGGCATAAACAGTAATGGGTGTTAATTAAGAGAACAGGAGACTTTCTGGACAGTGTGTGTGTGTGGTGGTGGGATATAATTAATGTGCAAACTGAAGACAACATGATAAAATCTATTAAGCCTTTCCCCCCCGCAAAAAAAACCTTTTATTATACAGCCACAAGAGTGGCTGTATACTATAACCAGCATGGATTTTTCACATTCTGCAATGTTACATTGAAAATACCCCCCATGCCATTCTGATGCTTCCCATAAGCTCATTTCAAAACAAAACCTTACAAAACTTATAGTCCTGAACTCAGAAACGCTTGCTTAACAACCCTTTCAATTTTCATGGCGATAAACAAAATAATCAGAAAGCATTGAGAGTTCAAAGTCAAAAGAGAGAGAGAAAAAACTCAGAGCCCTTTTGGACTTTTTTCTGCCAGAGTTCTCATAATCTACTGAAATTCATTAAAAATCAGCCATGTTCACAGAGTACCTGTAATCCTGTTACTGACCTTGCCCCATACTCTGTCCTTCATCTTCTGCAGTTTAAACGGTAAAAAAAAAATGCCTGGCTGATTTTTAATTAATTTCATAAATTTTACATTGAACTGAATGATAATGTTGGGCATGCTCAGTAAGAAACAACTGTCAGTGTTCTAAAAGCCAAACTCGCAGCTGCTTTGCTTGCCTAATCAGGGGGCCACACCCACACCAGACTTTGATTTCATGTGAGACAGTCATGGCTTCCCCAAAGAATCCTGGGAAGTGCAGTTTGTGAAGGGTGCTGAGAGGAGACTCCTGTTCCACTGACAGAACTCCAGTGGCCAGACTGGTTTAACAGTCAGCCACTCTGATTGAAGGTCTGTGAGGGGAACAGGGCATCTCCTAGCAATTCTCAGCACCCTTCAGTAACTACACTTCCCAGGATTCTTTGTGGGAAGCCATGACTGTCCAAAGTGAAATAAAGGTCTGGTGTGGATGTGGCCAGGGACAGCTTTGGTTTAAATTTGGGCAGGAGGCTACATGTGCCTGCTATAGAATAAAAAGGTGGGCAAAACACTGAAAAGCAATGACACTGTTCATAATGTTTTCCTTTTGGAAAGGAAAGGGGCTTCCCCTCTATCCAGTGCCCACCCACCCAATTTCTTCCCCTCCCCCTCCCCCAGGTCATTGTTGGACTATGACCTGGGAGACCAGGGTTCGAATCCCCACACAGCCATGAAGCTCACTGGGTGACCTTGAGCCAGTCACTGCCTCTCAGCATCAGAGGAAGGCAATGGTAACCCCCCTCTGAATACCGCTTACCATGAAAACCCTATTCATGGGGTCACCATAAGTCGGGATCGACTTGAAGGCAGTCCATTTCCATTTACAAATATGATTGCACAGAAATAAATCCTACTGAACTCAAAAAGTATGCAAATGATCAAACCCTCCCTGCCTTTTCCTCCCTCCCCATCCCCAACCCCTTCCAATTCCCTCCTTCCCCTTCCCCCTCCTCCCCCTCCTCCCCATGGTAGTTTTACCTATCTTAAGCATGATTGCATGGGAGTAAATACCATTGAACTCTATAAGCATGCAAATAATCAAACCTGCCCTCCCCTGCCCTTTCCTTTGCCCCTCCCCCTCCAATCTCCTCTCCCTCCCCCTTTCCCTTCCCTTTCTCCTTCCCTCTCCTCTCCTTGCTTTGATTTGGATTCCTGCATGGAGCAGGGGGTTGGACTCAATGGCCTTATAGGCCCCTTCCAACTCTACTATTCTATGATTATATGATTCTCCCTTCCCCCTACTCCTCCCCCATGGTCAGTTTTACCTGTCCTAACCATGATTATATAGGAGTAAATCCTATTGAAATCAATAAGCATGCAAATGCTCAGACCTGGATTTCCCCTTCCCCTCTCCTTTACCTTCCTCCTCCCCTCCCCTCTTCCTTCTTCCTCCTTCCCTGCCCACTTCCAGCCATCCCTCCCTCCCCACCCCGATCAGTTTTACCTATCCTAAGCATGATTGCACGGGAGTAAATCCCACTAAACTCAATAAACATGCAAATGATCAAACCTGTCCTTCTCTTCCCCTGCCCCTCCTTCCTGCTCCCCTCCCCCTCCACCCTTCCTCCCCTCCCTCCTCCTCCTCCCCTCCCCATCCCCTGTGGTCAGTTTCACCTATCCTAAGCATGATTTCAGGGGAGTCAATCCCACTGAACTCAATAAGCATGCAAATGATCAGTCCATTCTCAGCAAGCTAGCACAGGATGCCATTTCTTACCTCCCGGATTAAAAAGCAGAGAAATGCACGAATAGGCAAAAAACCTTGCAGTTTAAAAATTCTTCCAAGCTGCACAGGAAGTGGATTGGCCTGTGAAAGACCAACCCAAATTGTGTTTGCATTTTGACAACTTTGTAGGGCAGTCCAATATCTCAGAGAGGAGGTCAGGTCTCCAGCTCCCCTGGTGCATTCGCTATAACTGCCCAATTTCCCTGCTTTTTAAAGTTTGATAGAAATAGCTGTGGGCTATAGGTACGTTCTTAAACTGCAAGGTTTTTTGCCTATTAGTGAATATTTATTCAATATATATTTTAGATAAGCAATTATAAAAGCACATCCTATTTCAAAGTACTATCCCTTAGGAAACAAAGAATAGCCTTAACTTGAACTGCAAAGGGTGAACAGATGTTGTTGTTGTTGTTTTTTAAAAAAGATGATAAAGAACAGATGTCTTAAAATTATAGTCTAAGTTGTTGGTGTTCTTTTGTTTACTTCTTGTGTCCCTTTAGAGAAGGCCAGTTGGAAAAGGCTACCTATCAAGTTTGATGTGTTCAGAGAAACAGCAGTTCCAAAAACTCCCAGGAGGATTTCTCTACAGCATTGCCTAGTCCAGTTACACTGATATAACTCAATATGATACTATTCAATATGAACAATATTGTACTTATCTTACACATTTTAATCAGAAATCAGTGGCTACTTTTAAATCACAGTGACCAGATTCTTTTCCCATTGGCCTCAGTGTACATGACTTCCTTCAAAAAAAAAGTCAGTTAAGGCAACTAGTGTTATTTTTAAAAGTCCCACTATTATATATCTATACATATAATAAAATGTGTCATGCTGTGCAGTTTGCAGTTCCATGAATAGGTGGCACTAAGTGAACTTCAGTGTGAATCCTTCTGTCCCCCTCGCCTGCACACTGCTCATGCTGCCTGCCACTGCCCCTCTCGGCAAGGGGATTCTGCTCCATTTGTTAATAGGGTTCTGCTCTGCTGTCTGATTCCCCTTTCCTCTCCTACAGAGGCCTCTTGCTCATGTGCCTCCCACTCCTGCTCTGAATCAGAGTATTCAGAGGGGATCATGATAGTTGTGTTGTGTATCTTATTTTTTTGTAAATCGACTCTTACTACTGCTGCTGCTGCTGCTACTACTACTACTAAATAATAATAAAAGTGATAGTCACCTTAAGAAGATACCACTTCAATTAAAATTTGCGCAGAAGTGTGCATAGAACCTGACTTTATGAGAATGTTTGGCAACAAAACTAGCGGAATGGAGACCTCAGCAACCCAAACTTCACAGCTGTAGTGATGGTGGTTTATAGTGTCCAGTTCTCTTTCCATTATGAGCTTTACCTACAAACATTGCACAGTACAATCATATTTGGCTTAAATAAAAATAATACAAAGGGCAGGCTTATATTGTTGCTTAAGCAAAACTGTCTGGGTATGACATATGATATACGAGTCAATAGTGCCAATAATAAATAGTAACAACCCCGTGGAGAGTGTGCCAAACAGAAACTCATTAGGTTAAGTTTTGAAAAGCAAAATTGAGTAATGGCTATAAGTCTGGATCCAACCCATTGGGTTATATCCAAATATGTCTGTTGTGCTCATGGAAGAGCTTTTGATCGGGTGGAGGCATCCACTAATGGAAGAGGAGGGGATTTTTGCTAGTATCGTATTTGTTTATTTCAACAGTTTATATACCTTTTAACCCTGTAGTCTCTAAGCAGTGAACAATAAGGTAAAAAAGATATAATAAAAGTAAGCTAAAACTAATCAGAGAACATATTTAAAATTCCTGCAAAAATAAAAAGATCTGCACTGGAAGTATCTTCCCTCTCCGGTCCCCAGGAGCCCCAAAAATGAGCTCCAGAGAGAGAGGAGGACAGAGGGTGGAAGGTGGCACAGGGCAGCAGGGGGAAACCAGCAAATGTCTTAGCTGGAGCAAAGGTGCAAAAAGCACCAGTAGGGTTCTACCAACTATGCTTAAGAAAAGGTACTCAAGAGAAGAGCAGGGGAAAGTATGGCCGCTTAATCTGGTGGGTGTGGCTTTGGAGGGAACACCCAGGAACCAAAGCTCTGCAGGGGTTAAAGGTGGAACATAAGCCTTCAGGATCACCTGCTTGGGTGTCTAAGAAACTTGTCTAAGAAACCACCCGCACGGTCTTCAGAGCCAGAGCACAACCCTTCGTTCTCAAGCAGACGTGTGTGTGTTTGTGTGTTTTAAATAACTGATGACATGAATATAGTAATTTAGGGTGCAATCCAACTGCTATTTACGCTGGGCTGAAGGGAATTGGATATGGAGGACATTTGGCTGAGCTGGCTGGGTCCTGGATCGGTCAGGCTATGCTGGCAGAAGCCCTTCATCCTGGCTCAGCTGTGGCGGAGCCTGGATCCAGCCAGTTCAGCCAGGGGTCTGCCAGGGAAGCTCAGCCAGGCAGAAGGGGAGCCAACGGAAGACCCGAAAAAGGGGCATTCTGAGGTGGGGGGAAGGGCAGAGGGAGGGGAATTAGGCCACATCCATCCAACTCGTGTTCGGAGCTCTCCTGCAGGTCCCAATCCAGGCAAAAGTTACGCCAAGGAAAAGTCAGTCTAAGAAAATAATTGCAATGGAAGTCAATGGAGAGCTCTTACTCCCCAGCAGGGGTATTTGTGAAAGCCGACTTTTACTGTCTGGTCCCTGTGCACAGCTCCTGGTTGAGCTGGCATTCAGCCGCCCTAGAGGCTTCCGAACGGCAGTCGGATGCAGCGGGGTTTCCCACTGGCTCCTCTTGCACCGGCTCCCCTTCAGCTGGCTTCCTGAGCTGGACAGTTAGTCTTCGGAGAACTTCAAATATACATATTTTGGCAATTTTGCCTGCAATCCACGACAATCAACCTATATACAGGGAGGTGCACTGCGCTGCTTCTAAAGTATAGCTTGCTTAAGTGAATCAGGCTCCTAAAGTCTCTTGAAAATGAGTTCAGCTGATATCAATAGATTCAGAGTGAGCTGTTATTGTTTTTATATCAGAAGAAATAAAAATGTCTGGATCTCCAGTCAGCCATGACACTTAATGGGTAGCGGTGTGCTTAACCTGCTTCGCTGGACCATTGCAAGAAGGAGCAAAATGAGATTTGTTGGGGGTGGGTTGCAAGTGCTTTAGAAATTATTAATACTAAAGCCGTTTGAGGTCATCTGTTTCTTATAACTGTAAAAACTGGCACATAAGAATACTGCTTGCTGGAACCTGAAATATAGTTAATTCCTCCTGAAGTGTGATAAAATCTTTCTCCTGCAGTATCTACCATCAAATGCTTGACGTCTATGTTTCTGCCTTTTTCATTGATGTAATTTTTCAATTTCCTGTTTGTGTACGAGCTTGATTTATTTTCCATTGATTTTGGTTTGAGTGAAAATGTTTAAAAGCTTGGCGCATGGGTCTCTCTCTTAAACAAATTATTTTGTCTGCACAAGTCTATTTTGCGTTTTGATTGCCTCATTGTTTTCTGGAAACAATGAAACAAATGAGATTGAAAGAACAGCTGTGAACAGCTGGGCTTGTTGACCAGGTGTCTGAGGATTTGAGTTTTCAGCCTTTTAGGAGTTAGTAAGTCGTAGGACATTCAACAAAATTCAGTCCAGATGGACAGTGATTTCGCCTGTTGCACAAACTGGGTCAGTTCGAGAAATGTTTAATTTATAAGTCATTGGGGAAATTACTGTCTCTCCAAATTAATTTTGTAGTATATTTCCTTAGCCTAAATACCAATGGTGAAATCCAAGGCTGCTGTTTCACTTGTGGAATGGCTTTTGATTCAGTGGAGGTGTCCTCTGTTACAATGGTGGGAAATCTCAGGCCCGAAGGCTGAGTGCGGCCCTCCAGGCCTCTCAGTTTGGCCCTCAAAAAGTTGCCCAAAAGGGAATGCAGCCCTCAGGTTGAAATAAGTTCCTCACTCCTGCATTACTGTATGAGAAGGCTGTATGCGTTTGTCCAATTCTCCCTCCCCCCTGCAAACTTCCCTGCCTCTGCCCCTTGCCACACACCTCTGACGAGTTCTCCAGCCCTCTGGAACAGAATTTTAGAGTGTGCAGGGGACTGCAGAGGAAACGGGGAATTGGCAAAAATCACTTTCTCTTTTCTTACCTTTGCAGATGCCTCTGTTGGAACAAAAGCCTTTCTGCAAAAAGAATGACGGTATTGGACTTCGCTCCAAATTTCGATCATTCACCACTTCTAGTTACCAGAATTTAGCATCTCAGAGCCTGTTCAGATATTACCGACTTAGCAGATACACATGTGTATCTTGGTGTACTGTGTACCACATGAGCACTATAGGGATGTATTTTTCTCCTAACCATGCACTGCATACACAGGGGGCTGTGGTTGGTTGGTCCTGGGTTTGTGTGTGCCCTGTAATATATGACAGTGATAATTTTTGTTCGTTTGTTTTTGCATATACTCAGCATATACACACTACAGTGACTAGGTCCTTACATAAAACCACTGTGCTTATACCATCCTAAGAAAGCATGGAGCTAGTGTACCTCTCATGGCTTTGCCCCCTTATCTTCATTTTCCCCATTGATGCTCCGGGGCAAGGCTAGAGTCCTGTTGGCCCCAGCAGATAGAGGAGGTGTGCAGGTAATATGACGGGGGTGGGGGGAGAACAGGACATGTGGTACCTTCCTGGACTGCTTTATCTCTCAGAAAAAAAGCTTCTAACTTATTTTTTTACTCTTACTTGCTTGTGGATTTGATTATTGGCTTCTTTTGATGCTCTCTGGTTTTATTTGAATTGTGATTTTAACATTGTGAGGTCCAAAAGGTAATTCTCTAAATGGTTTAAAATAACATAGTAAAATAAATGTACAGGTACAGGAATCTCCAGATGAGGACTAGACAAACCTTGTGTATGGGGAGGTTTTTTAATGTATTGCTCCCACATCCTACAAATACGCATTAAATATATAAAGCACTTACTTCACAAGGTGTGAAGGTGATCCTCAGGGGTAGGCTTGAAAGCACCCAGTCCCTGAGTAACCAGCTGCCTGGGTCTGTAAGATCGGGGGTATGGGAGGCTAGATGTGAGTTGCAGAAATCCATACTTCTGTCAGGGTTTCTCCTCGCTGAACTTCTCCACCTCATGTGGCATCATGAATGTCCAGTATTTAAGAATATAGCCCAGTTCCACCAAGCAACAGACACACTTTCTTTCAAATACCACAAATCTGGAGTATGACTGGACTAGATAGGTCCTCAGTCTGATCCAGCAGGGCTTTTCTTACATTTTTACAGTTTGGGGATGGACAACAGGACTTATACCATATTAGAGCATGCAGAAAGTCCCATGTTCAGTCCCTGGCATCTCCAGTTCAAAAGGTCTCTGATAGGAGGGCTGAGAAATTCTCATGCCTGAGACCAAGACCATATGAAGTTGTTGACAGTCAGAGAAGAAAATACTGGAGACAATGGTCCCATGTTCCACATAACATAGGGATGGTGTTCTTCCAGATGCTGTCCTGGGCTCCTACTAGGAAAAAGGGCAAATAGATAGATAGATAGATAGATAGATAGATAGATAGATAGATAGATAGATAGATAGATAGATAGATAGATAGATAGATAGATAGATAGATAGATAGATAGATAGATAGATAGATAGATAGATAGATAGATAGATAGATAGATAGATAGATAGATTAGATAGATAATGGGAGTTGGAGTCTATCCTATCCTATCCTAGAATGTGGATACAATGTATGCTGCCCTGAGTTCTGTGGCAAAAGGGCAGGATACAGCTCTTTATATAAAATATTATTTTGCCTGATTCTGAGATGAGCTGTGACTTTGAATCCAGTTTCAGCTGTCCAGCTATGTCCAGGTGACCCTCTGTTGCAAAGTGAGCCCCATGCCGGGGTTTCCAAGTGAAGGTGGTCATGTTAGGACTTCTGAAGTCAGGCAACTGGCTCTCCTGTTCTCCTCTCACATGGGTGACCATGTGTTTCCAAGCTAAATAGGCCTTAAACAACTTCTGGCTCTTTAGATGCTATGGGTACATTCAGGAAATAGTAGCGTGTGAATAATTGCCTATAAAAATGTACGAGAGTTTCTGAGGGTAACTAAAATGCTGCCAAGTGTCCCGAGGCGCTAGTCTCTTGAAGTTCAATCCAAAACAAATAGCCTGTGGCAGCAAGAATGTACACTGGCCAGCGATACCATAAGGAAAACCACAAATGGAATGTAATACAAGCAAGCACCGAACACAGAACAGTGACGGCGGTGGTTGTGATGACGAACATACACATATATAAGCCACCCTGTGTTGAAACAGTTAGAAATGGCTTCTAAGACTAAATTAGAACAATAAAATAAATTGCAAACCAATATAGAAGACCATTGGTACGTCCCTAGTATTGCCTACACTGAGTGGCAGCAGCTCTACAGGATTTTCAGGCAAGAGTCTTTCCCAGCCCTGGCTGCATATGCATGGATTGAACTGGGAACTTCCGAATGCAAGGCAAATGCTCTGCCACTGAGACCTTTGGCCCATCTAGCTCAGTATTGTCTACACTAATTGGCAGCTGCTCCCCAGGGTCTCAATAAGGGGACATTCCCAGTTCCACCTGAAGATGGGGCTCAGTCCTAGGCCCAGTGCTTATTAATGATATTGATGAGGAGGTGCAGGGAATGCTTATCAAATTGGCCGATGATACAAAATTGTGAGGAATAGCTAATATCCTGGAAGACAGAAACAAAAGTGGTCTTGATAGGCTGGAGCACTGGGCTGAAAACCCCGCAATGACATTTAACAGGGTTAAGTGCAAAGTTCAACATCTAGAAAAAAGAAACCAAAGGCACAGTTATAAGATGGGGGATACTTGGCTCAGCAATACTACATGCGAGAAGGATCTTGGAATTGTCGTTGATCACAAGCTGAATATGGGCCAACAGTGCGATGTGGCTGCAAAAAAGGGCAATACTATTTTAGGCTGCATTAACAGAAGTATTGTTTTCAAATCTCATGAAGTACTAGTTTCCCTCTATTTGGTACTGGTTAGGATTCACCTTAAGTATTGCTTCCAGTTCTGGACACCACATTTTAAGAAGGATGCAGACAAACTGGAACAGGTTCAGAGGAGGGCAACAAGGATCATCAGGGGACTGGAAACAAAGCCCTCTGAGAACTGGGCATGTTTAGCCTTGAAAATAGAAGACTGAGGGGAGATATGATAGCAAGTACTTGAAAGTTGCCACGCAGAGGAGGGCCGGGATCTCCTCTCGATTGTCCCAGAGTGCAGGACACAGAATAATGTGCTCAAGTTGCAGGAAGCCAGATTTCAACTACACATCAGGAAAAACGTCCTAACTGTTAGAGTGTTACAGCAATGGAACCAATGACCTACAGGGGTGAGAGCTCCGCAACACGGAGGCATTCAAGAGGCAGCTGGACAGCCACCTGTTGGGTATGCTTTAATTTGAGTTCCTGCATTGAGCAGGGGATTGGACCTGATGGCCTTATAGGCCTCTTCCAACTCTATGGTCCTATGATGAGGATTGAACATCCACTGAGCCTCAGCCTTTTCCCCATATAAGCTGCTTCAGTCTTTTTAAAGGAAGAGTGGATTATCAGTGCGGGGGGGGGATAAGAAGTAAATAAGAAATCACTGGCCACTGGCAATAACAGATTGAAAGTTATTTGCACACGATGTATACAAATGATTGTTTCATTTCAGTTATTCAGCTTAATCTCATGACCAGTATTTTGGACAAAAATGTATGTTTTTAAGTGTACAAATTAAAATGATGAGAATGCGACCTTTCTCCCTGAACCCAATTTAGAATAGGTGTGTCCACCAAGGCTTGGAAGGGATGGTTTTTCTTCCATTTAAAGGCTGGTTAAGATGGGATCTTTATTAAAGTGATCATTTGAATAGCAGCTACTTTCTCATGAATTGTATATACTGCAGATCAAATAGATAAGAATGCACCTCTGAAACAGGAAATGGTTTATCCACTGCACTTAAACATTTCCTGAGAGGACAGAGCTGTAGCATAAACCATGAACAATAACAGTGGAAAATTGTTTCTCTCTTCAGATGCCGACAAGGGAATGACAGTACTGACCAAAAAAAATTCAAAAATAATGGATTTCTTTCCTAATTGGAGGTTCATATGTTTCACTCATTTTGTTGGGAAAGGATTTGTTTGAAAACTGCTTCTGAATGCATATGATCTTCTGTTGCCATCTGCTGGTTTGCCATATGCATTACAGCGGAGTTGGTCTGTTCAGGCTATATATCTGCAAAAGCTAATCTTTGATTGATTTGCACCAGAAGGGGGCAGGAAAAACACCAGGAGCAGACTATGCAAGCTACACATCATCCCATTTGCTGTCATGATAAGCACACCCCTTTGGAATTTCATAGGACTGATTCCAACATTCCCTAAGATGGTAGGGTTCCATGAGAGGACTGTACCTCCTGCAAGTGATGAAAGTCCTCTTTCAGAACTCTAGCACTGCAGACACTTTTGCATGTTGTCACAATGTGGGAGATTTAAATTTTGTTTGATCTTTATTTCTCAAGACATTTATTTTCTTCTCTTTTAAAAGCCCAGGCCTTCACAAAATGACTCACAATATGAAAAGCAAAAAATAATCCAATTTTTAAAAAGATAATAAATAAACACATAATCAAATGAAAAGGAGCAAAAAGAGCCAAACACAGAATAACTTAAACAGCAACAGAATCCAAGGCTTGCTGAAAAAAGAAAAGTTTTCACTTGCCAGTAGAACAGAAATAATTCTGTCACTGAATTACTGAAGAGCCAGCATGATGTAGTAGTTAGAGTGGTGGACTAGGACCTGGGAGACCAGGGTTGAAATCCCGACTCAGTCATGAAGCTTGCTGGTTGACCATGGGCCAGTCACAGTCTCTCAGCCTAACCTATCTCACAGGGTTGTTGTGAGGATAAAATGGAGAGGGAGGAGAACCATGTACATTACCTTGAGCTCCTTGGATGAAAGGTGGATTATAAATGCAATAAATAAATAAAATAATAAATAAAATTCAATCTGTTATGCTTGGGGATCATACCAGAGTGCAAAACACTCCTCCGCAACATTCTCTGCATATGTTTGGACCAAGCTTTTAGTATATCACTGTGCCCTGGATTTTTTTAAAAAGCAATTTGTTTCAATTACAAAGGAAGGCAGGTTTAGATTAAAACTTTAAGGAAACTTCCTACCCGAAAAGTAGTTTGATAATGGAATAAGGTTATGGGATCCACTTCCGTGGAAGTTCACAAGAAAAGGTTTGATAGCCATCTATTGACATATTAGATTGGTGAGTAGCCAAAACAGTGCCCTTCAGATGTTGTTGGACTCCATTGACCCTAACCATTAGCTGTGCCGGATGGGACAGATGGGACTTGGCGTGCAACAACACATTTGGAGAGGTCCACACTGGTTACCCTGTGTTAAGCTCCAAGTCTGAGGTTTCCGCTTAATGTTCTGGAATGGGCCCGTTCCTACATCAGTGCCTCCTTCCATATTTACCTGATGACGTGTGCTGCTGGATCGCTTGGAACCGCTCCTCAAATTTCCTGCAATGCTTGGAGCAGCCCCAGTGCAAAATCACTCCAGGGCCACTCCAGGCTGGTAGCTCCAAGCTGCCTGGTACTCATCGGAACTCCAGAAAGTTTCCCACAATACCCCTGAACAACAGTGCATTAGGGGTGCTCCAGGGCATTGGCGAGGAATTTAAATGGCTGGCCCAATCTGCCAAGCACTCACTGGAGCATCGGAAAAGGGAGGCTCAGGCAGGTATCAGTGGTGGGTCCTAGCAGGTGCCACTCCCGGTCAGCCTAAATCAAGGCAAGTGAGTATCCAATTACGTACAGCTTTAACTGGGAACAGGGAGACCACTAGCTGAATTCACTGTCTCCTGTCAGTGATGTTTCAGGCCATCTCCCCTTCTTTATCTCCTTATCTCCCATTAGTGTAGAGCCTGGAGTGTAACTCAGACAGGCTAGGCAATGTGGATGGTACTCTATTCTCTGAGTGGCACAGATTCCTGTAAAGCTCAAGTGTCAAATAATTGAGTTTTATTAAAGGAGACTATAAAGGGTCAAGGTATGCTGAAACAGTACGAACTGTTGATGGCTGTTGCTGCCTGGGATGAGACAAGCCTTCTGGCAACATGCAGATTGAAAAAAATAGGACCCTGACTGACGTTATATGCCATGCCATTTGAGTGTCCTGAATCTTGCAACATTCAGCTTCTTTGAATGTCCACGAGTTCTAGTGTTATGCGAGAGGAAGACAGGCTTTCTGGGTTCAGGCCTGCATCACATATGGTCTCTGCAAGATGAATGTTAACATATCACTTTTACATTGGTGACCTTTCCTTCATGTTGGTTGAGATCTGAGATTCTGCACATTCAGGAAGGGAATAAATAAAAACCAAATAGTTCTGCATGTCCCTGTAAATCTGAGGCTTCACTGCAGGATGGCACATTGAGACATTTCATTTTTTAAAAATGAATGCAGGATTGTAGCCTAAGCAGAGCTTGGAAGATTACTTTTAAAAAGTAATAAATTATAGTTACAATTACTTGGCCCAAAAAAGTAGTAATCACCGTTACAATTACAATTGCTCTGAAAGTAACTGATTACTTTTTCTCAAAAGTAATCACTACAATTACATTTCAGTTACTTTTTTAAAAAAAACTCCTACAAGGTGCTGGCCTTGGCTGCTGCACATCTAAGAAGCCTAAAACAATATTAAAAATAAACACACACACACAGGGGGTAGTAGAATAAAAAAAATTATCCATAAGATTAACATAATGGCATAACAGAATCTCACATCCCCCCAAGCAATGAAGATACCCCAACTCTTGAAATCAAATTTTACACTTGAAATGCTTTTATAATATGTTTCTGTTATGTCTCAAAAGAACAAGATGCTCAAAGAGCATGTCAGACAAGGCATGTCTTTTTACAGTCATTACGTTGCCACCAGTACTGAACAGGCGTTCTACTGCGGCGCTTGAAGGCATGCCTGTGTTGTGCTGCAAAAAACACCGCAGCACACGTGGAAAGCCATGGAGTGATGACACTTCCCTGCTGGGAGACCTCAGGTACCTCACCAGTTCCTCCTCAGCAGTGTCCACTGCTGACTTCTTGCCCTGGGGCAGAAAGTTAAAGAAGTCATCTTCTAAGTCATCTCCTTCCTGGTCTTTATCTGAAGACTGATCACTGTCCTCATTAAGTACACCCATCTTTATTTCAGCTTTCAACAAGGCTTCCATTGTGTATCTAAGAAAGAGAGAGGATATGTTAACACATATATGTTAGGAAACCATCATCTGCTCTTCATTTCCTGATGCTTGTCATGTCCCCTGGTTCAGGGTCCAGCCTGAGCCTGTGGATGATGACATGGAAGGTAGGAAGGTGACCAAGTCACCACACTCATGGGGCAGCACAGCAGACCCTTAAGGATTACCTGCAGCAACCCAAGGTTGTGATGTGGAGCCCCAGGAAGAAAAGGACCAGCCCCTGCCTACCACCTTAAGCCCTCTGATGCCTCCCTTGAGACAACATTTCCCTTGGAGTAATCCACCCAAAGGGCTTCCCTAATGTTCTTACTTGTTGGTATGGGTGGTGGCCTGACACGATTCCAGCCAATCTAGTTTGAAGTGAGGGTGTAGGCAGGCTGCCAGAAGAAGCCTCTTGTCCTCCCAGATAGCTGCAAACCGCTTTCTTAGAGCTTCGCGCACACCTCTCAGCAGCTGAAAACAGTATGTGTACCTCTCAGGTTTGTTTTCCAGTCCTTCTAACTTGTGGTCCAGATTGCAGAGCGTTGGTAGCAAATACCCCATGAACATGCCGTTCTCCCGTTGCAGGATAACTAGGGACTGGGCTAGTGGCTCCATAATCTCTGTGTATTCCTGTACCACTTCAATCTCAGCAGGTGTGATCCTGGACAAGGAGCAGCGGTCCATTATGGCATGCATTTTTAGTGGCACAGTTGACAGGAGCTCATGTAGTTGCTTCAACGCATCAAAGGTGGAATTCCACCTGGTCTTATTCGGTACCTTCAGATACACACCACATTGCGCACGGATATACTCAGCAATCTGGGCTGACTGGTTCTGCTTGGACCACAACTTGCTGCACTTTCCCATCAAGGAATGAAACTGTTTCTTGAAAGGACCAAGAAGACTACTTTTGGAGGAGTCAGAAAGCATGGCCTCTATGTCTTGTGTTGCCACAAGGTTGAGGGTGTGGCTAGCACATCTCTGGTGTGGTGGTAAAACAAAATCCTCTCCTGAGACTGCAGCTTCTTCCTCTGCCTCAGGTCCTGTGTCCAGGATCTCACAGATAGGCACAAACTCCACCTCAGCCTCCTCCTCCTCCTGGTTATCACCATCATCGTCACTGGTGCCTGCAGCTTCCACTGGTTCTTTGGCCATGAAAACTCTGAACGCTTTCACAAAGTTGGAGCCATTGTCTGTAGTAGTGCACATAACTTTGTTGTGGATCCTGTACTGCACATGTACATCATGCAGTGCTTTTGAAAGGACATCGTATGTATGGTGCCCCTTCAGATGCTTACAAGCCAAGGCCCCGACCTCACGTTTCAGGGTAGTTGGGTTGATCCAGTGGGCTGTTACCCCAAAGTAACTCTTCTTGCCATTGGTCCAACAATCTGCAGTGGTTGCTATATATGCCACAGCACCCATTCAGTTTGCAAGAGTTTCTCTCATGTGGCATGCTCTCTTCTCAATTCTGTCTCTCAGTCTTGGCACATATGATGGTGAGATCTTTGGGGAGTCCAATGCGAACCAGATTAATGAATGATGGTTTGTCCACAGTCTGAAGTGGTAATGTCTCCTCTACAATGAAATCAATGATTTTCCTGTCGAGATTGCTCTGGGTGACAGGCTCTCTGCCAGATCCCCACCTCTCAAGGGCTGTCTGCTGCTGCTTCAGCATTTTGGGAGGAGGGGTGTCATCCATTGGTTCAGGAAGGCCACGTACATAAGAACATAAGAACATAAGAAGAGCCTGCTGGATCAGGCCAGTGGCCCATCTAGTCCAGCATCCTGTTCTCACAGTGGCCAACCAGGTGCCTGGGGGAAGCCCGCAAGCAGGACCCGAGTGCAAGAACACTCTCCCCTCCTGAGGCTTCCAGCAACTGGTTTTCAGAAGCATGCTGCCTCTGACTAGGGTGGCAGAGCACAGCCATCACAGCTAGTAGCCATTGATAGCCCTGTCCTCCATGAATTGGTCTAATCTTCTTTTAAAGCCGTCCAAGCTGGTGGCCATTACTGCATCTTGTGGGAGCAAATTCCATAGTTTAACTATGCGCTGAGTAAAGAAGTACTTCCTTTTGTCTGTCCTGAATCTTCCAACATTCAGCTTCTTTGAATGTCCACGAGTTCTAGTATTATGAGAGAGGGAGAAGAACTTTTCTCTATCCACTTTCTCAATGCCATGCATAATTTTATACACTTCTATCATGTCTCCTCTGACCCGCCTTTTCTCTAAACTAAAAAGCCCCAAATGCTGCAACCTTTCCTCGTAAGGGAGTCGCTCCATCCCCTTGATCATTCTGGTTGCCCTCTTCTGAACCTTTTCCAACTCTAGAATATCCTTTTTGAGATGAGGTGACCAGAACTGTACACAGTATTCCAAATGCGGCCGCACCATAGATTTGTACAACGGCATTATGATATCGGCTGTTTTATTTTCAATACCTTTCCTAATTATTGCTAGCATGGAATTTGCCTTTTTCACAGCTGCCGCACACTGGGTCGACATTTTCATCGTGCTGTCCACTACAACCCCGAGGTCTCTCTCCTGGTCGGTCACCGCCAGTTCAGACCCCATGAGCGTATATGTGAAATTAAGATTTTTTGCTCCAATATGCATAATTTTACACTTGTTTATATTGAATTGCATTTGCCATTTTTCTGCCCATTCACTCAGTTTGGAGAGGTCTTTTTGGAGCTCTTCGCAATCCCTTTTTGTTTTAACAACCCTGAACAATTTAGTGTCATCAGCAAACTTGGCCACTTGACTGCTCACTCCTAATTCTAGGTCATTAATGAACAAGTTGAAAAGTACAGGTCCCAATACCGATCCTTGAGGGACTCCACTTTCTACAGCCCTCCATTGGGAGAACTGTCCGTTTATTCCTACTCTCTGCTTTCTGCTTCTTAACCAATTCCTTATCCACAAAAGGACCTCTCCTCTTATTCCATGACTGCTAAGCTTCCTCAGAAGCCTTTGGTGAGGTACCTTGTCAAACGCTTTTTGAAAGTCTAAGTACACTATGTCCACTGGATCACCTCTATCTATATGCTTGTTGACACTCTCAAAGAATTCTAATAGGTTACTGAGACAGGACTTTCCCTTGCAGGAGTCATGCTGGCTCTGCTTCAGCAAGGCTTGTTCTTCTATGTGCTTAGTTAATCTAGCTTTAATAATACTTTCTACCAGTTTTCCAGGGACAGAAGTTAAGCTAACTGGCCTGTAATTTCCGGGATCCCCTCTGGATCCCTTTTTGAAGATTGGCGTTACATTTGCCACTTTCCAGTCCTCAGGCACGGAGGAGGACCCGAGGGACAAGTTACATATTTTAGTTAGCAGATCAGCAATTTCACATTTGAGTTCTTTGAGAACTCTCGGGTGGATGCCATCCGGGCCCGGTGATTTGTCAGTTTTTATATTGTCCATTAAGCCTAGAACTTCCTCTCTCGTTACCACTATTTGTCTCAGTTCCTCAGAATCCCTTCCTACAAATGTTAGTTCAGGTTCAGGGTTCTGCCCTATATCTTCCACTGTGAAGACAGATGCAAAGAATTCATTTAGCTTCTCTGCAATCTCCTTATCGTTCTTTAGGACACCTTTGACTCCCTTATCATCCAAGGGTCCAATTGTCTCCCTAGATGGTCTCCTGCTTTGAATGTATTTATAGAATTTTTTGTTGTTGGTTTTTATGTTCTTAGCAATGTGCTCCTCAAATTCTTTTTTAGCATCCCTTATTGTCTTCTTGCATTTCTTTTGCCAGAGTTTGTGTTCTTTTTTATTTTCTTCATTCGGACAAGACTTCCATTTTTTGAAGGAAGACTTTTTGCCTCTAAGAGCTTCCTTGACTTTGCTCGTTAACCATGCTGGCATCTTCTTGGCCCTGGCGGTACCTTTTCTGATCTGCGGTATGCACTCCAGTTGAGCGTCTAATATAGTGTTTTTAAACAACTTCCAAGCATTTTCGAGTGATGTGACCCTCTGGACTTTGTTTTTCAGCTTTCTTTTTACCAATCCCCTCATTTTTGTGAAGTTTCCTCTTTTGAAGTCAAATGTGACCGTGTTGGATTTTCTTGGCAATTGGCCAGTTACATGTATGTTTAATTTAATAGCACGGTGGTCACTGCTCCCAATCGGTTCAATAACACTTACATCTCGCACCAGGTCCCGGTCCCCACTGAGGATTAAGTCCAGGGTTGCCGTCCCTCTGGTCGGTTCCATGACCAACTGGTCTAGGGAATAGTCATTTAGAATATCTAGAAACTTTGCTTCTTTGTCATGACTGGAACACATATGCAGCCAGTCTATGTCCGGGTAGTTGAAGTCACCCATTACTACCACATTTCCTAGTTTGGATGCTTCCTCAATTTCATATCTCATCTCAAGGTCTCCCTGAGCATTTTGATCAGGGGGACGATACATCGTTCCCAGTATTAAGTCCCTCCTGGGGCATGGTATCACCACCCACAATGATTCTGTGGAGGAGTCTGCCTCTTTTGGGGTTTTGAGCTTGCTGGATTCAATGCCTTCTTTCACGTATAGAGCAACTCCGCCACCAATACGTCCTTCCCTGTCCTTCCAATATAGTTTATATCCAGGGATAACCGTATCCCACTGGTTTTCTCCATTCCACCAGGTCTCCGTTATGCTCACTATATCAATGCTCTCCTCTAAGACCAAGCACTCCAGTTCTCCCATCTTGGTTCGCAGGCTCCTAGCATTAGCGTACAGGCACTTGTAAGCAGTGTCTCTCTTCAAGTGTCTTTGGCACTTGTGGTTAGGCCTGTGGTAATTTTGCTCTTCTAAATTTATATCCTGTGCCCCTGCTCTCACAATGCCTACTTCTAGGCCTACCCCTTTTAAAATTTCATCATTTCTTTGGTCTTTATCCCAGGGGGGAGGTTTATTCCGAACCGGACCTTTCTCAGCTCCTGTCGGGTTTCCCCCCTCAGTCAGTTTAAAAGCTGCTCTGCCACCTTTTTAATTTTAAGTGCCAGCAGTCTGGTTCCATTCTGGTTCAAGTGGAGCCCGTCCCTTTTGTACAGGCCCGGCTTGTCCCAAAATGTTCCCCAGTGCCTAACAAATCCAAACCCTTCCACCCGACACCATCGTCTCATCCACGCATTGAGACTGCGAAGCTGGGCCTGTCTGGCTGGTCCTGCGCGTGGAACCGGTAGCATTTCAGAGAAAGCCACCTTGGAGGTCCTGGCTTTCAGCATCCTACCTAGCAACCTAAATTTTGCTTCCAGGACCTCACGGCTGCATTTCCCCATGTCGTTGGTGCCAACGTGCACCACGACCACTGACTCCTTCCCAGCACTGTCTACCAAACTATCTAAACGACGGGCGATGTCCGCAACCTTCGCACCAGGCAGGCAAAACACCTTGCGGTCTACACGCCCATCACACACCCCACTGTCTATGTTCCTAATGATCGAATCACCCACTACAAGGATCCCTCCACCCCCTGGAGATATATCCTCGGCACGAGAGGATAGCTGCTCATCCCCCAAGGAATGGGTCCCTTCTAAGGGATCGTTTCCCTCTTCCTTAGCTGGATGCTCTCCTTCCCCGAGACCATCGTTGTCCATGATAGCAGGAGAGCTATCATCGTTGGAGTGGGACACAGCTATAACGTCCCTGAAGGCCTCCTCCACACACCTCTC
Organism: Rhineura floridana; assembly: GCF_030035675.1. NCBI lineage: Eukaryota > Metazoa > Chordata > Lepidosauria > Squamata > Rhineuridae > Rhineura > Rhineura floridana. The sequence goes on along the minus strand of NC_084482.1, from coordinate 36,347,743 downwards.
TGCCTCTCTCAGCTTTTCCAGGTCCGCCACCTTGGCCTCAAGGAAATGAAGTCGTTCCCGGAGAGCCAGGAGCTCATTGCACCGAGAGCACACCCACGACTTCTGTCCAACAGGCAGATAGTCGTACATGCTGCAGGCAGTGCAAAACACTGGAAAGCCCCCACACCCCTGCTGGCTTCTTACCTGCATAGTTTTGTTTAAGGTTTATTACGTCAGTGGGTTGGAGACTGCGGTTTAGTTGAGGTCAGGGAACAGACGGGCAGAGTAGGGGGCCCTGGCCTCCTGGCCCTGCTGCCGAACTCGCTCTGCTGCTTAACTCACCTTGACGCTTCGTTAGCTGGGGCTTCCTCTAGCTCGTGGAGCAGGCTCCCTTGCTAGGGTGCTCTGACTTTATATGTCTCCTTGCCTTTATTGCTTCTTCAATTGCTCTCAGCTTCTCAGGGTGTGCCCTCTGAGGAAGAAGAACAAAGCATGAATCCAAGAAAAAATGGAAGAGGAACTTCACAATTTAAACATAAATAGACAATGGACACTCTTTGAGGACCAGCATGACAAAGGCTTACCTCAAAATGTTTCTTCACATTGGATGACGAGGAAACAGCTGATCTCAGATTCTTGATCCTTGGAAGGCAGTAATTGCATCGTACAACAACATTTTTCCCACTCTGGCTCACAAATGTACAAGCTTTCTCAAAGCCAAACATGGTACTTGCTGTTCTGCAGATGTGGCTGTGGGCAACTGGCACTGCTTCATGCCCTCCTCCTCCTCGTGCACAGGGCCTCCTTTCTGAACCTCACTTTCTAGTTTTGCCTCCTCAGGATCAACAAGCTGTGACTCAAGTGGCCGCACTAACTGACTGCTGCTCTCAGCAGCAAAACCTGCTACAGGCGTCTCTGTAATAAACAAGAGATAATGCTCCTATATGGGTGAACTTCAGCTGTGATGTGCCCCCATCTCTTCCCCATGCTGCAAGATCCCCCAGTCAGAGTGGAAGTAAGCAGGTCGATAGCACAATTAAAAGAGATCCTATTTGCATCATTTTTGCTCACTGAATAACCCTGCCTGGGCCAGTCTAACCTACTATCTCACAGGGTTGTTGTGAGAACAAAATGAGACTAGGGTTCAAATCCCCACATAGCCATAAAGCTCACTGGGTGACCTTGGGCCAGTCACTGCCTCTCAGCCTCATGAAAACCCTATTCATAGGGTCACCATAAGTCGGAATCAACTTGAAGGCTGTACATATATTTTTTATTTTGAATATGATGATTATGATAATAAATATGCAGCATTTCAAATTAATTCTGTATGAGAAGCATTCCATGCCAAGCTTGGAAAACCAAGGATGAGGTATAAAATGTAGACAAAAATACTTTTGACAAAATGCCGTTTATCTTTTATATCTATATCTATAATTAGCAATACAGCTGAATGATGTATGTAAAGTATTTTTTCTTTCCCTTTTCTTTTTTATTAATATTTTAGTACTACTGCTAAAGTTCTGATGAAAGAATAAAGCATTCATTAGCCAAATTCAAATGACAATGGGGTTTACAGGAGTTGTCTCTCTCTAGGACTGGGAATCTCTCTTTCTCACAGAACATGAGTTTGAGAGCTGGGGGACTGAGAGGAGGAGCTGCAAGGACCCTACTTCTCACCTCATCTCTGCCAAGAACAAAAAAATCAGCCTTAAGCCATTTCTTATACACCTAATGATTTTTTATTTTTATTATTATTATTATTATTATTACTGAGACAGTTTTTGTCCCACATACAATTCAGTCTTGTGATTAAACAGGACAAAAATACAAATAAAAAGAAAGATGGAGTTCAAATAAATATACAATAAAAAGCTAGCCGGCATTTTAAAAGGCAGGAGTGCTCTGTCTGGATAAATACAGCACACAGGTATGTATGCATGGGAACAAGGGGGAGAGTTCAAAAAGGGGTAGGGTTGCCATATTCCATTTCCACAAATCCAGGTAGGTTAATTTGCATATTATGCAAATATTTGCATATTAATATTTGGATTGTCCAGTTGTTTTGTTTTTGTGCCTAGGAATTACCACCAAAAACTGGGGAAAGATGTGAGAAATCTTTTTTTTAAAAGCAACATTTTCAGCCTTAAATGCCTAGACTCTAGTTTCCAACACTATGGAGTATTTATTGATTGATTAAGAGAATTTATATCCTGCCCTTCTGGTGTTAAAAACAGAGCTCAGCACAGCTTACAAATATAATAAAAACAATAAAAATACACAATCAATATAAAAACATAATAAAAACACAAAATAGCAACAAACAAAGTAAGTCAGGGCAGCAGCACGGTTAACCATTACATATACAATATATTTCAGAGATGTGGTGGGTGGAGAAAAACAAGCCAAAATGTTAGGAAAAGGAGTCTTTCACACCACATACTCAGTTCTAAATACTGTTGCAGCAAGTTTTACAAGTTCCTCCAGTATTCCACTGGTGCAGGCACTCAGACATTCAAAGTATCTGTATGTTTCTTAGGTTTTATAAAAGCAGAGCTTTGCTTAACTCAAAATTTCTTCTCCCTTTGATAACCACATCTACACAGGTTCCACCTCCATACTCAAAATGAAACTGGGGCTGGAAGTGTGCAACAACCCCACACATACCTTGCTAATTCGATTATCAATGCCAGGATGTCTGTCTTATCGACTACTCTCCTGCCCCCCCCCCACACACCGGGCATCATGAAAGACCCAGTCCTGGGCTCAGAAAGAAAATAAATATCTGGTCCTCTTCAAAGTATTGATAAGCCTCTTGTTTTAAGTGAAATAATAATTATAAATTCTTGCTCTTATCACTAATGGGAGTTAATTATCTTGCATATGCTGCTGTTGCTTCTATGGCTGTAATGGAGTGAGGTTAAAGATAAGTGAAATGCAAATAGGAAAAAAAAATACAGAAGGCAGTAACACTTTCCTAAATGTAATACCATACCAACCACAACAAGATTCCTATGAGTAAGGCAAAAAACTAAGCATCTCACAACCAGTCAGGATTCCTAACCAAAAACCAAAAATATGATAAATGAAGAAATATTTATATAAGCATGACTATCAAATATATTTATTATTTACACAAACTGTAAAGATATTTATAGTGCAATCCTAAATTTATTTATTCAGAAGCAAGTCCCAGTGTATTCAGTGGGGCTTACTCAAACAGGGACAGAACTGCAACCTCAAGTGATAAGCAACTTCATTCACACAACCCAAAATTCTGAATCATGCCACTTTACACTGTTTTGCAACTGTTTATACTTGTTTTTATGGTTATTGGATTTTAAATGGCTTTATTTCTTGTTGTGAGCTGCCTTGGTTTGCAACCCTACCTCACAGGGGTGTTGGAAAGACTCCATACACACACACGCACACACTGCAGATGTATAAATACATACAGCCCATATAATAGTTTATTGTCAAACCAGTTGGTCATTGCAGAAAAATCAGTATTAGTTTTAAAAAAATCAGTATTAGTTTCCTACAGAACAAAAACTGTACTGTAATACCTAAGTAAGCCCTGCCTACTTGCTTTAAAATAGGACTGGAGTGGGGGGGGGACAGAAAGAGAACACAAACACAATTCTTTTTTACATTCACTCCAAAGTCCCATTGATTTTCAGCACATTCATAATCATGTCTACTCAAAAGTAATTCCTAATGAATTCAATAGGATTTACTCTGGACATAGGGGATTAGCAATGCTTTTACCCCCACAAAAGCATTGGGAAGGTTTTCAAAACACTGCCCAGGATCTGACTCCTACACACAAGAGGGGGGAAAACTGAAATGTATATACTTACCCAATTTATGAGATTTTCAGATAAACAGGAGGGGAAACCACCATTTTCTGGCCTTGCAATGATGTTTTGCAGACACTGCCACCAAACAAACACTTCACTGATTGGCTGCAATCCTGAACGGGCGGGGTTAAAGCTACGAAGTGCTATACAGTAGTTTAAAAAAGATTTAACGGGGGGGATGCCTGACGTTTTTATATATATCTCGAGAACCGCACCACCTAGAAACTTAATTGTTTTTTTAAATGAAAGCTGAGAATCCGGGCCACCTAAGGGGCTAGCCGGGCGCCGGGTGGCATGCTTAGAATCCGGGTAAAACCCGGCTATCTGGGCAATATGGCAACCCTAAAAAGGGGGGAAGGAAGAGAAGTAGGCCAGAGTTTGAAAAGTTACTTTTTTGAACTACAGCTCCCATCAGCCTAATCCAGTGGCCATGTTGCCTAGGGCTGATGGGAGTTGTAATTCAAAAAAGTAACTTTTCCAAGCTCTGGCCTACTTCTCTTCCTTCCCCCCCTTTTTGAACTCTCCCCCTTGTTCCTATGCATACCTAGGCAAGGAGAGGCAGTGGGGGGGCAAAATGGGCCGTGGGGGGGGTGGGGGGCAAAAATGTCATGGGGGGGTGGAAGGGGCCACGGGGACACACACACACACACACAAAAATCATCGTCACTCACCTCCACAGCTCTTCACCATTTTGCTGCTGCCTTCCTTGCCCTGGCTTTTTTCCTCTGGCGTCCATTTTGTCCTCTCAGACGCTAGCAGGCCCTGCCTATTCACCTCTTCCCTCGTGCCTCCTAACACAGATCACGAGGGAAGAGACAGTCTGCGCAGAGGTCCAATCAGTGTGAGGCACATGTCTTGTGTTAACCAATCACAGCCAGTAGCTGACTTCCCCTTGTTCCCGCCCCCAAGTAACGTCCAACCTAACATGGAAATGTTAAAGTTGCAGCTGAAAAGTAGGGAAATTACTAGTCGTTCCGTTATGTGCCAAATGTAATGGAATTACCCACTCGTTATTTAAAATTGTAACTAATTACAAGTAACTCTTTAAAAATAACGAGTTACTTCCAAGCTCTGAGCCTAAGGGAGAATGATGACATGCCAAAAGTCAACCCATTATTCTGGCCTTTGGGCAGAGATTCTGAATCTGTTCCTTCTTAGTCTAAATCACCATTTCAGTGAAATGTTATCTGAACAGTCACAGTTCTTTTTTATTATCCTTGTGGGCCAGGTCTAGGTTTTAAAACATATAATGAACTGGTAAGTCACAATGTTCATATGCTGCATTTTGTATCCTTCTCACCCCCTGGAAAACATATCAGGGTTTGATCATCAAACGAGGAGTTTTGTTGTAAATATACCAAGCTACCACATTCCATTTGCTTATTATAAGGGGTTTATACCCATCCTTTCTAATACATAGGTATTGCTCAAGGTGGCTTGCAAAAACAGTAATAACTAGGACTATGTACAGCACTCACCCTGTGATCCCAATCTTTGGGCTCTGGAGAGAGTCCATCCACCCTGTCCAAAGAGAGGGAACCACCTACCCCACCTCAATCCATCCCTGAAGCTGTTTGGGGGACAGGGCTAAGAGGGTTTTTTTAAAAAAAATAAAAATATGGTTGGGAGGTGGGGGGAGAAGGAGACACTATATCTCCCCCCACCCCGACTGGGAGCAGGCAGGTGCTGGTCACTGCTCCTTTGCAAGCAGTTTCTCTGCATGCAGGGAAGCCACTCGTGAATGAGCAGTGACCTGCACCGCACAGGATAAATTGTCCCACTTATCAGCTGATAAGCAACAGGATTTACTCTGAGGAGCCGCTCCTTTGCGAGCAGCTTCCCCACATGCAGAAAAGCAGCTCTTGAAGGGGATTTGGCATTGGGGTTTGGGGAGGCCTGGCGGGAAGGAGGAGAGGTTGGGTGAGAAAGGCAGGCACCTGCACCCCCGCCCCCTGATAGCCCCAGATCACTGTGGGCTGCCATACCTGACCCATAGAGAACTGGGGCTATCTCAGCCTGACTTGGCCGAGGCCCAAATGCCTCCATATAGGCCCGATTTGGCTCAAGTCTCACTCAAATCCAAAGCACAGCCCTAATAAAACAAAGGAAGCTTTTCAGGCAGGGACACTAGCCCTACCTGGAGATGCTGGGGACTGAACCTGGGGCCTGCCTGCATGCAAGGCAGATGCTCTGCCCCTGAGCTACAGTCCTTCCCTGATATAACAGAGAAAGGCATGGCACATAAAAACCACTTCAACCTGGCAAATTAAAAGCATGCTGAAATAATAAAGAAGGCAATCAGAAAGGAAGTCATCCAAATTTCATGGGGTAAGCTGTTCCACAATTCTGATATAGCCACCGAGAAAGCAATGCAGTATAATCCTCAATTTGATGCTGATAATGGAACGGCCCCCTTTAAAAACAGGTCAGAGAAATGAGCCAGTGTTTGACCTTGAAATATGGAATTGTATGCTGAACCAATTTTCATTCTGATCATTTGGTATTCAGTGGAGAAGGGATTTACTCCTATGCAATCTCATGGTTAGGATAGGAAAAATTGACCATGGGGGAGGAGGAGGGAGAGGAGGGGGAAGGAGTGTATTGGAGGGGGCAAAGGAAGGGGGAGGGGAGGGCAGGTTTGATCATTTGCATGCTTATAGAGTTCAATGGTATTTACTTCCGTGAAATCATGCTTAAGATAGGTAAAACTGACCATGGGGAGGAGGAAGGGGAGGGGGAGGAGGGGGAAGGGGAAGGAGGGGATTGGAAGGGGATGGGAATGGGGACGGAAGGGCAAAGGAAGGGGGAGGCAAGAGGTAACAGGCAAGAGGGAGGTGATAGGAGGGAAGAGAAGGGAGGGTGGGTTTGATCGTTCGCATACTTTTTGAGTTCAATGGGATTTATTTCTGTGCAATCATGTTTGACAATGGAAATTTATTTATTTATTAAATTTATTAGTCGCCCATCTGGCTGGCTGTCCAGCCACTCTGGGCGACGTACAAAATAAAAACATACAAATACATTAAAACATTAAAAATCTCAACAATAATAATAAAACCTAACCCACCCCAAAAGCCTGCCTGAAGAGCCAGGTCTTCAAGGCCCAGCTGAAGCTCATCATAGAGTGGGCATGGCGGAGATCATTTGGGAGGGAATTCCACAAAGTGGGGGCCACAACTGAAAAAGCCCTCTCCCTAGTTCTCACCAGTCTAGCTGTTTTAACTGGTGAGATAGAGAGAAGGCCTTTTGAGGCTGATCTTGTAGAGTGGCATCCCTGATGATGTTGGAGGTGCTCCTTCAGATAGACTGGGCCGAAACCGTATAGGGTTTTAAAGATCAGAACCAACACCTTGAATTGGGCCCGGAAAACAACCGGTAACCAGTGCAACTCCTTCAGCACTGGAGTGATGTGATCTCGCCAGCAGCTGCCTTTAATCATTCTGTACCAGTTGCAGCTTCCGGACCATTTTCAAGGGTAACCCCACGTAGAGCGCATTACAGTAGTCTAGGCGAGAGGAGACCAGGGCATGTACCACAGAGGGGAGCAGATGGTTGGGAAGGTAGGGGCGCAGCCTCCATATCAGATGGAGTTGATACAGCGCTGCCTGGCTCACAGCCGAGACCTGAGCCTCCATGGACAGCTGGGAGTCAAGAATGACCCACAGGCTGACTTCCGGGAAGGGTGACTTTGCTTGTGCCTGCTTTTGAGACGGGCTCCCGCCTCAAAAGAAGCTTATTCATATATAAATCAGTCAGAACATTTTTTTTTGACTGATGAAATTTCTCCCGGGTAGGGAGAAACGTAGAGATCAACCTCAAAAGCCTGTTTTTGTTGGGAGGACTGGATTTCATTAATTTATGAGAAAAGGTCCAGCCAGCAATGCCGGACGGACTTCCGAACAAGCTCTATCTGATTAATGCGATACGTTTATCTTTTCTTCAAAGAGAAAACGGACTAACAGGCAAGCACCCTTCTTTCTATTATTTTTTTTACTTGGTTTAAATTGTTGCAGCAAAAAGAGATTTGTCAAATGAATCAGCTTTAAAGAACTTCTGGGTGAGCTATAACTCTTCTCTGTTATTCACGAAATTAACAGCTTATCTCTGTTTCTATTGCAAAAAGCTGTCCTGGAAGTGCATTCTAAAGATATAAACAGAAGAGGGATTTCTATTCCGAGGAACATTATATTGTCTGGGACTATTCTCTTTTTGGTCTATTTTATTTTGACGAATCTGCTTCTTCACGACGCCACTAACTGTTTTGATGCTGGGAACTAAATTTGTTTTGTGTTCTTGAACATAGAGAGATAAGGCAGGCTGCTCTGTTTATACTGTGATGTCATCAAGCCTGGAATATTAACCCAATTGTTGCTGAAATAAGAAGTGGTTCTTCTTTATTTTTGTTTTGTTTTGTTTTCATGGTTTTAAAAATGGCAATCAAGAAAGTGGCTGAGAATCTGGAAGTAATTATGTTTCAGAAAATAATGGATGAGATGGAGATAACGAAACAAACCCTGCGACAGGGCAGTAAGGAGCTGAAAATTGAACTGAGCAAAATGACGCAGGAGCTTAAAGAAATAGGGGATCCTGTGAGAGAGGAGAATGAGATCAGAGATGAGAAAAGAAAAAATAAAGGGAAGATACAAGCCCTGGAGATTGGAACAAATGTGGAATTGGAAAAAGATCTGGAGTTTATGAATATTAGAAATAAAATCTACTGTTTGGAATTTAACATTATCTCTGAAGAAATTAATGAAGATATTAGAGATAAAGTTATCAATGGCTTGGATAATCTTCTGGACTGGAATGACGTGATGGAGCTTGATATAGAGAAAATCTATGGAATTAACTGCAGCCATGTGACAATGGAAAAACTCTCAAGAGATGAGCCAGTGCATTTTGTAAAAAAGAAGAACACAGATATGACTTTACAACAATATTTCAGCAACTTATTCAGAATTGATGGCAAGAAAATATTTGGGATAGAGGAAATTCCCATCAGACTCTTATTATATGACTATGGCTATGACAGCAAGATTATTATGGAATACTGATAATGGAAGATTGGACACTGAAATTACTGGACTTAACAGTACTATTGAAGATGGAAGATGGAATTAATATGGATAATGGAATAATGGCTATTGAAATTATTGGACCTAACAGATTTTGATGAGATGGATTAATCGATATGTTTATTTGGAGAAAAATTGATAGATATATTTCTTAAAGAATTGAAGCCTCTCTTTGACTTTTTGTGGAAAGAATAAAGTAATGTTTATGAGATTTGATGATTAATTAAGATAACTACTGGAGGAAAGTGATTTTATAATATAATTTAAGAGACAGGATTGTTATATATTGTAGACCTACAACTGATTTGATCTGCGACAAATGGGAAGTCAACATTTTATTTTTTTGTTTAATCATTTTTGTTTTGTTTTGTTTTTTGTCTTTGAATGTTTTATGATTTTGTTTTGTATGTTTTATGAAAATTTGAATAAAAATTATTGTAAAAAAAAAGAATGACCCACAGGCTGCAGATGTGGTCTTTCAGGGGCAATTGTACCCCACTGAGCACCAGGTCAACATCCCCCAACCTTCCCTTGTCTCCCACAAACAGTAACTCAGTTTTGTCAGGGTTCAGCTTCAGCTTATTCCTTCCCATCCAGCTACTCACCGACTCCAGGCACTTGGATAGGGTTTCTACAGCCAACCTCGGTGAAGATTTGAATGCGAGGTAGAGCTGCGTGTCATCAGCATACTGGTGACACTGCAGCCCATATCTTCTGATGATAGCCCCCAGCAGCTTTATATAGATGTTGAACAGCATCGGGGAGAGGATGGAGCCCTGTGGCACCCCACAAGTGAGAGGCCAAGGATCTGAAACCTCATCCCCCAATGCCACTCTCTGGTACCTACCAGAGAGGAAAGAACCACTGCAATACAGTGCCCCCTATACCCAACCGCTCCAGGCGGGTCCAGAAGGATACCATGGTCAACAGTATCAAAAGCCGCTGAGAGATCCAGGATGACAAGGAAGGCATATTCGCCCCTATCCAGTCCCCTTCTCATATCATCCACCAAGGCGACCAAGGCCGTTTCAGTCCCATGTCCAGGCCTGAAGCCTGACTGAAATGGATCCTGATAACCCGCTTCCTCCAAGTGCGCTTGCAACTGCTTCGCCACCACCCGCTCAACCGCCTTGCCCAGAAATGGTAGATTCGAGACTGGGCGAAAGTTGTTCAAATCTTGGGGATCCAAGGAGGGCTTCTTTATAATTGGTTTTATTACTGCCTCCTTGAAGGCTGATGGCATTACTCCCTCTTCCAGGGGTGTATTTACCACAGCCTTGAGCCCCTCGCTCAGTCTATCCTTGCAGCTCATAATGAACCACGATGGGCAAGGGTCGAGGAAATGGACTGCCTTCACATCAGTCCTGACTTATGTTGACCCTATGAATAGGGTTTTCATGGTAAACAGTATTTCAGAGGTGGTTTTACCATTGCCTTCCTCTGAGGCTGAGAGGCAGTGACTGGCCCAAGGTCACCCAGTGAGCTTCATGGCTGTGTGGGGATTCGAACCCTGGTCCCCCAGGTCATAGTCCAACACTGACCTGGGGGAGGGGCAAGGAGGGGAGGGGGAGGGGGAGGAGATTGGGTGGGTGGGCCCTGGGCAGAAGGGAAGCCCCTTTCCTTTATTTATTTATTTATTTATTATTTGATTTATATCCTGCCCTTCCTCCCAGCAGTAGCCCAGGGCGGCAAACAGAAATGATAAAAACACTTTAAAACATCATAAAAAGACCTTAAAATACATTAAAACAAAACAACATTAAAAACATCTTTAAAAAAGCTTTAAAAACATCTTTTTTTAAAAAAAAAGGGTTAAAAACATATTATTAAAGAAAACATATTAAAAGCAATTCTAACACAGATGCAGACTGGGATAGGTCTCAACTTAAAAGGCTTGTTGAAAGAGGAAAAGTGTTCAAAAGGTGCCAAAAAGATAGCAGAGAGCAAAAGGAAAACATTGTGACCAGTTATCATTGCTTTTCAGCGTTTTCCCCACCTTTTTATTCTACAGCAGGCACATGTAGCCTCCCACCCAAATTTAAACCAAAGCTGTCCCTGGCCACATCCACACCAGGCCTTTATTTCACTTTGGACAGTCATGGCTTCTCTCAAAGAATCCTGGGAAGTGTAGTTAGTGAAGGGTGCTGAAAGTTGCTAGGAGACGCCCTGTTTCCCTCACAAAGCTTCAATCAGAGTGGCTGACTGTGAAACCATTCTCTCAGGGGAATAGGAGTCTCCTCTCAGCACCCTTCACAAACTACCCTTCCCAGGATTCTCTGAGGGAAGCCATGACTGTCTCAAGTGAAATAAATGTCTGGTGTGGGTGTGGCCCCCTGATTAGCCAAGCCAAGCAGCTGTGAGTCTGGCTTTTAGAACACTGACAGTTGGTCCTTACTGAGCATGCCAGACACTATCATTCAGTTCAATGCAAAATTTCTTAAATTAATTAAAAATCAGCCAGGCATTTTTTTAAACTGCAGAAGATGAAGGTCAGAGTATGGGGCAAGGTCAATATTAGGATTACAGGTACTCTGTGAACATGTCTGATTTTTAATGAGTTTCAACAGATTATGAGAACTCTGGCAAAAAAAAGTCCAAAAGGGATCTGGGGTTTTTTTCTCTCTTTTTAGACTTTGAACTCTTGATTCTCTCTGACTGTTTTGTGTATCGCCATGAAAATTGAGAGTGTTGTTAAGCAAGCATTTCTGAGTTCAGGACTATAAGTTTTGTAAGGTTTTGTTTTGAAATGAGCTTATGGGAAGCATCAGAATGGCATGGGGGGTATTTTCAATTTAACATTGGGGAATGTGAAAAATCCGCGGTGGCTGTAGTATACAGCCACTCTCGTGGCTGTATAATCAGATAGTGAGGTGGCATATTAACAAATGGTACTACATCTAATACAATCTTCAGAGTCTGTTGGTAAATACTTTAAAGATGTTTCATTCGGAAACTGGTGGCAGCTTTATACTGTTGCGCGCCACCCCAATCTCCGAGCGGTGAGATCTCAGGGGTCCCTGCGCTCATCTAGGGTTTGTTTTCCTTTGGGAAGAAGGCCAGTGGAGACTGCGGTGTCTTTATGAAATATGGTTTGTTTATTTACACACATTCCAACCTGAGCTTAAGATGAAGGGGGTTCAAGGCATCAGCAGTCCAATATCCAGTTTTCCCATCAGTGTTACAGGAGGCACTCGAAGTGCCATGGTGCAGAGAGCCAGCCTCTCTGCCTGCCTCCAGTCCCCAGCAATTCTTCCTCACAACTAAAATGACAAGCCTCTCCTGGGCTCCAGGAAGCGGGGGTTGCTCTCCAGAAGAGTTTCAATGACAAAAGGGTCTCCCTGGCCCATTCACCAGTTGCTGGGCAACCGATAATCCCATTATCCTACCTGATCACTCTATTTGTTTAACAAAGGAGAGACTCATCTGACCAGCAGAGTGAGTTTCTTTCCCCACAGATGCAAGTCTCAAAATCAGAGGCTGAAAGGCACCTACAGGGATCATCCATTCCAACCCCCCAACTCATAACAATACCATAAGAGTATCCCTTGAAGGAAAGATTTGCCTCACATACAACCTAGCAATAAATATAACCACACTGGCTTTGGGGGTATCTAGGATCACCCAGATATAAGGGTGGGAGACTGTGGAGTGCCCAGGCTGTGAGTGAAATATTTCACATAAAAGTTGGGAGGTACTGTATAGCATATTCTGTACATATGTAGAGGGTAAATTCTACAGTGTAGAGAAGCTGACATCCCCCTCATCTGCTGCAGGAAGGCAGGGATAGGTGGGTGGGGATGTCACAGCCACACAATCGTTTGCTGTTTTTGTTGAACCAGACTAACATGTGTAACTCCCTTTTGAAATCAGCAACTGATGTTATGCACTGATCTTATTTCCCACGCAGGTTTATGTATTAAAAAGCAGTCCTTTAAGTAGCCAGTTCTCACCCATTCCTCAAGTCTAAGAACCAACTAGAGCTGCCTTATACCAGATCACACTATTTGTCTGCCCAGCCCAGATACTACTCTGGCTGGCAGCAGCTCTCTAGCAGAAAAGGGTCTTTCCCATCACCCGATCCTTTCAGCTGGAGATGCTGGGGACTGAACCTGGAACCTCCTTCAGACCAAGTCCATGGGGTCTCTCACTGACCTGTGGTTTGCCCCGCCCACACACACATACTCACACTACTGCAAGTGAATATGTTTAGGTTTCCCCCTCCTTTTAAATAAGACCGGTGTAAGGTGGGATCAGGATGATGGTGCATAGGAAAGATGCATTCCTCTCCCCTGTTATGGACCTGACAAAAATCCCCCCCCAGACTGTCACTATGTGAGGGTGTGTTTCAATTGTATACTAACAAATTGTACAACAAACCCAATCCCCTCTGCTGCCACACACACCCCCAAAAAAAATCCACAGAATTTTTGTGGTAAGAAAAGTGGCAGGAAAATGCACTGGGATGTGTGGGATGTAGGCGACATCGTATAACCTTCAATACAAACAAATCAGAATAAATGCTGAATGAACAGTGACATCACAGAACCTCTATGCAAATACTGTGCAAACAAATCAGGGAGGAATGCTCCATAAAAAGGTTGTTTGGAAGAGCCCCTAACTGATCTAACGATACCACCCCAGATATTTATTATTATTTACTATTTATTTATTAAATTTATATCCCACCCTTCCTCCCAGTAGGAACCCAGGGCAGGAAACAAAAACACTAGATAGATGGCTCCTCCCTCAATGAGAGAGGGTCACAACCCAAATTCCTCTCTAGTCTCCTGAACATCAATCAGCAAATAGAGTGAATCAAGTAAGGGTGGCCACATTGTCATCATCCCTCCACAAAAATGCAGAAATGCATTGCAAAAAAAAGAGGCCACGAGAGGCCACAGATTTGCATAGAAGTTTCATATGCTGTCTTATGTGCATAGGTGCACATTTAGATTACTAACTACTAGTATTTAAATAGAAATACAATGCACCTCACTAGAATGGGGAAGATGGTGTCCAGGTGCTAGTTGTTAATGGGCAACCTCAACATCCTCCCTGCTCTCCCTGCATGTGGTTTTTTGTCTGTAAGCCCGGGTTGGATTGGGCAGCCCTTCAAACAGAGGACCCCATCAACCAAAGGGCTGTCTATATTACGGGTAATGATTGTGGGCCCAGCTCCCAGGGGTCATGGGATGAGGCTCCACACTTGGCAGGGCTCTGGAACTGTATTTTTATTTTATCCTCATTTTAGAATAGATTCTTTTCTTTCTGCTGGGACTTGCTTTGGACTCTGACATCCCAATTTGAATTTATTTATTTATTTATATCCCACCCTTCCTCCCAAAAGGAGCCCAGGGTGGCAAACTGGCAATAAAATACTAAACATTAAAAACATCTATAAAATGTCTTTAAAACAAAACATCTTTAAAATCATCTTATAAACAATTTTTAACACAGATGCAGACTGGGATAGGTCTCTGCTTAAAAGGTTTGTTGAAAAAGGAAAGGTCTTCAGTAGGTGCCGAAAAGACAACAGAGATGGCATCTGTCTAATATTTAAGGGGAGGGAATTCCAAAGGGTAGGGGCCACAATACTAAAAGTCCGCTTCCTATGTTGTGTTAGGAAGTCGTGTGTAGCAGTTGTTTGTATCTTTTCCATTTTCTTTTCTTTTTCTTTTAAAAAGAAAAGTCCAAGCAGCAGCATCAGAAGAAAGAGCTCTTTAACCCCTCTCCCTTCTGCCATTTTTTCTGGCCAAGACTGCCCCAGTTATTCCCCCCACCCCATCCATGAGAGGAAGGATACATGCAACTGCATGCCACATCTAGTACAGGCCTGAATCATCCTTTGAACCAGTAAATAAATCCAAGGTGGTGGTGAAATAAGGCATTGTTATCTCAGAAGAACTGGGCCGTGTAAACAAATGGCGAAGCAGTTTATTCCTTGCAAAATACTTTGTTATCGGTTATCACCACTAGATGGCCTAAGCATAATACACCCAGTACCTGATGTGCATGCCCTATTGTAAAGTGAATGGTTTTGAAACTATGTCAGTAGCATTGGTAGACTACGACTTAGTCCACTTGTGGGTGTCAGCCTGACTTCAGCAGCAGCCCCACCACTCTACAAGTATGGGGGGGGGATAATAATGAAGTAGTGGGACCCACAAATGTTTGAGCTAAAGGTGGTCCCATGTCCGAAAAGACTGAAGACTACTTTTCTAGATAAACTCAAAAGGGAACATGGTGAGCTTACCAATGGATGAGTGGTCTAGAACTGGTTTGCCGTTCACCTATCTATATGAGAATTTATGTTAGTGAGATTTTCTTTTACTGTTGTTTAATGTGGGTTTTACTGGAACTTTTTAAGCAATGTTGCTAAATGGTGTTTTCTTAATTCCATGATCATTTGGATTTAAAAAAAATTAAAGCATCAATATTAAACTATTCTGTGTGTTGTTATAGCTAAAAGCCAACAGTGCCAATATACCTCTCATTCACATGGGAGAAAATCAGTTCAGTTTGCATTTAAAGGTGAGCCTACCCAATTTGCACTGTCCAAAACAATAGATGAACTGAAACATAGCCATCCTTCAAAAATCCCAGTTCTCTGCATTTTGCAGAGCACTGCTCCAGCCAAGTAATGTGTACAAAACTGCATATACTAGGGCAGTGGTTCCCAACCTTTATGAGCACGGGACCCCCTTTATAAGCTGAATTTTTTTGTGACCCCCTCCCCCCAGGGAGGCAGGCTGGCTGCCAGGAAGGAAGGGGGAAAGCAGCCTTTCTTTGCAGGCTTGCTTCTTTTGCTTCACAAAAAGCCCTCTCCTCTCATTCTAAGTAAGGGTGTTGCCAGTAGCGGCAAGGAGACGGGAATCAGTGATAGTAATCCCCTCTTCTTCCTGGTAGCTCCACCCTCAGCCTGTATTTTATAGGCAGATGCCTGCCCTTAGTGCACCTGAAAGACGCTCTGGTGCTTCAGCAAAAGGCCTCCCCTCCTGTTTGGAGCAAGGGGGAGGTGTCATCTGCAGTGGCAGCGGAAAGCAGACAATGTCGAGGGAGTGAAGACTTTTTTAAAAAATTAATAAATAATTAATTTCTTTACCGTTCACGGCTCCCACTGGATTACTTCATGGCCCCTCTAGGGGTCCCGGACCCCAGGTTGGAAACCACTGTACTAGGGTAAAGAGTGCGTAGAAATGCATATATTAATGGTAAGAACATATGAAAAAGTATTATATTAGGAAAATTGCTTTGGAAAAAATGTGTCTATTGGGGGAAATTGCATGCAAAAATGTGTATATTGGGGGAAAGTTGCACTTAAATGCTGATGAATTTTCATGAGGGCTTTTTTAAAAACCTGAACTGATGTGGAAATGTGAGGAACTGAATTTAAGATTGGAAAGAATGAGAAACAGAGAGAAACCAAAAATGACAGATTCATCTATTCCTACTTTTTCTTTTGTTCAGTATATAGGAGGCTCTAATTCAAAGATGCTTTATTTCTGAAGTCAGTTGTGTTCAGCATTTAACTTATGAGACAACCCATGATCAAGCCTCTGTGGAAGCAGGTGCCTCTAGCGGTAAATTAGGCATCTATCACCATGAGAGCTATTGCTGAATGATAAAAACATTTCTAACTCTAAAACCACCTACTCCTGATGCTCATTTACACTAAGTTCCTCTGACCCTGCCCTTATGCAGCAAAGAAGCTTATCCTTACACCGCTTCAGAGCCCCCTGACCCTGGCAGAGACAAGAAAGAGATTCCATATAAACCACCCCAATTCTGTCATCAGCTTGCCTGGCATCAGAACCCAGCACAATAGGGCAAAGGCCAGGACCCACTAGGATGAACACTGCCATCTTTTAAAAAAAAATGATGGCAGCAGTCAGTCAGCCCAGCACTCAGCAGAGAAGTGTACTGGAAGTGCACTTTGTGAGTCTTGAATGCCTCTGGACTGCAATGCACACATTGGGCCTCACGGGCATTCTAGGGTAATAAAGATTATGGCAGAAGTTGCAGCTATACAATACTTCTCTGCTGGGCTGCTGGGCTCTAGGCTGAGCAACACCCTCCCATCACTACTGCTTACAGGGGCTGCAGGTGGTGGTGCCTAGTGGCAGCAGAGAAAAGCTAATAGAACATCTGCAGTAGCCACTACGGTGGGACCGTGTGGAATACAGAAGGCAGCTTGCTCAGGGTCTGAGTCCAGGGGCAAAGCAGCAGCAGCAACACAATTGATCAGACTCTTTCTCCACATCATACCCCCATTGGGCTTTGACCAGACCCGGTTCATGGCTACTCCCTTCAAGACTATATCATACCTTCAACTTCATGACTTGTTACTACTGAAAGGACGGTCACAAATGTCTTATTTTGGATAGGCCTGCATCTTAACAGTGTTTTGCTTGACATTCTCTTAGGGTTATTATTACTCATGGGCAGATGCAGACCCCATGTTTTCCAGCAACTGTCCTGGACTCCCACTCCTTGAACCACCGCAGCACTGTGGACAAACCATAGGCCTCCAAAGTAGCTTTACTGCAGTCTTGGAGAACCCATGGTGTTTCAGATGTAGCTGGAGCACAACTCCCATGATCCCTGACCATTGGCCAGGCTGCCTGGAGCAGATGGGAGTTGGAGTCTAATAAAACCTAGAGGGCCACACAGGATCTCCATTCTTGTTTTACAGTTTAGCAAATCCTTCCCTCAGGCAACTGGACCTCTGGGGAAAAAGATACACTCTTTGACCTTCTCTGCTTGTTAATGCATTTACTGTACATAATACTCCCAATGCAATGCTGAGTGCTGCATCTTCTGTTGAGAGTTTTGCACATTTTTGTAAGAATCCAACCAGATTATGCATCAGGCTCACAAAAGGACACTTTTAGACTTCTAATTCCCCCTTACTGCCAGCAGCCTTCTGGCTCAGAAAGCTTCCAACCACCAGGAAAGGATTTCCAGATGTTCAGTATTCAGTAATGATGCTAATGGATCATATCAGCTCACTGACAAACACCATCCCATTGCGGTCTTTGTCATAAACAGCTAGATAGACAAGTAGATACATACTTAATGTTTGTATAGTGCTTTCAAGGGTTCAAAGTGCACCATATGTCTTATCTAATTGTAATACTCACAACAACCCTGGAAGGGAGAGATGGGGAATATTTTTCAACCCAAGGGGCGTATTTCCTGCTAGCCAATCTTCCAGGGTATACATGCCAGTAGTGGACAGGGCCAGAGGCAAAAGTGGGTAGGGCAATGAATGTGAATTTTACCTTTGTACAGTAAGCTAGCTTTTACACACACCCACGCCCACGCCTCTCTATCCTCCATCCAGGCAAGCAAGAGGCACGTCGGAGTTCAAGGACACATTCTAGCCAGGCAAAAGCACTCAAAGAAGGTATGAAGCAGTGCCAATGAGGGACATGGTCAGAGCGCTATCCTGGGGAGAGTGCTACAGGCCAGAGAGAGAGGCCTGGGGGGCTGCATTCAGTCCCTGCAGCTAAGATTCCTCACCCCTGCTATAAGGCATCAGTATTATAATCTCCCATGGGGAACTGAGGCAGAGAGAAAGAAAGTTGCTTGCATAAGGCCACCTAGTGAATTCATCTTTAAACCTCTTTTGCTGTCCACCGATATTTTGTTGTCCATCCTTAAGATGGGAGTAAAGTAGCTGCTTTAGAAGATGGTGATCAGGCGTTCGAACAACATTGCCAGTCCAGCAAAGTTGATGTTGAAGGATCATTGTTTCAACTGCTAGTCTTTGCTTCTTCCAAAACACTAACATTAGTCCATCTGTCTTCCCAAGTAATTTGCAGAATTTTCTGGAGGCAGCATTGGTGGAATCTTTCAAGAAGTTGGGAGTTGCGTTTATAGATGGTCCATGTTTCACAGGCGTACAGTAAGGTCGGTAGTACAATGGTTTTGTAAATTATACAGCCACGAGAGTGGCTGTATACTATAGCCAGCATGGATTTTTCACATTCCGCAATGTTAAATGAAAAATACCCCCACATGCCATTCTGATGCTTCCCATAAGCTCATTTCAAAACAAAACCTTACAAAACTTATAGTCCTGAACTCAGAAACGCTTGCTTAACAACCCTGTCCATTTTCATGGCAATACACAAAACAGTCAGAGAGAATCGAGAGCTCAAAGTCTAAAAAGAGAGAAAAAAACTCAGAGCCCTTTTGGACTTTTTTCTGCGAGTTCTCATAATCTGTTGAAACTCATTAAAAATCAGCCATGTTCACAGAGTACCTGTAATCCTAATACTGACCTTGCCCCATACTCTGTCCTTCATCTACTGCAGTTTAAAAGTTTAAAAAATGCCTGGCTGATTTTTAATTAATTTAAGAAATTTTGGCTGGAAGCCTATTACAACGCAGGGCATGCTCAGTAAGGACCAACTGTCAGAGTTCTAAAAGCCTCACAGCTGCTGGGTTTGCCTAATCAGGGGGCCACACCCACACCAGACTTTGATTTCACTTGAGACAGTCATGGCTTCCCTCAAAGAATCCTGGGAAGTGTAGTTTGTGAGAGGTGCTGAGAGGAGACTCCTATTCCCCTGACAGAATGGTTAACAGTCAGCCACTCTGATTGAAGGTCTGTGAGAGGAACAGGCGTCTCCTAGCAACTCTCAGCACCCTTCACTAACTACACTTCCCAAGATTCTTTGAGAGAAGCCATGATTGGCTTTGAGCCATGGCTTTGAGAGAAGCTATGATAAATTCTTTTAAATTGTTTTTAAAATATGTGTTTTTAAATTTGTATATTTGTTTTTAATGTTTTTAGTTATTGTAAACCGCCCAGAGAGCTTCGGCTATGGGGCGGTATATAAATACACTAAATAAATAGATAAATAAATAATGATTGTCCAAAGTGTAATAGAGGCCTGGTGTGGATGTGGCCAGGGACACCTTTGTTTTAAATTTGGGTGGGAGGTAGGGTTGCCAGGTTCAGGGCCTGAGACTGATCCTGTATCTTTAGGAGAAGAGAAAGTCAGCCAAGTGCAGGTGTTCTTGCAACAATGTAATGGGAAAAACCACAAGGTAGAATTCTCCCTTCCCCCTGCCCAACTTTGAAAGATACAGAAGACATCTTGGTTGGCAGGCCCAGCCTGGTCAATTTTACCTATCCTAATCATGATTGCATAGGAGTATATCCGATTCAACTCAATAATCATACAAATGATCAGACCTGCCTTTTCCCTCCTTCCCCTTTCCTCTCCCTTTCTCCTCCCCTGCCCTCTTCCTTCTTCCGCCTCCCCTGCCCACTCCATCCCTCCATCCCTCCCCCCAGGTCAGTTTTACCTATCCTAAGCATGATTGCACGGGAGTAAATCCCACTGAGCTCAATAAACATGCAAACGACCACATCTGTCCTTCTTCTCCCCTCCCTCTCCTGTCTGCTCCCATCCCAGTCCTCCCCTCTTCCTTTCCACCTGTCCCTCCTCCCCCTCCTCCCTTCCCCATCCCCTGTGGTCAGTTTCACCTATCCTAAGCATGATTGCCTGGTGTATGTGTGTAAATCCCACTTAACTCAATAAGCATGCAAATGATCAATCCATTCTCAGCAAACTTGCACAGAATCCCATTTCTTACTTCCCGGATTAAAAAGCAAGGAAATTCACTAATACGCAAAAAACCTGCGGTTTAAGAATGTACCTATAGCTCACAGCTATTTCTACCAAACTTTAAAAAGCAGGGAAATTGGGCAGCTATAGTGAATGCACCAGGGAGCAGGAGAGCTGAACTCCTCTCTGAAATATTGTACTGCCCTACAAAGTTGTCAAAATGCAAACACAATTTGGGTTAGTCTTCCACAGTCCAATCCACTTCCTGTGTAGCTTGGAAGAATTTGGTAACATGTGCCTCTTAGGATATGGTGAGTGGTGGCAACACCTGTAATCAGCCCAAATAATAGAAATAAGATATGTCCTGTGCTGATCTTGTTTTAGCCGGGAGGAAGCAACATCATTAAGACAGTTGATATAGTTGAGATGGTCACTTTAAATATGTCTGATTTACTTTGCAATTTTAGTGAAGTTTCCTATAGGAAAGCATTTTCTTTTGCTTTTGTTTCTATGAATATGTGAAGTACAGCAACACTTTGCAAAATTTATACTAAAAAAATGCCAAACATAATTGTGGAATAATGGCACTGACTTCTGCAAAATAGTCTCCAGTGGACCTCAGAAGTATCTCAATTTGCGGACTTCCGGGAAGGGTGACTTCGCTTGTGCCTGCTTTTGAGACGGGCTCCCGCCTCAGAAGAAGCTTATTCAGATATAAATCAGTCAGAACATTTTTTTTTTTGACTGATGAAATTTCACCCGGGTAGGGAGAAACGTAGAGATCAACCTCAAAAGCCTGTTTTTGTTGGGAGGACTGGATTTCATTAATTTATGAGAAAAGGTCCAGCCAGCAATGCCGGACGGACTTCCGAACAAGCTCTATCTGATTAATGTGATACATTTATCTTTTCTTCAAAGAGAAAACGGACTAACAGGCAAGCACCCTTCTTTCTATTTTTTTTTCTACTTGGTTTAAATTGTTGCAGCAAAAAGAGATTTGTCAAATGAATCAGCTTTAAAGAACTTCTGGGTGAGCTATAACTCTTCTCTGTTATTCACGAAATTAACAGCTTATCTCTGTTTCTATTGCAAAAAGCTGTCCTGGAAGTGCATTCTAAAGATATAAACAGAAGAGGGATTTCTATTCCGAGGAACATTATATTGTCTGGGACTATTCTCTTTTTGGTCTATTTTATTTTGACGAATCTGCTTCTTCACGACGCCACTAACTGTTTTGATGCTGGGAACTAAATTTGTTTTGTGTTCTTGAACATAGAGAGATAAGGCAGGCTGCTCTGTTTATACTGTGATGTCATCAAGCCTGGAATATTAACCCAATTGTTGCTGAAATAAGAAGTGGTTCTTCTTTATTTTTGTTTTGTTTTGTTTTCGTGGTTTTAAAAATGGCAATCAAGAAAGTGGCTGAGAATCTGGAAGTAATTATGTTTCAGAAAATAATGGATGAGATGGAGATAACGAAACAAACCCTGCGACAGGGCAGTAAGGAGCTGAAAATTGAACTGAGCAAAATGACGCAGGAGCTTAAAGAAATAGGGGATCCTGTGAGAGAGGAGAATGAGATCAGAGATGAGAAAATAAAAAATAAAGGGAAGATACAAGCCCTGGAGATTGGAACAAATGTGGAATTGGAAAAAGATCTGGAGTTTATGGATATTAGAAATAAAATCTACTGTTTGGAATTTAACGTTATCTCTGAAGAAATTAATGAAGATATTAGAGATAAAGTTATCAATGGCTTGGATAATCTTCTGGACTGGAATGACGTGATGGAGCTTGATATAGAGAAAATCTATGGAATTAACTGCAGCCATGTGACAATGGAAAAACTCTCAAGAGATGAGCCAGTGCATTTTGTAAAAGAGAAGAACAGAGATATGACTTTACAACAATATTTCAGCAACTTATTCAGAATCGATGGCAAGAAAATATTTGGGATAGAGGAAATTCCCATCAGACTCTTATTATATGACTATGACTATGACAGCAAGATTATTATGGAATACTGATAATGGAAGATTGGACACTGAAATTACTGGACTTAACAGGACTATTGAAGATGGAAGATGGAATTAATATGGATAATGGAATAATGGCTATTGAAATTATTGGACTTAACAGATTTGATGAGATGGATTAATCGATAGGTTTATTTGGACTATGGTTATGACAATAAGATTATTATTATTAACGAGATGGATTAATCGACATGTTTATTTGGAGAAAAATTGATAGATATATTTCTTAAAGAATTGAAACCTCTCTTTGACTTTTTGTGGAAAGAATAGAGTAATATC
This sequence comes from Rhineura floridana, assembly GCF_030035675.1. Taxonomy (NCBI): domain Eukaryota; kingdom Metazoa; phylum Chordata; class Lepidosauria; order Squamata; family Rhineuridae; genus Rhineura; species Rhineura floridana. The sequence goes on along the minus strand of NC_084482.1, from coordinate 36,324,932 downwards.
TATGAGATTTGATGATTAATTAAGATAACTACTGGAGGAAAGTGATTTTATAATATAATTTAAGAGACAGGATTGTTATATATTGTAGACCTATAACTGATCTGCGACAAATGGGAAGTCAACATTTTATTTTTTTGTTTAATCATTTTTGTTTTGTTTTGTTTTTTGTCTTTGAATGTTTTATGATTTTGTTTTGTTTGTTTTATAAAAATTTGAATAAAAATTATTGTAAAAAAAAAGAAGTATCTCAATTTGCACAAGATAAGACAGTGGAAGGTGATATATATTCTAGCAAAATTCTAGATGTGCTCTATGTTTTTAATTGATCGTGCCCACCTTGCCTTAAATAAAGTGGTTTAAACATAGCAGGCTGAAACCATGCATCCTCTTTTTTCCAACAGCTAGAGTAATTGCTGAAATAGCAACATATTGTGATCAGTCTGATTTTACATCAAACTGCAGTTTCAGATTCAACTGTTAATGCACCCAAAATAGAAATAGAACATAACCTCCAATATAAAACACAAAAGGCTGTCTTCACCATCACATGACAATGACCAATAAAAAGGCTTTGAAATTAATAAAAATACATTTGACACAGATTTCTAACATGAATAAGGAGGGGGGAAATTTCTGGTTTAGATTCTCTGTAGAAACATTAGTAACACAGGAAAGAAGCAAAGTAAGAAGAACACCAACAAACATACAAAAATATAATTCTCCATCTTTGGAGATGGCAGGTGTTGCCGCCACTCACCATATGCTCAGAGGCACATGTTACCAAATTCTTCCAAGCTACACAGGAAGTGGATTGGACTGTGAAAGACCAACCCAAATTGTGTTTGCATTTTGACAACTTTGTAGGGCAGTCCAATATCTCAGAGAGGAGTTCAGGTGTCCTGCTCCCCTGGTGCATTCACTAGAGCTGCCCAATTTCCCTGCTTTTTAAATTTTGGTAGAAATATCTGTGGGCTATAGGTACATTCTTAAACCGCAAGGTTTTTTGTGTATTAGTGAATAAGCATTTTGGTCTCCCTGTGAATATCCCGATCCTCAAACACTCTACGCTTCATTTGGGAGAATGCGGCACTCGCAGAGCTCAGATGATGTTGAATTTCAGCATCGATGTCAGCTTTTACAGAGAGATGGCTGCCAAGATAGGGGAAGTGATCAACATTCTCCAGCGTCACACCATTAAGCTGGATTGATGGTGCTACAGAGAGAGTAGTTCGCACCTACAGAGGTTGACATTACATTACTTTTTGCTTTCAGCCTACTGAGATTAAAAAGCTTTCCATCTGTTCGATATATGATTTCCACACCAGTAGGAAGTTTCCCCTCAATAAGGTGTTGAATCATAGCAATGAAGATAGCAAATAAGGTCCAAGCAATGACGCATCCCTGTTTTACGCCTGATCCGACTCTGAATGGATCACTCTGAAAGCCATTGTTATCCAAAACTGTCGCTGTCATGTTGTCATGAAGGAATCACAAAATATTCACAAATTTATCAGGGCATCCAGTTTTCAGAAGGATGGTCTAGAAAGCGGTTCGATTCACTGTATCAAAGGCCTTAGTCAGATCAATAAACGCCATATATAAAGGTCGATTCTGCTCCGGGCATTTTTCTTAAAGCTTGTGCAGTGAATATCATCTCCACTGTTCCCCTGGAAGGGCGGAAACCATTTTGAGATTCTGGGAGGACATCCTCTGAGATCGGTAAGAGGCGATTTGCGAGGATCCTTGCAAGGATTTTTCCTGCGGTAGCAAGAAGAGAGATACCTCAATAATTCCCACAATCTGTCTATCACCCTTCTTAAAAAGGGTGATAATTATGGCATCCCTAAAGTCTTCCAGGATCTCCTCCCTCATCCAGATTTTTTCGATGAGCTTATGAAGTTGTGTAAGTTCAGGCCCACCTTCTTTAAAGACTTCAGCAGGAATCCCATCAGGTCCGCTAGCTTTGTTGTTCTTCATTTGATTGATGGCTTTCCTGACTTCATCCAAATTAGGGGATACTGCAAGCTCGTCTCTAGTTTGTTGTTGTGGAATTTGTGAGAAGACTTCACCAGCCACGATAGAGTTACGATTAAGGAGGTCATGGTGATGCTCTTTCTAGCACAGTGCAATAGACTATCCTTAAGAAGTTTGGTACCATTCATTGAACATAAGGGATTTGTACCTTGATTTGTTGGTCCATAGATGTCCTTTGTGGCATTAATTAAGCCCCGTGCATCGTGAGCATCTGCAAAGTGCTGGATTTCTTGAGCTTTCTTTATCCACCAGGCATTCTTAAGTTCTCTAGTTCTTCTTTGGACCTCAGCCTTTGCACTGGCATAGATTTTTTTCTTAGCAGCACAGTTAATGTCTTTCTGCCATATCTGGAAGGCTTTCCTTTTCTTGACGATATGTTCGATCTCACTATCATTCTCATCAAACCAGTCCTGATGTTTCTTAGTTTGGCATCCAGTAGTTTGTTCACATGCTGCAATAATGGATGTCTTCAGTTTAATCCAGTGTTCTTCAACATTTTCAGGGAGTTCCATCGGTAGATGTTTCTTGAGAGCTGTTTGAAAGCAAGCTCGCTTAATAGGATCTTGAAGGTCATGGATGTTCATTTTATGCCTTGGTTTTCTTTCTTGGAGCCTACGTTGAGGAACAATATTAATGGCCATAGTGGATCGAATTAATCAGTGATCTGTCCAGCAGTCATCAGCACTCATCATGGCCCTAGCGAGGAGTACATCATGATGATCTCTGGCACAGACAATTATGTAATCCAGGAGATGCCAGTGTTTTGACCGAGAGTGCTTCCATGAAGTTTTAAATTTATTTTTCTGGTAAAAGAGTGTGCTTGTAATAACAAGATTATGCTCTGCACTTTAGTCAGAATGCCATTCAGGTTGCTATTGCCAACTCCTTCTTTCCCAATGGTTTCTGATCATAAATCGAAATCACACCCAACTCTTGCACTGAAATCGCCCAAGAGGATAATTTTATCCTCCTTAGGTATATCTGATAAGATGGTGTCCAGCTGGTTATAAAAATTTTCCTTGATGTCTTCATCAGCATCTGATGTTGGTGCATAAGCACTTAGAATAGTTGCCTGCTGGTTTTTGGCAAGTTTTAACTGGAGGGTTGAAAGTCGTTCATTAATGCCAATAGGAACTTCTGACAAGAGCTTCACAAGATTATTTTTAATTACATTACATTATGAAAACTGCCTAAAAATATGTGTTTATTAGAAGAAATTCACACTAAAATGCTGGAGAATTTTCATTAGGATTTTTTTTAAAAAAATTGCAAATTGCTGCAAAAATATGGAGAACTAAATTTAAGACTGAGAAACTGAGAGAACTGAAATTGCCAGCTCTCTCCATCCCCAATTTATATGCACACTTTACCCTAGTATATTATTTTTGTACACATTACTTGGCTGGAGAACTGCATTGCAAAATTTAGAGTTGTGCCGATTTCAAACAATGCCTATGTTTCAGTTCACATACTGTTTTGGAAAGTGTGAATTAGGTAAGTTCACCTTTAAATGTGAACTGATTCAAATTTCTCCCCTTTCCTAGCCCTACCTATAATACATTTTAAGTAACTTGTGAAAAACACTTCCTGATCCAAGTTTGAGCTTTCCTATAGCCTAAAACCATATGGCCCTACCCATTTCCTAGTTTGCATTTTCAAGAGAAGGGAAAGGGAGCAACAACAAAAAAAACCCCTAAGAATTGATCTGGGTCATATTCTATGGTACATTTCTGCCAAGGTTGAGCACCAGAGCAGGTGGATGGAGAAATTGCATACATCTCACATAGAAGGCTGAATATTACACTGCAAAGAAACATTCAAACGCAGCTCCAGCTGCTGCTGGCAATGCAGTATTAAAAGAAGGAGCTTAAGTTATTAAACTGAGCAGCTTTAATCATGCAGTTCAGGAGGGGGGAACCCCATTGCTACAGGAGTGCAGAGGATTAAAGTATTTTTACTGCAAAGCCAATACATTTATCAGTTAGCTACTGCCCTTCAAGTCTGTGGGTGAGTGTGTATGTGTATATGTGTACCTGCAGCTCCATTCGCAGAGGTCCTACTAAACAGTATGGGATCCAATGGATTTTTATTTAGAAATTGACCCAGTTACTTTGAACCTGATCATCCTGGCAGCTAGCTATGTCATCTTGCTGTTGGTTTTCCTAATTTCTTGTTTGCTGTATGACTGCAGAGGGAGAGACCCAAGTAAGGAATATGCTCCTGAGATTCCAGTGGAAACCCAGCCTCCAATCCAGCTAGTGGTGATGCAGCAAGGGAACCCTAGTACCCATTGGGCTAAAGGACTTGCCCCTACTTATGAAAATCCTTTTGGTCCACCAGGGAAAAGGACTACGGTTGTATAAAGAAGGGCTTCAATTTCTCTAGAGTGCTGGACTAGTATTGCCTCAACTGCCATATCCTGCTTGGACAAGGTAGCAAGGTAAGACAACAATGACAACTTGTGTTTTGCACATTCTGCAGAGTGGGGATGTTTTGTCCTGAGTTCTCTTGCATTCCCGTATGTTTTGCCACTAGGGTCTTAACAAAGAGAATTAGCCCTAGCCCTCATCTCATTCAAATGCAATTTATTTCTTATTTTCACATACGACACCTATCTTTGGAAGATGTGCAAATGCAAAACAAAGAAAATGGCAGCCTGAGATCCCAGTTGGACTAGAAGTCACATCATATCAAAACTGAGCAATGATTTGTTAGTGAAATAGGAAAGAGATACAGGCAATGGATTCAAAAGAAGGAAACATAAAACATTTGTCAGAAAGTGTTGTCTCTGGTGCCAGTGGAAGGGAGGGGAGGATGGGCATATGCACTACTACTACTACTACTACTACTACTACTACTACTACTACTAATAATAATAATAATAATAATAATAATAACCCCATCAGTCTTGAGGACACCCAAGGAGGTAGTAGGGCTAATGTGCTTACAGCAAAAGTAGAAACTCTTTGCCAAGCAAATGAACCTAGAACTGGGGATGGGGGACTCATTCAGTTGAGCTCACACTTAAAGGCCAACTTACTTAATGGTTCCATCCTGTCCCTCATGCGTCTTAACAGCTACGTGAAATGGCTGAGTGAAGTCATCTGAAGTTTTGGGGATGGGCATTTATCGACAGATGGCACTAAGTTATCTCTCTCTCCTTTACATCAGATTCAGGTGAGGTGGTAGTAAAGCTAAACTGTGGTCTGGAAGCACGAGAGAGTGGATGAGGGCCAAAACACTGTAGTTGAGTCCCAACAGGGTAGTAGCACTGATGGTGGGTGGTTTGCCTGTCCAGGGAGGTAGTGGTCAACATGTTCTGGGTGGGGATGCATTCCTACTAAAGGATCAGGTTTGCAATCTGGGGCTGTTATTGATCCAGCTTTATGGATGTTTGAGGTCCAAGTGGCCTCAGCAACATGGAATGCCTTTCACCAAATGTGGCCCTCCAAGCCTCTCCAACTGGCCCTCAGGAATCTTCCCACACTACACCCACTCCCCATCCTCTCACCAGCCCTGATTTGCACTATCCTTGAGTCTTTTTGCCTGGCTAGAATTTGTCCTCGAACTCTGATAATGCCTGTTGCTTGTCTGGGAAGAGGACAGAAAGGTACAGAGCCAGCTTACTGTACGAAGGTACTTTTCCCTCTGTCCCCATCTACTGCTGCCATATGGCCCCTGGAAGTATGCCCAGAAGGGAATGTGGCCCTTGGACTGGAAAAGGTTCCCCACCCTTTACTCTACATGGACATTTGAAGTTGGGAACCAGGTATTTGTCTTCTCTCACATCCACCTGCTCAAACACTGGGAACGTCTTTGAATGCCCCTCCACTGAGTGACCTTCATCGCTCCTCTGAGGTGGGGATGGGTGAGAGGGCCTATCTTCCCAGAGTGGCTAACATCTTTTAGGTGTCTGCCAAAGATACCTCCCAGGGCTTTTATTTCTGCTGCAGTTGTCTTTAGTGAAACATTTATAGTCGTTTTATTGAATTTTATGAGGCTAACAGTATAGAAATACAAACTTAATCAAAACACGGTCAAATACTATAACAGTTAAATGGGCAGTCAGAGCAAACAACAGCAGTCAAGAAAATCCAGCTCATCAGCAGTAGACAAATCTTCCATCTGTTCAGCACCCCTAAAGACCTCTTTAAAGAATCAGGTCCTAACCTGGCACTGGAAGACCTATAATGGTGACAGGGCCATACGACCCTTCCTAAAGAGGGCATGCCAGACCCTTGGTGCCACAACGGAAAAGGTCTTGCTCTTCACACCCACCTGCCAAATCTCAGGCAATATCTCCTCAGGGAAGGGCCAGTCCACTGGGGACCAACCCGCCCACCTCCCCAGTGAGGGTACTCTCAGCAAGGAAAGAAGAGCCCATACCTGACTGGTTAGTGCAGCTCCTCATCAGGCAATATACATTTATTTGATTCCGTTTATGAATCGCTTCCTATAAAATAACTGGAAGCGATTTCACAGCAAAAAAGCCAACAATAAAATCAACTAAAAACAATTCCATTTCATTTTAGGCAGCTTAAACCAGAAATATGTCCGCTGCTTCTTGGAAAGGACGACTTACTTTTCCTTCACCCAGGAGTCTGTTTCAGGCTATCCCCACTGCCTTAGACCACATTGGACCATCTAACTCAATTTTGTCTGCTCTACATTCTCTCTCCAGGGTTTCAGGCAGGAGTCTTTCTCAGTCCTACCTGGAGATGTCAGGGATCGAATCTGGGACTTTTTGCATGGAAAGCATGTGCTGGGCCACTGAGCTATGGCCCTTCTAATGGGCATTGCCTCTAACAGCCAGGCTATGACTAACCAACTTTGAACTGTAAACAAGACTGAAGGGCAGCAAACTACACCATAAATGAAGTCATATTGCACAATGAACCGACTGGCAGAAATGTCTACAGTTTGATAGCTTGTCTATTATTTAGCCATTTAATTAAAATATTACACTTTCTTCTGACTATAGAAGAAAACAGTTTTGTTCAGATAAGTAATACAGATCATTTATTGTTTGGGATCTTAAGTTTGCTGCCAGAGTCAAGAAATGCTTATATGTTATTTCTAACAGTGCAATCAACACCAAAAACACTATTGGGGGGGGCATTCCAAAAGAACCTGACAAAAAGGCCACATCATGAACTGCAATTAACAAATCCCTTCAGTAACTGCATCATCTGACTGATGTATGCTTTCATCCTTAGTGTGTGTGTGGGGGGGGAAGGGGGACCAAATAGTATATGTAAACATCCTTATTCTATGCGCAGCTTTCCTCATCAACACTGCAGCCATTGTATAGACCTGAGTCAGTCAGTGACACCAGATTTGAAAATGAGTACTGCAGTTTCTCACACACCCAATCAGTGTTTAATTTCTGAAATGAGGGAGGGAGACTCAGCCAAGTCTGTATGAAATCCCATTACCTGTCCTGGACCTTCTCTCAGCTTTGGGTGGGTAGGTGCTGTTTGTAGTGACTTGGAAGGTCAGCAAAAGGCATTCTGTGCATGCTGAAGGGTACTGCATTCATTCTTTCTTTCCTTTGTTTTAAGAGTGATCGTGTTACAGATGTGTGATGCTGAAGCTGCAAGGCTTGAGATGATGGCTGCAATTTCTGATTAGAAGGGAAAGTCTTTGGCCAGTTTACCAGCAGGCAGAGTTGGTAGAGAAAGCCCTTTGAAATATTGCCTATAGTAGTTTATTTGATTTTGGTGTCCTCAATCGTGCAAGTCCAAACCAGGTGGGATCCCATTTAGGGCATGGGCACCTAAAAGGAGGGGTAAAAAAATTCTGGGGAATAGGATCATGGGACAATTCTCTCCCCCCCCAACCCAAACATGGGTGGGTTGAATTCCCCCGCAGAAGACTCTGCCCAGGATTCACTGCCCCACCATCCTCGACATGGTTGGGGAAAGAGGAAGCTCAGGAAGAGCTGCTTCTTTGCCTTTTAACTGTAGTTTCCCATGTGGAGTCAGAGGTGTCCTGCTCTGTACTTCAGCACTGGATTACTGCCCTACAAATGTTTGCAGATGACAACTCCTTACAGACAATGTGCAAGGATCTCTGTGCAATCTGCTCTGGACCAAAAGATTGGTGCCAAGTTGTAGAGAGAAGTTCTGGAGAGAAGCTGAAAAAGAGGGACCCTCCAAATGTTTCAAAAGCACAGGTTTAGGAGGAGGATGGCCCTCCTTTCAAAGAGGACTTGGACAAGCTGGGCTTCTTTTTTTCTGGATGTGTGCGCACATGTGGGCTCCTTCCAGTTCCATGAATCTAGTCCCACCTTCCACAACATGGTGTCCTACAGATGTCACTGGACTATAACTCCCATCATCCTTGGCAATTGGGCATTCTGGCAAGGTTTAATGGGAACTGGAGTCCAATGACATCAATCTGGAGGAAGGCTGATCTGGTCTCTCCTCTTCCCATTGAGCCAAATCTGCAGCAGCAGAACAATCAATGGCAGCTCAAAATCACCCCACAATTATTCTCCACCCACCCACAGGGAGTGCTCTTGGACAAACATCCCACTCACCTGGCATGTGACAAGCATGTCCTGACGTGGAATGATTTTGCAAGAGCACAAAGGGCTGTGTACATCTTTTCATATCTCTTATGATCTCACTTGTTGACAAGGGAACCGCAGCAGGATGGGAGGGAGCTAATCAATGACAGCTCCACTTTGTGCTGCAGTTCAGTAGACTTTGCCCTGAAACATGGTGCTTCAGGTGGGAAAAGGTCACTGAAGTAGATGTGCTGTTTGTGTTTGGATCAGAACCTTAGTGGCTTGGGGGAAGACACTTCCCTCCTGAGTGTTATGAATACGTGCCAAACAGACATGCTGTGGCATTGTCAACATTATAAATGGTTATAAAGCTTTTCCCCTTGGGCACAGCAGCCAGCTTGGTCCTCTTCAGCAACCCACAGGGAAGGAGTGTTACTTATTTAATAGGCTCAGAGTCAATTTTCATATTCCATGCACTAGAAACAGGGATGAATGAATGATTTTTGCAGTCTGTGGTCACATCTACACCATACATTGAAAGCATTCTCATAGCACTTCCCAAAGAATCTTTACTTTGTTAAGGGTGCTGAGAATAGCTAGGAAACCCTTTGCAGAGCTAGGTTCCCAGCACCCTTAACAAACTACAGTTCCCAAGATTCTTGGGGGGAGTGTCCATGACTGTTAAAGTGATGTAAGAGTGTTTTAAATATATGGTGCTGTATTCAACTAAAGAATAGCATTAGCACAAGGATTAGAGCTAACGCAAGGGAAATTTCCCCCCTCCTTCCTCCGCACCCCTCCCCAAATGTGTTCTTGGGTTTTGCCCAATGCCCCGGAGCAGATTTGGGGATGGAGCAGGGTACATGGGGGGGAGGAGAGAGGGAAAGTTCCATTGCACTAGTGCTAATCCTTGCTCTAGCCTTCTTACTTAGCTGAATACCACCCTTGGTATGGGTATGGCCAAAGTCATTTTCACATATTTTACCCATAATTCTGTTCTGTTTCTGCATTAGTCTATCCTTTTTTTAAAAAAAATGCACATTTAAATAGGTGTGGGGTTTTTTTGTTTTCGTTTTAATACACATTGAAAGGTTTATTTTCTCTGCAGAGGAAAAAAGCGAAAGAAAAGCATTCACTAAAGGAACGGAAGGTTGAGGGAAATTTGAATCACCAATTCTGGAATTAATTTTAGAAATTCTGCCACGTTCACTGAGAAGGCAGAACAGAATTTGGGGAGGAGCGAATCCACTCATTACTAATCTAAACATACATAGTCCTCTACAGTAGGTCAGTCAATACTTTTGTCATCCTTACCTGCCTAGACACTGCTATTTCCCTTACCAGTCCTTTCCCTTATAAGTATGTAATAAGAAAGCCTGGCTGGATCAGACCAGATGCCTCTCTGAACCCTCGCCTCCTGCTTCCCACAGCTTGCTTCTCCACACACTGACCTCACTTAAATAAAATTAACAAATTTAGCTCTGATTTATTTTTTATATTTATATTTACATCCCACCTTTCCTCTAAGGAGCTCAAGGTAGCATACATGGTTCTCTTCCTTCCTTTTTTATCCTCTTAACAGCCCTGCAAGGTAGATTAGGCTGAGAGACTGTGACTGACCCAAGAAGGTGATCCACTGAGATTAATGGCAGGGTTGGAATTTAAACCCTGGTCTCCCAGGTCCTAGTCCAATGCTCTAATCACTGTGCAATACCAGCTCTCCACATTATACTGGCCATAAATGACTGCAATAATGCCATGAAGAACCCTACTGGCCTTATTCAGTTTTCAGGCTTGATCCTACTATGTGCAGTAGGGCCCCACTCATATGGCGGGTTACATTCCGGACCCCCGATGTAAAGCAAAAACCACTGTAAAGCGGAACTCATTGAATAGAATGGCGCGCAATGCTCCCAAACCACCGTAAAAGCAGAACAAGTGTCATATCAGTGGGGCTTTAGTCTAATTGCATCTAATTGAGACCATTGTATTAGCGAATCGCTGTAAAGCGAAGCGCTGTAAAGCGGGGCCCTACTGTATAGGTGATGGAATACTGTGTTGGGGCAGGTTTAGAGTCTATTGAACTCAGGGGTATAGTCCAGGGTCTTGGGGCGTCTCGGACCCCTTACTTTTTTCAGAGCAGGGTCTCAGTCTGAAATCAGTATGAAAGAGGAAGTGTGTTAGTCACTGAGAAGAGTCTTCTAACATGCTTCCTTCTCCTTTCCTGCTGATTGGAGCCAATCAGAGTGAAAAGAGGTGAGTCAGTCACTGAGAAGACTCTTCTCAGCAGCTGACACACTTCCATATCATATTGATTGGCTCCTAAGGATATCTGTTGTTGTGGGAGAAGGTTTAAAAAGGATCTCGTTCTTAACTGAGCAGCAAAAAGGGGGGCATGACTGTGACTAAAATGAAGGGACCCTCACTTCTGAATTTGCCACTACACTACTGATGAACTATATCATAGTTTTTACAGTCTCTCTCTTTATCAGAGAAGAGCCTCTGTTAAAATAATTAAAGAGTAGGATTTTGTCCATTAGATACTTAGTTATGTACAACTAAGCCTGTGTATTAGTTTGTCTCACCAGTACAATAGTTTGTCTTACTACTGGTACAACCTGCACCACAATGTCTCCTTGCTGTGTGCCAATATGACAGTAAACACATCACCTAATCCATAAGAACATCTAAAAATCCCTTATAATTTAAGCTGCTGTACATGAATATAGGATTAGCCCTGAGAGACTATAAACCCTTACTCACAAAAGCAGGGAGTTTCAATTCCATTTGGCTAACGCTTTGAAATTTTGCAGAACAATGCAGTTTCTCTCCACGATAGTTCCTCATGTCCAATGCATATTATTGCTTTGCTTTCTCAGGGCAAATCTTGATCTTAAGATATTTCCATATGTTTGCTTGTTACAGGCACCCTCATGTTGACTTAATAACATTCTTTGTCTGTAGAGTCAACAACAATTCAGGGATCCACATATTTTGGCTAGACTTAGCAGCTGGCCACTATTTCCTGTCCCCACCAATCCCCCTCCCTCCTTCCCCAAGTCTTTTGGCACACAGAGAGAATTTGGAGGAGGAGCAGGATTCATCCCTCTCTTTGTGCTAGGTTTAGAGAAAGATCAGAAGCAGAGCAAGCCACCCTGGCCGTCTCCCAAGTTCAATGAACATTCCAAGAGGCTTCGCAGAAGTGAGTCTGGCATGAAGTGAGAGATGCACGTAACTCCTTTCCCTGTCCCTTCAGTTCTCTGAGATGCGTGGAGTGTTCTGGGTCTCTCACTTCATGCTGGCCATGGGAAGGAGGGGGTTGCTAGGATTCAAATAAGGCCCCCACTAGCAACTGTATTTCTGGACATCAATGAACAATAACGCTCCAGTTCTTGTATGCAACTCCTCATTTCCTTATGTCATTCATTGGCGATCACTCGTGGTCGAGTAAGATTGTCTTCCCGGGTAAGGTCTTTAACAGTGGGTCTGTAATTGACTGTGGAGGCCAATTCTGGATCCACACAGCCTCCCACAGTGAGGACATAAGTTTCCAGATGGAAGATGGTCACAATGAGGATTTGCTTGACGTGCCTTCCGCTTGGCTGGTTTGTCCCGTTCACCCTGTACTCGTGCTTCTTCAAAGTCCATAGCACCTTTGATAATGGCCGACCTCCAATGGGGACGCTCATGGGCCAAGGCTTCCCAGTTCTCGATGCTCATGTTACATTTTTTAGATTAGCTTTGAAACATCTTTAAACCTCTTTTGCTCTCCACCGATATTCTGTTTTCCGTCTTTAAGTTGGGAGTAAAGTAGCTGCTTTGGAAGACGGTGATCAGGCATTCGAACAACATGGCCGGTCCAGCGAAGTTGATGTTGGAGGATCATTGTTTCAACACTGGTAGTCTTTGCTTCTTCCAATAAGCTAACATTAGTCTGCCTACATTCCCAAGTATTTTGCAGAATTTTCCAGAGGCAGCGTTGGTGGAATCTTTCAAGAAGTTGGGAGTGGCATTTATAAATGGTCCATGTTTCACAGGCGTACAGTAATGTCAGTAGTACAATGGCTTTGTAAATAAGCATTTTGGTCTCCTTGCGAACATCCCGATCCTCGAACACTCTATACTTCATTCGGGAGAATGCGGTACTCGCAGAGCTCAGATGATGCTGAATTTCAGCGTCGATGTCAACTTTTACAGAGAGATGGCTGCCAAGATAAGAAAAGTGATCGACATTCTCCAGCGTCACACCATTAAGCTGGATTGATGGTACTACAGAGGGATTGGTTCATACTTGCTGATGAAGCACTTTGGGTTTTTTGATGTTAAAGAGGCCAAGCTTTCCATATGCTTCTGCAAAAACATGTAGGATAGTTTGAAGATCTTCCTCTGAATGTGCAGAGACTACATTATCATCGGCATATTGAAGTTCTACGACAGAGGTTGTAATTACCTTACTTTTTGCTTTCAGCCTACTGAGATTAAAAAGCTTTCCATCTGTCCGATACGTGATTTTCACGCCAGTGGGAAGTTTCCCCTCAACAAGGTGTAGAATCATGGCGATGAAAATAGCAAATAAGGTCGGAGCAATGACGCATCCCTGTTTGACGCTTTGAATGGATCACTTTGAGAGCCATTGTTATCCAAAATTGTCGCCGTCATGTTGTCATGGAGGAGTCACAAAATAGTTTTCTTATGTGGAAGTCAGTTGGTTTGCACTTGTGATTCATCCTACACCCTTCTGGATAAAGTTGATGTAGGGTGTAACTTGGTAAAACTGTCATTTCCCACTTGAATGAAACTCCCTACTTATCCAGTTGTTTGATTGGAACGATCCTATCAGTGCATGTTTCTCTCAGACCTGGTTCATTGCACCTTAATACATTGCAACACTGAGGAATAGATATTTTAAATCTTTTACATATCAAGAGCCTCATTTCCCCCCTCCCCAGAAAAAGTATTTTATGTATGAATGGGGTGTGGGTGTTCATTTTCTGGCAGATGGGAGTACACCATTGACATTGCTAATTATATCAAAGAGACTGATGACTTGATACACGGATCATTAAGCTCTGCACTTTTTGACAGATATTATGTGTGGGCAACACTGAGGTGCAGCCTAGTTTCTCCATCTGTTACAGTGATGGGATAACACATACATTCCTGGATGCTGATGTTCATGAAGTAATCTGACATCCTGGTTTAGGAAGATCCATTCAACTATAGTTGTGCTTATTGGTACTTTTGCAAATATTGGCTCATATCAGATCCACATAATATATAAGATTGGGATAATCATATGCCTAGCCTAGCTCTTGAAATTCATCTGTTTCCAGGCTGTCCCTTGAATATCTGAAAGGGCTTTGCAGAATGAGATAATACATTATAGCATTAAAGGTCTGTAGGACTGGAGCAGATATGAAGGCTACCTATACTTCCTAGAACAACACACATCTAACAGGGTCTCCCGCATGACATGAGGAAGGGCAGGATATAAATGCAATAAGAAACAAAATAAATAAATGACTCAAGAAAAAAAAATGCATAGATATCAGGAAATCGTCCCCTGACTTCCAACCGGGGCAAGTTCTCAGTGCATAAGCTATAACTCTCCCTGAAACACGTTAATAAGATTTGCACCAGGGAGTGACAACGAGAAAGTTGAAAAAGTGTCCTAGGAGGTTTAACACCAGCTGCCGTTGATTCTGTGGTGCTGTTCCCTTATCACCATTGGTGCATAGGACTGAGCCAAGCTTCTTCATTTTTTAAGGCAGCATTTTCAGATATGTTTGTGGACAGGAGTTGTGGTGTTTAGTTAGGTATAGGGTAGCATCCCTTTCCTACTGCTCTCAGAATATTTCCTCACGCATCATAGCATTTACAATTACTTCTAACAACTATTGCACCAATCTATTTCTAGTGTATCCATTTCTAGTCGAATACGGATAGGAAATACAATTCCAGAGATACACCGTTAAAAAAAAAAAGTTGTGAAGGCCAGGTGAAGTCAACTCCCCTCACTTGCTCATCTGGAAGCAAATGTGCACTGAGGGGGAAAAGAAATACAACGGAGTTAATGGTGGTAGCACGGTGTATTCTTTATATACATTATAAAAATTAACTTTGATTCACTGCAATGAATAATACTGTGGTGCTTGGGAGTATATACACTCCCAACAAGAGTTAAACATAGACTAGGCAACTGTAATGTATCTGCATGTGGTTTTCTGTACAAAGTGTTGAGAACTGAAGAGTTCAAAATGTGGCTGCTAGGATATTGGCTAATACAGGCTGCACGGAACATATATATAGCAGAGCAGGCAGGCAAGGCGAGTGACTGAAACAAGAGAACTACAGCATGAACGCTTCAGCTACGATCTCAGTGGCGGTGGCGGCAGCAGCAGGCAAAGAGGGATGGGAGGTGAACTGCACCCATGCTGGGCTCGAGGCTGGTGCAGGGGGAGAGGAAGCAGGGGGGGAGAAGGCCAAGCGGCGCTGGGCTCAAGGCCAGGGGCAGGGGGGACTGGTAAGCAGCGCATGCAGTGGCAGCAACAGCGGCTGCAGCTGCTTCAACAGGAGGCTGGTAAGCAGCCCAGGTGGGGCAGCAGCTTTGCTCCAGGCCTGGGATGTGGAAGGCCAGTAAGGAGCTGAGTGCCTGGGGGGGGGAGAGCAGTTTGTGAGTGCCTCTGTGTGCCTCTGTGTGTGTGTGGCTCCCTGTGTGTATGTGTGTGCTGGGTTGCCAAGTCAGAAACATACCAAACCCTCAGATTTCTGGGCCAGGCCCTAGTGATGTCATAGGGGGAGGGCCCTAGTGATATCATTAACCATGATACATTAAGCATCAACCACAGTTGCTTGGAGCATACCACTCAAACAAAAATAATTCTCTGATTGGAAATTAAGATAGAAATCTAAGTGAAATCAGGTGTTTCCAGGTCCAGCTGAAGTGGCAGGATCTTTCCTTCAAACCTGCTTAGAGAGCCTGGGTAAAGAACATTTAATCTAGCCTACTTGCGCCTGGCAAGAAGGGTTTAAGTGACTTCAGGCCAGTCCAGTCACCAGAAGGCCACTGTAGGAAGAAAGGAGCCTAGTGTTGTGGAGATGTTAGATGGGAGCACTCAGGAGTAAGGATGGATGCCCCTGAAGACTACAATTCTAAACACAATTACTAAAGGACTAAGCCCCATAGAACTCAACAGGACTTACTTCTGAGTAGGTCTTGTTAGGATTGTGCTGTTGGTAAGGCTTGACTAGGGATCCTTTGCAATGATATCCATATCAAAGCAGGGTTGGCAACTCCTGTCTGGAATGCCCTGTCTGCCTTTTAATGTGGCTGCTCCAAACATCTTTACAGACTTGACCCTTCACTGCACAGAAAGGTTTGAGAAATATGTAAGAGTTAAGAAGATTCTCTACTCTTCCTGCCTACCCTGTGGGCTGCTATAAACTCACTTTGACAGCCAACCCAACTCCAGTGAGTAATAATTGACAGACAGAAAACACACATGGTTTGGTGCACCTTCACAGGCAACAGATTGGGAACAACAATTGAGCCAGTGTGTGAATTCTCTTTTACTACTATTGGACAAGAAACAGACCATCATGCAAATAACAAAGTGCATCATCAGTGGATTTAAGGGGGTTGAACTGACAACATGGAAGCACTGTTGTTATTTCTATGGATGTAAAGGAGTAAGGTAAGAGGTAAATGAAATGCAAATAGAAAAAAAAAGACATTTATGATTTCCTAAATCCAGTACCATACCAACCACAACAAGATTCCTATGAGCAAGACAGAAAAGTCAGCATCCTACAACTAATCAGGGTTCCTAAACCAAAACTAAAGGAATCCTAGCAGCCAGTCAGCCAAGGTCACAGAAATCCCCATGCAGCACAACCTGACCTGGGGCCTGCAGTTAGTGCAGAATGCTGCAGCATGATTGCTAACATGAGTGACATCAGCACATAATATCTCTGCTCTGAAATCTGCACTGGTTGCCGATTTGCTATCAGGCCAAGTTCAAGGTGTCCTTTCCATGTTACAGGTGCCACATAGTACTTGTTCTGCTCTTGTAAGAAATCCATCCTTTAGGGTGACAATACGTACACTTTGGAACTCCCTGCCTTCATTGTACTCTTTTTGGCACCTGCTAAAAATATTTTTGTTTAGGCAAGCCTACCCAGGCATGTAGAAGCTTTTATTATTTTGGTTTTTTTATTTTGAATGTGTTTAAATACCTGTTTAAATACCTGTCTTTAACTGTTTTTGCCTTGGGCCAGTCACTGCCTCTCAGCCTCATGAAAACCCTATTCATAGGGTCGCCATAAGTCGGAATTGACCTGAAGGCAGTACATTTACATTTTAACTGTTTTTGCCAATAATTTTATTAATTCCTCCTACAAACCGCTTTGAGGTTTTTTACAATAAAGTGGTATATAAATGTTGTAAATAAAATACATAAATAAATTTCAGAGTCACTGTAGCCCTTGAGTCTCTTTCCTCTTTTATACCCAGTCAGGCCATTTAGTACCATCTAGCTCAGTACTGATGACATGAACTAGCATTGGCTCTCCAGGATTCCAGGCAATAGTCTCTTCCAGAGATTGAATTTTGGACCTTTACATGCAAAGCATGTGACCTACCACTGAGCTACAGCCCTGTTTTAAAAAGTATCTTTTAACATCGTTCTTTTCAATTCACTAATGAATGCACAGCATGCTAGGGCAGATCCACACCATGCATTTAAAGCACATTCAACATACATTTCAAGCACATGAATCCCACCGTAGAATCCTGGAAACTGTTGTTTGTTAAGGGCAGTGGCGTCACTAGGGTTGGTGTCACCCGGTGCGGTAACTCATGGTGTCACCCCCATGGACCTCCTCCCATACCAGACCTAGGGTGCCTAGGGGCAGGGCAGCTCTGGGTTAGGGTTGCTATATTCCAGTTCCACAAATCCAGCAGGCTAATTTGCATATTATGCAAATTATTTGCATATTGTGCAAATATTTGCATATTAATATTTGGATTGTCCAGTTTTATTTTTGTGCCTAGGAATTACCACTAAAAACTGGGGAAAGATGTGAGAAATCTTTTTTTAAAAAAACTTAACATTTTCAGCCTTAAATGCCTAGACTTTAGTTTCCAACACTATGGAATGTTGATTGATTGATTAAGAGGATTTATATCCTGCCCTTCTGCTGTTAAAAACAGAGCTCAGGACAGCTTACAAATATAATAAAAACAATAAAAATGCACAATCAATATAAAACATAATAAAAACACAAAATAGCAACAAACATAAAGTAAGTCAGGGCAGCAGTATGGTTAACCATTACATATACGATATATTTCAGAGATGTTGTGGGTGGAGAAAAACAAGCCAGAATGTTAGGAAAAGGAGTCTTTCACGCCACATGGTCAGTTCTAAATACTGTTGCAGCAAGTTTTACAAGTTCCTCCAGTATTCCACTGGTGCAGGCACTCAGACATTCAAAGTATCTGTATGTTTCTTAGGTTTTATTAAAGCAGAGCTTTGCTTAACTCAAAATTTCTTCTCCCTTTGATCAACCACATCTACACAGGTTCCACCTCCATACTCAAAATGAAACTGGGCCTGGAAGTGTGCAACAACCCCACACATACCTTGCTAATTAGATTACCAATGCCAGGATGTCTGTCTTATCGACTACTCTCCTGCTCCCCGGGCATCATGAAAGACCCAGTCCTGGGCTCAGAAAGAAAATAAATATCTGGTCCTCTTCAAAGTACTGATAAGCCTCTTGTTTTAATTAAAATAATAATTATAAGTTCTTGCTCTTATCACTAATGGGAGTTAATTATCTTGCATATGCTGCTGTTGCTTCTATGGCTGTAACGGAGTGAGGTTAAAGATAAGTGAAATGCAAATAGGAAAAAAAAATACAGAAGGCAGTAACACTTTCCTAAATGTAATACCATACCAACCACAACAAGATTCCTATGAGTAAGGCAGAAAACTAAGCATCTCACAACCAGTCTGGATTCCTAACAAAAACCAAAAATATGATAAATGAAGAAATATTTATATAAGCATGACTATCAAATATATTTATTATTTACACAAACTGTAAAGATATTTATAGTGCAATCCTAGGTTTATTTATTCAGAAGCAAGTCCCAGTGTATTCAGTGGAACTTACTCCAACAGGGACAGAACTGCAACCTCAAGTGATAAGCAACTTCATTCACACAACCCAAAATTCCGAATCATGTCACTTTATGCTGTTTTGCAACTGTTTATACTTGTTTTTATGGTTATTGGATTTTAAATGGCTTTATTTCTTGTTGTGAGCTGCCTTGGGTTCCAACCCTACCTCACAGGGTTGTTGGAAAGACTACACACACACACTGCAGATGTATAAATACATACAGCCCATATAATAGTTTATTGTTAAACCAGTTGGTCATTGCAGAAAAATCAGTATTAGTTAAAAAAAAAACCATATTAGTTTCCTACAGAATAAAAACTGTAATACCTAAGTAAGCCCTGCCTACTTGCTTTAAAATAGGACTGGAGTGGGGGGGGGACAGAAAGAGAACACAAACACAATTCTTTTTTACATTCACTCCAAAGTCCCATTGATTTTCAGCACACTCATAACCATGTCTACTCAAAAGTAAATCCTATTGAATTCAATGGGATTTACTCTGGACATATGGGATTAGCAATGCTTTTACCCCCACAAAAGCAAGTATTGGGAAGGTTTTGAAAACACTGCCCAGGATCTGACTCCTACACACAAGAGGGGGAAAAACTGAAATGTATATACGTACCCAATTTATGAGATTTTCAGATAAACAGGGGGGGGGAACCACCATTTTCTGGCCTTGCAATGAGGTTTACTAGACACTGCCACAGGTCAACCAAACACTTCACTGATTGGCTGCAATCCTGAACGGGCGGGGTTAAAGCTACGAAGTGCTATACAGTAGTTTAAAAAAAGATTTAACGGGGGGGCTGATGTTTTTATGTATATCTCGAGAACTGGACCACATAGAAACTTAATTTTTTTTAATTAAAGCTGAGAATCCGGGCCAGCTAAGGGGCTAAACGGGCACCAGGTGGCATGCAAAGAATCCGGGTAAAACCCAGCTAACCAGGCAATATGGCAACCCTACTCTGAGTGACACCCCCCTCTCATGATGTCACCCTGGTGTGGTCCGCACTCCCCGCACCCGGCTAGTAATGCTGCTGGTTAAGGGTGGTAGGAACTATAACTGTGATGGTGAAACTATGCTTCCCAGGATTCTTTGGGGGAAGTCATGTGCTTTACATGCAAGTTGGATGTGCTTTAAATGTATTATATGGATCATCTGCATTACTGCATAAATTTTTCCTGCATATAAATCATTTTAATTAAATTTTAAAATGGAAATAAGCTACAAAGTTTGCTGGGTGACCATGGGCTACGCACCATCTCTCAGCCTAATCTGCCCCTCAGGGTGAAAACAACAGAGGGGGAACATGACCACCCCAAGGAAGAAGGGTGCACTTAAAATGTAGAGGAAATAATAATTTGTAAATAATAGTTTACTGTAGTATGAAATCAGAGATGTAGGAAGACACAGTATAAAGAAATATTTATATAAGTATGAATGTCAAATATGTTTATTATTTACACAACTTGTGAAGATATTTATACTACAATCATATGCATGTTTACTCAGAAGCAAGTCCCAATGTATTCAGTGGGGCTTACTCAGACAGGGAAGCATGCACAGGACTGCAATTCAGTGATAAGGAACTTTACTCACCAATCCAGAATTCAGAATCATGCCACTTTAAGCTGTTTTGCAACTGTTTTATACTTGTTTTAGGGTTATTAAATTTTAAATGGCTTTATTTCTTGTGAGCTGCCTTGGTTTCCAACCCTACCTCACAGGGTTGTTGGAAATATTCCATATATACACACACTGGAGATGTAAAAATACATACACCCCATATAATAGTTTGTTGTCAAAATCAGTTGGCCACTGCAGAACATTTTTTTTTTAAATTATTAGTTTTCTGCCAAATAAAAGCACTGATACCTAAGGAAGCCCTCCCTAACTGCTTTTTTAAAAAAAGGATCAGAGGGGGAGAGAAAGATCTACAACACAGTCCTTTTCTATGTTCACAGTCCCATTGATTTACAGCACAATCCTAACCATGTCTACTCAAAAGTAAGTCCTACTGAATTCAGTGAGGTTAGCTTCCAGATATGTGGAATTAGCATTGCAGCTTTACTCCCAGAAAAGCTTCATATTGGGAAGGTATTCAAAACAGGTTATGAATAAGACAAATAAACTCTTTAACAGTCCAGTAAAATTTAAATTTGTTTGACTCCTTAATTAGAAAAGCATGTACACTTTTTAAAACGTCTGTTCAAAAATTATTTGAAAGATAAAATGTATAATATGCCATTTTTGCAAATAATTAAAAAACCCTGCATGTACACTTGTATGCCTACGAAGATCCTGCTGTGATCTTCTGTTGTGATCTTCTGTTGTAGAGCAGTCCTATGCATGTTTACTCAGAATATAGAGAAAGTACTCTTTATGCTGCTGAAAGCTATATATTTACTGAATTCCTGATGTGAGACAAGCAGGACAAGTAAACTGTTTTCAGAACTTGAAATGGGGTTTAGCTATTGTCTGGGGGGGTCAACAAATCTTGTCAATCACAACCTTGACTTCACTTATTGGCTAAAAACCTGAAAGGGTGGGGATTAGAGCAGCAGGTCCTAATAGAAGTTGGGATGGGCGGTGGCCAGGGCCGGTTCTAAGAGGCAACAAGGTGGGGCACTGGCCCGAGGGCCCCTGGAGCTATGAGGGGACCTCCGCTCTCCTTCCGCAATCAGCGGAAGCATCTGTGGACCGCCATCCCCCTGCTATCCCCCCACTTTATCTACTTTTCCATTGTTTTTTGCGGCGTGCAGATTTGCCATCAATCAAGATGGCGGCCGAGGTTTCCTTAAGGGTCTGAAGCCTCTGCTGCCATCTTGGCTGATGGCACGCATGCGTGCTACGTGCGTGCGTTGCTGCCATCAACAAAGATGGTGGCAGAGGCTTCAGCCCCTTAGGGAAACCTCAGCCACCATCTTGATTGATGGCAAACTTGTGTGCGCCGCAAAAAACAACGGAAAGGTAGGTGAAGTGTGGGGATAGCGGGGGGATGGAAGGCGGTGTGGAAGCTCCTGTCTTGCGGTCTGTGGATGCTTAAGTTCCACGGACTGCAGAGAGGGAGCGGAGGGGCCCAGGGCAGGCTGGTACCCAAGGGCCCCAGCATGCCTGGGGCCAGCCCTGGCGGTGGCTGACATTTTGGGTTATATCTTTTGAACCAGACCACCTAGAAACTTAATTTTAAAAAAATGAAAGCTAAGAGTCTAGAGATTAAGGTGACTCACCCAGAGACCCGGAAAGAATCCCCCAAAAATGGAGTCTCCAGGCGAAACTGAAGAGCTGGTAACCCGTGTGTGTGTGTGTGTGTGTGTGTGTGTGTGTGTGTGTGTGTGTGTGAGAGAGAGAGAGAGAGAGAGAGAGAGAGAGAGAGAGAGAGTCTTGTGTGTGTATGGTGTGTGGGTGTGGGTGTGTTTGGGAGTGCCTGGTATGTGTGTGTGTTATTTGGAGGTGGGATGAGCAAGCAAAGTGAGCAGCAGCATTCTGCCCAATAATAATAATAATAATAATAATAAAAGTTACTGCTGTTATTCCAATTTTGCAGGAAACTTTGTTGTCTCCCAGTGGGTAGCCAGCTCCAATTTAAAGCATTGTTTCTGAGCTTTTAACACCTTCAGTGTTTTGCCCCTTGGTTACCTTAAAGATCACCTGGTTCCATAACTTGAAATTTTCCAGGGGAGACTGCTCTGTGGGCCCCCACCATCTGAAGTAGTAACCCAGGATGGGATCTTCTTTGTGGTGGCACCAACAATCTAGAACCCGCCCCCATGGAAAGTTAGGCTCATTCCTTCCTGATTGGTTTTTAGATGCTAGGCTAAGGCAACACTATTCCATCAGGTAATTAGCTCCTCTTTCTTATTTCTGTTGCTCTGGTCCATTGTGCTGGTAATTTATATTTCACAGAATTTTGTTCTGTAAATGTATTTTTAAATATGATGACTTATTGTTTTTAACATGTCTTGTTAATTACATTGGAGACTTCTAGTCAAGAGACAACTTACAAATATCTGAACAAAGAAATAAAATGTACAGAAGCAGCACCATAGTTTAGCCCTTGGATTGCACCACTTTGGGTTGCAAGCAGGGGAAGGGGGAAGCAGGCTGGATGTTTGGGTAGTCCTTCATAAAAAAAAAAAATTTTTTTTAAACCTTGTGAATCACAGGGGTACAGCCTGGCCTTCTCCCTGTCATGCTAACTTTTCACAAATAGAAGTCTTTTCCACATGGGGAGCATTCAGTCCTCCACCACCAAGCATCACTACCAGTTACAGAGAGAGAGGGCAGGATGGCAGGGAGTTCGGCATGGTGCAGGCGTTATGTCAGGAGCATTGGATTGGCTGTGCTGGTGACTGGTAGCAATGCACGGTGTTGGAAAGCCAAGAAACCGAGGCAGCCCCTCTGGCCACTGCTGTCCCTACCTGCAACATATCTGCCCAGGAATAACCATACAAAAGCAACAAAGAGTCTACTTGTGATACATTAGAGACAAACAAGTGTATTACTTATATGACAGATTTTTTTCCCTGGGATCCAAATACAAGGGACAGTACAGCAGGTAATGGATAATATCCTCAATCTGGTTACACCCACAAATGCAGTTCTGTTCTGTGACTGGAATTCTAAAGTATCTCCTGTCAAGATATGCAGAGGGCATCTGCTGAAACCTAAGTTCTGTAAATGCACTTCTGAGCTGAGGAAAAGTAAGAACCTCAAAATAATGAGATATTGCATGATTAAACTTAAATTGGGGATACCAAGCAGAAAAGCATGCAACGGCAATAGCTGCCCTATCTTGAGCAGCATCATGGTAGCCCCATAGCCAAGGCTCTCTGGGCGGTTTACAGCAATTAAAAACAATAAAAACAAATATACAAATTTTAAAACACAAAAACAATTTAAAAACACAATTAAAAATAAAAAAAAAACAATTTAAAAACACATGCTAAAATGCTTGGGAGAAGAGGAAAGTCTTGACCTGGCACCGAAAAGATAACAGTGTTGGTGTGAGGAGCACCTTGTCAGGGAGTTCATTCCATAATTTGGGGGGCACCACTGAGAAGGCCCTCTCCCTTGCTGCCATCCTTCGAGCTTGCCTTGGAGTAGGCACCCGAAGGAGGGCCTTAGATGTTGAGCGTAATGACAACAGTGGAGTCCCAGCAGGTCATGTTGGAGCCAGTTCACACACTGATGAAACTGGCCATCTGATCTGCATGATGGCACCAAGGCCCATATGCCTGATCACTGCTGCTTGCATGATGTAATGTGGGTGACTTGTCTGGTCCATCAATATGTCTGATCCTCTATAATCCTTCCAGCACAAAAAAGGAGGTGGAACGATTGTGAAGATTGGATGTACTTGCGTAGCACTCTCATGACATCATAGTGGCAGGTAAGTACAGATAGGCCTGTGTCTCATGACATGCACAGGTAGGGGTGTGGAGGGGAGCGCTGGTTTTTTCAATTGTGAACAATCAGCCCTTGGTCTGCTTCCAGGAGTCCAATTCACCTCACACATCTGATATTTAGGTGCACTGCTCAACAAACAAACCGTGCTGCAAATAGATCAGCCTCTCTAGCAATTACACTAAAATCCTCTGGCTGTTTTCTAGACAGCTGGGACTTTGTCTTCCTAGAGGATGATTGCAACACCAGCTCTTCTCTCCCACTGTCTGACTCCAATCTGCTGACATGACACAATTCCAGATATGTAGAATATCTACAGAAGCAGTACTCTAATCACACTACCTAGAATGATCAACGTGTGGCTGCAAACCTAAGCATACTTATTTGGGTGGGAGTAAATATTTTTCAACCAGTGTAGGCTTAATTTGAGTAACCCAGGATTGGGGTATATACTTCACTGAACCCCTCACTCTCCCTTACTACAGGTCCCGTTTGTAGAAAAGGATCAACAAAATGTCCTCTTGTGAATAACATGGAGAAGGAGGGATAGCATCTGCTTGTGTGGTTCTGTTTGGACCAGGAACCTCTCTGTGTCTCTTCTGATACATTGTAAGACGGGAGGGGATTGCTTTTAGGGTGGCCAGGTGCAAAATAAAACCAGGGATTCTGTGCCTTCAACAGTTGTATAGAAGAGGAAATTTCAGCAGGTGTAGTTTGTGATTGCCCCTGGGTCCCCTACTTACGTAGTTTTTCTTTTACTTTGCTGGTGTCTCCGTTAGGGCTATCCTGTTACATTTGCAAATATTTTGATCTTGTTCCTGTGCATGTATCCTGTGCAAAGGAGCTTGGAGGAGGTGGAGAACAGGGGTGGAGAAATGAAGGCCCAGCGGCCGGATGTGGCGCTCCAGGCCACTCTGTCTGGCCCTCAGGATGCTTCCTAGTCCATATCCCTTATTCCCACCTACAGCAAAGGGCCCTGCTCTGTGCCTTCTTTGAATGTTTTTACCTGACTGGAATGTGTCCTTGAACTGTGACAATGCCTCTTGTTTGCCTGGATGAAGGACAGAGTGATGTGTAGGGTGTGTGGGTGTAAGATGTAAAAACCTCTGGCTTTTACTGTACAAAGGTTAGAGTCATACCTGTCGCTCCACCCACTTTTGCCTCTGGCCCTGCCTACCACTGGCATGTGTCCCCTCCTGAAGGTTGGCCATGAGGGTATGCAGCCCTTGGGGTAAAAAAAGGTTCCATACACCCCGGAGCAGAATGAGGCAGAGTAAGAGGTAAAGCTCACATAGTGGTGGTGGGGATGCCAACATCCACTCCATATACAAAAAAGCAGTGGGAAGAGAGAAGGAGAGCTGAATTTTGAATAAACCTTTCCATATATTTCTCAGTGGTTTCCATATGTGAATCTGTTTCTTGTCAATCTACCTTGCCAACAAAGAATCTGTGTTTTGTTTTTGTTTTTTAAAGTGTAGCAGCTATATAATGACCATCAAAAGAATTCAGGTCTTCAGCACCGGCGAGTCAGGCTTGGCATATAACCCAGCAGCTCCAACTGTGCATGTCTGGGGGATGGGATGGAAGAAAGGAATTAATGTAGTGACATAAACATGGGAAATCAAAAACCCTGAGCATCCAAGGCATAGTCTGCTTCATCCTCAACAAAAAAATTTTCTGAAAAGCCAAAAGTGCATTTAAAAAATATCAACAGAATGTTATCACCAACACAGTCAGCCTTGACAAGCAAAGCAAACAAAGACCTCAAATGTAGAGATCCCAGCCTATCAAATTATCATTGGGTTCCTCCAGTTCACTTAGAACTACTAAATTAAAGGCTTATATGTGTGCTTTGCCCCTCATCCCTCCTGGTTTATATAATAGTGTTGCGCACCTCCCCAATCTCCGAGCGGTGAGATTCCAGGGGTCCCTGCACTCATCCAGGGTTTGGTTTCCTTTGGGAAGAAGGTCAGCAGAGACTGTGGTGTCTTTATGAAATATGGTTTATTTATTTACACACATTCTAAGCTGAGCTTAGGATGGAGGGGATCAAGGCATCGTTGTTGTTGTTATGTGCCTCCAAGTCAACTACGATTTATGGTGACCCTATGAATCAGCGACCTCCAAGAGCATCTGTCATGAACCACCCTGTTCAGATCTTTTAAGTTCAGGTCTGTGGCTTCCTTTATGGAATCAATCCATCTCTTGTTTGGCCTTCCTCTTTTTCTACTCCCTGCTATTTGTCCCAGTGTTATTATCTTTTCTAAAGTATCATGTCTTCTCATTATGTGTCCAAAGTATGATAACCTCAGTTTAATCATTTTAGCTTCTAGTGATAGTTCTGGTTTAATTTGTTCTAACACCCAATTATTTGTCTTTTTCGCAGTCCATGGTATGCGCAAAGCTCTCCTCCAACACCACATTTCAAATGAGTTGATTTTTCTCTTATCCGCTTTTTTCACGGTCCAACTTTCACATCCACATATAGAGATCGGAAATACCATGATCTGAATGATCCTGACTTTAGTGTGCAGTGATACATCTTTGCATTTGAGGACCTTTTCTAGTTCTCTCATAGCTGCCCTCCTCAGTCCTAGCCTTCTTCTGATTTCTTGACTATTGTCTCCATTTTCGTTAATGACTGTGCCAAGGTATTGATAATCCTTGACAAGTTCAATGTCCTCATTGTCAACTGTAAAGTCACATAAATCTTCTGTTGTCATTACTTTAGTCTTCTTGATGCTCAGCTGTAGTCCTGCTTTTGTGCTTTCCTCTTTAACTTTCATCAGCATTCATTTCAAATCATTACTGGTTTCTGCTAGTAGTATGGTATTGTCTGCATATCTTAAATTCTTGATATTTCTCCCTCCAGTTTTCACACTTTCTTCATCTTGGTCCAATCCTGCTTTCCGTATGATACCTTCTGCATATAGATTAAATAAATAGGGTGATAAAATACACCCCTGTCTCACATCCTTTCCGATGGGGAACCAATTGGTTTCTCCATATTCTGTTCTTACAGTACCCTCTTGTGCAGAGTATAGGCTGCGCATCAGGACAATCAGATGCTGTGGCACCCCCATTTCTTTTAAAGCATTCCATAGTTTTTCATGATCTACACAGTCAAAGGTTTTGCTGTAATCTATAAAGCACAGGGTGATTTTCTTCTGAAATTCCTTGGTCCATTCCATTATCCAATGTATGTTTGCGATATGATCTGTGGTGCCTCTTCCCTTTCTAAATCCAGCTTGGACTTCTGTCATTTCTCACTCCATATATGGTAAGAGCCTTTGTTGTAGAATCTTGAGCATTACATTACTTGCTTGGGATATTAAGGCAATTGTTCGATAATTACTGCATTTCCTGGAATTCCCTTTCTTTGGAATTGGGATGTATATGGAAAGCTTCCAGTCTGTGGGCCATAGTTTAGTTTTCCATATTTCCTGACAGATTTTTGTCAAAATTTGGACAGATTCCGTTACAGTAGATTGTAGCAACTCTATTAGTATGCCATCCAGCTTTCCCATCAGTGTTACAGGAGGCATCGTAAAGCCACGGTGCAGAGAGACAGCCGATCTGCCTGCCTCCAGTTCCTAGCTTTTCTCCAGCCACACTCTCTACACAAGCCTCTCCTAGGCGCCAGGAGGGGGGGAGGCTCTCCTGAAGAGTTTCAATGACAAAAGGGTCTTTCTGGCCCATTCACCAGTTGCTGGGCACCTGAAAGACCCATTAGCAAACTGGCCACTATTAGCTTAACAAAAGAAACTCATCTGGCCAGCAGAGCCAGCCCCTCACCCCAAGGCACAAGATTCCAAATCAGAGGCTGGAAGGGGACCCACAGGAATCATCCATTCCAACCCCCAAACTCACAACAATACATAGAAAGATATAACATTAGAGGGTTGGGGACCATCTGGAGCAGATTTTGGGGATACATGGGGAAAGGAGAGGAAGGGAAAGATCCACTGCATGAGCAGAACTGTGCTCGTGCAGTGTTAGATACAACCCTGTCATTTTTTAAAAGTCAACACAAACTGTGGTGCCCTCCAGACATTATTGAACTACAACTTCCATTACCTCTGACCATTGGCCATGCTGGGCTGATGGGTGGTAGAAGCCCACAAACAGCATCTGGAGTGCATTACTTTGGCTATCCCTGCCTCACACCTTCAAGCCTTTTTATTAAGCAGGTAAGTAATTAGCATTTTTGCAGTTGCCTGGCAACTAGAGTTTGACACTAGATATTCCTCACAGTTATGAAAGGTGATGAATTCAAATTACTATGAAGTTCCACCCTCACCACCCCCAGTTCTCAGCATGTTTACATTTTGTAGACAGAAGTTAATTTGTTATCTTTTCGGCGCCAGGTAAAGACCTACCTCTTGGCCCAGGCATTTAAAAAATTTTAAAATTTGAATTTAAAATTGAAAATTTTTAATTATGTTTTATTGTGTACTGTATTTACATTGTATTTAATATATTTACTTGTATTTTAACCTGTTTTATTATGCTGTACACCGCCCTGGGAGCTTATTGCTATAGGGCGGTCTAAAAATGTAATAAAATAAATAAATAAATAAATAAATAAATAAATAAATTTTGCAGGAAGTTTTACTCCAAAACATAAATCTTAAGTCTTTTTTTAAAAAAAGATGCTTATTACAGTTAAGTATAAGTTTGCCAGATTCAATATTGTCACCCACTTAGGCCTGAAGATGGATAGGCATCATGGAGGAAGACAGGCCATAGTCTGAAGATAGGTTGAAGACAGGCTGTAGAACACACACAGAGAAAACTAGATTATTTGTCTTCTGGTGGGTCAGGACCAACTGGTGGGTTGCATCCTGACCTAAGTTAGGTCACAGCAGCAACACTACCACTGTGAAAACACATGGTGTAAAATTAAACAGTAGCCCCGAAATGCATCTTTGGACTAAAGGTGGGTCTTTGGCCTGAAATAGTTGAGGACTGTTGAAACAGATGGCTTTCCCTGAAACAAATTGCCCAGACTGCTAGAAATATCAAGGCTGCTTAATATTCTTTGGTGGCACTGGATTGCCATGGCTAACTAGGCCAGGAGGTTTATGGGCTCCAGCGTGGAACTGCCTTTAGGCACAGTGACACGGGTAACAAGGAACCACTGTCTGATCCTTGCAGAGTTTCAGGCTCATACCTAACAAAAACTATGCTTTAGGGATTGTTTTTCCCTAAGACCACCAAACCCAAAAGCATCCATAATACAGAACAATTTTTGATTAGGCAAATAAAACTCTTCTAGAATTAGCCAGAAGTTACTTGAGAACGCTTTCCCAAGTTTCTTTTTAGCTCTGTCGTGCCATGTGCTCTCCCATCCCCATCACACCACATCCCATCCTTCGTACTGAGAAAGATAGTGCTTTGGGAAGGGGGGAGGGTTTGAAGTGGTAACTAGAGATGACTGCAATGAAACAGGCACCCTGCAAAGTAGGCGCATTCCATCCAAAGGTGGACCCCATGGTCCACAGCAGCAAACCTTGTGGATTATGGTTGGGATGGGGGAGAAATTTGATTCAGTTTGCATTTCTACCGGCAACCTTACCTAATTTGCACTCTCTGAAGCAATACTTGAACTGAAACACAGCTATCTTTCAAAATTCACACTTCTCCAAATTCTGTAATGCCCACCTCTACCAAAGTAATGTCTACAAAATGCACATGCTAGGTAGGGTAAAGTGTGCATATAAGTGCATATATTAGTGAAAATAACATACCAAATGCATTTCATTAGGGGAAATTGCTTTGCAAAAAGGTGTATAGTAGAGCAAAATTACATACAAAACTGTGTATATTAAGAGAAATTCACACTTTTTCTTGGGAGTTTTCTTTTAAAAAATCAAACTGATATGGAAATGAGAGCTGAACATATGACTGGAAAAATGAGAAACTGATTTTGCTCATCCCTACTTAAGAGTCACCATTGACTTATGGGTAAAATGGCATTTAGAGCAAATGTAGAGGCTCATACTTGGACAAAACTCAAAGAATTTCAAAGTTCCTCCTTGGGCAAAACATCTGAGAAATTTCAAGATAAGCTAAAATATAAGAGTTGAATTTCTCAGGAGAGTTCTGCAGATCCCATGCTACTATATGCACAACAAGAGCATAGTATCCCTTTCTTATTCCAACAAAGAAATTAAAATTAGTAGGTTTAAGCAGCACTCCTACTATTGCCACACAATCTTTTATTATTGCCACAGTCTTGCCCAGAGAAACATCTGTCTGCAAATGTGTTCAAATAGACCATGATGGACTATATTGTTCTTTCTTGTGATCTTATCAACAGTTGTGGGAGGTGTTGTGAAATATAGACTCCTAGCTGGAGGCCGCTTCAGTGTGTTAATATTGTAATGAACTTTCCCAGGACTTGCAAGCAAATGTCAAATGGAATTGGTTCTCCCATCGAGATGGAAGTATGGAGATTGTGATAGATTATATAGTTTGTGGATTATATGTGCCAACCAGAAGCTCCACCATTTCTGTGATCAGTCTGATCACCAGCATTGTGAGATTTCCAGCTTTGCTGGGCAAGTTACACAGAATGCTGTCTACAAAGCCAAGGGTAGAGGCACACTTCTGCACAGCCTCTCATGACTCAGATTTAATTTTAAAAAGTAGTTCTGAGCGTCATCAACGTACTGATGACACTGTGCCCCAAACCTCCCAATGACTGCTCACAATGGTTTCATATAGATGTTAAATGGCATTGGAGACAAAATAGTGCCTTGTGGCATTCCACAGCTAAGCTGCCAAGATGTAGACATGTATTTTCTGGTACTCATCATGCAAGTAGGAGTGGAACTACTGTAAAACAGTGCCTCCAACTCCCAACCCATGGAGACAGTCCAGGAAGATACTATGGTCAATGGTATCAAGAGCTGCTGAAAGATCCAACAGCGACAATAGGGTTCCACTCCCCCTATCTCTCCCTCAAAGGAGGTCATCTGTCAGGATGACCAGGGGCAATTCTGTCCCAAATCCAGGCCTGAACCCAGACTAGAATGGGTCCAGATAATCTGTTTTCTCTAAAAGTGCTTGCAGCTGAACCACCACCACCCTCTCAAGCACCTTAACCCAAAAGGGGTAACATGGCTGTTCTTCTGGACCCCATACAAATATATATTTTAGTCTGATGGTGGCGTGGGTGAGTGGAATATTTAGTCCTTGCAATGATGCTGTTATTTATTCTACCAAATGATGCTAATGTTTATACCTTATGGAGGAAAATGCATATGCAGCACATCTGAGGACAGAATGCAAGACATGATTCATATATCTTCCAAATTATAAATGTAATTAAATCTTTCCAAAGTACAATACATTACAGAAAATTGACTCATTAAATATGATGCATCTGAGCTCCAGACTTCTCTTAATGTTATAAACTGAGCTTGAGAGCTTTGCTGTGCTGTTAGCTCAATGAGATGCATATTAACTCCTACATTTTTGTAATGATTCCTGTTTTGATGGAGCTGTTTGCACACGGTCCATTGTGCAGCAGAAACGAACCTAACAGCAGTAGCTATGAATAAACTCAGGACGAAGCCACATAGGGCAAGAAGCTGAGGGACCCTTTGCTGCAGCTTTTCTGAAGATGCCTTAATGATATCCCTGATTTGATTCAGAAGTCTTCTGATTTCATGGATGCAAGACTACCTCTTTCAGATGGCCGATGGCTGCTGTGGGGGCATTGTAGTGCTATATTGCTTCTCCTGCCACTATTGATTATATTGTTCTTATTTATGGTTTTGTTAATATCTTACTGTTATATTGTTGCTTTATTTTATTGGAAGACACTTTCAGATTGGAGAAACAGTGTTTTAAATAACAGTGCAATCCTCATCAAGTCTCCTCACAAGTAAGTCCTACTGAATTCAGTGGGGCTTACTCCCAGGTAAGTGGGGTTAGGTTTGGAGCCAGGCAGAGAGCTTCGGCTATGGGGCGGTATACAAATGTAATAAATAAATAAATAATATGTGAAAGTGCTCTAAGACAAAACACAAACTTCCACAGGAATTTCATGCTGCAAAGGAGCATGTGGAAAGATACTAATAGAGAAATTAACAGTACACATAACTATCTCAGAAAGAAAGACTCAAGAATGGAAATATTCTTCCATGGAAGGCTTAGAGGCCACACCAGTCAGGAAGCTATACAAGAACTTTGTCATCTCTCTTTATTAAAAACAGAACAGTTGTTGAAGCTCTCTTTGATAGAAGTCTGCCCAGTGCCACCTAGTGACTGAACGACACTATCCCCACAGACTCCATAAGGATTCTCCTCAGTTTTGCAACCTCCTCCTACCAATAGTTTCTAGGCATAGTCATTCAAGAAGAATAAAAGATCATCAAGAATTAGCTTTTATGGGAATATTTCAGACCTCTACCCTGAATTTTCAGCTCTCATTTAGGCAACAATTCTATACATGATTATTAAGGAATAAAAACTTTGAAACAGATATGCATAGAATTGCACAATAAGTTCCTGTCCATTCTACTTAAGGAGATATAAGGGAAAGCATACAGGCAGAATTTTACCAAACTGAATAGAAGTAATACAATTAAGTAGCTTTAAATATATCAGAGGCCCTTCTGCAATGATTCACTACCTCTATCCAGCCCTGTAGCCATCCTTCCTTGTTAGGTGGGGCAGCCGCATTTCTAGGTGGGGCGTAGTGCCAGCCAATCCCCACACACACACACACACACACGTGTGCGTGCACGCACACACACACTGGTGGAGATGATGTGAGGTCCAGACCAGGGGAAAGGAAAAGCAGTGAACTTCCCCCTCACTGCTCTTGTATGCAGAGAGTGTGTTAACTTATATAATGGGCTACATAAAGGTCAAGTTAACAGAAAAAAATAGTATGAACACCAGGAATTAAATGACTGGCATATCCCTGTCCAGAGAATAGCATAGCTTTGTCACCAGCTAAAACTAATGGAAGGCATTCCGCGTCCCCAAGGCTTCTTGTGCCTTAATTGACAGTACTGGATCCAGAAGTACCCCCATGATAATATAAATTAGCGCATTCAGATTTTATCCAGATGTGTTTCCTCCCCCCCCCTTTTTTTGGTGATGTATTTCCTTTTTTGGCAACGTGCAAGCAGTGCATACTACTGTTTGCCTAATCTTTTATATTCAAAATGGAATACCACTACTAAAGTAATATGAAACACAATTATCACCGGTTTCATCCTAACTTCTGCAACTGTTTCCCTAGGAGATAGTCTCAGGCATGTATAATCATTGCATCTCTTCTTTGAGCTTTTGGATTACCTCCCTGAAGAGATACGCCTGGTGCCTTCGCTGCTTTCTTTCAGGCGCCAGGTTAAGACCTGGTTATGCTTCCAGGCATTTTAATGTTTTAATGTTTTATATCCTATGTTGTATTCTGTTGATTGTGTGAATTATTTGTTATCTGATTTTATTGTAATATTCCTGTATTTTATCCTGTTTTGTACACCGCCCAGAGAGCTATTAGCTATGGGCGGTTTATAAATGAAACGAAATAAATAAAATAAATAAATAAATAAACCCCACCTGAGGTCAAAGAGATTCAGAATGGCTGCTTGAGCTCAAGGCCTGTCATGCCTTATTGGAAGGATTCAGTTTACCTTAATGGGCTGAACAATATAGCAATGCTATTGGAGTCAATTTCCCATGGTTTCATCTAATGGCACTGCAGAAACTTTTAAAGGCTTGCAGCTATTACACAGAGGGAGCTGATCATGTGGATCTTCCTTCCTGCATGTTTATAGGTCTTCAAATATTGCTGCCGCAGCAGCTCTACAAGGTGGTAGCATAAAAACAGCTCCTGAGTGAGGTCCTACTGCAAAGTTGGAAAAAAAGGCCTCGTATAGTAATTTCTGATGGAGGGGTAGGGAATATGTAAATCTTGCTCATCCCAACAGCATCTGAAGGGACAGTTCCCCAAGGCTGGTCCTTCTGGCCCTTTCACTGCTTGCTTTTAGATGGACAGTGAACTTATTTTAAGTTTATATAGATTATCATCCTTAGATTGTTTTAGGCTTCTGCTCCCTTTCTACATAGCAACCCTATGTCAGCTCAGAAGTAAATCCCACTGAATGTATATTGCAAATTCATATAAGAAACTGTAAAACAATGAAACCATTTCTTCAACACTCTACAACATAATGTAATTCCTGACATCAAGTATATCAAGTAGTGGGTACTTAGACATTTCTGGTGAGATTTAACAACTGCTAAAGCAAACTTTTGCTGCATTTACTATGACCTTTTTGTTATTATTTGGTAATAAACAATTTCCTTTTTTTTTTTTTCAATAATTTTTATTCAGATTTTCATAAAACATACAAAACAAAATCATAAAACATTCAAAGACAAAAAACAAAATCAAAAATAGTTAAACAAAAAGAAAAAAAGAAAAAAAAAACAAAAATAAAAAATAAAGAGTAAAATATTGACTTCCCATTTGTCAAAGATCAAATCAGTTATAAGTCTATAATATATAACAATCCTGTCTCTTAAGTCATATTATAAAATCACTTTCCTCCAATAGTTATCTTACTTAATCATCAAATCTCATAAACATTACTTTATTCTTTCCACAAAAAGTCAAAGAGAGGTTTCAATTCTTTAAGAAATATATCTATCAATTTTTTTTTCCAGATAAGCATATCGATTAATCCATCTCATTACTAATTATGATAATCTTATTGTCATAACCATAGTCAAAATAAACATTTCAATTAATCCATCACATCAGAATCTGTTAGGTTCAGTAATTTCAGTAGCCATTGTTCTATTATCTCTATTAGTTCCATTTTCCATCTTCCATCTTCAGTAGTCTTGTTAAGTCCAGTAATTTCAATATCCAATCTTCCATTATCAGTATTCCATAATAATCTTGCTGTCAAAGCCATAGTCATATAGTAAGAGTCTGATGGGAATTACCTCTATCCCAAATATTTTCTTGCCATCCATTCTGAATAGGTTGCTGAAATACTGCTGTAAAATCATATCTCTGTTCTTTTTTTCAAAATACACTGGGTCATCTCTTAAAAGTTTTTCCATTGTCACATGGCTGCAGTTAATTCCATAGATTTTCTCTATATTGGGCTCCATCACATCATTCCAGTCCAGAAGATAATCCATGCCATTGATAACTTTATCTCTAGAATCTTCATTAATTTCTTCAGAGATAACATTGAGTTCCAAACAATAGATTTTATTTCTAAAGTCCATAGACTCCAAATCTTGTTCCTGTTCCACGTTTGTTCCAATCTCCGGGATCTCCTCTCTCACAGGGACCCCTATTCCAGTCTCCAGGGTCTCCTCTCTCACAGGGACCCCTGTTCCAATCTCCGGGGTCTCCTCTCTCACAGGGACCCCTTCCAGGGTCACCTCTCTCACAGGGACCCTTATATCTTTAATCTCCTGCTTCATTTTACTCAATTCAATTTTCGTTATCTCAATCTCATCCATTATTTTCTGAAACATAGTTATTTCCAGATTCTCAGCCACTTTCTTAATTGCCATTTTAAAAGAAAAATATAGGAAAACCACTTCTTATTTCAGCAACAATTGGGTTAATACTCCAAACTTGGTGACATCACAGTATAAACAGAGCAGACAGCCTTATCTCTCCAATAGTTAAGTAAACAAAATGCAGTTCCCAGGATCGAAACAATTAATGGCAATCGTCAAGAAACAGATTCGTCAAAATAAAATAGACCAAAAAGAGAGTAGTCTCAAAACAGTATAATATTTTTCAAAATAAAAATCTGGAATAGAAATCCCTCTTCTGTGTATATCTTTAGAATGCAAATCCAGGACAGCTTTTTGCAACAAAAACAGAGATAAGCTATTAATTAGTGCGTAGCAGAGAGAAGTTACGGCTCCCCAGTGAGATGTCAAAAACCGATCAATCTGGCAAATCTCTTTTAAACAGCAACAATTTAAGTCAAGTAAAAGAAAAATATAGAAAGAAGGGTGCTTGCCTGTTAGTGCGTTCTCTCTTAGAAGATAAGATGAACGTTCGCTTTAACAGATAGAGCTTGCTGTTGAAAATCCGTCCCACCTTCGTCGGCTGGACCTCGTCCCATAAATTAATGAGATCTGGTCGTCCCAACAAAAATAGGCTTTGAGGTTAATCTCTTCGTTTCTCCCTACCCGGGAGAAGTTTAATCAGTCAAAAAAAAAAGAAAAAACTGACTGATATATCTGAATAAGCTTCTTTTGAGGCAGGAGCCCGTCTCAAAAGCAGGCACAGGCTAAGTCACCCTTCCCGGAAGTCGGTAATAAACAATTTCCATTGACAGTAACTGAAATCTACATTGTGTAAAGGTTCTGTCTGGTGAGATCTTTCTTAAGTGCCAAGGTTCATGGTGCAATCCTATAAATGTCTGCTCAGACGACCCAGTGCAACCCTACAAGCATGAGCAGAACTGAAGCCTCAAGCTAATATCTATATTTGAGCCTAGTATTCTATGATGCTAGCATGCTCTTGGAGACAAGTGATAAATCAATTAGAAATGGATAAGTACATTGTAGACCCACATTTTAAATTCTTTTTTTTCTTTTTTTGTAGCAGGAGGCTATCAACAACCCATTAAGAACTCCATGGAAATGCCACAAGCAGCTTATAATTGCTTTACAGCAGGGATGGGCAACTTGTGACCCTCCAGATGTTATTGGACTATAATTCGCATTAGCCTCAGCCAGCACAGACAATGATCAGCGATGATGGGAGTTATAGTTAGACAACATCTGAAGAACCACAGATTCCCCACCCCTACTTTAAACTATTTGGCCAAGAGGTTTGCTGAGCAGTGTTGCTGCTGTTTGTCCTAGTACATCTTGGGCGACCTATCATCAGGCACTGATAGTGCACAAATAGATGCAACTAATCAGAAATCAGCCCCACTGAGCTTAATTTAGTCCCAGGTAAGTATGTATAAGATTGCAGCCTTAAACTGCAATCCTATACACAGTTACTTGGGAGCAGGTCCTGCTGAGGTCAGCAAGACTAACAGAGCAATCCCACATCAAGAAAGCTGGTGGGGTTGCGCCAGCTGAGCCAGGATGATGGATTTATGCCAGCATAGCCCAGCTGAGCCATACCGATCTGGCTCAGCTGGAGATCTGCCATACCCTCACTCTGTTCAGCCCAGTGGATCTAGGTGTAGGATTGAGCTCTCAATGTC
The DNA here is from genome assembly GCF_030035675.1 of Rhineura floridana. Classification (NCBI taxonomy): domain Eukaryota; kingdom Metazoa; phylum Chordata; class Lepidosauria; order Squamata; family Rhineuridae; genus Rhineura; species Rhineura floridana. The sequence goes on along the minus strand of NC_084482.1, from coordinate 36,287,557 downwards.
TGAGTAGACATGCATACAATTACAATGTGGTTGGAAATACTAGGCATGCATACAGATGCACTACAGGTACAATTTAAGCTAGTGGTTGAAAATGCTATCAATTCTTTTTTTGGGGTGGGTGGGTAAATCATACTAAAATTAATGGGTAATTTCCAATAAGTAATATTCAGAGTAGACCCACTGAAATAGATTCAAGTTACTTATGTCCATTGATTCCTTTCTGAGATTTCTAATGTTGGATATCACCCAATGAGGTTAAAGGTTGCATAATTTGGACCTATTATTATTAGTATTAGTATTAGTAGTATTAGTATTAGTATTAGTATTAGTATTAGTATTAGTATTAGTATTAGTATTAGTATTAACATTTATATACCGTCCCATAGCCAAAGCTCTCTGGGCAGTTTACAAAAATTAAAAACATTAAACATTAAAAACAAATATACAATTTTAAAAAACACACAAAGTTTAAAACCAAGAAGCACAGCTAAGTGCTTCTATGAGTGTGACTTTTAACATATGTTGGTGATCCGTTCAGATGTCACTTTGAAACCAGGTTATTTTTACAGGGCATTTATTAAAGCTTGCATTTTTAAATACTGCTTTATTTTTTATATAGATCTGTGGTTTAAATATGTGTGTGTATGTGTTCCCTTCCATTCATTTGGTCTGTTAAAATATTTTAAAAGTGCTGCCAGGACCGCCTATTTCTCAGCCTTCTAGGGAATAGTGGCACATTGGCAAGGAGCCTTCCTCCGAGAGAGCTGTTCTCTTGTGTATTCATTTCCATGCTTTCTGTTTGTTTTGTATGCTGTAGCATAACTACTAATTTGTCCAGCTAATTAACTTAACTAGTATTTTGGGATGTGAATGAAAACTCATTAGGAGCAGAGCTTGCCGAGAGGGTGGAGATAACATGCCATATTACAATACGACATGTAACAGTTGTAGCCGTTCCACATTCAATTGTATTAGCCCAATAAATGGTTCAGAAACACTATGAGGCTGCAGTCCCATGCATGCTTACCTGGAGGTAGGGGGTAGGGGAGCAATTTTATTCTATTCATATTTAAAGATGAACCTACCTCATTCACAATTAACCAAAACAATAAGGAAGCCAAAACACAGAGTTCCTTTTGATATCCGTACTTCTCCAAATTTTTCAGTGCAGTTCTCCAGCCAAGTAACGTTCACAAACATGCATTTGGTGGGGGTAAAGTATCCCTAAAAATGCGTGTGTCCATAAAAATAACATACAGAAATGCATAATTTCAGGGAAATTGCCTTGCAAAAGTGTGTACATTAGACAACATTGCATACAAAAATATGTATATTAGGAGAAATTCACACTAAATGCTGATGAATTTCATGAGAACTTTTTTTAAAAAAAATCACAAACTGATGTGGAAATGGAGAGAACTGAATTTAAGCCTGGAAAAATGAGAAACTGAAATTGACAGATTCACCCACCCCTACCTGGAGCTAAGCCTCATTGAACTCAGTGAAACTTGTGCCTGAACATATATGCATGGGAACTGAGCTGTACGTTTGGAATTCTAAACACACTTGTTAGGGAGTAAGCCCCATTGCCCACAATAGAACTCACCTCTGAGTACCTGGGATCACACATACAGCTGGAGCCCTTTTAAAAATGGTTGTTGCTGGCTTATCTAATACTTTGTATTAAAGTATAGCTCAAAATTATTACAAACGGAGCTAAATAGTAAGTTATGAAAAGTTGTTAAGCCTCTGGGATTCAGGTTTAAAGGGTTTATTAGAGACATTCCTCCTATGCCTGCTATGCTATGTTTGGCTTCTAGAGGTAAGATGGCTGCAAAGAGATCTATGAACACATATCATAGTATCATAGAATCATAGAATAGTAGAGTTGGAAGGGGCCTAGAAGGCCATCATGTCCAACCCCCTGTTCAATGTAGGAATCCAAATCAAAGCATAGCTGACAGGTGGCTGTCCAGCTGTCTCTTGAATGCCTCCAGTGTTGGAGAGCCCACCACTTCCCTAGGTCATTGGTTCCATTGTTGTACCTCTCTAAAAGTTACGAAGTTTTTCCTGATGTTCAGCCAAAATCTGGCTTCCTGTAACTTGAGCAGTTTAAGAACATACCTATAGCCCACAGATATTTCTATCAAACTTTAAAAAGCAGGGAAATTGGGCAGCTCTAGTGAAAGCACCAGGGGAGCAGGAGACCTGACCTCCTCTCTGAGATATTGGACTGCCCTACAAATCTGTCAAAATGCAAACACCATTTGAGTTGGTCTTTCACAGTCCAATCCACTTCCTGTGTAGCTTGGAAGAATTTGGTAAGGTGCTTCTGAGCATATGGTGAGTGGTGGCAACACCTGCAATCAGCCCAAATAACAGAAACAATACATGTGCTTTGCTGATCTTGTTTTAGCAGGGAGGAAGCAACAGTATTAAGACAGTTGATATCATTCAGACAGTCACTTGAATGATGTTTAATTTCAGAGCAATTTTACTGAATTTTAGTAAATCATTTTCTTTTGCTTCTGTTTCTGTGAATATGTGAAGTACAGCAACTCTTTGCATAATTTACACTAAAAAAACTCCAAAAACAATTGTGGAATAATGGCACTGACTATTCTGCAGAACAGTCTCCAATGGACATGAGGAGCGTCTCAATTTGCACAAGATAAAACAGTGGGAGGTGAAATATATTCTAGCAAATTTCTAAGTGTGCTCTATGTTTTTAACTGGCCGTGCCCACCATTCCTTAAACATAGCAGGCTGAACACCATTCCTTAAATGTTTTTATATTGAGTGTACTATATATTTTCTTACTGTACATTGCCCAGAGTGGAGGGTCAACCTGCCGGATGGGCATCTAATAAATCTAATAAATAAATAAATAAATAAAACAGCAGGCTGATTTAAACATAGCAGGTTGAACACATGCATCTTGGGCAGGCCAACTTTTTTTCCCCAACAGCTAGAGTAATTGCTTAAGTAGCAACATACTGTAATCAGTCTGATTTTACATCTACTGCAGTTTCAGATTCAACTGTTAATGCACCCAAAATAGAAATAGAACATAAACTCCCATTTGAAACACAAAAGGCTGTCTGCACCATCTTATGACATTGACCAACAAAAAGGCTTTGAAATTAATAAAAATAATTTGACAGATTTCTAGGATGAATAATGAGAGAAATATAATTTTCTAGGTTTGATTCTCTGTAGAAGCAGTAGTAACACAGGAAAGGAGCAAAATAAGAACACCAACAAACATACAAAAATGTAATTCTCCATCTTTGGAGATGTAGTCCTGATTACAGGTGTGGTCCCCACTCACCATATGCTCAGAGGCATATGTTACCAAATTCTTCCAAGCTACACAAGAAGTGGATTGGACTATGAAAGACCAACCCAGATTGTGCTTGCATTTTTACAAATTTGCAGAGCAGTACAATATCTCAGAGAGGTCAAGTTTCCTGCTCCCCTGGTGCATTTACTGTAGCTGCCCGATTTCTCTGCTTTTTAAAGTTTGATATAAATATCTGTTGGCTATAGGTAAGTTCGTAAACTGCAAGGGGTTTTTTTGCCTATTAGAGAATATGCGACTGTACTTAATACTGTAACATACCATCATCAGTGAATGTGGATAAGAACATCAGAAAAGCCTGCTGGTTCAGGTCAGTGGTCCATCTAGTCCAGCACCCTGTTCTTACAGTAGCCAACCAGATGCCCATGGGAAGCCCACAAACAGGACTTGAGTACAAGAGCACTCTCCCCTCCTGCAGCTTCCAGCAACTGGTTTTCAGAAACATACTGCCTCTGATTGTGGAGGCAGAGCATAGCCATCATGGCTAGTAGCATTGATAGCCATATCCTCCCTGAATTTGTCTAATCTTTTAAAGCCATCCAAGTTAGTGGCCATCACTGTCTTTTGTAGGAGCAAATTCTACAGTTTAACTATGTGCTGTGTGAATCTTTGGTCTGTCCTGGATCTTCTAACATTCAGCTTTATTGAATGCCCATGAGTTCTAGTGTTATGAGAGAGGGAGAAAAACTTTTCTCTATTTACTTTTTCCATGCCATGCATAATTTTATACGCTTCCTTCATGTCACCTCTGACTTGCTTTTAGATTAGGCCCATACAACTGTTACTCATCAACCCCAATGCAAATATGGTGGCCTAAGAGATTGTCAGTAAAGCTCCTGTTGTTTTGCTGTTGCCCATCTGGGCTTTATTTGGCTTTGTATGTCATATTTGTGTGTGGGTGCTTTTAGATTTTCAATGACCCCTAGAGCCCTGAAAAACACATGTATCCTTCAGAAATATAACATATCAAGGCAATCATGCATTTGAAAAGGAAGACCATTCTGTGATTTCATGGCTGAGGAGCTGGATTTGCTTCCAGGGCTAACTTCTTGACAATATCGGATGGTTAATTCCAGGGCAATCAACAAAATATAGATGCATGCATGAGAATTATGTGGGCTGGCACCCTAGGTAAGGAGCATTTTCAGTGCCCCTTCCATTTCAGCTTGTTCAACTTTTGCATACCTTATTTTTATTGCAATTGTAGCCCATTTTATGACTTTGATACATGAATTGTATGCATGATCTATGCTTGTTATATTAGACAGTACATATGCACAGTAGAACCTGCAGATCCATATTTATCCATGCCATATGAACAGTTGGTACTATTTGTTTCAGCAGTTGAGATAGCTTGCAACAGGCTGATGACCTAGGAAATGTGGCATCTTGCTTCAGAGAAATGGGTTTTTAATTAGATATACATATCTCAAAGATATAGATAAGCAACATGTAACTCCTTTACAAAAAACCTTAGCTGACCTTTCTTCTCTGGCAGCTCTGCCATGGGAACTGGAGTCTTGCCATTTGAACATCAGAGGGATGGTGAAGGTAAGGGAGAATGTCATGACCAAATTAGGTTTGACGCTGTCTGCCTTCTCTCAGTTGACTCAGCTGAGGCATGTCTCTGGAGACATTGCCTGCTTGCTTGAAGCAGCCGGTGTATTCTTCCTCTGGGACAGGGATGGCCAGGGTGGCCACGTGCCCGACATTACAGAGGGCCGTCCTCTATTTGGAGGGCTGTCAGAGGACAATCCTCTTTCAAGGTGCCCTCTGTTTGAAAAGCTGCCCAGCTGAAATCTGTTTTAAAGGTTTAAAAAAAGTAAGAAGGGAAAGCAAGGAGGGCCTAGAAGTTACCCATCAAAAGTCAGCACCTGTCCTGGATGGGCAGCAGACTGAGCAGGCACACAGTTCCTGGTCACAGTTTTCCCCACTATGGTGAGATGTTGTCATCGTTTGATTTAAATTATGCCAATTATTTTTAAGTGTGCATATAAATGAGCACGTGCAATTTTTTTGCACATCTGTGTCCTCTTTTGTCTTCTTTCTTGGGGTGCTTTCAGACAGCAGTTTATCCCATTTCTCTGATGATTCCTTACCTCATAATTTCATCATTTTTTGGTCTTTTACATGATGTAATGGGCAGTTCCAGAAATCCAGAATATTGTGGAAGTTAAGCATTTGTTTCGGTGATAAATGATTCCAGAAATATTGTCTACAAGCCCTAAAATCTGATAAATCACAGGAGTTTTGCGCTGTAATTTTCCTGCGATCATGCTACCATATTCATGTGATCTGCTGGGGTGCTGTATCCCAACATGCAATTTGCTCCTGCCTTTCTTTTTTTAACCTTATGAAAATTGTGCTGGCATTCCAGCACAGGTGTGGGCAGCAGTTCCCACCACAGACACCACACAAAAATGTTAGAAGCTAAAGGGAGAGAGGTTGCATGGCAATGTAGCGAGATTTTAGAACTTCTCCAGATATACAACAGCATAAATGAAAAAGAAAAGACCCATGCACACTCATGCATTGAATTATGAGGTGCAAAATTTTTAGGGTTTCTTTTTTTATATAAATGTAGACCTTGTTATCCTATTTGATCTATCATATAATTAAAGGTACTGAAAGTAATCCTTTCCCCCAGCGCTTGGGATTATACAAAGATTGTATAGAGATTATATAAACATGGGATAAATACAGGATGTTTTATAAACATTTGTACTTTGCTACTTAGCAGGAAGAACATGTTCTCAAGACTTCCCCACCTAAAGTTCTATTCATGTGCAACAAAAGACTTAAGTAAATACAATTTGGCTTTCATTACAGGCTTTCTGCTCCTCCCTCTGTGCCAGAAAATCGTTTTCCTGGTGCCTTCTTTACTGTAAAAGCAGTGGAGCATAAGTTCCATTTGTTTGCTCTTCTTGTTCATTTTGCTGTGCAGAAACACCCACTTTACTTTTATTTAAATACATGCTGCAAAAATACCACTCCCCTTCTTATAAAATCCTGCCCACTGAAACTCACCCCTTTGAAAAATGCAAGATGGCAGTTATCATGCCAACTTCGGTTGGCAGAGGGGCATTCAAGCTTTTGAGCAGCACAAAGCTCTTCACTGGACAAAGTGGGAGAATACCAGTTCCTGGATACCTGGGCAACCAGAGCTACAAATACATTTTTAGTCACTTTGATGGTAATCATTTTACAAAATGTTTTCATTTTCTAGCCCATGTAACACATGGACCACCAGACTGTTGTTTATGGTCCAAAGAAATGGATTAACTATAAATTTTAGGCTCAGGGTGTTATGTCTTTGAAGTGCCAAAGATTTAGTAAGTATTAGGTCTTCTTGATCTCTCAGCAGCTGAGAGATACTGTTGACCACAGTACCCTTCTGGAACATCTTGAGGAGGTAAGGTTGGGGGCACCGTGCTTCAGTGGTTCCACTTATACCTCCAGAGGCACTTCCAAAAAATAGTTATGGGAGGCTACTGTTCAGCACCATGAGAATCATCCTGTGGTGCTGCACAGGGTTCCATCTTGCCCCCCATGCTATCTAACATCTGTATGAAGCCACTGGGAGCAGGCATCAGGAGATTTGGAGTGAGGTGCCATCAATATGCAGATGACACCCAGCTGTACTCCTCTATTCCATCTGAATCAGGAGAGGCAGTTGAGGTGCTGAATCAGTGCTTGGAGGCAGTGATCGACTGGATGTGGGCCAATAAATTGAGGCTGAATCCTGATGAGACAGATGTGTTATATGTCTGGAATTCTCATGTCCAGGAGATAGGAAGATGGCCCGTTCTAGATGGGGTTGCTCTTTCCTTGAAGGAGCAGGTCTGCAGCCTGGGGGTACTCCTTGATCCAACATTGTCACTGGAGGTTCAAGTGGCCTCAGTGGCTGTTAGTGTCTTTTTCCAGGTCCAGCTTTACCAGCTTCATCCTCTTTTGGACAGAGAAGATTTGGCCACAGTGCTCCTTTTTTCAAGGAATACACAACCCCTTTTAGGGTCAAACTGATGTTCATCATTCAGACCTAGGGATGGGGGAGAATATCAGACAAAATCGAACCTGGTGCCGGATCCTGACTGAATTTGCTGGTATCCCTTTGGAGCGGCACTGATCTCTTGCAGCAGGCCACAGCTGTAATCGGCACGGATATTGCGGCCGCAACTGCAATTGGCAAGATTTTTTTTTCTAAATCCTCCCCCTATTTTACGTATGAGACTCACCCAAGCTACCCACCTTGCTGCACCCCGGCCTCTCTTTTGTTGCTGTCGCTCTCTCTCTCTCTCTGTGCTCAATGTGTGTGTGTGTCACTGCGTGACTGAAAAGACCAAAAAACCACATGGAACATTGTGATCTGATCATTCATTCATGGCAGCTACCTAAAAATTATGCAATGTTTTTCTCTGCCACCAAAAAACTACGTGGAATGCTGTCATTTACAGAAGTATCTATGAAAACAATTATGTAATTTTCGCAACCCGAAAAAAACCCTGCGGATCAAATCACCCCAAAACATGCACAGCAGATTGAATTGGCAAGCGCCAGAGAAAGCGGAAGTAAAACAAGAACAGACCAGTAAAGAAACAATGGACCATCAAAATACATGCAGATCAGCACCATGCAGCAAACCCCATTCCTATTCAGAACCAGTATATATGTGTATGTTTTCGTGTGCATGCGTGCATATAGGATTAACTCCCTCCCTGCATGCCACCTCGAGATTCTTATCTCCCTACCCCACCCCAGCAACAAGACAATGTTAAGTCTTGCTAACTAACTTTTGTCTTGCAGAGGAGGAAACAGAGGCAGAAATGCTACAGGACAGAAGCCAGGTATTTTGGGTGTAATATGTGATTTACAGGCAGAAACCTACATGCATGTACTCTGTGGTTCTAGCAACAGTCATGTTGTCAACTGATGGAATTACATAGTAACCTACTTTATATCAAGTCAGACCATTGATCCATCTAGCTCAGTATTCTGTGCATAGACTGCTCTCTGGAGTTTTAGAGGTGAATCTTTCCAAGCTCCTACCTGGAGATGCTAAGGATTGAAACTGGGACTTTCTGCATGCAACACATGAGTTCTACCACTGTAGCCCAAATACACAGTTAGTGTGAGATCTGCCCCTTATTTAAATATTTCCTACATTAGACAAGCTAAGACAATTTCTTAGGAAGAAACTATCCTGTAAAGAAGATATCAAATGGACAGCTGTAAAAAGCTGATGAGCAGTGAACTATGTCTAACAGCCATTTGTAACAGCTCTTAAAATGGAAAAAGTCAAATACATTATTGTTGAGGCCTTGCATATGCAAACAGATACAGTGACACACATCAGGACCTTCACAACCATTCCTAATAACAGGGCTCATCAGTTTAGAAGGGAAACATCTAATCAGAACGGAGATGTTATGTCTTAAATGGAATGTTGAATAGCTTAAATTTGAATCATTGGGAACATTCTTTTTTTAAAAAAAAAGAATAGAAAGAAGTCATACTGGAGACATGAAGGCGGTATCTTAAATATGCTTGCACTTGAACAGCCTCCATTATGTTTAAAGCCAGAGTGAGGTAACTACTTACTCCATTCCCAGTGCTTTGTAGATATGCAGAAGACGGTGCAATCCTAATATCTGTTATGCTCTCCTCAGTTCCTTGAACAGTGAGAAGACATGGGATAGTGCCATAGGATTTGGTTTTGTATAGATGAGAGTGTTGGGGACTTGTGTTAGTTTTGTAATAATTTATTTGTAAATACCGAAAAGGGGAAGCAGCATACAAATAAATGGATAATTATGACGGTATGTGAAACAATAGTGCTTTAGAGTGCAAAACACTTAATTCCCTAACATTATCTAACATCTGGTCTACACGAGCAGCAAGTGAAGTACAGTACAGTAATACCTCAGTTAATGAATACTCCACCAACCAAACTTATTTCGAGGCAGGCTTTTTTAAAGATTAAACTGACCAGCTTTGCTTTGCTATGGATAAACTTTCCAGCCTGTGCCTTTGCTTCAAGATGAAACGGACAAGCCTGTATCTTTGCTTTAAGATGAAAATGAGGAGCCTGTGTCTTTGCTTTGCTATCAATAAACTGGTCAGTACTTGCCTTTGCTTTGCTAGGGTGAAACTGACAAGTCTTTGTGTGTTTGCCATTAAAGCAATCTGGTACTTTCTCCTAGGGCTGGGGAGGGAAAGATCCAAGAGGATTCAGAGGAGAAGGAGGGGAGGGCGTGTGTGCCAGGTAGGCACCCTTTGAAGCCCCTATTGAATCTGTCCTCACCATCTATGAGCGGGTGTAGGAACCTATCGCTCTTCTTTCCATGGTATTCCTACCTCTGGTACCAAAGTTTCTGTGAAAGAAGTAATGTCCAGGAACGCATCTACTTTGTTAACTGAGGTATTACTGTAGTCAAGTCCTGAGGTCATAAAATGGATCATTTCAGACTGCAAGTGAGGGAATCACACTTGTGAATGCTCCCATACATTTTTTTTTTTTAAAAAACCTTCCCTGCAAGTAGAAAACCATCACAGAAAGGAATGGGTTCTCCCTAATGTGCTAGTTCAGTATCATCATCATCATCATGTTTTATTGATCCACTTCACCCTATCAATGTATTCATTGCCTCATTATCAAGCATGTGTACACCAGGCCTACATAACCTTTACAACAGCACCATAATAAATCAATCACTGTAATTAGCCAGTAATTTTAATTATTGTTATTAACAGCTTTTAAAGGTTTTTATGTTTTGCAATACGGAGGTATATAAAATTTTAAAAATATGTCACATTTTTCTTTTTTCTTTTATTTATTATTACATTTATAAACCACCTTTCCTTCAAGGACCTCAAGGTGGCATACATAGTTCTCCTCCCTCTCCATTTTATCCTGACAACAACCCTGTGTGGTAGGTTAGGCTAAAAGACTGAGACTGGCCCAAGATCACCCAGCAAACTTCATGGCTAAGTCGGGATTTTAACCCTGGTCTCCCAGGTCCTAGTCCAACACTCTAACCACTACACCACACTGGCTCACAAATTGCATGTGAGGAGATGAAGCTGAGAAAGAGAGATGCTTTCCTAAGGCCATCTAGTGAGTTTACTGCAGAGAAGAGATTCAAACAGGGACTTCCTAGCCATTATAATACATTTATTAGTGGACTGAGACATGAAATTAGCCTTAAGACCAGTAGTTTGCCAATATGGGGAGAGGCAAAAAAGGCTGTTGCCCTTCAACAGGCTTAGTAAAGAGTAAAGGTATCAGATAGTTTTTGTGGATGAAACTGAGCCTCTTGGTTGTTATAGTGTTCACAGAGCAGCTCGTGCTGATGTTGCTGTAAAAGGTAGGAGAGTACTTTAGGCAAGAGCCAGGCAACAGCAGGTTGATGGTTGATAATCTGGTGGCACAGGTGGACTTGGTGTTCTCCCTCAGTAACATTGCCCAAACTGAGGGAAGACAGCAAATTTTAGTAGTCTTTATATCAGCCAGTGGAATCTGATTAGCCCTCTAGTGTTATTTGATTTCCTGGGCCAGAAGGATTATGGGCTATTATCTGAATGTTCCAGCTGGAACTGCCTGCACTACTCTAATCTGATCAGCCACCTAGTCATACAGGGAACCACTGTCTGATTTGCAGGGCTCCTGTTTTGATCCTCATTGTGCCTCACACAACACAGGTCCAGTCTACAATGTTGCATGCTAGTTGCAGGATGGAAGAATATGTAAGGATACTGCATGGTTGTCCCTTTTCGAAGCCCCTGGACTGTATCCTCTGCACATCATACAGTGGAATCCGTTGCACAGGACATTGCACAGGCAGCAGTCAAACCTAATAAATAAAATACCCCATAATGAATTCTTCAGCTGCTGTGGGAGTCTGTAATCTTCCCAGCTTTGCAACTGAAATGACAGATGTACATAGCAATGAACTGAACGCTGGATCAACCATTTGTCATGTCCCTTCACAATACTTTAGCCTGTTTGTCTGCCTCTTTTCATTTTTAAAAGCTCTGCATAAACACTTATCTGTTAATTCATCACCTTTATAAGGTTACAAAAACTTCTTTAAAAAGTGCAAAACTACACTGGAAATTGGGATGGTTTCTTAGGGACATATAAAGAACAGCAGATCAGCACTGTGCTCGGCCAGCTGCTGTATCAAACTTGTAAGAACTTTTTTTTTTCCGGGAAGGAAAAGGAAAACTGGGACAGAGAATGGCAAAAAGGTGATGGGCACATGTTCAGGAGAAGCCAAGGTGCAGTGGCCGGATACAAAAGAGGACAGGACTCTTGCTTCTTTAATGGCTGTGCAGAAGAGGGAATTTCAGCAGGCATAGCTTGTCTTGCAAGCCCTGTGGAGCTCTGTCCTCTTTCACATCTGGCCATGCTACACCATGGAGAGAATATCAATTTGGACTAGCAAGACCAAACTGGCCCTGCAACATCCTACTCATTATCTAATAATAAAGCCACCTGACCCATAGAATCATAGAACTGTACAGTTGGAAGGGGCCTATAAGCCACTGAGTCCAACCCCCTGCTCAGTGCAGGAATCACCACCCAGGGTGAGAGCCTCTGGTGGAGAGTGGAAGATAATCTCCCTGAGTGAGAGACATGAAGAAGTGTTTGCAACACCTCAAGTGAAAGGTGGGATGGTTTCTGGCTGGGATGATTGGATCTATTTGTTTTCTATTGCTGTGATTAGAGGTAGGTGAAGGGAATTATGTGTCTGGGATAGGGACAAGGGGATGAGGGGAGTGGGACTGCCATCCTTGTGTTGGTAAGTAGGGATAGAGATGGGCAAAAATATGCAGGGGGGAGGAGGGCTAATTATAACAAAGCCCTTGCTCCCTCTGCTTCACCCATTGTATCTCAGAATCTGAGGGTGCTGGTCAGCTGACCCCCTGGTCTGGTGATGTCATTGCTGAATGGAGGTATATCCAGAATATAACATCTATCACCCATGATTTGATTGTGGATGAAGTGGCCAACTTGGCATGTATAACCAAGACCTGGGCAGATGGACTGGGTGGCCCTATGCTTACCCAGCTGTGTCCACCCAGGTACTCGATACAGCATCAGTCCAGGTCAGAGAGGTGGGGTGGGAGGTCATTATCATCCATAAAAACTCCATCACCCTTGCCAGGAGACCAATCTGCACTACGACTGGGTTTGAGAGATTGTTTGTGGTATTAGACCAGAGACAGAAGAGAGATATTGTTAGGATACCATTCACTCCACCTCACTACAACCTCTCTAACCAAGCTGGCAGAGATAGCCTCAGATGTGGTGTTGGAGAAAGCCTTCATGGTAGTGTTTGAGGACTTCAGTACCCATGCTGAGGCTAACTCAAATGGGCCAGCTCAGGACTTCATGGCCTCTGTGACAACCATGGAGATGTCTCAGTACATCACTGCTCTGACACATGTAGCTGGACATTCCCTTGACCTGGGTTTCACCACTGAGTGGATTAGTAATATTCTGCTGATTGGGGGGCTTGTCGTGAGTCTGCTGTCATGGACAGATCATTCCCTGAAGTTTGGGCTGAATGTGGCTACTTCATGCTGCAGGGGTGAGGGGCCTATTGAGATCAGGGGTCTCGAGGGGTCTTGGAGCCCTTACTTTTGGGGGAGCAGGGTCCCTATGTCTCCAGCATCTTACAAGCCACTCAGTATGAAAGAGTGTGTGTTAGCCACTGAAAAGAGCCTTCTAACATGCTTCCTTGTCTTTCCTGCTGATTGGAGCCAATCAAAAGGAAAGGATATGAGTCAGCCACTGAGAAGACTCTTTGTGGAAGCTAACACTCACCCCTGCTGATTGGCTCCTGGGGCATCTGTTATTGTGGGAGAAGGCATTAACAAGGATCTTATTCTCAACCCAGCAGCAAAAAGGGAGAAGGGTGTGTGGGTGTGACTGCCATGAAGGTACCCTGCACTCCTTCCTGAATTTGCCACTAACTACTGATTGAGCTGGTCTGCCCTCAGGGACGTATGGAATCTGAAGGATTCCTGAATTCTCTGGGGGATTCTCTAGCTGACATGGCTGGCACTCCTGTCAAGGCTCTTGCCACATTGTGGGATGGTGGGATGTGTAGAGCCATTGACATAATCACTCCTGAGTGCCCTTGCTGTCACTGTGGACCATGTAGGTCACCTGACCTAATCTACTGACCTGCATGCAATGAAACAGGAGAGTAGATGGTTAGAGCATGTGTAAATCTCAGTCTGAACTTGACAAGCATGTGTGAGGTCACATTATCACACCTACCACATGGTGGTAGCAAAGAAAGCCTACTTGTCCACCACCATTGCAAATAGCTGCCTGACAGAGCTGCAACAACTTTGGGAGGCACTTTAGGAACAAAATCACTTAGATTTGGACAGAGTTGGTGGCCACAGTTAGAGCACCCAGTAGAAAGTGTGTTTCATCTGTACTGGGTTAGTTTTGATTATTGCAGCTTCAGGGTATGGACAAGCTGCCTGAAGAAGTGCGGCCAACAACCTGCTTCCTTGACCCTTGCCCATCTTACCATAATGGGTTGACTGAGTGGGGCCAGGGAGTGATGAATACTTCATTAGAGGAGGGTAAATAAAGTACCATCTGCCTTGAAGGAGGTGGTGGAAGTGTTAAACAACTATCACCCAGTGGTGAATATCCCCTTTTGGGGCAACGTGCTTTAGAAGGTGGCAGCGGTCCAGCTTCAGGCATGCTTGGAGGAGTCTGAGTATCTGGGTCCATTTCAGTTTGGCTTTGGGCCTGATCATGACACTGAACCTGCCTTAGTATCCTTTTGGAGCAGCTCAGGGAGGTGGGGGCTGGGGGTACTGTACTTAAGTGGTTCCACTTCTACCTCCAGGGATGTTTTCAGAAAGTTGTTATGGGAGATTACAGTTCAACACCATGGGAAATTTCCTGTGGTGTCCTACAGGGTTCCATCTTGTCCCTCATACTATTTAACATCTATATGAAGCTGCTGGGAGCTGTCATCAGGAGTTTTGGAGTGAAGTGTCATCAATATGTGGATGACAACCAGAAATATATCTCTGTTCCATCGGAATCAAGAGAGGTAGTTGAGGTACTAGACAGGTGTATGGAAGCAGTAATGGGCTGGATATGGGTCAACAAACTGAAACTGAACCCTTAGAAGACAGAGGTTTTATGTGTTCAGGGTTCTCGAGTCCAGATGGGAAGATGTTCAGTTCTGAATGGGGTTTCACTCCTTTGGAAGGAGCAGGTTTGTAGCTTGGGGATACTGCTGCATCTAGAATTGTCACTTGAGGCCCAGGTGGCCTCTGTGGCTAGGAGTGCCTATTTCCCGCTCTTGCTGGTTCACTAACTAGGGCCCCTTTTGGACAGAGATGACTTGGCCCACGGTATTCTGGTAACTTCCAGTTTGGTTATTGCAATGTGCTCTATGTGGGGAGGCCCTTGAAACTACTTGGAATCTTCAACTGGCTCAAAATGCAGTAGCCAGATTATGTGCAATAAAAAGGACATCAGGATGGGCCCTAAGAATATGTTTTGTCTTGAACATTTACAACCCTCACCTGTCCTTCTGGTGTCTTGTCTTTCATCGTCCATCTATCCAAGATAATCTCTTCATGCCGTTTAGTCACAAGGCAACAATGGGTCGTATTTGGGTAGAGTCAGGAGTTTCCTGTTCTTCTGTTTATGTTTAAGAGCAATAATAAAATTATTGCCCTTTAAGCCTTCCATGACACAGATGTCATGATACATTTACTTATATCTTCAGGCAAGAGTATAACTCAGGAAAGCAAACTCAAGTCTTTCAAAAAGGAACTTGAAAAGTGGCCCAGTGTAATTTAAGATGCCTGCAGACATGAGTCAAATGACAAAGCATAAGGCACATTAGGCAGCAAGAGAGACCCATTAGCATGTAGGAACTGACTCATCTGTTCAACTGGTTTTGATTCATCATTGAACACTGACTTGAATGTTGATACATTTTATAATGGATTAGTGAGATAATCAACCAATGCTGGAAATGTATATGGAAATGTAAGGATGGGATGTAGCTGAGGGGTGGGCAAGTGTTGAGACCCTAGCATCTTTTCCCAGATCACCCCACCTTTTTATCCCTTTGTTCCCTTTTCTTCCATCCCTTCTGATTCTCACGTCTACCATTTCCTAATCTGCACTCTTTCTCAGCTACTTTCTTGCCCTCTTCCCTTTAGTTCTGTTGAGCTGTACAGCATCCTTGTGAACATACGAATGATATGCTTCCCTATGTCCTACCATCATGTTTATTATCATCTGTGCTGATTGTTGCTTACCTGTGTATGCTCACATTTATTGTTGACTCTTTGCTTCAGCACCTGATAAGCCTGACTATCTTTACCTCTTTCCTTAGCATGAAGCATGTTGGTTGCTAGGCATGCAAATAGGTCAGAGATGAGGGTGAAGATTAGAATAATGGCTTTTTTAAAAAAAATTGTGCACATGCACTATTTATTGTTTATTAAATTCATATCCCATCTTTTATCCAAGGAGGTGTATAAGATTCTCCCCCTCCACTAGAATTGCCATTCTTAAGGCTTCAGTTTTGAGTTGGTAGAGGTTAAATATATATTTATTTCACATACCACTTTTTTTCTCCTAGGAGCTCAAAGTGGTGTACATGGTTCTCCCCTACCCATTTTATCTTTACATAAATTCCAGACAAGGTTAGATGTGGATGCTGCTTTAGATAGTAAATGTTGCTGAATGTGATTGAGTTTTGCATTTTTTAAAGAAAATAAAAAGGTTATGGCCAATTTATGAATACAACATAACCTCCCCACCCCCAAAAAAACCCTTCAACAAGATAGAATGGGCTAGGTGTGGGGAGAATGATGGTCAGGCTTTGGCGCAACACAGTTGTTGATGATCTTTGGTGTAAGACTACATTTGTCAACCTGCAGCCCTCCAGATATTTTGGACTACAACTCCCATCAGTCCCAACAAGCACATACTGGCTGGGGGGCTGATGAGAGTTGTAGCCCCAAACATTTGGAGGGCACCAGGCTGATGAAGACAGTGCCCCTATTTTCAACTGTACATTTTGGAAGGTAGGTGTCATGCCCCCACCTTAGGGTTGCCAGGCTCAGGGCCTGAGACTGATCCTGTATCCTTAGGAGAAGAGAAAGCCAGCCAAGTGCAGGTGTTCTTGCAACACTGTAATGGGAAAAACCACAAGGTTGAATTATCCCTTCCCCCTACACAACTTTGAAAGATACAGAAGACCTCTTGGTTGCCGGGCCCAGCCATAGCTCCATTGCCAAGGTAATGAGGATCAGAGCTTGGAAAAGTTACTTTTTTGAACTACAACTCCCATCAGCCCAATCCAGTGGCCATGCTGGCTGGGGCTGATGGTAGTTCAAAACGGTAACTTTTCCAAGCTCTGATGAGGATGAAGCACAAAGCTCAACAAGACCCAGATATCTTCCTGGCAAAGGATGGGGGCTGAAGGAATACAACATTTGCAGCATTGCTAACAGGTATTTAAAGTTGGGTTAGATGTGGGCCATGGAGGTTTCCCCTCCCACAGATCTCTGGCTGGACATGAGAGAAACACGGGGAAGAGGAAAAGGACCAGGATACTTAAAACAAATCACTCTGAAAATAAATGAAAATACAAGTGAATTACTTCAGTTAGTCTCGGGTCAGTCCCCATGAAGGATTATGCAATGACAATACAAAACCTTGGAAATTAATCATGAAATGTAAAGCATGTCCCAAAATTGTGACAGGTATTTACAGTGAATAAATCTAATACACTTTAAAGCTTGTTTATTTAAGACAAGCCAAGTTTCTAATACATCTTGTTTTTGTAATATTACATTAGCTAGGTAATTCTGCAATGTCATTTGAAATTCAAGGCTGAGAATAAGCAATACAAACAGAAGGTAAATACTAGTGCCCTAAAACCTGCTTCCATTGTAAGTGGGCATCTGTGCCAACTTCTTGTCCTCCCCTCAGTATATCTGTTAGTCTGGAAACATGCCTGGAGTTGTATCTATCAAACCTTTTGTAAGTCGATAATAAACCTCTGTAAGTCCACAATGCAAAAATAGCAAGGAGCCTTATGCATCTTAAAAGTTAATAGATTTAATGCAATGACCTTTCCCTACAAGTTGTCAGAAAGGGGGAGAATTGCTTATTAAACTCCACAGCATAAGAAGCATGCAAGGGGAACTTTCTCAGATAATTTTGTTCTGCACAGAATCTGGATGAGCCACTAAATCATTCCTGATTACTTTGCAATAGGAAAGGCAGGATTTGTTTGCATTGGCTCGGTCTTAGCTGTCAACTGCTTGCATCTGTAAAAGTGCCAGTTCCACTGATTTTACCTGAAATAAATAACATATTTGTGTGCTTCATTGTTACAGGTGAGTATTTAGTTCCTTTCCAGCACAAAAATCCTAGATAAAGATCATTGCCTCACACCTTGATCTGTAATATTGTTGGTTTTAAAGATGACGAAGACAATGATAGCCTTTTGAAGAGAAAACCTGTTTCAGAAGGAGGAAGGCATGCAGATTCTCTCATCCCTTGCAGTTCTCTGAAAAGATCTGGGGTGTTTTTGTTTTCTCTCTTCCATATAATTCTCAATATGTAATGCCCTTTTATATAATGATATCCAAAACAAAAAATCCAATATTGCTACAAACCATTGGCAGCCAAGCACAATATATTTTCCTATATAAATGTAAGATGAATTATGACACTTCTTTTGATTCCTCTGCTGAAATATGTCATAAAACAGGTGCCCCCTACATGCGCATATGCTCCATGTACAGATGGAGAAATCAAACACTGAAGGATCTAACTTTGGTAAGCTGTTGAGCTGGCAATTGTGGGACAGTGATTGCTTTGAAAACTTCAACATTTAGCTAGGTAACAAGGTCAACTTTTGCTGTCTTGGTCATTCTACATCATACTTAGTAGCACAAAACCTCTTTCCTGACATGCTGTAGGCCTTTTCTCAAGACTACAACTTGCCAGAACAGTCACATAAGTAAGTCTTGCTCATCTCTTACTCCATACCCGTGTGGTGGGCGGACCAGTTTTTAAGTATGTCAATCACCATGTTTTGTTTTCGTTCTCATTTTTCAAGAGAGCATCGGGGGAAAGCAAGGCTTCCTGCCTGACTACTCTTCTGTTGCTTAGAAGGACTTCTACACTATCATCACCTTGGTTTTTCTGTTTTATAAAATGACTGAGAATTCCCATAGCAAAAAAAGGAAACCTTTGGCTAACAAGGAACCATCTGGGACTACAGAAAACTCATATAAGTGAGTATTCTGGGCAACAAGTTAACATTTGCAGGCAGCATCTTGCAATAGAGAGCACATCTGCATTTAGATTTGGCAACAGCAGTTTCATACTGTGCCCATTGGAAATTAGCATTCCATGTCTGCTATATCAAAAGTTGTTAATTGATCTTTATCATTCCCCACCCCTACCCCTAGGTTTGATCCCAGACTTAAAAGATCCTTATACGTAGTTTTCTGTTTGATTTAAGTTGAGCCATGTCTGCACATTTGTTCAGAGTGCTGGGATTATGGACTATGTGTGATTATTATGACTGTATAGTATACTGTGGCTTTTACATGAAATGTATAAACCTGTATCACTATCAAAAAAGTTTATGTAGGGTCTTATTGCTACTACTAACCTTTAGAATTACCACGTAAAGTTGGCTTGCAGCACTGGAAGCCCTTTTGTTTTTCTTGTTTGATCTTCCTGTCATTTGGCTTGAGCCGTCTGTGATGTGAAGGATTTGATTTGGTTATAAAGTGAAAATTGAAAAGGCAGCTGTTAGAAGAACTGCAAGGATCTCATTTCTGACTGTTTTATATAAACCTGTCACTGCCAGATTTCCATCACTCAAAATGTGCATATATAATTCAAAGTGACTGAGTTGTTCATGGGGATGGTGGAAAGCTGCAACAGAAACCTTTGTTTAACAGATTAAATGGCAACGCAAGGGTCTTCTTTTTATCTAAGGGAATGTTCTATGTTTGTCCAGTTCACCCAGGTGTGTATCTGTTGAAACATATACTGCCTTGCAATTATGAGAAATTGCAGCTTGTAATTTGATTCTCTACAAGGCAGTATTAAATTCTTTTTTTAATGGCAGTTCACTAAATCGACTAAATAGCCTCCGGAATGTGCCATCTATGACCCTGTTTATTATACTAAACTACCACACTATTCAGGAGGGAAATGGCAGTTCAACGTGTGTGTGGTTCTGTTATTCAGTTTGTACTTTTTGATTTTGATGTAATCCAAATATTTAAAGACCTAGAAAAGAAATGGTAAAGCACACACCAGAAAGAGACTTAACAAATATATTCAACAGATGAATGGTTTGAGCCTATCAGCATGGGCTATATTCAACAAATAATTTGAGAAAGGGCTGTAGCTCAGTGATAGAGCATCTGCTTTGCATGCAGAAGGCCCCAAGTTCCATCCCCCACATCTCCAGGTAGGGCTGGGAGAGATTCCTGCCTGAACCCTGGAGAGCATCTGCCAGTCAGTGTAGACAATACTGAGCTAGATGGACCAATGGCTCTGGATCAATATAAAGCAGCTTCTTATCTTCCAAAACACCATTCTTCCACTTAAAGCTTTCCATCTGTAGCATCTACTACCCCTTCCCTTTGGAGGGAAAAGCATGGAGCCTGGAATATGATATTGGCAGCCAGGGACTAGAAGAGACTGTCATAAACATCTTAAGAGTTCCTGATATATTTTTGGTGGATTTTTTTGTTGTAAGCCAATTTAGGAGCCAAACCGCTGATTTATTTATTTGTTATTATTTGATTTATATCCCGCCCTTCTTCCCGGCAGGAGCCTAGGGCGGCAAATATAGGGTATACTACATAGCAGCCTTTCCCAGCCAGTGTGCCTCCAGATGTTGTTGGACCACAGCTCCCATCAGCCTCAGCCAGCATTGCCAATGGTCAGGAAAGATGGGTGTTGTGGTCCAACAACATCTGGAGGCACACTCTTTGGGAAAGGCTGCTACATAGGTTTGACTCCTATGAAATCCTACTCAGAGTTGTCTCACTGAAATCAATGAACAGCCCATTGGTTTCAATGGGTCTACTCTGAGTATTATTTCATTGGTGTTGATTCATAACTAACAAATATTGACCATATGAGTTCCTGCAACAGCAAAGTAGTCAGGATGAAGGGTACACCAGTACATGATCTGTACCACTGCTGATGAGAGATACACCATACATTGTGATGCAGCAGATCCAGTGAATGCTAGGTGGATCTCACGTTGCAGCCAAAATAGGCACCCCTATATCCTCTTGTCCTTCCAACCATCTGGTCAAACTCTCTGCACAATGTGACATCATCATGCTGTGAGTTTCCTGGGTCCTGCTAGGAGCAGCCAGTGAAATGGAACAGGAGCTAGGTGAAACCTACAACATGACATCTCTTTACACAGGGAATTTCACTTTTTGTTAAGAACAAGAACTAGACACAGAGATACCTGTCCTCTGAATGTCTAGCTCTGTCCTTAGAAAGGGACTTGCAGCCAATCTTGGCTCACATATGCATGTACCAGCATGGCCATGATCCCTGTGTTACCAAACATATGTTTGTCTCATTCACCTATTATATTTTTGGATGTGTATTGTACTTAAAACTTAGGAGTGCACCTAAAAATGTAATGTTTGAATCAGCCTTAGGTTGCGCTGCTTCAATTATGGGCATAGCAGCACTCCTTTGCAAGTCTCACATTCACAGGATCAAGGTGTCAGTCCTAGTCAAAATAATGGGTCAAGGTGAGCTTTAGAAATGTGGTACCATCTAAGTGCTTTGGCTTCTGTTTTATAAACTGCAGACTTAAAGGGTGCAATTCCTGAGCTGCTGCTGGGAGGAAGGGTGGGATATAAATCAAATAAATAAATAAATAAATCTAATCCATGATTTGGGGTGTTTTGCATTTTTTAAAATAACAATACAAAGATTCATCACCCTTTCCTTTTCCTTTCCTCTTCACTATTGCTACCCTCATGCAATTTAATCCCGTTTGGTTCTTGCATTCTTCTTTCCCGTAGCACCTCAGAGATTACAAAACTTTCTCCCATCTTTGTCAGTTCAGCTGAAATTGATGTGTTTTGAATACTGCTGTTGCTTTGAAGCCTGATGTACACACACAAAGGGCTAACCAGGGGATGTTTTCTTTCCCCTGTCATAGAATGGAAATTCAGTCTGCTTGCCAGCATGTTAACTTTTTTCTTTAAAAGGACACTTCTGCTTGGTTGCAACTGCAAGTATGTGCACTTTGTCCTACTAAGTAAAATGCATTCAGCTGTGCCCCTCATAGAAATTATGAGAAATTAAGAAATAAATATCTTTCAAAACAATGACAGTGACTCAAAAAATACTGTAGAATGCTACATTGGATAACATTATAGGTGCCCTTTAGATGTAGGGCTGCTTATCCGCAGCCTTTCCCTCACAGCTGAAAGAATGTTTAAATGACCCAACCAAGTGGGCAGGGCTTGATTCCATGAGTCCTTCACACATGAGGGACACTATGGCAGGAGACGGGGTGCCACTTCCATGAAATAGTCTCATGCAGTTTGGGTTCTCCTCATGCTCTTGTTACTTTTAAACATTCTTCCAAATATGCAGGAGCTGCTGGCAGATCAGTGTGACTTCCATTTAACTGGGAGAATATCTGTTAGTTGTTTGGTGATGGTAGAGACCACAGTATCTGCAGCATTTGACCAGTCAATTGATGGACATCATAACCCCCTACCTTTTTCACTTTTAGACTATCATTCTATTATCTCTTCTTTGGGAGAGGCCTTTCCCACACCACTCTTTAAAAAAAAACAATTATGGTCAGTTTACTAAATGAATACAGATAGTCAGAGAAGTGTTCAAAACTGCATAATGCAGTGTTCCCCAGGTTACTGACAGCTGTGGTTGTTGAAGGCTGTAAACGTACTTAGCCACCAGATCAAAGTATTTCCATTAGCCACATCTGGAGGGGCACCGTTGATTTGCCAATCAGATGTGAAATCTCTTTGAAGCTGATTTTTTTTTAAAAAAAACAAAAACACTCCAGCTGATCCTACCAGGTTTTAACAGTAAAAAGGGGCAGAATTTGACTAGTATCATGTGTCTCTGTTTTCAGAAGAGAAAGGTGAAGATGCACTAGAAGCAACAGAACAGCGAGTGTGTTTCTATCCTAAGGCTGTATCCTGATTGAAAAAAGGCAAACTCAGGCCACTGAGCACAGTTGGTAGTCTCACTTTGTACCCCACGACTTGAACAACCTGAGGTAGAAACACACCCAAATCACTGGCTCCCGGCAGAGACGGAACAAAGGGACAAAGGGCAGTGCAGTAGATCATACAGAGATGTGCTGGGCAGCCTCTTCTGTATGTGTGTGCTTTAGTTCCTGGGAACCTTTAACTATATATAATGATGTCTTGCAGCACAGTCCTCTTTTTTTCTGAGTACTCAACCTGAGAATTACCACTATACTGTAGTATCTCTGTTTGAGGGGGGGTGAAAGGGTGTAGGAACAGGGTTGGTATGGAAAGACCACAAGAGCCACCTCTTGAAGACTTTTTACTCTTTTTTTGTCTTTAAAGGTGACCCTGTTTTAGAGTCAACAGTGAGTCACTGAGATGACTGCCCCTCTCTCTCAAGAGTGTTCCTGTTTTCAACTCTGAAAGCTCGGGAGGGACGCAGCTCCATCCCCCACCCTCCATGCAGAGCTGAAAAAATGTCTCGGCCAGCTGCCAGCGAAATGACTCCTCCTTTCACCTCCAAGTCAGTGACTGACTAACTGAGGCTAGTTCTCCTTTGAGGGAGAGAGAAACGCTGTCATGGCTCATCCTTTCTCTCAGCCCCCCTTCTTTTAATGTGGAGAGGGAGGTTTTGGATATTTCTTCATCGTTCTTTTCGCTGATGCGTTAACCGTGGTTTAAATTTATCTCCTTCACGTCTACACCACCTTCTCCCTCCACCGCGCACCCCCGCTATTGCTTCCCGCCTATTGTTCTCCCGCCGTTTTCCTCTCCTCTCCCCCCGCCCCCCGTGACTCTAAGACGTCGGCGGGATTTCTCCTCCTCTCGGCCCCGGCATCGACTGACGTCTTGGGGGCGGGTTCGAGCCGAGGCCGGCTGGGCTGTGCGCGGGTGAGAGGAGCCGGCGAGGGTACCGGTTAAAGCGGGAGTCTTGCAGCCAGCTGCTTGCTTGTCGCTCCTGCCTACCCCAGCACCACCACACACGGCGACACGGCCAAAGGCAGCCCGGGCCTCGCCGCCTCCAACTATCTCCGCTCGGGGCTGGCAAGCCAATGAGGGCCCAGACTCCGGCCCTCGCCGCCTCAGGAGCTGCCAGGAGCCCCCCGTGCCGACCTCCAGCTCGCCTGGCTTCAGGAGAGGTGGGCGGACTGGACCCCCATGCGGCGCCTCCAGGAGAAATTCAGGAGGTGAGCCTCGCAACTGACGTGCGTGCGTGCGTGTTTGTGAGAGAGACATTTAGAAAGGCAAGATCTTATGGGAGGGGGGAATAATCAGAGTTACAAGTTAACTGCTGGGATAATGTTCTCTTTTTAGAGACGAGACACGTTCAGCCTTCCATAGTCTTTATGGAGTTTTCTTTCTAAAGCCTTTGCTTTCACCCCTTGAAACTCCGTCCACTGTTTTAGGCTACAATCCAATACATATCTACTCAGCCCCATACTCAGCTGCTCAGCTCCATTGGATTCAATGGGACTTACTCCCAGGTAAGTGTGTATTGGATTGCAGCCTTAGTTTAGGTTCCCAGGCTGCCCTCTCTTAATTCCTTTTGTGGCAGGCCGCAAGAATTAAGATCACTTAATACAGATCAGATACTCCTTGCTTATCGCCCGATTAAGAATTGCGATCACTTGATACAGATCAGATGCCACCTTTCTCTTACTGATGACAGTCTGTGGGGTTAATGTCTCCTCCCACCTCCAGTTTTCTTTCTTACATTTTCAGTGCATGCTTTTAGAGAGCCTGTTGTGGTGATTTGTGGTTTGTGGAAGTAGGGGCTACATGGTCAAGATAATTTAACCTGCCTTATTATTAGCCTGTTGTGTTTGTGATAATGTCTCATGTTAATGTCTTTGTTTTTACGCAAAGTGTTGTACGATTGAAAACGGAATCGAGTGTATTTCTGGATGAATTAAGCAGCAATGAAGTAATGTGTGTATGTGGTACAAGATTAATGTAAAGTAAGAACATGTCATCCTGTATATCATGCAGTCCTTTGTCTCCTGTTTCTGTGAGTCATTTACCACTTGGACACCTGTGAGGACATTGGCTTATTCCCAAGAAATCCTTAGAAAGTTCCACACTTTAATGGATTCGATTGCCTATCTTCCCTAGGACTGGAATGGCCGCCATCTATATAGCACTCGTAATGCTAGCTATGTAAAGAAGCTGTTGAATGTGAATGTCTAAATATAGACAGAAGTTTGGGGATACTGTGTGAAACTCGGTAAACAGAGGGCAGTTGAAGTGTATAATCTGAACATGACTTTTCCAGGATGGCTTGGAAAGAGTTTCATGTCTTGCAGGAACTGTAGAGCAGTGCATGTGACAAAGATGCCTCTTTTCAGTTAAACTTTCCCCGATGAAGAGCTTATAATGTATTGGATTTTATGAATAAGCTTAGTTTTGCATGTTGTATTTCCATTGATGGGGTGCATCCTTCATGCTTTGCTCAGACAAGAACAGTTCATGTTACTACAGTGTTGGAATGCATAATAAAATTCCATTGGTTTTTGTAAGTAGCTATATAATGAGATGTTCCGTCCTTCTAGAAAATAAAACAAATATGTTGGAGTATTCCCACATTGTGCTGATGGGATTTTAAGTGTGACTTTGTAAACAATAGAATAAGGAGAGAAGCGCTGGAAATGTATTCTGTGTCCAAAGAATCTTTGTTTTCATGCATCTAGCCAGAAAGTAATAATCTCCAAGATGACTGGCTAAACACATTTATCCCCAGCACAACATTTGTCTCAACAAAAATGCATTTACTCCAAATATATTTGTCTCAACCTCTGTTGTGGTTTTTCTCTCTTTTCTCCAGACTTGGGGTTAGCTATACATTCTTAACTGCTCTCTTTCCCAAGAGTGCTGTCATTGGCCCGAGGAAGGCAAATGCTCCTGGCCCTAGCTGGCTATGAAAAGTATCTGTAGTTCAAACTCCCACACTAATTTCACCTTCTTGCTTCTCTCCACTTCTTCCTTCTCTCCACTTCTTCCTGGGAGTCTGTTTTTCCCCCTGTGACTACCATGATATTCCCTCCCCTGCCTTTTTGGTTCAAATACACTTTGAGAATGAGAGCTGAGATTCTGGGATTTACAGAGAATGTGGGCATCTCATATTGCACTCAGTTGCTGTTTTATGGGCTGTACACATGCAAGTAGAAGTCATGCCTGCATAATTTTCTTTCAGAAAAACAGGCATCTGATGACTGATGAGAGAAGAGGTGATTATATCACTTTGCTTTTAGGAAGGAAATAGATCGTGGTGAAAGATGAGGCTTTTCTGTGTTCCTAAGTGGGTGAAAGTTCATATATCCTGTGTTTGTCATATTCGTTTTGGTTGAACTAGGCTTCTCTTTCACGTATGGCTGTTGGAGAGGGTTTTCAGCATTTTTTCATGTCTCTTTTCTGAATGACTGACTGCAATGAGACAGGATTCATCTGTTTGGACTATTTTTATGATCTAGAACTGGGAAAAGAGGGCAGTGGAAGAAAGTAAAAACAATTTAGCAATCTGTAAAGAGGATCAGAAATAGACTCTTGCTCAAATTGGGTCATTTCTGTGCAGAAATGTGTTGATTCAGAAATGAGACTTAAGATGCTAGTAGGAATGTTTTGTATTGTATAAAAGGGCCAGTGGTTTTTTTTGGGGGGGTGATATTTGCAGAGTATAGCTACTTTAATGCTTGAGAAATATATGTATGATTTTTTTTTGAAAAGTAGTAAATTAAATAATTAAAGCATGGGAGAGGGAAGCATAGTTTAATTAGGAGCATGATTGAACCCGTTTTGTATAAAATTCACCCCCAGGTTGATAAGCATGTCTCTGTTTGTTTTCCATATCAGACATGCTGAAGGTTTGTCTGTCTCCTTCCTCTTGATTTCCCAGTTGTTTCATTCTTATTTTGAGCAGTCTCTTAAGAACATTCCCTTTCTCTTTGCATGTTTGAATCTGGAACTGTTGCTTTTGGGCAAGTAGGTATATTGTTAAAATGCTGTCCTGGGATCCTACTGGGAGGGAGGGTGGTATGTAAATTTAATAAATAAGTAATAAAATTTGGGCTCAAGTAAGAAGGCAAATGATGGGTATGGCAGTGTTGTATGTGTGACACATGCCAATTCACTTTTTAACACCTTTTCTGGGAGATATCAAAAGTAAGTTGTTCTCTGAATAGACCATTAAAATCAGTGGGGCCAAGTTAGTCATGTCCATTGATTTCAGTGGGTCTCCTCTGAGTATGACTAACATTGGATACAACCTTTGTTTTGGAGAGGTTGCTTGGATTAGAATGTTTTTGGCCAGAGTCAGAAACATCTTCCAAGTACATAGGCTCCAGCACCCAAATCCTCAGAGCCAGTATAAAATGTCTGTGTACCAGCCTTGCAGAAAACAGTGTTTTTACTGCGTGGCTTCAGACATGATATCTCTTAAAGAAAGCTAAAGCAACACAATGGTTATTCTGCTTTCCATTCTACAATGGACTCTAACCATTGGTAGCCATTAAGTTAGGACTCTATCATGGTAAGACTCTGATGACCAAATTAGGATACAAATTCTTCTAAGGCACCTTGCAAAAAAAACTTTTTAAAAACCACAAAAACACATAAAAAACCAATGGGATTCTTCCTGCAGCTGTTGGTGGTGGAATGACCTTGTGATGCGGAGGAGATAGTCTAGCTGGTATTTTGCTTGCCTCCCTCCCTGTCTCCTTAAACCCTTGGAACAGTTGATGGTAGGTTGCCCTGTGGAGCGGAGGGCAAAGTCCTTTTGGAGTATGCTCTGAAATCATCTGTGCCTGCCTTTCTCTGGCTTGGGTACCAAGTTATGTCTGTATGGGCCTTCCAACCTCTTTCAATTGTCTATGCAAAGAGCATAGAATACAATCTTTTTTTGTAAACAGTGTTTATTATTTTAAAGTATTTATCTTCCATTCATTCATAATGGCTTTACATAACCATCAGAACATCACCGTGGATGAATAAAAAGAATAGATCAACATATAACATTAACAAAAAATAATCCACAACCAAACATTTGGTGTGCACTTCACTTTTGGAGGAGAGAACATAGTAAAAATATTTAATAATAAAGACTGTGAGAGATGGTATTTGACCTCTGTAGGCCAATTGGATATGGGAGCAACTGTGATTTGAATCGCAACCGGAACAAATATCAGAGGATAACTAATTATCATAAAACCTGAACATTTAAGAAATAAAATAAAAATATTGTATTTCTATCTAGAAATTATTATCCCTTTAAAAGATAGGCAGTCATTAATCCATATGTGTTTATTGGTTTAAATACATGCTTGAATCTAAGGAGGAAGATTCCAGTTATGTCATCTGGCAGGAGGCTGTTGCAAGACTGCAGTATCTGGTCTTTCAGTTAGTTTAGCCAAAATAGATTCCTTTAAACAGGTATATCTTTATGGATAACTTTATGAAGCAGCAAACCTGTTGGGAGCAGGGGAGCAGTAGATAAAATAATACATTCTTTCAAGGTTTTGGCCCCCACAAAGAACATTAATAAAAATATAGAAGTGGAGGGAAGTTGAAGATAATATTTCAGCCTGCCACACATTTATAAAATAGATTAGGGAGGCGCTTTTTCCACCCGAGGGCCGCATTTCCTTCTGGGCAGCTGCCTGGGAGCCACTTGCAGTGCTGGGTGGGGCCAGAGGCACAAGTGAGCAGAGTATTGTAATGAATGTAAATTTAACTTTGGACAGTGGGCTAGTTTCTCCACACATTTACATATCCCTCTCTATCCTCTATCCATCCAGGCAAGCAAGAGGCATTATCGGAGTTCAAGGACACATTCCAGCCAGACAAGTACACTCAAGGAGAGGGTGAAAGAGCCAGGAGAGGGTGTGGCTGGGGTAAAGAGCCTAATAAGAGTCTTGAAGGCTAGAAAGAGGTATTTCAGAGTTAAGAGTAAAGCAGAATCATTCGTCACACTCACGAAAAGGCAGCATCACACTTGCCAAGGCAAGTCATGGCAGACAGAATTGTTGAAGCCTGAGCTTGTGTAATTTAGTAACTGTATCTGGAGCACTATTTGCCAAACAAAGATCTGGGTGTTCTCCTCAGATGAGGCTTTTGGCAGCCGAGGGCAGCTTGGGGTATAAATTCCTGATACATAAGATTATATGTATTTAGACCATTTTTTGTCATTAGCTTTCCAAATTATGAAGTACTATCCTGATTGTATAGCACAGCTGATATTGGTCTTACAAACTGAGGCTGGTATAAAAAGCAGTTAAGGAAAACCAGATCTTTCCCTTGCTTCCAATGCCATTTAAAACTTGACTCTTTTTTCAGTGTGCATGCTGTGCAGGAGACATGTACAATGACTTATATAAACTCCTGTGTGTGACTTCTGTGGCACAACTTAATAGATTTTGTATGAATACCCATTTCCCCTTCTATTTTGTGTATTATTCCCCTTCCATAGTTTTTGTCTCTCTCAGATGATGAACCTTTGGGCAAAGTCTGCCTTTAGGAAAAAAGTGTGTATAGCTCTTCAAAACTATTGTTAAAAATAGAAACAGGATGTTGTCAGTCTTATAACAAAGTTCAAAGGCGGTTCTTGAAACAAATTAAACACAAGAGTTTATATATTTGTTAAGGCTGCAGTTCTAAACAAATTTACTAGGGGGTGAGCCCCACTGAACACAGTGGGACTTTCAGTACTATCCTATACATGTTAACTCAGAAGTAAGATGGGTTTTTTCTTTTATAATTGCTGGTATTTGCAGTCATATCACTTTGGTTGACAAATGATCAACTACTAGATTGATTCTGTGGTCCTGTGTTGGTATGTTTCCAAATTTTGGATGGACTAAAACAACCTGGTATAGAATGTGTACAAACGTATCTACCCTGTGGCAGCGTAATTTTTGAGAGTGAGCATTTTTAGTGCAAACAGCTATTCATTTACTTCTTAAAAACCATCACTTCACTGATGCGGTTTCAAGCATGAAATTTTCCAAATGGCACTGGAACTATAGTTGTTTATATTTTTTTTTAATAATTTTTATTCAAATTTTTCAAAAAAAAACAAACAAAACAAAGTCAAAAAAACATACAACAAAAAATAAAAATAAAATAGTTGACTTCCGATTTGTCGCAGATCAGCTATAAGTATATAATATACATCAAACCTGTCCCTTAATGTATACATACAGAATCCCTTTTCTCCATAGGCTGTCTTAGTTAATCGTCAAATCCCAGTATCATCATTTTATTTTGATCTTTCAACAAAAAGTCTAAGAGAGGCTTCCATTCCTTAAGAAATGTATCTGTCGATTTTTCTCTAAGTAGAGATGTCAATTTATCCATTTCTACTAATTCCATTAATTTCAATAGCCATTCTTCCATTGTTGGTGTTGATTCCATTTTCCACTTTTGTGCATATAATAATCTTGCTGCCGTAATCATATATAATATTATTCTTCCATATTTCTTTTCTATTTGTTTATCCATAAAACCCAATAAAAAAAATTCTGGTTTTGACTGAATATTTATCTTTAGAATTTTTTGCATCTTCCTACCTATCTGTGCCCAAAATGATTTTGCCTTTTTACACAGCCACCACATATGATAAAATGATCCTTCTTGTTGTTTACATTTCCAACAAACATTAGAAACATTACTATACATTTTTGACAACTTTTCTGGAGTCATGTACCAACGGTACATCATTTTATAAAAATTTTCTTTAAGATTATAGCATAGTGTAAATTTCAAGCCTTTTTTCCACATATTTTCCCATTGATCCATTTGTATGTTATAACCAAAATTTTTTGCCCACTTTACCATACACTCTTTTACTTGTTCTTCCTCCATATCCATTTTCAGTAAGAGTTTATACATTTTTGCAATTATATTTTCATCATTTGTACACAATCCTATTTCAAACTCAGATTTACTTATTTCAAACCCATACATTTTCTTGTCCATTTTATATCTTTCTAACAATTGTAAATAGGCAAACCATTGAAAACTATATCCTTCCTTTGTCAGTTGTTCTCTCTCTTTCATTATATATTCTCCATGTACATTTTCTAATAGTTCTTGATAAGTTAACCATTTCTCTTTTCCAGCCATTTCTCTTCTGTAAAACGCTTCTTGACTTGAGACACATAATGGTATTTTCGAATAAAGCCTTGGTTTATATCTATTCCATATTTTCAACAGAGGACGTCTTATAAAATGATTGTTAAAGTCTACATTTACTTTTACTTCGTCATACCATAGATATCCATGCCATCCCCACTTCAAATTATGGCCCTCCAAATCCAATAGTCTTTTATTCCTTAATAAGATCCATTCCTTTATCCAGACTAGACAGCAGGCAGCAAAATAAAGTCTCAGATTTGGTAATCCCAGTCCTCCTCTTTCTTTGGCATCTTGTAGTAGTTTAAATTTAACTCTTGGTTTTTTTCCTTGCCATACAAATTTAGAGATATCTTTTTGCCATTGTTTAAAAGGTAAATCAGAGGATATTACAGGTATTGTTTGAAACAAAAACATCATTCTCGGTAATACATTCATTTTTATCACAGATATTCTACCCATTAATGACAATTGTAGTTTATCCCATTTTAGCAAATCTTTCTTAATCTCTGTCCATAATTTTTCATAATTATTATGAAACAACTTTGAGTTTTTATTTGTCATAATGATACCTAAATATTTCAACTTTTTCTCTATTGTAAAATCTGTCTTGTCCATTAACTCTTTCTGATCCCTTAAAGTTAAATTTTTCACCAACATCTTTGTTTTTTGATTGTTGATCTTAAATCCTGCTAACGGTCCAAATTCTTTTAATTTGTCCATCAATACATTAATTCCTTCCAAAGGGTTTTCTAGTACAATTATCAAATCATCAGCAAATGCTCTCAATTTATATTCTTCTTTTTTTATCTTTAATCCCGAAATTCTTTTATCTTGCCTTATATCTCTAAGCAGCACTTCTAAGACCAGAATAAATAAAAGGGGAGATAAAGGACATCCCTGTCTTGTACCCTTTTGTATTTCACATGAATCCGTTAAATCTCCGTTAACAATTATCTGAGCCTTCTGAGATGTATAAATCGATCTAATCCATTTTATAAAATTGTCTCCAAAATCCATTTGCTCCAAAACCTGAAACATAAATTTCCAATTCAAATTATCAAATGCTTTTTCAGCATCTAAAAAAATCAAAGCTGCTTGTTTATCATTTCGTTGTTCTAAATATTCCAACACATTCAAGACATTCCTGACGTTGTCACGTAATTGTCTTTTAGGTAAAAACCCTGATTGATCTTCCTGAATAAATTGTTGCAATATTATTTTCAATCTTTCTGCCAAAATCATTGTAAAAATTTTATAGTCATTATTCAATAGAGATATTGGTCGATAATTTTTTGTTTTAGTTAAATCTTGCTCCTCTTTAGGTATTAATGTTATATTAGCATTTTTCCAACTATCCGGTATCTTTCCCTCTTGCAGAATAAGATTCATTGTAGACTGTAAAGGTAGCAAGAGTTCTTCCTCCAAACATTTATAATACATTGCAGATAACCCAACTGGTCCTGGCGCCTTTCCTAATTTACTTTTGTTTATAGCTTCAGATATCTCTCTTGACGTAATAGGGCCATTAATAGCTTGTCTCTGAAAGTCTGTAATTTTAGGCAAATTCTGTTTAGATATATACTCTTCTATTTTTTCAGATGGAATTTCCTGACACTTGTACAATGTTGAATAATATTGATGAAAAATCTTTTTGATTTTTACATTATCTGTCAGCATCTCATCTCCTTCTTGTATCTTTAAAATAATATTTTTTTGACGTTCTTTTCTTAATTTATATGCTAACCATTTCCCAGGTTTATTTGCAAATTCAAAAGTCCTTTGTTTAGCAAAATTTAGTTTCCTTTCAATTTCTCTAACTGTCAGCATTGATACTTGCTTCTGTAACATTTTAATTTGATTTACAATAGAAACTTTAGTTGGATTCTTTTTCAATTCTTCCTCTTTTTGTTTTATTTCTTCCAAAATTAATTGCATTTTCTGTTGTTTCTTTTTTTTTAATTCAGAGTTACATTTAATAAAATATCCCCTCATAAATGCCTTACTTGTATCCCAAACGATATTTTCACTTGTTCCTTTATGTAAATTATGTTCAAAAAACTCTTTTAATTTCTTCTTACATTCTTGTACTACTTTGTCATTCTGTAATAAAGATTCATTTAGTCTCCATCTAAATCCAAGATTTTTTTTTTTTAAAGTTAATATCACAGGATTGTGGTCCGAAAAAGTTTTTGGTAATATATCCATTTTAAAAATATCCTTCGCTAGGATTTTAGACATCCAAATCATATCAATCCTCGAGAATGTTTTGTGTCTTTCTGAAAAATAAGTAAATTCCTTTGCGTTATTTATATATCTCCAGGTATCCACCAATTCTAAATGTTCCATCAGTTCAAAGCAAATCTTCAGTAATTTACCCTGTGTCTCTTTGATATTTTTTTCAGAAAGCCTATCAATTTTTGGTGAGATTACCCCATTCCAATCACCCATGACACACCAATGATCGTATGAAAACTCTGTCAATTTTTCCATAAGTCCTGTGTAAAACCTTGTTTTATCTTCATTGGGGGCATAAATACCCACTATCAAAATGTTTGTACCCTGTAAAGTAATTTCAACCCCCACAAATCTACCACTATCATCCAGTAATACCAATTTAGGAAGCAATTGTGGGTTAATGTAGAGAACAACTCCATTTTTTTTTTTTTGGTCCAGCCGAAATAAATTCTTCACCCAAATTTTTACAAATCAAATATTTGGAATCTTTCTTCTTAATATGAGTTTCTTGTAAACAAATTATATCCAATTTTAATTTTTTCAAATAATGAAACACTTTCTTTCTCTTCTGCGCCGTGTTGGCTCCATTTATATTCCAAGTTAGATATTTGTAATCCATCTTTAAGCGTGTATTTTAAAATGTGTCTGATGCTCCTTTTAATCCATCATCTTCCTTCCCCTCCTCTGCATATCCTTGTTGACTTTGTTCCCCAGGAATTATATCCATATCTTTGAGTTTATCTTCATCCATATCTTTTGAAGCTTTTCTCAAGAAGTCCCTTGCTTTTTGAACAGTATTCAATCTATATTTCTGTTGTCTGAATGTAAAGATCACTCCTTCTGGAACATCCCATCTAAATTGAATTTTGCGTTGTTTAAGTTTTTCTGTAAGGAAAGCATATTCTTTTCTCTTACGTAAAAGTCTAATAGGAATTTCTTTCATCACCAGTATTTCCTTACCATCAATTTTAAAGGTATTTTTAAAGTGTTGCTGTAATACCATATCTCTGGTTGTCTTCTTCATAAAGTGAACAAGCACATCTCTTGGAGTTTTTTTCATTGTTGCATATCTGGAATTAATTCTATAAACTTTGTCTATTTCAAATTCCATCCGATCTTCATTCAAATCCAGAAATTTTACTAAAGCATTAACAATTTTATCTCTGATGTCTTCACCTGTTTCCTCAGGGATTGCACGGAATCTCAAACAATGTTCTTTATTTCTCATTTCAGTCACAGCCATATAGTCCAAGTTTTTTTCTAATTCCAGATTTAATATATCTGTTCTATTCTCCAAGATTTGTACCTTTTCTTTAGTATTTTTTGCATCCTCCTTTATTTGCCCAATTGTCCCTTTAATCTCATCCACTTGTGTTTTAATATAGTCTTTTATATCCATCAATTCAGTTTTCATTTCCTGTTTTATATCATTAATCCCTTCCATTATTTTTTGAAACATATCTGGGGGTATAGCCCCTTCCTGTGGGTCAATAGGACCTCTTCGCTCCTGGGCCTTAGTTGCTTTTTTAGTTGTCATTTTCAAAAGAAGCCTTTAATTTCTGATATTAACCACTGTTCCAAAACCTAGAGGCAGTCTGTTTCTTTTTTTTTCCTCCACCAACGAAAGAGTTAATATTCCAGGCCTGTTATTATAGTCCAGCCAGCACAGCACAGTTCTTATCTACGTCCAAGAATGCAAAACAATTCTGGTTCCCAACACCAAACGATTAGTAACATATACGAACAGCAGATTCGTCCAAAAAAAAAATAGTCCAAGGAGAAAAATAGTCCAAAATATATTTCCATCAAATAATAATTACCTCTCATCTGTTTTTAAACTTTAAAACTCCAAATTCAGGCCAGCTTTTTGTCGTAAAAAAAATATATAAGTTGTTTACATTTTCTTTCTTCCTTAATTATATTTAAAAGAGAAAAAGTATGACTCACCCAGGTTTCTCAGTTGCTGATTCGTAAACAAATCTCTTTTATTGTAGTAATTTAAGCCAAATGATAAGATTTAGACAGAAGTAGGCTCGCTGGTTAAGGACGTTTTTTTAAGAAGAAAAAAAAACGCTTCGCTTTTTTCCAGTACAGCTTGCATGGAAATCCTGACTCCGTCTTCAGCCGATCGGCATGCCTTCTTATCTCAGGGATTTCCTGATCAATTCCAGCCGCCGACAGCTCAACGAAGTCTTGTGGAAAATCTGATCGGTTCTCCTATACCTTGGAGAACATTTAAGCCAGTCAAAGTTTCCTCTTGGCTGGCTTTTAACCTGAAAAAAGCTTCCTCTGAGGCAGAGATCTCTCAGAGACAGTCACCAGCTGAGCACTCACTTCCGGGAAGTCCCGGAACTATAGTTGTTTATAGAGAGTAGCACAAATTATATGCATGTCTTGCAAGTAAATTAAAGTATATGCAGCTCACTAGTATATGCAGCTAATATGCATTATGAAACTTGTAAATATTTGATCACCCAGTAAAGTAGGGAAATAGTATTTTTGTGCTATTCAGATATGACACTGAGGAACAGAAAGAAGATAACCTAGGGATGAATAGAAAGATCTGCATAAAATTTTATTTTCAGATGCAAAATTATTCCTAGCAAATGGTGTTTGAATGGCCACTGTGAGACAGGCAGTAATACTGAGGTCCTTACTTAGAAACACTCATACTATTTAAGGCTACGATTCTTATAGCTCAGCCTAAATATATATATATATATATATATATATATATATATTAAAACCCATTGAGTTCAGCAAGATGTACTTCCCAGTTGGCCAAACAAATTGAGGGTTTTGGGTTTAACTAGTCTCTTTGGCACTCTTGCCGGTTTGCAACAGCAACACATTAAGTCTCTGGGGTTTTGCACAAGTGGAATGAAATGTGTTGCATACGTTCAGGACACAGTTGCATATTTCAGGTTGAAATACAAATCTGGTCCTCATGTTTGTTTAAGGGCACTTTAATGAAACACTTCAGTGTGCCATCTCCCTTGAAGACTGAGACATCAGAATGAAAGTTAATGTGCATGTTAGTATGTATGCTAGGACAATTTTCTACACTTTGAGTACAAACCACAGGTAAATCCCATGTCATTTTCAAAATGAGCCAGAAAAAAAGGCAAAATGGATTGATTGTAGTAATACTGTAATATACTGTAATATAATATATGCCTTGGAGATTGAGAAATTGGAATGAACGTTGGTGGGTACATTGTTATAGATTTCATGTGAATGTCTGAGCTTGGGTCCCACCCATTTCGCAAGGACCAGAAGCGAGTGAGGTTTCTCAAACACTGCACTTTACTACTGTTACTGTGTGGAATGTTGCTGGATTGCTCCAGATTATCTTTTAATACTCATATGAACAGAATGAGCAAAAGCATTGTTGCACCACTTTGATAAACACTTCAGACTATACAATTTTTTTTAAAAGGGAATTTGCTAGCATGATTGCTTACATGTAGCCCGGTCTTTGTGGAGATGCAACTGGTATGCATAATTTCTTAATTCTATAGTTTGGGATGTTTCTTTTTAAAGTATCCCCACTGGATTAATAAAAAACTGAACTGTCTACTTAGTATTTTCAAAAGAGTTTGTAGGCCTTACTTGGAAAATCATTTGACAACTGGACATGTATTTGTTTTATTTAACAAGATATCTCTACTGCTTTATTGTAGAAAACTTCTAAGCAGTATACAAAAAGCATGAAAATTATCAGTTAAGTATTTAAAAATATTGTTGAAACAAAACAGCAACAGACTAAAAAGATTTAGAAAATCAACATCTGTGTCTCTGGATAGGCTTGCTATTTATGTAGTTTATGTATTCAAAAAGTGCAAATAAGCACTGGTCTGTAAGAAACTATGCTGTGGTGTTGGTTGTCCACTGTAGGTGAGTGAGGGCTCATCAAAATGGAGTGGGATAATCCACGTTTTCTATATCCGGTTCGTCATCTGACAGTCCTCACTTTGCCTGTTCGTTTGCTCTTTCCCAATAAGAAAAAACACCTTTTTTGCACCCACACACGCAACGAGAGGACCCATACTTCTTCTTGCTTTTCCCCAGCTCTGCCCATAACACTCCCCCCCTATCAGCCAATTGGTCTGCAAAAATATGACGTATGCTCCTCTCCCTCTTTGCAACAAAGCACAAGAAGGCGCATGCGCTTGAACGTACGAGCGCGGAAGTTTGAATTTCCTGATGGTTTGGTAGTAGTGACTGTAATGGAGTTCCTTGTCACTCACCACTCTGGAGCAGCGCCGGCTGGGGTGTGTGTCTCCAGGTGCCCCTGACCATCCAGGGGGATTGTGGGCAGTGCCAGGGATCAGTGCTTGTAATCACCGGACAAATCCCCCCGTAACCCTTGGGCTCATTCACTGCAGGGTTCAGCCCCAGACCGTTACGCGGCTCGGCAGCAGGAATGCTGCCCCTGAGGGAAGCAAACAGCACCCCCTCCACGGGTGGCCGCTGTTGGCTCGGGCAGGGAATGCGGGCAAACAGCCCCGCGTGCTGCTGTGTCAATCTGCACTGAAGCGACCAGTTCAGGCTTTGCAGTGTTCCCTCTGATAAAAGAAACATGCAAACCAATTATATGCCTATAATTCCTGTATTTTTGTTTGTTTGTATTTGCGATATTTTGCAAAACCAACTGTATGCTTTTCTACCTTTAACGTTTCTGGAGATACACATGATTGCAATTCCACTTACTTCTCCAGAACAGCAAGTAACGATGTGTCATGTCTAGGAAGGTAGACCACCAGTCTCTATGGTTGCGGGTGGCTGAGACGCTCTAGCAAACCACTTATATGCCAATAATTCCTGTCGGTTTTTTGCTTGTATTTGTGATATTTCGCAAAAGCCACTGTATGCTTTTCAGCTCAGCTGGGCTGTGGAGAACCTGCAGGCTGTGGTTGAAATTGACAAGACTCAAAGAGAGTAGCCTTGCAGGCAGGAAAGCAAAATTAACTAAGGGTGGGTGAGTGTCTGTAATCCAAGAGGAAAGCCTCTATTTCTCTTCTCCCCCCCTCTCCCTCGACTCTGGATGCCTGGAAGCAAAGACCAATACGTTCAAGAAGGGCATTTGATGCGTGAGGGGTGAGGGGTGGGAGGTGGAGGTT
This sequence comes from Rhineura floridana, assembly GCF_030035675.1. NCBI lineage: Eukaryota > Metazoa > Chordata > Lepidosauria > Squamata > Rhineuridae > Rhineura > Rhineura floridana. Next base: position 36,249,403 of record NC_084482.1, on the reverse strand, counting down.
AGGCAAAGGTAAATATTTTCTCCCTTGAAACAGTTTCCAAACAACCACAATTGCAGATCTCAGCCTGAGCGGCTGCCCATTTTGCAGGCTGGCTAAAAATTAACCACTGTTGCTGCTTCTGTGCAAATGCGCTTTTTGCATCTGTGCAGTAGAAGTAGCAGGGCCCCTCCCCAACACCACACCATTGCTCTGATAGGTTCCTTTTTCCCGGGCTTTCCCCGGACATTCGAGCACATGTGCAACAGTGGAAATATGTGATTGGCTGAGAATGAGGGAAGGGATATGGGGAACCACCCAAGAACCGCCCATCAAATGCCCACAGCTGTAAAGTCCGTGGTATTGCATCCGAGCGCCTGAAGGTACAGCGGATGATTCCTGGTTTAAAAAAGCAAATCGCATGATTTGCGGTATTGCAGGAGTGGATTTAACCGCGTGAAAATGCGCAAAAACACGCGGCGTCATATGGATGACCGAAAAATAATGAAAACACAAAGCGATCATGTGACACATTTTACAGTCGTCTGGATGAGCCCTGAGTTTGAGTTCATTGTATTCTTAGTGGTGATTGTAAAAGGTTGTCTTGGTGGTGCGATACCAAAACAACAGATGAAACCAATTTCTCATCTACTTGAGACAAGAACATCCCCCCATATGTGTCCCTACTCTGTCTCCCCCCTCCTGTTGTGGAAAGTAAAGTATATGCAACTTCATTTAATCATTGCTCCCTTGCCTCTGTTCTTCCCTTGAATCAGAACTCCTAAGGGCAGAGCCCTGTCCTTTGCATATGTTTCTTTGCAAACCACCAAGTAAGTAATTGGTGGTACATGAATAAAAAAATAAAAGGATTGTGTTAATGAAGGAAAAAAATAGAAAACAAGATTCCTGTGGGTGGAGGACGTGGTGTTTGTGTTGAGATTTTTTACTGGTAACTTTCTCTACAAAATCAAAAGAGATGTGATAAAGGTGTATAAAATGATACGTAGCATGGAGAAAGTGGATAGAAAAAAGTTTTTCTCCCTCTCTTATAACACTAGAACTCCTGGATATCCATTAATAATAATAATAATAATAAATTTAATTTCTGTGTCGCCTATCTGGCCAATGGCCACTCTAGGCGACGTACAAAATCATTAAAATACAATTAATAAAATACAGTGATACAATATAAAACAGTGTAAAATCAATAAATCTGCAACAACAAATCTGCAAGCCAAGTGGTTGGCTTCACAGATGAAAGCACCTTGTCCACTTCCTGAGAAGGGAGAAGCCGAAACCGACCCCATTGAAGCTGAATGATGGAAGATTCCAAAATTTAAACTAGTTGAACTATGTAATTCACTCCACAAGAGGCAGTGATGGTTGCCAACTTGGATGTCCATAAAAGAGATTCAGACACATACATGGAAGATGAAGCTATCAATGGCTACTCGCTCTGATGGCTGTATTCTAATTCCAGTGTTGGAAGCAGTATGCTTCTGAATACCAGCTGCTGGAAAGCACAGGAAGGGAGAGCTGTGGTGCTGTGGTCCTGCTTGCAGACTTCCCACAGACATGTAGTTGGCCATTGTGAGAACAGGATGCTGGACTAGATGGGCCAGTGGCCTGATCCAGCAGGCTGTTCTTTTGATTTGCTTTTCTTGTCATATGTAAAAGAAAAAAAGATTACTGTCTTCTGTACTATGGGAAAGGGAAAAAACAGGGAAGAAGTTGCTTCCAAATGGTGCATTTGATTTCCCCACATCCCATTAACGTTGGTCTAGGTCACAAATTGCTATTGCTGGGCATCCCCCCCCTTCCTGCCTCCAGTGTCAAAAAATAAAAGAAATTTATTGTGCATTACTGCTTGGATATTTGTGCTGGCAAAATGTTTCTCTTTACATTGTACACATCTTTGGAAGGCCAAAAGACTTGATCTGTAAACTAGTGTGAACATGGGTGAAAATCATTTTATCAAATTCCTGTACTGGAACAATTTTCAGTGTAAATGTTCCAGATATTAAGTATTAAAGGGACTTCTTATTTAAACATTAACTATTTTTAATTCTGTGAATAAGTGTGTTCCTATACATTTTTGTAAGTTATCCATTTGCATCGACGTTGTGTCTTGCTTGTTTCAACAGATTCATGAATCATCCAGCTCCAGCGAATAGCCGTTACAAACCTACTTGCTATGAGCATGCTGCTAACTGTTATACTCATGCAGTAAGTAAATTGACTTATTGGCAGCACAATAAAAAATATAATTCCCATTTGAGTTAACTTTTATTGTATATAAATCATGGTTGAACATAAGCTAGTACTGGAAAGTGCCATTAACACACTTGAGGGTGCTGACCTAAGTATATGTTCTAGGAGCATAGCAGAGTTCAAAAGTTCCATTGATTGTATTTACATGCCAAACCCACACACACACACACACATACATACATGGGGACACCTAAACACACGGACACAAACTGAAATTCCTCCTCCTAGGTCTTCCAAACACAGATACAGGGTGTGTGTCTCCCTCCCTCTCCCTCCCTCTCTCTTTCACTCACACACACACGTACGTCACTCCCCCCAAACAAGTCACCAAGCGTCCTCTTCTCCCCCCCCCACGTGGGTCGCCAAGCTTCCTCCTCTTTTCCCCTTTAGACTTTCTGCAAGGAAAGCAGAAGCACTGCACAGGAAGCCAGTCCATATGGTATAATAATGTGCTCCCAGTCTCCACTCCCATTGGGAACTGGGCTGTTCTGCACCGGTGAGGCTTTTAACACAAGTATCAAGAATATAATTTTTCATAAAGCAATGCATACCAACTTTTTTAAAATTAAAGGCATAGAGTATTGAGATAAATAACTCTTGCTGTCTAATGGATTGCTTTCTAGCTATAATGCTGACGGTTTGCAACATCTGCAGTGTTTATTAGAGATAAAAGGCCTCTGAGATAAATGCTAATCAGACTATACTGCATATTCACCTGCTGCCATCGCAGTAGTGTACAATGCCCAGAAAGTTTGTACCTTGGACGTGTGCCATGGACCACAAGATACTGCAGCTCTTCCTTAGCTTTGGAGTATTTAATAAATTGTTACATTGGTGATGTCAAATAGCCAAGCTAGTCATCAGGCTAGAGGACCATAAAGCGGGTGTATATTGAGCAGGCAGCAGAAATATTTTGGAAGTCTTCCTCTGTAGTTTAAAACCAGTGAAACAGTTGCAACAAATAATACTGTATTTAATATTTTCACTTTCAACTAGTTGCACTTCATAGGCTTTCTCTTGTTGTAATCCTCAAAACAACCCTGTAAGGCAAATCAATGTATTGCAGGGAGTGGGGGTGCGGGAAACTGAGGCTGAGAGAGTGGCTAGGTGGTCTTAGCTCATGAGTTCACAGTAAAGGAGAGATTCAAATGGGGACTTCCTGATTTGTATTCTGGAAATTCCTAGCTGTAATTATGCAATTTATTTAAAAAGTAGAAGTTATTTAAGTATCTAATGAGTGAGTAGGTTTGTAAAGAAAATGTGTGAAAATTCCAGCCTTTAGTAATAATATACTCTGTAGTTATTCAAAATGCTTCTGACTAAATGAAACACTAGGGGATAGCAGGCAGGAACCCCAGTTTCATTCTAAAAATCTCTTTTGTACAATTCTGATATGAAAGGCATTGACCTTCTTTTTCCCCACTTCCTTTTCCCACTCATTTCAGCTTCCTGTTCTAGTAACTTTCATTATTTTAAAAATCTAAGTTGGTGTAACTGCTGTTTACCTTGGAAGTAGGAAAGACTTATATCTTAGCTACTTCTTAAATGCAAGTAATTGTGGGTGTTTTTTTTACAGGGGGGTTAAGTGAGGACAGTATTTATACGTCAGTGGACCTTGAAGTATTTGCATTAGTCCCTCTCTAAGCACTTCCTACAGTTTTTTGCTTGCACAGTTAACAAAATGTTACTTTCAGCATATTTTAATCCCAAACGCAGTATAGTGTCTGACATTTTGGCGCTACTTTGTGTTTGGTGTGTGTGATACAGCAGTTCTGTGACCTTCGGCCAAAGCAAATTCTTAGAAGTTTAACTGATCAGTGTAACTGAGATGTCTCTCCTTTCCATGCTGAAGACAGAAACAACAGTGCCTTTTTATCTGTAACATAACTGGCTGTAATGGAGAACTTTCTTGTAATATTTTAAATCCCAAATTGTTCTCATTCCTCTTTGAAGCCAGGTATAGATAGTAGGTGATTGTGATCTAGATGTAGGAAGTAGAATGATAAATGTGCAGTGGTAGAATAGCAAATAACATGTTCCTGTTGCTTCCCTAGTTTCTGATTGTTCCAGCCATTGTGGGTAGTGCCCTGCTCCATCGGCTTTCTGATGATCGATGGGAAAAGATAACAGCATGGATGTATGGGGTTGGTCTCTGTGCCCTCTTCATCGTTTCTACAGTGTTTCACATAATTTCCTGGAAAAAGAGTCACTTACGGTATAAACCAAGCATTCATGTGGGGTTCTTTTGTGTTGCCCTACATAACACTGGGTTGTATCCAACACTGCTATTGCACACACGCAACAGACTTCTGCATGGGCAATGGAACTTCCCTCCTCCTCTCTCCTGTAGCCGTGAACACACACTCCAAATCTTCTCCAGAGGGTTGGAGGATCCTCTGGAGCAGATTTTCAAAGCACACAGGGAGAGGAAGAGGAAGTCTTTGTCGCGTGAATGGAATGCTGCTTGCACAGCATTGGATAAAACCTTCCTTGTCTAAAAAACTTTGGGATTATTTACTGCAGTCACTCTGGATAATACTATCTTTCTTGTTTGAGGTTTCCACTAAATCAACTGGTACCGCTGGTCTTAAAAATGTTATCTGTATAAAGTTTCAAAGTAGAATAGCAAAAGCAGATGGGCAAGATTTGTAATTGTGCTTCTGCTTGTTACAGTTCAGTCACCTTCAAACATTTATTTAAGGCATCAGTAGCGAAACTATAGCATAGATAAGACATAGAGCACACCAGGTACAGCTGCAGGTAGGCTTGGATATGGCACATAATTAGACCTGCATCCCTTCCTTCCTGTCCCACACTGTGGTGCTGTACATCTCTCCAAGGTATTGTTGAACACAAAATATGTATTGGGTTCCCTGACTTTCTAAATTCAAATTGAGCAATTGTTTTATAAATCTGTATTGTACGTTGGGAGAGTGGTGGTTTTTTTTAACCTGAGGTGAATAGCAAATTATCTTCAGTAAAATAAGTTTGAGATTTAGAGCTAACTATACCTGAGCTAAGGGGCTTTGTAGTGGGTCTGTCATTCTGCTTTTTAATTTTTTAGGAATATCCTTTTTCAAAGAAAACAATGGCCAGTATTCAACTAACTCATCCTGTCAGCACAAGGATTACTGCTAGCTCAATAGGACATTCCCCCCTTCCCTCCCCAAATCCGATCCGGAGGATTGGGGAAACCCCTAGAACAGAATTAGGGGGTGTGATTGGGAGGAGAGGGGGAAAGTCCCGTTGCATTAGCAGTAATCTTTGCACTGACAAAACCCTGACTTAGAGATACATTGGATATAACATTTTCTTTTCTTCTTTTAAAAAAAGTTATTTGTTCCTTTGTTTCCATTTAGGACAATGGAGCATTGTTTTCATATGTGTGACAGAATGATGATCTATATCTTCATTGCAGCATCATATGCACCATGGTAAGGTTTAAAATGTGTACTTTCTGATAGCCGAAATTGAAATGGCATATTATCAATGACCGCTTCCATTTAATGGATTGTTTGATTAATTGCTCATGGCCTAATCTGCTAGAGTTAGAAGCAGGACAGTGAAATCCTTTTTCCATTTAATAAATTAAGGCTTTGCATTTTCAACACAGCTGTCTGATTCAGCAAGGACAATGTGCACGCATAAGCAGCCTTCTGCTTAGTTATCTACTCCTTACTTTGTAACTGCATGCAAAAGAGTGGGTTGCATATGTATCTCTGAACTGGCACCAGAATTTTGCATATATGGCTATACCAAATGATCTTGCTCTTCATTTCTGCTCTCCCCAAACACCAGTGATCCTTAATAGGATTTATAGTGTGTGTGTGGGAGTTATTAACTTTTATTTCTTGCATCAGTGGTCCCTAACCTTTTTTGGATGTGGGAACACATTTGGAAAGCTAAGAAATTGTTCTGGGCACAATGTAATATCCATTTCAGAGAAGAGACCCCCCCCCCAAAAAAAAGATAAAATGCCTAGATAAAATAAAACTTGGACAAAAAAAGCAGGTAGCACCCTTCCACAAAAGGCAACCTCCCCCACCAAACAACCCAACCCCCCAATTTTTTTAAAAAAAAATGGGAAGGGAAGAGGGCCTTGGCAAGCACCAGTGGGGGATCCGAGGACACAATAGTTCTTGCAGGTGCTATAATGGGGACCCAGACTTGCTGTTTTATTGCTAAATTGTATGAGGCTGTAAGCCACTGGGTGGCAAGAACTGATAAAATTAAATTAAAAAGAATTGTTTGCTATTTAGTTAGTTTTTAAAATTAACTAAATAGAACTGAATAACTCTTAAAGGAGTCTGTCTGTACACATCAATATTTTAACTTTCCGGGGTAGTTTAGGAAAAATTATCTTAATTGAATAGTGTAGAAATGAATATCTGTTTGATCTGCATGTAGAATTTAAAATGTCTTTGATATGATATGCCAGCAGTTCCTTGTCACCTTAATGTTGTTGGGTTTTTAGGTTAAACCTTCGTGAGCTTGGACCTCTGGCCTCCCATATGCGATGGTTTATTTGGCTAATGGCTGGTGGTGGAGCCATTTATGTGTTTCTCTACCATGAAAAGTAAGAGAACATAATGATTTGTATTTGAATTGACATTTCCTGCCAATGAATTATACTGCTGTAATAATTGGTCTGTAGATTGAGCATCTGTACCATTGTTAATATTAGTTGTAGCTTAGGAACTGGGAACAGGCCATGCTAAGGCCCATGGTTCTGAGCTGGAATTCAGGGTTAGAACATGTTTAGCAATGATCAGGCATGATGCTGAACCTGGATAGATGGTAGGAAAGGGATGAAATGCACAGTCCCACAGCTGATTCCTGAACCACGATTAAATTGTCAACATACAGCTCTAATATGAGTACTTAAGAATTTCAAAACAGCAAAAATACATAAATGGAATGTTGCAAAGATTATCCTGACTTGTGAAGGAACCTCCTACATTTTAGAGTGGAATCTCTTCTTTTTGAGTAATTATTACATATGGTGTTCTTATGTAACTAAAAGTGGAGCAGAGGGTCATCTTGCTTTTTCTTATCTAAAGAAAAAACAAAACAATTTTAACTTAAATCTGTTTTCCTGTTCCTGTTGATAGACTGAAAAGGCTAAATTAGTAACCAGGCAGTCTTTCACATGCCAGCACCAGGCACGTTATCAGAGTATAGAAAATGACTTGGGAGATTTCTTTTTGATAAATAATTCAAGAAGAAAATGTGTGAAAAGAGCCTGGATTTCTATCAAAGAAATAGAAACTGTGGGTGCAATCCATCTTCTACTGAGGGGAGCCAGACTCTACGCTTCTGATATTTGATATTTATTCTTTTCTAGTAAGATTAATGGATGCAAAAATTCTAGCCACATCAACAAGAGGAAAGCACATTCTCTAACTAATGAGTCTGATCCTTTCCACATACCCCAAATAAAATCTGTTGTGTCTTTCATTATTTATTGTTTGGGTTGCACAAAAGATTCCTGCTGGTGTTGTTGAGCTGTCATTGGAGAATATTGTTCCTGTGCCTTAACTAGGGACATGTTGGGACAAAGCCCACCCTTTTTAAAATCTGAGGGATATTTCTTTTTGCAGCTACTAATAATGGAATGCTGAACTGACAAACTCTTCCCATTTTTGTGGCATTCCAATGCAGTAGAAAGAGGCCATTAAAGAGTGAAATAGAAGATGGGCCGTTAAAGGCTATAATGTATTACTGAGACAAAGAAATGTATGTGAGTGGAAATCTATATTTCTGGGGTGAAGATACATTGTTGCCTTTGCATAGTTGTAGGCTTACTTTAATTTTTTTGTAGGTATAAAATTGTGGAGCTGTTCTTCTACCTAGCAATGGGCTTTTCTCCTGCTCTAGTCGTGACCTCCATGGTAAGGAATGCATGTTTGCTATAGAACGTTAAAATCTAAATGCTAGGAGTTATTATCAATACTAAGTATATATGCTTATTTGTTTTTTTAAAAAAACACCTGTATTCATTTAGAACTTCATTGCATTTCTGTTGCCTAATCTTTTTCCCCCTTCAATTTTATTAGCCAAAAACAACACCAATAATTGTGCCCAGTGGGGTGGGGTGGAACTGCCCTCCCAACACCGATACTTCTGCAGCTTACCTGGATGGGGCAAAGTGGCAGCAGCGAGGTGGGGAGCTGAATGGAAGTCCTGGCAGAGCCAATCTGGTACTTAGGGCTGGTGCCAGCAGGCATCCTGATCAGGTTTTGGCCAAGGGCCCCCGAGGGCTCTTACAGCTCAGAAGGGCCGGTACTAAATCGATAGGCCATGGTGGCAGCTCTAGGCGGGGCCCAAAATAGTACAGAAGGCTGGCAGGCCTGGCCCTGGAGAGCAGCAGAGTAGCTGGGGAGAAAGGCCAGCCAATGCCTCCTCGCAGATGTGACAGCAGACAACCTTTTCTTTGCTTGGTGCTTCTGGCAGAGCTTTTTTTTCTCCTGCTTGGACTTCTTTACTACCCCACCACACTGAGTGGTGGCAACTTCCAGCTGCTTGTATTTGCTGCGTAGGATTTGAACTGGCCACTCTGGGGATAGTCTCACAGAGTGCTGACATCATCCAGATTTTCCTGCTCATGGGAAGGGGAGAGAGCGGAGAAAGTTTGTCCCTGCTGCGCTGCTGCCCTCCTTCTCTCCCTATGGGTGGGGCAACTCAGGCACTCCCCTGACAGGCTGAAGCAGAGGCTGTGGTGGCATAAAAGAAGGATGCTGCAGCTATGACACTGCGTCTGCTGCCAGTAAGGAAGAGACTCTGGGCAGTCCCCTGCGCATGTGCAGAGTGCTCCTTCCCTCCCCCCCCTCCGGTGGCTTCTGCATCTCTCGGGGTAGGAGAAGGAGAACCTATTCGGGCACCCCAACTTAAGCAGTGTGGTGGGACTTCTGGGAGTTGGTGAACTGAACCTTAGAAGGAGGGAGGGGGCTTGGTTTGGCTAGGTGGGCACCTTCCCCCTGAGCAAGGCACCCTCCTGAATGGGCTGCTCTTCCTCCCCCTCCTGCAGTGCCAGGCCTGGATTTAGAATATTGGTCACCCTTTTTTGAGTTTAAAGAGGTGGGGCTATGATGGGGGATGGTTGTGGTTTAAGGAGGGGGAGGGCCTAAGGGCCCTCAGTACCCTGTGCCTGCCCAAAGGCTCCCAGAAACCTGGAGTCAGCTTATGCTGGTGCATCCACGCAGCCCTAACCTTGCCCCAGTCCCATCTAGGGAAATTGCAGCATGATTGGTGTCAGGAGCGCAGCTCCACAGCTTCATCCCACCACTACTGGTGCCAATATTCTCCACAAAAGCAGAGACCATCTTAAGGCATCTTATTTAGTATGGCATCATGATTTTGTAGCTTGTGGAGAGTTTTTCATCTGATAGAATTAGATTGAATGGCAATATGTTAATATCTACATCGGCAGCGGAGCTCACATTGTCAATAAGGGCATCAGGCCTCCTATTGGATCAGACCAGCGGTGTATTTAATTCACTGTCCTGGAAGCTGGCCATTCACGGAAGCAAGAAGGCCACCAGAAGGGTATGAAGCATTCCCTCATTGTGTGCACACCAGTAACTGGTGTTCAAGGCATATTGCCTCTGAGCATGGAGGTTCCATTTAGCTACTGTAGCTAGTAACTGTTCATAGATAAGAAGAAGAAAAATCAGGTACAGGTCTTTCCCCCCCGAGACGTACAAATTTGTCTGGAATTGTTGACAATGGGAGAGAATATGCCTTCTTCCCTCATGGAGTTCCTGTGTCACAGCAGGCATTGGAAGTCTTGGATACATGCAGGATTCTTTATTGCATCCACTATACATAAAACCTCTTATTTCGTGGCACCTCCACATTTCCTAACAGCTGGGCTAGATTTTATACACTGATGTGGAACTTCAGTCCTGTAGCCCTCTCGAAATGAAAAAAGTTGCTTCCAGACAGGAAATCTGTATCAGAGAAGTAGTGGGGAGGGAGGGGTGGATGCTTGACGTATTGCAGTAGCAGTTTCGTAGATCAAAAGTGCCCCCCCCCCCGGCTTCTTCCTCCAAAGAATTCTAAATGCAGACACACGCTTGGAACTCCACAAGGAAGAGGAGCAGCAGTTTGGAGCAAGGGAAGGGTCAAGTACCTCTCCTCCCATTCCTCTCCCCCCTTTCATCTGCAGTACCAACTGTGCCACCAGAAGTGGCTGTATCGGTTTTAAATCCCATTGGGAGGATCTTACACTTTTGTTGTTATATGCCTTCAAGTCGATTACAACTTACACTTTCCTGTATGTAATTTCTAGTCTGGCCTTGACAATGATTCACAAAGGCTTTGGGTTATACTGCCAGAGCCTTGTGACTAGATAACTCAATCAGGGCCACTCCTGTTTTATCTGATGAAGTGTTTTCTTGTTCCGTGGAGCAATGCAATGTTTTCTCATTGGCTTTTATAAAGCAGTCTCGCTCATAGTTGGTCAGATAACCAAAGGCGATACAATTAATTTCACTTTCGTACATCCATTCAGTTTAACTGATATTAAATAATGGTATAAAAATTTATTTGTACTAACACAGCTACCTTTCTGGAAATCATTTCTATTTATTTTTTTATTAAAGGGAGCCTAAGACAGCAAACAACAAGCGATAAAACGCTAAAAAATCTTTTAAAAAAACTTTCAAGCAAAACATCTTTTAAAACAATTCCAATACAGTTGCAGAGTGGGATGAGGTGTCTACTTAAAAGGCTCATTTAAATAAGAAGGTCTTCAGTAGGTGCTGAAAAGAGAACAGAGACAGCACTTGGACAACAAGCCTAGGGAGGAAAAGAATGTAAAAATGGTGCTGGACTGGCAGCCAAGAAGGGTTGCAAAAACCAGCAAAAAAAAGTATACATGGGAAAGATTAGGACTATTTAGTCCCCGTTCCTACCCCCAAAAGTGTGTCTTCACAGCAGAAATGTTTGTATGTGAACAGTTGGCACTCAGTCTCTTCAAACGAAGTGAATGTTCGACCAAATGGCAAATGAGATTTGGTATAACTAAGCATAAAGGTACACATTAGGACAAAAAATATTTAAATTAAAAAATCCTAGCTTCCTGTTTTGATGGGATTTGAATTGGCTGTGATTCTCCAGAAAAGAGACTTTGGAACTGCAGTAGATAGATGGACTCAGTCTGTTCTGGCAGTGAAAAGTGCCATTGCATGTTAGGTAGGATTACGAAGAAAATTGAAAATAAAACTCCCAGTATTGTAAAGTTTTTATGTAAAATTATGATGTGGGTGCACTTGGAAAGCTATTTACTATTCTAGTTACTCTGTCTCTAAAAGTCTTCCTGTCGTTTGAGGTGGGGAGGTAGGGGGAGAGAGAACAAAGCTAGGGAAGAACATGGTCATTTTTATAAGCCTCAATAACATGGAGAATGGATAGAGAGATGCTTCTGCCTCCATGATATTAGAACTAGGTGTAACCTAATGAAATTGGCAGTAGATTCAGGAGAAACAAAAAAAAGTACTTCACACAATACATTATTAAATTATGGAATTCACTGCCACAAGATGAGGTGATGGTTACTAGATTAAATGATACATAAAAGTGGGTAAGATTAATTCTCCAGGAATTTGTCTATTGGCCAAGATAGCAGAATGGAACCTGCACTTTCAGAGGTAGCATGGCAGCAAATACCAGTTGCTGAGATATGGGGAAGCTGTTGTGTTCACGCCCTGCTTGTTCACGCAAAGTGTTTTGCTGGCCGCTGTAGGAAACAGGATGCTGGTCTACATGGTACCTTGGCCTGATCCAGCGGGGATAGTCTTAATGCCCTGGGCTCATACTGGGAGAAAGGGCAGGATATAAATCTAATAAATAAATAATAATAAACATTAATACCCTTTAATAGTTCTATACAGTCTTAACAGGAGTGGTACTTTAGTTTTATGACTGTCCTTATATATGCAACTATTTTCTCACACAGTTACATTTTCACTTTTTTTAATTAATCCACAGAACAACACAGACGGACTTCAAGAAATTGCCTGGGGAGGCTTAATTTATTGCATGGGAGTGATCTTCTTCAAGAGTGATGGGATCATTCCATTTGCCCATGCCATCTGGCATCTGTTTGTTGCTACGGCTGCTACAGTTCATTATTACGCTATCTGGAAATACCTTTACAGAAGTCCTGCAGAAATCATCCGTCACTTATGATATTAAATGCACCGGCACACACTCTTGCAACCTGCACTATGCCTCCAACTCAGTATTACTTGGGTAAAAGAAATTCTAGGAAGCAGGGAAAACATTGCACAGGGAAAAATGCACTGACTTTGATAGTTTTCAAACACATTTACTGTGAACCGAAGTGACAAAAATGTGTCCTAGAATTACTGTTCATATCAAGTGCTGGGTGAACAGTTCTTCAATCATTTTTCTTGTGGCAGCCCCTATTGGAATAAATGGGATTAGCACAAGAACATTGTACAACACCTATTTATTTCAGTGTGGCTTTCACAGACGCTTTTCTCTTGTATTGCATCCACTGTTGGTAAGTGGAAGCTGTAATCCAGCACAGAAAGTTTGGTGCACTTAAGCCTATTGGGTGTAAGCATGCCTAACTTTGGTTTGTGGTTTAAAACGCCATACTGCATTATTAATAGTGCATTCCACATTAATGGAGAACAGTGTAAAAAAAAATAGTTAGTGGCCTGATGTTTACAAAATCTTTTTTTTAAAGTTGTATTTAATGGGTTTAAGTTCTTCAACTTTTAAACTGCATAAACCTTTGAAATGAAAGTTTTGAACTGTGGAAGTTGATGCAATAGCAAAGACTTAATTCCTTTTTTTAGTTGCTTTCTACCACTTTTTCACAAACTGTTTAATAAAACACCAATCACAGAGAGACAGGTTTTAGGTCCCCCCTGCCAGTTGTACTGATAGGACTTTTTATATTACAAATGTTTTTTAAAAATAATATAAAAAGTATATACAGCTGCTGTTGTGCAGTTATATCTACAGTGAAACTTTGCAACGAAACATCTACATTCCACATATTGTCCTGAATGATATACCTCTTCCAAAGCTTTTTCTTAAAAGTGTGTGAATGATCATGATAAATTTCAAAATTGGCTCCATCAAGCTCTTGCCAGAAAACCTGCTACCCTCCAGAGTTAATTGAATTGTCTGATTTGAATTTAAGAAAACAAATAGTGCTAGCTAATATATGAAACCCATCCCACAGTGCCATTACTAGAGGCATGTGTTTATGTGAAAGAGCTCCAGAAATGTATGTTCTTGTAATACTGGTGGCTAGCAACCAATAGACACAATATCAAAATGACTCTTAAAGCATTGGTAATTTTTGTAGGTGCATAAGACACTGGTGCTTAAACAATGAGGCTTCCTTACAGGGCAATCCTATGTATATTAACCTCGAAGTAAATCTCATTGTGTTCAGTGAGGCTTTCTCCATAGTCAAGTGTGTTCAGGATTGCTAGTTTAGGCAAATGGTTTCCAGCGGATGACCATGGGAAGCAAATATTTTGCTACTTCTATCATTTTCTAAAACTTATCCTAGTAACAGTTGATGATAAACTTTTGAGTATTAATAGTTAATGGTTCGTCACACACCCAAATGGCCTTTTCAGGGAGGGAAGCTTGAAGAACGTGATAGGTCTCATTTGTCTGGGACTTAGTAGCAAAACTGGACTAAGTGTGCTACTCTTTAGCATCTGGATCAATGAACTGTGGTAGCAATTTGATTGTAGAACATGTGCATTAAGCAACAAGATGTTAGTTTTCATTGTAATGATTGCTGTCCAGTTACTGTAGCATGTCCCACTGTATTATGAATGTCTTATATTAAGATTGAATTTATTCTGTTTCTAACTTGCTCTTTTTCATATCGGTGTTTTAAAAACCAAAATGGAACATGTTGCCTTTTCCAGATATTATCTGGATACTTTGTCTGTCAAAACACTAGAACTATAAGTTAGAGATGGGGTTTCACCCCAAAGTAATACGTAATTTCTTCTAGATTTGCCAGTGCATTGTTACATATTTTACAATTAGGTACACTTGTATGCAATTTGCAGGAAGGAACAAATTAGAGTAGGGCATTAAAATTTGGCTTCCATACAGTATTAGTTGATAACTACAAAACCATCCCACACCAGGAACACTTCCAAAGTTCTTCAGGGCTCCAGGATCCACATCTGGCTCTGGAGAAGTGGTGGTCATATGCCACTCTTGTCAAGGTGGCAAGGTTCTGCATATTTCCAAGAGAATGGAGACGTTTACACAAAGATCTCATATGAGTATTGGAACTCCTGGATTGGGGCAGAACTGGGTTGACTTTCTGAGCAGCATGTAAATGAAGCAACAGAATAGAAAATTATTTTTTGTGATAGTCCTGGAACATCTGAATGCCTCTGTCTTTGTTGTCTTATTTTCTTGCTCTGTCTGACTTCGATATATTCCTTTTTTGTGAGTTCTTGTATTCTGTTCAAGTGCAGTACTGTTAAGACCACTAAAACATGTACAAGCTCTCTGTTTTTGTCAAAACTATGAAACTAGCTCCAATTAATTCTGCTATCCTTACTATGATTTCTCATGGTCTTTTTAACATGTTTGTTTTTAAGAGTGAAAAGTGTTTTGGTTTTTTAAATACTTTTAATAATTTGAATTCAGTCTAGCCCCTACAGGTTTAAATGTAACTAGATGAATGCAAATAAACATTTTGTGCAATTTGGAATCGGGTTGCTGAAATGTGTGTATTTGTTTAATTGAATGGGTCATGCAAGGCTTTCTACTGCTCAGTCTTCATGGTAAACATGCTGTTTAAGATTGTAGCCATAATCCTGATAACCATGCAACTAAATTCAGGCACTCAGTCTGACTTCAGTTTTGTAATGTTACATGAAGATCACAACCAAAAAAACTTCATTAGGCAAATTCTTGTGTATGTGAAGACACTGGGCTGCATCCTATGTCTGTTAGTAGTAGGAAAGAATGTTTAGATCTTCAGGTTCCTTCTGGTCTTACAATATGTGACTTGAAGGATATTCTGCTTCTGATAGTCTGTTTTATTGCATTAAAACTTGTAATCTTGAAATATATCTCAAGGAAAAGGGAATTTGTAGGAGGAGAGATGTTGACTTCAAGAGGCTTTTATTTAAAGTTCTGATCTCTTTTAAAGAATGCATTTGTGTGGGGTGTGATAATAAGAAAGGTGTGATGGCAGTTACTTGCCCATCCAGTTGTGAAAAACTAAAAATGCTATCCTAGCCATGTCTACTCAGAAGTAAGCCCTATTAAATTCAGTGTGTTGCTCTCAGGTAAGGGGGTTAGGACTGCAGTCCAAGTGAATGATTACTTTAAAGCACTAGGGCAGATTGACCAGAAGCACATCCATCTTAATTTGTCTGAGCATGGCCAATTGAAAAGAGACTCTTAAATCTGGGTTCTGCTGGCTGAGTAATCAATATTGCACAGTCCAAACAGAACCTAGTTCATCAGCCTGCCAGCAGAAACATGTAAAATAATGCAGTAGTAATTAGAAGCTGGCACACGCAGGAGCAGCTCCACAGCCATCTTAATAAAAACTGCTAAAAGCTGTCTGGTGCATGAGTGAATACACTCAACAGAGCTGTCCTCAGTGCTGATGGCCATAGCCTCAGGCCAAATGGCGCCACTCCTGTGCTATCCTAGCAGCTCCATCAATGCCAGGAGGCAAGCTGGATTTCCTGTGGCTTATGAAAGTGTCTTAACACAAATCAGCCCTTGTCCTCCATTTTGAGGACCGCTCTCCATCCCTGCTGCAGATGCTTATAGAGTTTGCTCTTCTTCAAAGCTTCCTTTATGTAAACACAATCCTGAGCAGGAGGCGGGAGCCATACTTTCTTGAGTGGGCACTAAGATGGGCATGCATTCCACCAAAGCAGTAGCCTAGCTCTAGAAAGTTCAGGAATTGTCTGCAGGTGCAGAAGCTGAATATGTGAATGCACAGATGATCACCGCTCAAAGAACCACAGTTACAGGTAGGCAACCTATTTTCCCCAGCACTCTGGTACAATTTGGCAAACTACTTATTCCCACTCCCCATTCACCACTGAAAACATCTCGGGACCAAGACCAGCTTGGCAAATAATTTTTGAAGCTTATGGCAGCAACTGGTTTCCTAATTACACCCAAACAATTTCAAGGTACTGTTGTAGTCTTACCCATAATCATTAAGCAGGCCTATGTCCTCTCCTTTAAATTCGTTCACATTTTTTTCTCCATCATTGTCTGTTCTGGACCACAGCCTTCTCATGTTTTCAGATCATGTCCTCTTCTTAAAAAGCTGTTTTTCATAGACTGTAAGATGCTGGTTTGTGTTATCTCTGTTCTATACAGCATCAGACATGATGGTGCTGCATAAATGTTAACCAAAAGAGGTATTTTTGTTTATCTTCAGGAAAGGTTGCCTACCACCATTATCAGATTTAAGTCTTAAGTGCTTATTAAAAGTGTGTGTTTGAATGCCCCTTTCATTTTTTTTAACATTCAGCTGCTCCTAGACACCCATCCGCTTGTTCTTAATATAATAGCAAAGATATTATAATTAATCAGATAAATAATGGTATGCGTCAGACTTTTATTCCCCTTTAGGGGTCTTTCCTTGTCTGTCTGTCCTGTACAAGTATGATGCACAGGTTTGGGTGGGAGTATATAAAGCCCTTGACCTGAGACATTACAACCTACAACAATCTCTTTGCAATTTCCTTGACGTTAGCTGTGTTACTCGGATGTCAATTGCCATCTCTTATGTCCTACCCAGCAGGAAGTTTGTAATCACAGGCAGCTGGACTGGTAATAGCAATGGATTGCTAAATTTGCTTGCTGCTATGTTTGAAGTAATGCTAAGTGCAAGCCTGCAGAAAAGGCAACTCAGCATAAAGTTTTTCCACTTAAAAAGCTGTGTTTGCACTCTACGTTACATGATTTTAGAACGTGCCTTGCACAAGCTGGGCATATAATACTCTTGCTTGTTCACTTTAATCATGCTAAAATCTTTCTTTTGAGACTGAACATTGTCAAATATAACCAAATTCTTTCTGAAACCACATGCTTGAGCAAGTTGAGAATATTGAGGAAGTGTAAAACCACAATGAGATCGTTAACAAGGAATTGTGTATTCTTAAAATAGCCTCCATAATTGTGCTGGTCATTTTGAGTTAATCCATTCATCACATTGCACCATTTGTAAGGGACCTTGCAGCTTAATACATCTAATTTTCTTTTTTTAATGTCAAGACATCGAAACATAATTCACAGGTAACAATTCAGGCTACCTTTTTAAAAATCAAACTACTTGTAATGCTGTACAGAAGGCTAAGAACAATAATCACATCCAGATGACCCGTTTGTTGAGCATTCATTCTGATTTGTTTGCACAAAATTTGCAGAGAGGTTATACAATACTGGCTGACCAGTTATTCTGATTTGTTTGTGGGGAGGTTATACAGCAGAGCCATCTCTCACTGAACCAGGTGAGTATCTCAAACCTTGATGTGACTCTTTGTGCCTGAAGCATTTTCTGTGTCAGACATATCCAGGCTCTCCTCTCAGACAAGCTAAATGCTGATGGTGCGATTCACTCACAGAATCTCACTGTGTCATTGGCAGCGGCTTTGGGTGGATCATAATTTGGGGAAATGAGAACAGCAAAAACACCAGTAGCTTGTGCTTCCTCCTCGCTGCGTCTTTGTAATGTCTGATGTTCATCTCCAACTTCAAATCAAGCTCAACTCCTGGATAGAAGGAGTCCTGCTGGATCACACCAAAGGCCTACCTTGTCCAGCATCCTGTTTCCCACAGTGTCCAACCTGATGCTTATGGGAAGTCCCCAAGCAAGACATAAGCATGATAGCCCTCTCACTGTTGTTCTCCCAGAGACTGGTATTCAGAGGCATGCTACCTCTAATCCTGGAGACAGTAGATAGCCATCATTCACCTGGCCTGATCCTGATCCAGGCCCTGAACCAACCTCAGGGCCTTGCACAGTCATGTGATTGGGAGGGGGAGGGAGGGAGGGAAAAGGAGATATACCTCCACCTGCTCTCCCCCCCCACATAATAGTGTGTTTCATCAGAGTTTTAAACTGGCTCCCCCCCCCTTTGATAACCCCAGATCACTTTGGGACTTGATCCAACCCAGAGCTGCCTCAACCTTGCCACCGTTGGGGGGAAGGGCAGGATATAAATCTAATAAATAAATAAATAAACAAACTTGATCCAGCTGAATCCTGGGTTGACCTGCTTTGGCCTAGTTCAGTTTGGGATCCAGAATCCAGCTGAATGCGGTGCCCAGCCCTAGCAGAGGATTTGCTTTGCATGCAGAAGGTCTCGTGTCCAATCCCTGGCAATTCCAGGTAAAGCTGGGCGACACTGCTATCTGAAATCCCGGAGCTGCTGTCAGTCCACGTAGTCTAATTCAGTATAAGGCAGCTTCCTGTTTAACTTTAGGTATTACAAAGATACACCCAAGGATCTTGCACTTTGTTCCCATATTAGAATTACAGAATAGTAGAGTTGTCAGGGCCCTATAAGGCCATTGGATTCAACCCCCTGCTCAATGCTGGAATCCAACTTAAAGCATACCTGACAGGCAGCGGAGCAGCTGCCTCTCGAATGCCCCCAGTGTTGGGAGAACCCACCACCTCCCTAGGTAATTGGTTCCATTGTGCTACCGCTCTAACAGGAAGTTTTTCCTGATGTTCAGCCAAAATCTGGCTTCCTGTAACTTGAGCCCATTATTCTGAAAGAACTGGGCATGTTTAGCCTGGAGAAGAGAAGGCTGAGGGGAGATATGATAGCACTCTTCAAGTACATGAAAAGTTGTCACACAGAGGAGGGCTGGAATCTCTTCTTGATCGTCCCAGAGTGCAGGACACGGAATAATGGGCTCAAGTTGCAGGAAGCCAGATTTCGACTGGACATCGGGAAAAACCTCCTAACTGTTAGAGCCATACGACAATGGAACCAATTACCTAGAGAGGTAGTGGGCTCTCTGACACTGGAGGCATTCAAGGGGCAGCTGGACAGTCATCTGTCGGGAATGCTTTGATTTGGATTTCTGCATTGAACAGGCGGTTGGACTCGATGGCCTTATAGGCCCCTTCCAACTCTACTATTCTATGATTCTGTGTCCTGCACTCTGGGGCGATCCAGAAGAGATCCTGGCCCTCCTCTGTGTGACAACTTTTCAAGAACGTGAAGAATACATTACACAACTCCTGAATCCATTCTGGCATACATTTCATACTTTTATCAGTCATAACTTCACATTTACACAGCTGCCATCAGAACTGGTAGTAAATGACCAGAAAAGAGATATTGGTGCATAACTAAATTAAAACAACCCACTGTGTGGCTGCTGCAAATAAGGCAATTCCATGTTAAGGGTCATTAGGGAAGGGATAAAAAAAACCCTGCCAATATTGTAATGCCATAATACAGGGGGTTGCAGACATGGTGCCTGCGGGTGCACGTGCCTACAGAGGCCTTCCCTGGAGTCTACAGGGTCCCTTCCCCCTGCTAAAACGTTAGGCTTGAAAGAAACATTCTACTCCAGCCAATATAATAGGGTGTTGCGTGTGTGTGTTTGGTTGGGTGTGATGCCCACCACAGTTTCTCTGCTTTATACATATACCTGCAGTGCTGTCCCAAAAAGGTTTGCTGACCCTTGCCTCAATACAATCACACTAGGAATTCAGCAGACTGTTCTGGTCACCATATCTCAAAAAAGATATTGTAGAACTGGAAAAGGGCAACCCAAAATGATCAGACAGTTGGAGCAACTCTCCTATGATGAAAAAGCTACAATGTTGGGGGTTTTTAGGGGTACAATAGCAATATAAGGATGAAACAGAGGCTCCCATCTGTGCACAGAAGACTGCTGAGAAGATAAACTTTTTAAAAAAAAATGAATATGTGCCGATCGATACATAGGGTGTTAGTCTGCTTCTAAGTTGAACTTTGGTCTTGTTAGAATTAATATAAAAAAGTTCAGCATGACTGACTTGGGTCTCCTTGAAATCAATAAGACTTGTGCAATTAACTTTTATTGGGATCCACCTGTGCTTGTTTTATGAGAAATACAACAGATACACAATAGAACAGTATCCTTCAGGGGGAAAATCATTGCAATGTAAGGATGCTGTCCTTGAAATCATTTACTTCCAAATAAGCATAATTAGGGATAGGGCTGGCCATCTGAAGTAAAACAAAAGAGAGGTGATCACTGATTACTTGAAACACGATAGGTGGACTAGAGAAGCTACTGGACAGGAGCTGTGGTTTTGCGTTAGAGTGCGGCTTTTTGTGTCTCCCCATCTTTGCCTGTTCTGCACTCCCATTCATTGATCCAACACTTCAGCTCCCTCCCCACACCCTCCACCTTTTCCCCCTGTTCATCTTTTCATGCCTTCAGGGAGAAGCCTTAGCTCAGTGGTAGAACATCTGACATGCAAGCCGGTCACACAGGTTCGATTCCCAACACCTCCAGTTAAGACAATCTAAGGTAGTAATAGGGAAGGGGTTCGCTATCTGATTCCGTTCCATTTTTCAATTCGTCAAATGGGCTGCCAGTTCCTATCTGCTATAAATTGTGTTCTGCTAGTTATTGCAATTCCTGGTTCTCCTTTTTCCATTATTTTTTCAAAAAAACCAGCAGTGGTAGATTACAAAAATAATTACGTAGTTCTTGCAGTGGATTTTTTTAAAAAAATCATTCATTCATTGGCGATCACTTGTGGCCGAGTAAGATTGTCTTCCAGGGCAAGGTCTTTAACAGTGGGTCCAATTCTGGATCCGCACAGCCTCCCACAGTGAGGACATAGGTTTCCAAATGGAAGATAGTCACGATGAGGATTTGCTTGATGTGCCTTCCACTTAGCTGTTTTGTCCCTTTCGCTCTGTACTCGTGCTTCTTCAAAGCCCATAGCACCTTTGATAATGGCCGACCTCCAATTGGGACACTCATGGGCCAAGGCTTCCCAGTTCTCGATGCTTATGTTACATTTTTTTAGATTAGCTTTGAGAACATCTTTAAACCTCTTTTGCTGTCCACCGATATTCCGTTTTCCATCCTTAAGTTGGGAGTAAAGTAGCTGCTTTGGAAGATGGTGATCAGGCATTCGAACAACATGGCCGGTCCAGCGAAGTTGATGTTGGAGGATCATTGTTTCAACACTGGTGGTCTTTGCTTCTTCCAATACGCTAACATTAGTCTGCCCATAAAAAAATTATGGTTTCTTCAACAGCCGCAAACGAGCCTGTTCAACAATGAGATTAACTTCTGGATTATCCCAGAATTTGATACCAAATCCAATTTTACGACTATTCTACACCATCCCTAGGTAGTAATAGGGCTGGAAAAGATGCTTGCCTGTGAGTTACTATCAGCCAGAATTCACATCATGCTGTCATTTTCGACTCGTAAGAAATTAAATGCACTTGCAGTGCAGTTTCCAACTTGCCCTGCAGTTGGGCTGTGGGGTAGCCATGAGAGCCCTGAACAAACGTTCCCTGTCTCCCTAGACCAATTGGAAAAGGTTTTAGAACTCATGGCTGTCCACATGACAGAAGCCAATGACACAATGTTTAGTGCTACAGGGCCTCGCTGCATGCTAAAACTAGGCAATCTTGACAAGTATTTTAGGTCCACCCCTTCCTTACAAGTCAAAGAGCAATGGCTAAACACACCAATGTTCAAATTCAGTAAATGACAGCACCTTTATATTATTTGCTCTTTCTGCCTTCTGTTCTGTTATCACCCACCTTCCCTCTCCTGTTTTAGGATTAGTATTAAATTTCTAACCTGACTTTCAGCACACATTGTCCTCAGGAGGTAACTTATGGGGGTGGGGGGAAGTTAACTTCAGAAGTAGGTTAATTTCTTATTATAGATCCAGGATCTTATGGAACACTATGTATGCAAAAAGCATTTGAGAATCCCTGTCCTGCTTTGAATGACTTACGGCCTGACTGAACAGGGAGGATGCAACCTTTTCCTATATGGGAAGCTTTCAAGTCTAAAATCCACATGTTCCAGATCCTTATTGGAGTGTGGATTCTAATCTGTACTGGTGATTTGTGAGCATGGAACAAGGGAATGGAAGCTATTCCAACTGAAATGGGATTAAAAGAGCCAGAGCAATGAGTGTGTTTCCTGTCCTAATTGGCTGATTAGGAAACAGCTTGGGGCTGTTGGTTTTTCAAGTGAGTCAAGTAGGGATGGGGGCGAAATTATTTTCGGTTCACATTTTAACTCTCACTTCCCAAAACATTACACAAAACAATCCAGAGAACTTCTTTCAATCCAGAAAATTTCACTGTATTCTTATGCTTCAGAGTAAATTGTCAGGCAGATTTGGGACAGAGACATAAATTCATGGTTAGGCTTTTCCTATTCTGTTCCTACCTTCTCCCAACTTGAAATCAATGCATTAAGAAGTTGCTGGTGTTTATTTTATCAGCTGCAGTTATGAAATCACATTTGCTCCAATTAGATTGAATTTGTATTCAGATGTGCAGATCCCATGATGTCATAGTCTTAGATGTGGTGCCTATACAATGTGGGGAGACTGTCTTCTGTAACTTCTGACTACACAGTTGATTCCAGCATTACAATCTTAGATCCTTGAGCAGCTTGGAGGGTGGCAACACTAATATTTAACTGCAGGAGCAGAGGCTACACGTACAAGGATCGGAAGCCTATAGCCCTCCAGATGTTGCATGGCCCATGGGCAAGGACAATGGGAGTTGTAGTCCAACAGCATCTAAAGAGCCACAGGTTCCCCACCCCTGCTTTTTACCTTTCCAGGTATCTCATAGGTAAAACTCCACAGGGGTTGGGGTGGACTTCATGACTCCTCCCAATCTTGTAAATCCTTCCCTCGGGTTTTTTTTCCTGAAAGGGTGACAGGTGTGTTGACCTTCTCTTCTCTTTTGAAAATGGTGTGCTGTTAGAACTTTTAAATAGTTGTTTTATAAAAGGAGTGGGAAACCTCTGACCCTCCAGATGTTGCTGGATTTCAGCTCCTATCACCCCTGACCATTGGGGTGATGGGAGCTATAGTCCAGCAACATCTGGAGGGCCACTGCTGTCCCACCTCCATTTTATAGACAGCTAGTTTTTGTGACATTTTTATAATTGAATGTCCTCCTGTAAACTAGCTCTCCTGTAAAGCAGTGATCTTAACAGATCATTTGTTTTTTAATCATGCTATTTCCCCACCCTCCCTCAAGTAACTGGGAAGGGAAGAGTCTGAGCATCTCTGCCCTTTTACAGCCCTGCCTCTTTTCTCAGTGTTCATGCCAGAATATCTGTCCACATTTCTTCTTTCCCAACAAAGAAATGTGACAGGCTGTGAATGAATTTGCCAGAGGGATGGAGACAATGGTTGTAAATGTAGCTCTTGAACGACCCCTGTGTAAAGAGAGAGGAGTGCTTCCATGGGTAGCACACTGGGAATAGCTACAATTAACATGCACAGAGGTGTATGTGTGTGTGAATCTCTCTCTCCTCACCCCCCACTCCCGGTCTGAGGTTTCAAGAAAATGAAGGCAGAATTTCCACAGAATGCAATTCTATTCTATCTGTGTTTGAGCTTGATCTGTGCTGGATGGTGGGCATGCTATTAGATGGAGGCAGCATGCTTCTAAATACCAGTTGCTGAAAACAGCAGGTGGGGAGAGGATTCTTACCCTCAAGTCCTGCTTTTAGACTTCCTCTAGGCATCTGGTTGGCCACTGTGAGAAAAGGAGGCTAGATTAGATGAGCCACTGGCCAAATTGAGCAGGCTCTTCTTATGTTTTGATGGTGTGTGTTGTTTAAAAGGTAGAATCTATGAAAAATAAAACAGGAAAGAGCGGAGGAAACTAGACTTGGAGAACATGCACTGTAGGATAGGTCTTCACTAAGGCCACCCCCTCCCCCAACCCATCTCTCCCCCTCCCCCAGTTCTTTAGGCATAAGGTTGAAGAGAAGCAAATGGCTCAGAATTTGAGGCCCAGGTCCAGAGGACTGTCCATTGTAGGATGTTTTCTGGAAACGTGTGTGTGCGTGCATGTGCGCGTGTGCGCTTGCACACTTATGTATCATGTACACAGGTGTGCATGCACAACACTGATTTGGTGAGGAAGACAGGGAGTTGTTCCAACACCCCTGCTATTAACGAGCTTAGAAAGCTAAAGCGATACCGAAAACAGAGTTAGCAAAAGAACGTTTACTCCCTGTGGCGGCCATTTTCTCTTCGCTATTGCCTCCTTGGAGCGTAATTCGGCTAAATTCTGGGAGTTAGTTACAAAGGGAATACGCAGGGGACACACCATTATGGATAATCAAATAACATCGGTCCAATGGGGCTCCCATTTTTCTGCTCTTTTTACCCCAATAATGTCCCCTTTGACAGACACATATTTTAAAACAGAACATCTGTTACTCCACTCTGGTGCGGAGTGGGAACCAGTTCCACCCCAAGAAATATCTATCTTTATCAACTCTTTGCCCAACAAGAAAGCGCCTGGAGAAGATATGCTACCGTCTGAATTGTTTAAGTCCAATCCTGACTGGTGGGTCCCGGTGCTTGCTAAAATGTTTACTTTCATAAATTGTTATGGCAAAGTCCCTAAGGGCTGGGGGGTCAGCATAGTGGTTCCGCTTCATAAAAGGGGTTCTAAGTCCGACCCAAAAAACTTCAGGCCAATTAGTTTGCTTGATGTGGTGGCCAAAATTTATGCCAAATACCTATTAGCCACATTGGAATCCTGGGCCGCCAAAAACACTGTACTTGCAGAGGAACAGGCGGGATTTGTCAGGGGAAAATCCACCATCGATCAATGCTTCATTCTCTCACATTTAATTCAGAAGTATGCATGTCGTAACAGAAAAGAACTATTTGTTACCTTTGTCGACCTCACATTGGCATTTGACCTTATTGATAGAGAGCGTCTTTGGCAAAAACTATCTACTACTAACATAGATAGACGCCTTTTTTTCTGATTCGAATGCTCTATACAAACACTTCCCTTAGGGTAAGACTGGGAGCAAATGGACTCCTCTTGGAAGCCATTCCAACTAATAGAGGAGTCCGGCAGGGCTGCCTGTTAGCTCCGTTCCTTTTTAATTTTTATATTAATAACATCGTACAAGACCTGTCTGGCCCAAATTATTTTTCCCCCTCGATTTTAAATGTTAAGCTCTCGGTGTTGTTGTATGCCGATGACTTAGCCTTGATCTCTATCACCCAGATTGGCATGAGGAAACTATTTAAAAGCCTGGGAGAGTTTTGTGTTAAGGAACATCTACTCATCAACCACTCAAAAACCAACGTGGTTGTGTTTGGGAAAAAGAAAAAAATCCATGCCTGGAATTTAAACAACAAGCCTATTAAACAGCTTTCTAACTTTAGATATCTGGGACTTAGTTTCAGCTCCAACTTTATATGGAAACTCCATCTTGATTCAACTAAGTTAAAGGCCCACCACTCTATTCAAGCGCTAGTTCGTTTTTTTAAAATCAAAGGAGGGTGTTTGGTTTTTCCAGTCGTAGAGGTGTTTCGTAAGAAAGTAATTCCTCTACTTCTTTATGGGGTAGAAATCTGGGGGCATGTAAACATTTCCATCCTAGAAAGAGTCCAAAATTGCTTCATTCGATCTATTCTGGCAATTCCACAAGGCTCTCCCATCCCTTTTTTGAGGATGGAGACTGGCCTCCTCTCCATAGAATCCCTGGTTCATGCGGCTTTGGCCGGTTACTGGCTAAAGCTTGCATGCATGAGTGAATCCCGTCTCCCTAAGAAATGTCTCCAAGAACAGCTCCAAAATCCATCACAAAACAGCTGGTTAAAACGAACTAAACACATCCTGGCTGTTTATGGGATAACTATAGATGCCCCAACCTCCCACCCCTCAAAGAGGGCGAAACAGATATTGCAGGTAAGAATTTACCTGTATGCTAAAAGATGGGACCTCCACGCGTCCACTCAATCATTTTCCTCGCTGTGGTACCCTTTGTTTAAAACTACCTTTATCATGGAACAATACTTTACCTTTTTAACTGCCCCACTATTGAGGAAATCTTTTACGGCCTTACGTTTCCAATCAATGCCATCGGCTATGCTCGATGGGAGATATACAAAAACGCCAATCCATCTTCGTTTGTGTATTTGTAAATCAGGCGAAGTCGAGGACATTGTTCGCTATCTTCTGAGATGTCCTCTCTATAATGCTCCGAGGCTTAAATACCTTTCCACTCTTATCCACTCTTTGTTTAACAGACCTCCTTTGGAACAAATATGCGTCCTACTAGCAGGGAATGATATTTACTTAACTTTTCAGGTTGCTAATTTTGCATTGGCTGCCACGAAAATTAGAACCAGACACCAAAAACAATTGACGGCAAGCCAGGAGCAAGCTCGTGTTTAGGTTTACTATCATTTTAATCCAATTTTAATCCAACTCTTAACTTAATTTTAACCCAATTTTTGATATATGTGTATATGTGTGTATGTAATTATATTAGTACATGTACCTGTATTAGTATTTGTATTAGATTGAGATGGCCAATGGCTACGAGCAATAAAGAATTCATTCATTCACCCCTGCTATTAAAGGTTTCCTTAAGTCCTTTTCCATTAATAAAGAATCGCATGGAACCATACAGCCATAGGATGGGTTTGAAATTCTACTCCCAAGGAGGAATACAACAATATAATATAAGTCTTCTAACCACCCTGTAAGATAGGGCAGTGTCCATCTAGGTGTTTTCACATATTTATTTTATTTTTTAAAGAAAAAGTCTCCAACAGTTTGCTAGAATTGGATTCAAATGGCAGGCATGGTCACCCCTTCTAAGGGGATGAAGCATGCCAAATTTCAGAAAGATAAGAGCTGTGGTTCTCCCACAAGGCCAGGCTATACCATTTTGGAATGAGAAATAGAAATCACAGTCCCACCCTAAGGTTGTGTATGTGTGTGTGTGCGCACGCGCGTGCGTGCATGTGTGCATGTGTGCAATCAGTTTGAACTTGTGCTAGGTGATTTTATCTTTGTTATAAAAAAACCCTGCAAAGTCTTTTTTTTCCTGGCTGTTCCCCTTCTTTGAAATATCTTCCATGAATAAAAGAGAGAGTGAGAGCTATGATTTTTAATTTGGGGGGGAAAGAACTATTGAGACAGAAGCAGGCCATCCCACTTGTCTAACTCCACCACTTGGCTCTGCTCTCACAGCCAAAAGTCAGAGGAGAATGATAACTCGTGTGAAGAACAGCTCTGTTTATTTACTCAGCATCCTCCCCTTCCCAGTCTAGATCACTGTGATGAAAAGCCAGACCTGCCTTGCAAAACAAAACTTTCCTTTCTCTCTCCTCTTGAGTGCTGGATGTTTCCCTAGTCAGTTTGGTTTCATTTCTTAGAAAAGGACAGGGAGAGGCCAGAGAAGGTCAGAAGGGGTCCCTAATCGGCCTCAAGATGCCTTGTTAATGGTGTGATCTGACTCAGGAATGTGAAATCATGAGCCAAATCACCCTGATTTCCTTCATCATGTAGGATACACACAAAACCTGATGCAACCTCTAATAAGTACACTGGGATCCATTGTGAGATTTCATTTAGTAAATATTGTTTTTTTAAAAAGCATAGAAAAACAATTAGCAGCTAGTTTATTTCCTGACATTCTAATAGGACCGGCTATTGCAATATAAATGGATATGATGTTCAGCTGGAGATGAGCCTTCAGCAATGTGTAAGAAATCAGAAGGAGCAACAGTAACTCAAGGACAGGGTGCCATGCTTTGCGTGTCGAAGGTCCCAGGTTCCTTTTCACTATCAGAAGATGTAATGGCCACTAACATGAACAGCTTTAAAAGGGCACCAGACAAATCCATAAGGCTATCAATGGCTATTACGCATGGTAGCTGTGTACTACCCTCTCACAAAAAAATTGTATACATTTCTGTGTGCACTCCTCCTAATGCACACATTTTGTATGTCATTTTCCTTAATGTCATGTATTTTTGCACATTGTTTTCATCAATCTATGCATTTTTCTATGCTGTTTCCCCTTTTGTACATGTTTTTGGTTAAAGAACTGCGTCACAAAAGTCAGAGAAGTGTAAATTTCAAAGGATGGATGTGTTTTGGTAGGGAAAGTGCTAATTAGATAGGTTTTATTAAAATGCAACCCAAACATCTTTCCCATCCCTAGCTGGAGCCCATTGCCTCAACAGCCTTCTAAAGACACTTAAGACATGAAGCCACACCTTTTCAGAGTAAGAATTTCTAGCAGCACCTTCAGATTGAAGGAACATAGGACAAAGCACTTTGCACCCCAAACATGTTATATTAATGATATGTAGTGATAATGAAAAGGGTATTTTTATCAGATCAAAGTAAATGTTTGCCACAAGAGGGCACCAGCCACTGTAATAATGTTGAAAAGAAAAACTGAAAATGGATGGAATCCTCAGAAACTTGCCTTCCGCATGGCACCATCCCTAGTCACTCTTTACAGTGTGCATACTTCATTTACATTAGTCTTATACATACTTTTTTACAAAGTAAATGTGGTGGTGGGGAATGGGACAGCATAGCACCATGCTTTCAACTTGTGTCTGCATAGTGCATATAAGTGTATGCATGCTCCTTCCATGCAATCCCACACTTCCCAAAGATACATGTGTGTGCATTTTCATGCACATGCCCTCTACATAGATCAGCAACTGACTGGGTGGAGGTCAAGAGTAGGGACAGCCCACGCATTCCCCCAGCTCCCACCCTGTCCTCCCCCCTCTGTTCACATGATAACATGTATAAATGGCTTTCATTGTGGTCCCCCATGACAGTTCAGTTGTGGCTATCCCTATGTTATAGCTGGGAGCTGCAGAAGGCAACGTTGCCTGTTGTTTTCTGTGTTGTCTTTGACCGTTTGCAGATTGTTTTTATTGTGTTTTGTACATTTCCTTGAAATGCATATATAGAAATTAACATTGTAGTCATCATCATTACCATCTCACAGCCACTAAGATGCTGAACTATGGCAGGTTTGGACAAGCCTATGATAAACGTTGAACAAGGGAAAAATTAATTCACTTGCTGGTGGCTCATGCTTACAGGCTAAACTGGTAAAATCTCGGCAGGGGCATACTGCATGTTTCCACCCCCCCGAATGTTAGGTCCACTCTAAGCCATAGTGCCACTCATTTTAGAAAGCCAACAGTGGTGGTTGGTTCTCATTCACTTTGACACAGAACAGTGTAGCAACACAAAATGTGGTAAATACCTCTTTTAGCTGTACTGTAATCAACAGAACAATCTCATCTCATCATGTAAATCAGGAATGGGAAACCTTTTTCAGGATGTAAAGAGAAGGGGGTTATTTACTTACTCTGTAATAACAAAACCCAACTCCTACTTGAATGGTTCTCCTAAACCTGTGCTGCTGTCACCATTCAATCTCACTTATTCCTTATGAACTCACCAATAATCTGGTAACTGTGGGGTATGTGTGGAAAAAAGCCAACCACATACAGATTTTGCACTGTATAGAGGAGACCCAGACAGTCAGTGTGGTGTAGTGGTTGACGTGTTGGGCTACGACCTGGGAGACCAGGGTTCAAATCCGCACATAGCCATGAAGCTCACTGGGTGACTTTGGGCCAGTCACTGCCTCTCAGCCTCATGAAACCCTATTCGTAGGGTCGCCATAAGTCGGAATCAACTTGAAGCCAGTACATTTACATTTAGAGGAGACCCATTGAAATGAATGAACCTAAGCTAGTCATGTCTATTGTCTACTCTGAGTGAGACTAGAACTGAATACCACCCAATATATTTTGTTGGAAGTGGGGCAAGAGCAACTCCTGTTTTGTTCTTTTGTTTAAGCTCCAGAAGGAAGATAGAGCTAGGGCCCTCCAGATGGATAGGCTTTGTTTACCTTTTACCTGTGATGCTCTGACTGACTTCCTTCTGTCGTTAGACTGATATGCTTAGGGAAGATTATCTGCCCCTCCTCCTTCCACCCTTTACCCTCTTCTCTTCGAGGGCAACTCCTGGGCGTTGCGCCTCCAAGTTAGTTAGTTAGAACTAGGTTTGCCTTTTCTATCTACTATGTATTTCTCTAAATAAAGTAGCTTTTCTTATTTTACTAAGTCTCAAGTCTCAGTGATCCTAATGCAGGGTAAAAGCCTGCTTTCTTAGGCAAAACGCATGCACACGCCGGCACACTCGCATTTCAACATCTGCTGTTACTCTCTGCTGCTGTGGTGCTGCTTTTAAACGAAATTAAGCAACACAACTACACACAGCGCAACATATTTAACAAAGTTATATACATTTATTTATTACAAGATTATTAAGTGCACAAGCTTATCTGATTACATTAAAATAGTACTGTATCTTTAAATGAGTATGTGCTCTGTTAACTTAATGTCTATGAGCACCTTATATTCAACTTTTAATGTTAAACTAAGACAGATTTAAGGAAGCAGTTAATTACGCTATTAAAACCCTTTAGCCAAATTACCATTTTTTTCTCTTTACCCCAGTTAAGTTTCACCAACACTATGGGCAGAGACACACTTACTGTTGTGCAGGTTCCAGTGTGTCTCTACCTCTTTTCTCGCAAAACAGGGGTACAAGACGCTAGTCAAACTCTACCCCTTTTTACTCTTAGAACCTTGTTGGATCTGTTCCAGTGCATTTTTTAAAATCCAGTCTGGGATCAGGGGAAGATACGATAGCACCCCCAAAAAAATTCAAATATATAACACTTATTTAAAACTTTTAGTATACATAAATAACATAATAAACTGTTTTCTGCCCCTTTTCAACCAAAAAACTGAAATTCTCACAATCAATCATCCACTAACTTTCAGCCCAAACAAAAATGCCCAAAATAGGCTCTATAATCCATCCTACCCCAATCTGGCGCCCTTCAGATGTTGTTAGACTACAGCTCCCATCATCGTTGACCATTGGCCATGCTGGCTGGGGCTGATGGGAATTGTAGTTCAAAACATCTGGAGAACTTCAGGTTGGGGAATGCTGATATTAGCACTCCAGTGGAACAAAATCTTATCGTTGTGGCTCAGCAATCAGGCATGGCCCCTGGACACCATCATCAGATGTACTCTGCATGAAGAAGACCATATGGGCATTCTGTCCTTCAGATCACAGTAGAACATATTCTGAACTGGAACAGGTTCAGAGGAAGACAACAAGGATGATTGGGGCCTGGAAACAAAGCTTTATGAGAAGAGACTGAAAGAACAGGGCATGTTTAGCCTTGAGAAGAAAAGACTGAGGGGAGCTAGGATAATGTTCTTCAAGTACTTGAAAAGTTGTCACACAAATGATAGCCAGAATCCATCACCCCAGAGTGCAGGACACAGAATAATGGGCTCAAGTTACAGGAAGCCAGTTTCAGCTGAAACTCAGGAAAAACTTCTTAACTGTTAGAGCGGTAGGACAATGGAACCAATTACCTAGGGAGGTGGCGGGCTCTCCCAACACTGGGGGCATTCAAGAGGCAGCTGCTCCGCCGCCTGTCGGGTATGCTCTAAGTTGGATTCCTGCATTGAGCAGCAGGTTGGGCTCGATGGCCGTATAGGCCCTTTCCAACTCTACTATTGTATGATTCTATGAACCATATTTTGGGCTTTCATATAATACAGGTTTTTTGTATGTGTCCCACTGCACACAAAGTCAGGAAACATCCTCTTGTCATGCTAATCCTATTCTTGATAGCAATGGTTTCCAGAAAACGATGGGCTATGTACGCTGGTGTGTGTGTGGTGGTGGTTGTGGGGGTAAAGAAAGACAGAAAGAACAGCAGACTTTCACAAACACCTTGTTTGTTAATTTGGAGTTAATTTTACACCCCTCTCATGATTTAGCCCCTGGAGGCCTGAAAGTAAGTGCTTTTCAATGCTTAGAATGGCAGAAGACTGAAGTTCCTGTCTACCAAGCAGACATTCCAAAGATCTTGTCTCCATGGTGATCCAACCTTGATATATTCATTCTATACACTGAACTTGTCTCCCACTGTTTCTCTCTGGTTATATACCTAGACGCCATGTACATACTCCAACTTATTCCACAAAAATTTCCATATCCTCCCCAAGGTCAGCCCAAGACATTTTGCTCCTCGAGGCAAAGAACAAGATGGTCTGGTTTGCCTCCCCTCTGAGTTCCATGTACAGAATCCAGTCAAACTAGCCATTGAGCTTTACCTCAATGCTGGCAATGGAACAGCATCCTCTGCTGTCCCTGAGAGCAGCAGGCTCACTTAGGAGGTGCAGAGCAGACTGGGTTAGAGGACTGAAGGGGAACTGTGGGAAGGGTCTCCCAGCATCTGCTGCCTGAGGCAGCTGCTTCACTCTGTCTGATGCTAAGGCTGGCTCTGTGCTCAGCTTATTTCTTCAAAACTGGGGTTGGACCAATGGGTTGTTTGAAGTGTTGGGGTGCAACTCAGCTTGCACTGAAGGTTGGTGTATCTGCATGGGTAAGAGGAGACAGAAAGAGGAACCTCTATGCTTCCTAGACTGTCCTTTCCTTTCTAACGTGTGTTGATCTTCCCTCCAGTGCTAAACTGACACTCAGGGTTGCTGACCTCACTTCCTACTTCAACTCTCTCTCTCCCCCTCTATTCTTCCCTTGAAGAAAAGACTTTCTTCTCTTGAGATGGAGGAACAAGTATGACTTATTACATCTTATTTAGCCAGAACTAGGGATTTTTCCTATCAGGCATGTATTTCCTTTGATAAATGCCAGTTTATTAAGAACATAAGAAAAGCCTACTGGATCAGGCCAATGGCACATCTAGTATAGCATCCTATCCTCACAGTGGCCAACTATTTGGCCAAATTGTTTTCTAAAAGCCAGAGTCTCAGTATGATTGTATTGAGGGTAAAGTGTGCTCCTTCAACAGGGATTCTATTAAAGTTCAGCTTCTGCATGCTAACATGGATAAGGGAAATTTATTTGTAATAATATCTGGCTTAGGAGTGAGCTCAAAGCAGCAAAGTAGTTCCATAATTAGAATGACTCTCTTACGTGTTGGGAATAAGCACCAACATTTGTGGTTGCACTGCATCATGTGGTTTGTAGTCTTAATCCTGTACAAACATCTAGTCATTCTCATGTGTGTATGTTCGACTCACAAGAAATATGATGGTTTGGCACTAAATAGTTGGGCTATCTCAATAATTAGATATGAATATATTGTATACGGAGGCATATTTTTTCTGAGTTTGTGGTTTAGAAATCCATAAATAAAAAAATCAAACATCAAAGCTAGTACAAATTGAAGATGTAAAAAAAAACCCTGGAAAAATGGTAAGCATGCCGATAATATAAAAATAAGAACATAAGAACATAAGAAGAGCCTGCTGGATCAGGCCAGTGGCCCATCTAGTCCAGCATCCTGTTCTCACAGTGGCCAACCAGGTGCCTGGGGGAAGCCCGCAAGCAGGACCCGAGTGCAAGAACACTCTCCCCTCCTGAGGCTTCCGGCAACTGGTTTTCAGAAGCATGCTGCCTTTGACTAGGGTGGCAGAGCACAGCCATCATAGCTAGTAGCCATTGATAGCCCTGTCCTCCATGAATTGGTCTAATCTTCTTTTAAAGCCATCCAAGCTGGTGGCCATTACTGCATCTTGTGGGAGCAAATTCCATAGTTTAACTATGCGCTGAGTAAAGAAGTACTTCCTTTTGTCTGTCCTGAATCTTCCAACATTCAGCTTCTTTGAATGTCCACGAGTTCTAGTATTATGAGAGAGGGAGAAGAACTTTTCTCTATCCACTTTCTCAATGCCATGCATAATTTTATACACTTCTATCATGTCTCCTCTGACACGCCTTTTCTCTAAACTAAAAAGCCCCAAATGCTGCAACCTTTCCTCGTAAGGGAGTCGCTCCATCCCCTTGATCATTCTGGTTGCCCTCTTCTGAACCTTTTCCAACTCTATAATATCCTTTTTGAGATGAGGCGACCAGAACTGTACACAGTATTCCAAATGCGGCCGCACCATAGATTTATACAACGGCATTATGATATCGGCTGTTTTATTTTCAATACCTTTCCTAATTATCGCTAGCATGGAATTTGCCTTTTTCACAGCTGCCGCACACTGGGTCGACATTTTCATCGTGCTGTCCACTACAACCCCGAGGTCTCTCTCCTGGTCGGTCACCGCCAGTTCAGACCCCATGAGCGTATATGTGAAATTCAGATTTTTTGCTCCAATATGCATAATTTTACACTTGTTTATATTGAATTGCATTTGCCATTTTTCCGCCCATTCACTCAGTTTGGAGAGGTCTTTTTGGAGCTCTTCGCAATCCCTTTTTGTTTTAACAACCCTGAACAATTTCGTGTCGTCAGCAAACTTGGCCACTTCACTGCTCACTCCTAATTCTAGGTCATTAATGAACAAGTTGAAAAGTACAGGTCCCAATACCGATCCTTGAGGGACTCCACTTTCTACAGCCCTCCATTGGGAGAACTGTCCGTTTATTCCTACTCTCTGCTTTCTGCTTCTTAACCAATTCCTTATCCACAAGAGGACCTCTCCTCTTATTCCATGACTGCTAAGCTTCCTCAGAAGCCTTTGGTGAGGTACCTTGTCAAATGCTTTTTGAAAGTCTAAGTACACTATGTCCACTGGATCACCTCTATCTATATGCTTGTTGACACTCTCAAAGAATTCTAATAGGTTACTGAGACAGGACTTTCCCTTGCAGAAGCCATGCTGGCTCTGCTTCAGCAAGGCTTGTTCTTCTATGTGCTTAGTTAATCTAGCTTTAATAATACTTTCTACCAGTTTTCCAGGGACAGAAGTTAAGCTAACTGGCCTGTAATTTCCGGGATCCCCTCTGGATCCCTTTTTGAAGATTGGCGTTACATTTGCCACTTTCCAGTCCTCAGGCACGGAGGAGGACCCGAGGGACAAGTTACATATTTTAGTTAGCAGATCAGCAATTTCACCTTTGAGTTCTTTGAGAACTCTCGGGTGGATGCCATCCGGGCCCGGTGATTTGTCAGTTTTTATATTGTCCATTAAGCCTAGAACTTCCTCTCTCGTTACCACTATTTGTCTCAGTTCCTCAGAATCCCTTCCTGCAAATGTTAGTTCAGGTTCAGGGATCTGCCCTATATCTTCCACTGTGAAGACAGATGCAAAGAATTCATTTAGCTTCTCTGCAATCTCCTTATCGTTCTTTAGGACACCTTTGACTCCCTTATCATCCAAGGGTGCAATTGTCTCCCTAGATGATCTCCTGCTTTGAATGTATTTATAGAATTTTTTGTTGTTGGTTTTTATGTTCTTAGCAATGTGCTCCTCAAATTCTTTTTTAGCATCCCTTATTGTCTTCTTGCATTTCTTTTGCCAGAGTTTGTGTTCTTTTTTATTTTCTTCATTCGGACAAGACTTCCATTTTCTGAAGGAAGACTTTTTGCCTCTAAGAGCTTCCTTGACTTTGCTCGTTAACCATGCTGGCATCTTCTTGGCCCTGGCGGTACCTTTTCTGATCTGCGGTATGCACTCCAGTTGAGCTTCTAATATAGTGTTTTTAAACAACTTCCAAGCATTTTCGAGTGATGTGACCCTCTGGACTTTGTTTTTCAGCTTTCTTTTTACCAATCCCCTCATTTTTGTGAAGTTTCCTCTTTTGAAGTCAAATGTGACCGTGTTGGATTTTCTTGGCAATTGGCCAGTTACATGTATGTTTAATTTAATAGTACTGTGGTCACTGCTCCCAATCGGTTCAACAACACTTACATCTCGCACCAGGTCCCGGTCCCCACTGAGGATTAAGTCCAGGGTTGCCGTACATAATACGGCATATACATAATACCTTGTGAGGAGAACCTAGCAGGCAGGGGTGATATCTGCTCAGCTCCTCAGCCACTCCAGTACAGATGGGGGGAAAAGCATATAAAACAAAACTAACAGAAAGGTGTCTTGTGATGAAACGGGACAACCAAACTCTAGGAGTAAGTTCCCCACTAGGGAGCTCACTAAGACCAAGAGATCACCTGAGGTTCTGAGGACTCCTGGGATAGGAAGCTTGGATAAAGCTGATATACTTGTTCAGTTCCAGCCCCTGTTTCAGATCCAGCTGCTGTCCTCAAGGGTCTTGGATTTGGATGCAGCTGCCCATGGCTCCAGCTTGGCCCTGACATACCTACGTAACCGAATTAAAGGAATTTCTGAGACTGAATAGTCCATTTACATTGCATTTCAGGGAGGCCTGAAACTACCCATACAAATCTCTGTGCCCTTCTTTAAATAAAGAACAATAAAATGCAGGATACCTGATGTTAGTTAAAAATTGCAAGCGATGTGGGACTGTTATAAATGATATCCTTGAAATACCTTAATAAAAACTAAAATAATAATAATAAATGAAGATGTCCTGGTTCGGATGACTGGATAGAGATAATAAAAGGTAAAGGTGTCCCCGCACTTGTAGTGCGAGTCGTTTCCGACTCTTAGGGTGACGTCTTGTGACGTTTACTAGGCAGACCGTATGTATGGGGTGGGATTGCCAGTTCCGTCCCCGGCCTTTCTTTACCCCCCAGCATATGCCGGGTACTCATTTTACTGACCACGGATGGATGGAAGTGGACCTCGACCCCTTTTACTGGAGATTCGACTTCCTCCTTCCGTTGGAATCAAACTCCGGCCATGAGCAGAGCTTCGGCTGCGTTACCGCCGCTTACCACTCTGCGCCACGGAGGATCTTGGACAGAGATAACAGAGAGTGTTTAAAAGGATTATGGACTAGTTTCATGTACTGATGTGGGAAGTGAGGGCGTGGGGAGGGCATGGGACAAGGTTAAAAAACAACCAACACCATGGCTTGTTAACAGGTGTGACATCTCTTGCTTACTTCCAGGAAAACAGCTAGTCAGGATAATTTCCTCTCCTTTAGAAGGTTATGTTCCCACTTTCCACATTACGGCTAGACAAGAGTAACTAATTACATGTGGGACTGCTGCAAGCAGGTTGATTTACTGATGCTTATACAGAAAATGAATTTTCAGCTAAGAGCAAACCATGGGCAAACGAGAGCAACATTTGGTGTAATTCACAGAATTCCTCCAGGCTGCTGCTACCAAGGTGTTATTCACACAACAGGACCACATGTGGGAATGCCTCTCGCTTATATCTTTTAAATGTCTGCAATTTTTAGGAGGCAAACTGAGAACTCTTAGGCTGCCATCTCTTTTCTTTGGGTGGAGCTCCTAGGCCTATAATACCTCCATGGCAGGTAGAAATGAATCAGCTGAGCTTTTACCCTATTGGAGTGTTCCAGGGATCCACATAATAACAGCTTGCTCGGATTAGACCAAAGGAACATCTAGTACAGAACCCTGCTTTCCACAATGGCCAACCAGATGCCTCCAGGAAGCCACTATCAGGGCATGAATTAAGCATCCCTTTTCTACTGACATGTAGTGAAAGCAGGGAGTTCCACTCCTCCTACTTTTACTGTCCCAGGAATCAATTCCCAACCTCGGGCAATTGATCCTAGCAAACCTGGTCTGCTAAGGTTGTGTATGCTTACACCAACCCTGCACGGTAGTACTGCCACCACCCTTCTATTGGTTAACTACTCTGGGGTGAAGGGAACCCCAGAGCCCACTGAACATCTGAGCCTCTCAGGACCAGAGGCTAGATACCCTCCTGGCCCCTTCAGAGGTCTTAGACGAAAATGTTCCTCTAGTACACGGTAGTATGGTCAAGCAGCCAGGACTGGAATTAGGAACTGAACCCCTTCTCTGGAATAAACACACGTTGCTTTAAAATAAGTAAAGTTTATTAAAAAAGAAAAAAATAAGAAAAGGGATAAAAGGGGTACAAAAGGTAAAAAGGTACATACAAACAATTTGGGAACAGCAAATCAATTCCTAGGACCATACACCCAAAGGGGTAAGGTATAATACAAAACAATCTACAAAAGGTTCTGGGCACAAAATAAAAATAACAAAGCTAACTGCCTCAGCTATACTTACAAAGCTTCAGATCTTTTTGAAGTTAGCGTTCTTCCCCTCAGGGTCTGCCAGTCAGGTTGGATAATGGAGCCACCGCAGAGCATCACCATAAGCAAGGTGGTGCCCACAAGTGGAACACAGCCCAGAGTCCGAGGCCTCCTCTTATGGAGAAAATTCCTGCCTCAGCTGAAAACAATCACCCAATTAACATTTTCATCACAGGAATGATGAAATGATGTTCCCACAGCACCTGGCGCCGGCTCAGTCTGATGACGAGGTGCTGCTAACTGTTGACGAGCAACTCGTAATTGGATTTGGTGCACCCTGTTGGTGGCTAAAAGGCTGGTGTTAGAACACTGGAAAGAATGTATGTCTCTACTGATTGCTCAGTGGTCAGAAGACTTGCTGTAACTTGCAGCATATGCAAGAGCTACTTTTAGCAGGTGGCACAAAGAGAATAACACTTGGACATTTGACTGAGATCCATATTTGGGGTTTTTTGCATGAAGTACATGCCCAGTGGGCTCTGATGGAGCCTATTCCCACCCCCCATTTTCTCCCTCATTCCCTTCCCAAATAACTTTCTTCCCCCTTTTAGTTTTGCTCTGATTGTGTTTACTTTAATTCCATGATGCTGTGCTACAAATTGCTATGATCCATTGCTGGTACTTTTTCCTTTTATTGCTTTTTTTCAGTGATTGTATTGTTGGGGGCCTCCTCTCGGATGGACACCTTAACGTGGTGAAGGAGTTTGAGAGTGTTGAAGAAGCTGAGAGCAATGCCGTCAGGAGTCTAGACCAAGAGGCTAGACTCCTAGCAGGGACACCCATGGCGGAATGGTCAAAGCTGAGACACCAGACTAAGATGCATCCAAACTCAGAGGAAGGCAATGGTAAACCACCTCTAAATACCTCTTACCATGAAAACGCTATGAACAGAGTATCCAAAATGCAACACGAGATACTGCTGGAAGATGAGACCCCCGGGTCAGAAGGCACTCAATGAGCTACTGGGGAAGAACAAAGGACAAGTATGAGTAGCGTTGTGACTAATGACGCAACTGGGTCAAAGCCAAATGGAAGCCCAGAGGCTGATGCGCACAGATACAAAAGAAGTCTGCAGTTGTACAACGTACATAATAGGAACATGGAATGTGAGAAGCATGAACCAGGGAAAGTTAGAAATTGTCAAGCAAGAAATGGAACGCATCAACATTATAGTACTTGGCATGAGTGAATGAAAATGGACAGGAATGGGACATCGTCAATCAGGCAACTACAAAATATTTTATGCAGAAA
Organism: Rhineura floridana; assembly: GCF_030035675.1. Taxonomy (NCBI): domain Eukaryota; kingdom Metazoa; phylum Chordata; class Lepidosauria; order Squamata; family Rhineuridae; genus Rhineura; species Rhineura floridana. The sequence goes on along the minus strand of NC_084482.1, from coordinate 36,209,831 downwards.
ATGAGAAATTAAGAAGAAATGGAGTTGCTTTAATAGTGAAAAGTGATGTAGCAAAAGCAATTACCAACCATAACGTAAGGTCTGAGCGAGTGATATCAATGATATTAAATGGGAAATCTATTAACATCACCATCATCCAAGTCTATGCTCCAACAGCAAACACGGAAGAGGAATTGGAGATATTTTACGCAGAAGTACAGGAAGAAATTGATCACGCACCAAAACAAGATGTCCTGATAATCATGGGAGACTGGAATGCAAAAGCAAGGAACAGCGAAGAACTAGGTATGGGGAAATGGGGCTTAGGAGATAGAAATGAAGCAGGAAGAGACTGAATTCTGTGAAACCAATAATTTGTTTCTTGTAAACGCATTTTTTGAGCAACCAAAAAGACGACTGTACATGTGGACATTACCAAATGGTCAATAGAGGAACCAAATTGATTATATAATTGGTAGCAGAAGATGGAGAAGTTCCATACTTTCTGTGAAAACAAGACCAGGAGCAGACTGCGGTACAGATCATGAACTGGTAATATCAAAAATCAGAGTAAAGCTAAAGAAGACCAACAAAGCAATCATAATGCCAAAATACAATTTAAATAACATTCCAGAAGAATACAAAGACCAAATAAGGAATAGATTTGAGACTTTAAACTTAGAGAACCAGAAGAACTATGGATTGAAGTCAGAGTCGTTATCAGGGAAGAATGCAAAAAGTTGATACCTCTAGTTAAAAAGAGAGGCAGACCTCAATGGATGACTGAAGAAACTCTTCAAATGGTTAAAGAGAGAAGGAAAGCAAAAGCAAAAAGAGATAGAAACAAGGTCAGAACCCTAAATGCAATAATATGACTAGCACGTAGGGACAAAGAGAACTATTACAATAGTTATTGTATAGAAATAGAAGAGGACAACAAAAAAGTAGAACAAGAGCCCTTTTCCAAAAGATTAGAGAAATCAAAGGGAAATTTAAACCAAGAGTAGGGATGTTGAATAATCAACAGGTGAATGGAAGCAATACACCGAAGGACTCTATAAAAGATATGCAAAGATGACAGATTAATTCATGGATTTAGAAACAGAAGAGGTACCAGAGATCATATCTCAAACATACGTTGGATAATGGAACGGAGCAAGGAATTTCAGAAGGAAATCACCCTGTGCTTTATAGACTATAGCAAAGCCTTTGACTGTGTAGATCATGAAAAACTATGGAATGCTTTAAAAGAAATGGGGGTGCCACAGCATCTGATTGTCCTGATGTGCAGCCTATACTCTGCACAAGAGGCTACTGTAAGGACAGAATATGGAGAAACCGATTGGTTCCCCATCGGAAAGGGTGTGAGACAGGGGTGTATTTTATCACCCTATTTGTTTAATCTGTACGCAGAACATATAATACGGAAAGCGGGATTGGATCAAGATGAAGGAGGTGTGAATTTTGGAGGGAGAAATATTAATACTTTAAGATATGCAGATGATACCATACTACTAGCAGGAACCAGTAATGATTTAAAACAAATGCTGATGAAAGTTAAAGAGGAAAGCACAAAAGCTACAGCTGAATGTAAAGAAGACTAAAGTAATGACAACAGAAGACTTATGTAACTTTACAGTTGATAGTGAGGACATTGAACTTGTGAAAGATTGAACTTGTCAAGTCCCTCCTGCTCCCCTTGTTTATGGTCCTTTAAATGGACTAGACTTCCAACAGAGAACTGTACTATTCTCTGACAGCCTTTCAAATTAGAAGAAGCCCTCTGCAAAGTAGGACATGAGGAGCCATAGGATTGAAGCCTTAATGCAGGGGTGTGGAACCTGTAGCCCTTCAGATCTTGCTGAACTACAGCTCCCATCATCCCTGGCCATTGGCCATGCTTTGGGGACTGTAGTTCAGCAACATCTGGAGGGCCAAACTGCCTTAAAACATTAAAGAAATGTTGGTGTGTATCTTATATTTTGTGTGTGTATATATAGCTCAGTGCGTTCCTTAATCCTGCAGTTGTCATGGTTCACCACATCCTGGTTATTGTGAAAATTCACTCACCCCCCCCCAATTAAGGATAGACATTCCAGTGTGAAACTGGCCACATTGTTTCAGAGAAGTAAAGAGGGTGTTCCCCCTTCTTCTTTGCACCATATACCTGATTCTTTGATCAGGCTGGTCTTAATGGTTTGGCATGACAGAGATGGTCTTCCATGACAGCATCACTCAGATCAAGACTATTCTTATGTGCCATCCAGGTATTAATGAGAGCCAGTGTGGTGTAGTGGTTAAGGTGCTGGACTACAACCTGGGAGACCAGGGTTCGAATCCCCACACAGCCATGAAGCTCACTGGGTGACCTTGGGCCAGTCACTGCCTCTCAGCCTCAGAAGAAGGCAATGGTAAACCCCCTCTGAATACTGCTTACCATGAAAACCCTATCCATAGGGTTGCCATAAGTCGGAATCAACTTGAAGGCAGTCCACTTCCACTTCAGGTGTTAATGTGATTGAGATGACAGCTTTAATCAATGTGAGATTATTCTTGTTTCTCATCTTCAGGATGACATAACTAACCCTACCGGAGTGATTCTCAGAACAGGTATTGAGACAAGAGCGATTGGGACAGATATTCTTATGCCTCGAATATCAGATCCCTATGAAGATCAAGGTCACTAAATGTGGTTAGATGTGGTTATCTAGTCTGAATGTCTAATGGATTGTCCTATATTAATCATTTGATCTCAGTCAGTGCATACCAGATGCCTACTCCTTCTAAATTACAGTCCTTGAACCAATCAGTAACAGGTGTATTGATTGGAAGCATCATACTCTCTCTAAAGGTATTGAAAGAATCTAGTCCAGATCCATACTGTAATAGAGGTGTGGGGAATCTTTGGTCTTTGAGATGTTGCTAAACTACAGCTCCCATCAGCCCTAGCAAGCATGGCCAATGGCCAAGGATGATGGGAGTTGTAGTTCAGCAACATCCAGAGGGCCAAAGGTTCCCCACACCTGCTATAATAGGTACAATTTTATTTATTTATTTAATGTTTTGTAAAGTGTGAGCATATCTTATCAAGAAACCTGAATGTACAAATAAGAGTATGAATCAATGTCAAGGGTTAACTTATTCCAGGTGGTAAGCAAGTACTTTAAAAAACAAAAGATAGTTAATATTTTAATATGAAAACACTGAAGGAGAGGCAAGGAACTACAGATGTGAAGGCAATCTTAATGCAAGCATCTATTGTGGATTTGTGCACAATATTAGTTACAAAACCAAGGATGGTGAAAAAGATGTTCTATTTCAATTAGCTGGGCTTTGTTCTAATGTTATCCCTAGACTTGAAAACACTTTGTGAAATCACTTGAGTTAGCCCATTGCACATCAGACATCTGGACCCACCTTAAAAAAACCTTGAGCAAGAAAGCAATGAAAAATGGTCAACAACATGTCATGGAAAAATAATAGATCACCAAAAAAGATACAGGAATTAAATAGCTGGTAAAGTTTGTGTGATCCAGAATGATAATGTGCAAGATAAGATAAAATGAGGATGGCCTAGATTGAACTTTCAATTGCTACCTACCTCGATCCTTTCATTCTAGTCATCATTGCATTGTTCCCATTTGCACTTCATAAATTATACTGTCTCTGATTTCCCTGCTTGTGTCATTCCATGTACCTCAATAGATGAGCTGGCTCCTTATTTCAGGATTCACTTGCTATCTCATGTGCCATTTTACTGGTATTATTGTGGAGCTATAATGAAGACAGAGTACTGCATTCCTGCCTGGCTAATGACTGAGGTAGCTTATTTGAAATTACTCATCTCCACCCTTCACAGTTTTATGTAGATTAAACTCCTCAAGGATTCATTTCTCAGTGGGACCTATTCTCCAGACTGCCATTGTTTCTACAAAGCAAGTCTAGCAACTCAACAAATGTGGCCTTTAAATAAGAGAAAAGTAACATATGTTAAGTGAGAGGTTGTTTCACGTGACTCTTTTGCAGTTGACTCTAATGTTTTGGGACCAAGATATTTAGATGACTGCTATCTTCCACATGATCCTGCCTGCTCTCGTGGGTTTTTCAAGGCCTTCTTCCATGTCCCAATAAAGGTGTGGATAGTGGGAATGCAGGACAGGGCCTTTTTGGTTGTGACACCTGGCCTATGGAACTATGACTCAAGAGTAGGAATGGAGAATAACTTAATTTGGTCCACATTTTTATTTAGTTATTTATTTCATTTATGTAACAGAATACAAAAGTACTACAGAAAAGAAGATAAATGTAACACTAAGAATTAACAAAAGATTAATTCATAAAGTCACTTTGGTTAATATCCTGCACAAATCCATATATCCATATCTAAACATTTCCTGCGTCTCCAACTTATAATTATTAGGAAATAATGCCTACCTCCTGCATTGATCAATAAAATTGATCCATCTTGACCCAAATTTATTCTGCTTTTGGTTTTGTTCTCTAAATCTGATAGTGTGTTAATTTTGCTATTAATGCATAATCCCATATTTTACTGTACTGTTCTTTAATAGATGGTATAGTCACTGATCTCTTTCCTGCATATAAAATTCTAGTAGCTGCTAACATATAGGTAAACAGTTCTACATGATCTTGCTTCACTGAGCCCTCCAAGTAGTTTTAAAAAAAGGAAAGACCAGGTATAATGGGACTTTATATCCCGAAATTCTTTTTAGATGGGCTGTTATTTTTCTCCATTTTTTTTTTTTTTGCCATATCACATTTCCACCACAGGTAGAAGAAGTCACCCTTCTCTTTTTGGAATTTCCAACATGTGGCGGAATGATTGTTTATTTTACTTCACTATTTTTCCATAACATCTGAATCAGAAGAGGAAACCTGAACTGCTTCTCCTGAGATGGCACAGATACCTCTGAGAAGTAAGGACCTCTTCAAGTGTGATTTTACCCCCTCCGTGCATATAACTCCATGGAGAAAAAGCACACACAAACCACATCTAAATCTTGTCTATCTTGCCATGCAGGTACATACTGTGCCTGTAAAAGCTGTGCACATGCAATCCCTGTGAAAATCAGCAGCATTGTATTTCTGTGGGGTAGCCTGAATCAACCACACTGGAAATCCTATTGCATATTACACCGGCACGTTCCCTAGTGTCTTTTTGGCACCCGTTGAAGACCCAACTGTTTTAGCATGCCTTCAGAGTGGAAAGCTGGTATCAGTACTGGATTCTATGTATATGTGTGTGCGTGGGTGCGCATGCGTGTATGTACTTATATTCAGTTGTTTTGTATATTTTTATTGTAAAATCGCTTTGAAATGTTTCAGAGGAAGCAATTCATAAATGTAAAAATTAATAATAATTATTATAGTAATAATAATTGTGGTGATGATGATGGGAGGAAAGAAGAGGGAACTTGAGCATGGGAAGGGAGCCTCTCTCCCCCTGACCTCTTGGCGATGGCGTTGGGGAGGGAGGGACTACGGGATCTATGTATAAAAGAGCTATCTCCTTACATTCTATCACAATCTGTCACAATGCCGCCCTGGACTCCTACTGGGAGAAAAGGTGAGACAGAAATCTAATAAATATATAATAAATCTAGTAGTAACCAGGCAATGAGACCTAAGATTATAGTTATGCTGATGAAGAGGTGGGGATATGCAGATAGAAGCAGGCTTCATTCTCCCCCCTCCTGTATCCATCAAGCTATCTATCAAGTTAAAGGCTCTGCAGGGTGTGCCTGGTAGCACTGAGGGGTCATGAGGAAGTTGCCTCTGTTACCAGTCACGGCTGGAGTTTGATTCCATATTTTAATTGTGATTTTGTTTGTTGTGCACCGCCCTGGGAGCTTTCTGCTATAGGGCGGTCTAAAAATGTAATTAAATAAATAAATAAATAAAAATAAATCCATCCGTGGTCGGTAAAATGAGTACCCAGCATACGCTGGGAGGTAAAGAAAGGCCGGGGAAGGAACTGGCAATCCCACCCCATATATATGGTCTGCCTAGTAAACGTCGCAAGACGTCACCCTAAGAGTTGGAAATGACTCGCACTATAAGTGCGGGGACACCTTTACCTTTTTTAAATGTCTAACAGAATTGGTTATACACCACCCCAAGGTACAAGATCAAGTTCTCAAATGCAATAGGAGTGATTCACATGATAAATAGATTCTATATCTTAGGGGAAATCAAAATGCAGCTTTGTTGCCAACTCTGCTATGATTATTTAATAGTTACAGCACCTGTAACTATTACATCTATACACATCTCCTGTTGCGTATAGATGTTGTACCTCTAGGTATAACAGTTGTTGATATGCCAAAAATCATTTGAGCTGACTTTCCAACATGACACACTGATATGGCTTTTGTGATGGCAATTTAACCTGCTGCTGTCATTAGGGCAATTACATTTGCCATTATTTACCTTTCCTTGAGGACTTAGTATGGCTTACTTGAGATATGCTTTTATTTATCACATTTTGTACCATAGGAACATAGGGAATTGCCTTATATTGAATCAGACCAAGGGTCCATCTAACTCAGTATTGTTTATGTTGATCCTCTCTAGGGTTTCCATCTTCCCCAACTCTACTAATTTTATTTATTTATGATTTGATTTATAGCCCGCCCTTCCTCCCAGCAGAAGCCCAGGGCAGCAAGATGAGATGCCAGGGATTGAACCTGGAACCTTTTACATGTAAAGCACACCTCAGATGTGGGGAACCTTTGGCCCTCCAGATGTTGCCAAAATACCACTCCCATCAGCCCCAGCCAGCATGGGCGATGGCCAGGGATGATGGGAGTTGTAGTTCAACAATATCTGGAGGGCCACGAAAGCAGGCCTGCATGTTCTTTTGTATTGCAGTTTCTATCAAGGGGCCAGGAAGGACTTAATATAGCCTATTATCCAGTCTTTCCCTGGCCATTCTAGCAAATCTCTTATATTACTTCAAGGTACTAACAAGTCAATTATGGAGCAAGTGGCCAAATTCTTGAACTTGTCTATTCGTTTGTTATGTGCCTTCAAGTTGATTTTGACTTATGGTGACCCTATGTATCAGCGACCTCCAATAGCATCTGTTATAAATCTTGTAAGTTCAGGTCTATGACTTCCTTTATGGGATGTTTGGTCTTCCTCTTTTACTACTCACTTGTTTTTCCTAGCACTATTGTATTTTCTAGTGAATCAGGTCTTCTCATTATGTGTCCGAAGTATGATAACCTCAGTTTCATCATTTTAGCTTCTAGTGATAGTTCTGCTTTAATTTGTTCTAACACCCAATTATTTGTCTTTTCCGCAGTCGATGATATCCGCGAAGCTCTCCTCCAACACATTTCAAATTAGTTGATTTTTCTCTTATCCTCTTTTTTCACTGTCCAACTTTCACATCCATACATAGAGATCGGAACCATTGACGATAGTTTGATAGTTATTTGGTCCTTTGTAATTTTGTTTAAGTATTATTTCACTTATTTATATATATTCCCTTTATATATTTTTAAAATGAGGTTGTTATCTGTTTTTATCTGGTGATGCAACGATCTGTTGACTGTAATCAAATTTATACAATTTGATTTGATTTGATCTGGAGGGCCAAAAGTTCTCCATGCCTGCTCTACCATTTAGAACTTGGGATATATCACTTTCTAATACATTATACAGGTTATGTATATGGAAACGCTGTACCCAATGGCCATGCGAAAATTAATAAGCAAGTCAAAACTTTGGATGCAGGCTGATTCACTCCCCCCCCCAATCCTGATGCTTGAAAACAAATCAACACCCAAGAGAAGAAAAATTTAAACCTTTTTATTAAACATTAAAGAATAACAAACAGAAATATTTGGGCTGAAAAGCATACAGAACACAATCCATTTCGTGACATACATTTAATTTGATCGTATTTGTTAAAGTCCTATTAACAAAGGCTGTCTTGTGGTGTTGCCAGAAATGCAATGGTTGATCACTCGAAAGAAAAAGTTTGATTCGGACTAAGTTAATTGCAGTTAGGAGATATAGAAATCAAGGAGACTGAAGTATGACATGACTAAGTTTTCACAATGATTTCAATGGGACCCAAGAGCAACTAATGTAATCTGGATCCAGCCCATAAAATTATATTTATATTTTACAAATAAAATAATATGCAAACCTCATTCTTCCTTTTGTCAAAGTACACACATGTGCTAATGCACATCAGACACACACACACACACCACACACACACATACATACACACTTTTCCAAGCAAGAATAAAGGCTAAGAACCCCACAGAAGAAGCATTAATTCAAAATATAAGGCTAAGTTTTATTCATTAACTACACCTGACTGTCAGGGAATAGCGTGTGATCTTAAATCTAGAAAGCAGTAGCTGACCATTGATGGTACTGGGCCAAAACTGGACTACTGGCAATCACCAGGTAAAGAGAGCCTTTTAGCCACAGCCAAGCTTCTAATGGCTGGTTTCAGGAGAAATTACCAGGAATGTGGAATTTCCTGCAGTCTCCTTCCCAGCAAATTTGCCAGTTTGGGACTTTGTGCGTCAGCTAGCTATGAGTGTTAAGGGATTCGGAGAAGGATTTCTCTTCCTATCCCCATACTGCCATCAGCCTTAGACAGGCCCTCCGGGCACTCTCATTGCTGACCACTGCTACAAGCATTGCAATGGGCATTCGCTGACCAGAACAAAAATTCAGCTCTGACAAATGCCCTGTTGTCATGGCATGGTGCCAGAATTCTTTGTCAGCGGGTTCTGTGCAATCGTGCATTGCAGTAGCAGGCCACCCTTCCAGCGCAATCATGTTTGTCACTTTCCTGACAAAGAGCTTGTCATTTTTCACTTGGTTCAGTCATTTAAATGAAGCTTGCCCATGGTCTTTGGTGGCCTGTCATGAAACCAAAGAAGCAGGCCGGCTGGCCCAGCCAAGCTGAAGATCAAAACATGATCCTCCTGGAAGCAGACTGAAATGCATTTTGAGGATTTGTGGACTAAGCGTGGGCACATGATTAAGAGATTACATGACTGCTCTACTGCACACTGACTCAGTGATTCAATGTAGGTGAACATTATACTTCATCATCATTGACTATTTTTGTATAATTTGTGTGGCATAACAGAATCAAACATAACCTAATCAGTCCTTTCTGCATTTTCCATTGATAGACTTCCATTGATACTTAGAGGCACTAAGAAAATACATCTCTGGCTTTTTAAAAAAAGTTCAGTATAATTATTTTATAGGCCCATTAGTTCCTTTGCAGATATAAAGATCAGGTACAGACTTCATGGCCTTGGATGCAGTGGTGTTTTAAAAAATATTTGAAAAAGAAATATTTTAAATAATTTTTAAAAGCAATTACTTTTTCTTATGGGTCCAACGTAAACCTTTAATTCACCCAACCGAAAAATGTAGGTTGAGTTTGATGAAGCGGTCATGTTACTAGTTCGCCACACATCAAAGTAACATTTTTCTAAGCTGTAATTCTATACCCACTTACCATGAAGTAAGGCCCACTGAACTCAGTGGGACTTATGTCTGATTAGACATGTATAGAACTATGCTGTAAGTCATTTAAAAAAATCACTGAGACTTTTCCAGGGTAAGTAGGTTCTGCATCAGGGACAGGGGATAGCTGGACTACAACTCCCACATCTTTGACCACTGGCCATGCTGGCTGGGGTTGATGACAGCTGGAGTTCCAACAGCAACTGCAGAGATACAGGCTCCTTACAGTATTGCTCATGGAGGCCATAATACTCAGATCCTTTCCTCTCATGCTTCCTGCATGAGGGAGAGACTTAGACACCCATTGCAGACATTAGGCCTGTGTCTGCAGTCATATTTGTATCTGCCATATAGATCTGGAAATTAGAATCTATTTTAAAGATGCCACTTTTGCTCTCCAAATGTGCTCACAGCCTGCCACTGTATTTTTTTTTAAAGTACCTACATTACTTAAAAACCTGGTCACGGAACAGCCAAAGTTAAGCACTTTTAAGTTTCATTGATTTCAGGATGAGGGAATTAAATATGCATTTACCTTTCACACTGGAATCAGTGGGGCTTCACTGAGATTAACTTTGCTTGGATTGTGTCTATTCTGTTCGACAGTCAGTGGAAATTGTGTTTTGCTTTTTACTGGCCAGTAAATAATGCCTTATTTTCTAAATATATGCAACATATTTACTCCCCTGAAATAATGGTCCATATAAAGTACAGGAAGGGGTAACCTTTGGCCCTCTGAATGTTGCTGAACTCGAACTCCCATCAGCCCCAGAAGCATGGTCAATGGCCAGAGATTATGGGAGTTATAGTTCATCCAGAGGGCAACATCCAGAGGGCCAAAGGCTCTCCTCACCTGGTTTAGTAAAACAACTGGGACATCTGGATACATTTTCAGAGGAGGCAAACCTCTCTGAAAAAATCTGCATAGTATTTATTTATTATTTGATTTATATCCCGCCCTTCCTCCCAGCAGGAGCCCAGGGCAGCAATATGGCAAACAGAATTGTCTAAATCAGAGTGATTCTTATCTAAATCACCTTCAAGAATAAGGTGATTTTATGGAATGGAAAAGTATTTGCTTTGAGAAGAAAACAATTCTAGAAAGACATGCAGCACCATAATTTTCTGATTTTCAAAAATGTTATAATTTTCACTTTGTGCCCAGTGGTTGTTTTTTTTTTAAACATTTAAACAGGACAAGAAAGCAACTGTTCAAGCCTGTTTGTGTATAACAAAAGCAAAACATGATACAGATAGTTCACCTGGCTGTGCCTGACCTTGTTCTCCGCCTGGGACATAGTAGGGTGGACAAGGAAATGGAAGGATCAGGGCTGAACAGGACTATAGCCAGAAAGGAGTAAATCACAGGGAGTAAGAGACTTATGGATAACCCTGGCCCCAAGAATCTACATAAGGGGTGTAATTCAAGTGAAGTTTAGTGTATTTAAATGCACTATTATACACCACATTTCAAACTAAGAAGTTTTCAGTTTAATTCCGGAAAGTGTCAGGTGTGCATGTGACAAGCATGCTTTATGTTTTTCAGAAGGCCGTGAATGGCTGCACCTCCCGGTTGAGCGAACACTCGGTGTGAAATGTGTGAAATGACTCCAACTTCCTTTGAATTACTTCCATGGGACAGCACATGCAGTTTACTGTATTGCACTAAAGTATTGGCACTCTGTCTTTTAGTTCAATAGAGACGTTGGTCGGGAAGGGGTAGGGAGACTCTTGGACTTCGCCAGGCTGAACCTCCTTAGAGAAGTCCACCCCACTCTGCAAGAACTGCTGTTTTACAAGGCATATACATGAATTTTAAAAAGCCAATCAAACCACGCTCTTCATGGTGAAGACAAATTCTTGCCATAGCAGCAAATGTGAAATGTGAAAGCAGGCACCATCCTAAACATAGTTGTGTGACTTAAGCCCTGCATCACAATGTACAAGGTGCTTTGTCCATGGCAAATGGGATTCATTGCATTTTTAAAAATAATCCTCGTTGTCAGAATGGGAAAACAATTCCTTATTAGAAATACAAATATTTTGGGCAAAATCCATCCCCATGTGGGCATGGCCAGCTATACATGTGGAGATTCCATAAAGCTCAAGTGAGCTACATTCCCTTTAGCGTTAATGCACAGCAGCGCCCTGAATTGTTGCCAGGCAATGGAGATATTGCACAACTCCCTGTCTCAATCCGGCCCTTGATCACCCACATGCACATTATTCAAGCTCCAAGCACGTGTCAAGTTGAGGAATGTAGGGAAGGTCAGCTTGTGATTCCTCCATGTGCAAGCAGGTACGCCTGCACTGAGATGGATTGGGCCCTGATTTAAAGCACAAAACCCTGCTAATGTGTCAGTGGTAGGCATAAAATGTGAAAGATTTGAAAGGAGACAAACAACAACCTAGAACCTGCTCTCTGTACAATACTAATGAATATATAAAGAGATATTATCTTGACTCTAAACATGTAATATCTTATTTTTATTTCTCCTTGTTGCTTAACATATGCTATATAATCATCGTCTCTCTTCTAAAATACACAATTAGCATTTGTCCTTGAAAAATACTGTACAAAAAAAGCAGCATACTCTAATGATTCCATATAAACTTTATACATTTTATAACAATCGGGTTCTTTTGGTCTTCAGAAAACATTTAAATGGACTGGATTAACCACAGTATGACAACACCATCACCTTTCAATATATACTTGCATCTCCTACATTCATTTTTTCCCCTCGTCTAGAGGAAGTCCACTCTACAACATAACACAAAGCAAAAAGATGAAAGCTAAAAACAACAGGAGGTTTGAGAACCATCAGCTCATGATACAATCAAAAACAAAACAAAACATCTCAAGGAAAAGTAGGATTTTCAAAAGTGACTTCTGAGATAAAATGGCAATGAAGAAGTCCACAGAAAATATATTACAGAAACATTGTATATAAAGCTGAACTGAAAGTCTTTAATCACATAAACAGGACTTTAAGAAATGCAAATGGCAAAGGAAATAATAATAATAATAGCAATAATAATAAACTCTCAGAACTCCAAAACCAGAGATTATCTAAAAGTTTTCATTTTATTCTCTTCTCAGTGATCTGTCTTGAGTCTTTCATGGACACATTTTCACCCCCATCCAGCAAGGACAATCCCTATTAACATCACTGGATTATCTGAGGAGTGGGGTGGGGGTGTAGTCTCCCCACTAACAGATGATCAACACTGTCATCGGTGTCTTGACCAATCACACACATGGTGGGGGAAAGGGGAGGAAATCTACATGCACAGCAATATAGGGAAGGCCCGACCATTGAGGCAAAACTAGGCAATCTCTTATAGTGCCAAAATTCAAGAGCTGCCTGCTTCAGCTATCTTAGTCTTGAAACGCTGTTGCAGCCTGACATTTGATAGGAGGTGCACAGAGGCAGCACGGCAGCTCAACGGCTGGGTTAACATTCCCTGCAGCAGACATGGTGAACCTTTGGCTCTCTAGATCAGCCTTTCCCAACCTCTGTGCCCCCAGATGTTGCTGGACCTCAACTCCCATCAGCCCCAGCCAGCATGGCCAATGGTCAGGAATGATGGGCATTGTAGTCCAGCAGCATCTGGAGGTCCAGAGGTTCCCCATCCCAGCCATATAGCCGAGCAACTGCACTCAAGAGCCACCATCACCCCAAGGTGTAGACAAAATTGTAAAGAAGTGTAAAAGAAGTAACAGGCATTTAAAAAAAGGGAAATAAGAAAACAGTGTCCTTGTCAGCACTTGATAATTTTAATGTTCAGCATATGAAAAATGCAAGTGAAGGAGGGGGAGCAAAATTTTAATTTATCTGAAGGCAGCAAAATGCCTAGACTGGCCCTACATGTGCAGCACCTTCCTGCACCATTGATGGATTGAATTAGAAAATTTAGACCCCATCTGTCCATTGGAGCATTTGCATTCCTCAGGGTGGCTTTCAGCAATTAAAACAAAACAATGTTTGAAGGATCCTTGTAGCAGCCTGTCAATAAGCCTCTACAAATTTGGTGGTGGTGGTTGTTTTTAATAGTACAAAGTTATCTTATTAGATGGGGAAGATCATCCTATATCCACCTGGAACATTGGAGGTAACATGCCAAAGTGTACAAGAGGATTATTGCTTAGGTTCAGGCTTTGCAAAAAAAATAATACATCCCCTGTCATTTATTTTTAGTACTTCTATCAATTTAATTTTGGGTTTTACAGCAATTAAAGGAAATGTAGCTGTGCATTATGCGATCTACCAGGAGAACTATCAGCAGCAGTGTGAATCTGAAGATATTTTTATTACCAGAACTTAAGAACACAACTAAAAAAAGCAAGTCTATAAATTAATATTTCTGCAGTGTAGCACTAAAATATCATTTGTGCATTTTCATTAGAAAGTTAAAAATGCCTGATTAGGCATATTTAAACAATAGATCGGGGGACACACAATCTACCCCCTTTTCCCCTTGTTTCTCATCTATTTTTCTTTTTCTAAATTAAATCAAGAGGATGGCAAAGGATAGGATAAAAATACCTAGTTTGAAGCAGCACTGGAAAAATATACATATATATTTAATAAAAAGCTTACTATGGCAGGTCTCAGCAGTCCAAGTGAAACAGGTCACCCTCCCTGTTCCATAAAAATGGGAGGTGCTGAGATGCGCATGCACACACGCATATTCACCCACCGACCCGTGCATGTGCGTACGCACAGAAGCAAACAAAAAGGTTGTACGTTGGTTTTATTTCTGTTTTCTGGTAAAGTGCTGATGGTGAAAGGCTGGGTTTGGGTGTGATGCTACCAAACAGGACACACACTGTCCATCTATTCAAAGGCCAACCCATCCCATCCCACACACACACAAAAAGGAGGTGGGGAACAGAAAGATGATGGGTGGGAATGCTATTTACAGAGAGCCATGTCGGGCTTCATACTTGGCAAGGACGTTCTTGCATTTGCCCAAATCTTTCCGTAGATCTGCCACCTCCTGGCGCAGAGCAGTGTTCTCCTTTTCAAGGAATGAGGCGCGGATGGCAATCTGGTTCTCCTTCAGCCTCCGGGCATCTCTGGACCGCTTGGCAGCCATGTTGTTCTTTCTACGTCTTGCCCAGTATTTGTCATCCTGCTCATTAATCAGAGAGGAAGAAAGAAGATGTTAGACCTTCAGTAGGACAATGGAGCTCCTTAGGGGCATCAGGAGTTGCCAGAGCACACTTTTAATTGGCATTCTGTGCATCCAAATAACAGTACCCTTCCATTTTTTTTTTAAAAAAAGGTATCTAACTCTCATGTCTGTGTTCACTTAGGGTTTTTCTGAATGTTGTTTAGAGAGTGAGATGGAAGTCAAACACTACAAACAACCCAAAATAACATTTGCATGTTCTGAAACAATCCTTGCAGTGCAATCCCATACATGACTACGCAGAAGTAAGTCTCACTGAGTTCAATGGGGCTTACTTCTAAGTAAGCCGGTTCAAGATTGCAGCCTCACAGTTGTATTATAATGTACCTCAAGAAACTGGCCCCAGAGAGTTAAGTATTTTGAGGCTTGCTGCTATAAATCTTCCTTTCTTTCTAGGAGACAGGAGAGGAGAAGAAAAACCACTCTGCAGCTTGCCTCTTGGCTTAAGCTTGCCTCTTGGCTTATAATTTCCTATCTCAGGCCTCTCTGCAAAAATCAGGTTTAACTTCAATTCATTACTGGGCTATCCATGCCATGTACAACTTTATTTTAACAAGTTACGAAAGCAAATCCTTCAACCCAGGCCTGAAAGAAGGAGGGCTTGCATCAAAGATCATATGCAGCCCAGGATTGGCTGGCATAATCCGCTTAACCCTTTCCAGAACTCGTGCTTTTTAATATGTTTTTAAAACTTTTTTTAACCCCCCCAATGTTTTTAACCTTTTTAAGAAAAAGTCTTGAAAGCTTTTTAAAAAAATGTTTTTAAAGATGTTTTGTTTTAATGTACTTTAAAGTCTGTTTTTATGATGGTTAAAGTATTTTCAGTGCTTTTGTTTGCCGCCCTGGTCTCCTGCTGGGAGGAAGGGCGGGATATAAATCAAATAATAAACAAACAAACAAACAAACTCAACAACCATTCCTCACAATGGGAATCGGAGAAAGTTTTCGCCAAGCGTTCTGGTAAGAGCTGGGGGCAACTCTTGCTGCTATCTTAGATGAAGTGAAGATGATGACGAACTCCTCCGGGATGTCAATGGCTTTCAATACAAAGCCTTAATACGTAGAGGACAATCCACGTACCCAGCTCCCCAGACAGGAAATGCTTTGAGGACTTCTCTGTTCTTACTTGTTCAGTTCCACCCCTTGATGCTATAATTCATAGGTTTATGTTTCTGTGCAAATATGTACATACTGGACACACTGAGATGATAATATCTCCACTTAATAAGCTGGCATATGAACAAGCTTAGTTCCCCCGCACACAGCTGCTTTGCTGCTCCCTTTTCGCAAGCAGGAAAGCAAGTCAAGAAACCGCAGTTGACTACAGTTTCTTGTTATGTCTGAACTGGGAAACTATGGTTAAGGGATTCCAAACAAGCCAGGATATTAAACTTTATGCTACAGTTGAATATCCTGATATTAAGGATACGTATGGGTTATTAGACATACCCCAATAAACCTGTTTTACAAGTAGCAACTCCATACCTAAGAATTTTAAGTCAATTTCCCAAGGACACAAAGGTGAAGCTGGGGACTTGTTTTATTCATATCTCACCTTTTTCTCGTGTGGGAAATCAAGGCAGCAAGCTTTATTTTATGATGGATGTTTGTATACTACCCCCTCCCAGGACACTTCCCATGCATTAAGCATTTTCAAATGGTTCCCCATTCCAACACTGACCACACCTAAGCCTGCGATATCCTGTGCCTCCAGATCATTTCATGTTGTGGGCAACCACTAAGATGTTTGAACCAAAAGCCCGTCCTGTCCCTCACTTTGTGGGTTGCATCATACATTAACTCTTCGTCCACATGGGTCTCAAATTCTTTCCCTTAACTTCTGTGTCAACAAAATTTTTGAATGGTTAAATGGCAGCCCCTTTCATCCCAGAGATTGAGGGAGCCAAGGCAGTGCATGTGTAGGGATAACAACCAATGCAAACTTCAAGCAGATTAGACAGGTCAAACAAAAGTGACACGCTTCAGATTGTTTTTAATAGAAAGATTTCAAGCAGCCCTGTTCTCCAAATGCTGGAAATCCTCAGAGTGGTTCCAGTGCAGGGCCGTACCACCCATACCCCTAGCATAGTTTCCAATAGGTTGGACACCAGTCCCAATTTACCTTCAGATCCTCTGGAATGAAGACTTTGCGGGCCTTCTTAATCATTGGCTGTGGCTTAAGTTCCTCCTCGGAGAACTTGTGCTTGCGAGGGTCAAACATCTCTTGGCCAGGAATGCTGGAAAGAGCGAGATCAGCTGGGTCGGGTTCATACCCCACTGGAACCTGAATGGTCTCGGGATCAATAGGACTTGGTGTGTTGCGATTCGTAGGCAAGATCTGACCTGCAGAAAGCAAAGAAACCATGCTAAGAAATAGAAGGGAAATAACTTTGATAGATTTTGGCTGTCAGTGGTGTAACACCCATGGCATTGTGTGACCCAGGAGGTTGGGGGAACCTGTGGGCCTCCAGGTGATGCTGGACAATAACTCCCATCACACTTGACCACTGGTTATGATTCTACGTGGGTATGATGGCAGCTGGAGTCCAACAGGTTCCCCAGACCTGTTCTATGCTCTCAAGCTTTGCTTCATGGCACTGTGGTATAAAGAAATGCTGGACGATGATTGCACCCAAAGTACACACAAAATGCTGGAATTGTTATTTCTCTCTTATTTGAGCTTGGTTCCCAGCACTTTCCAGAATAACCAAACATTAAGGGGGAAATACAGTAAAGTCCAGGGTGCCACGAAAGACAGAGCCAGGCTGATTCAATGGACGTTTTGGCTTGCGTAATCCTTCTACAGGTGGTACCAATAACACTGGCTTTCAGAAAGGGCTGGGAAGTACCAGGGAGAAGAGAGAGGTGGATCAAAGGGATATTTCTCCCCAGAATACAAAAATGAAAGGGGACAAGGAATACAATTGTTATCCCTTGTACCAAAAACTGAAAGTTTCCTTCTCACACTGTGGGCCATGCCACTTGATGCCAAGAGCTCAATGGCTGAAAACTGGGCATATCCTGTGCGGTTTCACAAACATCATTCATTCATTCATTCATTCATTCATTCATTCATTTATTTCCCACCCTTCCTCCCAGCAGGAGCCCAGGGCGGCAAACAAAAGCACTAAAAACACTTTAAAACATCATAAAAACAGACTTTAAAGTACATTAAAACAAAACATCTTTAAAAACATTTTTTAAAAAACCTTTGAAGACATCTTTTTTAAAAAAAGGTTAAACACACACACACACACACACACACACACACACACACACACACACACACACACACACATATATATATATATATATATATATTAAGGTTTAAAAATGTATTAAAAAGCAATTCCAAAACAGACACAGACTGGGATAAGCTCTCAACTTAAAAGGCTTGTTCAAAGAGGAAAGTCTTCAACAGGTGCTGAAAATATAACAGAAATGGGGCCTGTCTAATATTTAAGGGGAGGGAATTCCACAGGGTAGATGCTGCCACACTAAAGGTCCATTTCCTATGTTGTGCGCAATGGACCTCCTGATAAGATGGTATCTACAGGAGGCCCTCACCTGTAGAGCGCAGTGATCTACTGGGTATATAAGGGATAAGACGGTCTTTCAGGTATCATGGTCCCAAGCTGTATAGGGCTTTGTACACCAAGACTAGAACCTTGAACTTGGCCCGGTAGCAAATGGGCAGCCAGTGCAATTCTTTCAGCATGTGTGACATGTTGGTGACATGTTGGTGATACCCTGCCCCAGTGAGCAGTCTCGCTGCTGCATTTTGCACCAGCTTCAGCTTCCGGGCAACCTCAGGGGCAGCCCCACATAGAGCACATTATAGTAATCCAGCCTAGAGGTTACCAGTGCGTGGACAGTGCATGGCTATCCCAGTCCAGAAACGGCAGCAGCTGTCTTACCAGCCAAATCTGGTAAAAGGCAATCCTAGCCACTTAGGTCACCTGGGCCTCCAGCAACAAAGATGGATCCAGGAGCACCCCACACTACAGACATGCTCTTTCAGAGGTAGTACAACCCCATCCAAAGCAGACAACAGACCAATTGTCTGAACTCGGGAACCACCAACCCACAGTGCCTCTGTCAGACTCAGCTTATTGGCCCTCATCCAGCCCACCATCGAGGCCAGGCAGCGGTCAAGGGCTTGCATGGCCTCTCCCAGTTCAGATGTTACAGAGAAACAGAGCTGGGTATCATCAGCGCACTGCTGACACCTCACCCCAAATCCCCTGATGACCACTCCCAAGGGTGTCATACAGATGTTAAACAGCATGGGGAACAAAATGGTACCCTGTGACACCCCACAGCACAACTGCCAAGGGGCCGAAAGACAATCACCCAGTGCTATTCTCTGAAAACGACCCTGGAGATAGGATTGGAACCACAGTAAAACAGTGCCTCCGATATCCATCTCACAGAGTCGGCCCAGAAGGATACCATGGTCAATAGTATCAAAAGCCGCTGAGAGATCAAGTAAGAGAAACAGAGTCACACTCCCCCTGTCCTTCTCCTGATAAAGGTAATCCATCAGATGACCAAGGCTGATTCGGTCTCATAACCAGGCCTGAACCCAGACTGGAATGGGTCAAAAGAATCTGTTTCATCCAAGAGTACTTGCAGTTGCAGCGCCACAACCCTCTCAATCACCTTCCCTAAGAAGTGGGGTATTTGCGACTGGCTGGTAGTTGTCACAAACCAATGGGTCCAGGGTGGGCTTTTCCAGGAGCAGTTGGATCACCTCATCTTTCAGGTCAGCTGGAACCACTCCCTCCCACCATGATGCGTTGACCACACCCTGGACCCACTCGGTCAAACCCCCTCAGCAAGCTTTAATAAGCCAAGAAGGGCAAGGGTCGAGAGGACACGTTGCTGGCTGCATTATCTCAAGCACCTTGTCCACGTCATCAGGCTGCATCAACTGAAACCATTCCCAAGAAGCTGCAGCAGACGTTGCACTGGACACCTCATTGGGGACTACAATAGATGTCGATGGGGTATCAAGACTGCTACAGAGGGAAGCAACTGTACCCTCAAAGTACCTTGCAAACAATTCACAGTGGGCCTCTGAAGGGTCTAAACCTCCATTTTCTGGAGCTGATGTCAAAAGACCCCTGACAATATGGAAAAGCTCCACTGGACAGATACTTGAGGATGCGATCAAGGCAGAGAAGTGGGCCTTCTTCACTGACCTCACCGCCACACAGCAGGCACGGTTATTATGTTTTACTCATGCCCGATCAGCCTCACAGCATGCTTTTTGCCACTTGTGCTCTAGCCGTCGTCCAGCCAGTTTTATTGCCCTTAACTCACTGGTGTATCAAGGTGCCAACTGGGCTCCACAATGCCGGAGAGGGCATTTGGGGGCAACAGTGGGTCAAAAGCCCGACGTGTCTCACTGTTCCACAGCATGACAAGGGCTTCAACAGGGTCTATCTACTGGGAACTCCCCCAGGGCATTCAGGAATCCAGTGGATTCCATCAGTCTCCGGGGACGGACCATCTTAATCTGTCCACCACCCCTGCAGGGAAGGATTGGAGCCATAAGTCTAAACTTCACTAGGAAGTGGTCTGCTCCTGACAATGGGGTGACATCCACCCCCCTATCTCCAGATCACCCCTTCCTCCATCTGAAGCAAAAACCAAGTTGAGGGTGTGCCCTGCCCTATGCGTCAGGCTGGTGACAACTTGAGAGTTGAGAGTGAGCCAGAACACTAGAAGCAGCCTCAGATTGGACACTGAAATCACCCGGGACGATCATTCTGGGCTCCTCCAATACCACAGCCAAGATGGCCTCCGCCAGCTCAGTCACATAAGCTGCTGGGCAGCAGGGTGGACGGTATATCCTACGACTAAATAGTCTGCTGTAGAGAGGGTAGAATCAAAAGGCAATGTCTGATGATAAAGAGGCCTTGTTCACATATTCCATTTGCCGGGGTGGATGGATAAGGAGCATTCTCAGATAATCAGCTAATAAGACGGAAAGTGCTTGTCTCACACATTTTACCATTTTCTGAGCATTTTTGAAGATGTTCAAAATGTGTTATATAGATACTGGCCTAAATCCAAGCCACGAACTAGGCATACTTGAGCCCATTGGTTCCTTTTTTCCACTCTATACCATTATGATCATCCACCAAGCAATATGCCTGCTTTCATGCCTCTGAAGCATTCCTTTCTTATGCTGGTATGTGTGACTAAAAGTGCAAACATGTGCATGTTTACTTGGAACCCACTACATTCACTGGGGCTCACTCAATGCTCTGCAGACTTGTCTGATGATGTTCCACTGAGCTGAGTGGGACTTACTTCAGAACAGTAAATACTCATAGAACTGTGCTGTTGATCCATACTAACAGGCAAGAGCTATGCAGCATGGGAACTCATGTACCATATTGTTCCCATGCATAGAGAGACAAATGTCTCATTTTCCTTCTTCTAGCTCTTAAAAGTCAAAACAGGACTCTGGGAAGAGACCAAACAGATGCACCATTTCCCTGACATGTCTTGCTTAATTGGTGAATAAACAGCACAATTCTATGCACGTTTACTCCAAACAAAGTCCTACAGAATTTCTAAGTGTGCATAGCATTATAGCCAGAGATAAGCACTTCTGCAAGATCTGAAGGAGATGCCACTCTCCACATTCATAGCTTTGTGCCAGGGATGGGGGGGGACCTGTGGCCCTCCAAAAGTTGTAGAACTCCAACTCCCATCAACCCCAGCCAGCATAGCCAATGCTAAAGGAGGATGGCAGGTGTAGTCCAACAGCTTCTGGAGATCCACCCTTGCTTTATTATTTGAAGCATAAATCTCTGCCTCTTTTCAGGAATGCATGCTATTATCTAGTCTAACTCTTAATCATAATCTTTGCAATCACCCTTTACATATATCTCAAGGTGATCTACAAACATACCACATTTTCAGAATCAGCTGAAGATAGGTTTAAAAACATTGTATAATGAATACCATCCACCTAAGGCACCTCATCCAGCTTGAAAAGCTTATCGAAATAGAAATGTCTTCAACAGTTTCCAGAAGGACATATTTCAATAGGAATTCTGTTCCACAGAACAGGGGCAGCCACACTGAAAACGCTGCTCAGAGTTACCATAGAGCGGGTTTCTGTTATTTTTGGGACTTTAAGGAGAAACTCTCCTGCAGATCACAGTGACCTACTGGGTATACAAGGGATAACATGGTCTCTTCCCATTTGGCTAAACAGGGAAAAACAATCCAAGTGTGAATGACAGAGATCAGAGAGAGAGAGAGAGAGAGAGAGAGAGAGAGAGAGAGAGAGAGAGAGAGATCTTTGTCTCCTTCCTCACATTTCAACTTAAAGCATTCCATATCTTTGTGTTGTGTTGATTCGCTCAAATGCTATCAGGGATCCCAACCAGGAAGAAATCTTTGAAGGGAATCCATTGCTTAAAAGCAGCCTTGTCTTGTGGTGCTAGAACTCACTCAACCTAACACAATTCTTATATGTGCATTGGTACTGCTATGCATGAGCAAATGATAGTTGGCTGTGTGTCCTCTGTCCTGTTCCAGAGGGATAGGTATTTCTGTTGAACCTCCCACCAAATCCATACTGGGTGTTGGGTGTTATTTTTAGGATGCTTACATTCATTCCAATCTAAGGTGGGTCAAATGAGGACAGTGTACAAAAGGTCACATATCTAGCAGCAAGAGCAGCAGACTAATTCTTCCTCAGCAAACTCCACAGCTGTGACAACATCCAGTACAAGAGATGGTCAGCAAACCATAGGCAGGTGAAATGGGAAACCCATGGGACTTCTCCCCAAAGCTAAGGCAAACACTTGGTTCCACATTATCATCACTCTGGGGGCCATGCTGCTCTGCAATATTCATGCTCGCCCTTGATCCAAAGCACAGTAACAAGGAATTCTGTTCAACTGAAAAATTAACATAGGATGCCTCCTTATATCAGTCAGACAGGAGATCATCCATTCATCTAGCTCACTGTTAACAAGGCATTTTTAAGTAATAGATATGTGCCCAAATGGACACCCAGTCCTAGCTTTTCGACACAATGGGCACATCGAATTTAGTTAATGAGCCAAGAATC
The DNA here is from genome assembly GCF_030035675.1 of Rhineura floridana. Lineage (NCBI taxonomy): Eukaryota > Metazoa > Chordata > Lepidosauria > Squamata > Rhineuridae > Rhineura > Rhineura floridana. Next base: position 36,187,018 of record NC_084482.1, on the reverse strand, counting down.
CACATTGGATTCTAAATAGATGTTGCGGGCTGGGGGAGAGAGAAAACCTCCTTTGCAAAGAGGTAAAGTATTGCCTTTACTACAAAATATAAACATGAAATAACAAATATTTTCTTTTCAGTTCTGTCTAATCCCAGAACAATTTTCCTGTGATTTTAAACTTCTGGCATTAGAGAATTCAGTGTTTTTCGTTTTCATTGTGTGCTATGCATTTTTTAAAAAATCTTCTTTAAGTTACCAAAAAAAAAAAATCCCCAGATATATTTTTGTAATACTGAAACAGTTGTGTTTTTAATCAATTTTTTAAAGTTCAGAAATTAGTTTTAGAGATTCGTAGTAGTAGTAGTAGTAGTAGTAGTATTTAATCATCATCATCATCATCATCATCATTATAATGTATTTGCAAAGGTGTATTCACGCCTCTTTTTTAGTTTGAACCACTTCTACCTCACTCCAAATGTCAGGGCTTGTACATGGTACTTACATGTGCAAGCCATCTCAATAACAAAATGGATACCCAGTAGCACGTCATTTAAAATGCCCTGCACTGTAATCTACACTGGGGTGGAGAACTTGCTACGGTTGAAGGGAGTGGAAGTCAAAAACAACTGGAAAGCCACAGGTTCCTCATCACTGGCAGGGCCGGCACCAGCCCACTGCCAGCCCCTGCCTCCCCTCTGTGTGTAAATATGCCCGGTTGGCCACCTCGCCCATCAGCGCGGGCACCTGCCATCACCCAAGATGGCAGCAGAAATGTGTTGATGCCCCTGCCATCATCTTGGGTGATGGTAGGCATGTACGCTGGCACACTGGTACAACCTGAAGTATTTAAGTGCGTGCCAAATGTGTGAGCATCTGGAGGTAATGTTGGCTGGGAGAGTGGAGCTCCCACTTTGCAATCCGCGCTACTGTCTGGTCATAGCCTGCGACCCGATGCTGGTGGGGTGGTCCTGAAGGGGGAGACACCAAAGGGGAGCTGGGTCTCTCTTTTGGAGTGTGACAATGGTAAGGACAGTCTTCCATGGGTGATTGGTTGTAGATGGGCTTGCTCCCATGTGAGAGACTGGAGCAGCCTGGGTAGTGGTGGTGGGGAATGTGAGTTAACTTGGCTTCCAAGTGAGAGGTGGAATTCAAGGGAGCTGTGTCTGAAGTGAGAACATGAATGCAGCTCACAAAAGTAATTGGTTGGTATTTGCTAACTTTGCTATTTTATATTGTTTTCATTAAGTTATTGCATTTATTTTATTTTCCTTTTGAATTAATATGTTGTTCACTGATTTGGAGGCCTTTGGGCCAGAAAGTGGTCTATAAACACACCATAATGTAACATCCCTAGCTGGTGTGGCCACTGGAAGACTTTGCTTCCTTCTACCTGTGCTCAATAATTGAACAGGGAAGAAATACAAATCAAGCAGAACCTGCCTCCCTCTCTTCATACCATTCCGGAGTCAACTAGTCTTATAAGATTTCAGCAATTTAACTAAGAAGTCCCACCCTCTGGAATTCCCTACCTTATGATCTTCGCCATGTCCCCTCCCTGGCAGGTTTCCGCCGCGCCTTAAAGACCTGGCTATTCAGACAAGCCTACAGGATCTCAGGGGTGGACTAGTTTCATTTTGTTATGAAATATGGGTGGTTTTAGATTAAATGTGATTGTTTATAAGTGTATTTTATTCTTTTATTGTAAGTCGCCTAGAGTGGCCGTTAATTCGGCCAGATAGGCGACTCAAAAATAAAATTTTATTATTATTATTATTATTATACTGCAAAAAGCAAAGAAGACCTTTGACTGTCATCAAGAGGGCAGGTGCTCTTCTCTTGCACTCTTTGAATGATGACGCTTTGGGATGAAGTATCACATGAGACTCATTTGACTCAGAGGATGCCTGTTCAGATCCCCCACAAAAATTACAGCACTGAAACACTAGTGATTAATGTAGTGAGTAAGTGAGCCTGTCCTACCACTACTTTGCCCATGGACGTACACTTAATTCTGAAACACCCAATTCTGAAACTGCCTTCATTAAGGGCTGGTCTACACATGCAGGAGAATGAAGTGGTGGAATGCTGAGGTGGTAGAATGGCTTGCACCACTTCAGACTGTTGGTGGGGAATTCCAGTTTTGAAGCTTGTCCACGTGCATAAATTCCCTGTTAATGGAAAGATTCCATCCCACACCTTTGCCAAGTATTCTAGTTTTGTATCTGCAGTTAGTTTTTAACAAAGGGAAATATTTTTTTAAAAAATGTGTTACCTGCACTCTGAAGTGGCACAGACCATCCTACTACCTCAGTATCAATTCACCTTGAAGTCAATATAAGCAGCACCATCTGTCAATTCATGTAAAGCAGAGGGGAAGGAGAGTGGGGAAGAGCAGCGTTGGTTGTTATGTTTATAGGCCCCACACCTGCAGATTATTTCTCATCCAAATTCTATGATTAATATCTAAGACAACCCCAGGCTACTTCAGGGATTTCAAGGAAACATGTGGCTTTGGCCAGTGGTGATCTCACAGTTGTGCTATCTCATGATGGAGCTGAAGTTTACAACATGTTTGGAGATTGGCATGTCCACTGCTTGTGTCAAATGTATTTATATCTCTTTCCTCTGAACTGCTTCCAGCCCCAATCCAAAAGAAGGAGACCCTGACATCCGTTAAATCCAAGTTTTAAGTGAATGGGCCTCTCTGGTGAAGGCTGGAAGGAGAAGCTCAACATCAAAAAGGAGGCACTGCATTACAGACATGCGCTCAGTTCTGATTTATTTAAATGGTAACTGGACTTGCAAAATTCCTAATATTACAAATCACAATGGCATTCGCTGAAGGAGAGGGAAGCTAAAACACAGATGTAATTTGACCTCCCACTCCCCCAGCCACCTTCACACTGATTGTTCTACTCTCAAATGGCTCACCCTTGCCAATAAACAAGAAGGTCCCCTATGGGCTGCTTTGAAGAATCATGAAACAATCATTCAGATACAAGCACAAATCTCCTGTGAACTCCATTGAACTTTACACACATGTACACAGAGACAGTCTACTGTGGTTAGTTTTAAAAGAAAAAGTGCTTGCACGTGACCCGCTTTGAAAAACAAGGCAACAGTGCAGATGGATGCGAGGTTCAAAGGAACTTGATACAGTGAAGTGGGGTCTGGCTTAAAGAATGAGAAGATTCCAAATGAAAAATGAATATATAGTGAAAATAATATACAGAGATATATTATATTAGGGAAAATTGCTTGCAAAAATGTGTACGTTAGTCAGAACTGCACACAAAAATGTGTTCACTAGGAGAAATTAAAATTAAAATGCCGGGGAATTTTCATGAGCTTTTTTTTTTTAAAAAAAAAACCCAACACAAATTGCTGCAGAAATGTGAAGAGCTGAATTTAAGACTGGAAAAATGAGAAACTGAGAGAAGAGAAACTGACAGATCTTTCCATTCCTACCACAGAATCATGGAGTTGGAAAGGACCTTGGAGATTCACTAGTCCAGCCCCCTTCTCAATGCAAGAACGTGCTTACCCCTTGAAGCCACTGCTTTTTTGCCCTATTGGAAATGGAACCCCTTTCACATGTTACTACATGCATAGGTTAAACACATGGAGAGGGAGGGGGGATGGCTGTGGAATGATCAGCAGAACGTGGAGATAACCTCTGGCTTTGGTGGCTGTAAAAGCAGATCACCCAGACTCATGAAGGAGGGAAGGTCTGTCAATGGCTATTCGTCGTGATAAGTAAATGGAAGCTACATGGGACATGTTCAGCAGGGTGTCTGCAAAGGGGCACTGGCTCTGCCCCCAACTTCGCCTCTTCCGAGATACTTTCCTTTAATTAAAAACTCTCAAATAACCCCCCCTTAAGATGTCTTTTCTCTAAGCAAAACATAACTAGTGCCCCCATTCTGCCAAATTTCCCTTCAGGACCTTTTATCTTAATCTTTGCTCTCTCCTTGCTTTTCCAAAAAAAAAAAAAAAGGAAGGAAGGGGGAGGAAGGAGTTAAACTTTTTTTGCCTGAAGAGAGAATTAATCTCTGGAAGAAGCACCATTCCTCTTTCTGCTCAGCTGGTTAGTTGCTTAACAAGAACCTGTCTGATGAGTTTTAGCAGCTAAAAAGGGATAATCTGAGGACACTTATGAGGAAGGGCTGAAGTCGTTAACTACAAAATGACCGCTCTTGAACCATGAGGACTAGAAGTTTGCTTTAAAAAAGAAAGCTGAAATTAACAGGTACACATTGGAGAGTATTTGCCAAGTGATTTTCAAAGGCAGGCACCGTAAGACAAAACAGTCATGTAATAGCACAAGTTAGAGAACACACCATGTGTGATTATTCCTCAGAAACAGCTATATTTCTGACCAACTCACTGCTTACATCCAACTGAGTGACTATGCTTTTAAACAACTAAATGGAACTACGGGTTAGGCACATACAGTTAAGGCACACATCCATTTTGCTACAGATGAAAAAGTGACCTGGGTTGCCAATACTGGTACAGTATAAGATATCTAACAAAAAGATTTAGTATAACAAAGTAGTACAATAAAGTTTCTTAAAATACACAGCTTTTTGTTGTTGGCTTTTTAACTTTGGTGAGAGCCATATCCCATCCATGTACACTGAAAAAATGTCTCTGTTGTCACAGAAAGTCACATCAATTAAGGCAGCAAGTTCATTTAGTCAGAGCGTTGAATATTTTCACCAAGACTGTCAACGCTGAATGTGCTTGGAGTCAAATGTCTTGCTTTAACCAACTCTGGGCCTGCGCTACTTTGACCCACTAAGATGAACACAGGGGGCTTGTCTTTGAGGGACCACAATAATAAGCGTGTGTGCATGCACATGTGTACACACATGTGAGTGCGTGGCTATCAAGCATCTGGCAGGCTACATTACACGGCTGCGTTCAGCTCAATAGTCTGCAATTTGTGCAGTGGGCTACCAATATATCAATCACCTCACAGTGGCTGCCATCCCATGGGCCCAGAGCAGGGGCATGGACCTGTCGCCCTCCAAATGTTGTTGGACTACAGCTCCCATTAGACCCAGCTGCCATGGTGCGAGATGCGGTCAAGCAATATCTGTAGGGTCACAGGCAGAGAGTGAGCAGGTGAAAGAACAGCAGTGAGGACAAGGAAGAGAAAATTCTGACACCACCAGGGAGGGAGGGGAGGAGGAGGGAGGGAGGGAGAGATGATAACCCATCAGCGTTCTTATGGCCAGGTACATAAAAACTGGAGCAGACTCTGGATCATCAGAGTGTTTTATAGACTATTTGATGTCTATTATTCTAAACAATCTTTTACAGACTATATTGCAGTAGTACAGATGATCTGATAAACACTTCTGGATCTAATTTATGCTAGTGAACACATTGCCTCATTAGCCTAGATACCCGTTGACAAAAGTTATGAAATATATTGTTAATTATAATCATCATCACTGAATTCAGAGACCCAGTGCATTTAGGGCTCTACAGCCCTTGTTTCGAACAATAGTGTGTGTCACTTGTAGCTATGTAACACACACACATTCAAGTAGGCACATCACTCATTAGCAACTTTTCCTTTAGTTCCCTGTCTCTTCTGCTATTCTCCTCAAGCTTTCTCTTCCTTCATCAAGTTTTCCCTCAGATTCCTCTTTCTGAGCCCATTGTACTCTTCCTTGAATCATTTTACCTCTGAGATACCATCCTGTAACCTCCATAACATCTGAAACATTTTCACACACCTTCAGTCCTCATGTTTTTAATCCAAGACAAACTGACAACTTCCCTTTCCCTCACATAACTGGGTCAAAGAGTGCCAACAGCTTTGTTCCCACAGCAGCTGGAATGTTGGTGAACATTTTACATCATCATACTAGCTCAGCCAATAGGTGTCAAGGTTTCACCACTACAAATACAATACATTTGATTATTTATGGATTTGATTTTGGAGCAGCTTGGTATCATATTGTGATAGACAGATTATTCTGTGGTATTTGTGAGTTGTCAATCATGCAATTATTAAAAAAGAGGTGAGTGTGTAATACAATTTGATTTGATAAAAAGAAGTCTATTAGAGAACAACTGATTCTGAAGATGACACAAATATGTTTTTTGATACATGAAGGCTGCGATCCTCTGCACACTTAACTGAGAATAAGTCCCATTTAACATAATGGGACTTACTTCCAAGAAAACATCCATAGGATTGCACTGCATGGCCATTTTTGCATATGGATTCTTGGTTAATATGCTTTGGTCCTGCTTTAAATTATAGATGGAGGATAAAACGAGAGAAAAAATAAGTAGCATGTTATGTTTAGCTCTTCTTTTCCACTCATGGAAATACTCCTGTGTGCTGGTGGCTCACAGATCTCAGCCACAACAAGGATTCAATAGGGAATCTTGCAAGTTGCTGCAACTCATGCCTTACGCTGCCCATGCAAATGAACAACCTTCACAGGCTAAAAGATAGGAAAAAAGCAGCTGAAGTATCATGTGGGCCAGCTATAACACTTCTGGCACTGATATACGCTATTTCTGAATAATCAGACACGTAAGGTGACATTAAGGCTAGGTGAGATAAACAGAAAAGTATGTAGAAGGATAAGAAAAGCAGAAAGCATGATCCCATCCCAGTTAAAAACCTTTGAAGTGCCATTGATATCAGCTGGAGAGATTTAAGCTTGATCCTCTTTTTGAGATCAATGGAACTTTGGACACATCACTCCAAAGGTTTTGGGAGAAATTTAAATCTACTTCTTTTAATACAAAAAACCACAACCCCACATTCTATATCATCATTCCTTCATTGCCCATGTTCAGAAGTGACTGCCATTTCTTATGCAGCCAAAACAACATCACCCATGCACCACAGGGAGGCATCAGCAGGATTGGGGAACCCTATGATTTGCAAAAGTACAAAACAATATTTAGAAGAAGAATCTTTAGGGGGTGAACATTTCCCCAAAACAGCCCAAAGAGAACTAAGCATGCCCACTGGCCATATAATGCTGACTGGCGCTTGTGGGGAGGGGAAAGGAAGGCAAATGGGGGGGGGATGGAATATCAGAAGAGGAAAGCATGGCTGGTTGATTGGACCAATGAACAGAAGCACTCCACCCAGCAACGTTTTGTTGGAGGTCCCACTGGTTCAGCACACAAGATCACTAGCAGGGTTTGCATAATAAACAGTATCTAGCCCTATAGCACCTTTTCAAAACAGCTCTGATTGGACATCATGGCCAAAACGTCAGGGACAATTCTCAGACTCATATGCTCCCTGGTTTGCGATACATATAGCTTGTAGTTACCTCTGAATTGGGCAGACTCAAATACTGCAAACCACAGTTTGTCTCTAAAGCAGAGTCAGGCATGATTTGGAGGAAATGAGAGCACGCCAACCAAAGGCAGAGTCCCAATGGGAAGACCATCATTTGGCTGTGATGTCTGCACCTGGCCATTCACTGCTGTCTTAAAACAACAGTGAGAGTTTGCATAACAAAAACGTCATCCTCCACCTTCCATCCCCAAACCAAAGTTGTCTAGGGTGCTAGAATCAAATCCTTTATTTAATTTAGTTATTAATGAGTTTGACTGAATGTAAACAAGTCTGGAAGAAGACTAGATGGAGCGCAGTAGATGCTAGAAGGTCAACCAGAAAGGCGTTTGGAAGATAAACACTTGTTCTGAATGCATACATCTGTTTTCCGTACGCAGTGTCTAGTTAGTATGTCTAAGAGCAATCTAGTTCCTTTTAGCCTCAGGGCAAAAACAACCACTACAAAAACCAAGAACATTGAAACATGCAGGAAGGGGAAGAGAGATGGACTTGATTTGCTATTTTGGAGTAGAAGTTGTTTAAGAGAGGACTTCTAGAGGTATCCCGTGTTGTTTTACAGTTTGATTACATTATTCTTAAATTGGTTTTAGGTATTTTTAGGTGATGTTTAATTGTTTTAATGCTGTAATGAGTTTAATTCTATTTTAAATGTAGATTTTTATATGTCCAAATTATATGTACCCATTTTTAGTTGTAAGCCGCCCTGAGTTCCAGTTTTGGAAAAAGGGCGGGGTATAAATAAAGATAATAATAATAATAATATTTTGGATGCCCAAGCAAAGCTACTTCCTTTCCTATTTAAACTTTGATATTACATTTTTGATCTGAGAACGGGTAACAACAATATAATCAGAGGCTGAGCCAGGTGAATGTATTTAAAGCAAACAAGCACTTTAGCCCAGTCTTCCCCAGCCAGGTGCTCTCCAGATGTTTTGGACTCCTATCGGCCATGCCGGACAGGGCTGATAAGAGTTATAGTCCAAAACATCTGAAGGGCAACAGTTTGGGGAAGACTGCCTTAGCCACTGCTTGGGATCTCAACATGTTAAGGCACAGCTTCTCCCTCCAACAGAATTCCCCACTGCTGCAAGTAGCAGCTATAGTAGAAACGGTGTTGACAGGCCCCAGTTTGCATCCTCCAGATTGCCCAGGACATAGCATCTTTCCAAGGCATTGTGGGGGAGGAAATGGTGCCCCCTCCCCACCAAAAACCAAATGATGGAAAAATATTTGGAGAGAATTCTGCAAAGTAGCATTCTTGCGGGGGGGGGGGGGAGGAAAAACATGGACATTTTCACCAAATGTCCTCTCAGCAATAGTTTTAACATCAATGTGATAGTTCAATCAGAAAGGCAGGATGGAAACCAAGACGGAAACTGCAGAGCGCTTCATAAGATGTCATGTCATCTTACATTAGAGGAGGAAGAGTTTTTAAAGTGTATATCTATAGCCTGAGTTTACTTTGTGGGCATTGCCTTCCCAAGATAAATTAAGAAATTATTTAAAGATGGGGGAGAAGCTAATTTGCACTTCCTGAAGCAATATGCAAACCAAAACACAGCCGTCCTTTGAAGTTTGTACTTCTCCAAATTTTGTGATGAAGGTCTCCAACCAAGTGACATGTAGAAAGATGCATATACTAAGGGAAAGTGTGCATAAATGTGTATGTTAGTGAAAATAGCATCCCCTATATTAAAAACTCCCTGCAAATAGAAAAATAAAACAGCATAGCAGAGAAGATGCTAGGCTAGAACCATTTCCCCTGATATGCTAGGTTTCTATTTGCAGGGAGTGGTTGGTTGGTTTTTTGACATATATGGAAACCCTCTACCAGCCCACTCTACCAGCATATTGTGCTGCATCTGCAATACTAACCTCAGATCAGTACTGATGGGGGTTATCCCATTTCCCCCGTCACAACAACCCTGTGAAGTAGGCTGGGGTGAGAGACAGCAGCTGGCCCGTTCAGATGCATGTTGTTATCCCTGTGTGCTTTTTTGAAAGGGGGCTGAGAAAGATAGAAAGAAATGAAAGAGGGAAGACAACTATATTAGATTACTATCCAAACAAACTCTAGAGTGGATGTCCTGCCAAACAGCAAATGTGTGACTGCGTGCTCCAAGCTGGAATAAAAGCTTGGCTGGCAGCCCAGTGCTTCACTGTATTTTGCTCAGCCAGCCACAGTCTGGCAGAACACAATGAACACACTCTGGTCCACGTGATCGAAGGGTCATTCGGGCCAGTCTGATTTCCTGGTGGTGGTGGTGAAATGTAATCGTCACACTGCATATACAGGGGAGTGTGAGAAAGGGCAGAGGAAGAAGAAGGGGGGAAAAACAACCAAACAGACAGAGGCAACTACTCTGAGAGGCCACAGAGTGTCATAAAGCAGAGGATGATCGTTTCTGTATTCTTGGGTGCTATTTTTTCCTCTTCTTCATGCTAATTTGGGGGTGGGGGTTAACAATCTGACGGCCTCATGGATGATCAGCAGTGCCAGCTCTGGGTTTTGCAGGGCCTGGGGGCAAGGTGTGGGACATCCTCCTCTCCAAGGCACTGCTGCCCACTGAGGCCACAGAAAATAAAGCCAAGTTCCTCACTGTGGTCAGCAAACCTAGGCCACAATTATCAAAGGGAAGATGAGTACACAGTCAAAAACTATTTCTGAATGTGCATTTCATTAAAAGGCACCGCTTGTGCACATGAACACTGTATTTTTCTCTCTGCCGGGTTTTTCTGTATTTCATGGGCACTCACACCCCTCTCTCTATCCTCTATCCAGACAAGCAAGAGGCATTATCAGAGTTCAAAGGCACATGCCAGCCAGCCAAAAACACTCATGGAGAACACAACGTGAGGCCGGTGAGAGGTGTGGCCTGGGAAAGGGTATATGGCTAGCAGGGATGGGATCTGCATTTTGGTGCTGGTTCGATTTTTGCTCTGTTGAACTTCCTTCCAGTACCGCTTCGTCAGAGATCATTTCCTATTTGCTATAAATACCAATTTGGGTTTCCCCCTGCAAAAATATCAATATTAATATCATTTTAAAAATTATTGATATTCCTTCGGTCGAGGAAAACCACTAGAAAAAGCTGATCCACAAGGACAAAAAAAAGGCAAATAAATAGGAAATCGTGTGTCAAATTTGAATTTTGCAAAATTTGAGCACATCTGGCTAGACAAGAGGTGTGGCCTGGAGAGAGTTCTGAGAGCCAGACAGAGGGGTCCAAAGGGCCACATTCAGCCCCTGGGCCTGCAGCAGCCCTCCTCAGTTATACTGTATTTTGTGTTTAAGGTCTGAAGAACAACTGAACTGAACTGCTCCCTATACACTTGCCCTCTCCCTCTGGGCCCAATCCACAGAAGTATTCAAAGGTAGAGCATGAGGGGAGGGGGATGCCACTCCATCTCCTCACTACTCGCATGCTCAGAGAATGCAGTGTGAGGAGACAGGGTGAGTAGGCAGTGATGTCAAGGAGGAGCAGCTCCCGGGCCAGAAGTCTTCAGAGGATGGCAGTGCGCTTTGGCAAGTGCCCAGCTATGCCAACCTCTTGGCACCAGCCTGGACAATCAAGTTAAAAAATGACATTGAAAAACTACTAGGAAAATTGAGAAGGCACCACAAGTGGGAGATGTTTTAAAAACAGGAAGAAACTCCAGGTGCTTGAGAAAAAATGTTTATTATTATACTGTTGACATTACCTAGTATTAAGGATTTGGCAGGTATGGAAGGGGGGGCAGCAGCACTAAGGAACAAATACGTTTCCTGAAAGGCCTCTGAGAGAGGCAACTTGACAATGGTTCTTTGCATTTGCAGAATGATGATTTCTGTGACTAATGACAACATCATCATCTATTTACATCCTGCCTTTTTTTCATCATGGAGCCCAAAGAGGTAGACATGTGGTTCCTCATTGGTCTCTCATCCAGGAACTAACCAGACCCAGACCTGCTTAGTTTCAGGAAGGTGGTGGTCAAATGTGCCGTCAGACCACACCCTGGTACCACAGAAATGGAAGCGAGACTCATATACACACACATTGGAGAAACTTCCAACCCTGAGCAACCAAGCTAGAGAGACTTCTCAATTATCCCATCTCAAAATTTGCTGGGCTGCTGTCAGAGTTGAGAGCTATAGTATTACTTAGGAAACAGCTGAAAATAAGTTCAGTGCTCTAGGAAATGGGATCATCCTGCCCGGCCCTCCAATCTTAACTGATGCAGTATAACATTGGTGAGGTCAATAGGGGCAGAAGTGGTGATACGGAGCTCCTTACCTGGGGCAATTGCTCATAACTCTTCCCAGATGGGCAAGTGACTGGCTATCTGCAGGTCTGATTTAAGTGCAAAGTTTATTGGACTTCATAGCAATTTATTTATTTATTATTTGATTTATATCCAACCCTTCCTCCAGGGAGGAGCCCGGGGTAATTCATAAGGCAATTGTTTTTAAAGGCACTAGCAGGGACAGACTGCTGAAGTCAGTATCACTGAGGTGCATGTGAGATGTTCATTTCTGGGTAGCCTGAGATAATGTGGCAAACTAAAACAATGCAGGATTGTTCCCAAGGTCTGCCATCCCCTAATTCGCAAGTTATTTTTCCATGTGAGTCTGCACTCAAGGACATTCAGGAGTGCTCATATGTATAGTGGAAGTACTATGCCAATTAGCCCCTCCAGAGTGAGATATTCTGCTAGAACTGCTGTGTGGATTTTTTTTGTTTTCTTTTAGGCCAAGAGCAAAACAGTATCAATATAATGGAACAGTTGCCAGCCTAAAGCATATGATTTGTCTTATCTTGCTATATAATATTTTTCTAAGCATCACTCCACCCTGCGCAGAAGCGTTCCTGAGTAGTGTGATGCTGTGAGGCAAGGCAGGGCGGCAGTGTGCAAGGAGCCCGGTAGTGGTGATGTGCGGGGCTCCTGGAGGTGGCACGAAACACAGTGGCAGTGACGCACAGGTGAGCCAGCGATACAGAGGGGTGAAGGCAGCTTGTTGGACAGTGCTGCTGGCTGGGCCTGGCCCTAGGAGGGTGGGTGGAAAGGAGGAAAGCCAACCTGTGAGATGGGAAGAGGACTCATGGGGGGAGACGGGGGGCTGGTGACCCATGTGGGGAGGTAGGGGAGCACTGTTCACCTGTGGGGGGAGTTAGGGGGGAGTGCTGTTCACTCATGGGGGAGGTAGTGGGGAGCACTGTTCATCTGTGGGGGGAGGTAGGGGGGAGCACTGTTCACCCCTGGGGAGGAAGAGAGCAGCAGTGACCCAGGGGAGCACTGACGACCCATGGAGGGGAGGGTGAGGGGGGCTGGTGCCCCAAGGGGGGAGGTAAGGGGAGCGCTGTTCACCCATGGGGAGGAAGGGAGGGAGCACTGATGACCTGTGGGGAGGGGGGAGGGCTGGTGACCCAAGAGAGGAAGGCAGAGTACTGATGACCTGGTGGGGGGAGGGGCAGGAGAGTGGTGGACACCCTGGGGCAGGGGCAGGGGAGCGCTGGTGACCCATGGGGGCAGTGCTAGTGAGTGGGGCTGGTGAGCGAAGCGAGCAGGGGTGGAGCCCCTAGTCATTTCATATTTATAATTTGGGTTGTGCAAAGTAGTTATGTGTTTGTACAAGCAAGCATGTACCCATCCCTTAGGAAGGAGAAGGAAAACAAAGTATGTTGTTGATGCAATATTTTTTAGCTCTGGGATTGATGCAGTGAATGACGTCTTGGGCGTGGGATACTCAGGTTTAAGAGACTACTCAGCCACGTTGCTCTGGGCGAGATAATATTTCTCAGCCTAGCACCCACCTCATGGGGGTGTTGTGAGAATAAATGCGGTCAGAACTGCACAGAAACTTATGCACTGACCCATGCTGCAAAAGACATGCAATAGCAGTCACTGGGTGACATTCTGAAGCCTTATTGAAGTTGTATCCAAATAAAGAGAAAGACCATCATATAAGGGTTGCAGCATCTCCCTTTTACACAAAATGAAGGATACATGGTTGTTTTCTAATTTAGAGTATTGCTATGATGACAGTGTGTGTGATCCACCACAAACTAAGCTGAACGTCTCTGTGCTAGGAAGGGGGGCGAGGAAGGGTATAATGCCTTTACTGCAGTTTGATTGGAACTAGAGCAAACTATCAGAATCGCCAAGACGACAATCTTACCAAAAAGCACACTTTCCTGGCCTTCAACATGGCTATGATTGTAATCACATGATGGCATCTCAAAACGTCCACCTATAAAAGATGCATGAACTTTGCTATGCAATTAAGCCCCAACATTCACACATTTAACAGGGATGAAGATGTTTTTGCTTTAAACCATGGCAAAGGCTGGCTTTGACATCATACCAGCACAAAAATCTCAATGAAACACTCCAACAAATCAAATACCTTTTATAGTTCTGCATTTAAATAAAAGCACTAGCATAGTGTACCCAGCATCTCATTGCTTTCCAGAGGTTCTAGCGAAGTTTAGGTGCCACTGTCGCAAGAGCAGCTACCTTTCTTCAGATGGTACCGTTCTGCATGTGTTACTACAAAGGCAAACTCTTCTCTCCCGACATTCTGCGATGCATGGAAATGTTTAATGTGAACAGGTCACCCAAGCAAACTTGCTATTCCTTACAGATATCCCTGAAGTCAGCTATCATGCACTAGGGAATTTTAGAGCAGGTGTTAGAGTCAGCAAACCTCAAATTGGGAGACCAACAGCAGCCAACTCCATGCTCACTGAACCACCAGAACATCTGGCCATGGCAGTGGGTGAGAGAAACTGCAGGCATTTCAAACTAACTAGTAGGAGCCTCTGGGCAGCATCTTTCCAGCCAGGGAGGCATGTGATCAAAAGGACCCAATCCCCTACCATTTCCTACTAAAACCTGACAGGTCCTCCTCTTGCTCCTCTGGCGGAACAACAGATTGCCTAAGGAAGTCTCACATCTGTTCACACTGCCTGGCGACACCCCCCCACACACGTTCTTGCCTGCCTGCTTAAGCCTGTCTATTGCCACCTGCTTGGGTGTTCTTGCAATCCTGTAATGAGAAAAACCACAAGGTGGAATTCTCCCTTCTCCCTGCACAACTTTTAAAGATACAGAAGACCTCTTCAAGTCCAGGCCTGGCAACCAAGAGGTCTTCTGTATCTTTAAAAGTTGTGGAGTGGGGAGGGAGAATTCCACCTTGTGGTTTTTCCCATTACAGAGTTATAAGAACACCTGCACTTGGCTGAATATTCTCTTCTCTTAAAGATACAGAATCATTCTCAGGGATTGAACCTGGCAACCCTAGTTGTGACCCTTATGATACAGCCGCCTCTCATCAGTACAAGCAGTATCGCCGCTAGGATCAGGCACAGGACTGGGGCCCTGTTCATCCCAGAGTGCACCCCAAACAATCTCAAATACTCCCCAGCAGAATCATGACAGTAAGTGGCAGCAGCACACAAGAAAGCAAAGGGCTGCATGGACAGCTGAGGTTCCAGCTCCTACCCTTTTAATAAGAATAACAACATTTGCAACAATAATTTCTGGCTCTAGGGTGGGAGTGTCAGCAGCCTCAGCCATTCAGACACCACCTTTCAGGCCGCAGAGGCAACAATAGCAATGAGGGGTAGGTGCAGGGGAGTGAGCCTGCCCTGTTGGTCCTCTGGTCCTCTTATTGGCCTCATAACTCAAAAGCTGGAATATGACTGACTGATCAGGCTGCCACTCTCATGCTGGGGTCAGAAATTTTTTAAAATGAAATGGCAGGTAGCTGGAGCCTTGAAGGAGCTGGCTAGTGCCGTGTGCTGCACTGTAGCATGCACTGGCAAGCAGCCTTGCCTTCACCTGCCGGCTTGCCTGCCACACAGCGCCAACACTGCCACTGACAACAACACAAAAGGTTGTAAAAAACCTGGGCAGCAGGAAGGGGGAAGAGTGCAGTGACCACAGTGTGATGGGGGGGGGACTTCAAACCTGGCAGCAGCTCTGGCTAAGATGCTCTAAGTCCAATAAAGCACATGGAGTTTGTTGGGGAAATAGAAAAAAGATCCCAGTAAATCAGAAATGGGAAAAGCCCCCCCCCCCCCGTTTGCATGTTAGATTGTTCTTTTTTACAGGCATCTTGAATGGATTTAAGTGCTGCGGGGGGGGATAAAAACTCACCACAGTGCACTCAAACAATGCATTTAACTACCCTGAATGAAGTTTGCTCCTCTGCAAGGCACTGCACAGCTGCATGATATTATCCCGCAAGACTTTTGTGGCATTAAAGCTCAAGGCTGACACACCCATATTTACAGCACACGATGTACTGTACTATTGCCCAGTGCCAAGAAATTCAACCTATCTATCCTGGCGGAAAAACAAAGTCATACCAGGTTAATCTGATTCTTAAATTGCACAACTTCTATAAAACTGGAGGGGAAACAAAACTTTTTTCTCCCACTTTCCATTTCTTTCCCTCCAGCTTTTTGATCCCTTCCCTCTTCCCTTGGCATGGTGGCCTCAGTTCCTTTTCATTCCCCATCAAGTAACTTATGTGTTTGCAATAATAATAATAATAATAATAATAATAATAATAATAATAATAATAATAATAATAATAATGTCATATTCTCTCTGTCTCTTTAGTAATCCATTTGGGGGGGGAGAGCAGCCTGGGGGGGGCAGTCGATGCATATGAAAAATGTCCAAGGTCATTTGGACACATTTCTCCACTTGTTATACAGGAACTGCTTTGATAAGATGAAAGGCTCACAACAATAAAACCCCAAATCTAAACTCTGGAAAGCTGACTGAATAATTGTTTCCAGGTGGCACCATCTACAGCAGGAGGTCCCCAAACCTCTTTTCTCTCCCCCCAACCTTTTTTTGTGCCAGACTCAAATTAAGAAATATGTGTCCCTGTGATTGCTCATACCCCTCAGTCGCCTCCAATTGGGAGTAACATTGCTAATTTTGATCTTTCAAAAGTTGTCCATTTCTCTCTCCTGATTTCTATACCCTATAACCCTTTGTCTGCAATGGCATCCACTCGTCCATCACAATCCCCAAACACTCAGACAGTATAATACCATCCCTCCAACTCCAACAGAATTAGCTTGCCCCAAGCCAGGGATTACCTTGCAGCTGGAACAGCTTGCCTCAAACTGGGAATAAGTGTTAGCTTAAACCAGTGGCTCCCAAAGGTTTTTCCCCACGGACGACTTGAAAACTGCTGAGGACCTTGACGGACCATGTAATTCTTTTTCTGCCTCTTGCAGCAATTGTAATGCACTGTGCTAGATGCTGCAGACTCCTTCATGGCCCAAGAGGACCAGACAGATAGATGCAAGATGAAGATTCATCAAGCTCACAAGCTATCTTTGTATTGCTCCTTCCAAATGGGCCAGAGCATCACTGATAAACATATCCTGCACATCACAGCTGCTCTGCCCCATCCCCCAGTCCCTTACACAGGCGGGTAAGAGATGCTATCAGCTAAGATAACACAATGCACTTCTTAATGGTCTGAAAAGACACAACTAATTTCATTCAACACTAGCAATTGCTACAAATGCATTCTTTAAACAAGCTGAATGATGCAAGTGGAAATGGAATTTCATGTCTTTTTTTGACATTGGACGCATTCTCTGTATATATATATTAAAAAGGAAAAGTGTATTTTTTATCTCAGACAAAAAAATTGTGACTGTTTGCAGAGCTCTACATTGATTTTCTCAATGTTTGCCTCTGCTCTGCACTTGCAGAGATTAAACTCAGTCATTGTCGTTTGAAGGTTCTGAAGGCCACCAGGAGGTCTCTAAGTGGTTTTTGTAAGGCATGAGTTCCAATCCATGCCTTACAGAGAAATTAATTCCCCCTTTCTTTTTCTGCTATAGATCAAGAGCTGTATTCAACAGTTTGCTTACTGAACAATGAGTAGGGTTAGATTTTTTCCCTTTCTTTTTTGCAGTGGAGTACTTAATCTCTGACCTATTGTCCCCAGCCGTGTTCCAGAAAGAACACATTGAAGGCTGAGCTCCCGAAGGATAATTGGGTAAGAAGTTTGTTATGGCCCTTCAATATCATCAGTGAGATCCTCTGCCAAAAACAATGCATGCAACTCTCCTATTTATGCGGCTACACATTAGAGGAGGACATTTTGTCACAACTGATTTATTGCTGGAGCTAGTTTCTGACATCTACCAGTGACAAGTGTGTGCTAATTGAAGGAACACATTGATTTGGAGGCACCTGGCAAGTTTTGCTTCCCTAATTATCGGCCGGTTCTCTTGCCAACTACCAAGCCCTGCAGACCTAGCAGGGTTATTCAAGGCTCTATTTCTGTCCCCCGCCAGCCAATAGGAACAAGCATAGTACCTTCCATGTACTTGTGAAGAGCAAGCTAAATTTTATCCGAGCAGAGAACATCAGCAACTTGCAGCGGCAGCTCATGCACCGCAGCAGGGGATATGCATGCAAGTGAATCAGCTTCCTTCCATGGACCCTTCCTGGAGTCCAGGGCAAGAAGGGGAAAGGGGTGAATACAAACCTGTGTTTTGAAGGCCAAACAAGGCAAAGTGGTGAGAGCCCTGTGATGTGGGGGACGGGGGAAGTTGACTTCAAAACAGTGGCTGGTATGGAGGGCTGAGTCAGATTGCAGGGAAGGGAAGTGTTTAACCCGTTCTACCTGCAGCATTTTCCTGATCTAAATCCCCCTCCCACTGCTTTTTTGCCTGACAGTGAAAGACATGCAGGAGGTTCTGAAAAACAAGAAAGAACCAATCCTGCTGGAAATCAGATCAAGGAACTTCAATTGTCTCATTTAATTTGGGCCCGCACACTATCACATCTGCTTTAACCCCATTCCTTCGGGCATTCCAAAATATCAGCAACACAGTTCATCAGAATGCACCACCACTAATGCGGGAGGGAGGGAGGAAGGCTCTGGACTTATGAACAGCTCTTTGCCCTGTGCAAAGCAAGAATTGCTTCCAAAAAGCAAGGAGGAAAGCTTTATTAAAAAGTTTTCTGTTTAGTTCATACATTTATTATTATTGCGTTTTTAAAAATCCTCCAAGGACCTCATACATCCATCCCCCCCAAAATTTTTATCCTCTCAACAACTCTGTGAGGTAGGGTATGGGGGAGGGATAGTGACTGGCTCAAGATGTTTCACAGCTAAAAGGGAAACTGAACTAAAAGGGCTCCTTTTGGGAGGACAGGAAGGATATAAATTTAATAAATACATAAATACACTTGGATCTCCCGAGCCATCATTTAGCCAGGTAAACATCCTGTAAGGTAATCACACACTGCTAACTCCAGCAATGGGTGGACCATTGAAACGTAGGAAGCTGCCTTAGACCGAATCAGACCCATTGGTGCAGCGAACTCAGTTTTGTATTGTTTACATCGACTGACAGCGGCTCTCCAGGATTTCATGCAGGGGACATTCCCAGTCTTACCTGGAAAGGCCGAGAACTGAACCTGGGACCTTCTGCAAGCAAAGCAGATACACTGCCATGTCCATATCATAAGCGTTCCATCCTGCTTTCACCTCCATCTATTTTTTTCTAAAAAAAGAAAAATCCATGCAAAAAATTGTATTTAAATATGTATTTCATCAAAAATGCATATTTAAAGACACTTTTAAAATCTCTTTTTATCCTTTTTCTGGGTTTGTTTGGGTTTTTATACACATTTTTGGAGCAAAGAACTGTATCATAAAATTCAGAGAAGTTCAAAATCTTAAGGATAACTACATTCTGATCCGTTTATCAGCCCAGGAAGCACGGATTTGGTCGATTCACTTTAAAAAATGCGGACCAAACAAAAGTCTCCTCCATCCCTGGTTTACCCAGGTCCATCTGGGAATGTGAGAAAATTAAAATGCGACTGCACTACTAGAAATGCTTGTGGACTTTTTATGCCAGGCTGCTGATGACACAGTATCGCTTTTCTTTACAGAGAAGGGACTGAGGACCAGACACACACATTGTCTATCTTGTTATCTGATGACCCAGAAGACACAAGCAACTGAGCTTCAGCACTTCCTGGTAAAGGAGGGTGTCTACCCAATACAAGCCTCATATCCCGACCTTCTCCCCAAGAATTTATACTTCAGGGCTCCAGTAGTGTAGTGGCAAATTCAGAAGTGCAGGGTCCCTTCATGATAGTCACACCACACCCCATCTCAGCCACACACCCTTTTCCACTTTCCGAGTCCACACTCTAAGATGACAGGGAGACCAAAGTAGACGAGGGGAAGTGGAAAAGGGGGTGGTGGCTGAGATATAACAGTCGTCCCTAGGAGCCAATCAGCATGAAAGGGGAGGCTGTGTGTTAGCTACTGAGAAGAGTCTTCTCAGTGGCTAACTCGCCTCCTTTCATGCTGATTGGCTCATACACAAGTACTTGGCTGGGACCCTGCTCCCAAAAACATAATAGGTCTATGACCCTCCCCCATGACCCTGGATGACTGCATCCCTGAGGGAGTCATGGGAACACTATGTTCCAGTTTCTTGCCACATGCAATGTGCTAAAAGGACAAGAGATTCTACCTCATCACCTTTCTGTACAAACCTATACTTTTTAAAAAACTGTATTTTTACCTGAGTGCAATGGTTGGCTCATTAGTTTTCTAGCCTGTACTATCCTAAAGGCACAGGGCACATAACAATATTAGAATCAAAATTCAGTCTAAAACCCGTTAAATGGGCAAAAACTACATTGACGATGCCAACAGCTTTCAAGTGGTAGCCCAGCCACTTCTGCAACAAAGTGTTCAGAGAGGGCGTTCTTCTCAGGGACTCCCTATTCACCCCAAGAACATATGGAAGCTAAAGTTTCGGAGCACGCTGGGACAAAATAGACATTGACAGGACCTACTCTGGGCCAGAAGATCAAAATGAGAAAAAGGAAGAAGTGAGGCTGTGTGGGCCCCAGCAAGTTCTCAGGAGAGACTCCAGGCAAGAAAAAAAAAAAGCCCAACACAATAGGAAAATGGAGCTGGTCTGATACAGCTCTGGTTTACAAGTAGGAAGGGCTGAAGGATTGGACAACATTCTAGGTCATGCCTAACCAAGGGCACAAGGGGGGAGGGGAGGAGAGCTCAGAGAAAATGTGCATCTACAGCAGAGCTTGGAAAAGTTGCTTTTTTGAACTACAACTCCCATCAGCCCAATGCAGTGACCATGCTGGCTGGGACTGATGGGAGTTGTAGTTTTAAAAAGTAACTTTTCCAAGCTCTGAGGCCTACAAACAGGGCCCTGTAGCTTACCCTCCAAACATCTGTGGGTCATCCCCAATTCAGACCGGCCTGGGAAACATCACAACACGATATAACAGTCTCTGAAATCTTCTTCTGTTTCATCTTACAGTAACACCAAAAGCTATAATAGGTGATCACATAAAAATAACATTGAAGATCAAGCACAAAAACTGGGGATGGGGGGGAGTGGGAGAGAAGTCTTTTAAACAGAAATACTGAATCTGTTTTTACTCCTCTTTCTTCCCAAAGGCCTCAGTGCCAAATGTAAATTTCGCCCTTTGAAAATGGTCCATTTCTCTCTGCTTCTCCATGCCCTCTGAGTGATGGAGAAGATAGAAACGGCGATATGGAGAAAGTGGGAGACAAAGAACTACTAACCAGGATTTGGAGGATGGAGGAACAATAAGGTGCTAGCTATGGAACTTCTACTGAAGGCGGAAAGGGTAAAAGGGCTGGCAGAATGGAATCTCTTAAATTTGTATCAGCTTTTGCTATAGTGACTGACCCTCGGCTTTCTGCTCCTGTGAACTGACCATCAGAAACAGATGTTATTAAGCATACACACACCCTTTCTCTCCACTACTAAAGCCATTGGTCTGGGCAGGTCTGAAATAGTTGCAAATCCATGTTTACCCAAAAGTAAATCCCACTGACTGCATGATGGCTTACTTCTAAGGAACTATGCCTTACATAAAAACAAAAAGGTAAAGGTCCTTTGGCCAAGGAGGAGTTTTAATTTCATCAAATTTGGAAGCATCTGATGTTTTAGCCAGCGCCACATCTTGGAAATAGTCACAATTAAATGGCATTGTTGCCAACAAAGAACTTGCCGCACCACAGAGGAGATAAGGATTGCTTAAAGTCCCTTATCATATTGCAAGTCGCCAGGTGAAAAAGAGAACACAACAAGCTACACCTGCTGAAATTCCCTCCTACACAACTGCTGAAGGTGCAGGAGAGGCCTGGCCACTTTTGTACCTGGCCACTCTTCCTCTACCCAGGCACAGGGAGTCTCCTGAGTTTCATTTGTAAAGTGCTGGAAGGTAGACGAGCCGCGCATTTTTGGGTGCCTCCAGACTCAGTATTTTGCAAGAGGGATTCGAGTGCACACTGGAATTTTAGGTTTGTGCGTTTAAAGTTGGTTCGATCGAAGTGCTCTGTCATCCAAGCACAACAAATCCACTTAAAAAAAAACATACACACAGAGAAACGTTTTGCAGTTAGGAGAGTGATGGGGAAATTATTTATTTACATTTATATCCCACCCTTCCTTCCAAAAGGAGCTCAGGACAGCAACGCACTGGAAAATGTAGGACAAATGAATGATTAGTAGGAAGACATGTAAAGAACACCCTGCAAGGAAATCAGAATAAATGCCAGATGAATGCTCATGGTCATATAACCGCCCTGTGAACAAATCAGAATGAACGTTCAATAAAGGTCAGACATACTCTAACCTCTGCATAAACAGCAACTGGATCTGCAGCAGTTAGCAGGTAATTGTGCTTATCTCCATGCTGTGAAAAGCTTCATCTGCTGATTTCCGCACATCAAGCTGTTGTTAGTCACAAGAACACGTGAGGCTGTCTCCTCTGTCCGTCCCCCAGTTAATTTCCCAACTCTGCCTAGAGAGCCCCCATTACACATTCTGAGAACCACCAAGATAGACCTCACTTAGGGGAAGAGTCATAGCTCAGTGGTAAAGCACTCCCTTTGCATGAAAAGGGTCCCAGGTTCAATTCCTGGCATATTCAGGCAGGGCTGGAGAGATCCCCTGCCTGAAACCCTGGAGAGCTTCTGCCTGTCAGTGTCAGCAATATGAGCTAGATGGACCAAAGGTCTGAATCAATATAAGGCAGTCTTCCTATGTTCCTCTTTTACATTAAAGGACAGGAAGATGAGCAAGAGGATCTGCCTGGCTAAGGAAAAGCATCAGTCCGGATGGGTCAGGAGGACTCCCCTGTGTGTCATGAAATTTAGCCCTTCAACTGGACTTAGCTTGCTGCTGCTGAAGGGCACAATGTTAATGCATCATAATCACCCTATATACTAATAGCAGCCTCACTTCTCCAAGGGCTGGACCTTCTGAAGCCAAAATGGCATCACAAACACACAACAAGAGTATCATCAAGGTTGAAGGAAACTCAAGATTTGTAGAAATACATGCTTTTTTTGGGTGGGGGACACAAGGAAGAGGAACCCCCCAAAAACAGTCCAATGAAGATTGAGCCATGCTCAGTGGCCATGACATGCTGACAGTTCAAAGGGCAGCGAGGGGGGACAGAAAACTCAAGAGGCAGGAGAGGAAACGAAGTGACAGCAGCATGTCACACTACAACATTTTGTTGCAGGTCCCATTTACATTTTTTTATCCCTACCTTCCTCCAAGGAGTTCAGGGTTTGTGCATAGTTCCTCCCCACCCCATCCCCATTTTATCCTCACAACAACTCTGTAGAAGAAGGCTACAGCTGAGACGCTGTGACTAACCCAAGGACACCCAGTGAGCTTCATAGCTGAGCAGGGACTTGAACCTTGATCTCCTTAGTCCAGCACGTTTAACTACCACCATGCTGCAGGAAAGTTCACCTGTGCAAGCCCCTCTGAAATGAAAGGGAGCAGTTCTTGCACATTTCCCAGTCACTTCTGTGAGGGTTGCGCAGCAATCGATCCCAGTTGCTTGTGCCCAAAGAGGCACCTGTCAGGTCTTCAAGCAGACTGTGGGGGCCCCTTACATGTTCAGATGTGAGCAAACAATAACAAAAATAAGCATCCCTTGCCATTTCCATGTTGTTCAAACATTTGAGGGTGAAAATGATTAATTACCATTTTAATGGGAATATTAAACCTCAGCCCTCTAAGTCATAAGAACATAAGAAGAGCCTGCTGGATCAGGCCACTGGCCCATCTAGTCCAGCATCCTGTTCTCACAGTGGCCAACCAGGGGCCTGGGGGAAGCCCGCAAGCAGGACCCGAGTGCAAGAACACTCTCCCCTCCTGAGGCTTCCGGCAACTGGTTTTCAGAAGCATGCTGCCTCTGACTAGGGTGGCAGAGCACAGCCATCATAGCTAGTAGCCATTGATAGCCCTGTCCTCCATGAATTGGTCTAATCTTCTTTTAAAGCCATCCAAGCTGGTGGCCATTACTGCATCTTGTGGGAGCAAATTCCATAGTTTAACTATGCGCTGAGTAAGGAAGTACTTCATTTTGTCTGTCCTGAATCTTCCAACATTCAGCTTCTTTGAATGTCCACGAGTTCTAGTATTATGAGAGAGGGAGAAGAACTTTTCTCTATCCACTTTCTCAATGCCATGCATAATTTTATACACTTCAATCATGTATCCTCTGACCCGCCTTTTCTCTAAACTGAAAAGACCCCAATGCTGCAACCTTTCCTCGTAAGGAAGTCGCTCCATCCCCTTCATCATTCTGGTTGCCAGTCAGACAAGGACGTGGCACTCTTGCCTTCAGCCTTATCTGAGCTTGTGCATTCAGCAATTTTTTTGGCCTTGCCCCAGGAGGATCTATTTTTAAATTTGCCTAAATGTATTCTACATCTTCTTTTGATCTAAACTGAAGCCTCTCGCAAACCAGAGAGGGAGGAAGGGAAGTGAGGTGTAGGGAAGTATTTTCTTTTTTGCATGCTCCCTATCTGCACGGCCCACAACACCCACTACAGATCAATTTTGCCATTTTGCTTTACATTTCCCTCTAAGGCCGGTCATGGCAAGGACAGGGGCTAAGAGATATGCCTGCTTTGCTGTTCCACATAAACAAAAGCTCTGCACAGGGCCCTGCCATGTGCTGCAAGCACATGGTGGTTCAGGCTACAAACCACCCAAGACCCACAAGAGCCAATGTGAAAAGACAGGGGTCCGGAAAAGACCTGCTGGACAGATGAGCCACCTCTGCTTCAGCGCAACCCACGTGGGGAGGCCAAGGGCCAGGGAGCTTGCAGCAGTCCGAGGCCACCCAATCTGTATGATTGCGACAGCAACATCCTAGGGGTGTTTGCAAGTCATGCAGCTTGAGAAAAGGGTAGTGCTGCGTTGGGGCCATGGAAGATGTACGGAAGAGAGAAAGGATAAAACAAGCCAGGATTAAGGGACTGGCATACCCCTCCAGAAGAGGCTGGTCCATGAGGGCAGATAGGGCACTGCCCCACCAATCGCTGTCTGCCCTCAGCCAACCCTCACCTCCCTGCTGTCTTACCTAGAACTAGCTGTGGGATAGCTCTACGTCCCATTGGCTCTGGCTCCACCTACTGCTGGTCTCCCTGCATTCTGCCTCCCCAGTTCAGCGGGCACCAGCCACCCCTGCATACCTTACACCCTTATGGGGCTTGCTGGACCAACAAGAGAGTAGAACCAACTATGGCTTCCCAGGTGCAACAAGTCTGGCAAACATGCCACAACGGTGCTCTGTTTAGAAGCAGCGTGTGGCAATATTCTCAGCTGCCATCGTGAAGGAGCAGCTGAGCAGGAGGGCAGGAGGGCCTCTGTCCTTACAGGAAGCAAGAGAGAATAGGAGCCAGGGGCAGGGGCAGGAAGCCTAGTTCAGCTGGTAGAGTTCATGCAGCCGTGTTGCGCCATTACCTGGCAGGTCTGCACCGAACACAGGATACTAGGTGACTTCGTGGGCCAGCATGGCCAGAGAAGACTCTTTAGGCCTGTATGGTCATGCCTGAACTTGGCTGCCCCCCCCCAATCATCCTAACTCCCACATGCTCTGGCAATGTTTGCCAATAATGTAAGAATCATTCCCCCCCCCCAGCTGCCATTCCTGATCAGCAGCCCCTCCGTAACACTACATACTGCTGGACAGACCACTGTTGTGCAGACCATCTAACCAGATTTGAATATGAAGTAAGAAGTGAGCTGGCAGTGAGGTAGAAAGCATCCACTGCTCCTTTTCCAGCCGAGAATGTGAGAGAGTGGCTAGGTTCACACAGGTAGCCTCAGTTTCACAAGCATCTGCCTTGCTTTGATTATTGCTCTGGTCTCAGGCAGGGCTAATGGAAGGAAGGACAGGCTATACATTAATTAAATAAATAAATACTGTAAAATGGGGCCTCTGCTGCGGTGCTTCAAAAGGTGTTCCTGCGGCGCCTCTTCCCCAGCTTTCATCACGTGACAAATTCCTTGCATGACAAGGATATGACGTGCAGAACTGTAACTCTTGTCTCTCAAAGAGAGGGTGTCCTCCTCCTCCGCTAAGCAGAGTCTGGAATAAGCTCCCATGATTTCCTGGGCATTATTATCTCACACAGGAAAATATGCATAAAACATGTGTGAAGAGCCCTAAAGGAAAGTGCATCCTCATAAATAAGAGGTACCTAACATAGTTTGCCAAGAAAACAGCCGATCTTCACACTAGAAAGTCTGAAGGCACAGGAGGACATCACCCTTGCTAAAGGTAAGCAGGCCTGGGGCTGGTCAATGCCTGCCCTAGAAGCGTACATTGTGTACATTGCTTTGAGTTCCATGATGGAAGAAATGTGGGATACATATGCAAGGAAATTAACATAAATAAATATTTGGAAGGAGACATTCAGGAGAGAGAATGCCCTCCAGATGTTGCTGGACTCCAGCCCCCATCCTCCCTGACCACGCTGGCTGGAGGCTGATGGGAGTTGGAATCCAGCAACATAGGGAGGGCCACATAGTTCCCCCCCCCGTACAGTTAACAAGTTTAATGTACTAGATTCAGGAGAACTCTTCTCCATAGATTAGATTTTCAGTGAAATCACATAAGGAAGGTACCCTAATACCAGATCAGGCTATTTGTCCATGTAGCCTAGTACTGTCCACTTTGACTGGCAGCAGCTCTCTGGGATCTTCCCCATCACCTACTACCCAATTCTTTTGTGTGTTGCCAGGGATTGAACCTGGGACCCTTCTGCATGCAAAGGATATGCTCTCCCTGTGAACAATGGTCCTTCCCTGTCCCAGAGTTCTCTTCAGAGATGAAACAATCATGCTACAGGACAGCTTTTATTTTTCAAAATTTCTATCTTCAGGGAACCTTCTCTATATTGATTTCTCTACCAAAGAACCCTTGAACATCTGCCAGAAACCCAGTGTATTTGAAAAAAGGGTAGGGTGGGGTGCACCAGCCATGGATAGACCTATCTTTGAGCATCCTTGTTTTCTCATGTGCACGGACCCTGGAACACATCCTAATGCAGACATTTTTGTCTGCAGTTTTGACTAATGCACACATTTTCTGTAAGCAGTTTCTCCCAATATCATCCATTTTTGTATGTTTTCACAAATATATTCATTTTTATGCACACTTTCTCTTAATGTGTGCATTGTTTTAAAAACTGTTTGCTTGGAGAAAAGCAATGCAAAATTCAGATACGTGCGCGTTTCAAAGGATGGCTGTGTTTTGGTTCTTGTATTGTTTTGGAAAGTGCCAGTTTGACATATTCAGCTTTGAGATATTCAGCTTTAAATGCGTTCTGAACTGAGTTTCTACCCCACCTCTAACAGCAGGGAAAGATGAGGAATGGTGGGCAAGCGATCTTTCAGAGAAGCTTGTCTGCCACTGCCAATCTTCTCTCAGGGACTCTCTGATAAGCATCCAGGAAACCACTACAAGATACAGGACAAATGGTAACACAGGAAGGAGAAAGGAGGGCTCAGCCCAAGTAAAATGACAAAATTTGTGAATCCTGTTCAAAAGCAGATGCGCTCCCCTTTAAAGCAAGGGTATAAAAACCCGCCTAAGCTGCTTGCCCAGAGCAAGTAAACTGCACTGGAATCTACTCTTGTAGAATTCAGAGTTATCCTGCCACTTACTTCTAAGCCAACCAAAAATTCTATTATTCAGACAAAGTACCCACAAAATGAACACTGCCACCATTTATATTTCCAAGCTCTGCCTTCTCTGGTACTTGGAGCACAGCTTGTAAATTTGTAAGCAGCTGGGGGGCTCTGCATAAATTCCTATCGACCATGAAGCCTCCAGCTCAGACAAACACAAAATGGAGCACTATTTCCCCCAAGATAAATTTTTTTTAAAGGTTGAGGTGCAAGGTGTTAATATGTTAATAAGCTAAGTTTGAAAAAAGGGGGAGGATTACATATATTTGACACATTTGTATCCTGCCCTTTCTTCAAAGAGGCTACAGTAGCATACCGGGTTTCCAAGCAATCCTCCATCTTCAAACTGAGTAGCTTCAGAAACAGTACTACATTCCTAACTTTTCCTGGTTTCTATATTTCATCTACATCGGCCATATTCATATGGCACAGTAAACTCTAGTTCATAGTTTATTGTGAACACAGAGATTGTTCCCACTTTGCTTCCTCCCCTATGGTGAACAGGAGAAACAAACCACAATCCTTTATTAATTTAAACATTTATACTCCTCTTCCTTCACAAAACAGCTTATAATAGTTGGTTTTGTGTTACAGTCAAACTGGAGATCGTGGTTTGCTAAGAGTAAACCTTTGCCTCACATTGCAGTTTGTTTGGAAAGGAACAAGCCACAGTCCCCAGTACAGATGCAACGTTAAACCAGAGTTTGTGATTTGTTGGTTCCATTCATGCTAGGAGAAGAGTGAAACAGGAGTCACTTGTGCATTCACAACAGACTACTAACTATGGTGTACTGTGACACAGAAGTACCGCCAACAATTATTTAAAAAATGTGTATTTTGCTAGCTAGGAGGCAATTGCATCATTCAAACACAACAACCAAGTTCAACACCTGTTCTTGCACAATGTCTCCACAGACCTTGAATTAAAGTTAACATCTAACAGACTTTCTTTAAAAAAAAAGGCACCCAGATTTTTTTTAAAAAATCTAAGTTTCTACTGTGTATGACATCTTCCGCTGACGGCTTACATGTTTAGGAAGCAATCTGAACATCACTTTCTCCACAAGGTTCCCACCGCAGCTAATAGTATGTTATTTTTGCTGCTGTTACTAGGGGTTTCGTTATTCTGCATTTTTCACGAATTGCACATGTTTTTGTGCAAATGTCTTTTTTGTAATATGTTTTTATTATAATGTAGTTTTCCTTATGCTTAGGTTCTTTACTATGTTGCAAGTCACTTTGAGACCTTTTTTGTGTAACAAGCAGGTAACAAGTAATAATTAATAACTAATACTGAGGTTATCATACTTTGGACACATAATGAGAAGACATGATTCACTAGAAAAGACAATAATGCTGGAAAAAATAGAACAGGGTAGAAAAAGAGGAAGGCCAAACAAGAGATGGATTGATTCCATAAAGGAAGCCACAGACCTGAACTTACAAGGTCTGAACAGGGTGGTTCATGACAGATGCTCTTGGAGGTCACTGATTCATAGGGTCGCCATAAATCAACTTGAAGGCACATAACAACACCAACACCACAAAGATCTGCAGAGCAGCCTCTGTTCCTGTATCTCCTGTCACAGGAAGCATCTTCCATAGGGGGTGAAGGCCTTTTCTCTCATAACCCTAAGTCCCAGGGAACACCCTCACCAAAGAAGCCTGTTACATGCTGCTAACTTATAAAATCTTTTCTTTTAAGAGAAAGCTTTTCATTGTGGCTGATGCATTTGAGGCTTGCTTTATTAACTGTTTTAATGATGGTTTCACTGCGGATCATGGTTGTGAATGTATACAGTAAGCCATTTTGAGACAACATAGTGGGTTGACTTAAACCAGTGCTTTCTTTGTGATGGTGGTCACATTTTTCAATGTTTCCCTAACATTAAACACAAAAATGTTCTCTCCATGTACTAGCAATATGGTTCAGCAGAGCTGCCCTCTCTATGTACTAAATTGCAAAGGAGTTTTCCATATGTAGGGGGAATCTTTATGTGGGAGCATTCCAAAATATGATATGTCACCTGCACTATGAAATGGTGCAGTCCAGAATTCTATCACCTTAGAGCTGGTAGTAGAATTAAGTGGCAAAATGGACTGTACTGTTTCAGAAGGTAGGTGAGAGGATCACAGTTTTGAAGGCTCTCCTAGTTCCTAAAAGGTAAAGGTGTCCCTGCACTTATAGTGCGAGTCGTTTCCGACTCTTAGGGTGACGTCTTGCGACGTTTACTAGGCAGACCGTATATATGGGGTAGGTTGGCCAGTTCCTTCCCCGGCCTTTCTTTACCCCCCAGCATATGCCGGGTACTCATTTTACCGACCACGGATAGATGGAAGGCTGAGTGGACCTCGACCCCTTTTACCGGAGATTCAGCTTCCTCCTTCCGTTGGAATCAAACTCCGGCCGTGAGCAGAGCTTCCGCTGTGTTACCGTCACTTACCACTCTGCGCCACGGAGGATCTTCTCCTAGTTCCTGGACGCAGGTAATTCCCATGACAAGTGACAGTACAGTGGGACAGCTGCCTGTCTCCCAGGTCCAGATTGCAGATTAGCCATAATGTGTGACAGTTCCACCATGGGATTATGCAATGATTCAATGCATCATTGCAAACCTCCAAAAAGAAGAGAATCCCACATGCTCTCAGTGGACATGTGAATTGGTCCTCAGTATTTGGGAGATTTTGTGGGCCAAAGAATGTCACAAATTTGAACTTTTTTCTGTGTAGCTTGTCAGTTTGCATGACTTGCCATTATGTTTTCAAACGCATTTCTTGTGCCCATGAGGGCTCAAAACTGTTTTTTTTAAAAAGGAAGCAGACTATGCAAAAAGTGCCTCATAGGCTCTATGTCTTCCAGTCCTGAAGGACAGTATTTGGCATATTTATATTCAGACACCATTATGTGTACTCCTAGTTTGCCTAAGGTTTGGATTACAGAGTTTCCTCAGAAAGTCATGTGACCTGTGCTTCAAAATATTCTGAAAGTTTTCAAGGAAGAATTGGTGTTGTTTGTATGGCTGTGCCATAAACTTGATTGCTAGAAAAGATGTACAGGTGTTCCAATCCCTCGGAAAAAGAAGCACCCACAAATTTGGAAGCTCCCCCTGTGATCCTTCATGCAAGCGGACTCTCTCTCTTTTTACTGAGTGATAGAAGAAATGAACTCTGAGCCTGCTTTGGGATGCTTGAATTTAGTTTTACTTCATTTGTTCCAGGGTGGAGGCCTGCTATTAAAAACAGATGCCAAAGCTGAGCCCTGGTACAATAAGCCCTGTCTGTTCATCTGTGTCACTGATACTGTGCACATTTCAACAACAGTTTGCATCTGCATTCTCTGCCTCTAGCTGATATGCACAGAACACATTCGGCAATGTGTCAATTCTGCAACAGTGTTTTGCACATAACTGGCCTACTTCTGCCAAGACACTTGGAAAACTCCTCCAAAGCTCACTGAACTCAGCAAAACCCTTCCATTGAATTTTGTCAAGCTCTGATCACAAACACTGAATTTGAAGAAGCTATAGAAGTAGGATTTCATTGTCTGCACCTCAACAGTTTAAGAGAAGCAGCTACTATACACAAGCTGGGTTCCCAAAGGGATCCCCTAAAATGACACTACAGAATACATGTGTTTTAGTACATCAAGGGTATAATTATCACAGTGACATCATATTTTTGCCAACAACACAAGCCCAGGGAACTGCATGTTCCTAAGTCCAATAATAACATTGGAGCTTACAGAAAAATAATACAAAATATATGAAAATGCAAGTCACAGAACAATTTAAAAAGCATACACAAATCCCAAACATAGATCTGAATGCAAACCCAAAACAGATTTCAATATCCTTGCTCCCCTGTAGAAAAGTGGCCACATTTGAAGGCTTCTTTTATCAAAGTTTCCTCTGAATTCTGCATTCCAGAACCCCATGTTTAGTTTCAGGAGCCAGATTTAGGCAGCAACCCCATACAGACTTCCCATTTAACTCAATGGGCCTTACTTCTGTCCAGACCGACAAGGCGATCCTGCATGTCTAAACAACTCATTACTATTGCACATATGAAATGCTTTTTATAATGTCAATTAGAATACTGTTTTTGACAGTAGATGACCTCCAAATTAGAATTTCTAGATTTTGTGAAAACTAGTTTTAAAAAGATCATGTCAACTATTTATTTACTTATGTATACTCAAATTGTTATATGGGGGGGTGAAATGGGGAGTAAAAATCATCCTATTTTTGTTTTGCTATGTAGTGCATCTGTCTGATATGAAGGAACAGCTCTGCGAATGCTGGATTGGAATAAGGCTGCGTACACATGGCATTTTATTCTAGAATCAGTGGAGACTGAGTTATTTTTAATACCTAGTCCACACACAATCTAGACCTAGTGCATATTTTTTTGCCCCGAAAAGTGCTTCAGACTGAATTCATTCAAAAAATAAAAGATCGTTGCAGATGGACTCTTGCAGTGTGTCCATTTGAAAACAGATGCAGGCAGCCCCCAAAATAGGGGGTGTATCCACAACTGCCCAATGACACTGTGGGTGGGCGTATATCAAGATCGCAAGGGGAGGGTTTTCAAACGTAATCTAAGCAAGTGAAGGGTTTTCAAACACCTATCAAGTAACCACAGCCACTCATCTAGATGGCAGGATCTACAATCAATCCAGATTGAAAGCAACAAGTTGAAGACGAGCATGCACGGTTCTGTACTGAGAAAAACTACATTTTTGTGCTACTGATGGGCGAGTGTGTATGCTGCCTAAGACTCCTCACCTCAGAAGGTAAGCAATATTATCCATGCTAATTAGGGACCATTGTATTGCCAATTTTGACCAGCAGTATCTCTCCAGGCTCCTCAGCACTGGCACTTCCATCATCTGCTCCTGCAGGTGTGGGGAATCTGGTGCTCTCCAGATGTTGCTGGACTACAACTCCCATCATCCCTGACCATTGGCAATGCTGGCTGGGGCTGATGGAAGTTGGAGTACAACACTGTGAAGGGCCATCTGTTCCCCACCCCTGAGCTACCTGATATTTTTAACTGAAGGTGAAGGGGACTATAAGTCAGGAGTGGCCACTGTGGTAGGGCAGTCCCACCCTTCTAACACTGGCATTGCTGCTGCTTACCGGGATGGTGCCAGGAAGTAGCAAGGCTGGGGCTGTGTGGCTGTACTGGTAGAGCCACTGCCTTGTCCCTGCACCATCCCAGAAACTGGCAGTGACACCAGTGTCAGCAGGACGCCTCAGCCATGTTGGCTGGGGATGACGGGAGTTGCAGTCCAGCAACATCTGAAGGAATACCACATTGGCCACCTCTGCAGGGGACAGAACCTTGGATCTTCTCAATGGAAAGCCTGTGCTCTGCCACCAAGCTCATTTCTAATGTGAGGGGTTCTGAGACTTCCTGAAAGACAGCACCCCAAACCGCAAC
The DNA here is from genome assembly GCF_030035675.1 of Rhineura floridana. Lineage (NCBI taxonomy): Eukaryota > Metazoa > Chordata > Lepidosauria > Squamata > Rhineuridae > Rhineura > Rhineura floridana. The sequence continues at coordinate 36,154,186 of NC_084482.1, read as the reverse complement.
ACCCCTTCCTTTAACTAGAAGAATGAGCTCTAGTTGGGTCACTCAGTGGTGAGGGAAAGGCACTCTCTATAATGCCCCAAGGCCCCTTTCCTTGCCCTTAGTCTCGTATGGTGCAGATCTAAACTGAAAACAAGTTCTTGGACTGAAGCCCTGCTGAATCGAAGTAAGCCTTATCCTTAAGTATGTGGGGAATCTAAGAATGCTAAAAAGAAAACCTGCAATCAGAACAGCCTTGGGAAAGGAAACGTTTATAAGCATGCTTTGAAATTCCCAACAGTGCTGCAAACAACCTCGGAGGGGAGGTTAAAACTAACTGAGAGCACAAAACATGCAGAATGACTGACCCGTAACAGAGGTTGCAAATTAACTCTGACACGTGATCATTAAAAAGTTGGCAGCTTTCCACGGCCTCCCAAAAGGGAACAGAGAAGGATTACCGTTCTAATAATTTGCTCTCTCCTGTGACACGTGTTTGCACATGTGGCGGGTGTAAGAGTGCTGATTCAAACATACAGAAGGGCAGATGGTGCAGTCCTCCCAACTCAGAATGCAGGGGGGGGGATATCGCTCACCTGAAAGCATCCCCTGCATCAAAAGCATTTGCTGCACATTCTAGAGGGCCCTGGCCTAGACTTCTTTGCAAACACCTTATCTTTCCACATGCAGAGAGTGTTTGACTCGGGAGTGCTGGCAACACTATGGGACGACTCAAAATGTAGCCACAGACAGGTGAATGGAGGATAGAGCCATGTGCCCTTCTAAACATTTCAACTGGCTCTCAGAAATAAACAAATGGCTGAGTTTGGGGGCACATAGTAAATGTGCATGCAGATTGAAGATACGTTTTAAACAGATAAGGGGACTTTACTCCTTCTTTCAGGGCTGACTTACACGGTACAAGTGTTGGTCTTCTAATGGTGGTGATGGGGAGGCATTGGCCGGGAACAACCCACGGTGGGGAGTGGGAGTGCTTGACCTTTCCCGTGCCCACTTATTCTACCTTGTAAAAGGCCCCTACCTTGCTTTCTACCTACCGCTATGGTCCAAGACCCATAGTAAGCCCAGCTGGGGGAAACCTGGCCTTGCAGGTACATTTGCAAGGGAGAATCAGCAAGCCCAGGAAGGCTTAAGCATGCTGGATCAACTCAACGGCTCTTCTCTAGAGATCCCCCTCCTAGAGAATTTGGATTTGGAAACATGTAGCTCTGTCCTCAGAAACTCTTAAATCATGTTTCCTATCAGCACCGCTTCACACACAAAGTATGTTATGAATACACTTAAAAAGGAATATGGGCATGCAACCAATGCGAGTTTCCAGTCACATGTATGGCATGGGTACATGTGTCAGGAAGCCCAGATAGGCTGTGGCTCTCTGCCACGCATACATGTGGTTCAAAACACACTTTTTTCAGCCATGGGGTTGCCATTGCATGACATGTCAAGCAGCCTTCAAAGGCCAAGCAAAATGACCACAAAGAACAGCCCTCTAAACTCAAGGGAGCCACTTGTGAGCCAGTTCACACATGCATTCACATCATTACTCAATGGTTGATGACTTTTATGGGGATACAGGAAATGTCCCCACCAGAAAGTCCTCCATTTCATTCAACTTTGGTTGACATACAAATGCTCCGTGTGATGGCACATTCCCATAAACAAGTCATCAAGCTATCAGCCTGAGCACACATGTATGACATCAGCCCTGCTTTTAGGAGGAACCAAGCTAGCCACAGGATAACACTTATATGCCTGCAAGCTCATAATAAAAGGACTATGCACGGCGTTGCGTTTTCACTGACAAGAAGCACAGTTTATAGGTTCTGTGGAGGTCTGGACATTGTTCCTCTCATCTCTCAACGCTGGCCATTCAGTTTGTTGATTTTGACTTCTTATCTGATGGCTTTGAGAACAGTTGTGGGTTTGTGGCCCAGCTGCCCATCCCAGGACAGGAGAGAGAGGAGTGGTTTCCTGCCCCTGACTCCAGCAAGTGTAGGATGAGCAAAAAATTATAAACCCTAGTGAGAATGAACTATTTTATCAGACTCAGGACTGTCAGATGTGGACTGTCGTTTACATGATGTCCCTTAATTCTACTGCACAATGGAGAAAGTGCCAGCCCTTTTTTCTTGAATTGACTGAGTTCCTTCTGAGTAAGCATGCCTAGGATTGTGCTACAAGGCCCACTATATTCAACTGGAGCTTATTCCCTAAGTGTGTTTAGGATGCCCCTTAAGTTTAAGCCATTTCCAGACTGCTTCTCTACTAAAAATGCTTGACATCTTTCTGCCATTTTCTTTCAGAACACTGCAACTTTAGGGCTATTTGCAGCATAATGTTCTGAACTCACCAATAGACTTTTTAAAGTTGTCACGTGAGCACTTCCACAAGGTGGGGACTACTACATTTCCTGGATGTGCCTATTAACAGGCTTCTGTCAGGGGAAATCCTGCTCACAGATCCCACTCAAGACAGGTTCCATAGACAATCAGGTCCCATCTAACAATTCCATGTGAAGGTTCTCCTACTTCAGAGATGCTGCCTTTGCAAATGAGTGTCCATAAATGAGCGTTTCCCAAGATAACATAAATGCAGAGGTGGAGGGGTACATTTGCAAGGGAGAATCAGCAGGTGGGAAAGTGGCTTAACCCCTGCCATACCCAAAACAACCTCCATTGCACTTCGTCTCCCCACTGATCATTTTTTTTGCAGCTGGGCTTACTTTTAGTTTTGCAACCCAGCTGCAGAGGGCAATGGGGGGGGGGGAGAGGGGAGCAGTTAGAAACAACCTGATGGAGCATTTAGCAGGAGGCAGGGAAAGGACCTCCCACCTGCTGATTCACTCCTGCAAACTACTCAAGCTTTATAAAGAAAACAATGGATATGAAGCCATGTTTTTCACAGAACATCAGCCCTCAATGAGGCCCCAGAGTCTCTTGTTTAGGTTTGGCAATCCAGACTGGTGACCCTCTCCTTGCAGGACAGATCCTTAGTATAAATATAATCACAATAAGACCTCACTGAAATAAGACCTTGCTGGCACTTGTCACTGGGGGAGTCAGGTGCCATTTTACAGGTTGCAAAAGGAAAATTCCAAGCCAGAAATTTCTCATCCTCATTTGGATCCATTAAATTTCAAACACCTTCATTTTCTGGACTAATGTTCAATATCAAGCTAAATGGCTAGATGGCTCTCCCAAGACACTCTGGAACTGAACTCAAAGTGGTCATCCTTCAACAAAGGAACTTTAAAGGGAAACTGCAGTGTGAAACCAATGAATTACAGTTCATCCAGAGGTTCAGTGCCTTTACTTGTGAACTGAATCAAAAGGATTTTTTAAAATCACACTGCATGGGTTAATTGGCTCACCAATGCCAGGTTGCCTGTGTTATCAACAACTTTGTGTGTGTGTGTGTGTGTGTGTGTGAGTGAGTGAGAGAGAGAGAGAGAGAGAGAGAGAGAGAGAGAGATGGCCATTGTTAATAACACGATTATCACAGTCTGTACTTCTTTGCATTTCATTTCCTGCTCACTCCATAGTTACAATTCTCACCCACCCACCCTTCAGCCATGCATATATAGGTATATATGTGCAACTCAGGATAACAGTTCATGCATCTGATGGAGTGGACTGTGGTCCACCAAAGCTCATGCCATATAAACATGTTAGTCTTACGTCATTTTTGCTGCAACAGATTAACATGGCTATCCCTGTGAAAACTGTTAGTATTTGTTACAGGTATTGGGGTGCTGTCCTTCTCTGGCTGGGCTAGAAACTTTAAACAGATATGGGAATGTGGGGGATTCTTGGAAGAGCCAAGAAGCTTTGGGGGGGGAAGAAAAAGAAAAAAAAGACTGAGCCTGTTTTCTTAAGCATGCTTAAACTTGTTGTTCATATAGTATTTATGGGGAGCCACTTCCCATGTCACTATGGAATGACAAGGGTGGAACCAATACGAACATAAGAAGAGCCCTGCTGGATCCGTCCAAAGGCCCATATAGTTCAGCACGCTGCTCTCACAGTGACCAACCAGATGTCCGTGGGGAAAACCTGCAAGCAGGATCTGAGTGCAATAGACTCTCTCCACTTGTGATCCCCAGCAACGGGTATTCAGAGGCATACTGCAGATGATGTGGCTCCTGAGCACATAAACACTGGCTGACCTCTTTTAATCTGGAGGGCCATGCTTGGATGGTGATTGGACCCCCTCATGTGTTTCCTGGACTAAAGGTTACTGGGAAGACGCTTGGGAAGAAGCCACTGGGAGAGCAGCCTTTATAACATGCAAACTGGCCATAGAAATAGATCTCCTTGATTAAGCTAGAACTTTATTTCAAAGTAAATATGTTCATGATCAGGCTGTAAAGTGGCACATGTGTGCAATTCACAACCAATGGGCGCCCAATACATATATTTCACACATATTAATAAGGATCCTTCCGTTTGTTTACACTTGAGTCTCCTTTGCAAAGTTCATATGGCTGATTTACCTGGACTGACTGGACTCTGCATGCAGTTTTGAGAAACCATTGTTGAATGGACCGACGTGGATGCTCTGCTGCTGAGGTCCATGATGGAAGGAGATGCTGAGGTAGGTTGCTGAAGAGCTGATTGGTGAGACCTGTGGTCATGATGGGCTGGGCTGGGTGGAATGCCATTCTCTGAAAGAAACTCTTCCAGGTCCATGTATTCCAACTGGAAAGTGTCACCATCATATGGAAGTGTTTTGTCCCATAATGTAGGACCCAGGAAAGCGGACTGTGGGATACTGGCACTGGTATTGTCATCATCCAGCTTTTTTTCTTTGTCTTTTTCTTTATAAAATGCTAAAAATAAAGAGAGGAGGGGGGGAAGTTAGCATTTTCACCAAGGTATTTTTGAACACTTTCCTTCTATAAAAAAAGGAAATGGACTGCCTTCAAGTCGATTCCAACTTATGGCGACCCTATGAATAGGGTTTTCATGGTAAGCAGTATTCAGAGAGGGTTTACCATTGCCTTCCTCTGAGGCTGAGAGGCAGTGACTGACCCAAGGTCACCCAGTGAGCTTCATGGCTGTGTGGGGATTCGAACCCTGGTCTCCCAGGTCGTAGTCTAACACCTTAACCACTATACCACACTGGCTCTCTCCTGCTATAAAGAGGGGAAAATAACATCCTAAGAGCCATTCCATCCACAATTACTAAGCTCTCTCCATTTCAAGCTCTACATTTGGTATAGGATTGAAAGGGCCTGGAATAAATATTCAACTCATTAAATCTATGCACGGTTTCCGCCTCTGTTTTCAATTAGCAAATCATCTTTATTCTTGGCTTCAAGCAAATGTAAGATTCAAACAACACTCCCAAGATTTCATCAGAGCATTCATACCAGAATTTGGGAGGGGGGGGAGGGAGAGAGGGAGGGAGAGAGGGAGGGAGGGAGGGAGGGAGGGAGGGAGAGAGAGAGAGAGAGAGAGAGAGAGAGATTAAAGTACGAGCTGTCTATAAGAACAAGCGCCAACAGAAAGTTCTGTTGCGCAAAGCCCACGGAAATGAATCAGAGCAGTGTGCAGTTCCTGTTCATTCCAATGGGGCTTGAACAGGAGAACTTCCCAAAAGAAGATTATAGCTAGCTGGACTTTTAAATAAGAATTGTATTTATTTATTCCAAAACCAGTTGCCTGGGCTTTGTGAAGCAAAGCCCAGCCCGAATCATTTGCTGTTTAAAAGTTGCAGAACCTAGCTCACAAGATGAAGAGCTACAACATTAGTCTCTAATATGGGTGAGAAGAATGATAACCTTTATCATTCCCAAGAAAGTGCAATTAAAATTATGCTAGAATATACTGGTGATTAAGAGACTGCAGCATACACAGTGCCCTTGAACTAAGAAACTGCAAAGATCCAGACGAGCAGGTCCATGAGGCAAATGTCACTCGTGTGGAAGTCAATCCCAATTACTCTTTCCCAACAAGAAACTGTGCTCACTGAACAACACCATCGGACTATGGTGATCCCAAACGACACAGTTTATATGGGAAAACCACTGCTGATCTTCATTTGTTTTTAAGTAAATTGCAGCAATGGGGAAGAAATGAAGTGTCGAACCTTTGCCTGCACCTGTGTGGGCTGTTTTTCTGATCTTATTTGCCCCCTCCCCACAAAATCCCCAAACGTTTGGGTTGTCATTTTGGGACTAACAGTAGCTGGGATTTTTCACCCAGAAAGTGGCTGTGGGGAAAGGGAGAAGGTTAACACACCCATTCCCCACTGCTCACAGTAAATGCACAACTGTGGTCTGAAGGCACATAAGGCCAGCTCCCAGGGTCAGGTCTGGTCAGTGCCTGGATGTGAGACCTCCTGGGAACCATATGTAAGCCGCCTTGGGTTTCTATCATGAAAAGAAAGGCGGGGTAGAAATGTAATACATAAATAAATAATAAATAAATAAACTTCCCACAGATGCATTTTAGTATAAAAAGAAAAGTATAGAGACCGCATCATGGATTTCCAACATATCTTATCCTTTGGCCCTGACTTCCACAGAAACCGGATTTAAGGCTGAGATGGAAGAAAGGGCTTGTGGCTGTTGCTATGCTGGCTAAAGAGGCACCCTAACAGCTCAAATGTCCAACAAATGCTGTTGCACATCTACTCAGAAGTATGCCTTGTAGAGTTCAGCGGGGCTTGCTCCCTGGTGGGTATAAGATCTTATAGACAGGTTAGATTGCAGCCTAACAAACCCATATATGTTTATATCTACAACTGACTTTTATGATTTTCCATGATCTTGTTTTCTTTTTTCATTTTTGTGAACTTTCCCTCCAGGAAAATTATTATAATCTCAGTGACCTTTTCTTATTTAATTATAGATTTCACTGTGTCTCACAAGACTAACAGCTACATACAATCCTGTGCACCCTTAATAGGGAGGAAGTCGCACTGAACAAAGTGTGACTTGCTCAGTAAATATGCCTTGGATCAGCCTCCACAAGCAACACACAAATATCGCTTCACTTTAATATAGCATAGGTCATATATAAAACTATCTAGAAAATCACAAAGAAATCTTGACTGCTGTACAGTCTTACAACTGTTAACAAGCATTGTTGCTATGGATTTTAAAGGGGCATGTGCACTGCACCTTCTATGTCAAAAACAACACCACAAAGTCTTTATCACTAAAATTCTCTCAACCTAATATATTTATAAAAATCTCTTGCAAGTTTTCGGTTTGAAGATTTGGCAAGAGCTCCATTTTGGTTACGTGCAGACCAGAAACATAGCTGAAATATATTTTGTGTGCCTCCATCTGTCCAAACTTTTTTTTAAATAGTAAATAGGCTTGTGTGTGCTCACCTAACGGGTGTGCTCACAATGACATGTCCCCGTATGTGAGTGAGAAACTGAATAATTTTTAAAGGAGTTATTCTAAGCATAGCTTTCTTCAAAGTCAAGTCAGACCCACAGAAATCAAAGAGCAAGACTTCCAAAGAAAACGAGCAGCAGGAGCTGATTTGATATTCTAAAATATTAAGACACTTGTGCCTGAACTCCAGTTTTAAATCACCTTCAGAAACAGCATTCTAAGCTTGCCGTGCGAAAAAGCAAGCAGACCTCTTGCCCTTTTCCACCTTGCCACAGAAATCATAGATAAGATAATCAAAATAATAACAAGCCAGTTTATTCTTTAACTATACATACCATAATAAAACCAATTAAACCCCAATCATGCATAGGTCTATCTGAACGTAAAGCCTATGGCACACTTATTTTGAGCTCGGGCTGTGCAATCCTAAACAGTTACTTGGGAGTTAGCCCATAGAACTGAGTGGGAGTTAACTCCACTTACCATGCAAAGGATCCAGGTGCAGGGCTGGAATCCTAAGGATGCTTGCGATGGAGGAAGTACAACTGAACTCCCGGCTTAACTCTACGTATTTCCTTGAGAGTAAGCCCCACGGCTTTCCAAAGAGTTTACTCCAAGTAACCGAAATGAGATAGGATTTACAGCCTAAAGTGAAACGCTTTGGATCTGTGCTTAGGGGGGCGGAGGTGGATTCACCGCGTTCTGCTTGATACAGTACACAAACTTACTTTAAAATGATTTTTTTTTGCACGTTTGCACGAAACGCACAATTGCACGCCGTTTGCCGCTTAGCTTCCTTTTTTGAGCGCGCGGAGTACCACACACACAGAGAGACATACAAATAGGGCTGGAGGAGACGAGGCGGCGAGCGGGATAAAGGGAAAAACAAAAACCACCCTCAAACTTTCTTTCACTCCCCCTTCCCAGTCACGCTCACCGTCTTCATGATGCAGCGGTAGCTTCAGCGGGTTTTCCAGCAGAGATTTGAGCACCCCGTAGGTCGGAGGTAAGAAAGTTGGGTTCAGATGGAGAGGTCGAGCCATACTCACCCTCTTTTTCTCTGCCAAAAAAATATTATTTTAAAACGTAGAATAAGAAAGAGGACGGGTGTTGTTGTTTTTAAAGAATACTATTGATTTTTTTAAAAAAACGAGCGGCTCCTCTTTGGTGAAGTTATAGGGTGACTCCAGACGATCTTGCTCCTGTCCAAGGGAATCGGGACGTCCCTTGGCTCCCTTGATCCCCTTCTGCATCAACAAAAACAACAGCGGCAACACCAGGAGGAGGAAGAGGAGGGGAGTAAAAAAAGAAAGAAAGAAAGAAGAAAAGAGGCACCCCTGCCTGCCTGCCTGCCTGCCAGCCAGAAAGCCAACCAACCAAGCAGCCCTTTCTAGCTCTCTCGCTCCGCCCAGGCCGAATTGCTGGCTGGGGCCGCCTCAGCCGCTCTCAGAACATTTGCACATCCATGTGCTGACACTGACAAGTGTGACGTCAAAGCCCAGCACCGCTCCCCGGGGGGCGGGGACGGGGTGGTGCCCGCCAAGTCCACACAGAGCGATCGGGTTGCGATAAAATCCCTGGTTTCCGTTGCCGCCTCAGCTGCTTTTCACACTCTTCTCCTCCCCCCTCCTTTTAAAATTTCCCCGGGCCTGACATGAGAATCAAGGAATAGCGCTGGGGCAGTGTAGCAAGGGAACTACCGTGGTACCGGGAAGGACTTTTTAAGGCCGGAGACCTCCACTTCTTACAGGAAGGGATGGATGGATGGGCTGAGGAAGGGAAGGGCTACATTCATTACTGCCCGGGAGTTTTTTTGCAATAAAAGTTCTTTTATTGTCCTGTTACAATTATTGTTTTTTTAAATAAATAAATAAATAAATAAATAATTTCTATATGGACCGTCATCGTATTCGCATCAATAAATGCCGCAGATCGAACTGCACTTAAAGGGGACAACTTCAGGGGAGGGGAAGAGGGGAGCGTTCAAAAGTTGGCATCCTCTGGGCTGGGGCCTGGATCAGTAGCTGGAACCGGGTTTCACACTCTCAGTGGAGATTTGTTAGCCATTAAGTATTTTATCTACCCAACTGGTATTTTTCCGTCAGGGCCACTTTCTGATATTTTGTTGAATAAGCCGGCTATGTTGACATGGTGGGAGCAAACCACTCAAAACCCATCTTGGCTCCACCAAGTGATCATTTTTTGTTTTTTAAACCAGATGTGGGGAAACTTTTTTCAGTCAGAGGGCCACATTCTCTTCTGGACAACCTTCTGGGGGCCACTTGTCAGAAGCAAAAGTGTGCTGAGCAATGAATGCATTTTTTACCTTTCTATACACACGCTCGCACACCCCTCTCTCACTATCCTCGTCTAGGCAAGCCAGAGGCATCATCCCCAGTTCAAGGGCACATTGCAGCCAGGCAAAAATACTCAAAGAAGATGGGAAGCAGGGCTAGTAGGTGTGGCTGGGGAAGTGGTGTGGACAGGGGAGAGTCCCGAGGGCCAGAGAGGCTTGGAGGGCCACATTCAGTCCCCAAGCCTGAGGTTTCCCAGCCCTTTTTTAAAATCACAAGCCGACAATCCTGTGCTAGAAACCACTGGCCCAACAAACATCCAGAGAACATTTGAATGTAATTGCCAAGCAGCCAGAATTTTATTGTTCGAAGCAGTCAAACTTTGTTCTGTCAGGCAGCCACCAGACTGTGGCCTCAAAGCCAGTAAACTCCAGACTGTGCGTGCTCTGTCCACAATGTCAGATTTCACTGTTGTCTGCTCTGACTGGCCATGGCTCTCCAGGGTCTCGGGGCGGAGATTGTCGGCGCAGTGATTGAACCTGGGACTTTTTGCACACCAAGCAGATGCTCGCTGAGTGATGGCCCTTCCCAAACCATTTGTTTCCTAAGCCAGAGCTTTCCAACCCGCTATGGCTCCAGCCAGGGCTTCTTTGGTACTTGGCTGAAAGCAGTATGGCTTGTTGTACAACATATGTATGTGTCATGGGCCTGTTTCCTAGAAAACTAGAAAGGCCCTATCATGAGTCTTCTGTTTGGTTATGTGTTGGACTCTATGGTGTGGGAGGCCTCCATCCTGAGCCTGCCTCTCCCTCCACCCCCAGTTTATGCTTATGGTTGCTAGTAGGATTCCCCCAAATGAGGCTGAACCTTGTAGAGGCCACATTGACATCTCCCTGGGATGGAATTTGAACTCGCATCCTCTGATTTCCTATGAGGCTGCTGTGAGCTTCCATTCTTCTTGTGCATGTGGCCCCCACCCTCACTTGCAAGAGAGCAGTACAAAAATGTTGTGTGCAGCATCATCATAGAAATGGTATGTAAGGAGGAACTTTTTCCTCAGTGGAATTAAATCTTTCCCCTGAGAGCTTGCTACCTGCAGCACCATAGCGTCTTGTGCAGGTGGAGCTGTTATGGTCTTTTTCCAGCTGCCTAGTTGTGCATGGTGTATGGAAGGTGTTCCAGGTTCAGCCACATCATGATGTTGTTCAGCCATTGCTACATCTCCTTGATTGATGCCTTCCATTCATGGGCAGTGAAGGGGCAGGCTCAGTGTGCAGTATCATGACTGCTGGGTAAAAGTGTGAAAGATTTATATGATCTGAAGAGAAACCAGAGGATTGATTGATGGGTGGCAGTAGGATTTCCAGGGTTGCTGTGGGAACATTAGTCAGTATTACTGCATCAGCTTTTATTTCTGCAGCTGCTACTGAGCTGTGGAGCTGCTGGGCATGCATAGATAGAATCACAATTGTGTTATACCAGAATTAGCACTGGGATAATGCCTGCCAGCAGACCAAGTCCATAGGATCAGCCTACCTATCAGGGCCCTTAGGGGGTCTTTCGGCAACAGACTTAACATTATTACTGTGTTACGTTATTTTTTTCCTGTGTTCAATTTTATCGATTTCCTTGGGTTTAGTCTGAGTATGACCTAGTTGAATATCACCCAGAGAAAAATGAATCCTAAAATACTCTGCAGAAAACAATTACTGAGAGGCAATTAAAGAGGTTTGATTTGGAGAGTTTCAGAGCGTAACTCATATTGGCACAGTGTGTTACACCTACTCCAAAAGCAGCACTAGATTAAACAGTTGTACACAACCATGGTGTGCAAAAATGCCAAATTGCTAGTTATTGGACAGTTAATTACATAAATACAGGGGGATTGAAACCAATTGGGGAAATGGCTGGTACTACATGCAGAGTGGTAAGCGGTGGTAACGCAGCCAAAGCTCTGCTCACGGCCGGAGTTCGATTCCAACGGAAGGAGGAAGTCGAATCTCCAGTAAAAGGGGTCAAGGTCCACTCAGCCTTCCATCCATCCGTGGTCGGTAAAGTGAGTACCCGGCATATGCTGGGGGGTAAAGAAAGCCCGGGGAACGAACTGGCAATCCCACCCCACATATACGGTCTGCCTAGTAAATGTCACAAGACGTCACCCTAAGAGTTGGAAACGACTCGCACTACAAGTGCGGGGACACCTTTACCTTTTATTGTATGGGGAGATATGGTACATAATGCATTTCTTTTTGTTATCCACATAAATAAATACAGAAAGAAACCTTTGAGAGGTTTAGGGTTAACGGAGATAGAAGGTAAACAGAAACAAAAGCTCTAGGAGGAATGGAGAATCTGGGAAATGCTGATAAACAATATTAATCTGAGATTAGGCTTAGAAAAAGGAACCCTTGAGAAGGAAGGCAGGACAATCAAACTTTCTTAAGTATATTTTCAGTCCAAAGCAAAAAAACACAGTACAATATTATTAGATGAAATGTGATATTTGGCTAAACAGGAAAACTGAGCAGACCTGTCTCATTGTTTGACTGTGAAACAAACTGTTGGTTCCTGTGAACAAGAAGAATCTAATCACTAGAAATGCCGGCATAAAAGGGGGAGGAATCTATGGACTCCAAGGGGGAAAAGTGGCCTGTTTATAACATAGATATATAACAGGAGCCACTCAGTTTTCTGCCTCCACCAGATGCACCTCTGATTCATGGATCCCACCACAGCTATGTTCGAGCATCTGGAGATCACAACAGCAATGCAAAATGTTGATGCACAAGTTACTCAAGCATGCACTCTGGAACCTCACTCAGAGCATTATCTGGAGGCACACGATGCAGCAACCTTGCTGAAATTAAGAAGGTCTAACTCTGCTCATTGCAGAGATAGGAGACCATCAAAAGACTACATATACTCTCCTGAGTTCCATGGAAAAAAGGTAAAATATATATGTAATAAAAACAAATATCCAAAGCCAGTCTCAGTTCTGACTAGGGATGGGGGATAAATTTGATCCAGTTTGCTTTTAAAGAAAAATCAACCCAATTTGCACTTTTCAAAACAATAAGTGAGCTGAAACATAGCCAGCCTGCCAAATTCACCCTTCTCCAAATGTTGCAGTGCAATTCTCCAGCCAAGCAATATGTACAAAACGCAAATACTGGGGTGAACTGTGCATAACGTTTTTATATATTTATTTATTATTTGATTTATATCCCGCCCTTCCAGCAGGAGCCCATATATTATAAAAATACATATATTAATGAAAATAGCATACAAAATGCATTATATTAGAAGAAGCTTTGCAAAAATGTTTGTATTAGGCAAAACTGCATACAAAATGGTGTATGTAGGAAGAAATTTGCACTAAAATGCTGAATAATTTTCAGGAGGACTTGAAAAAAAATCATAAAATAGTATGAAAATGTGGAGAACTGGGCTCCTTCTGAGAGGACTGGTGGGATATTGTTGTTGTTGTTGTTGTTGTTAATAATAATAATAATAATAATAATACCTGAGAGAAACCAAAATAGACAGATTCGTTGCTTCCTAGTTCTGACATTATTATTATTGTTGTTGTTGTTGTTGTTGTTGTTATTATATCCCAACCTTCCTCCCAGAAGGAGCCCAGGGTGGCAAACAAAAACACTAAAAACATTCTTAACACATCTTAAAACAAAATACTTCAAAATATATTAAAACAAAACCTCTTTAAAAAAAATTAAAATTTCGGCTGTTACTGAAATTACATTTTGGGTGGTAAATGAACCAAAGCTATACATCATGCTGGTATTCACCTTCTAATGAAAGTACTTGCCATAAGCTCCTGAGGAAGCAGAGTAAAAACACAGCGCAATCTATCCTGCATGTGACAGGGCATCATCATTCTGCATCCAAAGGTGCATCATTCTACACTTTTATTAGAGATTACCAGGTAGAAAACGACTGCTGACATGCAAGATCATACTAAAGGCGGCTTTTAGTTGGACCACAAGGAAGAGAGATTATTGACTTCCTAGGTAAACATTAACTCAGTGTTTATGTTCCTTTCACTGTTACTGTTTTCTTCAGAGAAACTCAGACTGTGTGAAGGCCAGGTTCAAGGAGTGCAGTACTGCATTAGAGGAAGCTGTTATCCATTATATGAATAGCCAAGTAACAATTATTATGTTGGATGGTGTGTGCGTTTGTGTGAAGAGAGGGCTTGTTTATTGCAATAAAGTTGTAGTCCCTTGTGGAAATCCCTGCCAATGAAGCTTGGGCCACCCATTCTTAAGGATAGAAAGTAAGGATTTAATCTCATTTCAAGAGTCCCCAAGTGCAGTTTTCCCTATAAAAGAGTAATACTGCAATCTTAATTCCATTATGTGGAATGAAGCCCCACTGAATTTATCAGCATTTAGGCATCGTTAGGATGTGCCATAAATGGCAATCATTCACTTACACGAGAGATAGTAAAAGGGTGTACTCAGATGCACCATTGGATTGGACTAGACTCAGTTTGGTTCTCGCCCCTGGTGATGACTCCAGCTTTTGAAAAGAAATTTTGCTCCTATTTACCTGGCCTTGTCATAGCCCCAACCTATCCCTCTTAGTTATCCTAGAGTGGGATTGGGAACTGACTTTAGATTTTTATTTTATTTAATACTTTTGTATGCTGCCTTTCAGTATAAATAAATATTCTCAGGGTAGCTTACATCCATAAAACAGAACAACTAAAACATAAAATAACTGTCAGGAAAAGTAAACCAACAAACAAAAAACCAGCAGTGCGTAGAACAACAGCAAATTTTTGTTGCATATGAAAAATTTAAAAGCTGGGAGAACAAAAGCACTTGTAACTGTGTTTGGAATTAGCTGAAGTTCAGAAGACTGTTCAGATTCAAAGGCAGCTTCATGTTCAACACATTATAGCAGTTTAAGTTAATTAATTCCATTTATATACCACCTTTTTCCTCGAACAAGCTAAAGGCAGTGTACATAGTTCTCCTCCTCACCATTTGACCCTCGCAACAACCCTGTGAGGTAGGCTAGGCTGAGAGACAGGGACTGGCCCAAAGTCACCCAGTGGGCTTCATGGCTGAGTGGGGATTCAAACCCTGGTCTCACAGGTCATAGTCCAACACTCTAACCATTACACTAAGTAATGGGTGGTTACCAAGGCACAGATAACCATTGCCCATGCCTTGTTTCCATAACGTTGCTTCTTCCTTACAAGGTCATCCTTGGCCTTTTTACTGCCATAGTTAAAAAGAAAACAGTCAGATGCTGCCCTCCTACCCTGGTCCACCTTCTCTTCCATATATACACCACTTGCACCTGATTGGTCTTCTCTTTTTTAGGAAAAAAGTTGCATTTGCAATCTCTCTATGCATGTGCATTGTGCACAGGCTTTTTAAAGTGGTTGCCTGGTGCCCTTTTACAGGTAACTCTTTGCAACCCCCCATCACTGCTACAAGAGGCTGGACAGCGTTTTCTTTTTTTCCCCCACATCACTTGCCCAGTATTTGCCAACCTAAATGACATTCAAAATTTGCTATCTCATGCTTGCTTGGGTACTGTTACCTAAACTGAGAGTAAGAACCAGAGCATCCTCCTGCAAGGCCAGGTACTGGCACTGTAGAGAACACTGAGCAAGCCCATCTAACAGTCCTTGGTCCCAATGTTTGCCAGTCCAGCCATTTCTCATGCAGTAAGAACAACTGGGATGAAGTAGGACCAGGCAACTCTATGGCACAGTTCCCATATGGTTTTACATTGGGCTAGAGAAAAGAAAAGTCCGGGGTAGAACTTCCTGTACTCCTGTTTGAGGTTGAGCCCTGAAGAATGCGTGGGAATTACAGTTTTAGCAATCTTCCAGAACCCTCACAAACATTTCCAATGTTTCACTATACATGCCAACCATTATTATGGGTTTGCATCACTGGCAGCATGACAGCAGACCAATGGGTGCATCTGTTAGATCAGCCTTTGCCAAACTGGTGCCCTCTAGTTGTTTTGGACTACAGCTTAAGCCAATGGTCAAGGCAGCACAACACTCAGTTAACAACTCTGCTGCTTTCTGTTTTTAAGGGGTGCATGCTCTGTATGAAAATTGCAAGTTGATCTTTTTCAAAAGCTCAGCCAGTGCATGCACTTCACAGCTAAGTCACAAGGCTGGCAACTTTCACTATTTTATTTCAAACCACACTATTTTTAGAAAGCTACTTAAAGCCTAAAACACAGAGACTCATAGCAAAGTCAAAGGGATTTCTGACTTCCCTTTAAAATCTAAGCACACACTTTTTATATACAGTAGTTGTAGAGATGCTGAACACCTGGGTGACCCCAACGTTAGTTTGAGGTTTAATGTTGGTACATCTGTTAACATTCCCTGCAATGTAAACCATATTCAGTCCCATTCTGTATAAATCCTAGGTAAGCTTTATGTAGTTTTGCTATTATATAATTTCACCACCTTGACATAAATTTGAAACGCGCTTTTGCTTTATGTGCTTTTGTTTATTAAAATTATGTAACTGCATTGTATTGCACACTTTTATTATGAACTGCCCTGGGATATATTTGGGAAAGCCCATAGCTCAGTGGCAGTGCTTTGCATGCAGATGGTCTCAGGTTCAATCCTGGGCATCTCTAGGTAGGGCTGGGTATATGCTTAAAGAAACCCAGATAGCCTCTGCCAGTACTGAGCTCGATAGATCAATGGCTGGTATTGTCAGCTCCTATGTATGAAGGGCAGTAAACAGATCTCCATCATCCTATAACATGTGCTTCATATGATAAGCTATTCTTTACTGCCGGTTTTGGTCAACATTGTCAATATCAGCCTGTGGGGGGAAACCTGTGGCCCTCCAGATGTTGCTAGACTCCAACTCCTGTCATCCTCAACCAGCATAGCCTGTGGTCAGAGATGATGGGAGCTGTAGTCCAGCAACATCTGGAGGGTCGCAGGTTTTCCGCTCCTGATGAAATGTTGATAGTACTGAACAAGGTCAGCAGCAATAATGAAAGAAAGATAGCAGCCTGTGGATGCAGAGAAAATGGTTGGGAAGGTGTATCGGTACTTAGGCCTGGAGTAAAAACAGAGATGGCAGTGAAGTGTGGAAATTACAAGACAACCCTGTAGCACAACACCAATTTCAATGGGTGTGTCACTCAGCAGTTTAGTTAATTGCATCTCTGATGGGGAAAAAAACAAACAAGTTTTGAGCTGAAAGAAGATAAGGAGAACATATGATCACCACATTTAAAACCTGTGGCTACAGGGCATCTTTAAAATGTTGTTGGGAGGTGGCAGGGGGGTTACTTGTTTTATGTTTGAACAACATTACTGATATTATCGTATTTTATTGTTTTGATGATGAATTGCAAACTGCCCTGTGATCCATAGTGATGAAGGACAGTCTATAAATTGAATAATACTGAATAATTAACACTCAGAAGTTAACAATAAAAAAACACAACACCTACTCATTATTTGAACACCAAGCATCATGAGAGCTAGCACGCGAACAGCTTAAATCCAGTACAAATCTCATCTCGCACACAAAACTCACTATGGCACATCAGGCAAACCAATATTCTCTCAGCCTTACTCCCTGCTTCTCCACTTGCAATATGGAAGGAAAATGTCACTGGTCAATCTTAGAGAGCTGTTCTAAACACTACATGATAATGTACGTGAAATACTTTGGATGCTTGGTATGTTCAGTTCTAAGTATTATTATGAAGATAGTGATCAATAATTTTCTCCTGGCTCTTGTAAGGCTTTAGCTCAGTGATAGAGCACTTGATTTGCATGCAGAAGGCCCCAGTTCAGTCCTTGGTATGTCAGGTAGGGCTGGGAGAGACTCCCATCTGAAACGCTGGAGAGCTGTTGCCTGTCAGAGAAAACAACACTGAGCTAAATGAAGCAAAGGTCTGACTTAGTGTAAGACAGCTTCCTCTGTGATTTCTCCTCAATTTTAGGATAACTTACTTCTGATAAATATATTCTCTCTCTCTCTCATTTGTCTTCTAGGTTTACAGCCTTATGGGACAGACCAATTTACTCTCAAACAAATTAGTCATCTGACTCCAGGAAATGAGCTTAGGAAGAACAAGGCTTATGATACAAAACATGAAAGCTGTCAGCCTTTACATTATGACTGCAAGGCCTTTATTACAGAACAGGTTGTGCCCTGGCAAATTACAGCAGCGCAAATCAAGCGGGAGCAACTGTCTATGGAACATGTGACAATTCAGCATGGAACAGCAGCCGGTACTTCTACTTGGTCATCTGAATCCGGTTGCTATGCAACAGGGATAACTTGCTCCACAGCAGGCCTCATTTCATGTAGATAGGATGAAACAGCACAGGATGCCGTCCCCACTGTAATCACAAAAGCTCTTTACTAAGCAATGGTTGTGGGATGGAAAAAAATGATGTGCATAAAGGGCACGTTTAACGAATTAACACTATCCTATATTGCTGATATTGTCTTAAAAGTGAAAAAAAGCAAATCCAGCTGCTTAACCACTGCTGGTTTGATTCATATGATTGCAAGTACAATTTCTTTTTTCAGTTCATGCTGATGTTTTTGGATCCAGCAAACAACATCAGGAGGGCACTACACTGACTGCTCTGGTATTTGAACCTCAAGACTATTATTGAAAGAGTGCTTTCTATTGTCTAGATGAGAGATGGGGAACCAGTGGCCCTCCAGAGCGGCCCTGTCCTCCTGGCTGGACATTATCACCTGCTCTGCTTCTGGATTTGATGTCTCTCTCTCTCTCTCTCTCTCTCTCTCGTGTGTGTGTGTGTGTGTGTGTGGAGTCCTTCTGGAAAGGGCAAAGCAGCCATAACCACCACTGACATCAGCAAGTCAGGAGGGTAACTACAACTGGAAATCAGCAGAATTACACCGCAGTTGCAACAAATCGGTCTATTAACACCACTGGTAAAAGTGAGAAAGAAAAGTTTAGGTTCATGCATTACTAACATACATAGCCATCTCTTTGAGTGACAACACAGACACACACGTCCTCTCAAGATGTTGGGCAAACAAAGGAGTGTGTGGTCTAGGGATGGGTGAGAATTTTGATTCAGTTCTCATTTCAAGCAGAATTTATCAAATTGGCACTTTCCGAAACAATATGAGAACCAAAACACAGTCATCCTTTGAAATTCGCATTTATTAGAATTTTGGATGCAGTTCACCAGCTAAACAACATTTACAAAAATGCATATATTAGGGGGAAGTGTGCATAAAAATGAATATGTGAGTGAAAATGACATGCAAAAAGGTGTGATATGATGAGAAATGGCTTACAAAAATGTGTACCTTTGTCAAAACTGTCTACAAAAATGTTTATTTGGAGAAATTTGCACTACAATGATGGAGAATTTTCATGAGGGTTAAAAAAAATCACAGATTGCTGCAGAAATGTAGAGAACTGAATTTAACATTGGAAAAATGAGAAACTGTGAGAACTGAAACTGACAGATCTTTCCATCCCCAGTGTGGTCCGAAAAGAAGCAGGAAGAGATGCTCAAACAAACAGGCAAACAAGGTTGCAAAGTGGTCAACAAGAGGAACACAAACATTACTCTTCTCTTTCCAGCACCCCCACTGGTTCAGGTCACTAACTATACGCATCACTGCCTCATTCCAACAACTACATCAAATTTCTTCCTGTGAGGACTCCAATTGCTGTCAAAACAGCTGTCTGAGGGAAGAACTGTGTGTAGCAGGAGGTGCTCTGTCTTCAACGGTGGCTATTTTGTTGTTTTCAATGGTGAGAAGGTCATACAGAAAAGGGATGTGCGGATTGTCATTTGTACTATAGCCACTGATCTCTACAGCAAACCCACTGATGCCCATACCTATTTAAACTGGAAATCCTGCCATCCTAGGCATATAAAGAAGAACACTGTGTATAGCTTAGCTCTGAGAATCAAACTTATTTGCAGCACTGAAGATAAATACCAGAGAAGGATCAGTGAACTTAAAGAACACCTTCTTCAAAGAGGATATTCTCCACATATTATCAATTGCAACATCCACCGAGCCTCCATTCTGTCCAGAGAAAACCTCCTCCATCATACTGAGGTGTCAAAGAGCAGAGAGCAACGGATTCCATTTGTGGTAGATTTCCATCCAGCATCTCCTAAGTATCACCGAGCAATCAGGGAGAGCTACCCATTGCTGGCAAACTCTGAACATCTTACTAGAGCCATCAGCAGGCCTCCTGTTATACCATTTCGCCAACCTCCTAATTTACGCAGACTGTTGGTGAGAGCTGTGCTTAAGCCACCTATCACCAATCCAGGGTCTCATCCTTGTCACCCCAAACGCTGTATCACCTGTGTGTACCTCAGGGAGACAGCTACTTTTACAAGCACTAGGACAGGCAGGACATATTACATCAAACAGAACATCACCTGCAGGTCCTGCAATATAGTTTACATCATCGAGTGCAAAAGACCAGGATGTCATATCCAATACGTAGGAAAGACCACAAATGACCTACACACGTGCTTCAGGAACCGCAAGTCGGCAATCTTGACAAAAAAAGTGGAGCAACCAGTTGCAAAGCATTTTCATATCGAGGGTCACAGCCTGTTGGACTTTTCCATTACAGCGATAGAGATACCAGCAGATCCAGCAGCATTGACCAAAAGGGAGAACTTTTGGATTTACTCTCTGGACACATTGGCACCACATGGCCTGAACCTGGAGGACAGTACCACCACTATTTAGCTTCTGCAAATGAAGCCCCTCTGAGCATTCCATCCTCAAAGCTCTATAACTGCCACCTTGGTAACAGCATTTGTATGTTAGCAGCTGATGAAGGCGGAAGCTGAAACGTTTTGTTAATACAATAAAAACCTCTGTTTGGTTAATCACAATTACGTTCACATATATATATTGTATTTTATGTATTTTAATTGTATTTTAATGTTTTTGTGATTTTACTGCATACAATTTTATTATGTACATGTCTGATTTTATTTTTGTAAGCCGCCCTGAGTGCCTATTATATTATATTATTATATTATATTATTATATAATATTATATTATAGGGCAGGATAGAAATATTTTATAAAATAAATAAAATAATATTTGGAGGGCCACAGGACCCCCATCTCTGCTCTAGATGCTAAATGCAGTTTCGCAGACCAGACAACATATGTCTGAAGCTCTACAGGGGCACCTAACCAAGTCCAGTAGGTGGTATTGGTTACCAGTCTGTTTCATAGTCATGTGGAATATATGCATTTTTCTCAGCTCCCAGGAACAAAACTAAAAGGTCCAAGGGGATCTTAAACTATTACAGAGTTGTTATATATTTCCTGGTTCACACTGTATTGACACACCCCACATTTGACATGATAAGACAGCTCACATCCACACCGTACATTTAAGGCAAATGGCTTTCCCCAAATAATCCTGGGAATGATCGTTTGTTAAGGGTGCTGGGAATTATAGTTCTGTAAAGGGTAAACTACAGCTCCCAGATTCTTTTGGGGAAGTCATGTGCTTTAAATGTATGGCATGGATATGACTATAGTGTGTGCGTGCATGTGTAGAAATGTTTTGCTTGGTGGGTGACCTACGCTAGGAACTGGGCAGGGTGAGTTGTCTCTCTGTTATTTCTGCTGGATCTCAATGACATTTACTCCCTTGTGGAGTGCTTGGCTAGTATGCAACTTGGAGACGCTGTTTTGCAGTGGCTCCAATCCTACCTGGGTGAATGCTCCCAGAAGGTGGTACTGAGAAGCTACTGCTCCGCCACTTGGTCATTGGCCCATCAAGCCGAGGGCCACATTATCTTTTGGGCAACCTTCTGGGGGCCATATGCCAGTGGTGGGCTGGGCAGGATGCAAAAGTGGCCAGAGCACTTGTGCAGTGGGCTAGTTTCTATATACACCCCCACCTCTCTATCTTCCATTTGGGCAAGCAAGAGTCATCAAGAGTTGAAGAATGCATTCAAGCCAAGGTTTCCTGGCCTGTGGGATTCTTCAGGGTTCTATTTTCTCCTGTATGCTTTTTAGCATCTACATGAACACACAGAAGGAGGTCATCAGGGGTTTGGGTCTCATCACTAGGCTGATGACACCCAACTCTATCTCTCTTTTTCAATGGATGCCAAGGAAGATGTTGAAGTCCTGAACTGTGTTGTCTGGAGGCAGTGATGGCCTGGATATAGATTAACAAGCTGCAGCTCAGTCCAGACAAGACAGGAGTACTGTTGATCAGTAGACAAGCTAATCTGGGATTGAGGGGTGCAGCCTGAACAATCAAGTTCACAACTTGGGGGTGGGGTGCCTCATGGCCTAGCATTGTTCCTGGAAGTTCAGGTGGCTGCAGTGGCCAGGAGCCCCTTCCTAAGATGGGAAATGTGACCCCAATAATGTACATCTCCTGTTTGGATTACTACAACCGTGCTGTATGTGAGGCTGCCCCTGAAGACTGTTCAGAAACTGCAGCTTGTGAAAAAGGTGGCAGCCAGATTGCTTTCTGGTGTGGTCTTCGTGACCAAATTATATCAGTCTTTCACCAAATGCCCTGGCTTCCAATTTGTTTGTGGGAGTGATTCAATAATAATAATAATAATAATAATAATAATAATAATAATAATAATAATAATAAAATTTAATTTATGTGTCGCCTATCTGGCCGATGGCCACTCTAGGCGACGTACATGTAAACAGTTAAAACACAATGCGATAAAATACATTAATACAATATATAAACAATACAGCAGCAACAACAATACTAGTGCAGGGTAAGAGGCATTTCAGTCATAGAAGTTAACCCTCCCCGGAAATCCCAAAGGCCTGTTGAAAGAGCCAGGTCTTTAAGGCTTT
The DNA here is from genome assembly GCF_030035675.1 of Rhineura floridana. NCBI lineage: Eukaryota > Metazoa > Chordata > Lepidosauria > Squamata > Rhineuridae > Rhineura > Rhineura floridana. Next base: position 36,131,681 of record NC_084482.1, on the reverse strand, counting down.
ACGAAATACATTTAGGGAAGAGGCGTGCCGTAGATCTTGTGGGAGTTCCAGAGGGTGGGGGCCGCCACTGAGAATGCCCTCTCTCTAGTTCCCGCCAATCTAGCTGTTTTTGTCGGCGGGATTGAGAGAAGGCCCTGTGTGGCTGATCTTGTCGGGCGGCATAATTGGTGGCGTTGAAGGCGCTCCTTTAGATAAACTGGGCCGAGACCGTATAGGGATTTAAAGGTTAATACCAACACCTTGAATTGGGCCCGGAAGACAACTGGAAGTCAATGTAGATCGAACAACACTGGTGTGATGTGATCCCGGTGGCGACTATTCGTAAGTAGTCAAGCCGCCGTGTTTTGTATAAGTTGTAGTTTCCGGACCGTTTTCAAGGGTAACCCCACGTAGAACGCATTGCAGTAATCCAATCGAAAGGTGACCAGGGCGTCTACTACCAGTGGGAGCTGATGAACAGGAAGGTAGGGTTGCAGCCTTCGTATGAGGTGTAGTTGATACCAGGCTGCCCGGCTCACTGCCGAAATCTGAGCCTCCATGGACAGCCTGGAATCAAGCACAACCCCAAGGCTGCGGACCTGGTCCTTCAGGGGTAGACTCACCCCATTGAACTTCAGGTCAACATCTCCCAACCTTCTCTTGTCCCCCACGAGTAGCACCTCGGTCTTATCGGGGTTCACTTGTTCCTTCCCATCCATCCACTCACGGATTGCAGGCACTTGGACAAGGTCTCCACAGCCAACTCTGGTGAAGATTTAAACGAGAGATAGAGCTGAGTGTCATCCGCATATTGGTGACACTGCAGCCCAAATCTCCTAATGATTGTTCCCAGCGGCTTCATATAAATGTTAAATAGCATGGGAGAGAGGATAGAGCCCTGTGGCACACCACAATTGAGAGGACAAGGGTCTGAAACCTCCTCCCCCAATGCTACCTGTTGGTACCTATTGGAGAGAAAGGAACGGAACCACTGTAATACAGTGCCTCCAATTCCCAATCCCTCCAGGCGATGTAAAAGGATACTGTGATCGACAGTATCAAAAGTCGCTGAGAGATCCAGGAGGACAAGAAAGGTGAATTCTCCCCTATCTAATGCCCTCCTCATATCATCTACCAGAGCGACCAAGGCTGTTTCAGTTTCGTGACCAGTCCTGAAACCCGATTGGTATGGATCCAAGTAATCCGTTTCATCCAATGTGCTGGGGCCAGGATACCTGCCCTCTCCCACAAGAACCGGCCTGTACTTTCTGACTCAGAGGTCTTGCTATTCATCCCACTATCAAGAGAGGTTAGGTTGGTGGGAACGTGGGACAGCTCCCTCACTAGCTCCATCCCTAGGGAGGTTAGACTGGCTTCCTGTAGTTTCTAGCTGGCTGTTACAACTTTCTTGTTCTGTATAATTTTTGAATGATTTTAAACAGAATTCATTCTGCTGTTTTTAAAATATCCCCACACCCCATTGTTAATCTGTTTTGACATTCTTTTAAAGTTTTAAATTGTAAGTCACCTGGGGCCCCCTATTTTTGGACCTCATAAGCAGGATTCTCCCTCTGAGAAGGCTGTATTTATTTATGAGCAGACTCAAAAATGAATGTATAAATAATTTTATAATATTTTATTTATTTATTTGCCAAGCATGATTGTGAGGTAGCATTTGCCAAGTTTCACCTGTGGAGGTGGGGAGGAGTTGAGTTTCTTGAAACTCATGCGCAAGCACTCATACACACACCCAATAGGCCATGCTCCCTTCGTCTAACAAGGTGCTGGCCAAACAGCATTCTTTTTCAAACATCTTAGAAGAAAACTGAAACAGATGGAAGACTGTTAACAACAACCTGAAACTCTGAGTGGAGTGTCCCTTACAGTGAAGGAACACCCAAGAGACATGGAATTCACGTGAACAGCCTATGGTGAATCAGACCAAGGGTCCCATCTTGTCCACAGCACTTTGCCTCTGTCAGTGACCAGTCACGTGCCAGTGGGAAGCTTTGAAGCAGAGCAAGATGAAGTTAGCTACCCCCTTGTTTCTTGCACCCTCTCCTCTGCAGAATCTGGTGCTCAGGGATATACTGCTGCTTAATTTAGCTAGCAGCATTGCCTAGCCATTGATAGATGACTCTTCCATATATTTGCTACTTCATGAAAGGAGACAAAAAAAGTCCCCCCCCCTTCACAAGGTTTCCAAGATCGTGTGTGGGAGAGGAATAAAACAATAAAAATCTTAGTTTGTTTTCAGCCAAGCCGGCTCCAGCACCTTCGGTTCACACACCAAACATTTAAAGTACATCCAATGCACATTTACAGTACATGCCTCCCCCCAAAGAATCACGGGAGCTGCAGTTTGTTAAGGGTACTGGGAATTTGTAGCTGTATGAGAGGAAAAACCCATCGTTCCCAGAATTCTCTGGGGAAAGTCATGTATTTTAAATATGTGTCATTTAAATGTGTGGTGTATCCCACACCGGTCAGTCTAGTAGCTGGGAAGGTATACTGTATTAAGTAGAAAGAAGCGCCTTCCAATCACGTCTCACCTGCCCGTCCGCATCACATTTCATATCACTTCAACTGTTAGCGAACCCGAGAATCGCACTCTGCTTTGACTAAGCCCGCCCGCTCAGCTGTGCTCCCACGTTGAAAGGCTCCCTGTCCGTAACTCAGGCGGAGGCTCTGACAGTCGGGATCACGTGAGAGTGAGGGGGGCTGACCTACTTTGAGCCAATAGCAAGCGGTCCCGCGGAGAAACGATCGGCGCGAGTTCTCCGGGGGGGGGCGAGTTTAGAATGCTGGGCCAGGCCGAGAAAGAAGGAATGGGAAGTTCGAGGAACGAGTCCCCCTCACCTCCCCCTCATGAACCCGTGGCGGTAATTGGATGGAAAGAGAGGAGGGCGGGGCAAAAGGGAAGGCTGTGGAATTAGAGCGGTACGGAGTTGCACCTTGGAGAATAGGATGGAAACAGAAGCGAGCGGGAGAAGGACTTTTTCTGGAGAGAGAGAACAGATTGGGAAGATGTTTTGACTGGGTTGGTTATCTTGGAGTCCAGCGAGAAAGGAAACATTCCAGCATCCGAACCACAATTACTTGAAAGCAGCTCCTACTATTGATTTCAGTGTGACCTACTAGCAAAAGCTTGTAGGCTGGTAGGCATTCTTGAGGATCTAGACTCTGGTGAGATGGGATCTGCCTATAGAATCTCAGGGTACTTCCATAATATTTTTGGGGTGGGGATAGGGGTGGGTGGGTATTATTTTAAGATAGCCTTCCACAACTTGGTGTCCTTCAGCTGCTTTAGATGACAACTCCCTTTAGCCCCAGCCAGCATGTGGCTTATTCAAAACGATAACCTGTGACAACCCACCGTTTAAGCCCACAAGCATTAAGGCCGCATGCCAAGGCAAATGGAAGCGCCACAGAGCATATGTGCCAGTCCACTTCTGAATCTCTGTCAGGGAAGGTAAAGGGCTGATTAGAGTCATGCAGGATTGCTCTGTATTTGGCCCAGTCCATATCAGCAACTGTTGTGTAAAATGTTTGTGCAAGAAGATGGATCTTCCTCTCAAGGTGGCCATTTGCCCTACTTCGCAGTGTTTTGAAAGACACAGTCCTATGTGTGAAGGTGGCCTCTGTGTGAGAGCTGTCCAGTCCAAGAATGGTTTAGGCGCGAGAGAGAACCATAAGAAAGAAGAGCAGGGGCCTTAAAGTTGCCCATCAACACAGAGCAGCACCTGGTCAGCAGATGGAGCAGGCCCACAATTCACATTCATCTCTGTGTTGAGCTGCGGTGTATTTCTATTTAAATTTATTTCTAAATTTGCATCTATGCACATACATTTTATGCAAATTGGTGTCCTCTCTTGCCTTTTTTTAAAAATAACCAGCAGCTACCCTATTTCCTCCTGCTTCTTTTCCCCATGGTTTGTGTTCAGCGCTGCAGCGCAACCCCAGCTGTGTGATAATCTTGAGTTCTGGAGTAGTCCTGAGACCCAGGTAGAGGATTTGGAGGGGGGAAGCCTTGCTTGTGGATTTGTCGGACAGAGGAATCTGAGAAAGTATTGATCTACAGGACAGTCTCTTCATGCGCAACAGGCAGTGACTTGGATTCTCTCCTCCTTAAGAATCCTCCAAACAGAAAATGTTTGCAGTGGGATGAACAAACTCCTCCTTCAGTCAGCATGGTGAACAGCTGCACACAATTTGATGTGTGACACAGGAAGCAATTTAAAATGCCCACCACCCATGTGATGGCTGTTCATATGGGCTGGTCACCATGTTTGCTGTAGGGCAATTCTTGGTCTCTAAGTCTCTCTACATTCCCTATCATGGATTTATATTCGGTGTGGCATTCATTTTAGTTCTGTTGAATTCAGTGGAAGAGTTAAGCTCATGCTTAATTCTTGCATGAAGATGGAACCTATACACGTTTCATGAGTGTAAGACTGGAACCTGTATAGGCTAGAACGTAAAAGCGTTTTCTTTGGCTGGGCTCTGCTGCTACTTCTTTTCCAAATTAGACTTTATGAGAAATCAAAGAACGGAAGAAGAGGAAAAATATAGGAGAGGAAAGCAAACCAAGGGTGGTATTCTATGAACGGATCCTGTCCGCACAAGGATTTCCGTTAGCACAATGAGACTTCCCCCCTCTTGTCCCTCCATGCAAACCCCAAATCTGCTCCAGAGAGTTGGGGGACCCTTAGGACAGCTTTAGAGGACGCATAGGAGGAGGAAAAGGGGGGAAAGTCCTGTTGTGCTAGCAGCAATCTTTGTGCTGATGGGACCCTGACTTAGCACCATGTTGGATACAACCCCAAAAGGTTTTGAGCTTTTTCTGTAAACAGGAGAAAGTGAAAGGACAAAGTCTTCTAGGTGTGAGGAAAAGCTGAGATCCTTAATAGAAGTCAAGATCTCGGACAGAACAAGAAGATGAAAGTCTGAAGACAGGCAGATTAATGAAAAGCTAGACTGAGGTCCCATTTTGATCAGATGAGGAAGGCAAGAGGAGGCCAAACTATTAAGAGGTTTGAGAATGCAAAGGTTAAGTTTCATGTAAGACGATACTTACTGGAAACATGAGGGAGAGTTTCGTAGGAAAGTTTTTCTATAAACTGATCACCTGCTTTGAAGTTGGCAGTTTTTAGTCGTTTGGCAAGGGGTGTGTGTGTTTGCTTTATATTTTTGTGTGCAATTTGGTTCCTTCAGCAAGGGAAGTAACTTGCAATATTGGGATATCTTTGATTCCAATTTGCAGCATTCTTCGGCCATCCTTTAAGGGAGTGGGAACCAAATGGCTATGAATAATTTTCATCAGTGCCCCTTAAAATAGATCAGTAGAAGTGGCAGTAAATGGCTTGACATTCTGGTGACATCTCTTCCTATTTGTCCCCTCCTTTAACTCTGTACTGCCAATAGCATTGCGAAGAACAGCATGCATGTTAAGTGCATAGTTTGGAAAACTGCCATAGAAATGGTCAATTACCATATGCCAGGGATGGAGAACCTTTTTCCGCAGCACCTTTTGGAAAAGCTTCCAGGGGTCACATGCCAGTGGTGGACAGGGCCAGAGGCAAAAGTGGGAGGAGCAACAAATGTGAATTTAATCTGTGCAGTAAACTAGTTTCTACACACCTTCACACACTTTCTATACCATCTATGCAAGCAAGAGTTCTAGAACACACTCCAGCCAGGTAACAATGCTGAAGCAGTGTGTGAAGCAGGGCTGGTGAGGGGTATGGCTTGGGGAGAGGAGGGTGGCTGGAGAGGGGGTGTAGCCTGGGGAGAGTCCCTAAGATCAGACAGAGAGGCCTGGAAGACTGCATTCGGCTCCCAGGCTTGAGGATCCTTGCCATATGCTTTAGATCAGTAAGAGAGTGTCCAGGTCACATTCAGGTGAGGTTAAGTGAGGATTCCTGCAAGGACTTTTCTCAGTGTTAGCATCCACTTTATGAAACACATTTTCCTTCCCATGGGCTTTGCCTGACTCCATACTTGTTATTTCATCAATAGGCAAGAACATTTGTTTTTTGCAGTGCAATCCTATATAAACGCCTACTTAGACGTAAGCCCCACTAAAGTTCAATGAGATGTACTCCCAGGTACGTGAGCATAGGGATGCAACCTAAAAGCATTTTTTCTCAGACTGTGAAATGTTTTTAGGAGAGGTGTGCAACTGATTTGGATGAATCCTGATCCCAAGGTGAAGGGGCACATTGGAGGGATTTTTGGCTTGTTGAATCAAAGATCTTAACAAACTCTGTGGTGTCTCGCTAATACACCAAATTTTAAAAATGCTGTAGACATGTGTAGACTAAAAGCAAAAGTAATGCCTATAAGCTTTCCATGTAATAACATGGGGGGGTGATAGGGGAATGGAGAGCAAATACCAGAGTTGGGAGAGGGTGGAGGGAGAGCTTTCATTGCGGCTAACAGGTCAAGCTTGTAATTGGAGGGAATGATTTACCCAGAAATCAAATCTCTTTTACTTCTGTCCTGAACCTGAAGTAAACTTTAAAGGTGTCTAGCAGTGTTGGACTATGACGTGGGAGACCAGGGTTCGAATCCCCACACAGCCATGAAACTCACTGGGTGACCTTGGGCCAGTCACTGCCTCTCAGCCTCAGAGGAAGGCAATGGTAAACCCTCTCTGAATACCGCTTACCACAAAAACCCTATTCATAGGGTCGCCATAAATCGGGATCGACTTGAAGGCAGTCCATTTCCATTACATTTAGCACAAAAGTCCCTAAAACTATTTGCCTGCAATCTAGCAGGCTTTACCCACTCTGAAGGGGCTGATATGCCAGGAAATTTCATCCACTTCTGACAAAGGAAAAAAATAGCTGTTTTAAAATTTCCCAATAGTGACTTGTGGGAGGGGGGAAATAGACTCAAGAGAGACCTCAAGACAGACTGGGCAGCATACAAAGCACCTCAAACCAAAGCAGGCTGTTTACCAAAGCACCAAATCAAGGTCCGAACCAAATCTTGTTGTGGGTGCACACCCTTAGTTTTTATTCTGCTGCTGAACAATTTATGATTCCTTTACTTTAGCTTTTAGACATGTTGTTTTATTTTGTTTTGCAACTGTATGTATCCATTAGTGTTTTTATACTGTTTTATCTTGGTTTATTGCTTTTGTTGTATGCCACTTCAAGTGCCATTAGTCAGACTATGGGTTGTATATTTCTGAAGAATAATCTACAAATAATAGTTTCAAGGATGAATATTGTACAGAATACTGTAATTTTGTTTAGCACATATATTGTTAAAATAGCAAAATATGGATTTGTTTCAGTGAGTCTAATTTCTAGATGGATGCTGATATCATGCCAAAAACGAGGGTATATTTTTTGGAGAAATTTAATGATTGTATATTCAGGGTGCAATGTTTGGTTTCCAAGAAGAAAGGAAGGTGGGGTATAAAGGTAAGATAATGATAACAATTCCACATATACTCAAGGGTGCTATCCTATACTCATGTTATGCCAGCTTTTTGGGGGGGAGGGTGTTATAAGATATGATGGAACTTGAGATATGCCTCCCTCAGTGGAGATACGCTGGTGCATCTTCAGTGCCAGTATATCTGCTCTGCTGGTGGAGTGACCAAACTGGAGTAGAAACAAAGGCAAAACTTTGATAGAATTTGAAAGGAGTGGCCTAATACTACACTGTCATAGTACTTGCCCCTGCTGCTGTCATCAGTGTAACATTGTACCAAAAGCAGAGGAAGCGTAAGTTGATTGTTAACCGTTGAACTCAATGGAGAGCAAAAAGCCAGTCCCCATTTCTTCTGTCTTGCCTGTGCTGCCATGATGGGACACAGGATTTAGACTAACTCTGCACCCAATCACAGCACACCAACATGGCAAACCCAGACTTGGAAGCCATCACTCAAATTTCATGGCTTGCAGCATGAATCTGTGTCACTCTGGCCTCATGTCATGCCCACTTAGAACAAGCAACAGGGAACTTTGATAATACCTGCTGAAGTGTTGCTGTGGATGTAGTATTGTTGTGTGTTTTATTGTTTTCATCTTTTTGTAACTGAGATTTTAAATTGTTCATAACCACAGCTTTTAATAATAATAATAATAAAAAAAAATGTTTTAAATAAATTTGTTGTTATGTGCCTTCAAGTCAATTTTGGCAGAGGAAGCACGCATGAATTCTCACGAGAAGAGAAAGAGAAAAATTGTTGAATGAACGGTGTTCCCTCTTTCTCCCTTACCCCTGACGTGGGCAGCCCCACCTGTGTTTAGAGGAGCAATTGAATGTGGGAGAGGGAAGTTTGGAGCGATTCCTGGGCTGATGGCAAAAGCAGCTCTCAAGTAACTGGGGACTGTTCCAAGCTGCGTTCCCGTTCTCAGAAATATAGGTATTGTTAGTCATCGCTTAAGGGCCTCTGAGTTGAAAGATTAATAGCCCCCCCCCCCGTCTTGCCAAAGTTTACAGTCGGGCATGAGACAACAGCAAAATGAATACATGTACTTTCATGGGTGACTGACCTTGTTTGAACTGTGCAAGAGTCGTTATGCAGAGTCAGTTTTTAGAGCAGCTCTTTGGAGGTGGTCCATGGCGGGCAGAATGCCCAATAGCCATGCCCTGTGAGGAGCGAAAGTGGAGTAGGGTCATTGATTAATCCTCAGAGTCCTCACTGTGGAAGTATTAGGTGAGTATTACTAGATTCAACAGGAAATTCGTACACAGAGCCACTGTTTCATATTTGAAGATGGAGCTGTCGGAGCTAAAGACTGTTGCCATGATCCAGCAAGAGGAACCTCCGGTCACAGCCACACCACACATTCAAAGCACATTCCCACTCAGCCAAAGAATTCTGGGAACTGTAGTTTACTCTTCACAGAGCTACAATTCCCAGCACCCTTAACAAGCTACAGTTCCCAGGATTATTTTGGGGCAAAGCCATGTGCTTTAAATGTATGGTGTGGATGTGGCATCAGTTTGTCTGGCACCCGCTGGCCACAATGAATGCATCTGGTGCATGTGGAGATTCCTGTCCTCATCTGGGGATTCTACACACAACAACAAAACATGACTAGAGCTGGATTGGAGTCATTGCACGCAAGCTGCACTCTTTCAGCCAAAAGTACTGCCTCCCCTTCCATAGCACAGACATGTAAAGGTGGACTGTTGTCAAGGTCTGTCCATTCTTGGATCCTGATTTGAAGAGGGCCTCCTCAAAAGAAGGAGAGCCCCCTGCAACATCCAGCACATGCTTGGAGTGGAGCGGGAAAAGTTCATTTTCCCTACTGAGTCCAGGAACTTGGGGTTCTTTACTCTTGTCGTAAACCTGGACTCCACCTACGCTCTAAGGCTACTTGTGTGGAGGCTGCCCAGATGGCCTCTGGATGAATGCATCACTGCTCTTACGCAGTAATTCTTCTGCATCTCTTCATCAAGTATAACTGGTTCATTCCGTCACTCCTGATACAAGGATGAAGCAGAATGATCTCTTAGAAAGGAGGCTGCCTGTTTGCCTCTCTGGATGAGTCACTGCTCTAGGCTTGCCCCTTAATTAGGATTTGTGCTGAGGAGGACAGTGATATTGGTATTGAACACAGCATTTAAAGGTCCAACAGTGTTGACCTAGAGAATACATAGGTATAGGAAATCAGGCTGTAATTCTACACCCACACACCCACCCCAATTATGTATGCTGTTCCAGAAACTTATCAAAGGCAAAAATAGAAGACTCTTTACATGGTTGCTTGCCAACATTACTAATCAGGATTTTAATTAGTTTTTTTTTAATTGAGGCCTAATTTCAGTCCAATTAACCATGTACAAAGCAAACATACTGTGCCATAAAGAAAAATGATTCTATTTTCTCCTAATTATATAGAATTTACATGCATATCTGTTTCCTAGAGGAAATGTCAAACTGAAGCTTGATATGCGGATTTTTAATTTATTCAGATGTCTTGCTTGATGTGCTATAAAGAACAAGCAAATGCCTTTGGCAGTGTGGATCTGTTCTGTTGCTTCTGTTGCTGCTGTGATTATATCTGCAAAGTGATCATACGTACCATTTTTTCAGTACTCCCCAACCATCTGATAGCAGAAGCACACGTGTTTTTTTCTCTGCAGTAAAATTGGAGGCCTGCTTTACCCTTAAATCTGAAAAGGGTTTTAGTGTGAATGTAAGAATTGGCTGCTGTAAGAGGCACACAGCCAGCTGTGTTTTCTGAATGCACCATGAAGGCTTCATAGTTATGGGAGTGGGGAAATGTTTCCCTCTCTTTCCCTTTCCCCATTTCTCCTCTCTCTCTCTTCTTAAAGTATATTCTTGCAAGATAACCCAGGGTGTTGATGTTGCGCTGGAGCCACATGTGGAAAGACAGTAGGCTGTGGTGAGGATTTGGTACCACTTCTTGTTGGTGGCAAAGTTTTCTTGGTGGTGATGTGTTGTTTTTTAAGCAAGCTCATATACTCACACACACACACACATACACACGGTCCAAAAACCCACCTATTGAGGACCAGCATAGGATGCAGTAATGGCCACCAGCTTGGATGGCTTTAAAAGAAGATTAGACCAATTCATGGAGGACAGGGCTATCAATGGCTACTAGCCATGATGGCTGTGCTCTGCCACCCTAGTCAGAGGCAGCATGCTTCTGAAAACCAGTTGCCAGAAGCCTCAGGAGGGGGGAGTGTTCTTGCACTCGGGTCCTACTTGTGGGCTTCCCCCAGGCACCTGGTTGGGCACTGTGAGAACAGGATGCTGGACTAGATGGGCCACTGGCCTGATCCAGCAGGCTCTTCTTATGTTCTTATGTTCTTAAGGGTTGGGCGCATGATGGTAATGGGTAAGTTTGCTGTTATTGCACAGATATATTTGAGCAGGCAAGAGTCTATGCATACATTTGGGGGGAAGGGGATAAACTGGCAGTTATTCACAGCCTTTATAGACAAAAACTGTTGTGATGAAAGACATCGAGAAAATTGTCAGTGCTTTAATGGGAACATAAGAGGGTGCCTCATAGCATTTGTCCATCTGGCTCAGTAGGGTTTGCACCAGAGGTGGGAAACCTGTGACCCTCCGGGTGTTGCTGGTCTATAACTCTCGTCATCCCTGACCATTGGCCATGCTGGATGGGGCTGATGGGAAGTAGAGTCCAACAACATCTGGAGGGCCTTGGTTTACTCTGACTGGTACCTTGGCTGGATTGTGCCCTGTTTCCTTCTAACATACGTGGAGGTGGCTGGGCAGCTGTTTTTCTCATTAGTACTGTATTAGGTGTATAGTATCCAGCAAATTATTTGGCCGAACAGCCACAGAGTCTAGTGGAAATGTAAATGCTTGTCAATAATGCTGGCCCCAGTGTTGAGGAGGCCATTGACAAAATGCTATCTGGTAGGCCCCTTATTTTTATCTGGAGGCTGGGTCTGGGAAGGTGCTATTTTAAATTTCCTACAATACTCTGGAGTCCCTGACATAGCATCATTCCAGGCATTGTGAGAAATGTCAATGTTGACTTCCCACACCCAGAAACTTTAAATGTATCCTTGCCAGTGGGCCTTGTCAGAGCACTGGGGACCCTGGCAGCTGCCTAACAGTACCTCCATATTCCAGTGTGCAGATTTCTTCAACTGTGTAAATCCTGTATTTGCTGTGCTTGTAAAAATAAGGAAGCCACAGGACAGGCCCAGCCAGAATAATTTTGTATTCTGTCTGGATGATGCTTTGGCTGATCTGTGTTAGAAATATTTGATCTTTCTTTTTCTTTCTCAGAGGCAGAGAGAAAATGGAATTTTGGTAACTCATTCCAGATGTTAAGTGTCAGCTTATGGCAGAGTAGCTATGCTGTGGTCCACCAGATGTTGTTGGACTGCAACTCGCGTCAGCCCCAGCCAGCATGGCCAATAATTAGTGATAATGGGATTGTAGCAACAACTAGAAGGTTGCAACTTAGCCCCTCCTGTTTTATGATGTGTCTTGAAACAGATTCTACTTTACTTTTTCAATCAAAAGTTAGTTCGCTATACGTAGAACAGTTTGACCACTGGCTGATAGCAATGTTTGAACCACAATGGAGACTGTCATAGAGTTACTTCTATAACATATGTTAAAATATAGGAATGGCATATAAATCTTTGTTGGATTCTGAATGGGCCAGGTTGCCTCCAGTCTCTTTGGAGATAAGGTTGCATGTAGCTACCATTATTTCACCCCAGTGGAGTGGGTAGGAAAGGCCTAGACCTGTCCTGCTGTATGTCCTATACCGAGAACCATTCCTGAATGTCTCCAGATCGGTTTCCTATAACTTTATGTACATCCAAGTCTTTTGTTAAGGATCTTCAGTTTGGCGGTTGCAGAAGCTATGCTGTCTGGATTCCATGCTGCATTTTCTGCTGAGAGGACAGAGAAGGGCCTTGCTTTCTGTCTCAAAACAACTTCCTTTTGCTTTGGATCTTCTGCAGCTGCAGAAAATATAACCGATTTGCCTCTTATATCAACTTGCTCAAGTACATAGGGATCCATGGGAAGAGGCAATGGGATGGCTGCTCCTATCTGGATAAACCATAATCTCCAGATTCTTAGCTATCTTTTTTTTTAAGAGTACGTTTCTAGCATTTGTAGAACCTGAGACATTAGACAATATGTATGGACGCTATTCTTATTTTTGTAAGAAATTAGCCAGCTTCCCCCTTTTCAGTGTTTTACTTTGCCCCCTGCCACCTGGAAAAAAAATGTCCATCTTCTGTAAAAAATTCTTGTGAATACCCATGGGCAAGTAGTATATGAAGCAAAAGCAACATGTTGCCCTTTGTATTTATTGGACTGCAATTTACTATTCTTTGTGTTTTGTTAATAACCATAGACTGCAATCCTAACCATATCTACTCAGAAGGAAGTCCCACTGAATTCAATAGGGCTTACTTCCAGGTAAGCAGGGATAGGTGGTTAGGATAACTGCCCAACTTCTTGGTTAAGTAAGCTGGTGTATTCTCATCTGGAGTGGTAGGGGAAGGGGGTCTAACCCCTCTCAGCCAAGCCACTGAGAAAATGTATATTAACCTTGTATGGGAGTTGGGTGTAGGGATGGGTTCCATTGGTTGGTACCCGTTTGAAAGCATTCCGCTGACCTGACAGCATGGTATTGATCAAGTTCTTTGTCCTTTAGCTGCTGCTTTTACCAATCCGTGTTTTGCTCTCACAAAAAATATTAATATTACTATTTTGAAAGGAAATACTGATATTTTTAAAGGACATGTCGAGGAAAGAAATATCAATAACATTATTCTTAATATCATATTTTAGAGGCAGATATTTTTGAAAAAAATCTGTTTTTGAAAATAGCCGTGGAAAATCACTACATAAAAATCTGATCCGCAGTGATAGAGAATAAGCAAATTAATGGAACACTTGGTATCAGATCTAAATTGGCTGGAGTTCTAGCACATCCCTAGTTGGGTGTTTAGTCATTGAAAGCTGGCAGAATTTCACTCAGTACCCCAGTTAGAATCCTTCCCCCTTAATAATAAGAAGCCTACTGCTTTTTAATCCAGTAGATGGTGGGAGACACTGATTTAGTATGTGTTTTATGGTGAATATAGTTCCAATGGGAAAACTAGAACAACTGAACACCCACCTGATTACCTTTGCCAACTGATCCCTGGAATGCTGAATAAGAACTTTCCTGAAGACCCCAGGAACATCACAGGACAATGCACTTTACCAGCACCATCCCAAAATGTACTGTATGAGAAACCTCTCCCATTGTGGCTTCCACTGCTGCCTTGGACAACCACTGTCGCACTTCACTAGCAGTTAGGTAGACTTCATCATAGTTTAGGTCAGGAATGGTCAGCTGGCAGTTCAGATACCTGATCTACCCACTCCTCCCAAGCAAGTCCCAGACTGCCCTTCCAAAATTGAATCAGGGTGTGGCAAAACTTTTGAACTACAACTTACATCATTCCTGACCATGGATGGGACTGATTGGAGTTGTAGTCCCAAACATTTGGAGGCTGGGGAAGGCTGATCCAGAGAACAGGAGTATAAGCTTGGACATCCCTGGTTTAGATGATTTGTATTACTGGGTCAACATAATTGTTGGAGTACCATGCTTCTGAGTAGCACCAATAGTTTCTTCAGACAGGAATAAGGTGTAGGGTGGACTGGATATAAATATAAATAATAGGGCATTAGTCCATGTACACAAGAACATTAATTCTATCAGGAAAGCTGAATGTTATCATAATGTCACTAGCACCAAGAGTGTGCCAGGCACTATTCAATTAATTTAAGCAAGAATTTTTGTGAACTGGTTATGAGTACTCACTGGAATGCTTCAGAGCAAATGGCAGACGACTGCAAAATGTGTGACACGCCCGCTATGTGTGTTCATTATTTTTTGGTCGTCCAAATCACGTCTCGCGCTGTTACGCATTTTTGCGGGTTAAATCTGCTCCTTGCAATACCGGCAAAAATGTGATTTGCTGTTTAAATTCGGGAATCATCCGCTGTGCCTTCAGGAGTTAGGATGCAATACCACAGACTTTACAGCTGATGGGCGGTTCTTGGGCGGTTCTCCTTGCCCCTTCTCCTCATTCCAGCCAATCACGTATCTGCACTTTTGCGCATGTGTGAGAATAAGCCTGGGAAAATTGAACCAATCATCACAATGGTGGGGTGTTGGGGGGGGGTCTACAACTACTGCGCAGATGCATTTCATTTTTTGCCAGCCTGCAAACTGGGCAGCCGCTCTGGGTGAGATCTGCAATGCACAGCAATCCAGAAAAGGGGGTGGTCGGTTTCAGCCTGCCTCCGAAAGCTTTGTCAATTTCATTCTACTTGCTGGGGTTTTTGCTTCAAATCAGAAAAGCATACATTCCTTTAAGTGTAATATCGCAAATACAAACAAGAAAAGGGCTCCTGGTCAGTTTCAAGCCTGCTCCAGAAAGCTTTGTCAATTTCATTCTCAGTGGGAAGGAAAGGGAGAAGGAGGGTGTGTGTGACACATTTCTTGCTTTTGTGGAGAAATAAGTGCAATTGCCAGCGTATCTCCTTAAATATCAATAAAGGCAGAAAAGCATACATTCATTTAAGCATAATATCGCAAATACAAAAAAGGCAGGCATGAAACCGACCAGCAGCCTTTCCTTCCTATGCGAGAACTCCTTTACAGCCATATTGTGCTTCATTGCAAAGGGGGAGAGGAGCATACGTAATTTTTTTGCTGACCAATTGGTTGACGGGGAGGTTTTAGAGGCGGAGCTTGGAAAAAGCGAAAAGAATGTAGGGGTCTTACCGCTGCGGGTGCGGGTGCAAAAAAGCTTTTTTTTTTAATTGGGAAAGAGCGAACTAAAAGGCAAAGTGAGGACTATCAGATGACAAACCGAATATAGAAACCATGGATTATCCCGCTTCGTTTGGATATCTCTGACAAGTACTTCTTTTTCAGTAGATGTACAAACTTCAGGTCCCCTGTGCACATTTTGAAAGTTTTAGGCAAATGCGCTTTGCATGTCAAGAAAGACAGATAGGAGATGACATGCTTCTTCTAGGAGAAGTAGCTTGCCCTTGAGGTCTATGGCATATTTGCCTTTAAATTGCTGGAAAGGAGTGATGGTGGTGGGGATATGAGAAAACAGAAGCAGTCAAGACATATCTTGTCACTTTTGACCATATGACTAATTTGGCATTTGGCTTGCAGTCATGTGGACTCTCCTCATGGTAGATCATAGATCAGGTCTTGTGCACATAGAATATACATATGTTACATATAATATTTTGTGAGATGGCAGGCACATAGTGGCCCAATTTGCATATAACACTAAGCCTCAATTGTCTAAGCTCTCATGGCCTCCTACCTGGACTACTGTCATGCACTGTATGTGGGATGCCCTTGAAGATGGTCTGTATGCTGCATCTAATGCAGAATGTGGTTGGTAAGTGGGGCAGCCCGATGGGACCATGTGTCACTGATCCGGAAGATGCTGCACTGGCTGCCAGTGAGCTACTGGGCCCAATTGAAGGTGTTGGTACTAGCACAAAAAGACTTAATGGCTTGGGACCCAGGTACCTAAAAGAGCATCTTTCCTATTATCAACCATCTTCAGCCAATGATTGGCGGGTGAGGCCTTGTTGTCGGTGCCACTACTTGGGGCTGCCCGGTTGGCCCACGACAGGGCCTTTTCAGTGTTGGCTCCCCGTTTTTATGGAATGCCCTTGCTGGTGAGATGTGTCTGTCTCACTCATTATTGATTTTCAGGAGGAATTTAAAAACATGCTGTTTATTCAAGCATTTGATAGGTGGAAGCCACTATTCCTTCCAAGTCTGAGTTCACTGGTTCAGAGAATGTTTTAAACCATTTTAAAGAATGCTTTCAATTGTCTTCAGAATGCTTTTTAAAAACTATGTGTTTGCTGCTCTGGGCTTCTGCAAGAAGGGCAGAATATAAAGTGAATAAATAAATAAATTGGTAGAAATGAACTAATTCTGTTTCCTGACTCCTAACTGAGCAGAGCAGAGGGAGCTGTCTCAGCTGGTCCACAGGAGAGGAGATACAAGCGAGCCAGCTTTCAGAGAGCGAGCGAACAGGGAGAGAAAATAGGATTTTGTCAAGGGGAGGTCCCTAAAAAAATAAATTACTAATTCTTCTTGTACAGCGTACTGCATACTAGTGGGACTCTCACGTTTACCCTGTAGTAGGACAGGACAAAGCACAGGCCACTCCAAAACAAGTAGTTAGAAAGAAACAAAAGGTAGAAGAGAGTATGAACAGGAAGGATTCTCCAGTGGTTGTGACCTGCAAGGTGTGTGCCATGTTTGTTTTCTTGCCTGAGAACAACATGGCATACACGTACAACAAGTGCAAGCTCGTGGCATTGTTGGAAGAAAAAGTGAGAGGCCTGGAATGGTGGGTGGCCACACTGAGGACTATAAGAGAAGTAATAAATTACAGTTACATGGCCCAAAAAAGTAGTAACTACCATTACAATTACAATTGCTCTGAAAGTAACTGTAACTTTTACTTTGAATAAAAGTAATCACTACAATTACATTTTGGTTACTTTTTAAAAAGTGCCTTCAAGGTACTGGCCTTTGCTGCTGCACATCTAAGTAGCCTAAAACAACATTAAAAATAAGTGCACACACGCACAGAGGGTAGTAGAATAAAAAAAAACTGTAAGATTAACAGAATGGCATAACAGAATCTCACATCCCCCCACCCCACCCCCAGCAATGATGATACCCCAACACACATATAATTCACTTGAAATCAAATTTTACATTTGAAATGCTGCTTTTACAATATATTTCGGTTATGTCTCAAAAGAACAGGATGCTCAAAGAGCACATCAGACGAGGAATGTCTTTTTACAGATTATGTTGCCACCAGTACTGAACAGGCGTTCTACTGCGGCTCTTGAAGCCATGCCTGTGTTATGCTGCAAAAAACAACGGAGCACTAAACACTTTCAACTAAAACACATTTTGATCAGTATGGCAATCCCCTATCATCAAAGAAAAATGCAAACTTTAGTACTTTACTAGTTGCCTTTGTAATTTTTTTGTCAACAGTATAACTTACAGGTAACTTAATCCTGTACATACTTACCAGGAAGTAAGTGCCATTGAACTCATGGGGTAGACATGTATGCACAATTGAACTGTTAGAAGCAGAACTTAAGAGACATAACGTAGTTAAACAGAAAATGCACAAATCAAAAGTAATCCACCAGCATAAACATTATCGTTTCTCCTGCAATTAAAAATGTGGTCTTGCCCAGCATATAGTGAAACTATGGACTTTACCACCACAAGAAGCAGTGATGGGCACCAACTTGGATGGCTTTAAAAGAGATTAGACAAATTCATGGACGATAAAGCTATCAGCGGCACCTATCAATGTTGGCTATGTTCTACTTCCACTGTCAG
The DNA here is from genome assembly GCF_030035675.1 of Rhineura floridana. Taxonomy (NCBI): domain Eukaryota; kingdom Metazoa; phylum Chordata; class Lepidosauria; order Squamata; family Rhineuridae; genus Rhineura; species Rhineura floridana. Next base: position 36,113,781 of record NC_084482.1, on the reverse strand, counting down.
AGACAGTATGCTTCTGAATATCAGTTGCTGGGAATACAAATGAGGAGAGTGCTGCTTGTGCACTCAGGTCCTGCTTGTGGGCTTCCCTTCAGGGCATCTGATTGGCCACTGTGAGAACAGGATGCTATGCTACATGGGCCACTGGTTGGATCCAGCAGGTACTGCTTATGTTTTTGTATGTATTGCAACAAATGATAAAGGTACTTGAGGGGCCTTACAGATCAGGGATAGCCACTGTGGTGTCCTCCAGATGTTGTAGGACTACAATTTCCATCATTCCTGATAATTGGTTATGCTGCCATGATGCTGAAGTTGGTTCCTAGTTCCCAGTTCCTTATTTGCTTTCATTAAAAACACTACAAAACAAGAAAAGTTCACAGCTACAGCAACTCCATAGGAAAGTTAGCATGTCTCTGAACCCCAAGATATATGTTGGGGTACCCCATATCATATATCGCTGTGATCTGGGGACTCTCCCCATCAAGAATAACAAATTTATTCAGTCAAAATTATCAGGCTTCTGAAATGCTCATAAATGCATAATGATGTCATAAAATCATAAAAAATAAGTAACTGAGGGTGCCCACCCCAAAATCTGCTCTGGGCCGGGGCAAATCATACACCCCAGGAAAGAGGAGGGTGTCCTCTATGAGATGCCAGTATGTCCTGCCTGGCCCACAAGTTTTGCTGGGTGCAGGGCAGGGATAAGGGCATCTATGCACAACCAAAATGGACAAAAAGATACAGAAAAAAAAAACCTGAGGGTGCCCACCCCACAATCTGCTCTGGGCGAGGACCCAAGATGCCAATGCTTCCCACCTGGCCCAGAGTTTCTGTTGGATTCAGGGCATGTATAAGGGCATCTATGCACAACCAAAGAGACAAAAGCCAAAGCAAAGAATAAATATCCGGGGGTGTTCACCACAAAATCTTCTTTGGGCCAAGACAAATCAGACACCCCAGAAAATGACAGAGTGTCCTCTATGCTATGTCAGTGCTTACGGCCAATGCTTTTGCTCTATGTGGATTTTTCAAAAAATTTGTATTGGTCTTCCCTGTTACTTTGTTATAGCTCAATTATTATTTTTAAAAGCCATTGATATTGGCGACAGAAGGACTCGTGGCAGGGTCAACAAACAATGATTTCTTGAAGAAGATGTAATTTCATAGATGACACTCCGAAGTATGCATGGATGGCATCTCATAGAACGCACTCTCCCAGGTGCATGGAAACATATGTGGTGCCCCAAATCACCTTTTAGGATGGGCACTCCAGTTTCTTACTTTCTTTCCTCTACATATTTGCTATTTTTCGAATACATATACACTCTTGTCTGTATCACACATACAAAAGAAGCTCAGAACTGGGTGGGAACCCTCTCCTGCATGCATGGATGCATGACTTGTAGTGCCCAAAGCATGTTTTGGGGTGGGAACCCGCAGTTCCTTATATATGTTCTACATTGCTTGTTGCGCATAGATGCACATATCCATTTTGTGTGTCCACAAGAAAATCCATTCCAGGCAGGATGCAGTGGCATCTCATTGAGGACACTCTCTCCTTTTCTCCAGTGAATTATGTTTCACGGCACAGAGCAGATTTTGGTCACCCCAAATTATATATTTTTCTCTACTTACTCTTCGTTTTAGTTCTGCCCAGATGACCATATGAGTGCCATGCACCCAGCAGAAACTATGGGCCAGGTGGGAAGTACTGGCTTCTTGTAGAGGCCACCCTCCCCCTTCCTGGGATGTATGATTTGTCCTGGCAGCAGGGGTGTAGTTGTTCAGGGGCTCAGAGAGTCCTAGACCCCTTACTGTTTTGGGAGCAGGGTTCCTATGTCTCCAGCATCATGTGAGCTGATCAGCATGAAAGGGGAGTGTGTTAGCAACTGAGAAGAGTCTTCTAATATGCTTCCTTGTCCTTTCCTGCTTATTGGAGCCAATCAGAGTGAAAGGATGTGAGTCACCCACTGAGAAGACTCTTTTCAATAGCTAATACTCTCCCCTTTCATACTGATCATCTCCTAGGGACATCAGTTGTTGTGGGAGAAGGCATTAACAAGGACCTCATTCTCAACCCAGGAGCAAAATAAGGGGGGAGGGGGGTCTGGCTGTGGCTGAGACTATCATGAAGGGACCTTGCACTTCTGAATTTGCCACTACACTACTGCCTGGCACAGTGAAGATTTTTGGGTGGGCATCCCCAGTTTCTTATTGTTTTCTGCATATTTCTGTCGCTTTGGGTTGTGCATAGATGCCCTTATCCCTGCCCTGCACCCACCCTGAGCCTGGCAACCCTGTTAGTCCCTGTATTACATTCATCAAATTTTACTTGCCTTAACCTGATTGATGCATGTTTGCACTATGAAGGGTCATATTTTTTCTCTCCCCCCTCCCCACAAATTGGTACAGCTGCAAACAGACTTTATCTTGCCTAATTATATCCTACATCCAATTTGATTTACCTGGGAGTAAGCTCCATTAAACATAAAGAGACTTACTTCTGAGTAGACTTGTATATACTGTACTGTAAGTCAGCTATACAATCATTTTTAACAAGTGCCTGTTTGAAACTCTTTGCATTTGCCATGGGGAGGAGGATTTGCACAAAAGAGCTTCTAGGGAATATCTCCCACACAAGATGAAGATGCATCCTACTTGTTAGGAAGAACTGGAAGCAGCAGCTCTTTAGGACTCTGGCTGCTTCCTGCTGCAACTTCTGCTTGCCCGTGATCATCCTGTGGCTTTTGGCTGGCTTCTCTCTCCATTGGTAAGAGATGAGAGGTGGGGAGGAAGGCAGAAGCCACCTTAAGCTTTGTGCGCCACACACACAGACACATCACAGACACACGGGTTGCCAGGCTCAGGGCCTGAGAATGATTCTGTATCTTCAAGAGAAGAGAAAATTCAGCCAAGTGCAGGTTTTCTTGCAACACCATAATGGGAAAAACCACAAGGTTAAATTCTCCCTTCCCCCTGCACAACTTTTAAAGATACAGAAGACCTCTTGGTTGCCAGGCCCTTGATAAATGGTCAAGGAATACCTAATCACTTTGAACGAGTTCAAATCAGCAGGGGCCAATAAACTGCATCCTAGAGTATTGAAGGAACTGGCTGAAGAAGTCTCAGAACCGCTCTCTATTATCTTTGTGAAATCATGGAGGACTAGTGAAGTGCCGAATGACTGGAGGAGAGCTAATGTTGTCCCTATCTTCAAAAGGGCAAGAAGGGGGAACCGGGGAAGTACAGACCAGTCAGCCTAACATCAACCCCTGGAAAAAATCTGGAGCAGATTATAAAGCAGTCACTCTGTAAGCACCTTGAAAACAATGCAGTGATTACCAGAAGCCAACACGGATTTATGAAGAACAAATCCTGCCAAACTAATCTTAGCTCATTTTTTGATCGGGAAACCTCCTTTGTAGACTGTGGGAATGCTGTGGACATAATACATCTCGACTTCAGCAAAGCTTTTGACGAAGTGCCCCATGATATTCTGATTAGCAAGCTAGCTAAATGTGGGCTGGATGGAACAACTATCAGGTGTTGTCTGTGGCTGAGGTCTCCTGCAATGAACGTCTACTTATGTATTGCTGAAGGATGGAACTAGATGTTATGGGGGAAATCGGGGGTTCTCAAGCAGGAGGCATTTGCAAGTGAGGATGGGAGGGAAGGAATGCTTAACTAGGCATGGAGGAGAAATTCAATTCAGTTTGCACTTAAAGGCAAACCTCCCTAATTCACACTTTCCAAAACAATGCAAGAACAGGAACATAGCCAGCCTTCCAAATTTGCACTTTTTTCCGGCAGCCACGTATACCACAGTCATGTGCCTAAAAATGCATATTAGCGAAAACAACATACAAATACACATTACATTAAGGAAAATTGCTTTGCACAAATGTGAATATTAGGAACAATTGCACACAAAAATATGTATATTCGTTGAAATTCACAAAAAATGCTGATGAATTTTCATGAGGACTTTAAAAAAAATCACCAGCTGATGTGGAAATGTGAAGAAGTGAATTTAAGAGAGGAAAAATAAGACACCGAGGGAAAGCAACATTGCCAGAGCCAGCAATCCCAGCGCTTAACATTATTCCTGCCTGCTGGTTCTCCCAAGCAAACGCTCCCCAGCTTGTCAAAAATGTTTTTTCTCCCAGCAAAGCTCTGACATGAGAAGCAGCTTAGCTACAGCAGAAAGGAAAACAAAACAAAGCCATGGTGGGGGGTGGGGGAGATTTGCCAGGGAGAATCTGAAGCACTGGAGAGAATTAAGTGCCTTCCCCGCAAGCCTGCTGATGCTACCCTGCATATGCCGCCTCTGCTGCTGCGTTTGTATGAACCGGGTGAGTGGTTCACCCATACAACGTCCAGCGCTACTCTACGGCAGCAGTGTAAAGGGGGATCACATACAATTTATATTGTAAAAGTATAGTGCGCCACAGAGAAGTAATACTGTAGCTTTGTAATATAGAAACATTGGCTACAAGACACCATCCTAATTACATTTCTTTTTTCACCTCTGGATAAATTTTTACTTGGGTATTTATTGGTGTAAAAAGAAACTGGGAATTTTCAACCTGCTTTTTAAAAAACGCACACATTTGAATCTATAACTATAAAACAAGCTCATGCGGAATCAGCCCTCAAAGAACGTCATGCTTTGCATGGTGGTAGAGCACCACATTATTGTGGTAGAATATGCCAACCTCTATTTCCTGGTCGGCGCAAATGTTCCTGCTTGAGCAGTTAACACTACTAAGCCACTGAAGATTTCACAGTGGCTGTTGATGTGGCTTCTAAATGAATGCCAGTGGCTACTGGCTGATTTGTGCCTCTCAGCTCCTATCCTGTACACAGATCATTTGATACAATGGAGCAGTTTCCGGATACCCAAAAAAGAGCAATTTACCATTGTTCGTACTTTTAATGCTGCTTGCAAAAGACTGCTTTGTGAGCTTCTCAAAACGCAGCTTTCCTCTTCTTCTGTTGACTGTGGGTTTTACAAGAGATGTCCCTAATGTTTCGAAGAGGTGGTTGCTGGCACCACTCCAACATCTGTCTTGGCCCACGGTCCCCACTCAAGAGACAGGGCTGTTTAGAGGATTTGCAGGTCCAGGCAAATATGACTCAACCCCCCCTTTCCATTTTGAAACCGGCCAGCTTTGTTCTCAGTGTTGATCCTGGTCTTGTGCGCTCTTTGCCGCCTGGATACTCTCCCCACCATTCCTTGTTAAGTGATGCCTGGAAATCTGAATAAAGCCAGTCTACATATCTGGCTGCTCCTTTGCTCTTGCAAAGTGGTGTGTGCAATTATTTATTTGTGGATTTTCCATGGCAGAACTGGCAAATAGGGCGAGGTTAACTGTTTTCCTCCCCTGCTCTTTTTCTACTGCAACCTTACCGCCACTTTTCCCTGTTTGCTGCAGCACATGCATCTCAGGGACTTCAGCCAGAGGGAAAGGTGCTGTTGTAGGGCAGAGCTTCCCATACGGTGGTTCGTGGACCGCCAGTGGCCCAAGAGCTTCATCCAGGTGTTCTGCAGCATGTCCACAGGAAATATTCATAGTAATTTTTTGCTGCATTTTTATTGCTTCTTTTATTTCTCATTTTGCATGTTGTATTACAGTTTGAATTGTATGGCATGCAAGTTGCAATAGAATAAAATGCAACATAAGAAGCAATTAAAATGCAATAGAAAATCGTACAGCATCTAGCACACCGCATTACAATTGCTACAATGGGCAGAAAAGTAATTTAAGTAGACTGCCAAGACCACCAGCAATTTCCAAGTGGTTCATGAGGGGGGAAAAGTTTGGGAGCCACTGTTGTAGGGGAAAACCAGTAGAGGGAAGAAAAAGAAGTGTTAAACATCCCTCTGCTCACTGTTTCTCTCATGCAAATTGATAATCATCAATAGCAATAATAACAGTAAGGTTTAGTTGTATTTATTGGAGAGAAAAAACAATCCAAGGCTACTTACAGCATTATAAAATATAAAAATATACAGAGTTTGAAGTCAAACAATAAAAGAACAAGGGATCCACAGAATACTAAAAAGCATGTGTCTCGGTGTGTCTTTGCAAGAGTGGTTGGGGATCCAAAGGTGCAGATCAGTCCTAAGAATCAGTTCAGGTAAAAAGCTGGTAGTTCATTTAGGGAACAACCATGGAAAATGTTAACTTAGCAGACGAATATAGATCTTTAATTTCCAGTGCACTTAACTCCCCCACCCCATAGGTTGCCACTGGTTGATTGACTTTACTAGCCCTCCAACTGTGGGTGCTTCTGGACTGTTGCTATTTTCAGGTGGAATTTAATCACATACTGGCAAATTCAGGCTGTGCAATAAAAGCTAAACCTTGCTTGCTTCCAAATATCTGACTTTGCAGTCAGGAAAGTAATGGAAAAATGCACTGGAAGGTGCAGGATAATACTTGATTCAGGCCACATTCACACCATACATTTATTCCACTATGAATCCACTTTTAAACAGTCATGGCTTCCCCCCAAAAATCCTGAGAACTGCAGTTTGTGAAAGGCACTGAGTTGTTTTCCCCTCATAGAGCTACAATTTCAGAAGGGCTGACTGTTAAACCACTCTGACAATAGTAGCTCTGTTGCACTCAGGTACTGCTTGTGGGCTTCCCAGAGGTATCCAGTTGGTCACTAGGAGAACAGGCTTTTCTTATGTTGTTCTGTCCATGTATTTCTTCAGCCTACAATTTCATGTTCCACAGGAAGTCTTATAATATTTCTGGCCTTAGCTGCAATCAGCTTGATGATAAACCTTATACCTGCCCAGGAAAGCATTTGCTGGTTGTTTTTGCACAAATTCTCCCCTCCTGTCCCACTGGTCAGCAGATGGCCCAGCTCTAGGGTTGCCAGGTGTCTGCTTTTCACCCGGAGACTCCAGATTTTGGGGTGCTGTCTGGGTCTCTGGGTGAGTCAACTTAATCTCCAGACTCTCAGCTTTCATTTTTTTTAAAAAAAAATAAGTTTCTAGGTGATCTGGTTCCCGAGATGTACACCAAAAAGTCAGCCGCCACCCCTTGCCACAACTTCAGTTAAATCAGCTTGTAGCTGGCTGCTCTAATCCCACCTTTTCAGGTTTGTAGCCAATAAGTGAAGTCAGGGTTGTGATTGACAAGGCAGTAACCAAAGCTCTTTGCAACTCAGAAAACTTATTTTTTTCCTGCTTCTCTGAAAATCTCATCAATTGAGTAAGTATATAGCTTTCAGTCTTTTTCTCTCTTGTGTTCAGGAGACCAAAAAGTTTAAATTTTCCTGAGCTGTTGAAGAGGGCACTGTTTTGAAAACCTTTCCAATATGAAGCTTTAATCCAGCACTTGCTTTTCTGGGAGTAAAGCTACAATGCTAATCCCACATACCCAGAGTAAACCCCAATGAATTCAATAGGATTTACTTTTGAGTAGACATGGTTAGGATTGTGCTGTAAATTGATGGGACTTTTGAGTGAACATAGCAAAGAATTATGTTTGTGTTGTAAATCTTTCCCCCTCCAATCCTATTTTTAAAAGTAATTAGGCAGGGCTTACATAGGTATCACTGCTTTTATTATGCAGGAAACTAATACTGATTTTTTTAAATGTTCCGCAGTGACCAACTGGTTTTAACAATAAACTGTTATATGGGATGTGTGTACATGGAGTCTTTCCAACAACCCTGTGAGGTAGGGTTGCAGACTGGAAACTAAGGCAGCTCACAATAAGAAATAAATCCCTTAAAATCCAATAACCATAAAAACAGCTATAAACAGTTGCAAAACAGCTTAAAGTGGCATGATTATGAATTTTTGGTTGGTTGAATGAAGTTCCTTATCACTTGAGATTGCAGTTCTCTGCACACATTCCTGTTTGAGTAAGCCCCACTGAATACATTAGGACTTGCTTCTGAGAAAATAGGGTTGCCATATTGCCCAGTTAGCTGGGTTTTACCCAGATTATAGACCTGCTACCAGGCACCTGCTTAGCCCATTAGGTGGCCCAGATTTTCCGGGTGGGCGCCAAGCTGCAGTGACTGGTGAGTAGAAAAAAAGAGATGTGTATGGGGAGGGCAAGGTGGGCGGGGGTCAGGGCCGGCACTAGCCTGGCCCGGGCCCCAGCACATGCACCACGCATGCATGTTCCACCTACCTACCTCTCCCTTGACATAAGTGCTTCTTGCTCTGCAGGCGCAACCCTGCCATCAACCAATATGGTGGCCAAGGCTTCCCTAAGGGGCCTCTGCCTCTGCCACCATCTTGGTTGATGGGACACATGCGAGCTATGTGCGTGCATCCCTGCCATCAACCAAGATGGCAGCAGGGGCATCAGCCCCTTAGGGAAACCTCGGCCACCATCTTGGTTGATGGCAGGGTTACACCTGCAGAGTGACAAACACTTATGTCAAGGGAGAGGTAGGTGGAGCATGCAGGAGGACATTGTGGGCCTGCGCAGTGGGGGGGTGCCTAGGAGCTCCCTCTGGCGATCTGCGGCAGGGTTGGGAGCCTGGATTTGTGGGACTGGAATATGGCAACCCTATGAGTAAACAAATGTAGGATTGCACTATAAATATCTTTACAGGTTGTGTAAATAAAAAACATATTTGATAATCATGCTTATATAAATGGTTCTTCATATTATGTCCCGATAAGTATCTGATTTCACACTATGGTTGTACAGTATTGCCTCCTCTACATTTCACTACCCAGGTTCCATTTTTTAGCTAAGATTTCTATCTTAATTTCCAATCAGAGAAATGTTTTTGTTTGAATTGAATGCGCCAAGCAACTGTGGTTGATGCTTAACATATGCTTAATGACATCACTTGGGCCAACCCTATGACATCACTAGGGCCTGCCCCCAAAATCTCAGGTTTTGGGATGCTTCTGACCTGGCAACCCTACCCATCTCTGAAAATTAGAAATTTCCAGGTTTCTTCCTCTTGGGCAGCTGATGTTTTTTGTACCTCCACAAAAGGGAGGGAGGGAGGAAGGGAAATCAAGTGAGAGAGTATGCACGTATAAATATATCAGAATAGTAGATGGAATTCTGAGTAGCATAATTAATTGATCTTAACTAAAGTGCCTTAAATGAAAGCGATATACATAAATGAAATGCATTACAGTCTTGTGGCTTTTAAGTTCTCCTACTAACAACACCTGTCTGGAGCTAAACTTTCTAGGACTGCATGCTGAGACTGCCAAGGATGCATTTGTAAACAACTCTGTAGGAACTTAAATCCTCCTTATATAATATGATGTTAAAGAGGCTGATTACCTTCAGCTTCAGTCTTCAGTACTGCTCCCGTGGCTCAAGCACAGTCTACTTCCATGACCTTTTCTGGCCAGCAGAGTGTTTTAAAGATCATTGTGTAATGGTAACTGCACTGATCTTAGCATTCTGAGATCTGTGAAAACAGTTGCGTGTTAGCAATGATTACACTTGTTTTGGTTCTAAGTAGGTTTTAAAAGCCTGATCCTGACAGATGCTGATAATTCCAAGAGACACAAGAGCATATCAGTGAGATTTTTAAAAGGGCCTCAGTAACAGGTGAAGCCAATTAGCAACTCTTGACGTTCCTGGCAAGGCTGAGAATCATCACATGAAAAAATGCTTGGTTTTTACTAGATTGCAACTTTATTCTTGGATTTCCCTGAAGTCTTATGATCCTTTGGAAACTCTCCAAAGACTGCATTATGTTGCCCAGAATAGTTCACCTTTGGGTGCATTCTAGATGAGGCAACCTAATGGATTTATCCTATTTTTCTTTAGAAAAATGCTGCTTTTGCAGGGTTGAATTCTAACCCAGAGGGAGCAAACAAGGGAAAAGAAGACTGTAATTGTTGTTGGCACACAATTGTAGTGAAGCTGGCATGCATGACCACAAGATACAGGAACGTGAGAGGCAGCCTTCGGAAGGCAACAAAGAAGAAACATGGGCAAAACTGAACAGGTGACGAGATAGAAGAAAGAGGCCTGAATCAGAGAGAAGGGCAGACCAGACAGAAGAGAATTCACTAATAGGCAAAAAACCTTGTGGTTTAAGAATGCACCTGTTGCCAACAGATATTTAAAAAGCAGGGAAATAGGGCAGCTATAGTGAATGCACCAGGGGAGCAGGAGACCTGACCTCCTCTCTGAGATATTGGACTGCCCTACAAATTTGTCAAAATGCAAACACCATTTGAGTTGGTCTTTCACAGTCCAATCCACTTCCTGTGCAGCTTGGAAGAATTTGGTAACATGCCTCTGAGCATATGGTGAGTGGTGACAATACCTGCCATTTCCAAAGATGGAGAATGACATTTTTGTATGTTTTGTATGTTTGTTGGTGTTCTTCTTACTTTGCTTCATTCCTGTGTTACTATTTCTATAGAGAATCTAATATAGGAATGTTATTTCTCTCATGATTCATTCTAGAAACTTGTGTCAAACTTATTATAGCTTGGAAGAATTTGGTAACATGCACCTCTGAGTTACCAAAGGGGGAGGGAAGGAGATTGGGTGGGTGGGTGGGTACTGGGCAGAGGGGAAGCCCCTTTCCTTTCCAAAAGGAAAACATTGTGAACAGTATCATTGCTTTTCAGCGTTTCCCCCACCTTTTTATGCTACAGCAGGCACATGTAGTCTCCCACCCAAATTTAAACCAAAGCTGTCCCTGGCCACATCCAGACCTTTATTTCACTTTAGAAAGTCACAGCTTCCCATAAAGAATCCTGGGAAGTGTAGTTAGTGAAGGGTGCTGAGAGTTGCTACGAGATGCCCTGTTCCCCTCACAGACCTTCAATCAGAGTGGCTGACTGTTAAACCAGTCTGCCCACTGGAGCTCTGTGAGGGGAATAGGAGTCTCTTCTCAGCACCCTTCACAAACTACACTTCCCAGGATTGTTTGGGGGAAGCCATGACTGTCTAGAGTGAAATAAAGGTCTGGTGTGGGTGTGGCCCCCTGACTAGGCAAGCCCAGCATCTGTGAGTCTGGCTTTTAGAACACTGAAAGTTGTTTCTTACTCAGCATGCCCAACATTATCATTGAGTTCAAGCCAAAATTTCTTCAATTAACTAAAACTCAGCCAGACATTTTTTTTAACTTTTAAACTGCAGAAGATGAAGGTCAGAGTATGGGGCAAGGTCAGTGATAGTATTACAGGTACTCTGTGAACATGGCTGATTTTTAATTAATTTCAACAGATTATGAGAACTCTGACAGACAAAAGTCCAAAAGGGGTCTAGTTTCTCTCTCTCTCTTTTTACAGTTTGAACTCTCAATTCTCTCTGACTATTTTGTGTATCAGCATGAAAATTTAGAGGATTTTTAAGCAAGCATGTCTGAGTTCTATAGGTTTTGTAAGGGTTTGTTTTGAAATGAGGTTATTTTATTTATTTATTTATTTATTTAAAATATTTCTATCCCACCATTCTACCCTACAATAGGGCACTCAGGGTGGCTACAATAAAATAGCACACATACATAATAAAATGCACAATTCAAACACAAACATTACAGTAAATTAAAATGTATAGAATACAATTAAAATACATAAAATGCATTATGCATACACATACACACACATACAAGCATACATACATGTATACATGTACATACACATATAAGGGAGTGAGAATAAAAGAACTTAAAAGATAAAATATAAAAAATAAAAATCTTAAAACAGTGTCAGGCTGACCTGTCTGTCCCAATCAAAGGCTCTACAGAACAAAATAGTTTTTACAAGTTTCCGGAAAACCATCAGGGAAGGAGCAAAGCGGGCTTTTTGGGGCAGGGAATTCCAAAGTCTGGGAGCCACAATTGAAAAGGCTCTGTTCTGTGTGCCTGTCAATCTAATTTCTATCATTCCAGGCACACAGAGGAGACCAGAGGCAGATGATCTTAAATCCAGGGTAGGAACATATGGACATAAGCGGTCCCTTACGTACACTGGTCCAAAGCCGTTTAGGGCATTAAAGATCAAAACCAGCACTTTGAATTGGGCTCGGAAACAAATTGGGAGCCAGTGGAGTCGATAAAGCACAGGGGTGATATGCTCCCTGTGCTGTGCTCCACTTAACATTCTGGCTGCTGCATTTTGGACCAACTGTAGTTTTCGAATCGTTTTCAAAGGCAGCCCCACATAGAGTGTGTTACAGTAATTAAGCTTTGATGTCACCAATGCTTGTGCCACTGTGGCCAAGTCAGCTGCTTCCAGGAATGGACGCAGCTGGTAGACCATTTTGACATGGCCAGAAGCACCCCTGGCAACCGCAGCGACCTGATATTCCAGCAGCAGGGCAGGACCCAGAACTCCCAAACTGTGGACCTGCTCTTTCAAGGGGAGTGCAACCCCAGCCAGAACAGGTTGCAACCCTGTCCCTGGGGCAATTTTTCCCTTGGCCAGCAACACTTCTGTCTTGTTTGGATTAAATTTCAGTTTGTTCGCCCACATCCAGCCCTTCACAGCCTCCAGGCACTGGTTTAGGATGAGCAGTCCCTTCCTGCCATCAGATGGAAGGGAGAGAGTTGAGTGTCATCAGCATATTGATGCATTGCATTCCCAATTTCCGGATGACCTCTCCCAGCAGTTTCATATAAATGTTAAAGAGCATTGGAGACAGAAAGTAACCCTGCAGTAGCCCGTAGATCAACTGCCAGGGGGTCGAGCAGTAGTCTCCCAGCACTACTTTTTGGGTCCTGTGCATCAGGTAGGAACAGAGCCACTGTAAAACAGTGCCTCCTAGACCCATCCCAGCAAGATGGCCCAGGAAGATGCCATGTTCGATGGTATCAAAGGCCGCTGAGAGGTCCAGCAGCATCAACAGGGATGCACTCCCCCTGTCTGATGCCCGGTGTAGGTCATAAAGCAGGGCGACCAGGGCAGTCTCTGTCCCATGACCAGGCCTGAAGCCTGATTGAAAAGGGTCTAGATAATCCCTCTCAATCACCTTGCCCAGAAAGGGGAGATTAGAGACTGGGTGGAAGTTATTAAGATCAGCAGGATCTAATGAAGACTTTTTTTAACAAAGGTCTAATCACAGCCTCCTTCAACAATGTTGTCATAGAGCTTTCCCTTAGGGAGGTGTTAATCAGATATGTCAACCAACCAGCTACTCCCAGTCTGGCGGATTTAATTAGCCAGGATAGGCAAGGATCAAGCGAACAGGTAGTGGCCCTCATTTCCCCAGAATCCTGTCCACATCCTCAGGCTTTATAAGCTGGAAAGTATCCATAGAAAAATGACCAGAGGGAGCAAATGGGACATCTGGCACAACTTTAATTAACAAGGAGTCCAAGTCAATCTGAATGTGAGCAATTTTATCTGCAAAGTGCCTCACAAACATGTCACAGTGAGCAACTGATGGTTCAGAGTCTGCTGTCAGGCAAAAGCCCAAAAGATCCCGGACCACCCAAAAAAAGCATCGCCGGGGGGAAATGGGCAGACACAATGGTGGCAGAGAAATAAGCTTTTTTCGTCGCCATCACCACCACATGGTAGGCTCAGAAATGAGCTCTAACCAGTGTTCGGTCAAAGACAGATTGAGTTTTTCTCCGTTGTCGCTCTAGCCGTTTCATCAGGCCCAAGGTTTGAGTAAATCAAGGTGTATTACAGGCCTTCCCTGGTGGGAGAGGGCACTTTGGAGTAATAGTGTCCACTGCCCGGGTCACCTTCATATTCCAGAGGTTCACCAGGGCTTCGGCAGTAGTGCCAGCCATGCTGGGAACATCCCCTAGAGCATTCAGGAAACTATCAGGATCCATAAGTATCCAGGGGCAGATCATCTTAATCGGCCCATCACCCCTGCAGAGGTTATTAGGGGCACAAAGTCTAAACGTAATCCAGTGGTGATCTGACCATGACAACGGAGTCACCAAGAACCCCTCCAGCCTCAGATCACCACCTTCCTGTCCCAAACAAAACACAAGATTGAGTGTGTGTCCTGCCACATGAGTTGGTCCAGAAGATATTAAGGACAGCCCCATGGTTGTCATGGCAGCCAAGAAGTCCTGAGCTGGACCTCCTCAGCATGTATGTTGAAATCACCCAGGACCATCAGCCTGGGAAACCATAACACCAATGCCGAGACCAGCTCCACCAGCTCAGGGAGGGAGACTGTTGGGCAGCAGGGTGGACGGTACACCAACAGAGCCCCAACTCTGTCACCCTGACCCAAAGCCAGACACACACACTCAAAACCAGAGGAGTTAGGGACAGGATACCTGACAGGGGAGATAGATTCCCTACAGACAATAGCATCTCCACCTCCCTGTCCCCTGGATCTGGGCTGCTGGAATGCCACAAAATCTGGGGGGCAGAGCTGGGAAAGTCCCACTCCACCCTGGTCATTTAGCCAGGTTTCAGTAATACAAAAAATGTCAGTGCACTCATCCAGGATTAAATCCTGGATTAAAGTGGTTTTATTAGCCACTGACCTTGCATTCATCAGCAGAACAGTAAAATCCAGGGAGTTCCCTGCATGACTGCCAGTGTCCTGTGGGTTGGGAGGGGGATTGGGAGGGAAACAAGCGTGAAGATGTCTTATATCCCTTCTATGGATACTTTCCAGTTTATAGAGCCTGAGGATTGTGATGGCCAACCTTCCACCGCTGTAATGTCCCCTATCCAGAATTATGTCAATGCCCAGCTCCCAACTACTCCAGCCCCAATGCATGTTAAAAGAACCTGACACTGAAAAACTAAATCAGCAAAGGTGATCTGATTATTAATATAATCCCAAAAATGGGAGTCTGGAGTTTCATTTAACCATCCAGTGATATTCCATGAATGAGATGATAAATTATTTGGTTGGATGCATTTTTGTCATCCTGAATTAGTTGGTATCTTTCCCGGGATAGAGTTCTGAGATATAGTCAAGTCCTTCGTAAGGGAGGATGACTGCCCTATATTTACAGATTCCTTATAGAATAAACCTTGTTGAATCAAGTTAGCTGAAGGAGTACTCAAATGTCGTATTAGCTTATAATTTTTTAGTGTGCCCTTCCTTGGATCGTCTGACTCTTCCTCTAAGGGTATAATTACCTCCATCTGTGGACTTAGTCTACTGACATTTGAGATGACTGGTCTTGGGATAGTTGTTGGGAGAACTGCAGAAACAGATATCCTCTCTGAGGAGCCAATTTCCTCTTCTTCTAAATATCTCATATTCAGCCAGGCATTGGGCTTTGGTGACACAAAATTTTCAGTGAGTGTATTATAAGCTAGATCCTTTTTAGGGGATCTTAAATTAATCTTACCTATTAATGGATTAATTTCTACACTAACGTGGTAGCGGGGCAATTCTGGGAAGCATCAGAATGGCATAGGGGGTATTTTCAATTTAACATTGCGGAATGCAAAAAAATCCATGCTGACTATAGTATACAGCCACTCTCAGCCACTGGGACTAACCTCTGATAGGGTTAGGGGAGAAATTCAATTCAGTTTGCATTTAAAGGCAAATCTATCACATTGGCACTTTATGAAACAATATGAGAACAGAGACAGCCATCCTTCAAGATTCACACTTCTCTGTATTTTGCAATGCAGTCCTTCCACCAGTGTTCAGAAAAATGCATATATAATGGGAAAGTGTGCATAAAATCAATAGATGAATGAAAATGAATAGATAAGTGAAAATAATGTACACGAATGTATTATACATAGGGGAAATTACTTGCAAAAATGTTTACACTACTCAAAACTGTTTATTAGGAGAGGTTTGCAGTAAGAATTCACAAATTGCTGCAGAAATGTGGAGAACTGAATTTAAAAATGAGAACTTGAGAGAACCAAAACCGAGAGATTCTTCCATCCCTTCTTCCGAGGAGACAAACATACGATTGTACTATAAGATAATAAACCAATGTCTTTGCGGCTCATACATAGAGGCCTGGCTGGGACCCTGCTCACCAAAACGTAAGGGGTCTACAACCCCCCCACAACATCCAATGACCACACCCCCATTTCTGCCTGATTGACATAAGACCAGGGGTTCCCAAACTATGCTCCATGCACCACCAGTGGTCCACCAGCTTCATTCAGGTGGTCCACAGCATGTGTGCTTTAAATATTATTATTGATTTTTAATTGTATTTTTATGGCTTCTTTTATTTCTCATACGGGAATGCAAATTGTAATACAACAGAAGAAATAAAAGAAGCAATAAGCATGCTATTAAATATCACACAGCATCTATCACTGCGCAATACAGTTGCTACAACAGGCAGAGAAGTAATTAAGTGGTCCACCAAGACCATCAGCAATTTTCAAGTGGTCTGTGGGGAAAAAAGGTTTGGGAATTCTTGCATCAGACCATCTTAGGTTGCTGGACCCAAGAGCCAGGTTGTGGCTGGCTGACACAGAAGTTGAACAGGGAAACAAACATCAGCTGGATGCCTCATGTGGAGTGACGCATAAGTCTTGATGGCCCACCTGACTCACTTCCGCATATGTGACTCTTCCTACCAATCACAGTAATTATGGTCTTGGGACATCATTGTGCTTTTGACCTCTCACCTTCTGGTTTTCCTGTTGTACTTGTCTATCAAGTTTTGTTACTACTCTCTCTTCCCGGTGCGGGGTGCCACTGAAAGATGGCAAAGGATGAAAACATTGAGAAATACAGGAGGAGGAAGAGGAACTGCTCAGATTTTCAGAGGTGAAAAATGAAAACACTACCACCAAAGTAGAAGAAAGGAGTATCCTATATAACAGTGTTCCACATCTCTGAACGTGCCCACATTTCATCCTTCTGTTCCTGAACCACTGACAGTGCCGGTGAGAAAAGAACTGTCTGAAAGCTGAGAAGGAGGGGAAGTCAATAGATTGTCTTTTTGGAGGTCCTGTTTGGGAAACTTTTTAAACGGGAAAGATCCTCCACATGCACAACACTTCCATATGGGAACTGCATAGGGAAACAACACCACTTTCACTTTGCTGAAAGGAGACATTAGTAACTTCATGAAATCAGCAGTCACCAATCACTTCCTCCATCCCAGATCTATTTGCATGCCTAGCAATCAACACAAATGTCTAAGGAAATGGGCGAAGCCTGTCATGCTTTTGCAAGCCCTGAGGCAAAGGGTCCAGAATGAATGTGTATGTACACAGATGAGCAACAGCCAGCACAACAACTATCTGGAACTGTAACTGAATCCAGATGAAATAAAAGCAAACCGGGAGAGGGAGAGGAGAAAGGAAGTGGGGGTGGGAGAGAGAGAAAGGCAGGTCAGAGCCAGCTGGGAGTGCTTCCTGACTGTTTCAGGTGGGATTCAATCTCACACCAGCAAATTCAGATTTGCCCAATTATAGTTGACTGGGAGGTCTTGTGCAACAAAACCATGTCTCCAAAAGATCAGACTTTTTGCAATAAGGAAAGTGAAGGGAAAATGTTCAGGGAAGTGTGGGATATCACTTGCTTTGATGCAATGCCATCTAACCTTCCCACAATCAAATCAAAATGGATGCTCATTAAATCGTCATTGTCTTCCCTGCAAAGTAAAAAATATTTAAAAAATGAGGATGAATCCTCAACAAACAGGCTGTCTGCAAGGGCCCTGAGGAGGGAAGTTTAGGTTGGCACTCACTCAACCACAGTCTGTTTTTATGGCCAAATTTCCATCATTTGCTGGTCATCTCCTTAGTCTATAAAAGTTGACTAGTCTCTCATCAGACTTCCCACTTAGGAGCTGCATTACACAGGATTGCTGATAGCAGGGCCATCAGTAGCTAGTGAGAGCCAGTGTGGTGTAGTAGTTAATTAAGGTGTTGGACTACGACCTGGGAGACCAGGGTTCAAATCCCCACATAGCCATGAAGCTCTCTGGGTGACCTTGGGCCAGTCACTGCCTCTCAGCCTCATGAAAACCCTTTTCATAGGGTCGCCATAAGTCGGAATCGACTTGAAGGCAGTACATTTACAGTAGCTAGTACACTCAGCTGGTCTCCATTGCTGACAAGCTGAGAACAGCACATAAAGGAATATTTTGATCTTGCACTGTACGCTACATCTCAAGCACTGAAAGTGAAAAGGGGGGGAGGTGTATGCAAAGACATGCAAAAGTGTGCCACTTCGGTGCATGTCTTAAACAATGGTTTTAAAAGGAGGAGAGGAGCAATAGATACAGGATTGCCCACCCGCCTGGCTATACCTGATGGTGTAGACCAGACTTCTCTCAACCTCGTGTTCTTCATGTACTGCTGGACTACAGTTCCCATCATTGTTGACCATTGGCCAAGCTGATGGGAACTGGAATCCAACCACATGGGAGCCAGTGTGGCAAAGTGGTTAGAGTGTTGGATTAGGGCCTGGGAGACCAGGGTTCAGATCCCCACTCAGCCATGAAATTCACTGGGCGACCTTGGGCCAGTTACTTCCTCTCAGCCTAACCTAGCTCATAGGGTTATTATGAGGATAAAATGGAGGAAAGACGGGATATAAACACAACAATAAAATTAAAACATCTGGAGGGCACCAGCTTGGGAGAAGGCTGGTGCAGACAAATTGTTGGGTGGGGGGTGTAAACACACAAAACTATGCTGGTTCTTCAAGCATGTGGAGAGCCCCAGCTGCAATTGTGCTTCCAGCTGATTTCAGATAGGAAATGTTTCATCATTCACAATGCTAAATAACACTAGTGTCCAGCATTTTTATATACACTAGGGCTGTGCACCAGATTTGGCCATGGCCCAAGCCACATCGGGCCTATTCTGAGGCATTTTGGTCTTCATCTAATCAGGCTGAGATAGCCTCAGATCTA
The DNA here is from genome assembly GCF_030035675.1 of Rhineura floridana. Classification (NCBI taxonomy): domain Eukaryota; kingdom Metazoa; phylum Chordata; class Lepidosauria; order Squamata; family Rhineuridae; genus Rhineura; species Rhineura floridana. Next base: position 36,095,022 of record NC_084482.1, on the reverse strand, counting down.
TACAGGTCGGGTAGGGCAGCACAGAGTGATCCAGGGCTATCAATTTATTTATTTATTTTATTTAATTCAACTTTTATACCACCCATAGCAAAGCTCTCTGGGCGATGTACATCCATAAAAAGCACTTCACATATAATATAAAATATAATATATAATATTCATCAGTTACGGAAAAATATATCAAAACTATATGTTAAAACATTAAATACAGAAAACTAACATGTTAAAATGAAATATTAAATGTTAAAAAAAATGTTAAAATGCCTGGGTAAAGAGGAAGGTTTTCACCTGGTGCTGAAAGGATAGTAATGTAGGCGCCAGGCGAACCTCATCAGGAAGGGTGTTCCATAGTTTGGGGGCCACCACCGAGAAGGCCCTCTTTCTTGTAGTCGCCTTCCGGGCGTCTCTCTGAGTCGGCACCCGGAGGAGGGCCTTCGAAGTTGAGCACAGTGTAAGGGTAGGTTCATATCGGGAGAGACGTTTCATCAGGTATTGTGGGCCCGTGCCGTGTAAGGCTTTATAGGTTAAAACCAGCACCTTGAATCGGGCCCAGAAACATATAGGCAGCCAGTGCAGACGGGCCAGAATCGGTGTGATGTGCTCCGACCGCTTGGTCCCAGTTATTAATCTGGCCGCTGCATTCTGCATGAGCTGCAGTTTCCGAACCGTCTTCAAGGGCAGCCCCATGTAGAGTGCGTTGCAGTAGTCCAATTTCAAGGTTACCAGAGCATGAACAACTGAAGTAAGATGTTCCCTGTCCAGGTATGGGCGTAGCTGGGCCACCAGCCTAAGTTGGTAAAAAGCACTCCATGCCACCAAGGCCACCTGAGCCTCAAGTGACAAGGATGGGTCCAGTAGGACTCCCAAGCTGCGCACCTGCTCCTTCAGGGGGAGTGTAACCTCATCCAGAACAGGTCGAACATCCATCATCTGGTCAGGGGATCCATTTACTAGTAGCATCTGAGTCTTATCTGGATTGAGCTTCAGTTTGTTCGCTCTCATCCAGTCCATTATCATGGCCAAACATCGGTTTAGCACTTTGACAGCCTCACCTGAAGAAGATGAAAAGGAGTAGAGCTGTGTATCATCAGCATACTGATGAGAACGCACTCCAAACCTCCTGATGACAGCACCCAGCGGCTTCATATAGATGTTAAAGAGCATGGGGGACATGGAACTCCATATTGGAGCGTCCAGGGCATCGAGTAGTGCTCCTCAAGCACTACTTTCTGGAGATGACCTGCTAGATAGGAGCGGAACCACTGCCAAGCAGTACCTCCAACTCCCAAATCCGCAAGCCTCCCCAGGAGGATACCATGGTCGATGGTATCAAAAGCCGCTGAGAGATCAAGGAGAATCAACAGGGTTACACTCCCTCTGTCTTTCTCCTGACAAAGGTCATCATACAGGGCGACCAAGGCCGTCCCCGTGCCAAAACCGGACCTGAAACCCGATTGAAATGGATCCAGATAATCGGTCTCATCCAAGAGAGCCTGGAGCTGGGATGCAACCACCCTTTCCAGAACCTTGCCCAGGAATGGCACATTTGCTACCGGCCTGTAGTTATTCAAATTCTCTGGGTCCAGGGAATATTTCTTTAAAAGTAGTGTCACCACTGCCGCCTTAAGGCAGTTCGGGACCACTCCCTCACATAGTGAGGCATTAATCACTTCCCTGGTCCAGCCGGCAGTGCCATCCCTGCTAGCTTTGATTAGCCAAGAGGGGCAAGGATCTAACACAGAAGTGGTTGCACGCACCTGTCCAAGCACCTTGTCGACGTCCTCAAGCTGCACCAATTGAAACTCATCCAACAAAACATGACCAGACTGTGCTCCGGAGACCTCATTTGATTCAACTGCTATAACATTGGAGTCTAAGTCCTGACGGACGCAAGAGATTTTATTCTGGAAGTGCTTGGCAAATTCGTCACAGCGTGCTTTAGAAGATTCAATCACGTCCTTATGGCCAGAATGTAAAAGCCCCTTGACAGTCTGAAAAAGCTCCGCCGGACGAGAGATAGAAGATTGAATAGAGGCAGTGATATGTTGTTTCTTTGCTGCCTGCACTGCCCCAAAATACATCTTATTGTAAGCACTCACCAGTGCAAAGTTGCATTCGTCAGGAGTCCGCCTCCATCTGCACTCAAGCCGTCTCCTATATTGTTTCATCGCCCTCAGCTCCGGAGTATACCATGGAGCTGTGTGAGCTCTACAAAGGAGAGGGCGCACAGGAGCAATCATGTCAACTACCTGGGTCATCTCCGCATTCCACAGATCGGCCAGGGTGTCGACATGAGCGCCAGCCTTATCAGCCGGAAAACTCCCCAGAGCTTTTTGAAAACCATCAGGATCCAGCAGCCTCCGGGGGCAGACCATCTTAATGGGTCCCCCACCCTTGCAGAGGGGGAAAGTCATAGCGAGTCTAAACCTCAACAAGCAGTGATCTGTCCATGACAAAGGAGCTGATGTAAGGCTCAAGGGGCGAGGCATCAGGCAGAAAGAAGAGGCAGGCATGTGAGGGAAGAAAGGAAAGTGGGGAAAGGCAGCACCTCTTTGTGGGAGAAGGTAGGTATCTTGCCTGCCTGGCCTCTCCTTCCTGCCAGGTCTCCCCAAGCACTATGTGGTATCCAAATCCTCTGCATGCAGAGAATTCTGTGGAACAGGGTAGAGAGGCCCTCCCCAGGGCCCATGGAACAGGGACACAGGGCAGATAGGGAGGGATGCGCACAGCCTGAATATACACATCCCCATCATCTAGTGTCCTCCTTACTTGTCTACATCATGATTAGCTACTCATGCAAACTTAAGTAATTAATCACATGACAGGTATTACTTTTCTAGCAGACACTAAACAAGCTCAGTGAGAGCAGGAAAGGCCTTTCACATGCAGCTCTGTTGATAATGAATTGTAGGCAGAGCTAGAGACGTGCTGCCCTTGTTGTGCTAATGGGAGTGACCCAAGCAGTGTTTAATCCGGTGATCTTACTTCCTTGCCTATTTTAATTAGAAGGAATCACACATCTAACCCAGTATCCTATCTCCAACTGTGAACAGACTGGCCTGCTTCAGGGGATAAGGATGCCAGATGTCAGAGTTCAGACAGCGAGGGCAGGTCACAGTCCAAGGTCATGTTTCAGGGTATGAGTGGGTGTCAAGAGAAATGAAGTTCAGTCACAGGCCAAGGTCATACACCTAGGGAAGTTGGTTTCACAAGCCAGCACAGCTAGTCAAGAAGCTGGAGTACAGAAGCTGCTCCAGCCACTTTCTTAAGGCATTCTTTTTCAACCTAGGGTCCCCAGATGTTGTTGGGTGACAACTCCCCCAACCATGGCCATTGGCTAAACTGGCTGGGCTTGATGGGAGTTGTGGTCCAGCAACATCTGGGGACCCAAGGTTGAAGAACAGTGTCCTAATGGATTGAATTTTTTTTTAATCCAGGGGCCTGTGAAGCCCTACCCTAGGCACAGCTGCTGGTCATCAGAGTTATCTGAGGAATTTGGTCTACTCATGAGGAAGCAGCTCCTCACAAGTAGCCTATTACTCTCGTGGAGGTCTTGGCTTTCATCTTCTTGCATCTTCATGTGCCAGCACTCTCTTGGCTTTGGAGGTGGCTCAGCTTCTGCCTCGGAGCTTGGGCTCTCTATTGGAAATGCCCACAGCTGGGATGTCGTGAAGCCTGATGGTCCTGGTTTGGCCTCGCTATTTCCTGATCTCACCCTCTGTACGGTTCCCTTCAGGGAGAACCAAGTCCTGCTCTGACCTCTAGCAGAGTCTTGATGTTGATGACCAAGCCATTGCCATCATTATCCCTACTGAGTTGTCTTCTCAGTCTGCCACAAGCAATTAATTATTTTAAAATCTGCCTTCAGTCTCCTAAAACAACCCTCAAACCACTGTGAATACTAAAGAGGAAAAAATGAGCAAGGGGTTTAATACAAAAGACTTCAAAGAGATGAAATTCAATGCTGGCACTGGATCTTTTCTCTTTAGAACTCTTCAGAAAGCTTTTTACTGCATATTACTAGGCAGAAATGCTGGTTTTAGGAGCATCCCAGAATTTCTTCTTCACCATTTACATATACATTCTTTCATTATTATTCCTATTAAAAATTCTGTGGTCCCTTCCCCCCCCCATTACTGGAGTGTCACATAAACCTCCCCAAAGGCCACAGTACAACAACTTCTTAGAACTGTCGATAGAATGGAGTTCTGTTTTGGGAGCTCTTGGGATATGATGCATTTTGCATTCCCAAAATTCTCTCATACTGTTTTCATTGCACTCATGACCAGGGAGCAGAGCCAAAGGCAGATGCAGAGGAAGGCACCTCTGCTGCTCCAGAGGGCAGGACTAGAACTGATGGGAATGGCAGGGAAGCAGATTTCAGCAAAACACATGGGGAAACTTGTCAAGGGGATGCTTGACAATGGAACACAGATTGCCTCAGGAGTGGCAGGTTCCCCTGTTAAGCAGATGCCAGATCCATGAGAGATACTGTAACTGCATGCTGTACTGAACAGGGACAGTACTAGAGTACCTCCAGCAACCCATCCACCTCTATAAATTCTATGAAGGCTGGCTCCGTTATCAATGGCTGTTATTAAATTCTCCAGGACAAAGCCAATGGGTTGCAATCTAGACACAATGGGCTGGCTCACATCACATGATAAGCCAAACTATGGCTTAGCAAGACTGCACAAATGTGTGGGATCCCCAGAGAGGAGCTTGCAGCTGCTTTGCTCCTCCCCACCTTAAGCTGGCCCAGTTGGTACTATTTACCTTGGGCAAGGATTTATTTTCTTTCTTTTTTTAAAATGGTGTCCATTTCAGCTGATTCATCAGCTGCCTTCCAAATGAGGCTTCCCTCCTCCCCCCAAACCTCATTCCCACCATGACACATCCCCTGTCTGCATGCCTGAAACTGATGTAACATAATGAATCACTCACTTGGGAACCATGGAGTGGCTTGCATGGAAGGAATTATGATACTGGTTAACTGCATATGGAAAACTAGAGGGAGTTGGCTGAACATGCCTTCTAGGAATCACTGAGCCTTTCTCTCTCATACATTAAAAGGGGGGAGAGAAAATTCCACTACAAAGCCCAGTCCTGAAAAGGCAGTTAACAAATCTACTTAGAAGCTAGCTCTAATGAATTCAGTGGTACTTCCTCCCAAGTGTGTACAAGATTGCAGCCTAAAAGAGTTCCAGTGCATATAGTTATTCCAAAAGATACTTCTTTTGCCAGCAGACACTATGCGACTGGTAATGTATTGATCTCATGAGTCAAATATATCCTGAAGCAAAGTCCTGATTAATATTCAGTAGAAGATATGGTGTATTTTGGAGACGGAGAACTTGTTTTCCTTTTATAGATTTCTGTAGGCTCTGGCTTGTTAATTACATTTTAGGCAGCTCAGATATATGTAGAGTCGGTGATACAAACCAGTAATTTCTTGCAGACTCAGGAGCTTTGATATGCACACCAAACTCTCCTTTGCCCACAGCATTCCCATCTAACTTCAATGGCGGTAATGTCTGTGCATGTGCAAAGGAAGGTGTGTTGAGCCATACACACACGCATGAAGTGTAGGGGGAAACCTGCTCATGCAGCAGTTTGGCATTTGCTCTGGAATGGGCAGATGATTTTTAGGCCACAGTTTGCACCTATGGGGTTATCCACATGGTAGCACAACTTTGTGCTAAAGACACTGTTTTTACCTCCATTTTCTGTTTGCACTGTCTACAGTAAGGGCTCAATGCCAGCTGCAAACATGGTGTTTTCTAGTCACACTTGGGGGGAAGCATCAATCACACAGATTCCTAAAGACCACACCCTCTAATTTTACATTTCCACTCCCTCTGGTTACCTGCAACTGAGCATGCTCAGTTTGTTCTACCAGTAAAAATGTAAATGTACTGCCTTCAAGTCGATTCCAACTTATTGCGACCCTATGAATAGGGTTTTCATGATGAGAGGCAGTGACTGGCCCAGTGAGTTTCATGGCTGTGTGGAGATTCGAACCGTGGTCTCCCAGGTCGTAGTCCAACACCTTAACCACTACACCACACTGGCTCTCTCTGTTCTACCAGTAAGTTTCATTTTTTGGAACAAAACCCCAGAAGTGTGATTGTTTGTATTTTCACTGGTACAATACAGATGAAATACAAATCTTTGTTTGAGCAGTGTTATGCTTTTGTGCACAAGTTAGGGGGGAAAGAAAAATAAGGTGCAGGTTGCAGCAACATAAAAAAGGCTTGCAGAATGGGAGAGAGTAGTGGAAGTTTCTCTTCAGCCTACAGGAAGTGAAATGAAAGGAGGAGGAAGGAGTGGGCATGGAAAGGGGAACGATTGACATACCCACTTAAAAGCATCAGAGCAAAGTGTCTGCAACCACTAGCGAAAGGGAGTGAAGACGTTTTTCCCTTCCCTTTTTGGATTATCAGAGGATTGGGTTAGTACGGATTTACAGGAGTGAAACTATGTGATAGCTTCTTTTTGCCAGTATCGTCATGTGAACCATGCAAATTAAAAGGGGATGTGAGTAGCACAAAGACACACTACACCCGTGTAGATGAGCCCTATGTTTTGAGATACAATTGAATAGGGCTTCTAGTCCTCATGATTGCTAACTATAGCTTGAACAAAAGGAAATACTTTGCTCCAGATTTCAAAAACCTGATTTAGTCACACTATATGGCAATGCAAGGAGAGTACCTTTTTCTCCAGCTTATCACATTCCATAAGTAGAGAGAAGGAGTGAGCAAGGTGTGGAAACCCCACCTGTCCCTTTTAGAAATAGACTAGTCCACCCAGAAGATCCAGGCATGGGAAATGAGAAGAATAAAAATTTTAAAGTTAGCACAATTCATTTTATTATAAATTTAGAAAAAACGTTATTGTCTGATGTGTTACAAACTGTTCGAGGCATTGTATCGTCAGTCTATTTTCTCTGTTTACACTTCTCTGCATAATCAAATTTACCTTGTGATTTAAACACAGAAAGCAAGCAAATCAGGACTGGCACATCTTATGCTTTTAAACAGAGAGTATAATCTCATTATATAAATGTATATCCCGGGAATCAAGACATGGTAGTAAATGATGTGAACTGATAGTAGCTCATTTGACCAGCTAGTATAAAGAAGCAACAAACTGGATGTAGCAACCTACTTCAAAGAAGTCATTAATTAGTGAGCAAAGACACAGAAACATCTTCAGATTGCTGAAATACAGATGGAGACAAAGATTGTAACTATGGCCATTAGTAGGAGAAAAACATTGACCTAATTTATTCAGTTTATTCATTACTTGGAAAGGGCATGAAACTGAAGATTTGAGGTTGGGAAAAATACATCCATTCCTTGCTAGGAGCAAGCAGGAACTGTGCTGCTACTGCCTCCTTTCACAGAAGATCCAGTTCAGTTTAGAGCCATAACCACTATGCCAATGAAGTCCGACTGTCACAGGGCAACACTATCTGAATTAGGCTACATCTACACTACAGATGTAACCCAGTTTACTCATATGGCTTTTCACAGAGACACCAGGGACTGTTGTTACAGCACAGTGCTAAGTTCTCTACCACCTTACAGAGTTACAGTTCTCCAGGGTCCCTGAAGATGTGGAAACCATGACAAGTAAAGTAATTTAGGATTATAGGTGTAGCCCTGCTGGGGCAGACCAAAGGCCTACCTAGTCTAGCATCCTCTTCCCACAGGGGCCAACAGATACCTCTTGGGAAGACCACAAACAGGACATGAGCACCACAGCACTCTCTCCACTTGTGATCCCTCGCAATTTGAATACCCTCAGGTCTGTGTTCCTCAGAGGGCAACCTACCAGCCACTTGAAGCCCTTGTGTTTTACCCACCAAGACTCTGGCTCTTCCTCTAGCAAAATGCCCATCATTATGCCAGGCAGGGTGTATTCAGAGGCATGACTTGCCCACAGTTGGAGTGCTTTACTTTTCTCCATAATGACAATTCCACGTATATGGGAGAACATACAGAGGTGCCTTACAGGGTGCAGGGACTACATCCGGTGACATCCAGTGTGCCCAGCCATTGAGAATCAAGCCTGCTCCTGTCTCCACACAACCATCCTGGCTTCTGTTTCTTGGTCCCTGGCTTCCCCCTAGAAGCATGATGCAATGTTGGGGATCAGGTTTTATTCATATGGGCTATAGATATAGAAATGATTAATAGGTATTAGGAGTAAAAACAGGTGTGAATTGTTCTTTTTTAAAAAAGCAGATGAGCTTGCACAACTTGCTTGGTGAGGCCGGGTTTATCTATATGCCAGAGAAAGGCTATCGGTGCAGATAGATATTCTGAGGAGGGTTATTTAGCCTGTGGACCTAGTCCCACACAAGCAATAGTAATGTTGCAAAATCGGTTCAGCTGGAACTAGTTCCTTGGCACTAGAGTATTGGAAGTGGGTCAACTTTTGATAATAGGAATGACACCAATTTGAATCTGTTGTCCACCAGTGGATGTTCTCAGCCTTTGGGATCTGGGAGTTCTCTGAAGCCATCATCTTCATTGTCTTCAGAGCATGACAAGGCAAGTATGTTGGTGACAGGATGGATCCAGGATGTTGTCTGAGTCACGTGGCTGAAGAAGAACAAAAAGAGTGATCAAGCTTACCAACTAAAGGCATTTCCTGACAATAAAGCAAATCACACTTTCCTGTATATGCTATATTTGTGTGAGTGAGAAATCAGCAGCTGTGGAGTGAAAGCTCATTCCTACAAAAATGGAAGAAGCAGGATAGTCTTCTCGTGGTGGAGACAGCTGGTAGTATAGTGGTACTTTTTGACAGCTCCCATGGCCATGACCCCACAGTCCATAAGCTATGCCTCTAAAGGGAATTTAAAAAATGCAGTATTTTTTTTAAGTAAAAGGGAAGGAGGAATGAGTAGTCATTCAAGAAGGAATCCTGTGGCATCACAAACACTAAACTTTTTTTATATACATATAGTGTGCCTGCAGTTGTAGATACAGTTGTCTGGGAGTAAGCTCCATTGAACTTGGTGGTGCTTAATGTCTGACTGGTGCTTACTTCTAAACTTATCAAACACATTAAGCTTTAACAAAAGATCTTCAGCCACAGCTGAAATGCAGACCTTAAGCTTTAAATTTAGAAATGCAAACCATCTTACAAAGAAATGCCACCATTTACAATTGCTGGTGTGAAGTAGGAACCTTGTCAAAGGAAAGGTAAGGAGTATCCAGCATCTACTTGACTACTCCCTCATTCTCCAACTTCCTCTGGCTAATCTGTCCCAAACAGTTACATATGGGAGCCTAGTTATCACTTCATTCACTTGGAAGAGAAGGAGAGCTTATGCTGGTAATCCAGCAGATGATGTTATTGCTCCTGTTCTTGAAAAAAAAAAAAGTCCCGGTGCTGCACTCTCCCAACTTCTTCTGCTACACTACTGGGGGGCAGCCTTGCTAGGGGGTAGAGAATTGCCTTGCCACTTTTTATTATTTTTTTACAGGAGGAGAGAGATATGTACCTAACTGGATGCTTTGGTTTTCATCTGAAGCCGTCCTCCTGGTACCCCCCCCCAGGAAGGTTTGGAGGGTGGCGCCAAGGGAGAGGGCCATACTATACCTCGTGATAAGAGGTTTGTAGGATAGTTAAAATGAGAATTTCTGGGCGTGTTCTGATGTTGCTGTATGCATGAAAGTAATCCTGCAGCCTGGAAAGTAAAAGTCATTTTTCAACTGCTCATCTGACTGTAGCTGCAGATGAAGAACACTCAGTAGAAGTTGGTCCAGAACAGGACAGCCTACAATGTAATCTAACACTTTACAATGAAGAAGTCAAATGAATAGTTGTGTTCATTCCTGTGCTTGGGCAGGGCACCACCGCCTCCATTTTCAGTGGAAAATGTGTGGTTGATGACAATGATAATAGGCTCGGGTTCTTAGTCCTGCTAACACATTTATAATTGTTGCAGGGAAGCTACTGCAGGAGGGGAGGTTTGTAACTGGGTAAGATCTCTAGTAAAAGGCAGAAAAAAGACAGCTTTTGAATATACAGTGAATGAACAGGGTGGAAAATTGAGGAAGACTAATGGAGAGGCAACCCCCCCCCACATATTTGCCTTCCTCATCCCAAAGTCATTCTGTTCTCTGTAAAGAAAAAAAGGAGACAGACACACAATTGCGGCTGTTCTCCTTTGCGCCAGTTTTAAGTTGTTTTAAAATGGATTAAGAATCCCAATAGTGAGACGACTTATCTGATTACACACCCAACCTTTTACCTATTGCCCCTGTGGTGTCTGTTAATAATATATTCTTGACTATATATTAGCACAACGCTCATCAGTGTGAGTGTCAGGCAGGAGGCATTTTGGAAGGAGGATTCCTTGTCTTTCAGTATATTTATATCGAACACTTTTAGCATATCTGTTTCGTTTTAATGGATGTTTACTGTATTGTATGCTATCCCTGTAAATCACTTTGGGGCTTCTCTTGTGTGAAGCGATAAATACACTGAAAAAAGCTCGTTGAATCGCCTTATCATGGCTCGAGTTCTTCCACTAGCTCCTCCAAGTAGAAGAGATGGCCGCTGTGACTGCTTCTGAAGGGCGTTCTGGGAATTAGGAGGGCAGAAGGAGCTAGCTAGCAGTAGGGTGGCCACTTGTGCATTGCCAAAAAAGAGGATGTAAAATTTGCAGTTTGTGGTTAAGGTGTTGGACTACATCCTGGGAGACCAGGGTTCGAATCCCCACACAGCCATGAAGCTCACTGGGTGACCTTGGGCCAGTCACTGCCTCTCAGACTCAGAGGAAGGCAATGGTAAAACCACCTCTGAATACCACTTACCATGAAAACCCTATTCGTAGGTTCACCATAAGTTGGAATTGATGTGAAGGCAGTCCATTTTTCATGTGCAGATGCAAATTTAGAAATAACGACAATGTCAATATAAATGCAAAATGCCTCAGTGGGGAGAGGCTGTGACCAGGTGACCTGTGTGCCACCTCAGTCAGCTGTCCAGGTGCTAACTGCTGATGGGCAATTTCAAGGCACTTCCCTGCTCTCCCTTCTTTGGATTCTTTATCTTTAAACAGGACTTGGACTGGACAACCGTTAAAACAGAGGACTGTCCTCTGGGAAGTGGGATACATGGCCACCCCAGCTGTTGCACACCAGCTGGTCCATCTGCAGCCCTCATTTTCATTGGCTCTGAAGGCTGAACTATGCCATCCTGCCTTTTGCCCCTCCTCACTCTGCTCCATTGCAGAGATGGGCTGGAGTCTCCATAAGTCTGCCTCTGTTTCATACTAAATATGGGTGGGGGTGGGAGAAGCCAGTAACCCACAAAGGAGTCTCTTTGCTATTCCCTTTTATTTAGGGAGGGGAAGGCATATCACTGTGGCAGAGATTGGGTACAGACAATTCTTTCACTGATCTCCCCTACTGAGGTCAAAAGCAACAATGCATATTTTTCTAAGAAGAACTGCCTCAAACTTTCATTTCTGTTTCATCCCCTCTTAATGTCTGTGACCCACTTTTCTTTCCGACAGGAAGTCCAAAAGTAGTTAACAATAGCTTGCCACAATAAAGGCAATAATAATAAAAACAAACCAAACAATATGAAAAATGATCTAGCAATGAAAATGCCACAATAACGTTTCCGTCTTATAATAAGGAGGGGCAGGGGATTTAACAATGGAATTAATAAAACGTGTAACAACATCTATCAATAGTGACGTCAATAAATTCCGACTGTGCAAACCTTTCAATGAATCAACAAGGGAGATAATAAAACACAACACATACTTAGTAAGAAATGTAGGTTCTTAAAGCTCCAGACCAGCAGCCAATGTGCCAAAATGTTTTAAGAACCGCCTCTGTCCATCAGTTGTGGGGTACAGTGCTTTGAGCATATTGTTCCTCAACCTGGTGCCCTTCAGGTGTTTTGGACTACCATCATCCTTTTAACTATTGGCCATGCTAGCTGGGACTAATGGGAGTTAAAGTCCATTACATTGGGAAGGGATCAGGTTGCACAAGGTCACTCTGGCAAAGGGGTGAGACATATTTTTCAGCCTGTGGGCTGCATTTCCTTGTGGTCAACCTTCTGAGATGCCTCATGCCAGTGGTGGGTGGGCCCAAAGGCAAACATGGCTGGAGCAATTGTTGTGACTCTTTCCTTGGCACAAAATAAATCAGAGGTTTATACACACACAAAACTCTTCATTCAGGCAAGTAGGAGGCATCATCACAGTTCGAGGACATATCACAGCCAGGCAAATGCACTCAAGGAGTGAGTGGAGCAGGACTGGTGAAGAATATAGCCTAAGGAGAATCTCGAGGACTAGACAGAGGATCAGAGGGCTTCATTTGGCATCTGGGCCTGAGGTTCCTCACCCCTGCTCTAGAATGCTTCAATATGCCCTTGGTGCATCAGCAAAAGATTCCATGTTCTCCAGATTTGGAGTTTTTCTCACTGTGAATAGAACTGGAAGTGCAAGAAGCAGTCCCACCGGGGGGAGGGGGAGGAAATGTACAGGTTTGCTTATGACAGCATGGTGCAGGCTTGCACAAAGCAAAATCATCTGAGCACAGCCTTGGATGACCTTTGTTGGTTCTATGGACACGAAATGCATCATGGTGAGACGTGTACAAAATAAGCACAGCAAGAGCCCCACAAGCCTCCCTGCAAAAGCCCCATCTTGTCCAGAAAACAATTCGCATGGTGGGATTGCGTGAAGACGGAGGGAGGGCAAAGCAAGTGAATGCTAATTGCAAGGAAACATGAGGCATTGCTTGCCCCGCATGTTCATGCAGAGCCGGCCTAAAGCCCATTGAAACTGATGGAAAGACTATTCCATCCTTCTCACAGCTATCAGTCAGATGCAGATAACTGAAGGTTAGCTTTTGCGTCATTGGACTACAGCCCTGACTTATCACTGGAGAGATCATTCTGTTCTGAGGAGGATGAATGAATTACGACATTGCCCATCTATTCCTGCCCTTTGCTTGGTTGTACCAAGCTAATGTTAAATCGAGCATGACAGGCAAGCGGGGTGGGAGGGGGTCACATTATTATAACTGACCACGCTATAGAAATCTAGACTAGGGGACTCTTTTCAAATTTAAAACCACAGCTGTGTTAATTAGATTAACCCATCTCTTGAGCAGGTAGTCCACAAATATCTCTACTACTACAACCAGGGCTGAAGTTTTTGCTAGGATTGCTTCCTGCAATGAAAACTAGATAAGGCTTTTAGGATTTGGCTGGTAGGGTCCTTCTTTCCCTTTCTGTGACCTTTAATGCCTGCAGGTTCAAGAGGAGACCTCAGAATGAATCTTAAGTCCTAGCTGAAGGCTGCAGTATATACACAGTAAAGGTAATTATGATTGCTCATTACACCTTTATTTATTTATTGAAGTTTACTACTGCTACTACTAATTTCAACTGATATTTCATTTTCCCCCTGCACCTCAGATGAGAGCTCAAAGGATATTCCATCAGTAAAACAAAACCAATATAATCAATTGGTATAAAACACCAATAACTATACCATCATTCAAGCATACTAAAACAATCAAAGTGCCAATAACTGGAAACTAGAATTAAGATCAAATCAATGAATCCCTAATGGCTCCTTTTAAAAACCGTACAAGCATACCCCTGAAGCATTTTTCTTTAGTGGCAAATGGTCTGCCCACTAAAGACTGGGAACATGAGAAGGCTGAAGACTATGGGTAGTATGAGTTTACAAAGTTAATGAAGGTTTTTGCTTGCTTTCTGAAAGTGGATAGCATTGAGCTCAAGTGGACCCAGCTTTGTAAATGGCCACTCATCTAGTCACTTATGGAAAGCAAGACTTGCATCAAGGTGACCTAGCAGAGAGCAGGGAGACATTTGCAAATTGGAAAGGGGTGGATTTGGGTTTTGCTTTCATAGCACTTTGAATGCCCTTAAATAATTTATGTGTGGCCTGGCCAGGCAGACTAGAACAAATTTCTGTATGCATATAAATTCCTTCTGTGGATGTATGTGGAAGAGAGTGGTGCTGTCAAGGAGAAAGTCTTTGCTGTGTACCCTAGTAGATCTCAGCACACGGACAGAACATTTTCTGAAGGACACCAATAACTATAACAGAAGGACATTTTCATTGCATTTAAATGTGTGAGATCGTTCACAGGCATGAGAGCTGTTGGAAGGGGATATTGGAGGAAATATAAAACATTTCATTTTGGACAACTCTTGTTCCTTTTTTTAAAAAATGGGGAACTGAAAAGCAAGTTAGGGTCTTGTGTGGATATCTTCTGAAAGGAAACTTGTGCCTTTCTTGATCCTGGTCATAGTCAATGGCAATTTCTAAGGCTAGCTGTCATGATTAAAAGAATATATCCATGATCATCCAGTTCACAAAGAGCATTTGCTCATGTGAGTACATGCCTAGACAGGAGGATGGAGCAGCCTCTGTGGTCAAAATGTTGCAACTGGCTTTTACGTTGGAACAAATATGCTTATTAGCAAACTACTTCTGATTAGCTTCACCACCACCACCAGAACATCAGCAGTTAAATGACAGCAGTTAAAGATGATAGCTGAATTGATTTATACAGTTGTTTACAGAATTATTTATTATTATTATTATTTATTAAATTTATATACCGCCCGACTAGCAATAGCTCTCTGGGCGGTGAACATAAAATAGCATAAAAATACAATGAATAACAAAATAATACTAAAATACAATCAACAATCCAATACAATAAACATTTTTAAAATTAAATCAGTGTAACTTAAAATGCTTCAGAGAATAGGAAGGTTTTGACCTGGCGCCGGAAGGAGAGCAGAGTCGGCGCCAGGCGTACTTCCTCGGGGAGACTGTTCCATAGTTCGGGGGCCACCACTGAGAAGGCCCTAGATCTTGTCATCACCCTCCGGGCCTCCCTGTGAGTTGGAACCCGGAGGAGGGCCTTTGTAGCAGAACGTAGTGCACGGGCCGGTTCATATCGGAAGAGGCGTTCCGCAAGGTATCGTGGTCCCGCACCGTATAAGGCTTTATAGGTTAATACCAACACTTTGAATCTGGCCCGGAAACATATTGGCAACCAGTGCAAGCTGGCCAGAACAGGTGTTATATGCTCGGACCGCTTGGTCCTTGTCAGCAATCTGGCCGCCGCATTTTGCACTAGTTGTAGCTTCCGAACTGTCTTCAAAGGTAGCCCTACGTAAAGCGCATTACAGTAATCCAAACGTGAGGTTACCAGAGCATGTACCACTGATGTAAGGTCCTCTTTACTCAAATAGGGACGTAGCTGGGCTACCAACTGAAGTTGGTAAAACGCATTCCTAACCACCGAGGCTACTTGAGCCTCAAGTGAGAGGGAAGAGTCTAAAAAGACTCCCAGACTACGAACCCGGTCCTTTAGGGGGAGTGTAACCCCGTCCAGGACAGGGTATATATCCACCATCCGATCAGAGAACCCATCCACCAACAGCATCTCAGTCTTGTCTGGATTGAGCTTCAGTTTGTTAACTCTCATCCAGTCCATTGTCGAGGCCAGGCAACGGTTCAGCAAATCGACAGCCTCACCTGAAGAAGATGAAAAGGAGAAGTAGAGCTGCGTGTCATCAGCATACTGATGACAACGCACTCCAAAACTCCTGATGACCTCTCCCAACGGCTTCATGTAGATATTAAAAAGCAGGGGGGACAAAACTGACCCCTGCGGGACCCCATATTGGAGAGCCCGCTGTGTCGAGCAATGTTCCCCAAGCACTACCTTCTGGAGACGACCCGCCAAGTAGGAGCGGAACCACTGCCAAGCAGTACCTCCAACTCCCAACTCCGCGAGCCTCTCCAGAAGGATACCATGGTCGATGGTATCAAAAGCCGCTGAGAGATCAAGGAGAATCAACAGAGTTACACTCCCTCTGTCTCTTTCCTCACATAGGTCATCGTACAGGGCGACCAAGGCTGTCTCAGTGCCAAAACCGGGCCTAAAACCCGATTGAAATGGATCTAGATAATCAGTTTCATCCAATAGCGCCTGGAGCTGGCCAGCAACCACCCGTTCCAAGACCTTGCCCAGGAATGGAACATTCGCCACTGGCCTGTAGCTGTTAAAATTGTCTGGGTCCAAGGAAGGCTTTTTCAGGAGTGGTCTCACCACTGCCTCTTTCAGACAGCCCGGGACCACTCCCTCTCGTAAAGAGGCATTTATCACTTCCTTGGCCCAGCTACCTGTTCCATTCCTACTAGTTTTTATCAGCCAGGAGGGGCAAGGATCCAGTACCGAAGTGGTTGCACGTACCTGTCCAAGCACCTTGTCCACGTCCTCGAGTTGAACCAACTGAAGCTCATTCAACAAAACAGGACAAGACTGTGCTCCGGACATCTCACTAGGATCTACTGCTATAACTTGAGAGTCTAGGTCCTGGCGGATACATGAGATCTTATTCTGGAAGTGATCGGCAAACTGATTACAGCGGGCCTCCGATGATTCCACCGTGTCCGGAGGGTTTGAATGGAGAAGCCCCCGGACAACTCGAAAGAGCTCCGCTGGGCGGCAAAGAGATGATTTAATAGTGGCAGCAAAATGATGTTTTTTAGCTGCCTTCACTGCTCCTACATACAGCTTAGTCGAAGCACTAACCAGCGCATAATTGTATCCGTCGGGAGTTCGTCTCCATTTCCGCTCAAGCCTCCTCCTATCTTGCTTCATCGCTCTCAGCTCCGGAGTATACCATGGAGCTGTATGAGCTCTACACAGGAGAGGGCGTGCAGGAGCGATCGTGTTTACAGCCCGGGTCATCTCCGTATTCCACAGAGCGATCAGGGCTTCAGCAGGAGCGCCAGTCCTATCAGCCGGAAAATCCCCCAGAGCCCTTTGAAAACCTTCAGGATCCATTAGTCTCCGGGGGCGGACCATTTTAATAGGTCCCCCACCCTTGCAGAGGGAAGAGGTTACTGAAAGTCTAAACTTCAGCAAGCAGTGGTCTGTCCATGACAAAGGGAGTGTTGTAAAACTCCCCACATCCAGATCACTTTCCCCATGCTCAGTAGCAAAAACAAGGTCTAGAGTGTGCCCCGATACATGTGTTGGACCACTAACATATTGAGACAGCCCCATGGCTGTCATGGAAGCCATGAAGTCCTGAGCCGCGCCAGACAAAGTGGTCTCGGCATGAATGTTGAAATCCCCCAGTACTATTAGTCTGGGGGACCTCAACAATATATCCGAGACCACTTCCGCCAGCTCAGTTAGGGAAGCCATTGGGCAGCAAGGTGGGCGGTACACCAAAAGGATTCCCAGCCTGTCCCTCTGGCCCAACACAAGGTGCAAACACTCCAGGCCAGTAACTGAATGAACATGGTGCTTGGTGAGTGAGATGGAACTCTTATAGATGACAGCAACCCCACCTCCCCGACCCTCAGATCTACCATGATGCTGAACCAAGTACCCCGGTGGGCAGAGCTGAGAGAGACCAACTCCTCCCTGCTCACCCACCCAGGTCTTGGTTATACATGCCAGATTGGCTGCCTCATCCACAATCAAATCGTGGACGAGGGAGGTTTTATTATATACCGATCTGGCATTTAATAACAGCAACTGGAGATCTGAGAGTTGGCTGATAGGACTACCAACGACCTTGCGGGTGTGGGAAGGACCGGAACAAGGCACAGCCACAACATGTCTGGACCGCGTTCCCCTTACCTGGCACGTCCTTCTCACAGCGCCATACCTTCCTTTGCCCGTCACTACGGTAATTGGGGCCCCCTCAAGTCTCCCCGCCTGATGGATAAAACTCTCTCCGAAGCACATAATACAACTAAAATATACAACAATTAAACGTATAAAAACAGCTATATATACAGCCATATATACAGCATATAAACATACACACTCACTCAGACATACATTCATATAATCAGGCACCCATTCATCTCAAATTGCATCAACACACCAACAAAAAAGAAAAAGAAAAAGAAAAGAAAGCAGCAGCCGCCGCCGCCGCCGCCGCCGCCGCCGCCGCCGCCGCCGCCGCCGCCGCCGCCGCCGCCGCCGCCGCCGCCGCCGCCGCCGCCGCCGCCGCCGCCGCCGCCGCCGCCGCTGCCTCTCCTTCCCTTGGGCGATGGTCTCTTCCTCCTGCAGGCACTGCGTCTCCCAGGCCACCTCAGCCAGCCGGCTTATGTATCCCTCCAAAGAGGGACAGGTGGTAAGAATCAGTCCTGGCTGGCTGGGTACCTGGGGCCTGGTCCTGCCAGGCAGAAGTCCCTCAGGGAAGGGTGGTGGAGATGGTGGTCCCACAGTAGCAGCAGCAGCACAGCAGCAGCAGCACAGCAGCAGCAGCACAGCAGCAGCAGCACAGCAGCAGCAGCCTCTCCTTCCCTTGGGGCGATGCTTTCTTTCTCCTGCAGGCCCTGGGTCTCCCAGGCCACCTCAGCCAGCCGGCTTATGTATCCCTCCAAAGAATGACACAAGCAAGTCCCTGCCCCAAGGAGCTTACAGAGGTATCTTTGATAGAGCTTATGGCATAGGTTGCCAATGCTTTTGGACCCATGGACACATTTGCAAACCATAGAAAATGTTGTGGATACCACACAAACCCACATACCCCAAACTGACCTACTGTCTGCAACAGAATGCTTCTTTTAAGGCTAATTTCAACAGGGGGACAAGACCTTGTGGGCACTAGGGAAGGCCTCTGTGGGCACATATGTGTCTGTAGGTACCATATTGGTGACACCTGGAGTAAGGTAACAGAAGGAGGGGAGGCAATAGATCTTTCGAGAATACCTGAGAATGGAACAAATTGGGGGGGAGGTGAAAATACCTCCTAAAAATTGGAGTGATCTTCAAGGGGCATGTGAATTTAATGAACGTTTTGGTCTTACCTGACCTTAAACATGAGGTGGCCAAGGGCTTCTCTTTCCTTCTCAAAACAAAAAAGGCTTTTCACTGCCTGAATCAGGTGCTTGGCCCCTGGGAACGTCAGTCAGTGACATTTCAGCTAAATTCATCCACCTCATGAAAGTAGCTGAATATTCATTTCACCCACACTTTTGCAGGGGACAAAGAGTCCAGCCAAAGGGTGTGAGTGTAACATTCGGCACTCCATTTCAAACCACACTAAGAATGTTATGTCTGTCTTCACCTCATAGACTAGTCTAAGGTATCTTCATGTTTCTCTATTGATATTTATCTATTTTTACTTATTTCAGAATATTTTAATCTCATCTTTGTATTAAAAAATACTCAAAAGCTGCTGACAAAAAAAATCACGGTAGAACCATGCACACAATATGCACATGGATGGCTTATGTACAGAAATGATTATGGCCTGCCTTGCCACTTATTTACGGCTCTCTGAGAGTGCTGTGGCTAAAGAGCTTTGGCATAATCAGCCTATGAGATAATCCCAGATTTACTGTTTTGGGGAACATTCTGGAAATACATCCTCTTCTGACTTGTGTGGGAGGAACATCAGTGAGGAGAGCGATGGCCTGGGGTGGTGGGGGAGGGGAGAGTTCAACTCCTCTGTCTGAGATGGTATTTAGTGGGAGATTCTGCTCTATATGTGTACAACCCTGCCCTATACTGAGACAGACCATTGGTCCAGCTAGTCCACTGTTTTCTACTCTGAGTGAAGCTGTGAACACTCTAGTTGCCAGAGCAAAGTGTTTCCACTGGCCACACCTGGAGGGAGAACGGGCTGATCAGGTGTGAAATCTCTCTGAAGCTGAATTAAAAACAACCAAACCCCTCAAGCTGCTCCCACCAGGTTTTACAGTAAGGAATGGGGTTTGACTAGCATTATGTGCCCCCATTTTCAAAAGAGAGATGCACTGGAACTGGTAGAACAGTGAGTGGGGGTGGGGCTGATAATTAACAGAATCCAAGGAGTCATGGAGCAGGGAATTCAACCCTTTTCTCCCCTCCTGAGGAAAGTCCCTCTTCCGGTATTCACTTTGGGAATAAATCCCCCATTGGCAACAATGGATTTCCCCTCAATGCAATACTAACTTCTGAAGAGTGATTTTCCTTGGGACTTCAGTGGGGAGAAAAGGGTTAAATTCTTCCCTCATGTTTCCTCAGATCCCTTAATGATCAGTCCCCACAGAAGATGCAACTTGTATTTAAAAAAATAAGACACAAAGGAATACAAATTCCTGCATGTAAGTACCCAACCCCCCCAAGCAAAAAACAAAATAAAACATTTTCCATTTAACAATATGCCTTGGCACATCATTCTTGTGGGAAAATATCAATCTGAGCAGAGGCAATAACCAGAACAATCAACACAGCTATTTGAAGCACCATGTGGCTTTTGAAAGGCCTTCTTTTCAGAAGTTAATGTAATCATAAGGAGTGTTTGCTGTCACAATGTATGGATAACATCATCAACATCTCCACTATTGTTAAGTTAGAAGAAAATTATTTTACAGCTCAAAGAAAACAGCAGGTTTTCTGGTGCAGGTGAGATGGATGACAATGCTACTTCTCCACAGTGAAACAAGAGAACTCATGGTCAAATCCTACATTCGGACAGTTGCAGACTACTTCTGCTGCATATATGTCTGGGCACTGAAACAGATGTGCATCTCATGGTTCTGTATATTGTTAAGTATTTGCTGACACTGAACCTTAATGCCAGATGAAGCCTAAAGGTAAATGTCTATATTGCGGAATATGAAATAAGCTTGTACCAAAGGGTCTAGAAGACTATAAGAGAAAAAAGTGATAGCAACCTCTCCAGCCACTGACTCATAAGGTCTGATTTTCACAAACATTTTTACATGTCAGATCACATTGAAATGCAACTTTTATCCATAATTTCCACTTGCCCAATATTTGTTCCAAATATATCTGCATATGAGTAACATCTACAATGGGATCATGTATAAATTATGCCTTATGTCAAGGAAGAAAAAAGTAGTCAAAAAGCAACAAAGGAATGATTTAGTGGTAGAAGACATTAAGGTGGGTTTCTAAAAAGCTAAAGTTCTCCAACATATGGTAATTTCAGCAAAAATATTCAACATGCAGAAAAAATACAGCATGGTGATTTTACAATAGCAAAAGTGAACATAAGAATCAAGAGGAAGAGAATTCTGCAGATAGCACAAAGTCTATTTGGTCATTTGTGCAAACGTTTTTGGCTTCATTTGGGAGGTCAATGACAAGATTGCACAAAGTTTCTGCTAAAGCAGAAGAACAACCAGAAATTAAACTGTTCTGTTTTTCCCAATACACATATCCTGAAACCCACTCTTTAGCCAGCAACTGTCTGGGCTCCTGCTGGGAGGAAGGGCGGGATATAAATCAAATAATAAACAAACAAACTGTCATTTGCTAAACTATTAACTTTTTGTATGGGTAATGCTGGCTTTGCCAGCAGCACTTAACTGCAGCAGCACTTCAATGTGCTTGACAAAACTAACTGATCCGTGCCTCAGTGGACATCGTTACACAAGCTATCAGACTATGGTAGAGAATGGAGCCTGCTCTCAAGCAGAGAACCAAGGCTGGTAAATCACATAGACCCCAAGCTGCAGGACTGAGCTGCAAGTCAACAGGATCATGTGACATGGGTCTAGCTGGACTGTTCCAAATCAGAATGCAAGCAGTGGGTTGCATGTTTCAATGTGCTCTGTGTGTAAAATAATATGAAATCTCCTTACTTTTAGAAAATTAAATGTCAGGGAGGCTACAGCAGACCTGCTTTGTTTGACATGATAGCTTCCCATACGGAAGGAGCCTGATGAGAGGAATCATTCAGATGTGTCCTGCATTGCTTGCAGACCAAAGCAATATTGTCCGGGAAGAGTTGCACCACATGCCTCTGCTGATTAATTTGGTTTTCAGTGCTAGCAGCATTGGTCACAATACAGATCTTTTGGGGATCCCATTTTTTCCATATGTTTAATGGATCATACCCAAGCTAAGTATCACGGAGAACCAGCATGATGGTTTTGGATACTCAACATTTAAATCTCTTGTAATTGAGTGAGGGTGGGCAAATCAGTCTTGTTTATCCTATGCTATCCCACTGGGAAGCCGTTGTGTTGTGGTGGTGTATGTGTAAAATGCCACTCTAAGTTTCTTGCAGGAAGGGTGAGATCCAAGAGCAATAAGCAAACATGGTATTGTCTTTTTAAAAGCACAATATGCTGATGCTGTTATCTTTTACAGGATTAAATCACTCTCGTCTTAATCGTAATGCTTCTGCGTTTCAAATTTGCATGATCCAAAGAAAGCAAAACAACAAAATCTGAAGCAAGTACAGTAAATCTCTCTCAGGAGCAGCTGGCAGAGACAATTTTGAAGGGACCCAGAACATGCCGACAGCTTGGGAAGTTACTTATTTTTATAATCAAAACCAGATGGTTTGACCTGAGATGTCAACATGTCTTTTAATAACCTGTTTATTTGGTAGCCAGCTGGCCTGGGGTCACTGGAAAATTTGGGATAAAGAAAACGCCTGTTGAGAATGAAGACTGCTGGCAAGGCTTGCCTTACCATTAGCTTATCCACCTTGGTGCAAGAACCTGGGCTGTTCCGGGACAGCCAGGAACAAAAGAAGGACAGAATGCTGTGAGAAGGAACGGCAATAGACAAGGAATCCTCAAGAGTGTAGGCTGAGATTCAAGGATCAGATGTTAGGCAAGGAAGCAGTGACCAGCAGAAGCCTGGTGGCACCACTGTCCACTAAATCTTGCAAGAAACAGAACAGAGAGGGCACTGAGCACCTAGGTCAGGGAAGGGGAACCTTTGGCCCTCCCGATGCTGTTTGGACTGCAACTTCCATTATCCCTGATCACTGGCTAAGAGAGATGGGAATTGGAGTCCAGTAAAGTCTGGAGGGCCAAAGGTTCTCCACTCCTGAGTTAAGTGACAAGCATTAGTAGGAATGAGGGGGGGGGAGTCCTCATTAGGACCAGACTAGGCAGCTGAGGAGGCTCATGGTGTCCAAGATCTGCATGGTGTGAGACACCCTTTTATTGTTTTTATTAGGCTGCCTAAGTGACTGATTACAGAAGACCACAGGAACCAAGAGGTGCCCTAAAGTGTTCAGAACTTCTGGGACATTGTGTATTTTAAGGTTTCAAAGAGCACCAACAGAACATCTATGGTTCTTTCAAACGCTACAGAACCTATTTACCTATTGTAAATGGCACCTAATTCAGATTCATGAGAGGCAATTACTCCAGGTCTACTTGAAAGTATTTTATATTATTGTAACCAGAGTTTCACATGAAAATGGATTCATGCTTTTTTCAGGCCTTGGTATACTTTGTGTAAAGGTATGCTGTACCCAACTGATCACTGTGCTTTGCAAAAGAGGGCCTCCTGCAGATACCGTCTTATCAGAGGTCATTCCGCACAATATCAGAATTGGGCCTTTAATGTGGTGGCACCTATCGTTTGGAACTCTGTCCCATTACGTATCAGACAGGTGCCATCTTTATTGTCGTTCCTCTTTCAACAAGTCTTCTATATGGAGATTGTTATCCCTGTCAGGATCTCTATTGGATTTGTTTTTATATATGCAGTTGTTTTATATGTGTTTTTACTGGATTGTGAAATCGCTTTGAGATACTCCATAAAGGAAATTAATTAATAAATAATAATAATAAAGTGTTCAGAATCGCTGTGGGGACTATTGCTAGTGAAAAGTGGGTAATAAATTGTATAAGTTTATTTATTTATTGTATGTCTGACTTGCCCTTCACCAGCTGGTCCCAGGGCAGGAATACAATGACAAAAGAACAAATTAATAATAATAAAATAATAAAATGTTATTTTTGTGTCGCCTATCTGGCCGAAGCCACTCTAGGCGACGTACACATTAAAATTCAATAAAACACACTATGATTACAAAACAAAATACAATGCAGTCAACAATGATGCAGGCATAAATTATGTAGGGCAATCAATAAACAGTTTCCACAAAAACAATAAACAATCACAGAAAAAATTAGCCCACCCCAGAGATCCCAAAGGCCTGTCCAAAGAGCCAAGTTTTTAAGGCTCAGCAGAATGTATTCAGGGAAGGGGCATGGCGAAGATCAAACAGGAGGGAGTTCCAGAGAGTGGGGGCCGCCACTGAAAATGCCCTCCCCCTAGTCCCCACCAACCTAGCTGTTTTCGTTGGTGGGACTGAGAGAAGGCCCTGTGTGGCTGATCTAGTTGGGCGGCTTAATTTGTGGTGCTGGAGGTGCTCCTTCAGGTAAACTGGACCGAAACTGTATAGGGATTTAAAGGTTAACACCAATACCTTGAATTGGGCCCGGAAAACAATTGGAAGCCAGTATAGTTGAAATAACACTGGCGTGATGTGATCGCGGCGGCAGCTGTTTGTAAGCAACTGAGCCGCCGCATTCTGCACCAATTGTAATTTCCGGACCGTTTTCAAGGGTAACCCCACGTAGAGCGCATTGCAGTAGTCTAATCGCGAGGTGACCAGGGCATGTACTATCAGTGGGAGCTGATGAATAGGGAGGTAGGGTTGCAGCCTCCATATGAGGTGTAGTTGATACCAAGCTGCCCGGCTCACTGCCGAAATCTACGCCTCCATGGACTGCTTGGAATCAAGAACAACCCCAAGGCTGCGGACCTGATCCTTCAGGGGTAAGCTCACCCCATTAAGCCTCAGGTCAACAACACCCAACCTTCCCCTGTCACCCACAAGCAGCACCTCGGTCTTATCAGGATTGAGCTTCAGCCTGTTCCTTCCCATCCACCCACTCACGGATTCCAGGCACTTGGACAAGGTCTCCACAGCCAACTCCGGTGAGGATTTAAAGGAGAAGTAGAGCTGCGTGTCATCAGCATATTGGTGACACCGCAGCCCAAACCTCCTGATGATAGCTCCCAGCGGTTTTATATAGATATTAAATAGCATGGGAGAGAGGATAGAGCCCTGTGGCACTCCACAAGTGAGGGGCCAAGGGTCTGAAACCTCATCTCCCAATGCTACCTGTTGGTGCCTGTCAGAGAGAAAGGAACGGAACCACTGTAAAACAGTGCCTCCTATTCCCAATCCTTCGAGGCGATCCAACAGGATACCGTGGTCGACGGTATCAAAAGCTGCTGAGAGATCTAGGAGGACTAGAAAGGTGAATTCTCCCCTGTCTAATGCCCTCCTCATATCATCCACCAGAGCGACCAAGGCTGTTTCAGTACTATGTCCAGTCCTGAAACCCGATTGGTATGGATCCAAGTAATCCGCTTCATCCAAGTGTGCTGACAACTGGCTAGCCACCACTCGCTCAATGATCTTGCCCAAAAATGGCAAATTCGAAATGGGGCGAAAGTTGTTCAAGACTTGGGGATCCAAGGAGGGTTTTTTCAAAATAGGTTTTATAACTGCCTCCTTGAGGGCCGGTGGCAGTACACCCTCTTTCAAGGATGCATTTACCACCGCCCTGATCCCTTCGCCCAATTTCTCCTTACAATTCATAAGGAACCATGATGGGCAAGGATCAGTCAGACAGGTGGTAGGCTTCACCGTTGAAAGTACCTTGTCCACATCCTCAGAAGGAAGAGGCCGAAACCAATCCCATTGAACCGGATTGCAACTGGTCAACTCAGGATCCTCCACTGCATCCACAGCGTACGGAATCGAGTTCTTCAGGTGTTCAATTTTATCAGCGAAGTGCCTTGCCAATTTGTCACAGGAAGCCTTTGAATGTTCCAAGGGTTCCTGAGCAACTGGACCGACCAGGCTTCGGACCACTTGGAACAGCTTCCTGGGACAGCACTCTGCAGATGCAATAGAGGCAGCAAAGAAATCCTTCTTTGTTGCCTTTATTGCCACCTGGTAGGCAGCTATTGCTGCTCTTACTTGTGTCCGAACATCTTCAGAGCGGGATTTCCGCCACCGGCGTTCTAGTCGTCTCACCTCCTGTCTCAGACTTCGCAACTGGGGTGTGTACCACGGTGCGGTCTGAGTTCTATTCAGGGGGAGAGGACGTTTCGGAGCCACCCGGTCTAATGCCCTGGTGATTTCCTCATTCCTCTCCCTCACCAGGGCTTCGACCGGGCGACCTTCAGCAGGTTCCAATTCCCCCAGCACAGTCAGGAATCCATCCGGATCCATCAGGCGCCTTGGGCGGACCATTCTAATAGGTCCTTTACCCCTGCAGAGGGTGTGTGGCAATGAGAGGTCAAAGTTCACCAGATAGTGATCTGACCATGACACGGGGGTAAAAGAAATAGCCCCCAACTTCAGAACACTCCCCGCCATTCCCAAGACAAATACAAGGTCGAGAGCATGACCGGCTACATGGGTGGGCTCAGTGTTACTAAGGTGCAGTTCCCAGGAAGCCATGGTTTCGAGGAAATCCTGAGAGGCTCCAATGAGAGTGGTCTCAGCATGCACGTTAAAGTCCCCCAACACTAACAGTTCTGGGGAAAGCAGTCGTACATCCGAGACCACCTCTAGCACCTTGGTCAGGGAGTCTGCCGTGCAGCGGGGCGGGCGGTACACAAGCAGGATCCCCAAACTGCCCTTTGAGCCCAACCTCCAGTACATGCAATCAACGAACTTGGTCTTAGGAAGCAGGGGCCTGGTGAAAATCAAAGACTCCCGATAGATGACTGCCACACCACCTCCCAGCCTTCCTACCCTCGGTTGCTGCGCGTAATGGAAACCTGGTGGACACATGGCCTCAAGGATGGGAGCTGAGGCCTCGTCCAGCCAGGTTTCCGTAATACACACCAGGTCTGCGCACTCATCCAGTATCATATCATGGATGATAGATGTTTTTTGTGTCACAGACCTGGCATTACAGAGCAGCAGTCGAAGGTTGGTAGGAATCCTGCGTCCTCCAGTTAACTTCTGGCTTTGGGCAGACCTGGAACAGGGGATGGGTATTACACATCTATCCCGTTCCTCTAATTTGACGTGGTCTGCCCCTAGCATCAATCCAGCGCCTGCCGCCCAGTCTTGGTATAACTTGGCCCCCATCCTTCTCTGCTCCATCCCCCTCCGGCCTACACATGCCCCTATCCCTGTTGCTTAATGGACAGGCCTAACCAAAACAATGATAAAAATAAAAACCCACCCCGGAGACTGCCAGCCACTCCTTTAAGACCGCAGACAAAGTTACTTAAAACCACATATATACAAAAACAGACATATAACTCACAACCATCACCTCACATACAGCAATTATATGAGTAAACAACCATACATACGAACATATAAACATACACACTCACTCATACATACATTCAATAACCAACCACCCATTCATCTCAACCAAATCAACACACCAACACAGTCCCGCACTCTGTGCGCATAGGAGCAAGCTCCAAGGTCTTTCTTAAACAATCAGATGACAATGGTGACAGAAGACATAGGGCACCAGCAGAATCTCAACCAGATCAACACACCAACGCAGTCCCGCACTCTGTGCGCGTAGGAGCAAGCTCCAAGGTCTCTCTTAAATGATAACCTTATATACACAATAATTAAAACACCATAAAACATACTTCAAATACACAGGATCAACTAGCAGCAGGTGACAAGCAGCTTCAAATTAAGTGGCTCATTACAGTTCTCATCGCCTCCCAAAAGCTTGGGGAAAGAGGTGCATCTTTACCGAGGAAAAGGCAGCAAAGTTGATGTGAGATGCACCTCTGAGGGGAGGTCATTCCAGAGACAGGGCGGGGCTGCAGAGAGGGCCCCTTTGTGTGCCATTACTTGCTAAGCTATATCTGAGAGGGAAAACCACAAGTACAGCCTCCTCTGTAGATCTTCATGCATAGGCAGGACAGTATTTGCAGAGCTTGGAAGATTACTTTAAAAAAGTAATAAATTACAGTTACAGTTACATGGCCCAAAAAAGTAGTAATTACCATTACAATTACAATTGCTCTGAAAGTAACCGATTACTTTACTTTTCCTCGAAAGTAATCACTACAATTACATTTCAGTTACTTAAAAAAAAACACCTACAAGGTGCTGGCCTTGGTTGCTGCACATCTAAGTAGCCTAAAACAACATTAAAAATAAACAAACACATACAGAGGTAGTAGAATAATTATTTGTATTCAAAAGATAGCAATGGTGGTCTCTCCGCTGGTAAGGGTGGTGTGGAGGGAGGCTGAGGCCACTACTCAGATCTTTGCACGTCAAACAAAGTGCAACCCCCCCACTCAGCTAGCCAGCATAATCTCTGTCTCTTAACCACCTCCCAGACCCTGTCCTGCCATCAACTAAGGGACACTCACTCAAGCAAACATTTTCCCCTGAGATGCAAATAAGTTAAAATACTGCAAATGCCAGAGAGGGTGCTGGAGGCCACTTTGTGTGCCATGTGCAAACACAGTATTCACACACACACACACACACACACACACACACACACACACACACACACACACACACACACACACACTGTCATCTTTCACCTCCACAGTTCTTTATCTCCATTCTGCTGCTGCCTCCTTCTCCTCCTTTATCCATGTCCTTGACCTCCGGATCCTTTTTCCCTCCACTCCATTCTTCACCACCACTATCTGTTTTTTTAAATAATTGTTTTCTCCACTCCACCCCGTCTCACTCTCCGCCTCCTCCCTCGTCACCTCCTGTCCATCCACAGAGCATGAGGAAAGAGCGACACTGCACAGAAGCCCCGTTTGAGGCACATGATTTTCATCCACAAATCAGAGGAGCAGAAGACTTCCCCTGCTCCCCCCCAAGTAATGCCCAAAAGTAATTCTGGAAACGTTACAATTACTCTACAAAAGTAGTAAACTTACTCCTAGTTCTATTATAATCAAAATGTAAAGGGATTACCCACTCGTTACTCAAAAAAGTAATGAATTACAAGTAATTCGTTACTTGTAACTAGTTACTTCCAAGCTCTGAGTATTTGCTATTTAGCAGTGTCTGTGTTCATTTTGATGTTACACAAATTCTATTTGTACGTTCATATTCTCCCTTCAAAAAGCCACCTACAGCCGAATTAGACATAAGGATTTAGAACAGAATGGAAAAGCAGCAATAAGCTGATGCATCTCTGTTCTACAACAACAACTCCCACCTTTTTTTTGGCCTGTAGATCAGAGACATGAAGTTACCTACACTCTCCTGTATTTGAAAATAGTGATCAGTTCACGCCTTCTTATTGCCATACAAAAGATCACTGCCAAAAGCCTTCTCCTCACACACCTATTGCACATTGCTGAAGTCTCTACTTTGTATTTCATTATTCTACAATAATCTCTCCTATACTGATTTTAAAAGTAAGAAAAGAGTTTGTTCTTTGGATAAAGATATACTAGAAAAACCACACTTGTCCTGTACAACACACAACAGATCAAATCCATCCCTGTATCTTCCTCCGTGGCGTAGAGTGGTAAGCGGTGGTAACGCAGCCGAAGCTCTGCTCACGGCCGGAGTTCGATTCCAACGAAAGGAGGAAGTCGAATCTCCGGTAAAAGGGGTCGAGGTCCACTTCCATCCATCCGTGGTTGGTAAAATGAGTACCCGGCATATGCTGGGAGGTCAAGAAAGGCCAGGGACGGAACTGGCAATCCCACCCCATATATAAGGTCTGCCTAGTAAACGTCACAAGATGTCACCCTAAGAGTCGGAAACGACTCGCACTACAAGTGTGGGGACACCTTTACCTTTATCTTCAAAGTGTAACATGACAGGCTGTCTTTAATTTATAAATATTTATTGTGTAATTAGTGAATTATTGTCCAAGTATATACAAGCCCCCTGCATTTTTCTTTTTTCCATTTTGTCATATCTTATTTTATTTATTAAAATAACAATATTTCAATAAAATAAATCAAATAACAGGCTGTGCACAACATGGGGCCTTAAGTGTTCATGCGTGTATGTTTACATGCATGCACAATAGAAAAAATACACCTAAAATTAATTTCTGTTTATATAAAGACTGCTTAGTTTCTCTTTATTCCTATTACCTACCTTCTAAAGAAACCTGTGTGTTTGACTTAAGAACTATGCCATAGAGATGGGGGATCAGCCAGTATGTGTTTTCTCCTTCCTAGGAATCTTGAGTGCAACCTAAAATTTGCAGAGTACTTGAATGTCTGTTATCCCTGCCCCCCTTCCAGTCTTAAAGACTCTTACCACATGCAAACAAGGATGATGTGAATAACTGACTTTTTCACCCACCCATCCCCTGGTGTTCCCATCTAGCCTGATGAAAAGTACTGGGGAACTTAAAAGCTTGCACAGTATTTTGTGACATTTTGGTTGGCCTACTAAAGGTATTGTGCTGTTATTTGTTTATAGAATTTCTTTCACTATAATGTCCCAGGGCAGGTTAAAACAACACAATCATACAATTAAAACAAAATAAGTAAAACAGTTTCTACACAACTACAAAGACAAGTAAAACAATTCAAAACATTCACTCACTCACTCACTCACTCATTCATTCATTTCTTTATATCCTGCCCTTCCTCCCAGTAGGAGCTCAGGGCGGCAAACAAAAGCACTAAAAGCACTCTAAAACATCATAAAAACAGACTTTAAAGTATATTAAAACAAAACATCCTTAAAAGCATATTAAAACATCTTTAAAAACATATTTTTTAAAAAAAATCTTCAAAAACATCTTTAAAAAAGCTTTAAAAACGTATTAAAGAGCAATTCCAACACAGATGCAGAGTGAGATAAGATCTCTACTTAAAAGGCTTGTTGAAAGAGGAAGGTCTTCAGTAGGCACCAAAAAGATAACAGAGATGGCACCTGTCTAATATTTAAGGGGAAGGAATTCCAAACGGTAGGTGTCACTACATACACTAAAGGTCCGCTTCCTATGTTGTGCAGAATGGACCTCCTGATAAGATGATATCTGAAGGAGGCCCTCACCTGCATAGCGCAGTGATCAACTAGATATATAAGGGGTAAGACGGTTTTTCAGGTATCCTGATCCCAAGCTGTATAGGGCTTTGTACACCAGAACCAGCACTTTCAACTTAGCCCAGTAGCTAATAAGTAGCCAGTGCAATTCATTCAGCAGCAGGGTGGCATGTTGGCAATACCCTACCCCAGTGAGCAGTCTTGCTGCCACATTTTGCACCAGCTGCAGCTTCCGGACCAACCTCAAGGGCAGCCCCACATAGAGAGCATTACAGTAATCCAGTCTGGAAACAAACTGGCAATCAGTGCAGTTGTTTTCAAATGGAGGTTCTATGAGCTCTAAATGAAACCCCAGCCAGTAATCAGGCTGTGGCATTTAGGACCAGCTGAAATTTCTGAGGCATCTTCAAGGGCAGCCCCACTGTGTCCTGAGCCCTGCAGAGAACTCCTGGTAAGACTAGTTTGAAGAGGAGGTGGCCTGGGATCCTGGGGAGGATGTGGGCATAGGAAATGAGGATACTGGGGCAAGGCAGAGTGATCTGCCCATTAACAGCCCTTCTCCCAAGGTATTGGCTAGTGCAGACAAGGGGGCTGTGCCATTTGTTCCCCTGAGTATGCCACCCACCACAGCGAACCTGTTGCCAGGCCTGCCTGTTTCAGAGTTGTCCACACCTCCATTGCCATGGATACACCATTGATGGTGCAAGCATGAACAGATGAAGCCCATTAGCCAGCCTACCCATAGGATTCAGGCCTGGTTATGGGACTGAATCAGCCTTGGTCACCCTGATGGATGACCTCATTCAGGAGGACAGGGGGAGTGTGACCCTGTTATTCTTACTTGATCTCTCAGCGGCTTTTGATACCATTGACCATGGTATCTTTCTGGGCTGACTTGATGAGACTTATGTTCTTTCTAACCCCAGATGGGAATGCTTTCTGGAGATCTAAGGCAAATACTTACAAGGCATAGCAGAGAAAGCATCCAGCTTACCTGTCTCTCCCCAGAGACCAAAGTAGCTTGTTTTTTTCCCTGTCAAACCCCACTAATACACACAAGTAGCATGAACCGACTAGGCACGTGAGAGGTTGGAATAACCCTCAGAGTTTTGGCAGAAATGCACCCAAGACCCCAACAGCCAAATTTTATGAAGTTTATTAAGATTTTTTTTAAAAAGGAAGAGGCCAAATGGAAGTGGCAGAATGTTGCTTCAAGAAAATAACAAAAGTTCAAGTCTCTCTAAAAGCTACTTACAAGCAGGCTTCTAGAGCAGATTATAAAGCAGTCAATCTGTAAGCACCTTGAAAACAATGCAGTGATTACTAGGAGCCAACAGGGATTTATGAAGAACAAATCCTGCCAAACTAATCTCATCTCATTTTTTGATCAGGTAACCTCCTTTGTAGACTGTGGGAATGCTGTGGACATAATATACCTTGACTTCAGCAAAGCTTTTGACAAAGTGCCCCATGATCTTCTGATTAGCAAGCTAGCTAAATGTGGGCTGGATGGAACAACTATCAGGTGGATCCACAGTTGGCTCCAGAATCGTACTCAAAGAGTGCTTATCAATGGTTCCTTCTCAAACTGGGCAGAAGTGACAAGTGGGGTACCACAGGGCTTGGTCCTGGGCCCAGTGCTCTTCAACATTTTTATTAACGACTTGGATGAGGAGGTACAGAGCATGCTTATCAAATTTGCAGATGATACAAAATTGGGGGGCACAGCTAATACCTTGGAAGACAGAAACAAAATTCAAAGGGACCTTGATAGGCTGGAGCATTGGGCTGAAAACAACAGGATGAAATTCAACAGGGATAAATGCAAAGTTCTACACTTAGGAAAAAGAAACCAAATGCACAGTTATAAGATGGGGGATACTTTTAAAGAGTTTCTGACCCAGTGGGCCTTGACTGACAGGTGGCCGGGTCCAGCTAGTCACAAGTCAGTCATGTCTACCAGGGAGACAGTTTGACACCTTTTGGAAGTTGGGAGATGTTAACTACCCCCATATTTTTCCCATCTCCCTGCCACACACAACCTATTCTGTACTTTGTGTTTTCAAGGGGAGATGTGGAGAACAAGAGATTCTGCGCTCTTGCTACAGCCAGGATTATATTTGTTAAAAATGAAATGTAGAAGAGATAGCACTACAGCCTCGTAATGGATCTTGCAGGACTTCAAATCCCAAAGTGGAGCCATATTCCAATCTGCACCTAGATCTAGTTGGTGTGGATCAGGTCACTCCTCTTTGGAACCCTAGTTTTGTATGCTGTTGAATTGTGGGTTGTGGAGTTATTTTCAGGTAAGCATGCACAGGATTGCAGCTTTAACTGCTTTTTGTTTGGCCACTTTGAATATCACTTTGCTGTAGAAAGGTGGCATGGAAACATGTATATATAAAAAATTATGTACGCGTGCGCGCACACACACACACGGTAGGGCTTGCTGATTTCCACTGAGGGAAAAAGGAAATGAAGTGCTCTTCTCATGTGTGAATGCATAGAAAAAGGCTGTAAGATATTGGGGTCTCAACCCCCTTTTCTCAGGGAAATGAGGGCCTCAATTTAGAAGTAGTTTCCAGGTCATACAAAGTGTTAATCTGAACAGCAGATTCCAGGAATGCTAAATCTAAAACATTACTCCCTCGCTACCTCTGATGGTACGCAATGTATCCGAAAGAGCTGGAGCTTGCTTTTTGTTAAAACAGACATCAAAGCAAATTTGACAGGGCAAAAATCCTTTGAAATTTTACACATATGCAAGCAGTGGGTGGATGTGGGAGGATAGCAAGACTTTACCTACTTTTGGGAGTAAGTCTCATGATGCTGAGCTACAATATGGCAAAGCTGAATATGGCAGGAGGACAGAAGAAACTGCCTAGGGTGGGTTGCTCTGAAGTGTGCAGATGTAGCTCCTACATTCTTTGTTGCTGTGTCTGTACAATCACATGAGTAGCCCATTCAAGACTATGTATATTTTGTACTTCTCTCTCTCCTGCCCCCCCGACTTTTAGGTGCATCCAGGAAGGCATTTAATATTGGAAGCATGTCATTCAGATAAGGCAAATGAGTTGTTGGAAACAGATTTTTAAAAAAAATTATGTGATTTTCCATGGAAAGAGTAAATCCAGATTAAATGAGGCTGGGTATGCAGGATGGTATTTTGATACTGACACTGGCATGTAGACATTGCAACACACACACACAAGGGATAGAATCCTCTCCTTTTTTGCATTTTGTTTTTAAATGTGGCTCCCTAGAGGTTGTTGATCTGATTCCTTTTTCCTCCAATATATTTTCATTTTTCCAATCTCCTCTGATTTTTTTTTGCTTTAAAGAGAATTATAAATATTATAATCACTATTTATTCATGAATCTCCATTGGTATCGATCTTTATTCTAAACTGTGTAATGTTTGCCTGTTTACATTCCTTTTCAAATGCACTGCAGAGCAGATTAAGGCAGATAATCAAGTCAGTGTCTTCCCCCCTGCTGCTTACAATCAACATCTTATTTCCCTGTGGCTTTCTGTCTGTCAGTTACAATCAACACCTCATTCCCCCCTGCTGCTTTCTGTCTGTCAGTTACAATCAATACTTCACTGACATCAGTGAAAGGGAATACACATTTGAAGAGCTCACATAGAAAGTAGATTGTTAAAAGTATCAGTCACATTATAAATGTATTATTATTATTATTATTATTATTATATCCTGCCCTTTCTCCCAGTAGGAGCCCATGTAGACAATACTGGGTTGGATGGATCAGTGGTCTGGCTCTGCATAAGGCAGCTTCCTATGTTCCAATCATGGGGTTGTATCTTCTTGCACAACAAACTTCTGTTTGTGCAACACAACCTCTCCTTCCTCTTCTCTCCCCTGCAGCTTCCCATGCACCCCCATAATCTGCTCCAGAGGGTTGGGGGACCCTCCTGATCAGATTCTGGGGACACACAGGGGAAGGAGAGGAACCCCTAGAAATCTTTTGGCCATGGAGAATCTCTGAATCTACATCAGTCAAGTGCTGGAACTGCTGCTTCCTTAAGTTAGTCCATGCTGGCATGGAGTTTGGCAATGGTCAAAGTGATAGCACTGGAACCAAGAGTACCAATGGGTGCATCCACCAGAGCACACACACCCTGGGGGGGTGGGATATTCTTCTGCACATGTTCCACTTAAATGAATGAAATATTTGTGAAAGCACGGCAGCTGTGCTGTGTAGCTTTCATTCATTTTGGTGAGGCTTGCGCAGGAAAATGTCTCAGTGAATTGAGAAGTTTATGGATCAAGAATGAGAGCATGGCCATGCAAACCATTTTGCCCAGACCAATATTGCAATTGTACCCGTAAGCAGCGTGTCTGGAGGGACTCAGTGGCAAGTAAGTTCAGGCTGAAGTACATTACCACAGAGATCAGGTGAGTTACATGAGGGCTTTCATTCTCTAAAATAAGCATGATGCAGGTGTGCTCCCACACCCACTGGGAATACAATACAGAGGTTTAATTGTCTGATTGATGTTCTTAATAGTGACTGACACAGGGTGGATTCCAATCAGGAGCCATACGATAGCTGCTTAACAGCTTGCTCCATGACGCTTGTTACCATATGGCCTACCTGTTGTTTTCAGTCACATACCCAGCTGTTAACCCTTATATCTGTGGTGGGGAACCTCCAGCTAATGGGCCTAATTAGGCTATTTCAGCCAAGCTATGTCCACCTGTCCTACACCTGACATAATATGTGATGTCAGGTGTGCAGCAGGTGAAGATGCAGCAGAGCTGAAAGGGGGTTTGCGGGTACCACCAATCTGTTGATTGTTGGCTCTCACAAAGTGCTGCGCCATTGCCCAATGCCCGCATGGACAAAAATGGGCAATCTGATGTCATTGTGATGTCATGTGACTAACAGGTCAGCAGTCTTGCCCACCTGTCAAACTTGGCTCACAGGGGGTGGGAGAAGACAAGGATCTGGCCTGCTGGCTGGATTCAGTTCCCCACCCCTGCCTTACATTATTGCCCTGCAAAACTGCTTTGAAATGTAGGGAACCAGAGAAGTAATAGTGCTGAACTGAACTGCGATGGCTGCCTTCAGACAATTCCCTCCCCATGCATTCTTGAGAGGCACACCTAAGCTCTTCAACAGCTACCATGTGACTTCTGTCATATAAATTGGTCCAAAGAATGTTTAGTAAACTGGATGGTCAAAAATGGATATAATCTAATTTCATGAGGCAACTCATACCCTGGATGATTGAAAAAACAATTGCTTCAATGTTTTATTGTTTTCATCAGTTCCAGCTCATAGGGATCAGAAATGTTTTCACCAGCAGCATGTCTTGGTATAAATGTTTCATTTCTGTCTGTTATTCACATAAATTTGTTCCATTGTAAGATGCAACACAAACCAGCTGGTTCGGCTCATTCTAATCTCTGATTTCTCATGCCACACTTCATCCTGCTATGCCAACCTGCTTCAGAGATATTTATAGTAATTTAACAGCATGCTGTTCCAGGCTTATGGGATATTCAGCTGCCATATTCCTGGAGCATTTATTGCATTCAGTTAACGGCTACCCAAATAATTGGATTCAAGCTACTGGTTAGACTCAGTAATGCACCTAGAATTTTAAAAGACCCTGTTGCCCACAATGAACCAAAGACTCAGTCATTTTTCCCACTCTGTAAGCTTCTAATGAATCAACAGTCACCTCCAGTTCCTATGCAGTCTGGAGCACAGTGCAGAATCAAAGAAGGTTAGACGATTTAGATGCAGCGCAGATCAAGAATGGAGACATTTGGGGGAATTATAATTGTCATGACAACCGAAACATGTTTCTGTATCTAATTTTGTGCCTTGGAAAGCGACCAGTGGTAAAACACTTCTAAACCCTTCATGACTGCAGCTCTTCCAAATACTGGGGAAAAGAGAGGAAAAGAAAAACTGAAATTTACAGCCAAGCAGTACAAGAGGGTTACAGTATTAGCAGTAGCACTGTTAAGTACCAACCATTTCACTAATCCCTATTTAAATACACAACAGTCACATTAAAGCCTGCTGAATGGGCTCATCTGATCAGAAGCACTTCCAAGTACGTTCTCCTCCAGAGAAAGGATACCTTTGTCACAGGACAACAACTTTCTTGCAGAAATCTGAGTCACAACTGACTAGCGTTGAAGGATGACTGCTAACCCAAGTCATGCCTTGCTTTGATGGCCAGCACAGAAACGAATGGAATGGAATTGCACCCGCTGATACTGTTTCCCGACTTTCATCCACTGACTGCACACAGAGTCCTATATGTGTACACCCCAATAGGCACAGACTCTGAAAGTTTGATCTGTATTTTCTATTATTTCGGGGCACAGGTTCAAGATGCAGATCCCTGTGGCCATAATCCAGTCAATGGAGGGAGTTGGGGGTTGGGCCTACAGATGTAATCCCATTCCTTTCTCATGCCTGCCCTGTGGGCACCTTGCCAGGTGGCAGACACGTTACAAGCCACCATTTTAAATTCCCCACAGTGCCCCAGAATGACACTACAGAGCACTGTGGGACATTAAAAATGATGGCTGTATGGCACCCAGCAGAGGAGCACTGCCCCCCGATGGTGAATTAGGCATCTCTTGAAGACCTTTTTATGCAACTGTTTACCTCTTTTAATTAGCCAGTCATTTTAACAATTATTTTCTGACTGTTTTTAAGGTCTTTTATGTTTTATTGTCTACATTATTGTACACAGCCATGTATGAATTGTATACAAATATTTTTACAAATAAATATAAATGGGGCACTGCCCACTAACCACAATCTTGATTCTTCCTCCTTACTTACAACCAGGGTGGCCCTGGCTGTCTACTTTTTCCTAAGCCTGTTTTGTCCTTGCAGAGTTCAGCAGGGGTTGGGGAGAGGATGGGGAGAAAAGTAGAGTTAGTCAGCTCTGCCTGCCATTTGCACTGGTTCCTCCTATTGTTGGCCCCCTTGTCTTCCGCCCTCAGAGTCCCAAAGGGCACCAGTCACCACTACTACTGCCACCAGATGTCAGAAGCTGCTGGGGCTCAAACTGGGAGCTTTAGGTGTAGGTGGCTGTCCCATGTATGAGCCACTGAACTGCATACTGCAGCATCTGCCTAGAGGCCCTATACCATTTAGCATTCTTAAACCTTGGCCTGCCCCTGCCCATCCAGGCTGGCCACTGGGTCTTTCCCGACAGGAAGGACTATAACAGGACTTCCTGTTTCAAGTTAAACCTTCCCAAAGCAACAAAATCTTCCTGAGCTCTGGCATGTTCTGGACATAAGTCGTGGGTGTGCTCTCGGTGCAATGAGCTCCTGGCTCTCCGGGAACGACTTCATTTCCTTGAGTCCAAGGTGGCGGACCTGGAAAAGCTGAGAGAGGCAGAGAGGTGTGTGGAGCAGGCCTTCAGGGATGTTATAGCTGTGTCCCACTCCAACGATGATAGCTCTTCTGCTATCATGGAGAACAACGGTCTCAGGGAAGGAGAGCATCCAGCTGAGGAAGAGGGAAACAATCCCTTAGAAGGGACCCATTCCTTGGGGGATGAGCAGCTATCCTCTCGTGCCGAGGATATATCTCCAGGGGGTGGATCCTTGTAGTGGGTGATTCGATCATTAGGAACATAGACAGTGGGGTGTGTGATGGGTGTGTAGACCTGCCTGGTCCGAAGGTTGCGGATATCGCCCATCGTTTAGATAGTTTGGTAGACAGTGCTGGGGAGGAGTCAGTGGTCGTGGTGCATGTTGGCACCAACGACATGGGGAAATGTAGCCGTGAGGTCCTGGAAGCAAAATTTAGGTTGCTAGGTAGGATGCTGAAAGCCAGGACCTCCAAGGTGGCTTTCTCTGAAATGCTATCGGTTCCACGCGCAGGACCAGCCAGACAGGCACAGCTTAGCAGTCTCAATGCGTGGATGAGACAATGGTGTAGGGTGGAAGGGTTTGGATTTGTTAGGCACTGGGGAACATTTTGGGACACGCCGGGCCTGTACAAAAGGGACGGGCTCCACTTGAACCAGAATGGAACCAGACTGCTGGCACTTAAAATTAAAAAGGTGGCAGAGCAGCTTTTAAACTGACTGAGGGGGGAAACCCGACAGGAGCTGAGGAAGGTCCGGTTCGGAATAAACCTCCCCCCTGGGATAAAGACCAAAGAAATGATGAAATTGTAAAAGGGGTAGGCCTAGAAGTAGGCATTGTGAGAGCAGGGGCACAGGATATAAATTCAGAAGGGCAAAATTACCACAGGCCAAACCACAAGTGCCAAAGACACTTGAAGAGAGACACTGCTTACAAGTGCCTGTACGCCAATGCTAGGAGCCTCCGAACCAAGATGGGAGAACTGGAGTGCTTGGTCTTAGAGGACAGCATTGATATAGTAGGCACAACGGAGACCTGGTGGAATGGAGGAAACCAGTGGGATACGGTTATCCCTGGATATAAACTTATCGGAAGGACAGGGAAGGACGTATTGGTGGCGGAGTCGCTCTATACGTGAAAGAAGGCATTGAATCCAGCAAGCTCGAAACCCCAAAAGAGGCGGACTCCTCCACAGAATCGTTGTGGGTGGTGATACCATGCCCCAGGAGGGATTTAATTCTGGGAACGATCTATCGTCCCCCTGATCAAAATGCTCAGGGAGACCTTGAGATGAGATATGAAATTGAGGAAGCATCCAAACTAGGAAATGCGGTAGTAATGGGTGACTTCAACTACCCGGACATAGACTGCCCGCATATGTGTTCCAGTCATGACAAAGAAGCAAAATTTCTAGATATTCTAAATGACTATTCCCTAGACCAGTTGGTCATGGAACCGACCAGAGGGACGGCAACCCTGGACTTAATCCTCAGTGGGGACCGGGACCTGGTGCGAGATGTAAGTGTTGTTGAACTGATTGGGAGCAGTGACCATAGTGCTATTAAATTAAACATACATGTAACTGGCCAATTGCCAAGAAAATCCAACACGGTCACATTTGACTTCAAGAGAGGAAACTTCACAAAAATGAGGGGATTGGTAAAAAGAAAGCTGAAAAACAAAGTCCAGAGGGTCACATCACTCGAAAATGCTTGGAAGTTGTTTAAAAACACTATATTAGAAGCTCAACTGGAGTGCATACCGCAGATCAGAAAAGGTACCACCAGGGCCAAGAAGATGCCAGCATGGTTAACGAGCAAAGTCAAGGAAGCTCTTAGAGGCAAAAAGTCTTCCTTCAGAAAATGGAAGTCTTGTCCGAATGAAGAAAATAAAAAAGGACACAAACTCTGGCAAAAGAAATGCAAGAAGCAATAAGGGATGCTAAAAAAGAATTTGAGGAGCACATTGCTAAGAGCATAAAAACCAACAACAAAAAATTCTATAAATACATTCAAAGCAGGAGACCATCTAGAGAGGCGATTGGACCCTTGGATGATAAGGGAGTCAAAGGTGTACTAAAGAACGATAAGGAGATTGCAGAGAAGCTAAATGAATTATTTGCATCTGTCTTCACAGTGGAAGATATAGGGCAGATCCCTGAACCTGAACTAACATTTGCAGGAAGGGATTCTGAGGAACTGAGACAAATAGTGGTAACGACAGAGGAAGTTCTAGGCTTAATGGACAATATAAAAACTGACAAATCACCAGGCCCGGATGGCATCCACCCGAGAGTTCTCAAAGAACTCAAAGGTGAAATTGCTGATCTGCTAACTAAAATATGTAACTTGTCCCTCGGGTCCTACTCTGTGCCTGAGGACTGGAAAGTGGCAAATGTAACGCCAATCTTCAAAAAGGGATCCAGAGGGGATCCCGGAAATTACAGGCCAGTTAGCTTAACTTCTGTCCCTGGGAAACTGGTAGAAAGTATTATTAAAGCTAGATTAACTAAGCACATAGAAGAACAAGCCTTGTTGAAGCAGAGCCAGCATGGCTTCTGCAAGGGAAAGTCCTGTCTCAGTAACCTATTAGAATTCTTTGAGAGTGTCAACAAGCATATAGATAGAGGTGATCCCGTGGACATAGTGTACTTAGACTTTCAAAAAGCGTTTGACAAGGTACCTCACCAAAGACTTCTGAGGAAGTTTAGCAGTCATGGAATAAGAGGAGAGGTCCTCTTGTGGATAAGGGATTGGTTAAGAAGCAGAAAGCAGAGAGTAGGAATAAACGGACAGTTCTCCCAATGGAGGGCTGTAGAAAGTGGAGTCCCTCAAGGATCGGTATTGGGACCTGTACTTTTCAACTTGTTCATTAATGACCTAGAATTAGGAGTGAGCAGTGAAGTTTGCTGACGACACTAAATTGTTCAGGGTTGTTAAAACAAAAAGGGATTGCAAAGAGCTCCAAAAAGACCTCTCCAAACTGAGTGAATGGGCGGAAAAATGGCAAATGCAATTCAATATAAACAAGTGTAAAATTATGCATATTGGAGCAAAAAATCTTAATTTCACATATACGCTCATGGGGTCTGAACTGGCGGTGACCGACCAGGAGAGAGACCTTGGGGTTGTAGTGGACAGCACGATGAAAATGTCGACCCAGTGTGCGGCAGCTGTGAAAAAGGCAAATTCCATGCTAGCGATAATTAGGAAAGGTATTGAAAATAAAACAGCCGATATCATAATGCCGTTGTATAAATCTATGGTGCGGCCGCATTTGGAATACTGTGTACAGTTCTGGTCACCTCATCTCAAAAAGGATATTCTAGAGTTGGAAAAGGTTCAGAAGAGGGCAACCAGAATGATCAAGGGGATGGAGCGACTCCCTTACGAGGAAAGGTTGCAGCATTTGGGGCTTTTTAGTTTAGAGAAAAGGCGTGTCAGAGGAGACATGATAGAAGTGTATAAAATTATGCATGGCATTGAGAAAGTGGATAGAGAAAAGTTCTTCTCCCTCTCTCATAATACTAGAACTCGTGGACATTCAAAGAAGCTGAATGTTGGAAGATTCAGGACAGACAAAAG
Source organism: Rhineura floridana (assembly GCF_030035675.1). Classification (NCBI taxonomy): domain Eukaryota; kingdom Metazoa; phylum Chordata; class Lepidosauria; order Squamata; family Rhineuridae; genus Rhineura; species Rhineura floridana. The sequence goes on along the minus strand of NC_084482.1, from coordinate 36,053,216 downwards.
GAAGTACTTCTTTACTCAGCGCATAGTTAAACTATGGAATTTGCTCCCACAAGATGCAGTAATGGCCACCAGCTTGGATGGCTTTAAAAGAAGATTAGACCAATTCATGGAGGACAGGGCTATCAATGGCTACTAGCCATGATGGCTGTGCTCTGCCACCCTAGTCAGAGGCAGCATGCTTCTGAAAACCAGTTGCCGGAAGCCTCAGGAGGGGAGAGTGTTCTTGCACTCGAGTCCTGCTTGCGGGCTTCCCCCAGGCACCTGGTTGGCCACTGTGAGAACAGGATGCTGGACTAGACGGGACACTGGCCTGATCCAGCAGGCTCTTCTTATGTTCTTATGTTCCTGTATCCTTTTGTTCTGACTTCATTTACTTCTCAGTTCTGAATTGTACTTCATTCCTGATTCACCCTTTGGTCCTACCAACTGGCTTTGTCTCATAGCTCTTGGCTCACCTCAGACTTCTGCCCACAGCATAACCCTAACCTCAGGTAAATCAGGGGGGAGGGGAGGCCTAGGCACGGGACCCTGGATGCCACTATACTGAGAATTTCCTCAAGTCTGGAATTGACTGTGCAATGCCTTAACACGTGCAATTACACTAAGGACAATGAAAGATTTCACTAACTTAATGTGGCCACTCAGTGTCAGTTTCATGGAATACTTAATTATGGCCTGGAATGCCTTCAAGTCGATCCTGACTTATGGTGACCCTATGAATAGGGTTTTCATGGTAAGCAGAATTCAGAGGGGGGTTACCATTGCCTCCCTCTGAGGCTAGTCCTCCCCAGCTGGCTAGGGCCTGCTCAGCTTGCCACAGCTTCACAAGCCAGCCCCTTCCTTGTCCGCAACTTCCAGCTGGGGGGCAACTGGGCTCCTTGGGACTATGCAGCTTGCCCACGGCTCCACAGGTGGCAGGGCACGTAACCCCTGAGTGTCAGGATGCAGGATTGGGGCCCTAGCACTTCAGAGGATGAGGAGGAGCAGATCACTTTCCCAGAGCTGTGTGCATTAGAGGAAGAGGAGGGGGGAGAAGTCCCAGAGACAGGACTGTTTAGCAGTGAAGACCTTGAAGCTCCAGGCACAGACGATTCCCAGGAACTTCCCACGCTCACCCCCCTTACCAGACCAGAACAGTTAGAGGCGAAAGGAGGGGGAATGCAACTCCCTCCTCAGCCAGAGAAAAGCCCGCTCGACAGTTTAAGCCAAGCCCCCCCCCGCTCTCACCCATCCTCGAGTCTGAACTCTCAGAAGAGGAGGGGGCAGAGCTTCCCCCTTCACCCCAGACTAGGAGACAGCAGAAACACGCAAGGGGGAGAGAGAGAAGGGGCATGGATGAAAGTATGTTGAGTGAGAGAGTTCGCGCCAAAAAGCCCCCTCCTTAAGGGACCGGATGAATGTGAATTCCTTGTTCTGTCAACTCTCTTGCATGTCGCAGGACACGTGTATTGTGTTGCTTCATGAGGAGACGTAGTCTCTGTCTGCATATCACTTTAATAAAAACTGAATTGCTTTCATCAACTGGTCTGATTCCTGAGTCCAGCCCTGGACACGACACTGAGCCACTCACTGTGTGTGGGGGGAATCTTTAGCTGGCCCTTGACACCAGGAAACATGAGCAGGGATTTGAACTCACAGACTCTGGACTCCGAGCCAGGCTCTCCTCCCCACTGTGCTATACCTATAGGCCTGCACAAACTGTGTGAACCACCAAACTGAAAACAAACAAACAGCTACAACAACACACCTCACCAGCCAAGTGTGGCTGGCCATCCTGGGCTGAACAGCTGAGTGAAGCTGCTCATAGTTTGCCTGGAACTGCAAAAACAGGAGAGTTGTCAAGCACTTGAAAAGCCACAATCCATGCCTGGTGGCTGACACATTATTGTGCAGACCTAGAGGCAGTATCCAACTAACTTGTTCCATCAACGCAAAAGTTTCCCCTGGCACAACAGAACTTTCCCCACATCTCCTTCCCTCCTGTGTGCCCCCTAAATCTGTTCTGGGTTTTCCCCAAATCCTTTGGAGCAGATTTGGGGGGGAGGCATGAAGCACATGCAGGGGGGGAGTTGTGTTGTGCAAGCGGATATCCTGGTGGTGATGGAACAAGTCAGTTGGATACCACCCTATGTGCCTAGACACAGCACCCCTATAAGAAAGAATCCAGAATTATTCACTGATATTAATCTAACATATTTCTGTAACTGCCCTTTCAAGGTTTAATGTGGTATGCAAGAAAAGATAAACAAAACACACCCGATAGGAAATCAACACAGCAAAAACAACACACTGCCTAAACAGCAGTAGCAGAACCTGTGTTGCCCTCCAGATATTGTTGGACTCCAGTTCTCATCAGCCTCAGCCAGGGTGGGTAACAGCCAGGGAAGATGGGAGATGTAGTCCAACAACATCGGGAGGCCACTGGTTCTCCACCCCTGGTCTTAAAAAGACCTGCCAGACTAAAAGCCAAGTGATAGTGACATACCTTATGGCCCCTCCTAAAAGCAAGTGTGAACCACGAACCTCTAGTCAACACACTGTCTCGGGATAACTGCTGTAAAGGACCTGTGTCTAGTTCTGTCTTCTCATCTCCCGGAGAAATGGAACACAAAGTTGGGTCCAAACAGATGAATATAGGGCCAAGCCAGCCAAGATGCTATTCATGCAATTAGCAGTTGTGTGAACGGCTTATAAAAAGTAAAATAAGAGGTGAGGAATCCAGACTAGGATTCTGGCAGAAGTGTGTGTGTGTATGGTAACCCTGTGCCTTCCCCTGTGGGATCAGTGCTGGCCCTAGCAGGGAGAGCAGGGCACCACTGGGCTGTTCTTCAGGCTGCAAAATGTCTGAGGCTGGCACTGTGGCTCTCAAGATGGCAGCTCTCCACTCCCATTCACTGGAGGCAGACACACAACGGACACTTTACAGGGGAAAGTCCCTTTCTGCCTTAGCTCAGACAGCTTCTCACAGGCATCTTAACTTATATCTCAAGATTGTATATTACTCAGAAGATATAAAGCCCTTTTTAAAACACTCTTCAGTGGATAGTGTCCAATGTGTACAGACTCAGGAAAGCAAAAAGGATGTTAGAAACGGAAGCATAAGAAGCAGCAGACAATGCAAGACAGTGAAAGCTGAAAATAACCAGGACAGGACAGTTGCCGCATTGCACCAACCCTCTGGCTTCTCCATGCAGATATGCTCTGATGCACACATTAAAGTGAGCATGTGCAGGAGCTGCCATATTTTCATCAATGGGGTGCCTGCATGAAACTTTATCCTGCACTGATGAGAGTGGGGAGCTGTGGGTATGTGGTGGAGCCCTGCAGTGCCATTGTTTTCAAGATGCTACCATACACTGATGATACGAAGACTGCATTTTAAAATCTTAACTTTAAAAGATCCTCTTACAGCTGCCAAATCTCTTTCATATTCATCTGAAGAGGGCTTGCCTCTATGAAATTCTTTGAAGATTGATCTGTCCAAAAGGAAAATTATTTTTAAAATCCTTTAATTTGGGGAAAACTAAAGAACAAATGGGGAAGCGGGGCTGATCTTAATTCTCTGCAGTTTTTTAAAAAACTTTCTCCAGAGGATTATCCCTTTTCAAGCTTTTGTGAAATCTGACATTGTGTTTCAGATGGTGCACTTTCTGCAACATCTTCTCAATGTCAACTCTGTCTTACGTCTCATGAGAGATCTTTACAAGTAATGTGTTGGCACAGATTGTCTCGCTTTTTGTCAACTGTGGATGACATTTCATACATGCACATTTCCCCCTTAATCTTTTTTGCTTCGATGACACAAGCATGCGATTATGACACTTAACATTTTGCACATTCTGAAGCGATGCCTTGTTGCTGATTAAGATTCAGAACAGGCACACACACACAAGCACTCAGGTACAGAGCTCAGGTTTCCTCCCCTCCCCAGCTTCCCAGGAAGAACTTTTTCTACCACACTATATAGGACACTTACAAGATCTGAACAGGGTGGTTCATGACAGATGCTCCTGGAGGTCACTGATTCATAAAGGTAAAGGTGTCCCCGCACTTGTAGAATGAGTCATTTCCAACTCTTAGGGTGACGTCTTGCGACGTTTACTAGGCAGACCGTATATATGGGGTGGGATTGTCATTTCTATCCCCGGCCTTTCTTTACCCCCCAGCATATGCTGGGTACTCATTTTACCGACCACGGATGGATGGAAGGCTGAGTGGACCTCGACCACTTTTACCGGAGATTCAACTTCCTCCTTCCGTTGGAATCGAACTCCGGCCGTGAGCAGAGCTTCGGCTGCATTACAGCCGCTTACCACTCTGCGCCACGGAGGATCTTAACACTGATTCATAGGGTTGCCATAAGTTGTAATGAAGGCACATAACAACAACAACAATATAGGACAGCACCAGGAAGCAGTATCACTACTTTTTATAGAAACAAGCAAATAAAAATGCCAAGCAGCTGACTGGTTTTTTTTCACTTAGCCCCAGAGCTGCACCCAAAGAATTACTGGTACCACTAAAATGTTCATTGTTTGCTTAAAAGACCAGCTTATTTTCTATGTTTTTGAGATCTGCCACTGAGGCACACCTGACTGTGCCTGGCAGTGTTAAGACTGTCCTCAACAAGGAATTGTGCATTTAGTGTGGCGGAACCGGAGTTATGGAACTCTCTACCTAGTGAAACCAAGCTGGATGAGTTTTAGGCGCCAAATGAAGACTTGGTCATTTCAGCAAGCCTTCTTATGAAAATTGCTTGGTCTTTTTATAGCCTTCTGGTCAAGCAATGTATCCTGTACTTCAGTTTCTTTTATGTGTTTTGCTTCAACTTTACTTGCTATATTTTCTTGGTTTTGAGATCTTGTACACCGCACAGTCTATTTTACATGAGCTTATAGGATAGAAATGAATGAATATTGTTGTGAAATCTGAGTTTGTGTCTGCAGCGTACCTTTTAACCAGGGTTGGCCTCACAAGGTGGAATGACCTGCTTCAGGTGACAACATGGGGAGGGAGCCTAGATGAAGGCAGAAATTGGTGAATGATGCAGTGAGACTTTAAAAATTGTTGTTGTTGTTATTGTTGCTGAGACAGCATGGGTGGGTGTGTCTCTGTATGCACGCATACCATTTGCACTTCACTTCAGACAGCAAAATATTTTGGACTGGTGCTGTTTTTAATGACAGGATTAACCTGGACTCCTGCAGCAACTTCTGCACTGTTTGCCACAGTTCCTTGCTTACTAATGGTGCATGTGATGAGGCAGAGCTGCCCTCTTGACACTGGAGTTGCTCACCTGAATGGGGCTGAGGTGGGGCAGGTCAGCTGCGAGGTTGGGGAAACTGGGAGTATCAGGTTTTGCTAAGGATCGTCCTATGTTTAGCAGTGGAATCCTATTATGTCATAATTCCAGTTTTATTCTAGCACTTGTTATTGATCAATTTGGTTGTAGTGTTTAGCCCTGATTTTTTTCTTTTTTCTCCCCAAGAGAAAATTGTTTTAACTATGATATTCGTATATTAAAAAAAACACCTTAATCACAGAACCAAGCAAGGTGTTATCTGATTGCCTTTAGCTTGGAGTTTCAAAGGAATATGCTGGAGCCATGTTTCCTACAGACTGGTAACCAAAGTCCCATTGACTGAACTGTCATGATTTAAACTTAAGGTACATTTCATTTCACTACCCTAATCCTAAAATATGCATAGCTGTGAACTTTCAGAGAGCAGGTCAGCTGGAGAGTGCTTTGGCTACCTGTGTGAAATATAACACAGTGGCTACATTCATTAGAATGTGCAACCCAGATGATATATATCACATTTTTATATTGTCCAGAAGACTTCAAGCCTTCCTCCTCCCCCGACACAAACATTTAATCTGTTTTTCCCCAAATGTGCTATTAACTGCCTTCAGAGAGCTGATGACAGGACTCACTTGATGAAGTATTTGATTCCATCTGCTGTATAGGCCTCTTCCCATCCATAAGGCAGACCTAGGTGGGATGGGGGTGGGGCGGAGGAAAGGGAGGGAAAACCAAATAATACGTCATGAATCACAGTTAGTACTCCAAGTATAACATGAACCTACATTTTTGAAGCAGCACCTATTAAAATATGTACTTCAATAATAAAATGTGAGGCATCAATCAATGATAACAAAATGTTGCAGTATGGAGTGCTCCACTTCATAATACTGCATTCTACTTCCATTTCCATCCAGGTTTCCAGGTTTTTCCCCCAACAGTCAGTCAGCATTCCATGGACACTGAGCATGCTCAGTCTTCACTGTGCTGCTTTGCCCTTCTCCCATTTGTCTCCCCCATTTTCTGTACTTTTGTAAACCTTGGGGTTCACCTGCTGATACCTCGCTCTTTTGCATGGATGATGCCATTTGGGCTATACAAGGACAGGCACTTAGAGAACTGATAAAGCTTCTATTTTTTACTAAAAAGCATTTCTAAACTGCTTAATATTTCAAAAATCTCTAGATGGTATACAATATAAAAACAACATCCATTAAAACAAAAGTACACCCTAAAACCAATGTAACAACGGTATAAAACATAAAAGCATATAAAAAGCAAATAAAACAGATTCAGGGGATTCATACACTTAAAACAGAGTCCAGTCCTATGGGTCAGGGAAAGACTGGGTGGAAACAGAAGCCCTCACAAGATGTCTGAAGCAACTGGTAGTTGTTGTCTCACATAAGGCAGTGGGAAAGACAGTCCGTTGTACAGGAGTAATAGCAGAAAATGCCAGGTTTTGGGTCACACTTTAGGATATTCTGTAGGTTGTAGTGCCAAAAGTACAATCTAAGTGATCTTAGGCTGCATATCTATGATTTCCCCATGACATAGAAATACAATTTTCAAAAATGTCACTATTCGTTTAATACTCCTAAACCTGATTTTTAGGTTTTGCAAAAGTATCCTTCATGCATTCAACAGCCATAGCCCTTGTTCTGTCTATGAAGTATCTGATCTGATACAAGCAGCTGCCAATAACACACAGCCTACAGTGTCAATTCTGAGATCTGTCTGATATTTAAATGGCCTGGTGTTAGCCTATATAAAAGTGCCATATAAAATGAGTGGCAAACCCTCCCCCTGCCAATAATTACAAATCAGACACCTGCTTCTCCAGTAGCTGCCTCTTCATGCACAGCAATAATATTCTGAACTTCCTATGAAGAATCAAAGGCTATGTTTCAAAATGTATCAGAAATAGACAGATTGAGGGCAGTGGGGAAAACCTGAGGCTCTCCAGATGTTGCTGATCTCCAACTCCCATCTTCCCCAGCCAGCCTGGCCAACAGCCAAGGACAATGGGAGTCACAGCCCAATGATGTTTGGAGGGCCAAAGGTTCCCCGGTTCTGGTTTAGGGAGAAAGGAGGATAAATTGAAAGAAGATAAGGAGAAAGCCAAAGGAAAAGCAATACAGGAGAAAAATTAGAAGTCAAGAAATACTTTTCAATACATGCTAATTTTAAAGATCCCCCCCCCGTTCTTTTCCAACGGTGATGAGAGAGCTGGTAGGGCACAGGGACTACGCACTTATACTACAAATCAGAAAATCCCTGGTTCAAATCCCACCTCTGCCCTCAACTCTCAGGAAGCCACAATGGCCTGGCTCACACCCTCAGTTTCTGGCTGTATATAGGTACACAAATCTCCTCTGCAGCCCCTTGGTTCCTCCCATCAGGTGAGCAGCTGAAGAAGTTAGAACTCAGCTCTTAACCTTCCCAATACATGCAGATCCAGAAACTATGATTATTGGTTCACATACAAGCCAGGATATCAAGCCAACATTAAACCATGACCTAATAACTTGGCTTGTTTGTAAGCCATTAGCCATCGTTTCTGGGTTTGTGTGCAATGGGAAGCTGTGGTTAAGAGCTGCATTCTGGCTTGTTCAGCCACTTGTGCAAAGGGAAAAGTGCAGTGGCAAAAAAGGGCGCATCTCACTCAATCATATCCTGGTTCATTATGCCATGATCTTAGTGTGTGAATTCAACCATTCTCAACCTTCAGCCTTCCCATCTGCAATATAGTAATAATAATATTCATCGGCACCTACCCTATGTGGCTGCTCTAAGAACTGAGACCATATAAGTGTTTTTGAACACTGAAAGGGCTATAAAATGCCAAGTTATAGCTCCTAACTAAATAAAAGGTGAAGACAACCTATCAGAATGATGACTGAAGTTGTTCAAAACGTGAGAGGATCAGCCCGGAGTTTTGACTTTTATAGTAAAAAATCAACATCCTCAGAAATTGTTTGAAATAGATATTTTTGGATATGATGGCTACTAGACTTCTCTTCCTTACAACTGTGCAATCCTTTAAAAAAAAAGCTATCCCAGAAGCCTGCTCAATATCTTATGGGGGTGAATTCCAGAAACTTATTTTGTGTTGTGTGAAGAACTACTTCCTGAAGCTACTCCCAATCAGGGGATGACCCTATTTAAGGGGGAGAGAGGAAGATAAAAAAAAGTTTATTCTTCCATGCTGCTCATAATTGGATAGACAAATATTATCTGTCTTCCTTTAGATGCCTTTTAAATTTAGTTCTTTTATAAAATACAAATGCACAGACAGGACATTTACACACAAATTTGAAATTGGTTTCAATTTAGAGTGTAGTTGTGCCCCAAGATCTGTTTCTGAAGGCCACAGGACCTTCAAGCAGGCCCTTGGGAAAAATGTGTTTGGTAAGGCCCTGTCCTCTTTGCTCTCACTATCCGTTTGCTTGCCTTCTTCCGCTGAGCCCAGAGGGAAAGAGTGGTTTCTCCTCCTCTTGCTTGCTCCAAACACTGCTTGCTTGCTCACTCACTCACTCACTCACTCACTCACTCAGAGAAGGCGGGCAACCAGGGAGCAAGGAGGAGGAGCAGGGCCAGGGGGCTTAGGGGATTGACTATAGGCCCCTTGCTGAGGCATGGGACTCAGCAGGTGCCTGCTGATGCCAACCTCTGGCACTGGCCCTGCTCCCAAGGCTAAAGAGTTGGAAATGTAAACTGTAGGCTTGCTCTGCAGACAGCATCTACTTTTCTCCTGAACTGAGTGTGAATTTCCTGATGAAGTCAGGAAATGGTTCATCATGCAGTTCACAAGCTTACATATTTCACATGATGTACACAAATACAGACCTTGACTCCTTATGAGCTTGCTATTCATTTGATAAAGGGCTACATTTACAGACTAGAACGCTGGCAGCTTACACAAAGCCTGTTGATGAAAAACAACTCTTGCCTTTGCTTTGATCCAACTCTCGCAAAGTGGCTCTGAAAGCTTCTGCAGGCTTTTTATGCACTACTGACTATTTCTGAAATGCACAAAGCTGAGGAGTTACAAGTGCACAGCTTAATTTGTAGGTCTGCGCCCCAGTGCCAATTTGAAAAGAAATTCCTCCATAATTTATTCCAGCCCCGAGTGAATTTCTGTCTGCAGAAAGGAGCTTGATTTCACTGGGCAATTGACACAGGATATAAATAGCCAAGTAATGCAAGTGTTTTCAAGGAAGATAGCTTAGTGAACAAGCAGGGCAAATAGCTGCTTAGAAGGAAATGCAGGGGTGGCCAAGCCCATGTATTTTCGCTCTCTTTGTTCAAGTGACATGCCTCGGTCATGATTAAACAAGAGGAAGACAACAGAAGACTCCACTTCCCAGTGGAAAAAGGCAAAAGCCAAGCAGAAGCAAGACAAACTTAGATCCCTTAGGCTCCCTGTCAACAAAAAAAGGGTGGTAGTTAGTCACTTCTGTGCTAGGGTCCAGTTTCCCAATTCTCTGCCACCTCCACGTGACCTAGCACTACATTCTTGGTGGGAGTGAGGGGTTTGATTCGTGGCAAACTAAGAACGGTTCGGAAGTGCTGTGGATATTCCAAGAGTTCTCTCCCCCAACCAGCAGCACTCAGAAGCTGAATGGACTTTACTACGTTAGGATATAGTAGGCTTAGAGATGGTAAGTTTCACAAATGTGTACCACTCTGCCTGGCCTACTGCCCCTACTAAGCTTCTGATAGCTAGAGGTTTTTTCCAATGAAAAAAGAAAAGATGAAAAGCTAATAACCCTATAATGTACAAAACACACACACCACCGCTACATGGTATAATTTCATGTTTTAATAACAATCAACACACCCTGTGCCCATTAGGATACCCATCTTTCAAGGCTCCTTTCAAGGCTGCAACCAAGGTAGGTGCTCTTACTACATTACTGCCTTGCTGCTCCCACGCCTGCGTGGCCTTCCATTCGCCCTGTTCACGCACGCGTGTTCCTACTTGACTTCTGCAACATGAAGTCATGGTTTGGCGTCTGAAAGAGTTATACCATGTCAAGCACTGCACGGGCCATTTTCACTTCCTCTCAAATGCAATACTTTTCAATGGAGGCAGTTCAGACATTTGGGTCAGACTTGACAAAGGTTGAGCAAATGAAGTGATAACAGACCGAGCTATACAGAAGCATGGGTGAGTCTGTCCATTGACTCCTGCAGAGACTTTTCCTATTGTTTCAGCACTGTCCCAGACTTGAGAGGCAATTTGGTGACCAAATTCTGCACCATTCCCTACTGCTTACTCAAGCTGAGGCCTAATGGCCCCTTTTCCCTGAAATAAAAGCTTTGCCAGCCCTCCTTGAACTCCATTCACATACCAATGCCCCTTCTGGATTCTTAAGCTTGAGATACAAATCTGTGGCCTAAATTCTGGTGCTTACACTCATGTAATATGTTTTCACATAGCTTTCCCCCCTCAAGGGTCTCTCCCATCTCTTCCTACATTTCACTAGGGCAGGGGTAGCTCCAGAAGCTGTAGATTCCAACTCCCATCAGCCTCAGCCAGCATGGCTAATGATTAGGGATAGTGGGAGCTTTAATCCAACAGCCTCTGGAAAACACATTGGCTACCTCTGATGGGAGCTAGGGTAACCTAAGCTGCAGTAACCTTTTGTCAGACTCTTGCATTCATCTTAAGAATTACCTTCGGCCACTTAAGAGCAGTGGTTTTCAAACCTGTACTCTTTCCAGGAAACCATGGAATTCCTCAGAAGCTTACCAGCGGTTCCCTGAGAAGATCAGGAAGAGTAGGGTTGCTTTCCTGATCTTCCTCTGCAACTGAGCAGCCACGGGAAGAGATAACTTTAGCATGCATTCTCAGTTCATGCAGGGCAATGAGGTGGCCAAATAATCAGGCCAGTGCCCCTCATGATCTGAGCTTGTGCCCTGTAACAACATGCCTCAGAAACAACTTCAAGGCATGGGAGACCCATGGCAGATGGTTCACACAGATGGTCAGTAAAGTTGACCTGAAAGTCCTTCTTGAAGGCAGAAAGTCTAAAAAAACCGCAGACGTAGAGGAAAACTTGCCATTTACACCAAAGTAAGTACACCAATTATGACTTAGTAAACAAGGCAATCTATCACAGGTAATATATGCACAGACTCTCCAGTTCCTGTACCTGCAGCGATGGCATGGAAGATCCTTGTTTCAGCACAACTAACATTTTTTCCTCATCCTGCACAGCTGAAAAGGGAGGAATGCAGGCAACCTGTACAGAAAGAAGCCCAGCTTCCTTTCCATGGGTGGTGGAAACTGATAGCAGCACAACACAGTAGAGGGGCAGCGGGTGCAAAGGGGGTGGGGGACAGTCTCTGCTTGCTCTCCCTCCATGGAAATGTGGAACGTAGCAGGTCTTTGGCTCCATTTCTCACCAAACTGCACTAACATCCACAATTTCCAAAAAGAGAAAGAGCTAGAGAGCTCTGAAGCTTCAGGACTCACAGACTCCTTGCCTAATACAACTTGTCTTCCACTGAAGTGTGTGCATGCACCAGGTGCCAACTTTCCACTCCAGAAAGCAGAGCTGGTGTTCCATTTTCTCCCCAGCTGTTTTATTTTGGGATATGTCTCCTCCTCAACACCCGCATGTCAACCTGTGACTTAGAAGCCTACAGTTTCGTTCCATTTACCCACTTGCTCTGGTGTCTGCTTGCTGCGGATCTTTTCTACGAGTAGATGCTGTCCACTGGAAAGCTGTCCCTTTGTTTCTTCCTGGCTTGGCACTATTGACTCCATTGTTATTGGCTGCATATTGACTTTCTCGGTTGTGTTTCCTCTCTGATAAAGTGGGTCAGAGCTGGGGATTGAGAAAGTGTCTTTTCTGGGATTGGTGGAAGACTCTTTTACTTACTATGTTTCAAGGTTATAGCTATGTTTTAATTTCTCAATTATTTCCCCTTTGTATCCCCCCCCCCAGCATATAGATCACATGCTGTACAAACCTCCATAATTTATGGAACCATATAGACATTAGAGCTTGCATTAATGAGAGTGAGAGGAGGGTTACATTTTATATACAGCACAATCCCATACTGACTACTCTAAAGTGAATTCCTCTCCAACTTACTCCCAGGTGAGTGGGTATAGGATTTTAGCTACAATTACAAATATTTCACAGAAGAAAATGGAATGATTAATTAAGAACTTGCAATTCCTTTGTAAACAACATTTATTTAGTTTTTTTGGCCCTTCCTGTCCCAAAGAGAACTACGATTCAGTGATTGAGCACCAGATTTGCAGACAAAAAGGGGATGATCCCTGGTATCTCTAGTTAAAGGGTCTCAGGTAGCAGGGGATGGAAAAGGCCTCTGGCCTAAGATCCTGAAGGGCTGCTCCTAGGCTGTGGTCTTCCAGATGGTGTTGGGCTCCAACACCTACCATCCTCAGCAGCTAGGACATATCATCAGGGGTGTTGGGAGTTCCAGACCAGGAATGTCTGGGAGAGTCACAGGTTCACCATCCCTACTGAAGGCAATAGTAGGCCAGAGCTTGGAAAAGTTACTTTTTTGAACTACAGCTCCCATCAGCCCAATCCAGTGGCCATGCTGGCTGGGGCTGATGGGAGTTGTAGTTCAAAAAAGTAACTTTTCCAAGCTGTGTAGTAGGCTGGACGGATTGATTACTACAATAGATGGATCAGATCACTGATTCAGTAGAAGGTGTTTCAAAAACTGAAATTCAAAGAAAGACGGTTGGGATGGCAAATCCCTTCTCATTTGCTCATACAGATGTTGAAACATCTCCTTTGCCTTAGAGGTTGTTAACAAGGGTGACTGTCAGGCTTGGTTTAATCCATGGCAGGAAGTTGATAAAGCTATCAATGGCTACTTATTATAATGGTGATATATGACCTCCAGTATCAGAGGCAGTAAAAGGCCCTCCAAGAGGTGACCACTGTAAGAACAGAATGCTGGCCTAGATAGGACTTTGGAATAATCCAGCAAGGCTTTTCTTATGTTTAATGATCTACATATCCCACTGGCTCTCTTCCACTTCTGTAATGTCCTTATAGGATAGATATAATGCTCTATAACTTCTAAGCATGGGAACAACTAGTGCAAGCAAATCACCAAGAGATGATAGTGTTACTCCAACAGGAAAAGGACTTTTCACTCGGAAAGTCCTTAAATCTAGCACTAATTGAAAAATAGCCCATTGCGTAACCATCCACAAAGTGTGACATCATCATTCAGTATGTTTCCTTGCTCCTGCTAGCCACATATGTGAGGTGGGGGGCAAAAGAACACACAACATGATGGTGTTAGATCATGTACTGTGCTCTATTGCATGACGCTGCAAAGGATGGAGAAAGAAAATACAGAGCAGTAGCAGCCTGCATTTCTTGTACTGTCTAGTTCTCCCTGTGTGATTACCACACCAGACATGATGTATGGCATCTACATGCTCAGTTGTGGATCACTGTAACATCTGGTTATCAGTTTGTTTAATTATACTGAAGTGAATGAGGCTGAAGTTTTCTGCACGTACCCAGAAAATAGCTGGCTGTTTTAACTTCAGGTAACTATTTTTGTTAGCAATTAAAGACAGATTTTTAAAGGTTTCAACAACCCTGCTTGAAAATCACTCTGGGTGCTGGGATATCAAGAATCCTGTCCCACAATTTTCACAAAAGCCATTATCTATATCACAGAAGACACTCTGACCTGTTCCTTTTGTTCAATTCTCACCAAATAATTTAGACAGCTTTACCTAAGTCATTGATTTGTTTTTGCAGACACCAATTAGCATTGCTTTTTGTTTCCTTGCAAAAAAGATCCTCACAATTGCTGCTTGAGCAATCCCGAGGAAGCACCTTGGAGTCCACTTGTCCTTCAAGTTTGGCTGAGGAAACTCTGAAGGAGGGGATCTTGGTGGGCACAAGGAACAGGGGCATTCTCTGATGTAGCCACAGTCTCAAAGCAAGAACTGCAGATGCCCAACCGTGCCGTCTTCGGGCAATAGGTAACCCTCCCTTTTTGTGTTTTGTTTTGGGTGGCCTTTAGTTTATTCACAGGCAGCTACACCACACCGACAGGAATATGTGGGGAAAGGGAGAAATGTTTTTGTGGGCTTATAGGGCAGTTTTTGCTGGGCAGACTGCATAGCCCATGCTGGTCCTACAGCAGGGGTGTCTGCTATGAGCCTAAAGACAGCCAGGCAGGCAGGCAGGCAGGCAGGCAGGCAGGCAGGCAGGCAGATTGATTCATGGTATCTTCCTTCTTTGCTCCAGGCATTTAGACTGAAAGCACCTAACCAAGAGCATAGAGAGAGCTGCCATCTAGACATCCCCTTACTTATACTTGGAGAGGAGCCTAACCTTTTGTTACTTAAGATGAGATGGCTCATTAGGACAAAGTTTGAGGGTATCTGCTCCGGTCATCTTCTGCCTTCACTACTGCTGCAACCCTCTGCATATTCTTCCCTCTGACCTTTTTTGGTCACTCCCTTATCCAAATCCTTTTTTCTGTTGCTCAGACCACATGAAGCCTCCCCTTACAACTGGATCCCCTTCTGCATCCAGCATCAACTCCTCAATCTCATCTTTAAAGCTCTTGCCGATCCTTGCTCTACCCCTTGACCTTTCACTCCTCCAATTCAGCCATTGCAATGGTCTCCTGCACTCTCACAGGGTTCTGCCCATTCTCTTCCTATATCTGGGACTTCTTCCAGGGACACCTGTGTGGTGCCACTTGGGACCCCTCCTCTCCTCCTCCTCAAACCTATATTTTCAATGAGGCCTTTGGTTTACTTCTCATCTGCAATGGAAACAAAACCTCAGTAGAGAGAACATTTGATCACATTAATCCCTTAATACATTGCCATCTCCATTCTCTTTGTTATTTTATTCTTCCACTTGTTAACATTTGGATAAGAAGATTGTTGGACTCCAACTCCCATCACCGCCAGCCAGCCTCTCAAGCATTAATTCCCATCAACACAAATGACACAATCAGTGGAAGGAAGACGAACAGACCCTCTGTACGTTCAGTCCTCAGCTTCATTTCCCCACTGTATTTATCTCGGAGCTTCTCTGGTGCAAATGAACAGGACTCTGAGAATCAGTCAGAAAGGAATGTGTGTAGCAGCTCACTCACATAACTTTCCTGATATGAACAAAATGGCTGTGTAAACTGGCCCTTATTTTTCACAATTCCCAAGGCAAGCTAAGGTACTGGAGAGCAGCCTCACCTCACTTGGTGCCTCCAGGTATTGTTGGACTACAGCTAACCTCACCCCTGACCACTGGCCATGCTGGTTGGGGCTGGTGGGAGTTGGAGTCCAACAACATCTGGAAGGCACCAAGTTGGGGAAGGCTGGTGTAGAGGAACTGCTCCTTTTGTTGTTTTGATGCCGGAAGCAGGAGTGGGAGAATTCCTTATTTTTCCACTTTTTTGTTCTCCACATTTCCACATCAGTTTGATTTTTTTTAAAAAAGCCCTCATGAAAATGCAGTAGCATCTTAGTGAGAGCTTCTCAGAATATAACATCTTTGCATGCAATTTTGCCTAATAGCTTCCCTACTTCAATGCATTTTTGTATGTTATTTTCACTAATGCATACATTTTCACACACACTTTACCTGAGTAAACACACTGGTGTACACATTACTTGGCTGGAGCAGTGCTCTGCAAAATTTGGGAAAGTGTGAATTTAGAAGGATGGCCGTGTTTCTCTTTGTATATTGTTTCAGAAAGTGTGAATTAGGTTGTTTCGCCTATAAATGTGAGCTGAATCATAACCCTAGCTGCAAGTTGCACAGAACCCAGGTATTTCTAAGAGTTATTCAGTACAGCAGGATACGAGACCATGCGGGTCCTGGGCTGGTACTTGAACAGTGGTGGGATGGATGAGGGAAAGCAAGCTGCGCTTGAATCCTGGCAAGGTGGAGGCACTGTGGGCGAGAGGTTCCCGTGTCCAAGAAATTGGTCAACTGCCTGCCCTGGACAGGATTACACTCTCCCTGAACAGGTTTGCAGTCTGGGGATACTTCTGGATCCAGCTTTGCCACTGGAGGCCCAGGTAGCCTCAGTGGCTAGAAGTGCCTTTTACCAGCTGTGTCTGGTATGACAGCTACAACCATTTCCTGGACCAGGAGAGCTTGACCACATAGTTCAGGTGACT
Organism: Rhineura floridana; assembly: GCF_030035675.1. Taxonomy (NCBI): domain Eukaryota; kingdom Metazoa; phylum Chordata; class Lepidosauria; order Squamata; family Rhineuridae; genus Rhineura; species Rhineura floridana. Next base: position 36,036,750 of record NC_084482.1, on the reverse strand, counting down.
TTAAGACTAGATCACTACAGTGCACTTTGTACGGAGCTTTCCTTGTGCTTGACCTGGAAACTGCAGTTAGTGCAGAAGGCTGTAGAACAGATGCTGACAGGAGTGAGACCCTGTCAGCATATAACACCTCTGTTCAGGGGTCTTCACTGGTTGCTAATTTATTACCAGGCCAAGGTTTAAGGTGTAATGAGGTGTAGTGGTTAAGGTGTTGGACTACGACCTGGGAGACCAGGGTTAGAATCCCCACACAGCCATGAAACTCACTGGGTGACCTTGGGCCAGTCACTGCCTCACAGCCTCAGAGGAAGGCAATGGTAAATCCCCTCTGAATACTGCTTACCATGAAATCCCTATTCATAGGGTCACCATAAGTTGGAATCTACTTGAAGGCAGTCCATTTCATTTTCATTGGTATATTCACCAATAGGCAAAAATCCTTGCGGTTTAAGAATGTACCTATAGCCCACAGATATTTCTATCAAACTTTAAAAAGCAGGGAAATTGGGCAGCTATAGTGAATGCATCAGGGGAGCAGGAGACCTGACCTCCTCTCTGAGATATTGGACTGCCCTACAAAGTTGTCAAAATGCAAACACAATTTGGGTTGGTCTTTCACAGTCCAATCCACTTCCTGTGCAGCTTGGAAGAATTTGGTAACGTGCCTCTGAGCATATGGTGAGTGGTGGCAATACCTGCCATCTCCAAAGATGGAGAATGACATTTTTGTATGTTTGTTGGTGTTCTTCTTACTTTGCTTCATTCCTGTGTTACTATTTCTATAGAGAATCTAATATAGAAGATGCTATTTCCCTCATTATTCATCCTAGAAATCTGTGTCAAATTTATTGTTATTAATTTCAAAGCCTTTTACTGGTCAGTGTCATATGATGGTGAAGACAGCCTTTTGTGTTTCAAATTGGAGGTTACGGTCTATTTCTATTTTGGGTGCATTAACCGTTGAATCTGAAACTGCAGTTTGATGTAAAATCAGACTGATTCCAATATGTTGCTACTTCAGCAATGACTCTAGTTGTTGGAAAAAAGAGGATGCATGTTTTCAGCCTACTATGTTTCAACCACTTCATTTAAGGCAAGGTGGGCATGGGTCAATTAAAAACATAGAGCACACTTAGCATTTTGCTAGAATATATTTCACCTCCCACTGTTTTATCTTGTGCAAACTGAGACACTCCTGAGGTCCACTGGAGACTATTCTGCAGAACAGTCAGTGCAATTATTCCACAATTTTTGGAGCTTTTTTTAGTGTTGCAAAGTGTTGCTGTACCTCACATATTCACAGAAACAGAAGCAAAAGAGAATGTTTTACTATAGGAAACTTCACTAAAATTGCAAAGTAAATCAGACATATTGAAAGTGACCATCTAAACTATATCAACTGTCTTAATAATGTTGCTTCTTCTCTGCTAAAACAAGATCAGCACAGCACATGTCTTCTTTCTATTATTTGGGCTGATTGCAGGTATTGCCACCACTCACCATATGCTCAGAGGCACATGTTACCAAATTCTTCCAAGCTACACAGCAAGTGGATTGGACTGTGAAAGACCAACTCAACTAGTGTTTGCATTTTGACCAATTTGTAGGGCAGTCCAGTATCTCAGAGAGGTCAGGTCTCCTGCTCCTCTGGTGCATTCACTATAGCTGCCCAATTTCCCTGCTTTTTAAAGTTTGATAGAAATATCTGTGGGCTATAGGTACGTTCTTAAACCACAAGGTTTTTTGCCTATTAGTGAATGTAACCCTTAACTGTAGGTGAAAAGGGGATTATGAGTGAGAAAGGAAAGAGTATGCAATGATGTGTCTGGAATGTGATGTCTTAACAATAATTAGAGATGACGAATTATATATGAAACAGGCAGCAGTGAATTAAAATCAGATTACATAGGTCCACTACCAAATAATTTTTGGCAGGGTTAGGGTAAGGAGACTACCAGGATACATAGTGGCTGTATAGGGAGAAAAAATGACAGAACCAGACAGATCTTCTGCAAGACAGAAGAAATCCACAGAAAATTACATACAAACTGAACTCATTTAGTTAAAGTGATTCAATTGTACATGAATAAATATAAAACTGGGGGCGGGGTGTATTTTCCAAAAAGCAAGCACTATAGCTGACCAATTTCCCTGCTTTTTAAAGTTTGATAGAAATATCTGTGGGCTATAGGTACATTCTTAAACCACAAGGATTTTTGCCTATTAGTGAATTTCCCTGCTTTTTAATCTGGGAGGTAAGAAATGGGATCCTGTTCAAGCTTGCTGAGAATGGATTGATCATTTGCATGCTTATTGAGTTCAGTGGGATTTACTCCCCTGCAATCATGCTTAGGATAGGTGAAACTGACCAGGGGGAGGGAGGGATGGCTGGAGTGGGCAGGAAAGCAGGAAGGAAGAGGGAAGGGAAGGGAAGGAGGAAGGAAGAGGAGAGGGGAAGGAGAGGAAAGCCAGATTGATCATTTGCATGCTTATTGAGTTCAATGGGATTTACTCCTATGTAATCATGGTTAGGATAGGTGAAACAGACCATGGGGGAGGAGCAGGGGGAGGGGAGAAGAGAGGGAAGGAGAAAGGGAGGGGAGAGGGGAGGGAGAGGGAGCAGGAGGGAATTGGAGGGGGAGAGGCAAAGGAAGGGGCAGGGGAGGGCAGGCTTGATCATTTGCATGCTTATTGAGTTCAATGGTATTTACTCCCGTGCAATCAGGCTTAAGATAGGTAAAACTGACCATGGGGAGGGGGAAGGGGAGGATTGGAGGGGGAGGGGAGGGAAGGGCAAGAGGGAGGGGATGGGAGGGAGGAGAAGGGATGGTGGGTTTGACCAGTTGCATACTTTTTGAGTTCAGTGGGATTTATTTCTGTGCAATCATGTTTGAAAATGGAAATGGACTGCCTTCAAGTCTACCCCAACGTATGGCGACCCTATGAATAGGGCTTTCATGGTAAGTGGTATTCAGAGGGGATTTACCATTGCCTTCCTCTGAGGCTGAGAGGCAGTGACTGGCCCAAGGTCACCCAGTGAGCTTCATGGCTGTGTGGGGATTAGAACCCTGGTCTCCCAGGTCATAGTCCAACACTGACCTGGGGGAGGGGGAGGGAGGGGAGGAGGAGGGTAGGAGATTGGATGGGTGGGTGGGCACTGGGCGGAGGGGAAGCCCCTTTCCTTTTCAAAAACAGTATCATTGCTTTTCAGCGTCTCCCCCACCTTTTTATTCTACAGCAGGCACATGTAGCCTCCCACCTAAATTTAAACTAAAGCTGTCCCTCGCCACATCCACACCAGGCATTTATTTCACTTTGGACAGTCATGGCTTCTCTCAAAGAATCCTGGGAAGTGTAGTTAAGTGAAGGGTTCTGAGAGCTGCTAGGAGACGCTCTGTTCCCCTCACAGACCTTCAATCAGAGTGGCTGACTGTTAAACCAGTCTGACCACTGGAGCTCTGTCAGAGGAATAGGAATCTCCTCTCATCACCCTTCACAAAGTACACTTCCCAGGATTCTCTGGGGAAAGCCATGACTGTCTAAATGTGAAATCAAGGTCAGGTGTGGGTGTGGACCCTGATTAGGCAAGCCCAGCAGCTGGGAGTCTGGCTTTTAGAACACTGACAGTAGGTTCTTACTGAGCATGCCCGACACTATCATAGGGTTCCAGCCAAAATTTTTTAAATTAATTAAAAATCAGCCAGGCATTTTTTAAACTTTTAAACTGAAGAAGATGAAGGTCAGAGTATGGGGCAATGTCAGTAACAGGATTACAGGTACTCTGTGAACATGGCTGATTTTTAATGAATTTCAACAGATTATGAGAACTCTGAGAGAAAAAAGTCCAAAAGGCGTCTGGTTCCCCCCCCCCCTTAGAATTTGAACTCTCGATTCTTTCTGACTGTTTTGTGTTTTGCCATGAAAATTGAGAAGGTTGTTAAGCAAGCATTTCTGAGTTCAGGACTATAAATTTTGTAAGGTTTTGTTTTGAAATGAGCTTATGGGAAGCATCAGAATGGAATGGGGAGTATTTTCAATTTAACATTGAGGAATGTGAAAAATCCATGCTGACTATAGTATACAGCCACTATCATGGCTGTATAGTAAAGCCCTTAACAGCTTAGGCCCAGTTTACTTACAGGACCACCTTACCCCATATGTGCCTGCTCAACTGCTTCGATCTGTGGAACTAGCACTGTTATAGGTTCCACATAATACTCATTCTGCACGTGTACGAAACCATTCATTTGGTGTGGCACCAGCTAAACTTTGGAACTCCTTGCCTATTGACATCCGACAGGTATATTCGCTGTATTCTTTTTGGCACCTGCTGAAAACATTTTTGTTTAGGCGAGCCTATTCAGACAATAGATGCTGATGTGTTTTAATCTCCTTTTAACTGTCTTTTTAATGTTTTCAATTGCTTGTTTTTAACTGTTTTTATTGATAATTTTAATGTTTCATGTAAATTGCTTAGAGGTTATTTTTACAATCAAGCAGTATATAAATGTTGTTAAAGAAAGAAAGAAAGAAAGAAAGAAAGAAAGAAAGAAAGAAAGAAAGAAAGAAAGGAGATTGCCAATCAGAGACTGAGAAACAAAATGCATGCTTGCTAGGCCCAGGGCCTGAGACTGATCCTGTACCTTTGGGAGAAGAGAAAGTTAGCCAAGTGCTGGTGTTCTTGCAACATTGTAATGGGAAAACCACAAGGTGGAATTCTCCCTTCCCCCTGCACAACTTTTAAAAATACAAAAGATCTCTTGGTTGCCACCTCCAACCAAGGGGGAAGGGAGAATTCCACTTTGTGGTTTTTCCCATTACAGTGTTGCAAGAACACCTGCACTTGGCTGACTTTCTCTTCTCCTAAAGATACAGGATCAGTCTCAGGCCCTGAACCTGGCAACCCTAAGTTTGTATGTCTCTTAATTTTAAAATGTTTCTAGGTTTCCCCCACTAAACAAATATGTACGTTCATCTTAATAAAGCTCTGCTAAAGGGACATTCCATTCTTTTTTGTCTACATTGCAAATTCCATTTCAAGGAGTGGCTCTGCTTGTTTGCTGGATTAGAGGAGATGGTGCTTCACAAATGGAGACATCAAGCAAACCAAATCTGCTTTTGAGTGCATTATGTTGCCCAATAAAACCACATCAACAGGAGCTTGGACTGAATTAAGGGAGGATCTTATGTTCAACCATGTTTTGGGGTTTCATGCATCTCAACACCATATCAGCTCAGGGAGAAAGAGCACAAATACACATTAGTTAACTTCCCTTTAACAACTTTCACATACAGATGTGTCATTGCCCTTGTAACACATGGAAGTATTACTTTTCCCATTGCAAATGAGGAAATGCGGTTGACAGGAACTTATGAATGTGTATTGTCCCTTTACCTTACTGTCCTGAATATTAAGAGAAAGATGTTTGGGTGTCATGCTCCCCTCAGAGGACTCATCTGAGGAGGAAGAGGAATGGTAGACCGCAGACCCAGGAAAGGGGACAAGCAGGGAGACAGCCCAGGACCCTTCACCAGACCAGAGACAAGCCCCTGAGGGAGCCTGCCTGCCAGAAACAGGAAGCAACCAGGAGGCTGCCCCTTCCCCAGCAGACAGAAGACACCAACAGGTGTTGCAGCAACAAAGGCAATCAGTGCGATTAAGGAGCAGGAGAGCTTGCAAGAACACAGGCTGATTGGAAGCACCTGGGCCAGCATGCAGAGTACAAAAGGGCTGGAAGGAAAGTGAGATTCCTTGCTAGAGTCAATGTCAAGCCTTGCTGCAGATATTATTCCAGCTCTCCTGTTAAACCCATGCCTTGAACCCTGCCCTGCCTGGTCGGATTTCTTGGTTTCTGGACATTTGGATTCCCTTAAGGACTTCTGTGCCTCCTCCTTCGGCACTTCCCAAATGGTAAACATGCTGGCTGGCCCCCTGGTTCCTCCTGCCTGGCAGATTTATGGTTTGGCCTTATCTGTTCATTAGCTGCATGCTTCTGTGAACCCCCATGTTTGACACTGGGTTGTATTCAATGTAGCACTAACCAGTTTGCTCCACTGGTGCAAGGATTTCTCCTTGCACAACACAACTGTCTCTCCTCCTCCTCCGCCAGCGCAATCTTTGCTGGGGTTTTCCCCAATCCTCCAGAGGAGATTTGGGGATGGGACAGGGTGCATGCGGGGGAGGAGAGGGGGAAATCCCGTTGCGCTAGTGCAACATTTTAGTTGAATACCGACCATAGTCTTTCAAGACACAACTATAACATTGTCTGGAGAATCGCCATCATCACAAAAGAATGCTGAATAAGAGAACAATATGTATCAGTCAAACAGAAGCCTTTCACAATTTAAAATCAGAGCATTCGTCATGGATCTGGGTAGTTATTAAAATGAGAAGTAGGAAAAAACCTCTGCTGAGCCAAATTTTTAATCCAAACAGGATTTAATACAGGAAAAAATAAGCACACTCCACTGAACAAAGGAATAAAACACTTTTTCTTGCTCTGCTGATGGCAATCAAACAACCAAACTTGTAGTATGTACTTAAAGCTAAGTTTGTCAAATAGCACTTTTGAATACACATTTACGTGAAGAGAACATAATACCAATTAAGGCAGGAGCATTCCCTTAATTGCCCATTTTTTCTTACTCCCAGCTCTATGCCCACTTGACTCTTATTCTGTGTAGCGACACTGGTGGCTGGCCACTAAGCCACATCACATCCCACAGGCTGTCCCTCAGGCCCTCAGGTGCAAACCCTCTCACTCCCTCTGTCCCATAATCAATATAATGCAGCAAAGTCTAACCTTCATCACTCAATACAAGCTAACACAACTAGCACTGGACAGGGAGGTTCTTGGTTGAACCCCAAACACCAGGCTTCTCCAACCTGATGCCATCCAGATTTTATGGACTACAAGTGGAGAGCCAGTGTGGTGTTGTGGTTAGAGTACTGGACTCGGCCATGAAGCTCAATGGGTGATCTTGGGCCAGCCACTGACTCTCAACCAAGCCTATCTCACCAGAGGATAAAATGTGGAGGAAGAGAACCAGGCATGCCACCTTGATCTCCATGGAGGAAAGGTAGGATATAAATGAACTAACTATAAGCTGCGTTATCCCTGACAATTGGCCATGTTGGCTGGGGTTGATGGGAGTTGTAGTCCAAAACATCAGAATGGGGAAGGCTATATTCTATTTTCTTGGATAAAAGAAAAAATTGCCAAGAGAGAAAAATGAGGAAACATCCGGAGTTCAACTTGAATCAGAACTCGCAGGGCTTCAGCCCCATAAAACTTATGTTAAATGCCAGGGCTCAGGTCTGGAATATGTAACATGTCTTCCCTGCCCCTACATAACCAGGGTTTACTCATCAGTAAATGTTGCATCTGGGCAGACTTCAACCTCAAGTGCCAATCATTTCAGAAATCAGCCACTGACAGCAACTCTCTGCTTAGTTACCAGTTATCTTCCTTCTGTAATACCCTTCTTAGTCAGTCCCTGAGAGATATTGTGAAATCCTCCTTATGTATAATATGTAACTTGTCCCTCAGATCCATCTCCATACCTGAAGACTGGAAAGTGGCCAATGTAACACCATTCTTTACTATGGGATCTGGGGGGATCCCAGAAATTACAGGCCGGTTAGCTTAATGTCTGTCCCAGGAAAACGGGTAGAAAGTATTGTTAAAGATACAATAACCAAAGCATACAGAAGAGCCACACTTGCTGAAGCAGAGCCAGCATGGCTTCTGCAAGGGTAAGCCCTGTCTCACTAACCTATCAGAGTTCTTTGAGAGTGTCAACAAGCATATAGATAGAGGTGATCCAGCGGACATAATGTACCTGGACTTTCAAAAAGCTTTCAGCAAGGTACCTCACCAAAGACTCCTGAATAAGCTTAGCAGACACGGAATAAAGAGAAGTCCTCTTGTAGATCAAGAACTGGTTAGGAAACAGAAAACAAAGTAGGAATAAATGGGCAGGGGTGTAGAAAGTGAAGTTCCCCAAGGATTGATATTGAGACCTGGGCTTTTTAACTTGTTCATAAATGATCTAGAGTTAGGGGTCAACAGTGAGGTGGCTAAATTTGCTGAAGACACTAAATTGTTTAGGGCTGTTAAAACAAAAAAGGGATTGTGAGGAGCTCCAAAAGGACTTCTCAAAACTGAATGAATGGGCGGTAATATGGCAAATGCAATTTTATGTAAACAAGTGTCAAGTTATGCATATTGGAGCAAAAAAAATTCTTAATTTCATATATATGCCAGCCAGTCAATCAACCAATCACTGGTCTTTTGTGTTCCCTTTGTAACCCAATTCCCTGACTAAGATGAAAGAAGCCAAGGGGGAAGAGACAAAATAAAGTTTAATTTTGACTATTTTAACATGTGTTTATCATGACACCTTTAACATTGCAGCATCTGTTTTATGGAATTCCCTCTTGTATAAACTAGACAGGCGCCAACCATATTGGTCATTCATTGCCTGGTGAAAATCTTTTTATTTAGACAAGCGTTTCTAGAGGGGGTAATCTCAGCTGTGCTTCTTGTCAATTTCTGGGTTTTAAATATGTGTTTTATACTATTTTTGTTTATTGTCTTGAAGATTTTTTATATATACTGCTTTGAACCTTTTGGATATGAAGTGATCAAGAAATTCTAAAAATAAAAGAAGTGGGATTGCAAAGTTAACTTATGAACTCTGCCAGGACCCAGATATAATATGGAGCTTTTGGGCAGCCCTTCCCAATGGTGCCATCTGCAAAGTTAGCCATGCCTTGTAAACCAGAGGAAACATGTGAAGACTGGCCCACCCAAACACCACTCGAGAAATAAAAAAAATCCTAAAAAAATTGAAAAGAGGCACTGGAATGGTCTTCTGAGGCTACTATCCTATACTCATTTAACTGAGAATAAAAAGCATTGAATTCAATGGGGCTTACTTTATTTAGGATTGCACTGTAAAACAGTTACTGGGGAAACGGAGATGGTTGTTCCATAAAATTTTATGTTCTCAGGCTCTGGTTCTTTATTTTAAGAAAAAGAGGACACATCAAAAATTTGATTGCCATCTTTACTTTGGAATTAATCTGCCTCCTTTCCTCAGTGGAGGAACTTTCCTTCGTCACCTATTATACTATCCACCCACCTCCGTCATTGTCATTTTATATTGCTCACTGACGCATGTGATTTTTAAATATAAGTTTAATTTTTTGTTTAAAAAAAAGCATTTATTGTTAACAAATCAAATAGTTGCATCTAAATTTAGAACGAGGCACATACTGGCAATGTTTTGCAGCAGTTACACGGCTGAGCTTGAGACAAAATTATCATGACACCTTCCTGTGCCTTGCCAACATAGGCATCCAGCTTAAATCAGGGCAGAATATCTGTCTGCCTAGCCCAGTACTGTCTGCTCTAATTGGCAGCAACTCTCCAGGGTCTTTCGCATCATCAGCTACCTGACCCTTCTTAAAATAGACATGCCATGGACTGAACCTGGGGCCTTCTGCATGCAGTGCACAGTACGTTCTGCCACTCAGGTGTGGTCCATCTGTTGGCGTGGAAAATATGAATGCCTCAAGTAGCAACCCCAAATGGATCTAAACTATCCCTTTGTAGGCTTATGAGTGTTCTGAAATGCATTGCTCCTTAGCCTTTCCTTCAGGCTTGAGCTAAGTATATGTTAATTCTTTGTAAAGTACTGGCATTTAGAATCTGCTGAAGTTGCCTTGCGTATCTAGGACATAGGCAAAGAATGTGTTCCCTGCAAAGACACATTTAACCCTGAAAAGAACAAAAATGTTTGTTCTTTTCCAATAAGTCATGAAGGGTCTGAGTCAAAGGGGGGGCGATAACTTTAAGGACAGGAAGACAAGAAGAGTGAAAACGCACCTTTTGTTCTTTTCTTACGTCTGTATCACGACTTTGTTTGATGACTCTGTCTTTCATCTGTTTACTGTTCACCATGCCCTAGTGGTCTATAAATTGTTGATGCTTCCTAAATAAAGTTGTCCATCTGACCAAGGCTGTCACTCGGTTGGACTGAGGGTGGCTTTGTGCAGGTGGGACCTTTGGCCAAAGATCTCATTGTGTGTAAATGTGTTTTCCTTCCTAAGTTAGCTTTAGGGGCCAATCCAGCTCGTGCCTTACCTGGGGAAGGAGGCACAGTGAGAATGATATTGAATCTCACCCAACACATCCTGGACGAGATCTGTCCATCTCACTTGAGTCAACTATCTGGCTCCCAGCAAGACTTTTCTTGAGTCTACCAGCTCTGTCAGCCACTCTCAGGAGGTAGCCAGCTCAGAGTGCCCTTCCAATAAAGATACCTCTTATGAACCATGAGGAAATTCTTTCATGCTGTACCTTTCAGAAACCAATCAAGGTGTGAATGGTCAGAGAAGTTCTTCTTGCTCCTGGAACCAAGTACTCTTCCTAGTGATGTTGCCTATCTTTTTGATGCAGTTGCAAGACTAGGGATGGGCCATGATGAGAGCTGGAGTTGAACAACATTTGGAGAGTGGCAGGTTCCCCACCCCTGCGCTAGAGTTAAAGGCAACACCTCTAGGATGTCCTAAGCCTTATCTGGTGCATATGCCTTCTATAACACCCACTAGTAAAGGCTGTCACCTACAACTGTTGGCTTTAAAATCAAATTATCTTTCAGAAGAAAGAGCAATGAGAACCTGCTCAGAGCAATCCTTGGTTTACAGCACTTGCAGCTTCAGCGCCAAGATGGTAGCTGGAACTGATATGGCTGCAGATGCACAACTGGAACTTGAGATGAGGTCTATTCTGCTCAACAGCTGCCGAAGTCACTGCAGATAGCCTGGACAACCCTGAAAATGGGGTCTCCTCAGACAGAACTTGACTTTAGGATTACCTCCGATTGTTGTTTTCAAATCCGGTGCTGTGAATATAGTAAAAGCAGGGAATTGGTGCAGAAGGTAAAAGAGGTGCCTCTGGACAGGACAGGAGGCATTAGTTCTGGTACACTAAAGGACATCGATAGAGAAAAATGTTTCTACTTGATAGGGAAGCTCAGTGCTAGAGCACATACTATTGTATGCCACTACCATCCATCATAGACAATACTAAGCTAGGGGGTCCAATGATTTGACTTGGTATAAGGCAGTTTTCTATGTTTCTCTTGAACCAGCAAAGCTTTTGGAGATGGGTTGCACACTTACATGTTCCCGACACCGAGGAAGTACAAACTATGGGTTGCATTTCCGTTTTGCAGCACCTCACCTTCTTTCCAGCATCTCGGCAGACTATTTGGTAAAAGAGACAAAGTAAAGGAGGTTGTGCCAAAACACCTGAAGTCACAGCCACCAATTCCTATGCTGTCCTGGCCCAGAGGGAAAAGACATGGAAGTCTCCCACCACAGTAAGTTCTGAATTCAGCTGTCTCGTAAAAATCAAGTGCAGGGGAAACTCATTTTTCCTGTTTGCAGCTAAGAGGGCTGTGCACAGCTCTGATTGGCTGTCTCTGTGTGATATCATAAAGCCACTCGTACCTCCTTGTCTGGAGCTCTTTCCTCTCTCATCCCCACAGCAGTTTTTCAGCTTTTAAAATACTGATTGTACGAATGCATGTTTTAAATATGGCAAGGGATATTCAATAGAATGAAATTTTTATGTTGCACTTTAATACCTTTTAAAGGAGGAGGGGCAGCCTACCATAGGCATGGAAGAGAGACAAGAGGGATAACTGGATTACTGTTCAGTTTGCTAAGCAGTGTGCCAGCATGAAGAAGCTGGGCTCATTTCATGGGATAATCGGTAGAATGAGGTAGCCAACATGGTGCCTTCCAGATGTTGAAGGATTATAGCTCCTATTATCATTTGCTTGAAGAAGATCCCAGGTTCAATCTCTGGTATCACCTGGTAGGGCTAGCAGAGAATCCTGCCTGAAATCGTGGAGAGCCACTGCCAGTCAGTGTAGATAATACTGATCGAGAGGGATCAACAGTCTGACTTGGGATAAGGCAGCTTCCTGATCCTATGATCCCTGACCGTTCATCATGCTAGCAGTGCGTGATGGAAGCGAGTCCAACAACATGTGGAGGACACCATGTTGGCTCTCCCTGTTCTACGAGGTTTCTAGACTTTTTAGAATTCCAGTCCAAATACCTCTGGATCTCCTGTGAAGAGAATCTTCTTAGGGATGGGGCAATCTGTCAATTCCAGTTTCTCTGTTTCTCATTTTTCCAATCTTCAGTTCACTTCTCCACATTTCCACATCATTATGCAATTTGTTTTTTTAAAAGGTGCTCATGAAAATTCATCAGCGTTTTAGTGTGAATTTCTTCTACATATTTTATATGCAGTTTCTCATAATATATACATTCTTGCAAAGCATTTTTTCATAATATAATGCATTTTTATGTTATTTTCACTAATACATGCATTTTTACGCACATTACTGGTCTCGAGAACAGCACTGCAAATTTGGAGACGAGCAAATTTTGAAGGATAGATATGATTTGGGTTAAATATTGATTTGGCAAGTGCACATTAGGTCGGTTTGCCTTTAAATGCAACTGAATTGAGTTTCTCCCCAATTCCTCTACAGAAAAGCTTGGATATAAATGCCAAGAGTTATTCTGAGAAATTGCTATTTGGCCTGATACAAGGGCAAGAAATTACCAGAACACTGATGTTTAAACCAGCAAACTTCCCATATATAGCAGATGCCCTTTGCCAAAGTTTGCATGCCCAAAACTAACTGGCGGGGAGGGGGCGATTACATACAACCTCTTTGCTTGTTGACACAACCCATGCATATGTTATCCAATTAATCAAAAGCCAGGGCAAATAGGTTTCACGCCATCACTTGAAGCTCCCTAAACAGGAGCTCTCAAAACAAGCAAGCAAGCAAGCAAATATGGATCAATTTAGTCTTTAGTGTTCTTCTGCCTATCTTTCCAAAGGCTACTGAAACATTAGAGCTGTGAATGTGTTCAGGTTGCAGATATGAACCCCAATATTCTTTCCAAAATAGGTTTGAGCATTGTGATTCTCCTACATACAAACATACACATACAGCACAGAGTGAGATGCTGCTCCACCCATGCCCAAGTCAAACTTCCAAATTCTTTCAAGAGCTCTGTGTGGGTATGCTTGACCACCCCACAGAGGTGCCTTGGTAACATTGGAGGCTGCCTCATATGGAACCAGACCATTTGGTCCAGTTAGCTCAGTGCTATTGATACTGACTGGAGGTAGCTCTCTGGGGTTTCCGGCAGGGATCTTTTCCCATGCCAGGGATTGAACCTGGGTCCTGTGCTCCATTGCTGGGCACAACCCCTGCCCACTTGCCTTGGGGCAAGTATGTTGCTCAACTAATTTATTTATTGTATTTGTATCCCATTCAAATGGTTTCCCCACATTCAATTGATACAAGATAGTCCCCGCCTGCAGGCTTACAATCTTAAAAACATGACACACAAAGGGACAGGGGCAGGGAGGGAAGAGGAAAAAAGCAAACACTGGCACCAGTTCTTAAAGGTCGATGATAGCACTTCCCAAGATGAAGATGATTATTGAAGAAGAATCATATAAGACTTAGTTACTCTGGGATGGTTGACATGTTGCCCAGCATGAGGTTTGTCAAAAGACAATCTTACAACACTATGTTCTCCCATAATGTAATATCTGTGACAGGTGTCATCTTCCAGGTGCCTTCAGAGTTTATGCATGTGGTGACCAGGGAGAAGGTATTTTCAGTGGTGATGCCCTGAATGATACTCATTACAGACTGCCCTCTCCTGACAGCAATGCTTTAATTATTTAATAAATAAATTTTAGCCAAATCATGGCTTCCCTGTAGCCGTCTAAAAATAGTTGTTATGGGGGGCAATCTTGAAAGGTAAGGGAGCTGGCTCCCTCTCATTCAAGCACTGTGTGGTTCACAATACCTCATTCACACGATAGGGAGGAATGTGGGCACTCCACCCACCCACCATGTCACTGTGAATGTATGAATCATCCCTATGATTCCTCCAGTCTACTATTTAAACTGGTAGGAAACATTATCTCATTGAGTGTTAACAAATTTAACTAAATAAAGAAGCATAATCTTCCTCCAAAGCGGTGGTGCTGAAGGAGCAAGAGCAAAATGTTCACATGCAAACCAGCTAGAATGCCAGAATATTTTAAGTAGCTGTCAACAGGCTGGCAATTACTTATGCAGTTTAGCAGCAAAGGGATCCAGATTTCATCAAGTGCTCTTAAAACATCACGTAAAAATTATTTTATCAAGCAGCTTCCATGTGATGTGAGCATCTCTACAAAATCAAGAGCCAACGCATTGCAAGATACTGGGGAAATTAATCAGGGGCAACTCATGAAACATTTCCTGTCTGATCCTCAGTGGCTTTCATGGGCATAGCACCTCCCTGCCTTCCCCCCTTTCTGACCTTTCTAGTTAGGAGCACTTACACAGAGAGGATGGTAGGACGGTGCTATACCCATGAGAGCCACTGGGGATGAGACAGGACGTGTTTCAAGAGTTGGCCTCCTAACAATTATAATAGTGGTTATTATTTCTAGAGAAAACATGCACACACATCCTCAAGTAGTCCCATATTGTTATTGGCCTGTGGCCATGCTGGTTGATGAAGATGCTGGAAAGTGGCCTACCCCCGCCCCTCCGTCACTTGACAGCACTCCACTCTCGGATGCTGCAAGCCCTGCCTTCCATATACAGAATCATACTTGCAGTTCCCCACAGACAGCTCTATGTAAAACATATCCAGGGCATGAGCAGAGTCTTAATCCTTTCTCCAAGTGCCACCATGGATGTCTTGAGATTGCTACACATGGTTAAATAATATATAAAATAATAAGATGATCTAAAGAACTAAGGGCGGGGGAGAGATGCACTTCCATTTCTACGTTATCATGTAACTGTATGTCGCCCACGTATCTGAGCAAGCGTGGGATTGGTCTTTTCTTTCTAGTTTCCCTTCCCCCATAGGCTGTCTTCTGCATTTTGTTTGTGCTGCCTGTACATTGTTTGCTATTAAGCTGTACAGCGCTCTGAGCACGGCAGTGGGTGGTGAAGACGGTTTTATAAATAACATCATTCCTTTCGATTCAAGGCAGAAATTCAACACCATCTACATTTCCTGAGCTCTAGGGTCCCGATTCCCTTCTTGCACCCATCCGTTGTACTTGGTTCCGGAGAGGGAGAGAGAGAGAGAGAGAGAGAGAGAGAGAGAGAGAGAGAGAGTGTAATGAGCAAAGCTATGCATTTTCATTTACAATTTCATTCTTTCTTGCTATACTAGTTAAATATAAGACATTGTTGCAGCAATACAGCAAATAAGTATATGATCACTGTTCATAGGAGGATCTGGTTTTAGTTTCTTTTTCTTTTCAAGGATCTTGAGTCTTGCAGCAGCTTTATATATATCTTTAAGGTATCATGGAATGACTCTTTAAAGCTCTTTAAGTTATCATGGAATGACTCTTTGTTACTTGAGCCAGAATGATGGAAACTTCTATGAAGGTCTGAGCACTACAACCAGGATATCTTCTAATTTCCTTTTTGATAATAGTCAATTGATGAGACTTGTCATAAGATGCAGGTCAGTTTCACATAAGGAGACCCTAATTTGGGCTGCATCCAGATAGCATTTTATTCTATTTTTGCAACGTTTCCTTACCTGATAATTTCCACATTTTATTTGATCTTTCACAAGACATACAGTAAAAGCCCCTTCTAGAAATCTAGTGGAATACTGTGAAAGTTCAGCGCTCATTTCCATGTTAATTGTTTCCAGAAAAAATCCATTTGCTATCCTATTAACTCAAAAAATCAAAGGAGTAAAGTGACAAAATTTGGGGTGGTATACTGGCATACAGTTCTTTCCCTGGGGGAATCACAGGGAAACAGAAGTGCACATGTGCGGAAAGGGTGGAGGAGTAGTGACATGTCCAATGACATTCATTGTGTCACACCACACCCACTGGTATGAATGAAATTTAGCACGACATGGCAGTATATCGGTCAAAAAGCCACAGTTCCATACAGCAACAGGTACTGCAATGTAAAAGGAATGTTAGAATGCTAGAAATCAGGACAGAAGCACTACCATTATAATCAGTAAAGTTAGCACAATAAACCCCATGTCTGAATGCAGCCTTGAACTTCCTGTCTGGGGCAATACAGATATGCTGATGTAAATGTATAGTTCTTGCAAGCTGCAATGTTTAGGAATGCCTACTTGTCCCAAGGTGTCAACACTGGCTGTCTCTGGTCGGAGTGGGGAAACTTGTGAAGACATCACACCATGGCTAAGTGTTCATGCCAATATGGGTATTCTGTTTTCAGCAGAATCGCTAAGATATTTACAATGTGTAGTCCTCACCTACTTCTTCCTCACATACATGAATTTTGTAAAGAACCCGGGACCCAGCCACCCAACCTGATATAGCTGGTCCCAGTCAGGCACCTTCTGTGTGAACCTTGACTTAAAACCAAACAACAACCCTGCAAGGTAGATAGACTGCCACCATCCCTTTAACCTGGTATCCCACTCTGGGTCAAGAGGAAACCCTAAGTGCCAGAATTACAGACTTGCCAGAGATTCCACAGGTCAAGAGTCCTGGAGCCTCAGGTCAGAGTCCCAATTTCACAGTAGTTTGTGAAAGAGCCAAAACTCCCCCTGCAATGAACACATACTGAAGAAATAGGAGGTAGCTTTATTAAAAATGGAAATAAGTGCAAAAACTGAGCAGCATAACAATTCCTTTAAACCAAACATCCAGAAGGTTAGGTATGATACCAAAATACAGAGAGTTCAAGTCACAGGCTAAAATAACACAGCCTGTCTAACCTAGCTCAAATGTGACACACACCGGAAGGCAGGCAAATTGGCCCATGGTTCCACATCTCCCCAGAGATGTGCGTCTTGGATAGCATCAGGTTAGATGGGGCATTTAGCAAAAGCACCAAATCACTTTTATGGGAAAGAAAGCCAGCAACAGGTAGAATTTATTTATTTATTTGACTAGCCAATCAGAGGGCTTCCTGGTGGTGCTGTATTCCAGGGTTTTCACGCCCTAACAGACATGCAGTTTCTCAGTCCAGTGGCCTGGAGGTACCAGGCTAGACACTGATAACACAGGTGTTTTCACTCTGCTTCCAGTTAACTCAGTTCAGCTGTGAAAACTTGCTGATTCCTAGTCTAACCTTTAGGCATTAATCCAGGTAAGATGTTTCCCAGTGCATTGCCACAGAGCCATTTTGGTTGGACAAACCAGTTTTCCTGACAAATTCTTTTACCAAGAATTGTACGGGATGCCTGGTTTGCCCTCCCACCCACCCTTCCCATTGTGTTTTATCTGCAACAAAACAGCTAACTAGATACCTTCTCTACTGTTATTTTGACATGCCTCTTAACACATGAACACTATGGTGTGCGCTACTGATCTGTGATGCTGGAAGTTACCCTCCAAAGGTTCTATCATCTCAACGTTTTGCAGCGAGGAAAACAAATTCTCATTTCTATCTGGGCTGCTCACCAAATGTCTGTTGCCATCCTGAGCACAAAGAACCAAACCTTCCGTCTGCTTTCCTTATACTGCATTGTCACTACCAATGTGCTCCTTGGGGATGGGATCTAAAGTTCAGATGACCAGAAGAGGCCTACACTACTCTATCAGACCAATGTTTGAGTCACTCCTGATAGTGAAAAGTGACAAGAGAAACACTCAGAACACCAGAAAAGTATTGTTTCAAAAAGGGGTAGGACAATATTACAGCAGGGCCCCGCTAATACGGCGGGTTAGGGACCAGGCCCCCGCCGTAAAGCAGAAATTGCCGTAAAGCGGGGCCCCATAGACTATAATGGGCCGCGTTGCGCAAAAATGACATCAAAATGGCGCGTGACGGAAAAAACCCACTGTATTAGTGGAACAAGCGCTGTAAGAGCAGGGCCTTTCCCTAATTGAAAACCGCCGCATGAACGAAGTGCCGTAAAGCAGAACGCCGTAAAGCAGGGGCCTACTGTACTACAAAACTGTGGAGCATGCCAGTTTACTTTAAAAGACAAAGAGAATAGTGCTTTCAGTGGTCACTAGCCATGCTGGGAATCACAAGAGGTGACAGCACTGTTGCAGTCAGGTCCTGCTTGCGGGCCTCCCATAAGCATCTGGCTGGCCATTGTGAGACCAGGATGCGGGAGCAGATGAGCTCTTTGGTGGATCCAGCAGGTCTCATCTCATGTTCTTACTCCATGACCTGCTGTCCCGAAGGCCATCAGGGATTTGTATGGGCCCAACTGCTTGCATTACATGCTGGTGCACTGTGTAGCCTTATGCATAGTCTCATAAGGAAATACGACAGCTGGGAGTGTGGTACTACTATCACGAAGAATGGATGTGTGTGTTGGGACAGTTATGGGAAGGCAAGAATCAGAAGCCTGAAGGGTTGGTTAAAAAGGATCAGAATGTGGCCTGCCCATTACAAAAAAGGGGCCTAGAAAATAACCAGTCTAAAATATCTCCTTTTTTTCATTACAAGAGTTCCTTATTTAGCATTTCATCTTTTTGTTGGACAGGCTGTATCCTTCTCATTTATAACATTCAGCCACATCAGCTGTCCATCTGCTTCTCCTGCTCATCATGGGGGTGAGAGCAGTGGTGGTTTGTGCCTCACAGCCTTTGAGTGTTTGATACCCTCCTATTTCCTGCCCCGTCACTGATAATTGCTGTGATTGAAAGTCATCTCATCCTGTACAAAGCTGAAACCAACAGGATTTGTTTTGGGAACTAAGCAGGTGTTGGGTGGGGTTGGAATTCAACAACCAACCCATAGGCATGTTGTGGAGCACCAGTGACATGACAGTGCAATGGGGCCAGTATTGCTGGCTGGCTGCTGCTGCCGAAGAGTACTTCCTGAATGTTACTAGGGGACAGATGGTTGGGGTCCTGATCCTGCAGGTAAATGGCCAGTACAACAAACAGATCTCTGGCACATTACCATGGGCAAGGGGTTTGTCATCTGGTGCACTCACATCACTGGAGTTGCAGCTGAGCAAGAGGATGTTTTATAGCAGATGGGGTTAAGAGACAGATTGGAGTTCACAACTGGCAGGATAAAACAACAGCCCAGAGCTGAGCCAGTGAATGGTGAAGACAATTAGGGAGAGCCTAATTGAGCTGGCAGAAGAAGCTCTTCTAGATTTCTTGGCAGACCTTTCAAAAGGTACCAGCAGAGAAATTCGCGGTATCCTTGTGGACAGCCAGATGAGTTTCTTCAAGCACAGACTGGGTAAGGGGGAAGAAGATGGCCCAGTAAGACCAGTTTTGATACCCAGAAAGTTGGGAGGTTGCCATAATGCAAAAACAAGTGAAGGTCCACTTTGTAACCCAAATGAGGGAGCGGGAGAAGAAGGGAAAGAGGAGAGAGAGGCTGAAGAGGTGATGAAGAGAAAGAAGAGTCCACAACAAGAGAATGAGGCTTTGTTACAATCAGACAGCACACTGGAGAAACGAAACCTTGCTCATAACCTCACGTTGCTTGAGGACATGGAGGTTAGGGATGTTTAACAGTGCCATTAGGATATGCATTACTTCCAGTTTTGCACATAATGCAAAACTCGACCTCAGTAAGAATTAAAAGTGTGAGAAACCGTGTGGAAGTGTGTAGCCTTCAGTTCAAGAGTGATTCCTGCACAGACATTATTCATACAAACAAGGCTAACAAAGGAGTAGAGCATAGAAATCACACCCACATTTTGTAATCCAGGATATGCTCGCCCTGAGGAAGCTCCTCTAACAAGGACCCTGGAGTAAATGGGTTTGTATATACATATATAATTGGAACTAAGGTGACAGCCCACAAATTGTAACTTTATTTTTTAATTTTATGTGTGTATGTGTGTACGTACACACGCACACACAGCACCACCACACCATTTACCTTGTACAATGTTGCTTTTGTGAAGAAGACAGCAGGACACACGCCATGTTGTATTCTCTGATGGACTCTCTACTTGAACATTTTATCTTTTCTAAATGCCTAGCAGAATAGACTGAAGGTAGTTTGTGGGGAGGAAGGATGGGTGAATACTACAGAAAAGATAAGGTGATGTTTCAAACCAAAATTAAGGCACTTTTTCAAAGGCGTATCAAACTGCAAGTAATGACTGTAGTAAACATTTGTAGCAAACGGGGGACAGATAGACTTGATTCAAACCAAATGTCTGATTCATATGGAGAGTCTACAATACATCAAAATAGATGAAAATAACAGAAGCCTTTAGCAAGTGTGTACCACTTCAACATTGATTTGAAACACTGACTGATGAGAAGCTATTGTAATGTGTTGGCCTGATTCCTTCTCAATTTTTCATACTTTGAGCATTCATTGGGAACTCTAAATGTCCTGGAAGGAGTTAAGAAAGAAGGCATGGATTTTATGAGCAGTTAAGATTCTAAATACAAAAGGGAGAAATAAAGAAAAGTGCATGCATGGATGCATGTAGCAAGACTGGTTATAACAGGTGGTGGGGCACCTTCCTCTGGGGGACCTTAGTCTGTCATGGAAGGGTTATTCTGCACCAGGAGTTGACAATCCTTTCGGGCCAAAGGGCACATTGTTAATTCTGAGAAAGTGCTATTGGCCTCCAGTCTCAAAATGGCTGCCATGGGGGCAGCATAAAGCAAAAGGCCTGCTATGGGGCTGTGGCAGAACACAAAATACTTGCTATATCTAAAAGAGCAGACAGAGACAGGACCACAAAATGGGGCAGGCATACCCCCCATCACCTGTGCCCCATCAATGGAAAAAGGCACCTACATCAGCCACCAGGTACTCACAGAGAAAAGCTTTTTGCACATCTCCTCCGTTTTTAATTGAAGGGAGGGCATGTCTCTGTTGGCTTACTAGGCCGTACTACCAATGTGTTTTTTCATCAAGTCTGAAATGTTTCAAGATGTATGGGAAAGCAGCCTTATCTCCTGTGCCTGGTCTGAGAGAGCAGACTTCCAAGGCCAGACAGGTTGCCATGGTAATGGGAGATAACAGCTGGGAAAGTTACAGCTGCCTGCTGTTAGTTCTTCCTTCTTCTGTGTCTTGTCTTTGAACTGAGAGCTTCTCCTTGAAGGGAGGAAAACTCTACATGTATCTATCTTTAAGCCTTTGGGCCATAATGTCTAAGTAAAGAGTCTTAAACTTTCTTATGCCTCTGTGATGTTTCTTTACCATCTTACATCCAACGTAACGTGTTGTTTCACGCAAGAACCGTCAAGCACCAACAGGGTTATGGGCCCAGATCCAATGCGCGTTACACAGGAGTAAGTGGCTGGTCTGAACGGCAGACGGAGTTCCAGAGGGCAGAGTGATTGATTGAATCAGACAAAGGTGAGCAGAGATGGCTGCAGTAAACATGTCTGGAGGCTTGCTGATGGAACGACTTACTGGAAAGAATTATGGCAGTTGGAAGCCAAGAATGCATGCTTTTCTAATCAAGGAGGATTTATGGGAAGCTATTGAAGGAACACCCCCTACACCCCTTACAGCGGCCTGGACACGGAATGATGAGAGGGCGCAGGCGTTTATTACCCTGGCTCTATCCGATTCTCAACTGCTACACGTGAGAGATGTTACAAACGCCAAACAGATGTGGGACTGGTTGGAGGCTCTTCATGTGCAACAGACCGCGGGATCTAGATTGTGTTTGGCACGGAAGCTGTATCAGATGCGCTTCACGGGTGAGTGCGATATGAGTGAGCATCTTACGGAATTCAGACGCTTGTTTGCTGAGTTGACGGACCGAGGCGTCGAACACAGTGAAATTCAGAAGACCTATTTGATCCTGGCTTCACTCGATGGGAGTTGGAATAATTTCGTCATGGCAATGGAAGCGATGCCAGATGGGGGGCTCAATGTTGCATTTATTGAGGAAAAGCTGTCCCAGGAATGGCAGCGGAGACAAGAGGAGAAGAAAAATGCCATGCCGAAGGAGGCAGTCGGAAGCAAGCAGGATTACAAGCAAGAGCAGCAGCGGCTAAAGGCTTGTTATGCCTGCGGAGCTCGTGGGCATCTGCAGCGGGACTGTGCAGTCAAGCGAAACTCCAGGGACGGAAGCTGGAAGACGCATAGTGGAAGTGTGAACTTTGTAAACAGAACTCTCAAGATTTAGGACCTGTTGACTGGATTATTGACAGTGGTGCGAGCCATATATTAATCAAAGACAGGAGTTTGTTTTACACGTCTACAGATGAGCAGGACTTTGTGCAATTGGCGGATGGATCGCGGAAAAATGTGGAGGCTCGAGGACTGGTGAGATTTGATAAGCTTGTAATACTGTCAGATTGTTTGTTTGTACCAGAACTGTCTCATAACATATTGTCTGTGAGAAAACTGACCATTTGTGGGTTTTCAGTCTTGTTTGATAGAGACAAATGTTATGTAATGAGGGGAGATCAAGTGTGCATGCAGGGAAGTCTGAATGATTCTCAGTTTGTAATAAAGGGCAGTCAAGCAGGATGTGCTGTGTTAAACGCTGAGGCACAGACACATCAAGGCTGCGTCCATGAATGGCATCAGAGGCTGGGGCATGCAAACTTTGACACGGTAAAGAAAACCCCTATGCATAGTGAAAACATGCGTTTAAAAGACTGTGGACAGTTGCTAATGGATTGTGATGCTTGCCATAAAGCAAAAATGACTATTGCACCCATAAACCGGGAGGCTGAAAGCACCACAACATCTCCCTACCAGCTAGTTCATGTTGATTTATCAGGGCCAATAAACACTTCACGAGGAGGTGCTAAGTTCTTTATGGTAGTGGTTGATGATTTTTTGAGATTTTGTCATGTTTATTTGCTCAAGCAGAAAAGTGAAGCTGAGCAGAAGCTGAAACTGTTCATTAAGAGAATCGAAACTCAACATGGCACCACGGTGGGGGCTATACGCTCAGACCAAGGAGAGGTTTTCATGAGTAAAGCATTGCATGAAGTGCTGGCAAGTAAGAAAATAGCACTTAAACCTTCCACCGGGGTTGCAGAGCACAAAAACAGGGTGCTTCAGGAAGCAATGAGAGCAATGTTAATGGATTCAAGTTTAGGGAACTCCTTTTGGGCAGAAGCAATTCTGTATGCGAATTACATTCACAATAGGGTGTTACACAGTGCACTTGGAATGTCACCTTATGAGAAACTCACTGGGAGAAAGCCGAAAGTGCAACACATTCAGAAATTCGGAGCTAGATGCTGGGTTCACATATCACAAAACAAGAGAAGAGGCAAACTTGCACCCAGAGCACAACAGGGATTTGTTCTGGGGTTTCAGAATGCATATTTCAGAGTTTGAATACCAGAAACACAGCAATTAATTCTGAGCAGAAGCATTAAAGTCTCAGAAAAGCCTTGGGATCAAAGGCAAACAGTCATTCTTACAGGGTCTGCTGAAACACAAGCACAAACATTTAAGCCAAACCTAGATGTGAAAGTGGAAGGTACACAAATTCCTCTCAGGGATGCATTAAATGAACTCATTTGTGGGAAACGTAGAAATAAGAAACTCAAGGCTGAAGAAATGGAATTTCCTGAGCAAGCTGTGCCAAGTACCAGTTCAAACGGGGGGGCTGAGAGAGCAGAAGCTCTAGTGCCTTTGAGACGTTCAGAGAGATCAAACATTGGCAAACCGCCAGAAAGATTTACTGTGGGATTAATAACTAGTCCAGGAATGCACAAAGAGGTTGAGATGGATCCCGAAACACTGTATCTGACTTGTGTGCAACCGAAGTTTGATTGAATAAAGTTTTAGCTAAATGTACAGAGATGTTCTGAAATGTACTGAAATGTATTGCAAGATGCATTGTAGAAATGTATTATTGTTATTGTTGTAATGGATTTACAGACATGATGAAAGGGGGGAATGTTGGCTTACTAGGCCGTACTACCAATGTGTTTTTTCATCAAGTCTGAAATGTTTCAAAATGTATGGGAAAGCAGCCTTATCTGCTGTGCCTGGTCTGAGAGAGCAGACTTCCAAGGCCAGACAGGTTGCCATGGTAATGGGAGATAACAGCTGGGAAAGTTACAGCTGCCTGCTGTTAGTTCTTCCTTCTTCTGTGTCTTGTCTTTGAACTGAGAGCTTCTCCTTGAAGGGGGGAAAACTCTACATGTATCTATCTTTAAGCCTTTGGGCCGTAATGTCTAAGTAAAGACTCTTAAACTTTCTTATGCCTCTGTGATGTTTCTTTACCATCTTACATCCAACGTAACGTGTTGTTTCACGCAAGAACCGCCAAGCACCAACAGTCTCCAGTCCTGGCATCCAGTGAAATGTGGGCACGTTTAAGTGGACGTGTTCAGTGCAGGGGAGGCCAAGCCAGTGCAAACAGGAACTGAGGAGGGAGAGCAAACAGCCTCTCATGCACTGGGAATGTCTGAGGGGAGGTGTGCCGAGACCTTTTGGAGGTACTGTAGGAAGTACTGGCATTCCCTAGGTACCATGGTGGTGACCCCTGTTCTACACAAACCAGAACTAAGCCTTCTTGTATCAGTTACACATTAAAATCTGTTCTAGGAATGTTCTCGACCCGCCAAAGCAGATTTGGGGAGAGCACTGGGCACATGCAGAGGGAGGAGGGGGGTAAGTCCCTTTGCACTAAAGGTGCCCGGATTTAGCCCTATGTTGGATACAACCCAATGCATTTTTTCTCTCTGTGTGGAGAGGCTCCAAAGATGGCAGAAAGACAGGAGAACTGTCTTTTCCCTAATAAGGTACTGCATACACAACTCCTTTGACTCACATGAAACCACCAGCTAAAAGGCTATCCAGGCTTAAACATCTTGCTGCAAAGCAGGGCCACCAGATGCTATAGCAAAGGTCTTCCCCTCTCTGTGCTGACTTTTACTAATATGCAATCTTGTATTTGTTTATTACAGTGAGCAGAGTATTTATGCTATTTTAAGTACTCTGTCAACTGCTTTGAGCAATGTGCCAAAGCAGCATATAATTCAAATATGCTATGTTCTGCCTCTACGGTCGGAGGGAATATGCTTCTAAATACCAGTCACTGGAAACAGCAGGAGAGGAGAGTGCTCTTGGGCTCAGATCCTGTTTCTGAGCTTCGCACGGGCATTTGGTTGGCCACTGTGAGATATGGATGCTGGACTAAATGGACCACTGGCCTGATCCAGCAGGCTTTTCTTATATTCTTAAAGAAGAATCAATCACAGATCAACTAAAGAAATTCAGCTTGCAGAATGCCAGGTGCATTAAGTGATTTTGGATTAAGAAGAATTAAGATCTGGTATTCAAAGCCTTGGTTCACTTCACTCTTTAACCCTTCATGCATATTGTAAATATTTAAAGAACAAGATATCACGTCTTTTAAGCAACGCACAGTGATGGCTACATACCCTGACACGGGCAAACTTATTGACCTCCTCAGGCTTTTCTCCATTTCCTAAGAAAATATATTTTTCCTAACAAAACAAAACAAAATGTTGACCTGCACATTCTGTCAAGGGGTTAGTTCTTATAATATACTCATGATTAAAATCACAGGGTGACATTAAAAGCCACTTTGTCCACATCAATCAGTAGCCAGCTGGTTGGCAACATCCATATACCAGGTAACCAGAAGAAATGTGTCATTTGTCCCCAAAGAAGAATCCAGCCCTCATGAGAAGTTACTTTTAAAACTACTGAGATTAGGTTTTTTTTAAATAAAATTTTTGAGAGGTTTTATGAGAGTCACAATCTGAGCCCAGACAAGTTTACTTGGAATCAAGTCCCATTTACTTCAATGGCATTTTCTCCCACGTCAATGTGCCTTGGATTGAAGGCTCAGTTATTTTACATTGCTGTTGTTTTTATAATTTTTTTATCTCATTTGGAACTTCGCAATCGGACATAATAATCAATGTGCATGACAAAATGCATATACATACTGTGTAGGTTGAACTATATGGGTGGTTAGTCAGAATGATTAAAGGTGGTTGGTAACTGTTTGCCAAGCTGGGAATATGCAACGCTAAACATATTCACTTAGCAAGTAAATCCACTGAATATAGTTGAGCTTGCTTCTGAACAGACACGTTTAGGATGCAAAGCTGTAAGTCACAGTAAAGAGGGTCACTTCTGGCATACCCTCCTCCCACTCTGCAAAGCATCTTGTGCTGCAGGTTGCAAGCTATTGAACTTGCCCTGGTAGCTGTATCTTTCACAGAAGTTTGATCTGCAGCAGTTAGCAGATAAAACTGTTGAGTTTCATGCCATGGAAGCCCTTACCTACTGAGTTCTGTATGTCAAAACTCTGCTAAAAGCAAAAGCAGTAGGCCAGGGTGGTCCACCCCCATCAGTTGGCAACCCTAACCAGATGGCACTTCTGAAGCTTCAGCACAGGCTGGTTAGGCAGTGTAGGTCAGGTGGCCAGATGCAAAAGGGGCCCTGCACTTTTAATAATTATGTAGCAGAGGGAATTTCAACTGGTGGAATCTTCCAAACAAGCTGTATCTTGCATGAAAAGCTAAACCTGCTGAAATCCCGTTCTATATAACTATGAAAGATCAGGAGCCCTGTCCTGTTTTGCCTAAGTGCAGCAGGGTAGCTTTCAAACACAGAGCCATGTGGACTGGGGCCACTGTTTGCAATGCAACCCCTCCCCATCTACAAGACAAAAATTCATTTCCACCCATGTGGAATCATTTTCCCTGTATTTATTTATGAATGTGTATACCTGTGTCTTTGAAAAAAATTTTTTGAGACACCTTGTAAGTTTATGTTTAGTTTTTGGTTATGCTGTAAAGAAATATGAATTGATTGATAGCTTTGAACTTTGGAAAATTGCTCTGTATATCTTGTAAGAGAAACAAGGTTTTCATTATACATTATTAGCAGTCCTATTGTTGCAATGAGAAACAGATTTTCTCAAAAATGCAAAAAGAGTCATATCAATTTGCTTCTCCAGGGCAGTCATATACACACTCTTGAACCATGTGAAGTAAACAGGCACAAGCTGATAAGTATAATTTTTAATGAGAGCAAACCTGTTTTCCAAAAGCTTCTCCTTAGTGCAAATAAAACTAGCTGGGTGAGATATCCCCATTGACTCTTAATGAATCTGATTATTCATTAGCAGAATCTTCTCACACTCTGTTGTTGTTGTTGTTGTTCATAACTACCCTAAATAGCAATTGACATGCTGGACAGATTTTAAATGCAGCGAATGCCAACCCTGCTAATATGAGTTGGCTAATATGAGCTAAGAGAACAAAACGGGACTCCCCCACACTGGAAAGGGCTGTATATGAGAAATATATAATACACTGATGTATGGGATTACTTCACACATTATGCCCAGTCAAACCCAGGTATGCCACTTGTGTGCCTTTAACTAATGTCTCAGAATGTAGGAACGCCTGTCAGACGATGAGATGTAGTTGGCAAGATGTGCGTGAATAGCCACACTTTGTCCCCCACCTGGATTTCAGGTCCCGGCTGTCAACCAAGGTGGTGGCAGGGTTGTGAAAGGTGTGGAGGTGGTAGCCGAAGTTCGCAAAGAAGGGGGTCTGTTGGGTGGAGGAGTGCACCGAGTTGTTGTAGGCAAGTTCTGCGAGGGGCAGCAGGGTCATCCAATTGTCTTGTTAGTAACTGACATTGCAGCACAGGTACTGTTCCAGAGTGGTATTGACTTTTTCGGTCTGCCTATCCGTTTGAGGATGGTGGGCGAAGGACAGTCATAATTCAATCTGCAGCAACTGGAACAGTGTCTGCCAAAACCAAGCAGTGAATTGGGGGGCCCAGTCCAAGACCAAGCTGTTTGGGAATCCATGTGCCTAGGAAACATGCTTGACAAACAATTGGGCAGTTTCTTTAGCAGTTGATAAGCCTGAGCATGGGATGAAGTGGGCCATTTTACTGAAGGCATTGACTACCACTAGGATGATGGCATTCCCCTGTGAAGGGGACAGATCCATGATAAGTCTAGGGTTACCATTCTCCAGGGCCCCTTGAGTGTGGGAAGCAGTTCCAATAACTCATCCGGTCGCCCTGGGGCATGCTTGGCTCTTATACAGGTAGGGCAAGTCTGAATGCACTTTTTGATATTATGTTTTATTCCAGGCCACCAAAAGTCTTGCATAACTGCCTGCATCATATTAAATACCCCAAAGTGTCCTACGATGGGGGTGTCACGGCATTGCCGTAGCACCTTATCCCAACACTCGCTGGGGGGCACATATAAAGCTTTGTAGTGATAAAGCAATACCCCCCCTTCAGGAGAAGCCATATCAGTGGGATAGGGATTGGGCTCCTGCACCTCTTGAATCTGCTCCCTGGCGAATGGGTCTTTCTCCTGGGCACCTCTGACGTCCTAACCCAGGGATCACACGATCTTGTCCAGGGGAATGATGTGACAGAGGGGTGTCTCTGGGCATGGCTTGTTGTACTCTGTCTTGTGAGAGCATGGATCTGCTCTTCTGTTTCGGGTATGCAGGTGATCCAGAAGTAAAATCTGGAAAGGAATTGGAACCATCACACCTGGTACTGGTTCAACTTGCAGTTTGGAGACTCTTTAGGTTCAGGTGATTGGTGCAACTGTCCACTACATGCCGCGCCCCTTCTAGAAGGTGTGCCCAGGTGTCAAAAGCATCATGGATAGCCAGTAGTTCCTTCTCCCATACAGTATGGTTTTGCTCAGAGTCAGTCGGCTTACACGAGAAGTATGCACAACGATGTAGGTCCCCCCCTTTCAATAGCGCAGCTCTGACGCCAACGTCAGAGGTGTCCATTTCCATTATGAAAGGCTAGCAGAGGTCACATATTGTAGTATGGGCTCAAATGAAAACAGTTGTTTAAAGCTCTCATATGCCTGTTGGGCTGCTTCAGTCCATCAGAACTGGCCAGCTTCCCTTTAGACAGTCTATTAGCGGAGCCATCATGTTGGAGAAAGCAGCAATGAACAGCCTATAATAATTGGCAAACCCCAGGAAATGCTGTAGGTCCTTTTTTGTCTGGGGGGGGGGATGCCAGGAGAGCATGCAGCATACTTTCTCTGGGTCCATCTCCACCCCGGTCAGGATGATCTGGTAGCCCAGAAAGCCCAGTGTGGTTAGGTCAAACCTGTACTTCTCCAGCTTG
Source organism: Rhineura floridana (assembly GCF_030035675.1). Lineage (NCBI taxonomy): Eukaryota > Metazoa > Chordata > Lepidosauria > Squamata > Rhineuridae > Rhineura > Rhineura floridana. Next base: position 36,007,635 of record NC_084482.1, on the reverse strand, counting down.
GCATATAGGTGGTGTTCCCTCAGGTTCTGCAGTACTGTTCTCATATGCTCCTCGTGCTGCTCTGGGGAGTCAGAGTAAATAACAATGTCATCCAAATAAATAATCATGAAGCGATCAAGGCAGTCCCAAAAAAATGTCATTCATGAAATGCCGGAAGCCTGCTGAAGCATTCGATAGTCCAAATGGCATGACCAGGTCTAGAAGTGGCTATACCGGGCCTTGAATGCAGTTTTCCATTCATTCCCTTTCCGGATCCTGACAAGGTTGTATGCCCCATGCACAACCAAGTGTAGATTTTCACCGTTCACAGTAGCTCTAGCATCTTATTGATGAAGGGTAGTGGGTAGCTGTTGGGGATGGTGATTTTGTTCAGCTCCTGGTTGTCTTGGCAGGGGCAGAACTCACCACTCTTTTTCTTAATGAAAAGTAGGGGTGGGCCCAGTAGGGTACTTGAAGGAGCAAATGAACCCCCACTTCAGATTGACATTAAGGAAGTCCCTTAAGGCAGCCAACACTGGGTCAAACAGCGAGTAAGTGCAGCCAGAGGGGATCTGGGCCCCAGGAAGCAGGTTGATGGCACAGTCATATGATCTATGGGGGAGGGGCAGTTGGTCTGCTGCCTTCTTGTTGAAGATGTTGCTGTAGTCCTGGTACTTCCTAGGTATGGGAGTAAGCATGTCGGGTGGTGGGGCAGTTGCTGTTGCCACCACTTCTACCATCTCCACTGGCTGGCAGTTGTGTTCATAGTAGTTTGACTGGAATGTCACCGAGGCTTTCCCCCCATTTATTTATTTATTTATTACATTTGTATACCGCCCCATAGCCAAAGCTCTCTGGGCAGTTTACAACAATTAAAAACATTAAAAACAAAGATACAAATTTAAAAACACATTTTTAAAAAGCAATTTAAAACCACGTGCTAAAATGCCTGGGAGAAGAGGAAAGTCTTGACCTGGCGCCAAAAAGATAACAGTGTTGGTGCCAGGCATACCTCGTCAGAAACATCATTTCATAATTAGGGGGACACCACTGAGAAGGCCCTCTCCCTTGTTGCCAGACTCCCAGCTTCCCTCGGAGTAGGCAACTGGAAGAGGGCCTTGGATGTTGAGTGTAATGTACAGGTAAGTTCATGTCGGGAGAGGGTTCCATCAGGTATTGTGGTCCTAAGCCAGCCTTTCCCAATTAGTGGGCCACCAGATGTTGTTGGACCACAATTCCCATCTTTCCTGACCATTGGCAATGCTGGCTGAGGCTGATGGGAGTTGTGGTCCAACAATATCTGGTGGCCCACTAGTTGGGAAAGGCTGTCCTAAGCCATGTAATTATTATTATTTTATTATTTATTAAATTTATTAGTCGCCCATCTGGCTGGTTGTCCAGCCACTCTGGGCGACGTACAAGATAAAACAATACATTAAAACATTAAAATTTAAAACCATAACAGTAAAAAACCTAACCCACCCCAAAAGCCTGCCTGAAGAGCCAGGTCTTCAAGGCCCGGCGGAAGCTTATCATAGAAGGGGCATGGCGGAGATCATTTGGGAGAGAGTTCCACAGGGTGGGGGCCACTATTGAAAAAGCCCTCTCTCTAGTCTTCTCCAGTCTAGCTGTTTTAACTGGTGGGATCGAGAGAAGGTCTTCTGAGGCTGATCTTGTTGAGCAGCATCCCTGACGATGCTGGAGGCGCTCCTTCAGATAGACTGGGCTAAAACCGTATAGGGTTTTAAAGGTCAAAACCAACACCTTGAATTGGGCCTGGTAAACAACCGGTAGCCAGTGCAACTCCTTCAGCACTGGAGTGATGTGATCTTGCCGGCGGCTGCCTTTAATCAGACGAGCCGCCGCATTCTGTACCAGTTGCAGCTTCTGGACCGTTTTCAAGGGTAACCCCACGTAGAGCGCATTACAGTAGTCTAGGCGAGAGGTGACCAGGGCATGTACTACCGGTGGGAGCAGATGGTTGGGAAGGTAGGGGCGCAGCCTCCGTGTCAGATGGAGTTGATACAGCGCCGCCCGGCTCACAGCCGAGACTTGAGCCTCCATGGTCAGCTGGGAGTCAAGAATGACCCCCAGGCTGCGGACCTGGTCTTTCAGGGGCAATCGTACCCCATTGAGCACCAGGTCCACATCCCCCAGCCTTCCCTTGTCTCCCACAAACAGTACCTCGGTTTTGTCAGGGTTCAGCTTCAGCTTATTCCTTCCCATCCAGCCACTCACCGACTCCAGGCACTTGGACAGGGCTTCTACAGCCAACCTCGGTGAAGATTTAAATGAGAGATAAAGCTGCGTGTCATCTGCATACTGATGACATTGCAGCCCAAATCTCCTGATGATTGCCCCCAGCAGCTTTATATAGATGTTGAACAGCATCGGGGAGAGGATGGAACCCTGTGGCACCCCACAAGTGAGAGGCCAAGGATCCGAAACCTCATCCTCCAATGCCACTCTTTGGTACCTACCAGAGAGGAAGGAATGGAACCACTGCAATACAGTGCCCCCCATGCCTAACCTCTTCAGGCGGTCCAGGAGGATAACGTGGTCAATGGTATTGAAAGCCGCTGAGAGATCAAGGAGAACAAGGAAGGTGCATTCGCCCCTATCCCACGCCCTCCTCATATCATCTACCAAGGCGACCAAGGCTGTTTCAGTCCCATGTCCAGGCCTGAAGCTCGATTGAAATGGATCCAGATAATCCGCTTCCTCCAAGTGCACTTGCAACTGTTTTGCCACCACCCACTCAATCGCCTTGCCTAAGAATGGCAAATTTGAGACTGGGCGAAAGTTGTTCAGATCCTGGGGATCCAAGGAGGGCTTCTTTAAGATTGGTTTTATTACTGCCTCCTTGAGCGATGATGGCATTACTCCCTCTTCGAGAGATGTATTTACCACCATCTTGATCCCCTCACCCAGTCTATCTTTGCAGCTCATAATGAGCCACGATGGGCAAGGATCGAGTAAGCAAGTGGTTGGCTTTAAGGTTGAAAGCATCTTGTCCACTTCATCAGATGGAAGAAGCTGGAACCGATCCCACACCACCAGAGCACCACTGGTCACCTCTGGCTCGCTCACTGTGTCCACAGCGAATGGAATAGTACTCTTAATACGATCGATTTTCTCCGCAAAGTGTTTAGCAAACTCGTCACAGGAGGCCTTAGCATGTTCCATTGGTTCCGGAGCAACTGGACCGACCATGCTCCGGACCACTTGGAACAGCCTCCTGGGACAGCACTCTGCAGATGCAATAGAGGCAGCATAAAAATCTTTTTTTGCTGCCCTTATTGCCACATGATAGGCTGCCGCAGCCGCTCTAACATGTGTCCGAACGTCGTCAGAGCGAGATTTCCGCCACCGGCGCTCTAGCCGTCTCACCTCCCGCCTCAGAGTTCGCAACCGTGGGGTGAACCACGGTGCCGTCTGAGTTCTATTCAGGGGGAGAGGGCGTTTTGGAGCCACGCGGTCTAATGCCCTGGCGATTGCAGCATTCCACCCCTCCACCAGGGTCTCAGCCGAGTGGCTGTGTGCATGCTCCAGAGAATCCCCAAGCGCATTCAGGAATCCATCAGGATCCATCAGACGCCTGGGGCGGACCATTTTAATAGGTCCTCCACCCCCACAGAGGGTTTGTGGCACCGAAAGGTCCAGCCTCACCAAGTAGTGGTCTGACCATGACAAGGGGGTGATGGATGTACCCCCAATTTTCAGATCACTCCCCTCCTCTCCGGAGACAAACACAAGGTCGAGTGCATGACTGGCTACATGGGTGGGCCCCATTGTAATAAGGTGCAGCTCCCAGGAAGCCATGGTTTCCATGAAGTCCCGAGGCGCCCCAGTAAGGATGGCCTCTGAATGTACACTGAAGTCCCCCAATACCAGTAGGTTTGGGGACTGTACACGCACAGCCAAGACCACCTCCAGCACCTCGGCCAGGGAGTCCGTCGTGCAGCGGGGTGGGCGGTACACGAGCAGAATCCCTAGACTGCCCTTTGGGCCCAACCTCCAGCACATGCAATCTGCCACCTTGGTCTCACAGAGAGGAGGTCTGGTGTGAACCAGGGACCTTCGGTAAATAACCGCCACTCCCCCTCCCCGACTACCGACCCTCAGCTGCTGTGCATATGAGAACCCAGCCGGACACATGGCCACAAGGATAGGAGCAGCAGCCTCATCCAGCCAGGTTTCCGTAATACATGCCAGGTCCGTGCCCTCATCCAATATCATATCATGGATGAGGGATGTTTTTTGGGCAACAGACCTGGCATTGCACAGCAGCAGTCAGAGTGTGGAGGCCAGAGTGTGGAGTCAAGCATCCCCCAGCTGTCTGTTGGCTCTGGACAGGCCCGGAACAGGGGACAGATATTATGCATCTCTCCCTAGTTCCTCTTACCTGACGTGACCTGCCCCTAGCTTTCCACCAGCATCTGCCACCCAGCCTCGGTATACATTGGCCTCCCACCCTTCCCCCATCACTCCCCTGTGATTGACACATGCCCCGATGTAGGCTTCCACCACTCAGGCAGGCACCCAACCTTAAAACAACCCCCCCAAAAGAAAAGAAAAGAAAAACAAACAAACAAAAAACAACAACAACAAAACAGACACAGCACACACAAAAAACCCAGGCCACCTCAGCCAGCCGGCTTTTGTATCCCTCCAAAGAGGGACAGGTGGTGGGAATCAGTCACAGCTGGCTGGGTACCTGGGGCCTGGTCCTGCAGATGTACGTCTGGCAGGCAGAAGTCCACAGGGAAGGATGGTGGAGATGGTGGTCCAGCAGCAGCAGCAGCAGGCTCTCCTTCCCTGGGCAGCGGTGTTCTTCTCTTCCTGCAGGTACTGGGTAAGGCTTTATAGGTTAAAACCAGCACCTTGAATCGAGCTCGGAAACATACAGGCAGCCAATCCAAGCGGGCCAGAATTGGTTTTATATGTTCGAATCGTCTGGTCCCTGTTACCAATCTGGCTGCTGCATTTTGCACAAGCTGCAGTTTCCGAACCGTCTTCAAAGGCAGCCCCACGTAGAGTGCATTGCAATAATCTAATTTGGAGGTTACCAGAGCGTGGACAACTGAAGCCAGATTATCCCTGTCCAGATAGGGGTGTAGTTGGGCCACCAACCGAAGTTGGTAGAAGCACTCCGTGCCACAGAGGCTACCTGATCCTCAAGTGACAGAGATGGTTCTAGGAGAACCCCCAAGCTACGAACCTGCTCCTTCAGGAGGAGTGCAACCCCACCCAGGACAGGTTGGAAATCCACCATCCAGTCAGAAGAACCACCCACTAGCAGCATCTCAGTCTTGTCTGGATTGAGCCTCAGTTTATTAGCCCTCATCCAGTCTATTGTCACAGCCAGGCACTGGTTCAGCACATTGACAGCCTCACCTGAAGAAGATGAAAAGGAGAAATAGAGCTGTGTGTCATCAGCATACTGATGGCAACACATTCCAAAGCTCCAGATGACCGCACCCAACCGTTTCATGTAGATGTTGAACAGCATGGGGGACAGAACTGACCCCTGCAGAACCCCATACTGGAGAGTCCAGGGTGCCGAGCAATGTTCCCCAAGCACCACCTTCTGGAGCCGACCCGCAAAGTAGGAGCGGAACTACTGCCATGCAGTCCCTCCCACTCCCAACTCAGCCAGTCTTCCCAGAAGGATACCATGGTCAATGGTATCGAAAGCCGCTGAGAGATCAAGGAGAATCAACAGTGTCACACTCCCCCTATTTCTCTCCCAACAGAGGTCATCATACAGGGCGACCAAGGCTGTTTCGATGTCAAAACCAGGCCTGAAACCCAACTGAAATGGATCCAGATAATCGGTCTCATCCAAGAGTGTCTGGAGCTGGCCTGCTACCACTCGTTCAAGGACCTTGCCCAGGAATGGAACATTTGCTACCGGCCTATGGTTATTACGTTTTTTTGGGTCCAGGGAGAGTCTCTTCAGGAGTGGTCTCACTACCACCTCTTTCAGGCAGCCAGGGACCACTCCCTCTTGCAGAGAGGCATTAATCACTTCCCTGGCCCAGCTGGCTGTTCCATCCCTGCTAGCTTTTATTAGCCAAGAAGGGCAAGGATCCAGCACAGAAGTGGTTGCACGAACCTGTCCAAGCACCTTGTCAAAGTCCTCAAGCTGTACCAACTGAAACTCATCCAAGAAATCGGGATGGTATTGTGGGATCTTGCTGTGTCAATCAGGTCATCCCCAGAACCACCGGAAAGTGTTGCAGAGTGGCTAGATAAAAAGACAGCTGCTTCCAATGCTTAGGCAACTCCACCGACAGTCCCATGGTTGCCTGTGTGATTGCCCCTGAGGTCAGGGGCCGCCCATCAATGTTCTCTATGGATAGAGGTGTTTCAAGTGGATAATGGGGATGTTGTGTTGCCTTGTGAAATCCAAGTCCATAAAGTTGCTGGACACCCCCAAGTCCACTATGGCCAGCACTTGGACACTCTGCCCTAAAGGCAGTCCCAGGATTGGGAGGTGAAGGGATGGCTTGGGTGGAATGGGTCCTTCATGGGGTCCATTGCTCACCATCGATCCAAGCTCATGGACCTCTGCAAGATCTGGGATTTGTAGCTTCCCTGTACTGGACTGGGGCTTTCTCTGACTTGGATGGACAGGCCTTTGTGAGATGGCCTGCCTTTCTGCAGTACAGGTACAGCCCCTCTCAGTGGCACTTCTCCTCCTATGTCTGTCATGGCCATATTAGCGGAATGCCAAAAGGCGGGGCCCTACCGTAGTGGCAAGTGCCTAGGAGTCCGGGGTGAGGGTGGCCAGGCTGACTCAGAAGAGTCCTCCTCAACAGGAGGGGGAGGGCTACACAGCAGTGATGGCAGAGTGGGCAGAGGAAGGGGGTGAGAGATGGGCAAAGAATCCTCCTCTTGGCAGGGATGGGCTTCCTTGCTGGTAACTGGATCTGCAGGGACAGAGCTGTCACTGTCCACAGCACGGGAGCCTGCATGCCTGAAGACATGTCACTGGTGTTTTCTCCCCATTCAAAGTCTAACTCCTCCCCCTCATTGTTGCCACCCCACGCCATTCCCTCAGGGCTCATGACACAAAAGGGCCAATGACTTGCCGCAGAATCCCAGGCATGTCTAACCAGAAGTAAGTCCTAGTAAATGCAGTGGGGCATACTCCCAGGTAAGTGGGGTTAGGAATGCAGCCTAAGAGAGGTGAGGAAGAGCACTAAAAGAGGTATGGCTTTAACTCCAGGAATGCAACAGCGTTTTCCTATCTCCCCTTTCTTTGTAGTCCCTGATCCCCTTCCAAAAACTGTCTCCTAAGGACGGGGGGAGACCCTCTGGAAAAGGATGGCATGAGAGAAGAGTCTGTGGGAAGAAAAGGGGAAACACTGAAAACTGGGGACTCCCCACAATGCAGAAGTGTCCTCAGCTCACACAGCTTTTCTTTTAGACCCAAGTCTATACAATTCGAGTAGAAGAAGGCTGCCAAAACAGTTCAAAGGGCTGAGAGGCATGTGTGAGGCTGAACATATCAAGGGGAAATAGCACCAATGAAAACTGCCGTGAACACTGTAATGCAGAGGGCACAGGGAACATGAAGCCCCTGTATTATGTCACGTCCTTTCCAAGGCTTTTTAGGCACCGTGTCTTCAACACACACTGTATTTCAGAAGACTTTTCAAAATTCTGTTAGAGGCAGAAATGTTTGACTATTCACATCACAGTTATTCCAACCTCCCTCCGCCCACCCTCTCTCTCTCTATTGGGATGCTTTAATTCTTGAATCACAGATTCAGGATCAGCTGAGCTTGTACGTATTTCTGGAATGTTTCCCAAGCCAGAATGATTCTAGATTCAATCTTTAAATTTAAACGTAAATAGCAGAGCTATTTTTAACTTTCAGGATCACAGAATGGAACCATCCTCTGGATTGAGTGATTTCTAACCAATTTCTACCTACCACAATCGACACAACCAGATGTTAGTCTTCAGCTGCATTTATCAAAGGTTTCTTTTGCATGACTTCTCGCGCAGCCTGCTGGAAGTAATTTAGCGTGACTGAACATTTCCATCTGCATTCCTCCCATCTCCTTTCTCATCTCAAACAGAATCTCTGCCACTAAATAGTTACAGCTATTGACTATGGAAAAGTGTGTGCGGCTGACAGCATTATTTATTGCTTCCAGAGCTGTAACATGTTGCATTATATATATTTTAGCAATCAGAAGCTGTGTTAAGAAATCAAATTAGCCTGTCATAATATATATCTGTTCCTCTGATCCAAGCTCTGCTGACATGTTGTGAAAGCCTGGCAACATTTGAACTCTTATATACTCTTGTATACAGAAAGTAAGGAAACAACTCCCACATCTGATAAGTGAAGGCACTCATTTGAAGCCTAGCTTGATCACAAACCATTTTTGTTGGGACTACTTTAGAGGAAGGAAGCCTCCTCCAACTAATCATTCAGAACTCAATAACATGTCTTGTCGAAGGCCTTCTCTTTTATCTTAAGGAAAATTAACCAATCTGAGTTGGATTTGCACTGGCATAACCCCTGAAATTCATGATCTTACCTTGAAATCTTATTATAAATTGCAGACCATCTCTTGAGGCCCAATGCTGTAATCCACAGCAAAGAAGGGCTTATCTACCTACAAATTTCTTGCAAAAGTCCTGGAAGCAATACATGGGAAAAGTATCAGATTTCATAGGATTTTGTGCAACCTTCTCCATTATTAATCAATGCTTATCCCATAATTTCCGCCTACCCCAGGTATGAGATACAGACTTCTATAGGATCAGTATGGACTGTGTCACATGGTTTTGAAGGGATCAGACAAGAATTAGAGCCCTCAAGGAAAAATTCAGAAAAGCTGCAATGGTGAACTGTGTACTGTTCCAGCATTCAGTCTCCCAGTAATAACTGCTCAGGTATCAACTTTGTAACCAATCTTCATTGCATGGATTGGACATCACAAGACCTCCCAGAATTGTCATACAATAATACCTAGAAGGGCAACCATTTCCATGTACGTTGTCAAGTAAAATCAGTATGTGGCACAGAAATGGGCAGGGATGAAATATGTTAGGGCTATGTAACTGAATGGATCTAAATCAGACTCTTCCAACCTGTTGCCCTCTGGATTTTTTGGACTAGAATTCCCACAATCCCTGACCATTGTCTATGCTGGCTAGGGCTGATGGGAGTTGTACTCCAAAACATCCAGAAGGCACTGGGTTGGGGAAAGCTGACCTACATTATTTGCCTCATATGGAATCTCATGCACATGTCAATCTATGCTGTATAAGGACTATTCAGATCCACTGGATCAGATTGTCAATTTTTGCAGTCACAGCAGTCAGTCATACTACCATTTCACAAGAGACAAGCACTTTTATAGGCACTGCATAGTAATAAATTTAGAAATAATTAGAAGCCTGAGTCTTTGCATAGAGTTTTAATTATTTTGCCTTGCGACTGGAACTGTAATATTTGCTCACTGATTCATCACAGTAGTGAGAATTTTCATCAACTTTTTTCCAGTAAGAACATCCACCAGTAGCGTGTAACCCCCTCCCCCCCCAAAAAAAGCTTACAGAGTCTTGGATCACAGCTTGATTTGGCTTGCCATCTCAAGTATACATATTTCGAAGTGGATCAATCTTCTTGATCAATTGAAATCAATGGGACTTATTTTTATTTAAGTTATACTACTTTTCAAGAAAAAGAAACCTTCCTAAAACAGTTTACATGTCACATGGGAACAATACAATAAAATATAATTTTATACTATGAAAACTTGCAAACAATTATTTTGAAACATTTCTAAAGGCCAAGAGGATCAACACTAATGCAGCACAATATAAAATTATTAAGTGAGGAACATAGGAAGATGTCCTGTATCAGTTCAAACCGTTACTCCATCTAGCTCAGTACTAGCTGCTCCTCAGGGATCTCGGCAGGAGTCCTTTCCAGCCCACCAGGAGATGCCAGGGATGGAACCAGGGAGCTTCTGTATGCAAGGCAGATGATCTATCACTAAGCTACGGTCTTTCCTCAAGATCAAATAATTGCTAAAAAAGGTAAAGGTGTCCCCGCACTTGTAGTGCAAGTTGTTTCCGACTCTTAGGGTGACGTCTTGTGACGTTTACTAGGCAGACCGTATGTATGGGGTGGGTTTGCCAGTTCCTTCCCCGGCCTTTCTTTACCCCCCAGCATATGCCAGGTACTCATTTTACCGACCACGGATGGATGGAAGGCTGAGTGGACCTCAACCCCCTTTACCAGAGATTCGATTTCCTCCTTCCATTGGAATCGAACTCCGGCCATGAGCAGAGCTTCGGCTGCATTACCGCCGCTTACCACTCTGCGCCACGAAAATAGTTGCTAAAGGCCATAATAAAGAGGTAGATCTTGAAGGCCTGTTTAAAACCCACCAAGAGACAGGGCTTGCATGACATCCCATGGCATCACATGTCCCCATCCAAAAATGCTAACTACAAAATTGTACAATGTTTTCAAAACAGTATGGTAATCTACACTGAACTAAACCTAAGATTAAATTATAGTAATTCTGAAAGATAAGAAAATTACAGGAATATGTTCAGGAAGTGCTATTATTCAAGTGTATTATAACTCCTATTATATTTTGCTTCCTGTCTAGAAAATGAATCAAGTCAATGCCAGACAATCAGCTCTGTACATAACATGCATTTAGCAGGCTGTTCAGATAGCCTTCATAATCAGAAAGGGCCTAGGATGAATTAATACAATTATTTTCCAATTTAAAGTGACTTTTTGCAGTCACCCCACAATGAAATTCCACATGGAGCCTGGTTTTATGAATGAGTTCAGGTTCATGGCAATGCAGGATTAATTTTTAAAAAAATTATTGGGTTCATTGTGATAGGGCAGATGGCCACTGCAAGGTGACTGCAGGGAATCAACTTGCATGAAAAACAGTGGCTGTGTGAATACACCCTTAGTGCTCCCTTCTGGGGTATCAAAACATAGACAGAAACCAAAAGAAAGCAAGCTATACAGAGCTCACTCAGGAGAGCCAAATCCACAAATATAGCACAGGTTTGGCAGCCTTGGCATAAATGTTCCGATCTGGAGTCATTCAAGAGAACCAAGAGGCTGAAGAGTTCATCTAGAAACCCACTGGCATGGCTTCAACACAGAATTACTTTTCTTTCAAGAATCAGGTTTGTCAGGGTAGGCTGGATAAATTACTTTCAGCTTTCAATATTGCATGATGAATGAGTTACTAAGATTAGTCTTCTACTCTGTCTACCCATTAATCCCATGTGTAAACAGATTTACTTAATAATGGGTACCTCAATTTCTTGAAATAATTATTCTGGGCATGGATCTTAACTAGCAAGGCAGAGATTTCATCCAGTGAAGAAGGTATTTTATTATACTCATTAGCCACTCTAACTTTAAAAGTTAACATTAAAATATCATTCACTTCCTAGTCTTGGGTTCTCTGAGGAGGGTCTAGGAAACCAGCCTCTTAGCAACTGCTATTGAATGTTTTAAAGAAAATTTCCTTCTTGTCTTGCTGTTGCACTACAAGAGCATTTGCAGCTTTCATCCATCCAGCTGCTTAGAGACATTGCAAACTGACTCTGTTTCAGCAACGTCACAATGAAAATAAAAAGTGCTCAGAATACCATGTAATCATCACATTCCTCCAGAATGTCTGATAAGTGAAGCTCTGCACAGCCTTAAAGGAGTATATTTTCCCTCATGATCCATCGTACGCAAGGCCAGTCTTTATCTGTACTGATCTGTTTTTAGATTGTTGTTTTGTGTTTGCTGTTTTAATAGGTTTGAGTATTATAAATGGTTTTAATCTTATTGCTGTAAGTCGCTTTGGGTTGTTTTGTAAGGACAACAACAACAACAACAATAATACTTCAACAGATCAGCTGTTGAGGCATGGCACCGTACTGAATATGGATGCAGAGTTAAATCTGTGAGGATTCAGAACAAAGTCTTTATAGATTGCATCTCCCCTTCCACCATCCCAGTTACAGAGGTTTTGGAGGAACAATATTCCAGATTTAGTTTGATTATATTATGCAGAAAGGATACATATTTTGTTTGGATGAATCTCAAACTGGTGATCACTTCAGAGACATTCGGAATGTGTCCAAAGTGAAGTGGGTGTTTGCTAAAGCAGTTTAAATAGAATCAAGCTCCTTCCAGAGCTTCAGGCCCATTCAGAGGGGGTCAGAGAAGACAGAAAGTCTATCTGTGAAAACTGATACATTTTCACAGTTCCCTGGATGCTGCTACATATGCTTACAGCAGCATCTTAGATCTCAATGCTAAGCCCCTATCCTAATAGCATAAGACTAGGAAAGGAATGGCAGGAATAGCTTACGGAAAATGCAAGTTAAAATAGATCCTTTTCATTTTAGTCCAGACTCCAGAGGGCTGGGCCTAATTCAAAATGGATCTGAGGTGGTGGGACCATGAAATTTGGTGTCCAGATTTTGGGACCACATGCCATCACTGAGTAACTGTCACCTTCTAATGACTTTGCCATGTTGAAAAAGGATGTGAGAATCAGAAATAAGCTGGCCACTGCACTAGAAATAATCAATGACATTTTCTTACAGAAGTACCAGTTGGTCTTCATCTTGCTTTGACCCAGTTTTAAAGGGATTGTATTACACAGAGTTTATCTTCCTTGCAGAATTATCAGTTTTCTGTAAACCCTTTTGCTATGACAGATTATATGACCTTCAGTGAGTTGAAAAACTCATCCCACTTGCATAAGCAAGACCAACTATTATTCCTCTCAATTGACTCTAGAATATGAATGCAGTTAACTATTCGCTCCAAACTTAAAGGGAATGGATAATTATTATTATGACTATAGAAAAGATTTGGGGGAGTGTGGACTAATTGAAAAGGCAAATTATACACTTCTTTCTGTCTCTGAAAATGTTGCCACTTCAGCTGCCTGAAATATTGAGTGACTCCTAAACAGCTAGATCAAGAACGGTCTACACTTTTCAGAATGACATCTGTAACAGATAAATTGCAGGGAAAACATATTAAGAGTTATTGAAAACATCAAGAATCAATTTTATTCCATCAGAATATCTTCATCAACATTTGCCAGTATTCTCCAGTTTCAATTTTTTGGTTGAAAACAAGAGATTTTGGGAGGGTAGAAGTCTTGCGTGAAGCAGGCTTTAAAAAAATATTAACTTTAATCCATTGCAACCTGCACTTTCTTCCTAACTGCCTGTCGAAATATTAGTTAGTATAAAAGGATGAGAGCAAAGGACCTTTTATTTCTAGCCAGCTGCTAAGCAAAATGTCTATTATGAAGTATACACTTCCTTAAAATTGTGTATGTCTTTGCTTCATTTTTTATTTCAGAAAAATATTAATTAGCCATGTTTCACTTTTTAAAAAAAATAATGGGGTGGGCAACCTGTGGCTCTCCAGATGTTGTTGGATTCCCAATTCCCATCAGCCCAAGCCTAGCAGGGATGATAGGAGCTATAGTCCAGAAATATCTGGACAGGCCACAGGTTCCCCATTCTTGTTTTAGAGTAACAGTGTTTGTAGAAAATGTAACATCAGACAGCAGCCGTGATACCATTTAAAATATCCTGCCATGGCTCTTGGTATTCCTGATGCCTGCCTGTTATTGTAGCCTCTTATGGTAAGAGTACCACTTGCCTCTCCTCTAGGATGCACACCTTAACGTGGTGAGGGGGTTTGAGAGTGTCAAAGAAGCTGACAGCAATGCCGTCAGGAGTCTAGACTGAGAGGCTAGACTCCTAATAGGGGCACCCAAGGCAGAATGGTCAAAGCTGAGACACCAGACTAAGATGCATCCAAACTCAGAGGAAGGCAATGCTTAACCACCTCTGAACACCTCTTACCATGAACAGAGTATCCAAAATGCAACAAAAGATAGTGCTGGAATATGAGACCCCCAGGTCAGATGGCACTCACTGAGCTACTGGGGAAGAGCAATGGACAAGTACGAGTAGCGCTGCGACTAATGACGCCGCTGGGTCAAAGCCAAAGGAAGCCCAGAGGCTGATGCACACAGAAGCGAAAGGAGAGTCTGGAGTTGTATGACACACACAACAGGAACATGGAATGTGAGAAGCATGAACCAGGGAAAGTTAGAAATTGTCTAGCAAGAAATGGAACACATCAATATTACAATACTTGGCGTAAGTGAATTAAAATGGATGGGAATGGGACATTTTCAATCAGGCAACTACACAATATTTTATGCAGAGAAATTAAGAACAAATGGGGTTGCTTTAATAGTGAGAAGTGATGTAGCAAAAACAATTAGGAGCTGTAATGCAAGGTCCGAGTGAGTGATATCAATGAATTAAATGGGAAACCTATTAATATAACCATCATCCAAGTCTATGCTCAAACGACAAACAAACCCGTACAAAACTTATAGTCCTGAACTCAGAAACGCTTGCTTAATAACCCTCTAAGTTGTCATGGCAATACACAAAGTCAAAGAGAATTGAGAGTTCAGGAAAAAAATCCAGACCCGTTAGAATTTTCTGTCAGTGGTCTCATAATTCAAATTAAAACCACAGAGCTTCAATCAGAAAAGCTGACTGTTAAACCACTCTGGCCACTGGAGCTCTGTCAGGGGAATAGGAGTCTCCTAACAACTCCCACCACCCTTTACAAACTATACTTCCCAGGATTCTTTGGGGGAAGCCATGACTGTTTAAAGTGGAATCAGCGTCTGGCATGTGTGTGGCAACCTTATTAGCCAAGCCAAACAGCTGTCAGTTTGGTTTTTAGAACACTGACAGTTGGTTCTTACTGAGCATGCCCTGCGCTATCATAGATATCAATGTTAAATTTCTTAAACTAATTGAAAATCAGCGATGCATATTTTTAACTTTTAAACTGCAGAAGATGAAGGTCAGAGTATGGAGCAAGGTCAGTAACAGGATTACAGATACTCTGTAAACATGGCTGATTTTTAATTAATTTTAACATTATGGTTTTAATTTCAATTATGAGACCACTGACAGAAAATTCCAACAGCAGTCTGGATTTTTTTGTGTTTTACACGTTAAACTCTCGATTCTCTCTGACTGTTTTGTGTACTGCCATGAAAACTTAAGAGGGTTGTTAAGCAAGCATTTCTGAGTTCAGGACTATACGTTTTGTACAGTTTTGTTTTGAAATGAGCTTATGGGAAGCATCAGAATGGCATGGGGGGTGTTTTCAATTTAACATTGCAGAATGCGAAAAGTCCATGCTGGCTATAGTATACAGCCACTCTTGTGGCTGCATATAATCTCATCAAAGTTACTACTATTTGCATAATAGGTTGCTTTTTTCAACCTTTTGCCTTTCTCTCATTTTGCATGTGTGAAGTTAAACAATACTGCTCCCTGGAATAGGTAAAATTATGGAACAAGAGTGTTTGCATTCCATACCAGTAGTTTGCCGATAACTGAATTCATAATTCTGAAGTATAAATAGTATCCGAATTACTATATTTATTTTCACCATTTCAGCATTTCACTGATAGCTATTTTCTTTCCTTTTGACAAACGCACACTGGATTTATGGCACAACCCACAATTAACCAAACATTCCTCTTTATTCAAACATTTTTTAAAAAGATGGTAGTGATGGGGAGGAATAGGGGAAAACATAATTTAAGACTCACAGTCTGCTTCCAGAATGGCATGGACAGATTTAGCAAGTTCTTTAGCTTCTGTCGCAAGAGATGCTGGGAGAGTCCGTCCATTCCTTCCCAGGCGCTCAAGGAGTGTTTTAGAAGAGAATGTGGCTTTGCTGTCACTGAAGGGGACATATGGGAAAAGGTCATGTTTTATTTGTGAACTTTAAACATTCTAGTTCTTGGCAATGAATGCATGCTTATTTTCAGCTATAACTATGCCACAATGGTAGTCATGGGAGTGACTTAAAAGAAGACACTGTCCTGAGCCTGCAACATAGCTTACATATTCATTTAAAAGGTGTTTGTGTGTGTGTGTAGGGGGAGATCTCTGCAGTCCAAAGCCAGCCCACCCAGTACAAGTGCTGGAGGGCAGGCTTTACATCACTGCAACACTGTCAGCAAACATGCCACTTTACTATTTTATCTGTTAGGTTGAGTGGCAGCTATTATATGGAAGAAAGCAAGGAGAGATGCTACTAAGAATTATGCCAAATGGCCATCAGAAGGCATTGGTTCCTTCCAAATGGAATTGGTCCCTATAGGCAATCAACCTTAGCAGAACGCATTCCAATGGGTATTTGGAGTTGCAATGCCTTCCTATGACCATTCAGCAGGAACCAACACATTCCAATGGTTATCTGGTGTCATTGTTTGTAGTATGTCCTGAAAACAAATAGGAGTGGCAGGTGAATCTGATCCCTACCCTGATGACCCTGGCCATTTAGAACCTCTTTTTTGAGGGGTGGAAGGGCCATAGTTCAGTGGTAAGCACATGTTTTACATTCAAAAGGGCCCAAGTCCAATCACTGACATTTATTTATTCAACTTACTATATGTATTTCAACCATTCAAACACTGTCTCCCAAAGTGGCTCACATCAATAAAGAGAAAGGGTAGGTGGGGCAGCCCCCCCCGCCATCAAGTCTTACAAAGACACACAAGGGCTGAGAAGTGGGGGGCAAAGGTAGCAGAGGGAGATAAGTTCTTAAGGCCAAAATGCAGTGGTGAGCTGTAAATGGGCATTAATATCCAGTTGGAAGCCAGGCTGATGTTTCCTTGCTTGGTGTTCTTGCTTGTGTAGCAGTTGGTGGCACGCTCTTATTTCTTTGGCTGATGAATGGGGCCACAGCGCCCTTTTCCAACCAAGGCAACTGACAGTCGAGCTACTATGACTCAGACAGTACTACACTACATGGACCAACTGTATGACTAAATATAAGGCAGCTTGATGAATTCACATATTGTTGGTCACGCTAGGATTCAACAAAAAGTTGGGAGTGTGGCTTGGGATGTTAGAAATGTTTCTGATAAATCTATATGCACTCTTAAAATACCGGAAGGGACGTCACATGGAAGAAGCCATGATTTGTTTTTTGGTGCTCCAGAGTGCAGGACTAGATCTAATCAGTGGTGGCTGATGGCACCTTGGACAGCTCCTTGAAAGTTCAGACTAAACCCCAGAGCAGATTCCACCTTCTCACTGACACAGAGCTACCAGCCGCCACTGGATCCAAAGGAATTAAGTCACAGAAAGGCAGATTTTGGCTGAACATTAGGAGAAATGTTTTCATAGTAAGAGCAGTTTCACAACTGAACCAATTGTCCCTCACTGGAGGTCTTCAGCAAAGGGTGTGGACAGCTGTCTGTTGGAAATGTTCTATCTATGGATTTCTGCACTAAGCATTGAATGTCATGCGCCAGGGTACCTACTCTCCATCCTCGGGGTAGAGGCTATGGATACATAGGGCACCTTGGACCAGGAGGAAAATTTGTCCTCAGAACCTTCCTTCAATGCCCCCATCTCCTTGGAGCTTCAACACCAGAGGAGCCCATGATGCCAGTGTCTCTTCAGCCTGAAGAGGTTGCATTGCCTTTCTCAGAATCCATCTTGGAGGGTATAGTAGAAACCTGGCCTCCACCATGCCACAGCTCCTAAAATACGCAGGGCTCTATTAAGAGCAGAGGGCCACTCATCAGGGGTGTGGCTAGCTGGGAAAAGAAAGCTTCAGTCCTATCTGAGGCTCAGGCTGGATTTCCTGGGTTTTGCAAAGTGGCACTTGGAGCTATTGTCCTGCCCAGAGTGTGAGACATGAGACAGAGGCGAGACTGAAATTAATTTTTGTTTTAGTAGAGTACCGGTTACATCAAAGGCGGTGTGCTTCATAGACAACTATGCTAACTCACTACTATCCCTAACTAAGCTATCTAAGCATACTCTGCAGCATGTGAAGAAAGTTGACTCAGCACCCCAATCAGGGGGGTGCCGCCTTAAGTAGGGAAGGTCTTCACCCGTAATCTCTGACTCCTCCGAAGTTCCACCTTCTGGCCAACCCGCTTCTCTTGGCGTCGCACGCAGGGCGAGTGGGGGCGAGCCTCCGCCGGCTCATCTGACAGTACAGGCTTGATAGATGCCGGCTCGGCTTCAGGAGGTGGGGAAACGTTTGAAGTGCCAGGCAGAGAGTCCTGAGGAGGGGGAGTTGGCGTGCACGCCAGATCATCTCCCAACGGCTCTGTTGGGGCGTCTGTAGGTGAAGCGAGGTCTGTTTCGGCAGGAGAGCTGTCCGTGGGAACTGGCAGACTGTCAACTACACCCCCTCCCTCATTGTCCTTGAAAGCCTCGTCTGCCTCTGATTCCTCTTCCTGCTCTAACTGGGGAAGCTGGGGCTCGACCGTCTCCCCTCCCTGATTTATTTATTTATTTATTATTTCAATTTATATACCGCCCTTAGCAGAATAGCTCTCAGGGCGGTGAACAAACAAGATAAAATACAATATATCATAGTAAAAAATCACAAAAACATGTACAAACAAACAACAGAAAGCACAACAAAAACGAAATACAACACAAATTAAGAAGGATACATGTTAAAAGTAGAAAGATTAAGAAAATTAAAAGATTAAAATGCCTGGGAGCATAAAAAGGTCTTTACCTGGCGCCGGAAAGATAGAAGTGTAGGCGCCAGGCGTACCTCTTCGGGGAGGCTGTTCCACAACTCAGGGGCCACCACAGAAAAGGCCCTAGATCTAGTAACCACCCTCCGGGCTTCCTGATGAGCTGGTACCCAGAGGAGGGCCTTAGATTCTGAACGAAGTGAACGGGTAGGTTCATAGCGAGAGAGGCGTTCCACAAGGTATTGAGGTCCCACGCCGTGTAAGGCTTTATCGGTCAAAACCAGCACCTTGAATCTCGCCCAGAAGCAAATAGGGAGCCAATGCAGACGCGCCAGAATAGGTGTTATATGCGAAGACCGACTGGTCCTCGTCAATAGTCTGGCAGCCGCGTTCTGCACCAGCTGAAGCTTCTGAACTGTCTTCAAGGGCAGCCCTACGTAGAGCGCATTACAGTAATCCAATCTTGAAGTTATCAGAGCATGAACAACGGAGGCGAGGTCGTCCCTGTCCAGATAGGGGCGTAGTTGGGCTACCAGACGAAGATGGCAAAATGCATTCTGTGCCACTGAGGCCACTTGGGCCTCGAGAGACAAGGAAGAATCGAAAAGAACCCCCAAACTACGTACCCTGATCCACCTGGGAGAGCTGGGGCTCAATAGCTATTGAGGATGCTACCTGCCTTGCTTGCCTTTTGGGTTTTGACTTCTTTGTTTGACTTTGCCTTCCTGGAGCCTGATAGCTGCTAGGCTTAATTTTGCCTACTGGATCCTAAACTGGGACTAGGGGTATGTGACCTCGGGTTCCTGGTATCAATGCCTAGCCTTCCCTCACCCACTTGGGCAAGAGCTTTGCCTCCCGGCTGGACCGCTCCCTGGAACAGAACAGGGACTTGGAATACATAGCCTACAAGGCCCTCTCCAACTTTTATGTTTCTATCTATATGTGGTGAGTGATCATTCACTTTTTTAAAAAACCCACATTGATGACTTTGTAATCCCAATGTCCCTGAAAAGTGGTCCTCAACAGGAACAAGTGTGGTATAGTGGGTAGTTGAAATTGTGAAAATTGAGTACAAAGTCCCACCTCTACTACAGGCTCAGTTTTATTGACTTGACCTTGGTTCCCTATGTGTACAAAATCCCAGGACTAGGGGTTGTGTTCAGTGTAGCATTGTCAGGGTCCTGTCAGCGCAAGGATTACCACTAATGCAATGGGACTTCCCCCTCTCCTCCTCCCCCATGCCCCCCCATGTATTCTATGGTTTCCCCAACCTTCCGGAGCAGATGTGGGCAGGGTGCAAAGAGTGGGGAGGGGGAGCCCTATTGCGCTAATCCTTATGCTGATGGAATCTGTTAATAGAATACTACCCTAATTGTCCTACCACACAGGATGCCTTGAGTATTAATATCATAAAGATGATAAATCATGCTACAAATGGAAAGCGCTACAAGGGGTGAGTATAAGAAATAGTAAATATAAGATGCCAAAGATGTTTCTGTATTAATTACATGTTTATGGTCATTTCACCAAATAAGCTGCTGTGGCACATATTAATCTTATGTTTTCTTACCTTAAATTGGTCAAGGAAGTAGAGTTATCCAACAGTACTTCAGGTACCACCTATTGGCAAATAGTCAAGAAATATAGGTACAGTTTTCAAAAAAATTGCTATAGCACCATCTTTTTCTCTGCTCAATAGGTTGCTATCCACAGAACTCACACTTGTGTACCTTGCACTGAAATGCAATTCATATCTCATTGGAATCGGTTGCAACACCAATGTTCATCTTAATGGTTGCAGAATTTTCCAGTTGCCTTCACTGGGATACGCAGCTGGATCCTACAAGTGCCTGCAAGTGTTGCTGCTGTACCAGGCCAAGCTGTAGTGCAAGTCTGTCAGCATTCAGCTTCTAGTGGGCATTATGTGGTTTATGCCCACATCATATAGTACTTATGGCTTGAGTGGTGGGCAGACTTCCAGCTGGTGGGATCTAATTTGCCTTTTTATAAGAACCAAGAGCTACCAATCAGAGCCAGGCGCAAAAGCAGTAATAGATTCTTCTTAAATAAGCTGTCTTTTCCATTTTATTGTAACTAAAAGAAATTACTTGTTGTTGTAATCTTATGTAAACCGCTTTGTGAGGTGTGCCTGAAAAGCGGTATAAAAATGCCTTAAATGATATGAAATGACATATATTTAAAGAACTGGGTGACTGTGAGCACATCTTGAGCCTAGGAAATGGTTTTCAGTACCAGAACTTGATTGAGCTCAAAATCACTTCATACAAGAGTTCACTTCTGGCTACCCCAAGCTTTCTTTGTTTCAGCAGCCTAATTCAGGTGGGAAAAGTCAGTTTGGTGCTTTTGTTAGGTGGCTGAGAGTTAGGTCTGCTGCAAATTACCCAGAGATCCACCAGTAGATCTTGATCAATCTTCTGCCCACAGGTGCTGTGATAGGAGTAGGGGAACTCAGTCCTTGTGGACTTGGTTGTTCCATTACTTCTGCTTTAGCCAAACCTTCTTTCTACTGTCATCTTACTCATCTGAGTAAGGCCTTGGAATTTGAGTTCAGTGCTCCGTGTGCGTGCACGTGTGTGTGTGTGTGAGAGAGAGACTAATTAAATCAACAAGCACCGTGCTCTGGTTCTTTCCAATTCTAATAAAATAATGCTCTACTGTTATCTTCTGAAACAGCAGGGGTGTGTGTGTGTGTGTGTGTGTACAGGTACCACAAAAGATAAGGGGTATTGGCTTCTTCTAGGTTGCCTTCCCTTACCATTGAAGCCCTATCTGAAGCCACAACTCGTGACAATGCAAGTGATGCAATTTAAGATGCAATTTAAGATACAAAGACAGACTTGTCAGTCAGCCTCTTTCTCAAGTGTTGGCAGGAAAAGAGATCTTGGATTGGACTTCAGGGTTTACTCTTCAGTGGCTTGGCAAAGAAATAGTGATGCCTATCAGACCTTCAAATAACCTCAATAACTTTCTCTGTATAAAGAGCAGGAAGGGGCACTTCTTTTCTTCTAGACTTGGCATCATGGGTGGTACCTCCAAGCAGGATAAAAGCCAACAACGCAAAACAAAAGCAAACAATCCTTTTCCCTTTCCAGTTTCATTTATTATCTCAGAGTATGGTCTGAAGGCACATGAGGCCATCACCTTGCTGAAGTTAAGCAGCGGCTGTGTCTGGTCAGTGCCTGGATGGGTGACTGCCTGGAAACCACATGTATGCTATGTTGGGCTCCAGGATGGAAGGAAGGCAGGATAAAAATGTAAATAAATAAATAGGCTGCATGATCAGAAATAAAAGGCAGTTCAGGGAAGGGATTCGGAGTCTCTGAGATACAGGGATTGGGTTCTAGTTCAATACAAATCCAGATTTCTGGTTCTGCAACAACTGTAGCATCCTAGTATTAAGGCTCTTGAGAACAGAGAGAGAGAGAGAGAGAGAGAGTGAGAGAGAGAGAGAGAGAGAGAGTGTGAGAGAGTGAGTTTCCTGCAGAAATTGTCTGTTGCTCAAAATTCTCTCTCTCTCTCTGGATCCTTTTAGGACATTCCACTCATGCCCTGAATTTTCAGCTTTTCCTTTTCCTTTTTTAAAAAAAGTACATTTCTTGGCCTCTTTTAACTTATGAACACATAAGGAAAATAACTGCAGCGGTATTTCTACCAAAGGAAAAATCCATTCTTGTTTTCCAGTGGCACTAGGATTAAACACAAGTATTAAACTCTTATTTTTAAATGTTATATAATTAAATTTTACTTCATAAATCTTTAAATGTTATTAAGCAACACATTACACTATCTGTATTTATGTTCTGGCACTCCATCAAGGATTCCCGCTTCCCTCACTACAAAATGTCTGGCTAAAAGGCTTACTACTTCTAAAGAGGCTGCTGCAATTTGTTTGAAATCTGGTCTCCACAAACCACAGCTGATGAATTTGTTCTTGACTTTTATTATGCTTGGCTCCAGACCTCATACCTCCAGAGCAACAACTTTGACGTTAAAAAAAATATATAAATCAGCATGCTTTGCTCCTTTTGAGAGAAGAAAGTTGCTAGAAAATGCCTTTACCTCAATAAACTGCAGGAGCTTTTCAGTTGCCACCTCAAACCTTTTCTTGGCCATTTCAGATTTTCTCAGCTGGCAATCGAGCACTGTAACCCTCTTCCTTAAATCCTGAACGCTGTCCTGGGGAGAAAAAAAAAATCAAGTAGGCCACCAAACCTGAAGCACAGGAACGTATGCACTGAGGGAAGGACTTTGCAGCATCTTATACAGAGCAACTTTTCCAAGCTGGTGCTCTCCAGATGCTTTGGACTATAATTTTCAACAGCCCCAACTAGCACTGTTTTGGACATGTTAATAGTTCAAAACATCTGGAGGGCATCTGGTTGGCAAAGGCTAATCTATACGAATGGGTTGACGGGTATTCCTTGTACTATGATCTGGTCTAAACCCCAAGTACTGTGCAAAGGGGGGGAGGGAGACTGTATAGGTTTGTGAGGGAACGAATGTGCTCAACATCATTAAGACCACTGGAATAGCACATCAAAAGGGCCAGTCATATGTGCTGAAAGGCACTCAATTAACAATTCCCTTTATTTGTGACCAACAGAATGCCTAAGGGGGCAGGGGGACCAGAAAAAAAAGGTCTATATAAGGCAGAGATGTCAGCAGTCATACATGGGCTTTTCAGTATGAGTATGACTACTCAATGACAGGTGAGCCATGAGACAGACTGAGATGCTTGCATCAGGTGCTGGATGCTGGGGGCGGGGGTTGGTGCCAAGGTGTTAGGAGGACACAGCTGTGCATGTGCCCTAACCTAGCCAGCAGCTGTCAGGTGCAGTATGGGATGCTGTACCATTGCCATTGCTCTGTATGGGGTGGTGGCACCATCTTGTCTTTTACTCAAGCAGCAAAATGTCTATGGCTGTAGCTCTCCAGGTATTTCTGAACTACAACTCCCATCAATATATATTGTATTTTATTTTGTTTGTTCACCGCCCTGAGAGCTATTTCGCTAAGGGCGGTATATAAATTGAAATAATAAATAAATATAAATAAATAAATCAACCCCAGACAGAATGGTTAATGGTCAGGGATGATGGGAGTTTTAGTTCAGAAACATCTGAACGGGTTACCCACCTCTGACGTAGGCCATGTTGGGATGTCATGATGTTGTAAGCTCCTCTGTCCTTTCTCCCCACCTTTGGCTGCAATGGGTGGGGAAATGCACAATGTCTGGGCAAAGGGTAAGATGAGTAATTACACATTCAGGAGGCAAAGAAATGGATATCAGGATGCTGCTTTTGGTAGCATGCCGGTGTAATATGTAGTTTCTCCCTGTAATTATGTATTACAAGACAATACAGCAGCTGCATTTCCACTTTATATAATCACTACTTCCTCCTCTTCAAAAAGAGCCACAGATTATGGTTTGATTATGGCAGGTTTTCTGTTCCTTTGAATGTAAGCAGAGAGACTTTTTTTACATGTATATTTCACTTTTATTCCCTGCACTATGTAGAGTCTTTTATCAATGAAGCCACCCCCTTGGGAAATTATTCTGACTTTCTCTAAAGTCAGCACAATACAGGGATTATTAAAGGTGACTCATTCTCCCACAGCCTAAGATAATTTTGATCGCAGAGGCTCTTTTCAAGAGTTCCAGCCTGCAAATGTTGCACAAATATTTCTGAATTTATATTGATCAGTTCCATTTTGGGTTTTGTACCTATTAGAGGTATGCGTATTATGGAGTGTTGTGCAACACAATAGGCTAGTTCACACATAAGATACCCCCCCTCCCATGAAATAGTCCCAAGAGCAAGTGAGGCTATCACTGGGCTCATATGGAGCTGCTAATTTGTATGAACATGGCACCTAGAGGCCCCTTCCCTCTCTCCCCATCCTTCATTCAAACGGCCCCTCAGAATTACAGGTGAACTACCTGTCACTATAATGGACTTTGTTTGCTTTTCCTCATAAAGGTCCATAACATCCACCCATTTCAGAAGAGGAGAGGGGATAACCTGTCCCAAGGCACTGATAACCCTTCTCCCATCCCCTTGATTTGTAGCTATTTCACTTTGTCCCATGGAAATTAATGGCTCCCACTAGTTTCTGTGGGGAAAAGTTAATACTTTTGATCTTAATGATGGGACAAATGAAGATTACTAACATGATGAAATCACTGGTTAATTGCAAATGTTTTCAAACTGTGTCACAATGAGCCAAAGGGTGCATGTTGCTGTTCTAGAGATTGAGGGAAAAGGCTTGTAGTTGCTAGCATCCAAGAGGGAATGTGAATTTCAGAGGTGAAGAGGCAGAATCTACCCCTCCATTCTGGCACTGCAGAAAGAGAAAAGCGTTATAATTGGGTTAGCATGAGGGCCTGGTGTGAAAGCATATGATGCAGCCGCCTTGCTGAAGCAAAGCAAATCTGGGTCTGGATGGAAGACCACCTGGGAACCCAGTGTATATTGCCTTGAGTTCCACAATGAATATAAGGTTTCAAAATAATAAATGCCAAGATAGAATGTATTATTACCCAGGGCAACTGCTGTGCCCCCTTTGGGTGGCTCTATCTCACATAGTTTTTTAAAAACTAGCTGAAGCTCATCACTTTAACAGAAGTAGACTGGGAGACACTAAAAAGCTCTATTGTTCAATATAAAGTATTTCTTCACTGAAAACCAGGAAATATAAATGGATATACAATCTATAGTTTTCTTTGGCAGATTGACGGCCATTCTCAACATCAGTAAGTCTGCCTGATCAGAAAGCTTCCTTTCTCCAAAAGCGACATTCTAAGCCTTTATTATTTATAAAAGACAAGCAGCTACTGCTGCTTTTCTCAGCATAGATTATTTCTCTCTGCCCGTCTTTTACATCTCATGACAAGAAGCGGCTCTTTCCTGTTCCCATTACCATAAAGATCAAGAAAAGTGATATTATTTTATGTAAACTGATGGCTGCATAAATTACAAAGGCTTGAGAAAAAAACCTGTATTTTACGTTAAACTGATGGTTGCTTAAATTAAATTAAAAGGAGGGGCAGTTCAAAGCTGCATGCTTGTGGAGATAACATGGCAATGTGTCTTCTGTAACTTGTGCTCCGGTGGTTACTAGCACTTTCAGGAATTTGTTGGGTTGTCAGAAAATCCAATTGTCAGGTCTTTATAGGAAATGTGAATGGTTTGACCAGGGATGAGGAACCTGTTTTTTCAGGTAACGTGGCAACCTTCTGGGCCAGAGGCAAAAGCAGGTGTAGCAATGGATGTGACTTTTACCTTTGTGCAGTAAGCTACATTCCAGCCATGCAAAAGCCAGAGGTTTCTACACATCTCTCCATCCAGGCAAGCAAGAGGTACTATCACTGTTGGAGATGTTCCAGCAAGACAAAAACTCTCAAGGAGGATGCAGAGCAAGGCCAGTGAGGGGTTTGGGAAAGCCCGAAAGGCAACAGAGAAAGGCCTGGAGGGCCAGGTGGCACTCTTGGGTGTGAGATCCCCCACCTCTAACCTCCTATTCCTATGAATGAGATTTCCTGCATCTGGGAATTTTATATTTTTCCAGAAGACTTGTTCCATTTATAAACTAAAGCTAGTACCCGTCTTCTCAAGAGTGTCTCCAGACTGTGGTCCCAGGGCTGAAAGTAGTGTGCCTTGCCACATAACCTGAATCCTTCATGAATGCTCAGGCTCTACAATACAGTTGGGTATCATTTAGCAGGTCAGAGCTCCTCGCTTATGAAAGCACACGTACTTGTACGTATCATCTAAATATGTACACTTGCATATTACATATAAAATGAAAGAGATTTCAATCCTGAGTGTGGGATCTCTCTACTCCTTCTACTAGGAAAACTATTCCCCCTTTTCCCACTGCTGAAACTGCGGGCAATCTTTTTCTCAGACCTGGATTAAAATCTGGCACAGCTACCCAGAGAACAGTTTAAAATTGCCTTGGTGTAAATTCAGCTTTTGAGCCACATGTGCACTAAAGGGACATATTTTCAAAGGCATAAGAAATTCAGATTTGTTCTGTGAAACTGATTTGGTCAAACTGTTCGTTTAAAACTGACTTTGGTTTTTTGGGATAGTTAGAGCAAAAAAGCGACTGGAACCTAAACAAACACCTTTTCTAGGCAGGAAGTCTCATAGCCCACAAATAAACTCTGATAACCCAGCATTGAGCCGGTCTTGTAACTTGGCAGACATCCGATTCCTTTGTTCTGTGGCCAGATCAATTTTTCAGCATACATTTTGGCAAGTGGTTTCCTTCAGTCCACTGCATACTGAAAGCAAATAACCCTATGACACCAGGAGGAAGTCAAGACAATTTTATTGCATGGTCAGTTTGTGAAGAGTATAGGATTTCCTAAATAATTAGGCCCTATTGGCCTATTCTTGTTAATCAAAAAGTCAACTTGAAGAATTTTTAAAAAGTCATACACTCTGGAAAATGCTCAGATTAGGGCTTTCATTAGTGTCTGGAAAAGGATATCTGAATCACATTTATCAAACCAGAGTTTTCAGTAATAGGATGTCTTTAAACATCTCTGGGCTCATGGACAGTGAATCCTGTTGTCAACAGTCTTTTTTCCTGCACAGGCTTGTGGTGAATGTTGTAAATAATTCGCACAACCCAATTATAAGCCGTGATTTTGTACGCCACCATAAACCTTGTAAATTTCCACTGAGCAGTGGAAAACAAAACATCAGTTCTGCTTGCCTCATCCACAATGGGCATGAAAAAGAGGACATCTGACCATTTTGTGTAGAGCATGACATAAGATTTGAGTCTTGGACTTATAAAAATGAACTGAAGATTGTGTTCTGCTAAGTCAAATACACACCAAAGCATCTGTCTTAACAAGCGGCATTTAGGAAGCTGGCTGGGTACATGCAAATATAGCTTTTGAAAGGCCAGACAATAGCTAATTTGTGTTTTGGGTCCCCTTTCTGCCCCCCACAAAAGGCATGGCTGATTCTGCCTTTTTTCCTTGGTTCTTATTCAGAATGAATATTGCAAGGAGAATTAGGCATATTTAGGATCATGTTCTCATGTTTGGACAGCTAAAGGCTATCGAGTCCAAAATGTAGGACATACTGATATCTTGAATCTTTCAAAGTTTTAAAAAAATAGGAATTTATAAAACAAGGATGGGTAATTATACCACTTCCTGCTATGTGCGTCTCTTTCCAAAACACATGAAGGCTGCTGGATAAGCAAAATCCTTATTAAGGGCTGCCTTGACACTAACTTAAATGAAAAGCTAGAGAAAAATGCTGGTTCTGCAACCACACAGCTGAAGGTGCCTTACAACCCAATCTTTATACATGCCTACTCAGAAGACCAACTGAGTTCATTGGGGCTCACTCCCAGTAAATAACTATAGGGTTGCAGCTAGGGAGGGGGAGAATATCTGCTACATCGGACTTGGTACTCTGACTGAATTCGACAGTTTTCGGCTGGCACCGATTTCTTGTGGCGGGCCGCGGCTGTAATTGACATGAATTTTGCGGCCATGGCTGAAATCGGCAAAAATTTATTTTCCAGATTTGCCCCCCCTTTTATATAATTATCTTCGTAATCAATCTGCTGCATTTGTAATGACTGCCATTTGTCCATTATATATTACAACAAAATTGCGTTATCACAATATAATGCAAAACATATTGGCTCTCTGGTCTGCCCTTGGCTATGTATGTCAATATATAGCCTTTGAAAATGATTTGGAAACTACAGTCCAAAATGCAGCAGCCAGAATGTTAACTAGAGCACGGCGCAGGGAGCATATCACCCCTGTGCTTTATCGACTCCACTGGCTCCCAGTTTGTCTCCAAGCCCAATTCAGTGCTGGTTTTGACCTTTAAAGCCCTAAATGGTCTTGGACCAGTGTACTTAAGGGCAGAGCTTGGAAAAGTTAAGAACATAAGAACATAACATAAGAACATAAGAAGAGCCTGCTGGATCAGGCCAGTGGCCCATCTAGTCCAGCATCCTGTTCTCACAGTGGCCAACCAGGTGCCTGGGGGAAGCCCGCAAGCAGGACCCGAGTGCAAGAACACTCTCCCCTCCTGAGGCTTCCGGCAACTGGTTTTCAGAAGCATGCTGCCTCTGACTAGGGTGGCAGAGCACAGCCATCATGGCTAGTAGCCATTGATAGCCCTGTCCTCCATGAATTTGTCTAATCTTCTTTTAAAGCCGTCCAAGCTGGTGGCCATTACTGCATCTTGTGGCAGCAAATTCCATAGTTTAACTATGCGCTGAGTAAAGAAGTACTTCCTTTTGTCTGTCCTGAATCTTCCAACATTCAGCTTCTTTGAATGTCCACGAGTTCTAGTATTATGAGAGAGGGAGAAGAACTTTTCTCTATCCACATTCTCAATGCCATGCATAATTTTATACACTTCTATCATGTCTCCTCTGACCCGCCTTTTCTCTAAACTAAAAAGCCCCAAATGCTGCAACCTTTCCTCGTAAGGGAGTCGCTCCATCCCCTTGATCATTCTGGTTGCCCTCTTCTGAACCTTTTCCAACTCTAGAATATCCTTTTTGAGATGAGGCGACCAGAACTGTACACAGTATTCCAAATGCGGCCGCACCATAGATTTATACAACGGCATTATGATATCGGCTGTTTTATTTTCAATACCTTTCCTAATTATCGCTAGCATGGAATTTGCCTTTTTCACAGCTGCCGCACACTGGGTCGACATTTTCATCGTGCTGTCCACTACAACCCCGAGGTCTCTCTCCTGGTCGGTCACCGCCAGTTCAGACCCCATGAGCGTATATGTGAAATTCAGATTTTTTGCTCCAATATGCATAATTTTACACTTGTTTATATTGAATTGCATTTGCCATTTTTCCGCCCATTCACTCAGTTTGGAGAGGTCTTTTTGGAGCTCTTCGCAATCCCTTTTTGTTTTAACAACCCTGAACAATTTAGTGTCGTCAGCAAACTTGGCCACTTCACTGCTCACTCCTAATTCTAGGTCATTAATGAACAAGTTGAAAAGTACAGGTCCCAATACCGATCCTTGAGGGACTCCACTTTCTACAGCCCTCCATTGGGAAAACTGTCCGTTGATTCCTACTCTCTGCTTTCTGCTTCTTAACCAATTCCTTATCCACAAGAGGACCTCTCCTCTTATTCCATGACTGCTAAGCTTCCTCAGAAGCCTTTGGTGAGGTACCTTGTCAAATGCTTTTTGAAAGTCTAAGTACACTATGTCCACTGGATCACCTCTATCTATATGCTTGTTGACACTCTCAAAGAATTCTAATAGGTTACTGAGACAGGACTTTCCCTTGCAGAAGCCATGCTGGCTCTGCTTCAGCAAGGCTTGTTCTTCTATGTGCTTAGTTAATCTAGCTTTAATAATACTTTCTACCAGTTTCCCAGGGACAGAAGTTAAGCTAACTGGCCTGTAATTTCCGGGATCCCCTCTGGATCCCTTTTTGAAGATTGGCGTTACATTTGCCACTTTCCAGTCCTCAGGCACGGAGGAGGACCCGAGGGACAAGTTACATATTTTAGTTAGCAGATCAGCAATTTCACCTTTGAGTTCTTTGAGAACTCTCGGGTGGATGCCATCCGGGCCCGGTGATTTGTCAGTTTTTATATTGTCCATTAAGCTTAGAACTTCCTCTCTCGTTACCACTATTTGTCTTAGTTCCTCAGAATCCCTTCCTGCAAATGTTAGTTCAGGTTCAGGGATCTGCCCTATATCTTCCACTGTGAAGACAGATGCAAAGAATTCATTTAGCTTCTCTGCAATCTCCTTATCGTTCTTTAGTACACCTTTGACTCCCTTATCATCCAAGGGTCCAATTGTCTCCCTAGATGGTCTCCTGCTTTGAATGTATTTATAGAATTTTTTGTTGTTGGTTTTTATGTTCTTAGCAATGTGCTCCTCAAATTCTTTTTTAGCATCCCTTATTGTCTTCTTGCATTTCTTTTGCCAGAGTTTGTGTTCTTTTTTATTTTCTTCATTCGGACAAGACTTCCATTTTCTGAAGGAAGAGTTTTTGCCTCTAAGAGCTTCCTTGACTTTGCTCGTTAACCATGCTGGCATCTTCTTGGCCCTGGCGGTACCTTTTCTGATCTGCGGTATGCACTCCAGTTGAGCTTCTAATATAGTGTTTTTAAACAACTTCCAAGCATTTTCGAGTGATGTGACCCTCTGGACTTTGTTTTTCAGCTTTCTTTTTACCAATTCCCTCATTTTTGTGAAGTTTCCTCTTTTGAAGTCAAATGTGACCGTGTTGGATTTTCTTGGCAATTGGCCAGTTACATGTATGTTTAATTTAATAGCACTGTGGTCACTGCTCCCAATCGGTTCAACAACACTTACATCTCACACCAGGTCCCGGTCCCCACTGAGGATTAAGTCCAGGGTTGCCGTCCCTCTGGTCGGTTCCATGACCAACTGATCTAGGGAATAGTCATTTAGAATATCTAGAAACTTTGCTTCTTTGTCATGACTGGAACACATATGCAGCCAGTCTATGTCCGGGTAGTTGAAGTCACCCATTACTACCACATTTCCTAGTTTGGATGCTTCCTCAATTTCATATCTCATCTCAAGGTCTCCCTGAGCATTTTGATCAGGGGGACGATAGATCGTTCCCAGTATTAAGTCCCTCCTGGGGCACGGTATCACCACCCACAACGATTCTGTGGAGGAGTCCGCCTCTTTTGGGGTTTCGAGCTTGCTGGATTCAATGCCTTCTTTCACGTATAGAGCGACTCCGCCACCAATACGTCCTTCCCTGTCCTTCCGATATAGTTTATTTCCAGGGATAACCGTATCCCACTGGTTTTCTCCATTCCACCAGGTCTCGGTTATGCTCACTATATCAATGCTCTTCTCTAAGACCAAGCACTCCAGTTCTCCCATCTTGGTTCGGAGGCTCCTAGCATTAGCGTACAGGCACTTGTAAGCAGTGTCTCTCTTCAAGTGTCTTTGGCACTTGTGGTTAGGCCTGTGGTAATTTTGCTCTTCTGAATTTATATCCTGTGCCCCTGCTCTCACAATGCCTACTTCTAGGCCTACCCCTTTTAAAATTTCATCATTTCTTTGGTTTTTATCCCAGGGGGGAGGTTTATTCCGAACCGGACCTTTCTCAGCTCCTGTCGGGTTTCCCCCCTCAGTCAGTTTAAAAGCTGCTCTGCTACCTTTTTAATTTTAAGTGCCAGCAGTCTGGTTCCATTCTGGTTCAAGTGGAGCCCGTCCCTTTTGTACAGGCCCGGCTTGTCCCAAAATGTTCCCCAGTGCCTAACAAATCCAAACCCTTCCATCCAACACCATTGTCTCATCCACGCATTGAGACTGCGAAGCTGGGCCTGTCTGGCTGGTCCTGCGCGTGGAACTGGTAGCATTTCAGAGAAAGCCACCTTGGAGGTCCTGGCTTTCAGCATCCTACCTAGCAACCTAAATTTTGCTTCAAGGACCTCACGGCTGCATTTCCCCATGTCGTTGGTGCCAACGTGCACCACGACCACTGACTCCTTCCCAGCACTGTCTACCAAAGTATCTTTTTTTTTTTTTTTTTACAATAATTTTTATTCAGATTTTCATAAAACATACAAAACAAAACCATAAAACATTCAAAGACAAAAAACAAAATCAAAAATAGTTAGACAAAAAAAAATAAAAAGTAAAATATTGACTTCCCATTTGTCACAGATCAAATCAGTTATAGGTCTACAATGTATAACAATCCTGTCTCTTAAATCATATTATAAAATCACTTTCCTCCAGTAGTTATCTTACTTAATCATCAAATCTCATAAACATTACTTTATTCTTTCCACAAAAAGTCAAAGAGAGGTTTCAATTCTTTAAGAAATATATCTATCAATTTTTCTCCAGAAAAGCATGTCGATTAATCCATCTCATTAATAATTATAATAATCTTATTGTCATAACCATAGTCAAAATAAACATTTCGATTAATCCATCTCATCAGAATCTGTTAGGTTCAATAATTTCAATAGCCATTATTCTATTATCCCTATTAGTTCCATCTTCCATCTTCCATCTTCAATAGTCTTGTTAAGTCCAGTAATTTCAGTGTCCAATCTTCCATTATCAGTATTCCGTAATAATCTTGCTGTCATAACCATAGAAATATTAACTTCCCATTTGTCACAGATCAAATCAGTTATAGGTCTACAATGTATAACAATCCTGTCTCTTAAATCATATTATAAAATCACTTTCCTCCAGTAGTTATCTTACTTAATCATCAAATCTCATAAACATTACTTTATTCTTTCCACAAAAAGTCAAAGAGAGGTTTCAATTCTTTAAGAAATATATCTATCAATTTTTCTCCAGATAAGCATGTCGATTAATCCATCTCATTAATAATTATAATAATCTTATTGTCATAACCATAGTCAAAATAAACATTTCGATTAATCCATCTCATCAGAGTCTATTAGGTTCAATAATTTCAATAGCCATTATTCTATTATCCCTATTAGTTCCATCTTCCATCTTCCATCTTCAATAGTCTTGTTAACTCCAGTAATTTCAGTGTCCAATCTTCCATTATCAGTATTCCGTAATAATCTTGCTGTCATAACCATAGTCATATAGTAAGAGTCTAATGGGAATTTCCTCTATCCCAAATATTTTCTTGCCATCCATTCTGAATAGGTTGCTGGAATACTGCAGTAAAAACATATCTCTGTTCTTTTTTACAAAATGTACTGGCTCATCTCTTGAAAGTTTTTCCCTTGTCACATGGCTGCAATTAATTCCATAGGTCTTCTCCATATTAGGCTCCATCACATCATTCCAGTCCAGAAGATTATCCATGTCATTGACAACCTTATCTCCAATATCTTCATTAATTTCTTCAGAGATAACATTGAATTCCAAACAGTAGATTTTATTTCTAAAATCCATAAATTCCAAATCTTTTTCCTGTTCCACGTTTGTTCCAGGCTCCAGGGTCTCCTCTCTCACAGGGACCCCTATTTCTTTAAACTCCTGGATCATTTTGCACAATTCAATTTTCAGCTCCTTACAACCCTGTCGCAGGGTTCGTTTCGTTATCTCAATCTCATCCATTATTTTCTGAAACCTAGTTACTTCCAGATTCTCAGCCACTTTCTTGATTGCCATTTTAAAAGAAAAATATAAGAGAACCACTTCTTATTTCAGCAACAATTGGGTTAATACTCCAAACTTGATGACATCACAGTATAAACAGAACAGCCAGCCTTATCTCACTATGTTTAGGAAAACAAAATGTAGTTCCCAGGATCGAAACAATTAATGGCGTCGTCAGGAAACAGATTCGTCAAAATAAAATAAACCAAAAAGAGAGTAATCTCAGACAATATAATATTCTTCAGAATAGAAATCAGGAATAGAAATCTCTCTTCTGTGTATATCTTTAGAATGCAAATCCAGGACAGCTTTTTGCAACAAAAACAGAGATAAGCTGTTAATTAGTGCATAGCAGAGAAGAGTTATAGCTCACCGAAAAGATGTCCAAAGCCGATCCATCTGGCAAATCTCCTTTTACTGCAACAGTTTAAGTCAAGTAAAAAAAATATAGAAAGAAGGGTGCTTGCCTGTTAGTCCGTTCTCTCTCTAAAGAAAAGATGAACGTGTCGCTTTATCAGATAGAGCTTGTTGAAAATCCGTCCTTCTAAACGACGGGCGATATCCGCAACCTTCGCACCAGGCAGGCAAAACACCTTGCGGTCTACACGCCCATCACACACCCCACTGTCTATGTTCCTAATGATCGAATCACCCACTACAAGGATCCCTCCACCCCCTGGAGATATATCCTCGGCACGAGAGGATAGCTGCTCATCCCCCAAGGAATGGGTCCCTTCTAAGGGATCGTTTCCCTCTTCCTCAGCTGGATGCTCTCCTTCCCCGAGACCATCGTTCTCCATGATAGCAGGAGAGCTATCATCGTTGGAGTGGGACACAGCTATAACGTCCCTGAAGGCCTCCTCCACACACCTCTCTGCCTCTCTCAGCTTTTCCAGGTCCGCCACCTTGGCCTCAAGGAAATGAAGTCGTTCCCGGAGAGCCAGGAGCTCATTGCACCGAGAGCACACCCACGACTTCTGTCCAACAGGCAGATAGTCGTACATGCTGCAGGCGGTGCAAAACACTGGAACACTGGAACAAAACACTTTTTTGAACTATAACTCCCATCAGCCCAATGCAGTGGCCATGCTGGCTGGGGCTGATGGGAGTTGTAGTTCAAAAAAGTAACTTTTCCAAGCTCTGCTTAAGGGACCGCTTACGTCCATGTGTTTCTACCCTGGATTTAAGATCATCTGCCTCTGGTCTCCTCTGCGTGCCTGGAAAGAAAGAAGTTAGACTGACAGGCACATGGGAGAGAGCCTTTTTAATTGTGGCTTCCAGACTTTGGAATTCGCTGCCCCAAGAAGCCCGCTTTGCTCCCTCCCTGATGGTTTTTTGGAAACTTGTGAAAACTATTTTGTTCAGGAGAGCCTTTGGTTGGGACTGACGGGTCAGCCTGACACTGTTTTAAGCTTTTTATCTTTTATTTTTATCTTTTGAGTTCTTTTATTCTCACTCCCTCATATGTGTATGCACATATATAGATGCATGTATGTTTGTACGTGTATGTATGTTACGCATAATGCATTTTATGTATTTTAATTGTATTTTATACATATTAATTTACTGTAATGATTGTGTTTTTATTGTGTATTTTATTATATATGTGTGCAATTTTATTGTAGCCGCCCTGAGTGCCGTATTGTGGGGTAGAAGGGCGGGATAGAAATATTTTAAATAAATAAATAAATATTAATTGTCAAATCATCCTGCAATTTCATGTTTTTCAAATGAAACATCTCAGAACATTCTGAATGTCCATCCTCTTGCGTAGGAAACATTACGATGATGAGACTGACCCATGCTACCCACCCTGTCCCTGCCGTGCTTTCATTGCTAGTATCCTGAGCTAACCAAGGGCTCTCTCTCTCTCTCTCTCTCTGTGCTAAAAGTGTGTGTGTGAACAAAAATACAAGGTGGTACTAGCGGTGGTGGTGATGCTGCTGCAGTACTGCAGACACAGCAAAAGGGAGGGGAATCATTAAGCAGTACATCAGTTCACCTAGGGCATGTAAATAGGGAAAAACAGTGATAATTCATGTAAGCTACCTAAAAACTATGCAACTTTTTCCCCGCCGCCAAAAAACCAAATGGAACATTGTGATCATTCACGTAAGCTACCTAAAAATGACACAATTTCTTTCCCGCCACCAAAAAACCACATCGAATACTGTCATCATTTACATAAGAATTTACATTAATAATTATGAAAAAAAATTGCCAGTGAACCTACCCCCAGTGGATCAAATCACCAAAAACACACACAGTAGATTGAAGTGGCAACTTCCAGAGCAAATGGGAAAAAAGGAAAGGGCTGATCAGGATCAAACGACGGAATGCAAGCGGATCGGAACTATGCAGCAAATCCCATCCCTAGTTGCAGCCCTAGTTTTCTATTTCTTGGAACACTCTCTTAAACTATGACAAGTGTTTTTTGCAGCATAATAGTTAATGTGAAAAACAAAAGAGATATCCCAATGCATTGTGTGCCCCAAAATATTTAACCTTGAGTTGTGTCAGATGGGCTAGTGACCCATGCAAGGTTGTGGCTCGCGTTTTCCCAAACAAGAGAGCTTTCTGAAGGAAAGTAAGTTCATAGCCTTCACATTGCCCTCCCCCCATTGCCTTCACATCATTCTAGCTATTGAATAATACAAGACAAACTGTGACCTACTTTTAGGAGAATACAAGAAAGAAAAATGAAAAACAGGATACATAACAACAGCAAGGAAAACCATGGCAACTCTCCGAGAGGCTACTGAGGTACTTACTTTATTTTGGCCACAATGATCGGCAAGCTGAGCCTTCAGGTTGGCAATTTCTGTCTCTAGCAGGCGGATTACTTCCTCGTAGTCCATTTCCATGCCACAAGCTTGCTTTTGCGCAGCTTCTGCCAGATGGATTCTGCTTCGCAGGGCTCTCGTCTCCTCCACCGATGCCTTGGCTTCCTGTGGGGAACAAAACTGTATCTTAAAAACATACCAAGCTAACTTTGGGGCAGGGGCAGTCTTTTTTTAAAAGCAACTTTATTATATCAATTGGGAACTGCCCGTAGAGGTTTGTTTTTGTTTTTTTAAACCCAACGCTTATTATCGAATGACCAGAAGGGAAACACTGCAAACAGTTGTATAGCTTTGGGGTGATTGGCTCCAATGAAAATAAGTAAAGGTGTGCCAAATATTCCCTGCTCTCCACAATTTTTGGGTCCATTCATCATGATGTAGCATTGTCCCCAGTGGCATTCCATCTCAGGAATGCAAGAGCAGCCAAGCAAACTGAAGAGGCAGCAGGGCTTTTTGTTTTTTAGTCAAAAAAAAGAAAGGAAAAACCCTGAAGTTACCTTGTCTGTTAAAGATAAGATTTCCCACCACTTATTGATTGATTGATTGATTGCACTTGTATACCGCCCCACAGCCGAAGCTCTCTGGGCGGTTTACAGCAACCAAAACCATTAAAACAAATACACAATTTAAAACACATATTTTAAAAACAATTTAAAACACAACATTTACCCAATGTTCTGGTGTGTTTTTACCACCACTCCCACAGAAATGTATAATATTGATCTGGGCCAAAACAGTTTTTATCAGAAAAGCCTGAAGACCCCATAATTGCTTCCAAGTCTCAATTCAGAGTCCATGCCAAAAAGGTTATTAGTAATGATAAGCGTACCTGAGGGTCAACAACAGACCCACAGCATTTTAATTTGGTGCTTTAACTATAAGTATACAAGCAAACACCCAAGATAATTCATGGCATAGATGGGGGGAAAGCACAGAAGGGAGATGGATTTTGAATATGTAAGTTCTTGGGGCACAGGCCAGTATCCTGGGCTCCGAATTGCTGCCCAGGGCTCTTTTTGGGAGGGTGGGATACAAATGTAATAAATCAATAAGAATGTACTTAGAAAGCACAAACTACTGGAGGACAGGAGACTGAAACGGTAAATGTGCATTCACAGTTCAAATAACCAGAGAGAAAGATCCAAAACAAGAATGCAACAATTTTAAATAAATTGGGCTCTACCTTTCCTTGGCTTACTGAGCATACACTTCTGTCCTTTGGGACCATACCACAAGTGCTGCTAAACACTAATACTTAATAAGAAAACTAGATTTGTGTGTGTGTTCATTTCTGGCATGAATTATAGGTGTGCAACACTGGAAGGTGCTGTAAAACTAGGCCTGTACACAAACCTTATTAGTACATGTGCAGTTCTCCTTATGTAGCTATATCCAATTTGTATAATTATACAAATAATTACATAATTTGTATAACTACTCATTTACGCAGGATATGGTCTGAAGGTGCATGTCTTGCTGAAGCCAGGCAGTTCTGGCCTGGACAATACTTATATGGGAAACCATCCAGGAAGCCACTTTGAGGTCCATTGAGGAAGAAAGGTGGGATAATATAAATGTAACAAATAAATAAAATGTTGGCATCTTGAATAAACTGAGCACTTTTTGTAGAAATGCCATTTTCCTTACGTTTCTGTTCTTAAGTATTTATTCCTCAGATATCTGGAGAGAAAAGATGAAGGGGCAGAAGGTCAAAGGGTGTGTTTACCTACTCACCTACCTGCACTGACATTTATTAGAGTTATAAGCAAAGAAATACTCCTTGCCACAAGTTCAAATATTAGGCAGCCACACTCTTTTGCACTTACACATTTAACTGTGTGTGTGTGTGTGTGTGAGAGAGAGAGAGAGAGAGAGAGAGAGAGAGAGAGAGAGGGAGGGAGGGAGAGAGGGAGAGAGGGAGGGAGAGAGAGAGAGGGAGGGAGAGAGCGAGGGAGAGCGAGCGAGCGCAAGTGAGCATATAGCTAAGAAAAGTAAAACTCTGAAGAACTGTAATTCCCATTTAAAACCTGGCACCAGCTTTGAATTAGTCATACTTATCCACTGAAATCAATGAGTCCATTGATTTCAGTGCCTCTTCTCCAAGTATGACTTAGCTGCTTATCAGTCAATGTATCTGTTGTTTAGAATAGGAAATTAAGGGCTTGATCCATTTTTTAAAAACATTATGTACCAAGCACTACCTTTGACTCTGACAACACTATGAGGGTGTCATTTAGCAAATTAAATTAGTAGTTCCTCATTCTAAAGTACAAAAAGCAGAGATATTTAATCTAATCACAGATCTATTGATTCCAAATATTTAACTAGCCATTTGTTATATAGGGCACAGCCAGGACTTTTTCTAGTGATAGTACTCACTAGTACAGTGCCGGCATATTTTTTTTGCTGCTTCTGACATCCATTTTTTGTAGGCACCCACGGCACCTTTATGCAGGTACAAATACCTCATTTTTTACACAAAAAGCAATGGGCAGAGTCCATAGCTCAGTGCATGTTTTACATGCTGACAGATCCAGGTTCAGTCCTTTGTGTCTCCAGTTAAAAAGGGATCAAGCACCAGGAGATAGGAAGGAACATCTCTCTGCCTCAGTCAGTGGAGAGCTGCTACCAGTCAGAGTTGACAGGACTAGGACATATGGATAAATACGCTGACCTAGTATTCTGTGTTCTTCCATATTAGCATAAACTGATAAGAATTTCTCCTGCCATAAACATGGGTATTTAGAAGCAAATGGTGCAAATCTTCTTTTAATTATTGTTTTAGTAATTTTGTAAAAGACAAGGTTACAAATGATAAAAACATGAATTAAATCCCAGGGATTACAAAAAGTTAAGTAAAAATAAATAAAATATAAAGCAAAAGTCATGGACTGGACTGAATCTGCCTCCCAAAGCAACTCCATCTAGTTCTCCAGAGACCCAACCAAATGGGTTCATCTAAACTCTAGCTGAATCCAAAAAGAAGGGAACATATTCTAGAAACAGCTTTATTTTTGAAGCAGCTTTGTCAGTTAGAACCCAACGTTCAAAAGAATTTAGTCTGTAAAAGCCCTTTTAATTTTGGTGATGCATGCATCAAACAAGGAGGAACACTGTCTGAAGGAACAGACAACGAAATCTGAATTTGGACAACAAGGCAAGGACATTGCACTTTCTTGGGAAACAGAGAAAATATTTACAAAATGAATTATATGGTTGGAAGTCAGAGAAGTTGATCAATGAAACTATTAAAATGTCTGCTTTTGCTGGGGTTTTTAATTAATTGTCTTCTGATTCCAGCTGCTTAGGATGTGAAAACAACTTAAAACAGAAATCTCAAGCTACTACAGAACTATGGTAAATCTCAAAAGCATGCACTATTTTAACCTTTAAATTATCTATCCCAGCCTATACTCTGGATAACCATTTTAAACTGGATATAGAAAAAAACTGAAATACAGATAAATGGAGTCAACACTTTTTAAAATCCAATGGGACTTAAGTGTGAGTATATACAGTACTGACTGAAACCCAGATACAGAACTAGAATGTCTCTTATCTAACTACAGGGGAGTTAAGTGAAACTCATCTTATTAAATAAAGAAACATATGCAAGTTCTTTAGGAGATATTCTGGGGAAGAATACAAAATAAAGGAAAAAGATTCTGACCTGGAATCAAAGCTACATAATTAACTGTGATTAGTGGAAGGTTGACAGAGAAGTAAATCCCACTGAATTAGCAGCTTGTTCCCCAGTTTAGTGTGTTAATGACTGGAGCCTCAGTTTCTCAGAGTGTTTCCAGATGTGGGTGATTTAGGAGCATCCAAACCTTGCTGTTCTGTTTTCAGTAGCAGCCATAAGGTAGCATTGTTTACCTGACTTCTCAATGCTGTACGCCTGTTACTGGAAGCACTCTGTTGCCCTGCCCCTCACCCTCTTGGTAACCAGCAGTGACATGGGGAGTTGGGAAGCCAGGTAAGTAATGCTACCTGGCCGGTCGCTACTGTCTGCTTTAAGCTGGAAGTGGAATAGTAACTCTGTGTAGATTTCTGGAATCCAAATAACATCCTGTAGTGGGAAGTCTCAGTTACTCAGATTCAAATGTTATATGTGTGTGAGAGAGTGTGTCTGGGTGTGTGTGTGTAGGGGAGAGGTAGTACTCTCTCCCTCTTCAGTGCACTCCCCATCATGATTGCTTGCCCACTGTAAAAATGGAGCAGGGGAAAAAAGAGAAAAAACAGATATGAAGGCAAGGGGTTGTGTCCAATGGTGTTGCTCAGCTGATAGAAAACCTTCCATCACTGCAATGGGGAGAGAATCAATTTTAAACCATCCCCCCTCTTCCCTGGAGCCCCCCTAAATCTGCTTTGGAGGATCCCTCAATCCTCTGAAGCACATTTAGCTGTGTGCAGGCTGCAGGAGGGAAGGAGATTAAAAAAATTGCTTCTGTCCACTGATGCAACTCCTACTGTCAGCTGAGTGACACCTGTTATGGGCTCCTCCCATTTTTAATGTATTTTTTACCCCCAAGAGCCTTCATTAGCAAGGTAAATACTGTTATGTATTCTGCATATCATTAGTATGGGCTGGTGTTAAAACGCTGTCTGGGAGGAACTGTCTGGGAGGAAAAGCCTTATATGGAGACACAGGAAATGTTAAGTTGCAGCAGCCAATGTTCCAGGCAGCCTACCAAACTGGAAGTAAGCAAAAGATAAGGGCAGCCGGAACTGACATGCGAATGGACCGTCCCTCTCTGAAACACTGCAAGGTAACTAAACTGATGCGCTTCAGTCTGAGTTGTAATCTCATGCAGCCACCTGTCAGACAACAGTCTGAGTTGTGACATAAGGTATAGCCTTGAACGCTCCTATAAAAGAGGAAAAGTAAGTACCAGTCTTTCAGATGTACTTGCTGCTGCTGATAGCCAGCCTGTTGGATGTGGTTAAAGAGACCTACCACTGCCAACATGCTGAGGATGAGATAATGTTAATTTATTTTCAGGATAATAACTAGGATATAGCCTTAAGATATATTGCAATATATTGTTTGATTCTATTGGCTAAGGTAAACTATACGCATTCAAGTAAAATGTTTAAGGAGTGTTAAGATGTTTAAGAAATATTATAAAGATACTCCCACTTATTTTCCTGTTATCTCCCAAGCCCCAAGAAGTTTTGGGTGGGAACTATGACCATTAGCTTGCCTGTTCAGATAATAGCGTACGCTCAGGTGAACCTAACGTCTGACATAAGGACTCTGAGTAGCCAATGGGAAAATGGGAAAACATAAGGACCCTTGATCCTCTGCATTCACAAGAAAGAGGCCGTCTTGCTGGTTTCACACTGTTGGATACAACCCACTGAGATCTGGCAAGGGTAGAGTTAAAGTGAAAGAGTTG
Organism: Rhineura floridana; assembly: GCF_030035675.1. Lineage (NCBI taxonomy): Eukaryota > Metazoa > Chordata > Lepidosauria > Squamata > Rhineuridae > Rhineura > Rhineura floridana. The sequence goes on along the minus strand of NC_084482.1, from coordinate 35,965,663 downwards.
ATTCTTAGAGGAGAGATAGCCAAGGAGAAGAAAACGGGTTGAGTGCTATCTATATAGGCCATTACCAGTGTGCATGGGCCAGAATAGCTGTGTGATGGCTTATCTACACCTGAGGAAATTGTGCAACTGTTCTGTTGTATACAAACAAAGAAAACAGACAGATAGACAAACTTTAATATTTTCTGGGCTCTGAAAAAACAGAAGCTGAACAAGGAAACATGGGAAGAGGATGTTCTGATCATGGTGTCGTTACAGGTCCTGTAAAAAGCGAGTGAATAAAGCGGGCTATTCTGCAGCAAATGCCCAGTGTGGAAGTATCATTACAATCAAGCACTGCCTTTGTCCATTTATATATTGGGAATCAAGGGTTGCGTAATAACATAGGCACAATAAAAAAAAATATTACTGTATGTTCTACTTTTTCTCCATGAAAGAAAGAATCTGGAGATCTATTCATCAGGATTCCATGCTCATGGGATGGTTACATTCTAACATTATTTATTTCTTACACTCGTAATCGACTTGAAGGCACATAACAACAACAAAACACTGACAGCCCACCTTTCCTCCAAGGAGTTCAAGGAGGTGTGCATGGTTCTTCTCCCCTCTTCTAACAACCTTGTGAGGAGGGTTAGGTTGAGAGGCAGTGACAAGTCCAAGGACTTCATGGCTGAGATGGGATTTGAATTCTAATCACTGTACACTGGTGGCCCAGGATACAAATTGGGATTGTATCCAGTGGTGTTCTGCTCATGTACTGTGACTTTCCCTTCTCTTCAATTCAGACCCTCCCCCACAGCCCCAAGATGTGCTCTGGAGCATTGGAGGACCCTCCATAGCAGATGTGAGGGTATGTGTGTGCAAGGGACAGGAGAGAAAGGGGACGTCCACTCAGGTGACACTGGCTTTTACGCCTGGTTTTATCTCATATTAAAATTCATTTCAATATAATATATAATTATTATTTTATTACACCATTGCAAGGTATGTATTCTAAGATTCACTTCATGCAAGTGGGGTAGAAGTTCAGACAGGATTTGGAGACACATCCCTTTTTTATTATCAGAGGAAAGAACACAATGCAAAATGTTAAAAAAAGGAGTAGGTAGTCTCTGAAATTATTTTTTCCCCATAAATGCAAAACAATCTCTGGAAGCAGGATTTCTGTTACATTTCTAGCTTGCCAGAGCTATTATGATTAACTAAAAGACACACGGACAAAATAAAATGGCCTTGCATTACTGTTTATACACCGCAATCCATTTCCTCTACAGTTAATCTTCCTGTGTGATTGCTAAAATGTTCTACACAAACCTCCAGTTATCAAAGACAGGACAATACTGAAGGTGTACAACAAAGATGATGTTCTAATGAGACAAAGGATGGCCTAAAAATGTGACCTATAAAATCCAAGTGTTTCCTATGCATCTTGCAGGTAGCACTCAATTATGCATATTTACCAGGGTGGGTGGGTGGGTGGCAGTAACACACATAAAAATCATGCTTTGCCAAGTCTTAAATCACCTTGATACTATCTTAAAAATGCATAATAAAGTGCAGCTTTCCTGAAAAGATGTAATGTGTGTTGTGGGGGTAGGGGTCTGTCTCTATACCTGTTTAGTGAAACTGAAGGAGTTATAACTGGGACTTCCTGGCCACAGAGCATATTCCTTCAAACTAGTGATCATAGTAAATGCAAATTTAATTTTAGGTCGCCTATCTGGCCGAAGCCACTCTAGGCGACGTACATATCAAATTTCAATAAAATACAGTAAATACAATAAAATACAATACAGTCAGCAGTAATAAAACAACAGCATATACAGTACAAAACAACGGGCATTCAGTATGTAATTAGCCCATCCCGGTGGTCCCAAAGGCCTGTCCAAACAGCCAAGTTTTTAAGGCTCGGTGGAAGGTGTCTAGGGAAGGGGCATGCCGAAGATCAGACGGGAGGGAATTCCAGAGAGTGGGGGCCGCCACCAAAAAAGCCCTCTCTCTAGTCCCCACCAATCTAGCTGCTTTTGTTGGTGGGATTGAGAGAAGGCCTTGCGTGGCTGATTTTGTCAGGTGGCATAATTGGTGATGCTGGAGGTGCTACTTCAGATACACTGGGCCGAGACCGTATAGGGATTTAAAGGTTAACACCAACACCTTGAATTGGGCCCGGAAAACTACTGGAAGCCAGTGTAGATTAAATAATACTGGCGTAATATGATCACGGCGACGACTGTTTGTAAGTAAACGAGCCGCCGCATTCTGTACCAGTTGAAGTTTCCGGACCGTTTTCAAGGGTAACCCCACGTAGAGCGCATTGCAGTAGTCTAATCGAGAGGTGACCAGGGCATGAACTACCAGTGGGAGCTGATGAACAGGGAGGTAGGGTTGCAGCCTACATATGAGGTGTAATTGGTACCAGGCTGCCCGGCTCACTGCCGAAATCTGAGCCTCCATGGACAGCCTGGAGTCAAGAACAACCCCAAGGCTGCGGACCTGGTCCTTCAGGGGTAATTGTACCCCATTAAACCTCAGGTCAACAGGACCCAACCTTCCCCTGTCTCCCACAAGCAGCACCTCGGTCTTGTCAGGATTTAACTTCAGCCTGTTCCTTCCCATCCATCCACTCACGGATTCCAGGCACTTGGACATGGTCTCCACAGCCAACTCCGGTGAGGACTTAAACGAGAGATAGAGCTGAGTATCATCCGCATATTGGTAGCAATATAAAGCAGGCACCCAAACTGCAGCTCTTACCTCTGCATTGTGATTGCTGCTTCTGTGTGGTCAGAACTGGGGAAGGTGCTCAGTGGTAGATAATCTACTTTACATGCAGAAGGTCCTGGGCTCAATCCCCAGCATCTCCAGGTGAAAAAATGGAAATGGAATGCCTTTAAGTCAGTCCCGATTTATGGCGACCCTATGAATAGGGTTTTCATGGTAAGTGGTATTCAGAGGTACCATTGCCTTCCTCTGAGGCTGAGAGGCAGTGACAGGCCCAAGGTCACCCAGTGAGCTTCATGGCTGTATGGGGATTTGAACCCTGGTCTCCCAGGCCATAGTCCAACACTGTAACCACTGGCTCTCGCATCTCCAGGTAGGGTTGGGAAATTTGTCTGTGTGTAACCCTGGAAAGCTGCTGCCAATCAGTGTAGACAATACTGAACTGGATGAACCAAGTACCGGCAGCATCTTATGGATCTTGTTGTTGTTGTTATGTGCCTTCAAGTCGATTACGACTTATGGCGACCCTATGAATCAGCGACCTCCAACAGCATCTGTCATGAACCACCCTGTTCAGATCTTGTAAGTTCAGGTCTGTGGCTTCCTTTATGGAATCAATCCATCTCTTGTTTGGCCTTCCTCTTTTTCTACTTACTTCTGTTTTTCCCAGCTTTATTGTCTTATCTAGTGAATCATGGCTTCTCATGATGTGTCCAAAGTATGACAACCTCAGTTTCATCATTTTAGCTTCTAGTGACAGTTCTGGTTTAATTTGTTCTAACTCCCAATTATTTGTCTTTTTCGCAGTCCATGGTATGCGCAAAGTTCTCCTCCAGCACCACATTTCAAATGAGTTGATTTTTCTCTTATTCACCTTTTTCACTGTCCAACTTTCACATCCATACACAGAGATCGGGAATACCATGGTCTGAATGATCCTGACTTTGGTGTTCAGTGATACGTCATTGCATTTGAGGACCTTTTCTAGTTCTCTCACAGCTGCCATACCCAGTCCTAGCCTTCTTCTGATTTCTTGACTATTGTCTCCATTTTGGTTAATGACTGTGCCAAGGTATTGATAATCCTTGACAAGTTCAGTGTCCCCATTGTCAACTGTAAAGTTACATAAATTTTCTGTTGTCATTACTTTAGACTTTTTGACGGTTCAGCTGTAGTCCTGCTTTTGTGCTTTCCTCTTGAACTTTCATCAGCATTCGTTTCAAATCATTACTGGTTTCTGCTAAGAGTATGGTATCGTCTGCATATCTTAAATTATTGATGTTTCTCCCACCAATTTTCACATCTCCTTCATCTTGGTTCAATCTTGCTTTCCGTATGATATGTTCTGCGTACAGATTAAACAGATAGGGTGATAAAATACACCCCTGTCTCACACCCTTTCTGATGGGGAACCAATCGGTTTCTCCATATTCTATTCTGCCTCTTGTCCAGAGTATAGGCTGAGCATCAGGACAATCAGATGCTGTGGCACCCCCATTTCTTTTAAAGCATTCCCTAGTTTTTCATGATCTACACAGTCAAAGGCTTTGCTGCAGTCCATAAAGCACAGGGTGATTTTCTTCTGAAATTCCTTGGTCTGTTCCATTATCCAGCGTATGTTTGCGATATGGTCTCTGGTGCCTCTTCCCTTTCTAAATCCAGCTTGGATGTCTGGCATTTCTCACTCCATATATGTTAAGAGCCTTTGTTGTAGAATCTTGAGCATTACTTTACTTGCATGGGATATTAAGGCAATAGTTCGATAATTACTGCATTCTCTGGGATCCCCTTTCTTTGAAAGTGGAATATATATTGAATGCTTCCAGTCTGTGGGCCATTGCTTAGTTTTCCATGTTTCTTGACAATTTTTTGTCAAAATTTGGACAGATTCAGTCTCAGTAGCTTGTAGGAACTCTATTGGTATGCCATCTATTCCTGGTGATTTGTTTCTTCCAAGAATTTTAAGAGCAGCTTTCACCTCACATTCTAAAATTTCTGGTTCTTCATCATATGGTTCCTCCGTGAATAAATCTGTCATCCTTGCATCTCTTTTACAGTTCTTCAGTGTATTGCTTCCATCTTCCTTTTATTTCATCTCTGTCAGTCAGTGTGTTCCCCTGTTGATCATTCAACACCCCTACTTGTAGTTTAAATTTCCCTTTCATTTCTCTAATCTTTTGGAAAGGGGCTCTTGTTCTTCCCATTTTGTTGTCCTTTTCTATTTCTATACAATAACTATTGTAATAGTTTTCTTTGTCCCTACGTACTAGTCGTTGTATAGTTGCATTTAGAGTTCTGACCATGTTTCCATCTCCTTTTGCTTTCCTTCTCTCTTTAACCATTTTAAGAGTTTCTTCAGTCATCCATTGAGGTCCTTCTCTCTTTTTAACTAGAGGTATTGTCTGTTTGCATTCTTCCCTGATAATGTCCCTGACTTCAGTCCATAGTTCTTCTGGTTCTCTGTCAACTAAGTTTAAAGCCTCAAACATGTTCCTTATTTGATCTTTATATTCTTCTGGGATGTTATTTAAATTATATTTTGGCATTATGAGTGCTTTGTTGTTGTTCTTTAGCTTTACTCTGATTTTCGATACGATCAGTTCATGATCTGTACCGCAGTCTGCTCCTGGTCTTGTTTTTGCAGAAAGTATAGAACTTCTCCATCTTCTGTTTCCAATTATATAATCAATTTGATTCCTATATTGACCATCTGGTGATGTCCACGTGTACAGTCGTCTTTTCGGTTGCTCAAAAAATGTGTTGGCAAGAAACAAATCATTGGCTTTATAGAATTCAGTAAGTCTTTCTCCTGCTTCATTTCTGTCTCCTAAGTCCCATTTCCCCACAATTCCTAGTTCTTCTCCGTTCCCTGCTTCTGCATTCCAGTCCCCCATGATTATCATCATATCTTGTTTTGGTGTGTGATCAATTTCTTCCTGTACTTCTGCGTAAAATCTCTCAAATTCTTCTTCTTCTGCATTTGCCGTTGGAGCGTAGACTTTGATGATGGTTATGTTAATAGGTTTCCCGTTTAATCTCATTGATATCACTCGCTCTGACCTTGCATTGTACCTCTTAATTGTTTTTGCTACATCACTTCTCACTATTAAAGCAACCCCGTTTCTTCTTGATTTCTCATTTCCTGCATAAAATATTTTGTAGTTGCCTGATTGAAAATGTCCCATTCCAGTCCATTTTAATTCACTCACGCCAAGTATTGTAATGTTGATATGCTCCATTTCTTGCTTGACAATTTCTAACTTTCCCTGGTTCATGCTTCTCACATTCCATGTTCCTATTGTGTGCATCGTACAGCTCTGGACTCTCCTTTTGCATCTGTGCGCATCAGCCTCTGGGCTTCCTTTCAGCTTTGACCCAGCTGCGTCATTAGTCACAGCACTACTTGTACTTGTCCTTTGTTCTTCCCCAGTAGCTCGGTGAGTGCCTTCTGACCCGGGGGTCTCATCTTCTAGCACTATCTCGTGTTGCATTTTGGATACTCTGCTCATAGGGTTTTTGTGGTAAGAGGTATTCAGAGGTGGTTTACCATTGCCTTGCTCTGAGTTTGGATGCATTTTATTCTAGTGTCTCAGCTCTGACCATTCCGCCTTGGGTGATCCTGCTAGGAGTCTAGCCTCTTGGTCGAGACTCCTGACGGCATTGCTCTCAGCTTCTTCAACACTCTCAAACCTCCTCACCATGTTAAGGTGTGCATCCTAAAGGGGGGATAATACAGTAGTCCTTTTCTAAAAGCACTGTGCAAGGGAATAGTAGCATACTAATAACCATGTTCCCTTGTTGCTGCCACCCTCAATGAGCTGGAAGGCAGGCTTCTGTAACTGGGAGCCTCCACAAGTACAGATGGATACTGGAGATGGCAAGGATGGAGCTTACCATGTGCACCTCTGCTCTCATACTAGTTCTACATGCAAGTATAATGCCTGAAGAAGAGTAATTATAATACCTAGAGCCAGGAAGTACAAACCATATAGGTCGGTGGATTCTGTAGTTACATCCAAACCAGCTTTGTCCCCCTGGGACCATGCTGTTCCCAACATTACGATGTGATCTCAATTGTGCACATACAGAGAGCATGCCCCCAAAGTATGTACCAACTGGGTCTTAGTCATGTGCAAATCACTCTAACGTAATCTTGCCCTGCTGAGAATTTACCATTGGCAAAAGGTAATTTGAAGACCCTCTAACAAGCATCTAATCCAAGTGTAGCAAAAGTGGCATCCCCCAGATGTTGTTGGACTCCAACCTGTGCCAGTGTGGTCAGTGTTCAGGGATGACGGGAACTGTAGTCCAGCAATATCTGGAGAACCATGTTGGCTACCTGTGATCTAATCAGTGTTGAAAGTGGCTGGCAACTGCACCACGTACAGCATTGCATCACTGAAAGGTATACTAGTGTAAAGTGTGCCAAAGGCTCACCCTACAAAAACAGGCATGGGCAGAAATGCCATGGATTAGACAGCACAGCTGCTGGCGTATCTAGTCATGCCTTTGTTATACCCTTTGGCTTCACCCTTTTTCCGTGACCACTTGCTTGGTTAAGAAGGGAAAGGTTGAGAGTTTTAGAAATGTTCCTGTTTACTTCTGGCGCGATTGAATAACTCTGCAGACATTCTCTGCAAGTCTCTATAACTTTGATAAAAACAAACCTGCTAGTGATATTTATCGAAAAATAGGAGCAATTGCAACATGTGAATTCACAACTTAGGTTTTTTCAAGAATTGTTTCAGGGAAAATCCTGAGGGCACTTTTTTGAAGATCTGATAAACCAGAGCAATACTGGTGTAGGATGGTAGCATGGATACCCCACCATAATAGGAAGTAAATGACATGGCAGTGTGGAGTTGAGAAAACATGGGTGGAGGACAGGATTTCCAGATTCAACAAAGGAACAGAGCTTAGGCCTCTAATAGCAGCATGAATGGGAGAATCTCAGCAAGAACTGCTTCTCCCAGCCATAGTGCCACAGTGACAGTAGCTGCCCCTGTCCATATTATCCTTATTGTCCTTATGATACAGAGCCCTGATACATACTGCCTTAGTCTTCACCTGGTGAATTGAGCCCCAACCTAAAACAGGTTTCAGCAGTGGCATCACCATCAATATATACATATATATATTACTTTTGAGTAGACATGTATAGATTTGCACTCTAAGAGAAAGGGTGTTCCATATGTAAAGGAGGAGGGGCCTCCTGTACCTTTAAGAGGAAATTTCAGCAAATGCAGTTTCCCCCCCATCTTTGGGTTACAAGCAGCATTCCCCAAATGCCCTCTTTTATGCTGCTGTTTAAAAGCACAGGAGACCTGCCCTCCCTTTCATTAGGTCACCCTAAACAAAAGCAAGTGGGAATGATTAAAAATAAATAAATAAATAAAGTGGGTCCCATGGGCAGATTATAGTTAAAGGTGGGTCCAAAGTCTGAAACAGCTGAGGACTACTGACAAAGTGAAGCTGGCAAGCCTTTCTCCTGTCAGTGAACTGGTCCTAAATGGGAAACTGCAGCAGCCACAGCTCACTGCAGGGGGTAGCAGCTAAGAAAACACTGTGAAGCATGCATAAAGTACACTAGGTTTGTCCTCAACTACATAGTAGCATGCATTTGAACCTTGTGCCCCAAACATTTAATATCAAAGTCAAACTATTTTGCATTTTGCACCATAAGTCCAGCAGGAACTGAACTGTAGACTGAATGGGCCGAACGCACTAAAAGAAAAAAACTGTGGATAAATTAAGTCGGATTATTAAACATGATCAAGGTTATGAAGCTCACTGAGTGACCTTGGGCCAGTCACTGCCTCTCAGCCTCATGAAAACCCTATTCATAGGGTTGCCATAAGTCGGAATCGACTTGAAGGCAGTACATTTACGTTTTTTATTAAACATGTGTGTGGGAAATCTTTGGTGTATTCTTGTTAGATCATCAAATGCTAATATACTGAAATGATCAGTTATTTTTCCCCTTGGTTTGCAAAGGTCTATTCAGCAATCTGATCCAAATGCTCCTGGGAAAATCCTGGTCTTTGTTTCTGGAGACTGAATGCTATCACAGGGACAGTGAACTTCAAAACTGCACACAGACTATTCTGCCAGAGAAATAAATACTAAAGTTCCCCATGAAAGACATGGGTACTGCAAGCATTAGAAACCATAACTTCCTGGTTTTGCCATTCATTTTTGTTTTATGATCCTTTTACCACCTCCAGTAACAGCAACACTAACCAGCAGGTCTAGCAACTGGACCTAGCAATTTTTTTAATCTCTCAGTTTGAAGAGGAAATTTGCACTGATAAACCAATGTTTTTTAAAAACCAAAACACACATTAAAATTTCCCTCCTCTCCAGGGCTGTGGAGTCGGTATGCCAGACCTTCGACTCCAACTCCTTTATTTTTCTACTGTCCGACTCTGACTCCTACATAAATGGCAAATATATATTAACTAGTAATAACACATTTACTGTAGTAAAATGGTAGCACAAGGCATTTCATCACCACCACGTGAATCCACAGCTTGGAAAAGTTACTTTTTTGAACTACAACTCCCACGAGCCCAATCCCTGGGGCTGATAGGAGTTGTAGTTTAAAAAAGTAACGTTTCCAAGCTCTGGATTCACGTGGTGGTGATGAAATGCCTTGTGCTACCATTTTACTACAGTAAATGTGTTATTACTAGTTAATATACACTTGCCATTTATGAAGGAGTTGGAATCGGTACATTTCTACCGACTCCGACTCCACCCAAAATTGCTCCCAGCTCCGACTCCGACTCCACAGCCCTGATCCTCTCTACCACCAACTCCCCTTCATTACCAGTAACAATTAAATGGATATTCTATGAAAGATATGATTTGAAATGGAGTCCTCTCTTTGGATATCCTGACTAAATGGAAGATTTTGATTCCTTTTAGATGAAGTAAAATATCCCCCCCTCCCAATTGCTGGTGGCAATCTCTAAGCTACCTCGATCGTTTGACTAAATCTTTGATTTATTTATTACACCATTTTGTAATTAAAGCAATCAAAAATTCAAAAACAACTTTTCTGCATAGATCAGCAATAACATCAACCAGCAGTCCTACTCCAATCTAACTGCATCTAAATTCTAAAGGCTTGCACCTGAATATTACTATATTAGTATTATTATTCAAATGCATATTCACTAATGGGCAAAAAACCTTGCTGTTTAAGAATGTACCTATAGCCCAGGGAAATTGGGCAGCTCCAGTGAATGCACCAGGGGAGCAGGAGACCTGACCTCCTCTCTGAGATATTGGACCCCCCTACAAATTTTCAAAATGCAAACACCATTTGGGTTGGTCTTTCACAGTCCAATCCACTTCCTGTGTAGCTTGGAAGAATTGGTAACATGTGCCTCAAAAGGGAAACATCTCAAAAAAGTGCAGCAACGGATGTTCATTAGGGGGAAAGAACCAACAACCCTGACTTAACAGACATTCCACATACTTGTTTAGCAGTTTCCAGGTCTTCAGCCAGTTGTTTTCTCATATGTTCTGACACTGCCAATTCTTCCTGTTAGTACAAAAGAGAGAAAAATTAGTTAAAAATCTGAAGGCTCTTGTTTTGCCCTTTGATTCAAGGAAATCCGATTGTCGTCATCGCTTGTTGCTACAGCAGACCCCAGAAGCAGCTGACAGCAAACGATTTGAGTATAAGGAGCATCGCATCATAGAGTTCATTCTGGAGTGCAAGTTGTTTTATACAAGAATACCCTCTCATTGGTTTTGCCTCTGTAAACTGGAGACACCTTTGCTTGAGTCCCTGGAGAGCTGCTTCCAGTCAGAATAGCCAATACCAGGCTAGATGGACTAATAATCTGACTCCGTATATGACATCATCATAATTTCACATCACATTTGTATAGTGCTTTCAAGTGCTCAAAGCACTTCACATGCATTATCTAATGCAATCCTTACAATACCTCTGAAAGCTAAGTCAGGATTATTACCCCACCCCACCCCCATTGCACACTGGGGGGGGGAGAGGCAGTGAGGGGGCAGCTTAGCGGTGGTTCATGGCACAGGTAATATTCAAACCAGGAACCTTCCAATTCTTGGCTCAGTCTCTTAGCCACTAAGCTACACCAGCTCTCAATGGTGAATGATGCAATACTGCCATTATGTATTCCAGGAAGCAGGATATCACATTATAATAAAGAATAATTTGCACCAGTGCAAGATCTGGCTCATTACATGGAAACTTTGACTTGTGATGGGGTCAGGGAGAGACAGGGTAGCTGTGGCCCTCTGGATGTTGTCGGAGTCCAAACCAAATCAGCCCCAGCCAGCATGGCCAATGGTTAGGAATGATGAGAGAATGAAGCCCCCTATTGATTAACCCACAATGGAAGGTTTGTTTCAAAGCCTAAATCAGTGGTGCCTTCTATACGTTATGTACTCCCAACTTCCAGCCAAGATGGCCTATGGTCAGGGATCATGGGAGCTGCAGTCCAGCTTTACCTGCAGGGCCACATTTTCCTCATCCCTGGGACAGGGAGTGGGAACAGGCACATTAAAGCTGAGATAACAAAAAGACGAAATGGTTTTTTAAGATAACAGCAGGATCTAATATTTGACCACACAGGCTGACATTTTAAATCCTGAAGAGATAAATCAATGTGTCAGTTAACGGCAGCATGCTATTACCATCTGACAGCTTCTCTAGAGACCAAATGAAATGTAGTTGTAGCTTCATTCACCCCTTTCCTCCCCCAAATGTTTCAATGGACACGCAACGATACTACAAACAGCATGTTATGGCATCTTCAACAAGGGGAGTGACCCACTACCCTAATTCTACAGACAGACATCAGAAGCAAATGATTATACATGTATATATTTTTGCACAGAGAGAGCTTGGCCCAGAAAGCTCATAGCACGCACACACACATACCCCACCACCGCCCTGATGGTGACTTCATTTTGAGGCTTGCCTGCAAAAACTACCATTATTAAAAACCAACTCCTGGTGCTACAATAGGGAACATGACTCATTGCCAGCAACTCTTCTTCATGGACCTGTGTATGGGTTAGTGTGCTGCAGAGTCAAACCAGAGCCGCCTCCTGTAGCCCAAGTGTCTGCATGAAATTGTGCAGAGGCTGGGGCTTTATCGTGCTCTTCAACAATAACCACTGGCAGAAATCTGCCAAAACAAAAGTCTTTATTTGCAATGATACCTTTAGTAAACCTACTCTGAAGTAATTTATTAGGAAGCAACGATTAAAACACTACATCCACACACAACGCCATGATGGTTTCTTTTTCTGCTTACCTGCTACGTGTTCATCGAAAGCATTATGAAGAATAAAGGCTATAAAAGGCAGATACTCACTAGAGAAAGGCACCAAACCTCTTATTTATTTAATTTCTTTTTCATTCTTACATTACTATCCTACCTTTCTTCCAACATGGAATCCAAGGTGGCATACATGTGTGGTTCCCAAGAAGTCTCTCATCCAAACACTCACCAGACCCAGATCTGTTTAGCTTCAAGCAAGATAGTGGTCTCATGTGCCTTCAGACCATACCCTTGGTTAAGAGGACAATGGAAAGGTGCCGGAGCTCAAGGTGGCATACAGGGTTGTCCCCCTCCCCATTTCAGCCTCACAACACCCTATGAGGTAGGTTAGGCTGAGCGACTGTGAGTGGCCCACAAAGTCACCCAGTGGGTTTCATGAGTGAGTGGCCATTTGAGCCCTGGTCTCCCAGGTCCTAAATCCAACACTTTAATCACTACGTCATACTGTCTCTCTGTATGCTTGAGGGAGTGAATCCCAATATGAACTTCCATAAAGCAGGTCAGTGTAGGTTTTGCCTCCTGTTCATCTCTTAGAATGAGAAAGACTGCTGGGACTCAGTCCTGAACGTTAACTCTCTAATCTAGCAGCTCTAGCTTCTATCTCAGATGCTTGGGATGGTGGTAGTTGTGATTGTATAGCTGTAAGGCAACAGCACTCTACACATGTCCAAGAAGTCTCTCCTCTGTGGATCACATTTCCCATGGCTGTTTCTTAGCATTCAATACAGATTTAAATTAAACCACAGTTTTCCCAGGTGACTAATCCAGGGCTGACACCACCAACTTTCCTCATACAAATTAATATCTCTGTGTTGTACATTTAATAATACTGTGTCCATTGAAACTTATGTGCATGTGCAGAAGCAGGACTTCTTTGGCTGACTGACTCCATGACATTCAGTCCCAGGACATGCAGCTACTTTGTGAGCACAGCCAGCGTTGCAGCTTCTTAGATTATCAGCCCAGACCTCTAATCAATAGCAATTCTTTACTTCACAGCTCTGCCTGAAGTAATCAAGTCAAGTGGTGACATAAATTGGTTAGAAGAGCATGACCCTGTTTTTTCAAGAGGAAAAAAACAAAACCCAAGGCACTAGATCAGTTTGTTCCATTCAGCCACACAATGTTCTATGAGGAGCGGCTGCTGTTCGCTGCTCCTGCTTTCCCCTTCCATTTGCAAACATGCCCTACAGATGCTAATGCATTTTCTCTTTTTTGTTTATGGATGTGGCTGTCACATGAACAGACAGGGGACATGGGTAGCTTATAGCACTAAATGTAAAGAGGTGCTAGTTCTGTTAAAAAAAAAAGAAATAATGAAGTGCGGTTGTTTTCCTTTAGTGGCATTTCCCCTCCTAATGGCATCTTAAAGCAGGAAATTGACAGCTTGACAACATCACGAAACACATTTTTAATCATGGAGGCATGAAAAAAGTACTGTTCTCTAGCATGAATGAAGTATCCTGACTTCAGTGACAACTGAAACCTCATGGAAAAGGCCATGGCAGCATAATGAAAATAACACATATTAGAAAGGGAAATATTAATTTCCCTATGGTCTCATTAGCAGGTATAAAGTGCTAAAATGTTTACATCGATAAAATATTGGTTACAAAATCTCCCCTTCTACACACCTGACCTGCTGGAGACATGGCTGCCACTCGTCTTTCATCCAGAAAAAGGCCATTGCAGGAATATGCCCAGAAGTGCAGCTTTTATCCACTACAGTGTTGTTCTCTCTCTCTTGGTTATAGCAGTAATCTGTGTGAATCCATCTTCTCTAGCACTGTAGGGCCAAAACTGAGTGATTGTAGACTGTTTCAAATTTCAAGAGCCTGCCTTAGTCCTTTGCTACTCGTGCATTTCTTTGGAAATGAGCTCTCAACAATTGGTTGCAATCCTCTTCCACAGCACTATGCTCCCTTCCCACAACAGGCTCCTCTCAGAAAATGCCCAGAATTGGACATTTTCTGAAACTGAATTTTCTGAACTGAAAGTTTTTCCTGGAGCTCAGGAACCCTCATGGATCTGATGAGGTGGAGTATCTTTGTGCCATCTAAAAAAATCTTTAGGCACTGATACCAGTATTAAGCAGCTCCAGCGGATATACAGCGTTGCTGAAACTGAACACTTGTAGGTGCTTAGGGCAAGAACTTCTTTCTCACTGTCTGCAGTGCCAACAGCATCACAGTCTATTGGCTATATTATCTCCCACTCCCTCTGCCAGACAACTTTGACAGGTGGGCACAACCATCCAACTGTAAGACATCGAAAGAATAAATGTAGTCTATAATTCAGGGATGAAGAACCTGTGGCCCTTCAGATGTTGCTGGATTACAACTCCCATCTTTGCTGACCATTGATCATTCTGGCTGGGGCTGATGAGAATTGGTGTCCAAAAACCTTGGGGGGGGGACACAGGTTCCCCATTCCTCCTACAATTGATCATTGTCGTTAAAATTGAGAACACTAGATTTAAAAACAACAACATCAAAAACAGAAGAAACAAAATGCTAGGAGGGAATAAAAAGGAACAAACACCCACAATACAGTTGATTGGAGGATTGTTGTGAAACTACATGCTAGAAGGAACGCAGGACTGTGCTGAGCTATCTCTTCCCCACTGCAATGGACAGTACAGCTGATCCCGTCCTGATCTTTCTGCATCCACAAAGCTGTGGCTAATGCACAAGGTCATGGCATCAAGACACAGGGCAGCTTATACTAGATATTACAGAAGGAAATGGCAGAAAAGGTTGTCATGGGGTACACATTTTTTGGCTGTGGTCCCCACATTCTTTGTAACATATAATTCTGACATACGAGTTGAAATCACCCAAGCAAAGTGAGGAATTTGACTCTTCTCAAAAAGGAATGAGGCAACTTGACCAGACCAGTTTGTCACACATACCCCACACACAAAAGTTCAAACATGATTCTCTCTCTCTTATACTCTTTCTCTCTCACACACACACATGTGATTCCCTGATCTATCACATGATCCATGATGGGTCTTGAGAATTACACTGGGTCAGTGCAGTGTCTTCAGAAATAACTGAAGTTATGAAACTGGGAGTGTGCTTCAGGGTTGTGTGCACCTTCCACCAAGACCTCCCTGGATTCTCTTGTCCCTCCTTAACCACAGGCAAGGAATGAATTGGCACAGATGTTAAAACTACAGCTGAGGCCAACTAGGTTCCTTTCTCAGTCAGGACTCTTCAACAGGATACCTGAAGCTGCTTAAGTATCCTGGTTCAGTGAGGACCCTACTAAGCCTTATGCCCCTTCCAATGTTCCTGTTACAGTATGGAAGCTGCAGCAGCATCTGTCTCCCTGAGCCTCCCGACTAAAGTCATAAACTCCAGGTCATGTAAGATGATCTCATGTTGCAACTCCTTCATACACCAAATGATGCCCCACCTCCAGTAAAAGGGCAAAGCTGGCATAACAAAGGAGCCATGGCGTGGGCTTACCCCATTTGACATGGATCTTCTAATATTACCGGAACACAGGGAGGAGACATATTTGTGCAGGTCCTGTACTGTTAAGGAAACATCAGAAGAGGCCATAAGGCTTTCCATAGAGTGGGGAACCTATGGCCTTTCAGATGATGCTGGACTCCAACTTCCATCATCAAGGAAGAATTCAAGGAGGGCTGGATCAAAACCAGGCTCCCACAGGGCAGGGCTTGGACACCAAGAAAGAAGGTGGTGTAGGGTGAGAGCTTCCCAGCCCGATACAGCATTAATGCCCTTAAGCACAGCAAGAAACAGTTCGTTTATTTATTAAACCAACTCCCCTTATGGGGCATGCTCTGGGGACGGCAGAGGAACAAAAACCTGGACCTCACAGGATATTTCAAACCAACGGGAAAGATATTGATCTCGAGACTGGCTCAAGACAGACTATATATTCTCTCCAAAATGGCGGCGAGCGTGAGTAAAACCTCTATTGGTGCGCAAACAGAGGCAGAGGTGGGCACCCCTGAAACAACTGTGGGGACAATCAAGGAAGAAATTTCAAAGCACTTCTCTTAAACAAGATTTGATGGCTAGCTGGTTGTCAATACTAGAGGAAAAACTGGGAAGTGTGACTAAAAGAATAGACACAGTGGAAAGAACTATGAATCAGTCAAAGGAGACGCTTAGGGACCAAGATACCAAATTTAAAATGTTAAAGAAATACCATACAATTATCAAATTTAAACTGGAAGACCTGGAAAACAGAAATAGAAGATCCAACCTTCGTTTTAGAGGGGTGGACGAAAATGAGGAACAGGACAATGTTAAAAAATTTCTTACAACATGGCTGATGACATTGCTGCCTGATTTTCCCCTGGAGGAGGAAGACTTCAACATAGCCCACAGAGCCCTCAGACCAATACGCAGAGAAAGCCCCAGGGATATAATAGTATGTTTTGCCAAATATTCCAAGAAAGAGGCCTTACTTAAAAGTCTCAGGGAGAAGGGGGAAGTTAAATACAAAGACTCCACAATTATGGTACTTCAAGATTTTGCTCCAGAAACGTAAGAGAGAAGAAGAAATCAGAGACCTTATACACTTATATTGCAAAAGGTGGGGCTAAAATACCACTGGGGCTTACCATTTAAACTTATAGTTCCTTACAAAGGGATTACACGCATGGCTTCAACAGAAAAAGAGGTAGCAAATATATTCAAAATATTACAGTTGGAACAACCAGGAGAAAAAGAATCAGAAAAAGGGGATCAGGTTGGAGAAGCAGAATTAGAAGAGGACAATGAGGATTTTGAACTGATCAGATGAAAAAGGCAGAACAGAGGGAGACTGGAAAACAGAGGAAAAGGAATGTGCCCCCTATTTGAGAATTCGAATCTGCAATGCAGTCTTTGAAATCTTCCAAACAGAGGCAGATGAGAAGGAGCATCAGATCATCATAATAGTTTCAAGCAGAGTTATATCTAAGTTGAGTTAGGGCAAAATGTAAACTAAAGGTCCAGGTTGGTTTGTGTGAATGTGAACCATTCCCCCTCATTAATATTATTTTAGTTTAGTTTAGTTTACTCCCCTTCCCCCTTCCCCCACCTTTTTAAGGGCATATAGAAATAATAATGAAAATAATGGCTGGGATGAGGTTTTGTCCCGCGTTATCGTCCTATGAGGTAATAGGTCGAATCCCTGCAAGGTATAATTATTTTTCAAATTCTTCAAAAACTGGAAGTAGAAATTAATTCACTTGGTGACACATAGAAGTGCACCTGAGGGGGAGAGAATCAGGTCTTACAGGAAAGGCAAGGGAAAGGGGGAATAGGAAAAGGGAAAAGAAAAAAGGGAAGGGGGAGGTAAAAGAAGGAAGGCACGAGAAAGAGTTATATAGTTAAGTTATAGGTTAGTGAAAAGAGAGAGTTAAATTAGAAGAAATAGGTGAGGTTATATTCAGGATTAGTATTATAACAGGAGAATCTCAACACTTAATATTAATGGAATGGGCACGGTCATTAAAAGAAATAGATTAGCCAAACTAATCCCTAATGCACTGAAATTACAAGAGACACATAATGTCATGGCCCCGTCAGAGGACTCATCAGACGAGGATGACTCAGAAGTAACAGCAGCAGACCAAGAAGCAGCAGACCCAGAAGGAGAAACGGAGGAAACTCCTGAGAACCCAGCTCCTTCTCCCCCTCAGCTGCAGAGCACCCCAGACACAGCTGAAGCCCTTCAGCCAGACGCAGACAGTGAACAGGATACTCCCACCTCACCTGCAGAACGTAGACAGCAGAAGGTCAGGCAGAAGAGGGGCAGGCCTGTCCACTTAAGGCCAAATCGCTGAGGGCTCACACCTGCTGACAAACCTGCTCCTTAAAAGTCAAACCTTGGCTTCAGCTTGTTGCTGACCACAACATCAGGCGTGGCTTCGTGTGTTTCTAGTTTCCCTGAATCTTATCTTGGACTGACCCCTTGGCAATTGAACCCGGACCTCTACTGACCTCGCTTCTGGACTTCTGGCTTGGCACGTAAGCTTAGGACGGGCCTTGCCCTTATCATGCTTCATCCTCGTTAGCCTGGCAGATTTACAACCAGACTGCCAGCTAAGGACTTTCCCGCCCTGATAACTACCCAGGAATTTCCAGCCCCCACCGGCACTGCTCTCAGTGCAGAGCTGACACATAAGGCCAAATTGGCAGATGGATTTCTAAAAGGAACTCAATGGAAACATAAATTCCTGGCAAAAGGGATCAGCAAAGCCAGAGGAGTAGCGCTTCTTTTTCATGAAACTCTTTATTTTGAACCTAGTAGACAAATGCTAGACCCTCAGGGTAGATTTATCTTTGTAGAAGGAATATTGGAAGGGGGCATGAAAACTACATTTGTGACATGCTGTGCCCGAAACAAAGAACAAATGCAATTCTTCCAAAAATTGTTGAGAAAACTACACAAATTCACAGAGGCAAATATAATTCCAGGAGGAGACTTGAATTTGAATATGCAGGGATTTAATCCAAATAAACTGATAAAAGGACAGGATGCTTTAAGAATTTCCAAAAACTTAATGACAGGGAGAAAAACGACCCCCAATTTAAAGCAGGTTGTAAATTTCTATACTCTGATACATAAAGCAGGCTTAAGAGAAGTATGGTCAGAGACTCATACAGAAGATTTCAGCCATTCTTTTTACTCCAGACCACACTGAACTTTTTCTAGGTTAGATGCCATTATAGTCTCAGAAGAACTACTACCACTAGTACAGCAAATAATGATAGGAACAATTAAAGTCACTGACCACGCTTCACTAACGGTGGAAATCATGAGTAACAAATGTGAAAAACAAATCTGCCCAAAATGGAAGTTACACCCAACACTTCTCTCCTCTCTTCAAAGTAGAAATAAAATTCAAGAAGGGCTGTAGAACTATTTTAAAGATAATATGGATGAAGGAATCAGGGAAGAAATTAGATGGGAAGCAATGAAAGCAGTGATCAGGGGGCAGTATATAAGTGAGTGGGGGTTTATCCAACGTACACGCAAAGAACAAAAAAAGAGATTAGAGAGGGAACGACAAGACTTAGTGGCTCGTTTTGAAGCAACGGGTTCGCAAAAAATCAGACAAGAGATGGAAAAGAAATGATCAGAGATTGATTTAGCTGAAATAGCTAAAACAATCGTAAACATGATTTATTGTGAACAAAAATATTACAAACATGAAGGCAAAGGAACAAAACATTTAGCTAAGAGAGTTAAAGGAGGAGGGAAAACCGTATCTGCTGTTTAAAATTAAGAGAATCTAATGTCCTAACAAATAATAATATACAAATAGGAGAGGAACTAGCTAAATTCTATGAGGAGCTATATAGCAACAAAAAAGGGGGAGGAGCAGATAATATAAGACTACATGGACAGGGTCAGACTTCCAACATTAACACAGACAGACAGAGTAATGCTTGAAGATCCAATCTCAGAGGAAGAGGCAAGGGCAGCAATAAAGACATTAAAGGTAAACAAAGCACCAGGACCCGATGGATTCACCAATAATTTTTATAAACTTTATGGTGCCATTCTCATCCCTCATATGACTAGATTATACAACACAATAATGACAGGGGCGATGCCCCCAACTTGATCTGCATCGCACACTGTATTGCTACTGAAACCAGGTAAAAATCCAACTCTTCCAGAATCATACCATCCAATAGCTTTATTAAACTCTGATTAGAAAATTTTTGCATCAGTTCTTGCTAATAGATTAAAAGCAGTGATTATCAATTTGGTTCATGCAGATCAATATGGTTTTATACCTGGTAGATACATAGCAGACCCAGTACGCCGTCTATTTTGTTTGTTGTTATGTGCCTCCAAGTAGACTACGACTTATGGCGACCCTATGAATCAGCGACCTCCAAGAACATCTGCCAGAAACCACCCTGTTCAGATCTTGTAAGTTCAGGTCTGTGGCTTCCTCTATGGAATCAATCCATCTTTTGTTTGGCCTTCCTCTTTTTCTACTCCCTTCTATTTTCCCCAGCATTACTATCTTTTCTAATGAATCATGTCTTCTCATTATGTGTCCAAAGTATGATAATCTCAGTTTCAGCATTTTAGCTTCCAGTGATAGTTCTGGTTTAATTTGTTCTAACTCCCAATTATTTGTCTTTTTCGCAGTCCGTGGTATCCGCAAAGCTCTCCTCCAACACCACATTTCAAATGACGCTGCCTATTTAGTATAATAAAAATATGCCGACTCAAGGGGGCTCCTTTGGCCATAGCGGCACTGGATATTTATAAAGCATTTGACAGCGTGAATTGGAAATTCTTATTAAAAGCACTGAAAAAATTTCAATTTGGCCCTAAATTCATCTCAGCAATGCAAGCCATCTACACTTTGTCCACCACAAATATAAAATATAATGGGATGGAATCTAGAACAATAGAGTTACAAGCAAGTACAAAACAAGGCTGCCCACTGTCTCCTTTGCTTTTTACCCTTGTGATAGAATTTCTGGCTAGCAGACTTAGGGAGAATAACTAAATAGCTGGAATTAGAATGGCTCAAGAAGAACATCTTATCAGCGTATATGATATGTGGCTTATGCTATCCAAAAGAAGCTCTGCCACACCTTCAAAAAGAACTAGAGGATTTTGGGAGACTGGCAGGTCTAAAGATAAATTTATAAAATCAGACCTCATGTGTTAATATCCCACCTAAGGCACAAATTCAAATATCTCAGGTTTTAGGAATTCCATTAGTACAGTCCCACCTTCGCTACCTGGGAGTGAACATACCCAGAAACCAAAAAAATAATAATTCCAAATTAATTATACAAAAATATGCAACAGGTAGAGGAAGATCTTAAAAAATGGGCAAAACTAAATATGTCACTATCCAGCAAAATAGCAGTTGTCAAAATGATGATAGTCCCGAAGTTTACATATCTTTTCTATGTTCTCCCAACGCAAATTAAAAAAAACACGATTGACAATCTGGCAGCAGAAAATTGAACAATTTATTTTTAAATCAAAAAAGCCCAGAACAGCAAAAAAAACAGATACAAGGGAATAGGAGAGGGAGCGTGGGGAATCCCAAATTTATTTCTTTATTATGAAGCATTTCAGATTCATCACTTAATCTCTTTTATGGATATCAAATCTGAGAAATATTGGGTACACAGAGAGATATTTACAAAAACTTCACAATCCTAAAAGCTTGCCTTTTATTAAACAGGAAATAAGAAAAAGCACCAAAAACATAAATACAACTATGACACCAATTTTTGGGGTATGGAGATATAGGAAAGAGATCTTACTTCTGGGAATTTCCCCCTTAATCCCTATTTGCAATCACCCTGAGTTTTATAGGTCAGACAGAGAAATAGAGGATAAAAGCCTAATTGACATATACAGATTAAAGGATTTTTATACGAATGGACTACCTTTATCATGAGATGAATGGAAAAATAAATTTAAGGAGATGGGTGTGTCATGGATTTGTTAGTATCAACTTAGTACTTTTATTAGGAAACATCATATTATAATGCAGGGAACTAGACAATTAACAGAAGGGGAGAAACTAATGTTAAGTATGGAGGGAATGGAAAAGGGGGCGATTTCAAAATTATATAGATTTTTGGTAAATAAGGATATGGGTTCCAACTCAATTTTAAAACAAGTATGGGAATCAGACCTGAAATGCCAGATTGAAGAAGAGGACTGGAATGATATGTGGACAAAATTCCCATATAGAGCTATTTCGACTTCCTATAGAGAAACAGCCCTAAAAGTAGTACAAAAATGGTATTTAACCCCCCTGTATATAGCACGGATCTCTAAAAATAGCACACAAAAGTGTTGGAGAGGATGCGAAGTACAAGGCTCCTATTTACACATGTGGTGGGAATGTGATAAACTCAAGGGTTTTTGGCAGGAGGTGTGGGAAGAAATACAGAAATTGACAAAACAACCATGTTACTTCAGGCCTGAATTAGCTTTATTGAACATTTTTATGGGGCAAAACACAAATCTACAATATAAAAGACTTATAAGATTTATGCTGGCAGCAGCCAGATTGACGATTGCCAAATATTGGAAATATCTGGACGGTTTAACACTGCAAAACTGGCAAAAGAAACTATGGGAAATCGCTCTATTAGAGAAGTTAACACAGAAAATAAGAATGGCGGAGGGAAAAAAGAAAAGTAAGGATCCTTTTGAAGTGGATTGGTGGCCTTTTATCTTGGCTGCTACATTGGACACTAGTTTGGGACCAGTGCCTTACCCTTTCAGATCGTTGTGGATATCTTAGGAATGGAAGTTTCTCAGAGAAGAAAACTACAAAATAAAATCTTGAAAGTTAATAGTCAGTAGGGGAAAGGGAGGGAAGGGAGGGTGATAGGGGTTGGGGAAAGGGAGGGAAAGGGAATTAATAGGTTTTTTGTATTATTTTGTAACTAAATACATGTTAATGCAAAATGGAAATAATAATAATAATAAAAAAACAGGCTCCCAATTCTAACCCATTACCGGCTGCTAATTTGAGATGGTGGAATTCACTAGCAAGAAGCGCTGTAGAGAGGGAGTATGTGATTTCCCGGTCCACTACCACTTGCTTAAGTGTGGTTAGGATAGCCCTGATATCACGTCTGCACTGGCTGACTGATCGTAAGGGACTTCTGCAAGTCCCCACTTCATCCTGTTACATCACAAGGGAATGCAATTTATTTTACTGCAAGCCACTCATTTGATGCGATGCATGGATTGGTTCAGGCTGCACTTTACAGAGATGGGAGCAAGAAGAAAGAGGACGAGAGTGGAGAGAGAGATGAAATCTGAAAGGTAGCACAGAAAGGAAGGTTTATTGGCTCAATGCATGTTGAGAGATTCTTCCTCAGGGGCACTTAAATGTAATATGCTGCCATCACTGAGGTTACCAGAAAGAAATGAAGCAGCAGTCAAGCACTGCTGTCCATCATGCCTGAATCTAGCTCCGTTACCTGATGAATTTCATAAGGAAGAACTAGGATCTGAGTTTGCTTTTTTCCTCCTCTCTTCCAATCCCTTTTCCTTTTCTGTCATATCTTTTGATCTGTCAGCCTAAAGGCAGGGATTACATTTCTGATCACTGTAAGCCTCTCTGGGAGCCTACATCTGGCTGCAAAGTGGGGCAAAAATTCTTTTAAATAAATACATAATCTAAGTGCCCATGTGGAACCATGTCATGAAACATGTTGAGTCAATAAACTTTCCTTCCTGTGCACCTTTTGCGATTTCATCTCTCCCTTTTCCCCCTTGCTTTTTAAGAGACAGCCTGAAGGACCCCGAGTGTGAGACTCTATACTTTCTGGCTTCTACGATTTTACAGCTGGCTAAATGTTCTTGCTAAATTCCATCCAATCAAAGGCTCACACCCCCAAATCCAGAAAGACCTACTGTTAAAAATGATCAAAATGAAAACAATGCAATGGCAAATTAAAAACATTTCAGCTGTAGTAGGTCACAACTGGCAATAACAGTTGCCACCAGCATTGAGGACTTTTTGTGGAAGTCTACAGAGAATTTTATGCTGGGGACATGTCCAAGGGACATAACCAGAAATGTTCTTTTATTACTGAACAAATTAAGTCTTACTACAGGCAGTCACACAGAAACAGTGATTATTCCATGAAGCTGGCAGAGCACTACTGAAATCTAAATTATGGAGTGGGAAACCTTCTGCCAGTAGAAAATTAAAGAATGCCTATAATAAGTAACAGTTTAAAGAGAGGATTTCTCCCTCCCCCCCAAAAAAAGCTCTTGTTTAAGAACAGAAATACATATCTTACTTATTTGTGAGGAAGCTCATCTCCATGGGTATAAGAAAATCAGTTTTATAGACTGAGCAATAAAATGAAGATTCCCACTTCCCAAGCTCCCACAGATTAGCCTATCATATATTTGTCAGATTTGGGTTAAAAACGCATAGAAGGAGGAAGAACCATTTAGAAAGCTGGGAGCCTTTGAAAGACAAAGAGAAAATAAATATAAATAAGTAAATAAAAATAATAGCATGAAACCAGAGCAGCAACATCTCATTTGATTAATTGATTAGATCAACCAACAAGACTTTTCAATAAGTGCCCTGATGAATTGGGTATATATTTAAAAGCATTTTTTTTTACATTTTTATCCTGTCCTTCTGCCAAGGAGAGTACAAGCACACTCATTTATCCTCACAACAACCCTGCCAGATAGGTTAGGCTAAGAGCTACTCACTGGCCCAAGGTTACCACTAAGCTTTGACGTTAACCAGTCTCTTTAATACAAGTTCCACACTCTAGCCCAGCATTCTTCAATCTGGTGCCCTCAAGATGTTGCTGGACTCCAGCCAGGGTACAGTCTGAAGACATATGAGGCCATCATCTTGCTAACATTAAGCAGGACTGGATCTAGTCAATGGCTGGATGGTCTTTTATCACCCAAATCATCTGAATGCCTTAGACCGTGAGACCCTAGGGGACAAGACCATTAATAAAAAACTGTTGTAGTCCACTCTGAGGATAGGGTAGGATATAAAAAAAAGTTTAAAAGCTAACGCAAAAGCTGATTTGTGGTTGAGGCAGGCCTTCCTTAGAGAAGTAGAAATAATAATAATAATAATAATTTAATTTGTGGGTCGCCTATCTGGCCAATGGCCACTCTAGGCGACGTACAATTTAACAACAATACATTACATCATAATAAAATACATCATAAAATACAATATAACAATAAAACAATAAAACAGTTCCAGTACAGAGTAGTAGGCTATTGGTCGTAAAAATTTAACCCTCCCCGTAAGTCCCAAAGGCCTGTCTGAAGAGCCAGGTCTTCAAAGCTTGGCGGAATACATTCAGGGAAGGGGCATGTCGAAGGTCATACGGGAGGGAGTTCCAGAGAGTGGGGGCCGCCACTGAAAATGCCCTCTCTCTTGTCCCCGCCAACCTAGCTGTTTTAGTTGGCGGGATTGAGAGAAGGTCCTGTGTGGCTGATCTTGTTGGGCGGCATGGTTGGTGGCGCTGGAGGCGCTCCATCAGATAAACTGGGCCGAGACCGTATAGGGATTTAAAGGTTAATACCAACACCTTGAATTGGGCCCGGAAAATAACTGGAAGCCAGTGTAGGTCGAACAACACTGGGGTGATGTGTTCCCGGCGGCGACAGTTTGTAAGCAGTCGAGCCGCAGCATTCTGTATAAGTTGTAATTTCCGGACCGTTTTCAAGGGTAACCCCACGTAGAGTGTATTACAGTAATCCAACTGAGAGGTGACCAGGGCATGTACCACCAGTGGGAGCTGATGAGCAGGAAGGTAGGGCTGCAGTCTACGAATGAGGTGCAATTGATACCAAGCTGCCCGGCTCACTGCCGAAATCTTAGCCTCCATGGACAATCAAGAACAACCCCAAGGCTGCGGACCTGGTCCTTCAGGGGCAATTTCACCCCATCGAACACCAGGTCAACATCTCCCAACCCTCCCTTGTCTCCCACGAGTAGCACCTCAGTCTTATCAGGATTCAACTTCAGCCTGTTCCTTCCCATCCATCCACTCACGGATTCCAGGCACTTGGACATGGTCTCCACAGCAGACTCTGGTGAAGATTTAAACGAGAGGTAGAGCTGAGTGTCATCTGCATATTGGTGACACTGCAGCCCAAATCTCCTAATGATTGTCCCTAGCGGCTTCATATAAATGTTAAATAGCATGGGAGAGAGGATAGAGCCCTGTGGCACACCACAATTGAGAGGCCAAGGGTCTGAAACCTCCTCCCCCAATGCTACCTGTTGATGCCTGTCGGAAAGAAAGGAATGGAACCACCGTAGTACAGTGCCTCCTATTCCCGATTCCTCCAGGCGATGTAAAAGGATACTGTGGTCGACAGTATCAAAAGCCGCTGAGAGATCGAGGAGGACAAGAAAGGTGAATTCTCCCCTATCTAATGCCCTCCTCATATCATCAACCAGAGCGACCAATGCTGTTTCAGTTCCATGTCCAGTCCTGAAACCCGATTGGTATAGATCCAAATAATCCATTTCATCCAAGTGTGTCGACAACTGATTAGCCACCACTTGCTCAATGATCTTGCCCAGGAATGGTAGATTCAAAATTGGGCGAAAGTTATTCAAAACTTGGGGATCCAAGGAGGACTTCTCTAAGATGGGCCTTACAATTGCCCCCTTGAGTGCTAATGGCATTACACCCTCCTCCAAGGATGCATTGACCACCGCCTTAATCCCCTCGCCCAATTTCTCTTTGCAGCTCACAAGGAGCCACGATGGGCAAGGATCAGTTGTCAAAGGCATGCAAGGCAGTCCCCTAATCATCTATTTCTTAAAATCAAGCAAAATAATTCTAACACAATAAGATCCAGGAAATTGTGACAATATGGTAGAAAGAATGCACAAACTCCAGTTGCTATGGTCCTTTACATTTGTATTATTCATTCATTCTATTTATAAGTACACATTTTTACAAGGAGTACTTGCAGCGCATTTAGAAAGAGATGAGTGTATTTTGTTTAAAATGAGTAAACCAAAACTATTACCTTCAATTTATGTATTTCTTTTAGAGCTTCACTTTTCTCTTTCCTAAGTTCTTCCATCTCATCTCTTTCCGAAGGATCATGGGATACAAACTGGATGTATTGAAATATTGGGGGGGGGGGGGGAACACGACAAATTGTTAACACATGTAACATAATCATTAGGTCAATTGTATCCATCATAACACTTACATATTTTAACCCAGTTTGTTAATAGAGTCCTAGATTGTCCTGCTGTTTGAATAAATCAACTTGCAAAATTAACAAGTATAAAATTAAGCAGAATAATTAAAAAAATCTAACAAGCTTGCCTTCTATTTATATATACGTTTCCATCACAGCCCTAATTTATCACTTAATGGCAGCCTGTTTTTTTTAGAAAAGCTCATAAGATAGTTTTTTTTAAATTTTAAAATGCAAGATCAAACAGTGGCTTACAATGTTAAACCCACAAAATCAACTTGAAAGAAAACAAGACAAAAAACAACAATACTAGCAGTAGAAGAGACCAATAAACAATACAGATTGAACCATACAAAATGGCTGTTCTCTCTCAGTTGTTCTCAAAAGCCTTCTTCTAAAGAAAAGTTTTTACTTGCACCTGGGAAGACAGTAGGGAGGAGGCAGTATGAACTTCTCTCAGAAGAAAGTTCCAGGGCATCAGGGCTGTCATCAAAAAGGCCCTGCTATTGGTGGAACCTGATTTAGCCTCCCCAGAAGTTGCAATATTTTAATTCAGGGATGGGGAGTCTGTGGTTCTCCAGATGTTGTTGGACTCCCACTCCTGTCAGGCCCATCCACCGTGGCCAAAGGCTCAGGGATGATGGGCAGCTGAACAACATCTGGAGGGGCACAACAACAAACAAATTACATGTTATTTTATTAACACAGTTGGGAGTAACGATTGAACAGCCACGAATAGCCACAATAAAGCATTATTACAGAGCATTTCTGGGAATTACATCCTGCACATTAGATTGCTGGAAAGGCACTAGTGGGACTAGAGTCCCTCAAAGAAGCTTTATGAAGCTCTGTTTAAGGAGGCAATCCTTCAGATGGCATTTGGCTAGTTGAGGGGCCATAAGCAGCCGTGTAAGTGTTGCTCCACCAGAGGAGAGGATGCCTGCTAGCAGGGTGGCATTTACGCTACCAGAGGCCTTTTGGTATACCCAGGGAAGCTCTGTGAGCACAAATCTCCCACCAACATTGTTCTGCTGTGATGGGGGCTGAAATGGTGCATTCCAGGGATGTGTATGGCATATGGCAGAGAGTCTGAAGAATCCTAAGCCTGCCTGTTCTCTCAACATGCCCTCAACTATGCCAGCCGAACATCTGGTGCAGTTAAGGGAAGGGGTGGGGGAGCAAAAAAAAGGAAATGCAAAGGAAAAGCCCCTCTCCAACCCATTTCCAACCCTGAACCTTGTGAGATTGCAGGTCTTAGGAAGTGGTGGCAGCTCTACCACAGAACCTCTCCCAGCCCCACCACAGAATTGCTCTGAAAATGTATTTGACACCCCCCCCGGCAAAAAAATGACAACAACAACGCTGCAACAGCCTTAAACAAAATAAGCTCTGTTAATGACCAAGATGTTTAAATGCACAGCACTCCGGAACAAAGTGGCACTACTTACCTGTGAATCTAGTAATCTGGCAATTTCATGGGTATTAAATGTTGATGGTCCTTGAGCGCCTGCCCCATCTAACTGCAAACAGAATAGATTTCTTGCCACCTGGACAAAATCTAAAACAGAGGTTAAGTTAGCCTAAATCTGCAGGATCAGCAGCAAAAGAATCCATTTAAAGTTCCTTCCCAACATCCAACTGCCAGTATAACCTTTACTATATATTTTAGGTCTTCATTTATCTCTTTCCTATGTTTCTCCCTATCATCCATTTCCTATAAAGCACTGGATACAAGTTGCATGTTGCAAAGTTTGTATGCATACAAAATGACAGCAGGACCTTTAAAAAGGTAGTTAGCTTAATCTCATCCAATGTAACTTTAATTTTTAGCAATGCTAAAAAGGTTCAGGTTAGATGAGAAAGCTTTAGATTCACACACTCTCTCCTCCCATACTCATACATTGAGCTTATTGAGATACTTCTTCTTTAGCACAAATCATAAAATTTGAACTGGCAAACTATGAGTTGTACTTCCCCAGTGGGGAAGTGTTCCTATTTTTTTGTAAAATACCCAGAGTGCAATAGCTATAAGGTCTCTAATAAATTTAGCAAACAAATAAAATTATGCAGTGGGTAGACATTCCCAGATTTGAACAGGCTCTGAAACAGTCAAGGTACTGCTTTGTGGCACCAGTCCTTATTTTTTCTACTGACAATCAATTCACCCATTCTTTCACTGGAAATCTTAATACTCTTCCCCTTTTCATTAGATACATTTCCCTTATCCTACATTCCCTCTTTTTCTCAAGCGCACATTACGTCTGAATCAAAGTGCAAGAGGGGTTTTAACCCAAAAGTCATCCAACCGAGCCAACCACCTGGTGCTGTACAGAAGGCAGGGTTGGGAAATGGATCCTTATCTACACTTCCCCCCATGGCACTTTGGCAAGTGGGTGGGGCTGTCCAGCTGCCAATCTCCTCACATAATTATGATGTCAGGTGACAACTTTGAAAGGGCTTGCTGTTATAAAGCCCCTTTGAAGTTTGAGTGCAGGCACGATTCAAACAGAAGTGCCCAGTTGGGTGGAGCCACAATGTTAGCTTCCTGGCTGGGGGTGGGGGGAAGGTTGGTGTGGTGCACATGCACCAGTGGAGCCAATCCAGCGCTCCCCCTGGTATGCTCACACTGCACCAGTCAGCCCACTTCCTCACCCCTCTCCCCCTGAAGTAAGTGGCAGCAACCCCACTGCCAGGAATCTAACATTGCAAGTCATTTCTGGTTTCAAACTACACCTGCAAAAGGATGCATGACATCAGGCGTAGGGCAGGTGGCTGTGATTTGGAGAAAACGGCCGCAGGTATCAAAGTGTGGCCCACGCAGGAGATAAGTAGGTTCCATACCTTAAGTTCCCCACCCATGCTGTACAATAAGAAAATGTGTCCCCCTCCCCCAGCAAACAAATGGGGAGAGGAACCCACAACATTACATAGAACTGCCCAATACAAAGTCCCATGGGGCATCCTATCAAGCCTAGACCGCGCTTTATTATCACAATAACCAAGACTGTGCAGAAGCTTTTTATATATTGTTTCCTGCTACATTTTGCCAGAACTCTCCTTAATTACCTCCAAAAGACACTGTTTCTTCAGAATCCTTTGGAAGCTGCTGCTTTAGGATTTCTTGCTGTTCTTTTGTAGGTTGAATCCCAAGATAATTCAGAGCCTAGACGTAGGATTTGTCGAGAGAGAAAGCACAGGGGTTTAAAGTTTTCTTTCTTAAAACAACATCTGGCTTTACCTGTTAGCGATGAGGATGATATCTAACATCACACAAGCGGATTTCCTCTTCTGCAAGAGGACTTCACCTTCCTCTTCACACCCTGAAGCCCCTCCCCATAATCTGCTCTGGAGGATGGGGGACCCTCCAGAGCAGATTATAGACATGGGGGTGTCCAGGGTGGGATTGGGGGTGGAGAGAGAAAGTCCCACTGTGCAATCAGGCATCATTGGATACTACCCAGAAATCCTAGGACCTGTCCTTAATTATACTTTTTCAGACTGTTTGAATGCTCTCACACTGCTTAAATGTAGAAAACCAGCATGTTAGGGAAAACAACTAGTTCTTCTCTCTGACACCAGCATGGCTGTGCCATGTGACTTCTCTCTGATGATTCAGGAGAACACATTAAAAAGAACCATCTACTGGCCTGATTTGCATGTAAAGTTAAACCAAACCATGGTTAAACATGAATGAGGAAGCATCCGAGTGCATGGAGCGATACCTCTCCTCCCCCAGTAGCTAAGGAGCAGCGGGGGGGGGGGGATGAAGCAGCTGCAATGTTCACTCCACACATTCAGAATGCTTTCTTGTTTATATTTAGCCATGATTTGTGTATTACAAATCAACTGGGTCACTGTGTTGATCAGCCCCACGTCATGTGCTCATTTAACTTAGCACTGGCACTATGACTGCGGAGTCTCCAGAGCACACACCCCTATCTTCAAGCAACGGGATTTTCACGTGTGCATCCTTTTGCATAATCTGAGCTACCTGAATTGAGTGAGGTGGCATGCATGCACAGAAACCCTCTGTGCAAACTGGAGAGCATATGATGTTGCATATCAGCGCACAGATGCTGGCTATATTGACAAAGCTAGGAACAGGACAGTATAGTGGTTACAGTGTTGGACCAGGGCCTGGGAGACCAAATCCCGAGTCAGCAATGAAGCTCACAGGGTGACCTTGGGCTGGTCACTGCCTCTTGGTCAAACCTACCTCACAGGGTTGTTGTGAGGATAAAATGGGAAAGGGGAGAATCAAGCACATCACCTCTGGCTCCTTGGAGGAAAGGTGGGATATAAATGAAATAAACAAAAACAAACAGGGGTCGAATGGGATGAGTAAAGCACTGCCTTGCCACTTGAAGTCTCTCCGCAACACCGTAAGATGTGGTGCATCCATTCCTCCTATATGTTCACAGAGCCAGAAGTTTTATATACTTGTAAGTGTGTAATGATGGAACTGAAAGCTTAATGCTACAAAATACCCTTATAAAATACAGTAGGGCCCCGCTTCCCGGCGCTTCGCTTCCCAGCATTCCGCTAATGTGGCGGCTTTCATTCCCCATTTTAAAGCCAATTTTGCCGCTTTTGCGGCATTTTCACACGACGCACCCCATTACACTCAATGGGGTTCCACTTTACGGCGATTTCCACTTTATGGCGGGGGTCCGGAATGGAACCTGTAAATGCCTGTAAAGCATTTAAGTAGCACTCTGGAGCATTCAAAGCAGTTCATGCACATTATCTCAATACAACGTAAGCACACCTTTATCCTTTCGATTCTGCCTAACCCATCCTCCTCATAAATTGCACAATGCAGAAGGACACACATAATGCACAAGAGGCTGAAACGAGAGCTCATACACGCTTTTTAGACACAATCCAAACCTGGCCGCTCTGTAACCTCCATTCATTCCAGCAGGCTCCTACTGAAATGGTTGTGGAAAATTCAGAGCGGCAGTGCCAGGAGGCTGTTGCCCTTTCTTGGCAGGAGGGACTTCCTATTAGAGAAACATAACCGGGGGGGGGGTCAAGAGGCCTTGCAAATTACACACATTGGGGTCATTTGGCAGCTGGTTTCCCACACTTGAACAAAGGTCTGAAAAGAGACAAGGTCTTAAAGTATCTTAAAAGTAGTGTACACAGTATGAAAGCTCTTGGTCTTCTAAAAACATACAAAAAAGAGAGCAAATTTGGAAGCCAGTTCTTCAAATGCATACACAAAAATGACAAGAATTTTAAAGTAGTCGGCCTTCAGGCTTATTATTATTATTATGCTCTCAATATCATTGAAGGAAGAGAAGAGAGGTAAGAAAACAGCAGTGAGTTTCTTTTGTACAATAAACTTGGAAAATAACTGGTGATAAAGGCAGCAACAGCACTCTGATAAAAGCACCTTGATGAAAGAACTTGAAAAGAAAAGAAAAAGTTGTATCACTGATAGCCAAACACTTTTTTCTCAAATTAGAGATGTTTCAGAGAAAGAAGAATGATTAGTAATGGGGGACTTGACTTCAACTGCCCTATAATCTGCTGGAAGACAAACTCTCCTAAGTATGGAATCTCCAACAAATTGCTGGCATACTTTGCTAGGAAAACTTCCTTTTCAGAAGGTAAAGGAAGGAATAAGAGTATCAGTTATCCTTGACTTCATCTTTACCAACAGGGAAGAATTCACACCTTCCAAAACAATACTCAAATTGAAATGTAGCTGTCCTTTGGAACTCACATTTTCCTACATTTTGCAATGCAGTTCTTCAATTAAAACAAGTGCCTAAAAATGCACACACTAATGAAAACATACAAAAATGCATTATACTATGAAAGATTGCTTGCAAGAATGTGCATCTTAGGCACGATGGCATACAAAAAAATGTTCATCGAAATGTGCATTATAATGCTGATTAATTTTCCATGAGGACTTTTTTTAAAAAATTGCAAACTGATGTGGAAATGTGGAAAACTGAATTTAAGAATGGAAAAATGAGAAACTGAGAGGAACCAAAAATTGATAGACTGCCAATCCCTAGCTAAAAGCAACAATAGGGGCTTTCCGGATAAAGTTGAAGTTAAGGAGGATACGGTAGGCCTGAAGCTCAGTAAGGACTGTGAAAAGTTAACACGTGGCAAAGAGAAGGAGGAACTGCTTGACTCCTATTTTGCCACTATCTTCTCCCAAAAGGGGAACTGTGTGCAACTGGTGATGGGGTGAGGACTGCAGTTCAAGATTGATAGGGAACTTGTCAGGAAAATACCCAGCTACCTTAACCGAGTCTTCAGGGTCAGATGAATTGCATCCTAGGGTAGTAAAAGAACTTGTTGGTGTACTCTCAGAACCGCTGTCTATCATCTTTGAGAAATCCTGGTGAATGGGTGAGGTGCCGCATGACTGGAGAAAAGCAAAATGTCCCAATTTTCATAACAGAGAAAATTAAAAGATCCGGAAACCACAGATTGATCAGCCTGACTTTGATACTGGGGAAGATACTGTAACAGACTGCAAAGGAGTCAAGTTGTATCTTGATAACAATGCAGTGATTAGTAGCAGCCAGTATGGATTTGACAAGAATAAATCCTGCCAGATGGACTGTCTCTCTCTCTTAGTGGATTGATTGTGAAACACTTGTGGGTGTGGATGCAGGTTTATAAGCTAAGGCTTAATACAGACAAGACAGAAGTAGTATTGATCAGTCAGAAACACTGAGCCGCGACTGGAAGTTCAAACTGTTCTGGACAGGGTTGCACTCCCTCTCTGAAAGACCAGGTTTGCAGTTCTAGGGTGCTCCTATACCCTGCATGGATTGCCAGCGATTGCCACTTCAACTGCCTAGCTTCAACTGATGGGCCAGCTGAGCCTTGTCCTGGAGAAAGCAGATCTGACCACAGTTATACAAGTCTCGGTCACTTCCATATTGATCACTGCAATGCACTTTATGTGGGCTGCTCATGAAAATTGAGCAAAACCCAGAGCTGGTGCCTCTTCCTGCATGAACTTGCCCATCAACCGCAGTCATCTTCAGAGGCAGGGCTTTCCACTGGTTGAGGAACTCCCTTCCAAGAGAAGTTAGCATGGCTCCTTCTCTGTTGTCCATTAGGTGGGCAGTTAAGACATTTTTGTTCCACCAGGCTTTTACTGTGTTCTAATTTGATCAAGTTAGGGTTTTCTTTATCTGTTTTGTTTTGGCTCTGAATGTTCCTTCTGTTTTATTGATATTTTAAGTAAGATTTTGGAACTCTTTTGTCAGCTTGGAAGGGGTGAAAGGTGGGCTGTAAACTCATAAACTGGCAGCTGGCTGGGTTGTAAATCTGCCAAGGCCAGGAAGATAATGGGGAAGAGACGAGGGAAGATCAGAGGAGTATTTCCGAGTGCACGTACCAAGTCAGTGTCCAAGAAGAGAAGTCAAGGGGGAATTCCGGGTCCAGTTAGCCAAGAGATCAGTCCAAGGGTCTGGGTTCTGGGTCTAGCGTGGAGGTCACAACCGAACAGAACCCACGGAAGTCAAGAACTGCCTTTTAAATCCCGCTCCCTAAGACAGGTGCAGGTAATCAGCCCTCTGGCTCCCAAGAGCTTGCTGTCTTAAATGGCCAGACTGGTGGCATTGTTGCATTACTTGCTGGTGTCTTCGCTCCACAGAGGGGAGGGGAGCCTCCTGTTCACTCCCTGAACCAGGGCTGTGGAGTCAGTACGTCAAACCTTCGACTCCGACTCCTCTATTTTTCTACTGTCCGACTCCGACTCCTTCATAAATGGCAAATGTATATTGATTTATATTAAAATATTAATATTAAAATATTAATTTTATTTTGAAGCCAGAGTCGGTACATTTCTACCGACTCAGACTCAAAATTGCTTCTGACTCCTACTCTGACTCCACCCAAAATTGCTTCCGCCTCTGACTCCAACTCCACGACTCCGACTCCACAGCCCTGCCCTGAACGGCGTCCTTGGAGATTCCACTTATTCCTTCTTCTGGGTCTGCTGCTGCCGCCCTCCAGTCTTCCTCCTCTTCCTCCTTTGAGGACTCACCCGAAGGGGGCATGACCTCTTTTTAGAGCCAGAATGCAGTAGAGAAATATTTTATAAAATAAAACAATGTATTTGTGTGTATGGGCAAAGCTGCCCTATTGCATACAGTTCATTGCTCCAACTCACAATGAATCTCATGCCTCCATACTACCCTCCCTGCATGTTATGGAGCAGTCCCTATTAAGGAGTTAAGTAGAACCCAGCTCCTCCACGCAGCCAACATTTGGGGAAGCCACATCCATGTCAAGCCAAGCTATATAGTTCAAGGGGAGGCCCTTCCATGCCCTCACATAATACTACCGACCTGCGTGCTCCTCCCAGGCCTGTAGTGTGTTGCACCATGGTCAGTGGTGGCATGCCCAAGGGGGTGGGGCTCTGCTCAGTTCTTTCTGAGAAGCCAATCTGCAACTTACTTTTAATGCACAGAGGTGGTGGGGAGTAGGGAAGAAGCAGGACTGCAGCCTGCAAAAACCCCTGGAAAATTATAGGATGACACGTCCACAGTGAACATTCCTACAGCCATGTCAAGCAGTGAATTTGGCTCCAAAAAGTCTAGCCCTTTTCTCCAGTCACACTAGTGTGTAACCTCCCCTATTTAGATCTCAGTAATATATATACACAAACACACTCACTCCTCTCTCTGTGTGAGGTCTTAAGTCAAGTCCAAGGTGAGATTCATTTAGTTGGCAACAAGAAAACACACACAACAATTTCATATTGTAGCCACAAAATGTTTACAACTGTTGGCCAAAATGGGAACCTTCCAGTTACTGTAGCCAGAGACCTACAGTAACAAATTGTGAATTTTAGAAAGATGCTAGCCTGAGTATATTTTTTTTAAAAAAGACAACAAGGAGCAATGCCAAAGAAAATTAGTAGTCTCACTGAAATTAATGGGATATAAAGTCAATGGGACTTAAGCATGACTTTCCCTAGAATTGGGCTAAAGGTTTTCTATATTTTAAAATGAAATAGCATTACTTGACTATTGCCTACCCAGTAAAAGATACAGCCCAAGATCAAATTTAAGCAGGAAAGGGTGGTGGTGGAATCTACAAATAATTGCAAGGTACTAATTTGTCAAGTGCTGACACTACTGAAACACAAGCTTGGTAAAGCTTGGTTAAAAATTGATCTTAAAATGATTATGCCACTCTTAAATATAAAAAATAAAACTCTAAACAGTTTGAACATTCAGGAAATGTATTATCACTTGGCTAAGTCTGAGACAGAAGCATCCTATAAAAAAGAAATAAAAACTTGTTCTATATTATAATATAATCACAATCATGTTTATGTATTGCCATTTACATGTACAATAATACTAACATTGATCACACTAAACATCCCTCAAATATACATTTACTGCCATAAAATGGTCACAAGCAATCACCATAAAACAACATGTAACTAAAAACCATCCAATGAACAAGAGAGAGACAGATCTCAACATTTAAATGCTTGGATGTATAAAAGTCTTAGCTTGGCACTGAAAAGATGTTAAGATTGAGAGCCAGGTTGGCCTCCCTGGAGAGAGTATTCCAAAGATGGAGAGCCATTACAGAAAAGACTGGAAAAATCAAACATCATGAACCTGCACATGCAGTAAATCCTACACAGCCCTTTGGAGCATGGGCACAACCCAAGGAAGAAACTGACATGTGCACGTGGGCATCGCATGCATAGCTGGAGCTTTCTTGAGAGCCTTTGGCTTGCATGCACACCCTACATTTAAAGCACATGACTTCCTCCAAAGAATTCTGGGAACTGCAGTTTAAGGGTGGTGGGAATTGTAGCTTTGTGAGGAGTAAACTACAGTTCCTAGGATTTTTGGGGGTGAGGAAATGTGCTCTCAATGTGCTCTCAATGTGTGTATGCAGCCTTTGTTGAAGCAGCTCTTTATTCTGAAAAGGCAACCTACTCATCACTTTAAGTGGCTTGTCTCCTGCAGGAGCAGGAGGGAGGCACAGAATGAGATATTTTAGCTGAAGTCCTTCACTGTGCGCAAAAATACTCTAAGCGGTTCTGATGCTAGGAAAGGAAACTACAGCAGCAATGGTAGCATCAAATTCTGGCAAACATTTTCATCCAGCCAGATCATTTCAATCTCTACTAAATAATTTCATCAGGCAACAATGTTGATTCAACATAGCAAATTGTAGGTCTGACGAGTATTATTTACCCAAGTGGAATAGCAGTTTCTGTCACCAAATTACTGAAGCAGCAAAGGTAAAAATAAGATGGGAGATATTTACCATCTCTAGTTTATCTGCTTTGATACGAACGGTGGGGTTCAGGGAAATCTTCCTCCTTTCTGGTCCATAAACATTGTTCCAGGTGGGGTCAACAGCTAAGAGACAACAGGTCGCATATTAATTGGAAATCTAATTGGAACTTTTTCTGCTGAAGGATGTGTTCTGAACTCCTGCTGTTTAAACAAACGGAAGCGAATCACCAGAATACCAGAATTGATTCAAGTTTATCATTTCCACCCCGTAAATGTTAAGCAAGATGCTATTAAAAATGTCAAATGGAAACTTATGGATGTTGCTGAAATACTGGTTGAACCTCTTTGAACTCATCTACCAGAACATGAGGAAGGGATGGGAGACCTCACACAAAAACCTGGAGCATAATTGGCAAAGGAGCTGTGGATCAAACAGCCATTATTGAAGGCTGTATTATAATACAGGCACAAGGCACAATAGCTCCCATCAGCCCAAGTCAGAACAGCTGTTGGGTGGGGAGGCAACAGCAGCACCAAGATCTAAGGCAGGTTGTGTGGAGAAACTACCCAATATTTTAATGTATTTCCTTGGAGTAACAAATGCCTAAGGGTGCCTTGATACAATAGACATGTTATTCACCAATAGGCAAAAACCTTGCGGTTTAAGAACGTACCTATAGCCCACAGATATTTCTATCCAACTTTAAAAAGCAGGGAAATTGGGCAGCTCCAGTGAATGCACCAGGGGAGCAGGAGACCTGACCTCCTCTCTGAGATATTGGACTGCCCTACAAAGTTGTCAAAATGCAAACACAATTTGGGTTGGTCTTTCACAGTGCAATCCACTTCCTGTGTAGCTTGGAAGAATTTGGTAACATGTGCCTCTGAGCATATGGTGAGTGGTGGCAACACCTACCATCTCCAAAGATGGAGAATTATATTTTTGTATGTTTGTTGGTGTTCTTCTTACTTTGCTTCTTTCCTGTGTTACTAATGTTTCTACACAGAATCTAATCTAGAAAATTTTATTTCCCTCATTATTCATCCTAGAAATCTGTGTCAAATTTATTGTTATTAATTTCAAAGCCTTTTACTGGTCAGTGTCGTATGATGGTGAAGACAGCCTTTTGTGTTTCAAATTGGAGGTTATGGTCTATTTCTATTTTGGGTGCATTAACCGTTGAATCTGAAACTGCAGTTTGATGTAAAATCAGACTGATTCCAATATGTTGCTACTTCAGCAATGACTCTAGTTGTTGGAAAAAAGAGGATGCATGTTTTCAGCCTACTATGTTTCAACCACTTCATTTAAGGCAAGGTGGGCATGGGTCAATTAAAAACATAGAGCACACTTAGCATTTTGCTAGAATATATTTCACCTCCCACTGTTTTATCTTGTGCAAACTGAGACACTCCTGAGGTCCACTGGAGACTATTCTGCAGAACAGTCAGTGCAATTATTCCACAATTTTTGGAGCTTTTTTTAGTGTTGCAAAGTGTTGCTGTACCTCACATATTCACAGAAACAGAAGCAAAAGAGAATGTTTTACTATAGGAAACTTCACTAAAATTGCAAAGTAAATCAGACATATTGAAAGTGACCATCTAAACTATATCAACTGTCTTAATAATGTTGCTTCTTCTCTGCTAAAACAAGATCAGCACAGCACATGTCTTCTTTCTATTGTTTGGGCTGATTGCAGGTGTTGCCACCACTCATCATATGCTCAGAGGCACTTGTTACCAAATTCTTCCAAGCGACACAGGAAGTGGATTGGACTGTGAAAGACCAACTCAACTAGTGTTTGCATTTTGACCAATTTGTAGGGCAGTCCAGTATCTCAGAGAGGTCAGGTCTCCTGCTCCTCTGGTGCATTCACTATAGCTGCTCAATTTCCCTGCTTTTTAAAGTTGGATAGAAATATCTGTGGGCTATAGATACGTTCTTAAACCGCAAGGTTTTTTTGCCTATTAGTGAATTTCTCTGCTTTTTAATCTGTGAGGCAAGAAATGGGATCCTGTGCAAGTTTGCTGAGAATGGATTGATCATTTGCGTGCTTATTGAGTTCAGTGGGATTTACTCCCCTGCAATCATGCTTAGGACAGGTGAAACTGACCACAGGGGATGGGGACCAGAGGAGGAGGAGGGAGGGGAGGAAGGGCAGAGGGGAGAAGGGGGATGGGTGCAGGCAGGAGGGGTAGGGGAGAAGGACAGGTTTGATCATTTGCATGTTTATTGAGTTCAGTGCGATTTACTCCCGTGCAATCATGGTTAGGATAGGTAAAACTGACCAGGGGGGAAGGAGGGAGGGCTAGAGCGGGCAGGGGAGGAGCAAGAAGGAAAAGGGGAGGGGAGGAGGAAGGGAGAGGAGAAGGGAAGGAGGGAAAAGGCAGGTCTGATCATTTGCATGCTTACTGATGTCGATGGGATTTACTCCTATGCAGTCATGGTTAGGATAGGTAAAACTGACCACGGTGGTGGGGGAGGAGGAGGGGAAGGGGAAGGAGAGGATGGAGAGGGGCAAAGGAAGGGGGACGGCAGGCTTGATCATTTGCATGCTTATAAAGTTCAATGGTATTTACTCCTGTGCAATCATGCTTAAGATAGGTAAAACTGACCATGGGGAGGAGGAAGGGGAGGGGGAGAAGGGGGAAGGGGATTGGAAGGGGAGGGAGGGACAAAGGAAGGGGGAGGGAAGAGGCAAGAGGGAGGGTATAGGAGGGAGGAGAAAGGAGGGTGGGTTTGATCATTTGCATACTTTTTGAGTTCAGTGGGATTTATTTCTGTGCAGTCATATTTGAAAATGGAAATGGACTGCCTTCAAGTCGATCCCAACTTATGGCGACCCTATGAACACGGTTTGCATGGTAAATGGTATTCAGAGGGGGTTTACCATTCATTCAGAGGGGCAGTGACTTGCCGAAGGTCAAGCAGTGAGCTTCATGGCTCTGTGGGAATTCGAACCCTAGTCTCCCAGGTCGTAGTCCAACACTGACTTGGGGGAGGGGAGGGGAGTTGATTGGGTGGCCAGGGTCTGGGTAGAGGGGAAGCCCCTTTCCTTTCCAAAAGAAAACACTGTGAATAGTATCTTTTTCAGTGTTTCCTCCACCTTTTTATTCTACAGAAGGCACATGTAGTCTCTCACCCAAATGTAAACCAAAGCTGTCCCTGGCCACATCCACACCAGGCCTTTATTTCACTTTAGGCAGTCATGGCTTCTCTGAAAGAATCCTGGGAAGTGTAGTTAGTGAAGGGTGCTGAGAGTTGCTAGGAGATGCCCTGTTCCCCTCACAAAGCTTCAATCAGAGTGGCTGACTGCTAAACCACTCTGGGTCACTGGGCTCTGTCAGGGGGAAAAGAGTCTTCTCTCAGCACCCTTCTCAGCACCCTTCACAAACTACACATCCCAGAATTCTCTGGGGGAAGGCATGACTGTCTCACATGAAATTAAAGTCTGGTGTGGATGTGGCCCCAATTAGGCAAGCCAAGCAGCTGTGAGGCTTTTAGAACACTGACAGTTGGTTCTTACTGAGCATGCCCGACACTATCATTCAGTTCAATGCAAACTTCCTTAAATTAATTAAAAATCAGCCAGGCATTTTTTTAACTTTTAAACTGCAGAAGATGAAGGTCAGAGTATGGGGCAAGGTCATTAATAGGATTACAGGTACTCTGTGAACATGGCTGATTTTTAATGAATTTCAACAGATTATGAGAACTCTGACAGAAAAACATCCAAAAGGGGTCTTTTCTCTCTCTTTTTACACTTGAACTCTCGATTCTCTCTGACTGTTTTGTGTATTGCCATGAAAATTTACAGGGTTATTAAGCACGCATTTCTGAGTTCAGGACTATAAGTTTTGTAAGGTTTTGTTTTAAAATGAGCTTATGGGAAGCATCAGAACGGCATGAGGGGTATTTTCAATTTAACATTGCGGAATGTGAAAAATCCACGCTGGCTATAGTATACAGCCACTCTCATGGCTGTATAATTTTTGTTCTATATGCCAACTGTAAACAATAGCATTCAGTAGAAGACATCTAAAGTGAGATCTTCCTGGAATATCTCACCATTCACAACATTTTGTACCCACCAGAAGTTTTTCACTGCGAGGCAATTTGTACAGAAAATAATCACAGCTTTGCCACTGTACATTTTCCCCATTTTTAGTTATTCAAGCAACAGACATCACAAGTTTGCAATGAAACCTGGCCTTTTCCCTTCACAAAAATACTTTAAAAAACAGAGCTCCAAACATAAAAGCTAGCCTTGAGGAGACCCAAGTTCAAATCCCCACTCGCTCACGAAACCCACTGGCTGACCTTTTTCCAGTCAACAATTCTCAACCTAACCTACTTCACAAAGTTGTTGTGAGGATAAAATGGGGTGTGGGGAGAATGAAGACAATATACATAGCCTTGAGCTTCTTGGACAAAAGACGGGATATAAATATAATAAAGAATTAAATAAGAGGGGACATGGAGATATGTAGGGCCCATACATCTGAGGGTTTTTCTGGCTGTCCTGGGAGAATAGGACACAGCCACCACATCAGTGGCATATTGCAAGAAGGGAACCCCATTGATGGAAAGATGTTCTTGCCGATGTGCAACAAGAGCATAAAACATCATCTATGAAGAATCCAATAATTGTGAATAAGATTTTCATTTATTTATTGAACAAATGTATAAGCTGCCTTTCAAAAATAAAATTCTTCTCAAGGTGATTAGCAGACAATATATCTCAAAATACAACAATAAAACACCGTTAAAAACACTTAAAACACAAGAAACGCTTCAACACAGTATTTATCAAAATTAATTAAGTTTAATACTGCATAGCAAAACAAGTGCAGCTACCAGAACCAACCCACAGTATCAGTCCACATCTAGGACATAATTAACTGCTGTGGGCCATAATAAAAAGGTGGGCTTTTATGGTCCAGTTACAAGTACAGTATCCAGGTATGGGGCCTGTCTCATATTAAGTGGGGTCATATTCTGCAACTGTGTGAGGCCACCACCAAAAATGCCCTATCCGTGTGTCCATCAGTCTGATTTCCTTTATTGCCAGGCACTGCAACAGGGTTCCAGAAGCTGATCTTAGGATATGAGCAGGCTGGTATGGATGCACATAGTCTTCAGGTAACAACCTGATCCATCACAGTTCACTTTCTCTTCAAGATGGCAAATAATCATGGCTGAGACCCAAAGAGCTGCTTCAGATCAACCCAAGAGCTCAAGTATATTCCCTGGATCTATAGACTTCCTGCCTTCAAAAACAACACCACCACCACCACAGCCATGCCATATCACAAACTGTTTTTGAAACTTCCCTCCATTTCAAAAGAGGTTTGTCAGGTGGAATGGACAGCTGCGTGCTATTCTAGACACACATTTGATGTCCTCTTGGGCACACGGAATTTGCTTTATGAACTTCTCAAAAAGTTAAGGATGAAATGTTAGCATGTTAACATTAAATGTAAACATACTGCCACATTGTGATGCCATCTCAGATCCAGGGTTGAAAAGATGGGCACAAAAAGGCAACTCTTTAAATGGAGCACCAAGTGCGGGTGAGGAGAGACTATCTAGAGAAATGCACCAAACCTCTGGTTTTTATCTTTCTAACATTTGCATCCCAACTTTCTTCCTTTATGGAACCCAAGGGGATGTACATGTGATTCCTAGGCAGTCACCCATCCAGGTATTGACCTGCTCCAAACCCCATGAGCTTCAGTGAGGAGTTGGCTTTATGTGCCTTCAAGCCATACACTGCCTAAATATTTACAGTATGGACAAACACTCTGAACTTCCATCACAACCTCAACCACTATCCATGTGTCTCTGGAAGTCCCAAAGCACAAACTTCAATATTACAGGCAGCATAAGTAATGGCACATGGTAAATGATTGATAATAAAAGATACCCACAGACAACTATACCCACCTCCACAGATCAAGCAAAAGACAGACAACAAGCATCCTTGTCCCTCTGCTCACTAACTTCATGTTTTATTTACCATCATTCATTGGCCCAAAACATATTCTAATATATACTAACAGATGTGAACACCACAATAAATTGTGCCCGCGTGCGTGCGTGCACACACACACACACACACACACAGGAGCAGAGATTGAGAGGTGAGACAAAGATTTACTACCATCCATTGTCTATGGTTGAGTCCCTGCCTCAATTTTTCTTCTGCAGATGCAAAAGAAAAATGCAAGGCTCTTTCACATCCAGTTTACATCCCTAATATTTACATGCTGGATTTGTATATGTGCAACATTTGTGGATTGGAACATACTTAAGTTTCTATGGCAACTCAATCTTGAGATAGGCTGGTGTTATTTGCTATGCTGTGCCAAATGCGGCTATTGATTACTAATACTATAAGCTTGGCAGGTTTTTCAAGCTACCTACTTCCAAGAAAGTCTTCCCACATCTATTTGTCTGCCAGAGAACCTCTGTGAAACCTCCATAGAACCCCTCTGCATTGCAGAGCATTCTGGGAGAGTTCTAGAGGGTAGTCTTCAACCTATTCTAATCTGCAACTCACCTATTACCCAAGCATAAGAACATAAGAACATAAGAAGAGCCTGCTGGATCAGGCCAGTGGCCCATGTAGTCCAGCATCCTGTTCTCACAGTGGCCAACCAGGTGCCTGGGGGAAGCCCGCAAGCAGGACTCGAGTGCAAGAACACTCTCCCCTCCTGAGGCTTCCGGCAACTGGTTTTCAGAAGCATGCTGCCTCTGACTAGGGTGGCACAGCACAGCCATCATAGCTAGTAGCCATTGATAGCCCTGTCCTCCATGAATTGGTCTAATCTTCTTTTAAAGCCATCCAAGCTGGTGGCCGTTACTGCATCTTGTGGGAGCAAATTCCATAGTTTAACTATGCGCTGAGTAAAGAAGTACTTCCTTTTGTCTGTCCTGAATCTTCCAACATTCAGCTTCTTTGAATGTCCACGAGTTCTAGTATTATGAGAGAGGGAGAAGAACTTTTCTCTATCCACTTTCTCAATGCCATGCATAATTTTATACACTTCTATCATGTCTCCTCTGACCCGCCTTTTCTCTAAACTAAAAAGCCCCAAATGCTGCAACCTTTCCTCGTAAGGGAGTCGCTCCATCC
Source organism: Rhineura floridana (assembly GCF_030035675.1). NCBI lineage: Eukaryota > Metazoa > Chordata > Lepidosauria > Squamata > Rhineuridae > Rhineura > Rhineura floridana. The sequence goes on along the minus strand of NC_084482.1, from coordinate 35,921,500 downwards.
CCTTGATCATTCTGGTTGCCCTCTTCTGAACCTTTTCCAACTCTATAATATCCTTTTTGAGATGAGGCGACCAGAACTGTACACAGTATTCCAAATGCGGCCGCACCATAGATTTATACAACGGCATTATGATATCGGCTGTTTTATTTTCAATACCTTTCCTAATTATGCATTCCTAATTATGCATAATTAAGCATGCATTTGGGCTTCCATTTCTTAATTTTTTAAAACTGTATATTTGTATGGCAATAGTGTTGTTGTTGTTGCAACCCACCTTAGACCAGGCCATGACCCACTAGTGGGTTCTGACTCATCAGTTGAAGGGTAATGTTGTAGAGCACACTCATGAAGGGTGAGCTCATCCACTCTTACTGACATTCTCAGGGTGGAAGCCTTTGTATAAGCTTCTGGAGAACCCCAAGTTCCCTGAAACATACTTTAAGAGCTATTTACATATATTTGTTTGGCATTGTGCTGCTCTTCCATTATGGAATTCTAAGTGGCAGACATGGGCTTCCCAGATGGCCTCCCATTCCATGTATTGGCTAGACCCAGACCCACTTAGCTTCAGAAGGGTTGCTGCATCATGTGTCTGAGACCACACCCTGGTGCCTACAGTACCAAACTACAGGCTGTGAATGCTATAGCTGTACAAGCCAAAGAAGAACAAGGAAAAGGTGGATCATCCTTGTGTCAAGTCATCCCATAAAATAATAAACAGTCATTATATTGGAAAGGGACTGTTGGACAATCTATTCTTTTTTATTCTTTCATTCACATTAGAGAAAGGGCCCGTAATAAAACCTTTTTTTAAAAAAAGGAAAAAACTCATTACACGATACTCCCATGAAGAAAGTAATAGGAGAAAAAATGATGAGAAAGCAAGCAAGCAAACACTTACCCCCAGCAGACGCATCAGCGCTACTGTTGTTTGCAGAAAATGCTGAACATTGTTCTGTCTTCTTGAATCCAACTTTCGTCTATGAAATAAAAAACGCAAAATAAGGAAGTGCCGTTTACTGAAATAGGTCAGGGACCATACTAAAAACACATGCCAGTACAAACCACACACAAATAAAAACCACTGGCTGATTACAGAGAAGAAACCTGGTTATCTTCATCTAATCTTAAGATGAAGATACAAAGCATGTAATATAACAACTAAAAATCAGCCTATAAAGCCAACTGGTTACCTTCACAACAGGAAACCTCAGCCTATACAGCAAGGTTAACCAATGCCTTTGAAAGAGTGGTCTGTGCTGATTATTTTTCAAGTAGTTCCAGAACAGCTGGAATGCCCACCATGATTATTTAGCTTTGCTTCACCAGCTAAGAAATCCCCCCCCTCCACATCAAGTAATGTAGTGATGTAACCATGCTGCAAGGCCCAGAGTTAACTGCTACATAAGAAAAAAGAGCAGGCCAAAAGGAACTTAATTCTGCAGGCTTGGCCAGTCCATGGTCACCAAGCAGCTACAAATAATGAGAGAGTGCATTCCACCAGAGATGTGGACAAGCTTAAGTACTGCATGGCTAGTAAAAGGGCACTCCCAACTGAGGGCCCCTAACTAAGGAATTCACTCTTTGCAATCTGCCAGATCCATGTCTACAAAAAGGCGCCAATAGTTTTTGCTTCAATAGATTTAACATGCTCCCCACTCTACCCCACCTCGGCTCTGTTTCAGGACAGATCTCTCTTGTTAGCTTTACACAGAGAATGGCTATAGTGGCCCTGAGAACAGAAGATCCAAAGCAGGCACTGGATAACATTCATTACCCCCAAACACATGGAACTTTCCCATCATGCAATGTATAATCTGCAAGGCAGATCCCTCTCCTTTTTGACAGAAAACAGCAGCTTTGAGGATTTCAGTGTTGTGTGCCGTTTCATAGGATTCTAGAAAAATTAATGGCTTTTAAAGTACTCCGTCTTATACATAACCGGGCAAGCATATCTAAGGCAGAGCTTCTCAGATCTAATGTAATGTATGGACCAAAATGTTTTGCTTTTCCCCTTCTGTCCTCCTTCTTCCAAGGAAGCCATTTCCTCCCAACAGTGCTAAAAATGCATTTATTTACAGTGCAATCCTATGAATATTTATGTGAACGTAAGTTCCTCTGTGTCTAATGGGAATTTACTCCCAAGTTAAATGTGCTTAGGACTGAAGATCTAACTGGACTTTCCAAAAGGTTCATTATAGATATCTAAATAAAAAATAATAATTAAAAAAGAACACCTGGCTGAACAGAATAAAAACGTTACTCAGTTTGTTGAAGTTTCTCCATCCAACGCAGCATGCCTTATGTTAGATTTTTATTTCCAAGAGGAGCACATTTTTCATGCACTGCTTTGCTTGGGGGGGGGGCACTTGACGATTTAATGTATTTCTTCAAGCCTCCTTCCCTCCTCCACCTTAAGTCTGACAAAAGGATGCTGCCTGTGGGAAGAAGCTACAAAGCATGCCTGCCAGAGGAACTATTCATCCCCCATAGGTGTGTGTGTGTGTGTCTTCCCTCAACCATTTGAACTGAGGAAGAGGTCAGTGTATCTCAAAAGCGGTCGTGGTTCATGAGCTTGCCTACACAAAAAAACTGTTGCCTCATTTCTTCCAACAGACTAATGCAGTGACAACAACTTTAGTGAAAATGAAATTGAATTTTTCTTAAGGAAAAGGGACGGGGAGATGAAGATTTTTTTAAAAAATGAACCAACATTAGGTGTGCTTGTGCATTGGGACGCACACCGTGTAAACAAAAGCCTGCAAACCTATACGCTAGGGACAGGCAACCTTTTCTTGCTGTTAGCCGTAATTGTCTGTGGGATACATACCGGTAGTGGATATGGGCCAGGTTGGTGCTAAAAGTGGGTGGGGCCAGAGCCAAAGGTAGGTGGAGCCACTCCTTCCCCCTTCTCCCTTTTTCTGCCACAACTCCCACCCCCCATTTTCCCTTCCTTGTCACCCACATAAAATTAGGCTGAGAAACAATGGCTGCTCAAGGTTGGCAGATTGCTCATCCCTGCTATCCACACTTACCTGGATGCAACTCCCACTGAACTCAAAAGGACTCACTTCCAAGTAGGTATGTACAGGACTGCACTGTCAGGTAATCACTTGCCCCAACCAAAGGAGAAGACTGTTTCTATCAGCAGACCAATGCATAAGGAGTTCAGTGAATTTATTTCTGGGAAGAGAACTGGCTGCCTATTAAATTATTTAAGTTCTGCTTGATAATGCTAATTATCCAATTCATCACTTCATTTGCTGACCAGAGTCTCTTTGTCTATAGCACTGACAATCTACAGACTTCTCATACCTCCTTATACATTAGGGCCCTGCTTTTTGGTGTTCTGCTAATACGGCACCAGCAGGGTGATCAGCTGTAGTGCAGGGAGCTCCAGCTGACAGCGCTTGGCCCCTGAAGCTCCCCGTGCTCCAGCTGACAGCGATCAGCTGTACTGTAGAGCTGATGGCGCACTATGTCCGACTTTATGGCAGGTTTCGCTTTTCAGTGGGGGCCTGGAACGTAACCCGCTGTATAAGTGGGGTCCTGCTGTATTTAAAACCTGATGCAAAAAATGTGTTGAAAAGGGAAACCTGACAACTGCCTCATCAGGACAGTAACTGACTGAAATTAAACATGAAAACGTGTGCTGTTCAGTTGACAGCGCAGAGCACGGAAGTTACTGTTGTGTAAGTGTTGGCACCTGCTCTTCCCCTCTTCCCTGTCTCTTTCCCCTTTTAAAATTGTGTTTGTCAGAAAGGGCATGTAATTATTTCAAATTGTGAACCATCTTGAGAGCACTGGCAGAAAGTCAATGAAATAAAGACTTGTGTTCAAAATCCAAGCACAGTGAAAGGCAGCGAAGGAATTTTGGTTACCTATCCATAAAGTGAGAATAATCACTTCCTAAGTCCATGGAGTTCCGATGTGTATTAATGTGATAAAACACTGTTAAGGCATTCTGCCTACCATGTGTACTTTGATTATAACATGTATTATAATCAAGGGTTATAATAGTCATTTTCCAAACAAAAACACTTCAAAAGGAAAGTTGAACTCTTATCTGATGACCCTGAAAAAGAGTTAAAAAGGATACTTACCAGATTCAGAACAGACACATTTGAAGCAATGTTCTCATTAGGAGACAAAGCTGGACTAAACACCAGTGGAGTATGTTGCAATCCACATCCACCTAAAGGTAACTGACTAGAGGAGGGCGGTGCAATTTCCACTTGACTGGGAGCCGGTTCATGTCGAATGAAAGCTATCTCCCAAGAAGAGTTAGATCTAAAAATGAAGAAAAAGGTTCTACACAGGTATCATATGCTGCATTCTTCCTGTAACTGCATGATAAAAAACAACTTTGAATCCAGTGATTTCCCAACACTACTTTCGTAGTTGTTTCTCTCTTGCCCTCCAAGGGTCATAACTCAGTGGCAGAGCATCTGCTTTGCATGCAAAAGATCCCACATTCAATCCCTGGCATCTCCAGGTAGGGTTGGAAGAAACCCTGACCTGGAACCCTGGAGAGCCACTGCCAGTCAGTGTAGACAATAGTGACCAATGGTCTGACTCATTAGATTACTATGGTCCACCATACACACGCACAAAGTTTAGAGACAGCTTCCAATATGGCATATGAAGTTGCTGTTAAAGAGGTAAAAGTCCTGCGTACAGACATCTCTTCCAGCAAAAGTATCAGGATTTATGCCAACAAGCAGGGGCTTCTTTTTCACTGCTTCATTATGCTTGGTATTTTAGCATTTACATAAATACACGTTCAAAATCATCTCTGTAACCATAAGGGCTAGATACATAAATTGACCAAAACTAGAACAGGAAGACAGCTGGTTGTAAAATGCAATGTTGCAGGTCCGATTTTATAGTACAGTTGTTACCTCAGCTTTGTTCTGTTGATTAGGCTTCTTGCTTCTTCATAGGTGATTCCAATCAATGACTCCTTATTAATGAAAACAAGCTGGTCCCCAGGTCTCAGTCGACCATCCTACCAAGAACAAGGACAGAATTAAGGACTGTGAAAATCTGTACTAAAGAGGTCAATGCAAACTTTTCAAATTTACAAACTCCCACAGAAAGTCGGATTGTTCACTCTGACAAATTGTAAGAGACACCTTTGGAGAAGGGGCTGGGCAAGATCGATTTGACAGAGTGCTAGACTTGGCCTGCTCTCTTTAAACTGTGATGCTGTAAGGGGCTGGTACAATCAATTGCCCTGCTCGAGCAGGCTGCTTTTTCACTTTCTTATTTTGCTCCCTGCTCACATCCCCAAGGGATGCTATCTCACTCATTCACCTTCAGGAGGATCTGCTATTTTGCAGAGCCATCACAAACCTTCCCAGGGAAATACAGCATATAAAACCTACTGATAGCAAAAACAAGTCATACAGCACACTCACTGTGAGCAGCTATGACAGCAAAAATAGGTTTTAAAAAGAAGCTGATGCAGACAAGCTAGTAGTGTTTACCAGCTCAGAGCAGCCCAAGCAAGCGCTCACCTTCAAGAGACTGGATTGCTTTTTAACATACGCACTAACTGTGTATGCAAGGGAAGGGAACTAACAGCGCTTTATGTGTCATGGTAGGGGGAGTGTTTTGTACATTTTTATGAATTATGTTAATATAATGCATGCTTATGCTTTGATATGGTTGCCTATTAGCTACTGGGCCAAGTTCAAGGTTCTAGTTTTGGTGTACAAAGCCCTATACAGCTTGGGACCAGGATACCTGAAAGACCGTCTTATGCCTTATATACCCAGTTGATCACTGCGCTCTGCAGGTGAGGGTCTCCCAGGGGCGTCACTACCGGGGTGCGGAGGGTACAGACCGCACCCGGATGACACCCTGAGGGGGGTGACACCCAGAGCCACCCCGCCCCACGCCGTTGCCCGGCAAAGGAGCCAAGAAGGGCTCCGGGTCGGCACAGCCAACTCCTCCTCGGAAGCGGGCGGGCGAGACTGAAAGCAGGCGCCCACTCGCTGGCGGTGAAGCCGGGATGGGCCTTCCACCGCCAGCCTGGAGTGCGTGGTGAGTGTGTGCACGCATGTGTGCACACACACAAAACCAGCCACCCCCGTCCATGCACCTGGGAGGGCGCGCGCCCCTCCGCACTCCCGCTAGTGACGCCGTTGGGGTCTCCTGCAGATACCATCTTATCAGGAGGTCGGTTCCGCACAACATAGGAAGCAGACCTTTAGTGCAGTGGCACCTACCCTTTGGATCCCCTCCCCTTAAATATTAGGCAGGCGTCAGGTCTGTTATCTGTAGACCTTCCTCTTTCAACAAGCCTTTTAAGTGGAGACCTTATCCCAGTCTGCTTCTGTTTTGGAACACATCTTAAAAGCTTTTTAAAAAGATACTTTTAAAGATGTTTTCTTTCAATAATTTTTTTAAGATGTTTTGTTGTAAAAGTCTGTTTTTATGATGTTTTAGAGTGTTTTTAGTGTTTTTGTTTGGTGCCCTGGGCTCCTGCTGGGAGAAAGAGTAGGATATAAATCTAATAAATAAATAAATAAATAAGTTGTAAGTCACTTGGGCAAGCAACTAACAAGTCTAAATAATACTAACACTAATAACATTGCCCTTCTATGGATTAGGATGCAGGAGCATGTTTGGATGCTCCTGGGACACTCCCCCCCTGCCCAGCAACTCTCAGCTTGTTGATAGTTTATATGTCAGAAGAAGAAATTCTAGCAGAGCCTTGTCCCTGACATATTAGTTATCTATGTGCAAGGAGTTTTACACATGACGGCCTATTAAAAATGTTCATACCCTTAACAGCATTCTGAACTGGTCCCAGCAGTGCTGTACCGTGTGTGTGTGTGTTTTGGAATGTGCAGCTCAGTCTGTCAACTCTGCTTCTGATTTAGGCAAGCACTAAAATCTAGACTGCCATAGCTATTACCAATACTCAAAAGTGTTGTTGCTGCTGTTGTTGTTATTAATTTAATTTATATCACACCCCTTCCTTCACTGGGCATAAAATTGGTCAAAAATCTTAGTTTTGTTTTAGAATTAAGCCACAGACATTTTGTGAGAAGTTTCTGTACCAGTTAAGCTAGCTCTGAGCTGGATTAAGAGGCATAGGGGCATAAGTGATCCAATTTCAAAACGTTATACATACAACCTCAGCGAACATGTGGACCAAGCAGATGCAAACGTGGCGAGCCTGAAAGTTTTTACACCAATAATTTAGTGTGTGCCTGAAGAGAATGGGGGTGGGTGGGGAGAGGGACAACAAGGCCAGAAACAGCACTTCTGCATTCAGCTCAAACTAATATGCAGCCTTCTCCATGTCACATTTCTGTTTTGCCAAGTTCTGCATCTAAAATTAAAAAGAGGCCTTCTAAGTGTTATTAGTCTCCGTCAACCCATGCATGGGCTTTAAAAAAATAGATGCAAGTGAAAATTTAGTCCACTGGGATTGTTGCCATTAGAACAATGGAAATACCAAGTCTACAGATCGCTTTTAAATAAAGCACACAAGTACTTCACACAGATGTTCACTCATCCATCCCTATGTGTATGACAACCCTGCAAAATGGGGAGGCTTATTCCCAGCACCAGTCCTTTTTTTTTCTTGTAAAAAATGAGGTGTTGATACTCACATCTTGATGTCTTTTAAAATGTCTCTCCCACCACTTCCCTACTGCTATGCCCTGCTGCTGGTCCTGTTTGTTGATTTTCCTCATTCACTCACTCTCACTCTCTCTCACACACACTCACTCACTCTCTCACACTCACTCTCACACTCACTCTCACACTCTCTCTCACACTCTCTCTCTCACTCACTCTCACACTCACTCTCACACTCACTCTCTCTCTCTCGGCTAATAATGACAAGCAGCATTCTCCACAACTAGGGAAAATATACAAGATGGGCAAATCACAGTTGTTCTTGCACACATACAGATCAACAGACACACATGCATATCTCCCTGTCTCTGTCTGAATTGCTCTTAAACATACAACACACATTTCACACAATCACACATGTGTGTCTCCCTCTTCTCTCTCTGCCCAGGTGCATCTCTCTCCCTCCGCTATACATACCTTCTTTTCTCTCACATGCACACAGACAACATAAAGATCTCCCTCCCATCACATACACACCACATCTGTTCCTCTCTCAAAAATCACACATATATACCTCTCTCAGTCACACACACAAACACACACACACACCAATTCAGAAAAGCTCCTCGCTTGGGCAAAGAAAGCAGCCACCACCAGCTCCACCTCGCTGGCAGACAATAAAAGCCTGAGCATGTGCACACACCACACACACACATACTCTTTCCTCCTCTCCCCAACAGTAAACAAATAACAAAAGCAAGCCCCAGCACAGGGTGAAGGAGGCACTGAACATGGGAGGACACCCCTGCTCCTTACTTTCCTTTCCAATCTTTTTGCAATAAGCAAGCCCCAGCATGGAGCAAAGGAGTGTGGGGGGGATATCCTCCACTTTCTTGCACCTCCAACGGGATGAAGGAGGCACCTGCTGCTGGCACGAACAGTAGCAGCAGCCTGAGCATGCAGGGAAAACCTCGCTGCTCCTTCCTTCTCTCCCAACTTTTTTTTAAAGCAAGCCCCAGTATGTGACCACCACTGGCTGGAAGAAAGCAGCGGCATGAGCAAAGGTGCCAGTACTCTGTTCCAGAGCGTTCCGCCAGAAAAAAACAAACCAGAACTAAAGCAATATTGCTATCCATGATGGAGAAAGAATTTGAACCCAAACCCACAGGGTAGAAAGTGTCACCATGGAAGCAAATATCCTCCCCTTCTCCTAGAGAGGCAGCAGTGGAGGGGGGAAGGCACTATAGAGATTCTCCAGGAGTCTCTGTTTTACAGTAACTGGCGATCTGGGGCTATCCCAGAAAGATACCAGATTGCGAGAGTAGGGTTATAGTAAAACTGTATTAATCAAATAAAGACAGCTGTGGCTGCTGGGGGCAAGGAAAAAGAAACAATGGGGGAGTCAGGTGGGGGTCTGAGCGAGAGGCTGTGGGCTGGATTAAGGGCCAAGAGGGCAAATCAAGTGTACACGCACACAGAGAGAACCCAGATATGGGAGTGGAGGGAGGAAGGGAGAAAAGAGTGATTACTGAACCCTTTTCCTATAGTATGAGGATGGAAGGGGTGCTACACATTTGCTGGATCACGTATGCAAGCAGTTCTCAAACCTTTTGCAGTGGAGGAACCCTTTCATTTTCTGCAAAACGTCCAGAGAATTCGTGCAGTAAAATCTTTTTAAATGAGTTTTTTTAAAAAAAGAAAAAAGGCAGGTTGATTATTGGGACAGCAAGCACGGCAGCAGCCAGGCACAGTGGTGACTTTTACAAGCAGCAACCTTGACCGCAGATCTCCTCTGACTGGAGAAACCTTTCTTTTGTTTGCCATCCTTAAAGCTCCTAACAGGGAGAGTTCTCATCTCTCCATAAAGGAGCAGCATATTTTAACCCTCGCTGCCAGGCTGCAGCAGCTGGATGGAAAGTGCTAAGAAGGGGAGAGGGAATTCCCATGAGAATTGCTTGGTAGGGCGGTGTTGCTTCCCTGGCTTCCATGCATCGTGGCCAGTTACCAAGAGGAAGAAAGGTGAGGTGGCAGCAGCGGACTGGCTCCACTGCTGTGCCTGCACTGCACAAAGATGGCCAGCTGCCTCGCTCATCCCCTCTCGGAAACCAGCAGAGATGCACAGTGCTGGGAAGCCAGGAAAGCAATACTGCCCTGCCCATGCTGCCCTGCCTGGCTGCTACGAAAACCAAGGTGAGGGAAGGAAAAAAGGAGAAGATATTGCCAGGACAATTGCCTGAGCAGTGCATTCAGTCCCCACGGCTGCAGCTCCCTGAAAAACACACACCGCCTGCACTGGTCAGCCATTACAACTTCTTTCACCGGGACACCCCACGGACTGCTTTGCAGAACCCCAGGGTTCCATGGAACACAGTCTGGAGAAATGAAATGTACACAACAGAACTATGAACTGATTTTTTTTATTACCCCCCCTCCCCAAACAGCACCCCACATACAAAGGTATATGCATTGCTCTGCTTCACAAGAAGCTAATGCAGGTTGGTTTGCTTTCTTAGATGCTGATTTATAACTTCTGCTACTGTAGTGCTGAGCAACAACATCTCATTTACTCTCCGATACTTTTTTTTTTTTAACTAGGGCAAAATACTTCTCTTTCATCCGCCAGTGACAACCAACCCAAGCGACAACAGTGACCTCTGGTGGTAGTGGTGCCAAATAGCACATCTCCCTTTGGAACCTATTTTGTAGCAGAAACTCCCGACTGCCTAAGCAAACTGTGGGACACATCTCTAATGTAAAAAAAGACAACTTATCTTAACATATTAAAGGGAAGGGTAAACAACTGTAAATGAGTTTCTTTAGATCAACAGACTCTGAAAAGGGAAACTAATAATAATACCCAGAATGTTTATTGATCTAGTGACCAATCCAACCATTCGGAAAAAGCAAGATCATCAAGCATTTTAGACCTAATATCAATTACAATGTGTACCAAATGTGTACTTTGGACACATAATGAGAAGACATGATTCATTATAAAAGACAATAATGCTGGGAAAAACAGCAGGGAGTAGAAAAAGAGGAAGGCCAAACAAGAGATGGATTGATTCCATAAAGGAAGCCACAGACCTGAACTTACAAGATCTGAACAGGGTGGTTCATGACAGATGCTCTTGGAGGTCGCTGATTCATAGGGTCACCATAAGTCATAGTTGACTTGAAGGTACATAACAACAAATCAATTACAATATTTAAAAATTCAGCTATATTTAAAATAACAAAGGAACCATTTAAATATACTTCCAAAAGAGCTGCATCAGATCTACCTGGGAAACACCCCAGGATGAGGTGCAGAAATCTATCCCTCACACCCTTGTAGAAACTACAGTACAGAAGCATGTATGCAATTGTTTCAACTACGCCTGTGCCACATGGGCAAAATCTCTAGTCACGAGGTATACCTTGGAAGCATCCTTCCATCATCATAAGAGGGCATGGCATTGACCCTAGCCAGGAAAAATGATCTCCTATAGTTTGGCACAGAAAGTTTACTTAAATAAAGGGTGCATTCATTCCTAGGGGTGTCACAGTGCTAGGGCTGCAGGGGAGCAAGAATGATTGGACAAGGCTAACAAACTCTATCAACACCCAAAATCCTCTGTTTCATCAAAAACTTAGCATGCAAGCAATTATGTCTGCACAGCTCTGCGGAGGAGAAGCCAAGAAGAGAGATCTTTCATGACAGAGCTTTTATCCATGAGAAAATAAATTGATCTCTCAGAGTCAACTGAACATATAAATCCACCTTTTTGAAAAGGGAAACTTAAAAACCGTTAACAGCCATGAATATTCTATGTTATAGCCACCACTCCTGGCCCATGTCAGGTCAAGTCCAAAATTCTTGAAAGTTCAGGCCTGGCTTGACATGGACTCAAGTTGTCCCAGTTTTCTGCCTTGAGCTGTCACCACTAGGAATGGATGAACTGTCAATTTCAGTTCTCTCGGTTTTCTAATTTTCCCAGTCTTAACTTCAGTTCTCTACAAGCATTTTTATTAGCAGGAGTAACAAATGAGGCAATAATGTAACACAAAAGACAGACATGGCTTCAAGAGGGTATAAACTGGAGTGCAGTTTCAAAGATTGGGGAATTAATTGTACTGCACTGTTTGACACTGGTAAGACTTAAATGGATTATCATGCTCGGTTGTGGGCATAAACATTCAGGAGGGGTGATGAAAACTTGGATTTGGCAGGGCACAACGAAGATAATCAAGGGAGACCTTTATGAGCAAAAGCTAAGGGGATTGGTGCGTTTAGGCCAGGGAACAGCTGGTTAAAAAGGACTATGCTGATGCTTTTGTAAGTATTTAAGAGATCATAGAAATAAGGAATGGGAACAATTGTTTATCCTATCCACTACTAATAGGATAAGCAGGGGCATCTATTGTAAACATCAAGAGATTTTTTTTAAAAGTGAAAGAGGTTCTGCCGTGGAACAGACTGCCCAAGTAATGTGTTAACTCTCGCCCCTTGGATAAGTTTAAAAAAACTGGACAGATATCTATAAGAGATGTGCTGAATTCCCTTCCTTGCAGCTAGGATGGCCATGCATCCTATTTTACAAAGGATAATCCCCAGTTTAAAAGATTGTCTTTTCCAAATCTAATTTAAAGACAAAGAACCATAAGAAAGAGAGAGCAGGGTGCTTGAAGCTGCCTATCAACAGTTAGCAGCACCTGGACAGCAGACTGAGCAAGCACACAGGTCACCTGGTCACTGTCTTCAGCCCTCAGTTGAGATGTATTGCATTTCTATTTAAATGACAAGGTGGCATACAACTGTGACTGTCTGCTGATGGAAGAGAATCTCCCAGTGGAACAGGGAGGGAGGGACTTTTTGGCAGTCACCTCTCTCTCCTGCAATTTTTGGCAGTCCCCTCCCCCTCTACAGATACATGGGGCAACACAGGTGGAGGGGGAGGACATTGCAGTGGGGAGGGAGATTGCTGAAAGTGACCTAGCTCCCCATTTCTCAGATGGATTCCCTTCCGTCAGGGAACACTTATCATTAGATACCAACCCCAAGGCAGTATCTGATTAACTCATCCTGTCAATGCAAGGATTACTTCTTGGGGAACAGAACTCCTCCCTCTTCTCCCCACATGTGTCCCGCACCCTCTCCTAATCTGGTCTAGTGCACTGTCCCCCAATGTACTACAACTCCCACCATCCTTGGCCATTGGCTAAGTTGCCTGGGGTTGATGGGAGTTACAGCCTGACAACATCTGGAAAGCCAAGGTTGAAGAACAGTGCCATAGAGTGTTAGGGGCAACCCCTAGAACAGATTACAGTGGCGCACAAGGGGAGGTGAGGGGGGTAGTTCCATAGCACCAGCAGTAATACTTGTGCTGGTGTAACGGGTTAGCTTGATGCTGCCTCTATAATTTAAATCAAAATTTAAATCAAATTTCATTTCATTTTTTTCATTTTATTAAATTTATATACTGCCCATAGCCGAAGCTCCCTGGGCGGTTCACAACAATCAGCATAAAATACAATAAAACACATATTTAAAACAGTTTTTTTAAAAGCTTAAAATTTAAATTTAAAACAAACATTTTTACACATACTAAAATGCCTGGGAAAAGAGGAAAGTTTTAACCTGGCGCCGAAAAGGTAGTAATGTCGGCGCCAGGCGTATCTCGTCAGGAAGACTATTCCATAATTCGGGGGCTGCCACTGAGAAGCCCCTCTTTCTTGTCGCCACCCTCTGAGCCTCCCTCTGAGTAGGCACCCGGAGGAGGGCCTTCGATGCTGAGCGTAGCGTACAGATAGGTTCATATCAGGAGAGGCGTTCCATCAGGTATCGTGGTCCCGTGCCGTATAAGGCTTTATAGGTTAAAACCAGCACCTTGAACCGGGCCCGGAAACATATAGGCAGCCAATGCAAGCGGGCCAGAATTGGTGTTATATGTTCGGACCGCCTGGTCCCCGTTATCAATCTGGCCGCTGCATTTTGCACGAGCTGCAGTTTCCGAACCGTCTTCAAAGGCAGCCCCATGTAGAGCGCATTGCAGTAATCTAGTTTAGAGGTTACCAGAGCATGGACAACTGAAGCAAGGTCATCCCTATTCAGATAGGGGCGAAGTTGGGCCACCAAACGAAGTTGGTAAAAGGCACTCCGTGCCACTGAGGCTACTTGATCCTCAAGTGACAGTGAAGGTTCTAAAAGAACTCCCAAACTACGAACCTGCTCCTTCAGGGGGAGTGTAACCCCGTCCAGAACAGGTTGAACATCCACCATCCAGTCGGGAGAGCCTCCCACTAACAGCATCTCAGTCTTGTCTGGATTAAGCCTCAGTTTATTAGCTCTCATCCAATTCATTGTCGCAGCCAAGCAACGGTTCAGTACATTGACAGCCTCACCTGAAAAAGATGTAAAGGAGAAGTAGAGCTGCGTGTCATCAGCATACTGATGGCAACGCACTCCAAAACTCCTGATGACCGCACCCAGGGGCTTCATATAGATGTTAAAAAGCATGGGGGACAAAACTGACCCCTGTGGAACCCCATACTGGAGTACCCAGGGTGTCGAGCAGTGCTCCCCAAGCACTACCTTCTGGAGACGACCCGCCAAGTAGGAGCGGAACCACTGCCAAGCAGTGCCACCAACTCCCAAATCAGCGAGTCTCCCCAGATACATCTCAATAGAGTAGGGGTGACCAGGTGACCTGTATGCCTCTCAGTGGACACTTCTCCCTTTCTTAAATGGACACTCTTCACTGAAAATCACCCATAATAGTTTCAAAAGCTGCATCTATAAATATAAATTCCACATCTGTGTTCTCTTTTGACCCTTTTCATGGTGATGCATAAGCAGCCACTCTACTTGGGAGCACAGAGCTGGACGAGTTCAGACAACCAACATGGTGCCTTCTGGATTTTGTTGGACTACGAGGCCCGTCATCCGTGACCATTAGCCAAGCAGGCTGGGACTGATGGGAGCTGGAGTCCAACGACATCTGGAGGGCCAGCCCTGGACTAGATAACGAAGCAGCCCATTTCCACATTTATATGGCACAGAAAGAAGTTTCCATTGTGGAACCAGAATAGGAGACCTACAACTGCCACCTGTAAAGGGTGTAACCCTAAGCAGTGCTTGTTTCAAGGCACAATGTTTGAAACGTAGAACGTAGTTCTGAGTAAGCATGTTTAGGGCTGAAGTATACCAGTATGGTATTAATAAGTGACAGAGAGCCAGCATGGTGCAGTTGCCAAGAGTCTATGCTGGGAAGTGCTCGGTTGGCGTCTGATCCAGCAGGGCTCTTATGTTCTTACAGCTGCTTCAGCAGCCATTTCCTGCAAGACCTGCCATGGCTCAGAGACTGAGGCTGCAATCCTCTTCCCACATACCTCAATGGCATTTACTTCTGAGTAGACATGCACGGGATTGTACTACAAGAGGAGGAGTTGGAGAATCTGAAGACTAGAGAGCAGGGGGAACTTTTTCTCCTACTCTTTTTTGCTGTATTTTAAACACATTGCAAGCTACCTCAAGAACTTCGGTAAGCAGATGGCACAGAAATACTTCAAGCAAAAACAGAAGAAACGAACAAGCAGGATACCTCTGAAGTATCTCTGAAAATGGGAGGATGCTCTTTCACCTCATCACCGGGATATCCCCACAACCCCTATTAAAACTAATTATGCAAACAGCCATGAATTGTGTAAAGTAGCATTTCTTCTTCTTTTTCTCTTTTAAGGCTACTTCCTTGGGAAATCCAGGTATACGCAACACTGTTAAAAACTCTTGTCCACTTAGCAAGCAAAACATAATTATTTATTTCCAAACTATATTAATTGGCAAATGCCCTGTGTCTATTTCTCCAGTGTGGGCAGGCAGATCTTTACACATTTTTGGGGCGGGGGGTGTCAGAAAAACACTAAAGAGCCACAGCTTCCAGCCTCTCTCAGCAGCAGGCACAATGCTGTCTAAGGAACATTGCTGGGGCTGAAGAAAGCAAGGAGGGATTTGCTCCGGGCTGGGATTTGGATTTGCCTGCAGGCAAGGTAAGATACAAGCCACTTGCTTTGTGTTGCGCATGGGTCTCATTCCATCGCCTCCCTTTCTCCAGTAGCGCTGCCTTTCTACTGCTGTAAAGTCAAGGAAGGAAGGAGAGGATCCAGCAAGGGGAGAAGCAGGAGAGGCCCAGAAGGGAGGAGGAGGCATGCAATGCATTTGACCTCTTCCCTCTATCAGGAGATGCTAGATCTGTGTGTGCCGTTCCCTGGTGTGGTGAACCATTGAGTCAGCTTCTCAGTGAAGTACCTTCCAGTCCTGGACTGTCTTTGCCCAGTAGTGCTGGCTACTGGCTCCTCCTGAACAGGAAAGAGTATAAGAGAACTTCCTGTTCCAGCTGGACTTTGCTGGAGCAACAAGGTCTTCCCAAGTGCTAAATTGTTCCTGCTTCATCCTGGGATCCTGGCTCACCTTAGACTGCCCCCTACAGCCCAGCCCTGCCCCCTCCTCCTCTAAATGCTTATCAGGATAGCAGGAATTTGGTTACTACTCCTATAAAATAATAGTAGATTCCTCCAGAGTGTCTAGGTTCTATTTGTAAGTGGTGATCTTGCAAATGAGCAACCACTTTTTAAAAAAAATTAATAAACCCCCTCACGTGAAAGAAAGAAAGAAAGAAAGAAAGAAAGAAAGAAAGAAAAAAGAAAGAAAGAAAGAAAGAAAGAAAGAAAGAAAGAAAGAAAGAAAGAAAGAAAGAAAGAAAGAAAGAAAGAAAGAATTTGGCCTTGACAATTCTCTTAATTAACCTAGGGTCTTAACTAACTGAAGTCAACAAGGCCGTCTCTGCTCTCTTGCCCTACAATGACAAGCTGGGATAATTTCACCACAGACAAAAGTAAGCATTGTTTCAGGTTGGCTACCAGTGCAAATCAGAGTAGATCAGGGGTGAGGAACCTCAGGCCCAGGGACCAAATGTGGCCCTCCGGGCCTCTCTACCTAGCCCTTGGGACTCTCCATAGACCTTGGCTCCTTCTCAGGCCACACCTCCCCCCCCAGGCTACACCTCTTACCAGCCCTGCTCTACAACCTCCTTAGGTGTTGGTGTGTGTGTGATTCTAACTTGTGTGTGGATGAAATGTGGACTATCGTACAAAACAGCTGCATCCATTGCTTCATTCGCTTTTTGTCCCTGGCTCTGCTCAGGCATGTGGACCTTGGACAGTTCCCGATGAGGGAATCTGGCCCTCAGGCTGAAAAGGGTTCCCATCCTTAGAGCCGATCAATTTCTGATTTTGAAAAGCACTTACAATACTTGAGCAGATACTAAATAATCCCCCCTCCCAAAAAAGAGGAAAACGATTTAACAGAATGATCAAGTCTTTCTCTCTCTCTCTCCCCTGACCCCACCCCTTTATCTACCTTATGACAATCACCTCCAGGAATAACTTCCAGAATATACACCAAGGGTCCTTCATTCCTGTTAATGCCTCCTACAATGTTCAAACCAAGGCCGGTTCCCTTGGAAACGGTGATAATCTGAAACACACTGTCACTAGACAAGAGGAGAAAACAAAGTTAGCATTAAAAGGCCAGTGACTGGGAAACAGGGAACAAACAATCAAGACCAGGCTGGAGCAGCCACCTCCTTTTGTTTTCTGATAAGAACGCTTTAACAACTGGTTGCTCTCAGATGCTTTCACTTTAAGTAGGAGAACTGCCATCATTTAAAAGGAGCAGCTACAGGCAGCAGCTCGTGCAACTAGAAAAGGGAACATTGGGTCAAGCAGTGCTAAGCATAAATGACAAGTCTGTTTCAGTGGGCATGGGAGGAATCTACTATACAATTTGCCTTTAAAATAAAACAGACAAACTAAGATACCTTGGAATCCAATTTTTATTCTGTCTTGAAGCCTCTGTACACCAAGCTGAGTTGCATGAACTTAAAATGGTACACCAAAGGACTCAGTGAAGATGATATTAGATTTCTTACCCGCCCTTCACCACATGATCCCAGGGTGGGTTGGAACAACATAAAAATACAATTTTAAAATCAGTGAAAACAATCCGCAGTCATAAGCATAGGGTGAGTCCGAACATATATCTCACGTGCCAAAGGCCAGGGCAAAGAGGTGTACCTTCAGCCAGCATATGACGAAAGTTAAACCACTGAGGTGCCATATGCACCAGTGCTGGGAGGGAAATCCCACAGCTTAGGGGCTGCCGCAGAGAGTGCTCCAAAGTACACAGCGACAGCCCCTCCAGAGCAAAAACAGGACATTTGATATGACTCTCTGGAAAAGCTCCAAGGAGACCAATACACAACTGGCACCTCTGCTGTTGCCTCTCCAGGGATGGATCCACTGCATTAGAGAAGACCTGGGTGTTTTCCTTAGCCCCATCCCCACCCCAAATAGGAACACACACAGCAGCTCAGCAATTGTGACTATATTATTATCCTTTTTCCAGATCCTTCAAATTGTATAGAGCAGTGGAGAAGTGCTTCTGTGCCTACGAGTGACAGCATTGTGGGTTGGGGCCATGGGGGGGGGACTACAGCTCAGGGGTAGAGCTCGTGCTTTGCAATGCAGCAGGTCCCAGATTCAGTCTCCAGCATCACCAGTTAAAAAGATTAGGGGGCAGGAGACGGGAAATCCTTGTCTGCCCAAGACCCTGAAGAGCCATTGCCAAACAGAACAGACAATACCGAGCAAGATGGACTTTGAACTGGTTGAAGTCAGTTTCCTATGTTCCTCTAGGTCAGGGGTGGCTAATCTTTGAGCCTCTAGATATTGCCCGACTACAATTCCCATCATCCCTGGCAACTGGCCATGCATGCTGGGGCTGATAAGAGATGGAGTTCAGCAACATCAGTAGGGCACCAGGCTGGGGCAGGCAGCTACATAAATGTGAATGATTAAGTGGTATTTAAATATCTTAAATAAAAAAAATAAAAATGCCACGACCATTCACAAAAAAATAATCAGTAGTAGACTAGAGAATATGAATGCATGACCTAGACCTGACATAATCCACTGGTAATTCACTTTCCAAACGGCACACACTTGCAGAGAAACAGCACATAAAAGAAAAATAAAATAAGAAAATTTACACAGATTTACTTTGATGACATTCTGTTGTAGCAACTCGCAGCAGTAGATTAGTAAGATGGTTTCTGAAAGGCTAACATTTTTGTGCTTTGACAAACGTTTCGCACATATTCTTAGGGGGAAAAAAAGATCTACAAACAACTTCAAAAGTTACTTTGTGGTGGCAGCTTGAAGAGAAGTTGCTATGGGGGGCTTTCCATGGTGGTTTGCAATGATGTCCTTTGGATGCAAGAACTGTGGACTTGGTGACCTTGAAGATGATCCCGAAGAGAGACTGTCAGCAGGTTTACCTTAGAGAGAGAGATAAGCAATATTATTCATAAAAGATAATATTGTGCCATTGTGGTATAGTGGTTTGAGTGTCAGGCTAAGAGTGTCAGGCTAGGACTGGGGAGACTGAGGTTTAAATCCCCATTCAGCCATGTACCTTACTGATTGACCATGGACCACACTCCATTTCCCAGCCTAACCTACTGCACAGATATGTTGTGAGGATAAAATGCGGATTCGGGGGGAGGGAGATACAAGATAGGATGACCACTTGTGCTGCTTTGACCTCTTTAGAAGAAAAGGTGGGATATTAACTGTAACAAATAAAGTACTGATTTTCAGGGCTGGCTTAGCTATTACTGTATATACAAAGTGCCGCCAGCTATTGTGTAATTATCCAAAACCAACTCTTTCCTGTTCTGTGCTTTGGTTCACTTCACAATCCTTTATAGCTCACAATACAACACCCAATGTTCTCTCTATCCCTTTACAGGGATACAAGAACCTCACTTTCAAGTAGTGTAACAGAAATATAAAATGCCAGAAGCCTGTCCAGAATAAGCGGAGTGACAGCATTCTCTTTGGTATGGGGGGCTGAAACACTGCTCTGTATAGGACTACTCCACGTGTTCTAATCCAGCTTTGCCCATCCATAGTGCCAGAAGCCTCCCTCCTTCTGGGGAGGATGGCGCAGGACCCTGTCCCCGATGTCACATATTGTGCTGGCCCTGCCCCCAGCATCTACTGCCCCAATTGCGCAGGACAGCTACACACAAAGAGCTGCTGACATGCAGGCTTCCCCTTTCAGATATCCAAATCCAACATGCAGATAGTGAAGCTTATAGTTAAACTATGGAATTTGATCCCACAGAAGGCAGTGACTGCCACTAATTTGGGATGGCTTTACAAGAGGGTTAGACAAATACATGGATGATAAGGTGGGAACTAGAGAGAGGGCATTCTCAGTGGCGGCCCCCACCCTTTGGAACTCCCTCCCACAAGATCTACGGCGCGCCTCTTCCCTAAATGTATTTCGTAAAGCCTTAAAGACCTGGCTCTTTCAACAGGCCTTTGGGATTTCCGGGGAGGGTTAACTTTTATGACTGAAATGCCTCTTACCCTGCACTAATATTGTTGTTGCTGCTGTATTGTTTATATATTGTATTAATGTATTTTATCACATTGTGTTTTAACTGTTTACATGTACGTCGCCTAGAGTGGCCATCGGCCAGATAGGCGACACATAAATTAAATTTTATTATTATTATTATTATTATTATCAGTGGCTACTAGCCATGGTGGCTGTGCTCTCCCCTCCATGGTCAGAGGCAGCATGCTTCTGAATACCAGCTGCTGGAAACTGCAGGAGGGGAGAGTGCTGTTGCGCTCAGGTCCTGCTTGTGGGCTTCCCATGGGCATCTGGTTGGCCACTGTGAGAACAGGAGGTTAATCTAGATGGGTCATTGGCCTGATCCAGCGCAGTTCTTCTTATGTTTCTAGATGTCAGGGGAGGAAGCAAGGCCACGGATAGGCCAGGAGGCACTGTCTTGCTTTACTCCCCCACATGGAGGCAAACACGTGGAGGGAAAATGATGAAGATGGCAAGGCAGCTCAAGTCACTATTCTGGCACAAAAGTATGAGTGCACAGACAGGCAACATTTTGAGGAAACTGGGAAATGCTATGCATTCACATGCAAGGCTGCTTTTATCATGCACCAAGTACATTATTATTATTATTATTACAGTAACACCTCAGTTAACAAAGTAGATGCGTTCCTGGTCATTACTTCTTGAACAGAAGCTTTGGTACCAGAGGTAGGAATAACATGGAAAGAACAGGGATAGGTTCCTGCACAACAAAAAAAGACGAAGAAAAAAGAGCAGTTCAACATAATTTAGCAACCTTTTTATTCAAAACTAACAATAGGCATGTCTGAAATGAAACAATCAGGTCAGGGAAGCCTCACATACAGACTCCTTAAAGGCTTCTTCCAAAATGCATCCAGGGATTGCCTTTTTTCTTTTATCATGTAGCATCTTGCTATAGCAATCTTAAGCTTTGAGCACAGTTCTTTCTGAACACTCGAGCAGGCAGGCAAGGGGCAGCCGCCACAACCACCCCATGCTTAATCTCTCTCTCTCTGCCATCCTCCCCTACACTCGAGCAGACACATCTGCAGCAAACAGTGCTTCCACGGCACCTGAAGCACTCTGCTATGGAGATGCCTGCACCACCTGGCAAGAAGTGCCATCCCAGCCACGCATGAGAGAATTCCCAGCTGCTGCAGTCTGGGAGATAAGGAGCCACATTCTGACTATGCCCCCACAAAAGACTTTGTTAAAAGGAACTTCTTTCCTGGAGGATTTGTTAACTGAGGTATTACTGTATGTTCTCATCACACTTCTGCATGCACTCAATTAGATTTCACTTAGTGGCATTTTTGCCCATTAGTGTTCTAATACCAATCAACTGCATCATTTCTTGAATTATTCATTTTGACAGCAGAGGTCGTTAAGTATCAGCATCTGAGTCTTTCTCACTGCTTAGTCAAGTTAAGCAGCTTATTACTAGACCCTATGCTTGCTGAATTATGCCCCAGGAGGAGCGATGATGAGTTGTGTTATCAATTGGCAGGAAAGAGTACACAGAGCATGGCAGCACCGTGGCATAGCAGTGGGCCAGAAAGTGATCCTTGATGACGGAATTCCAACCTGTCCCAGAGCCTTAAAGATACTAGGATCCAGAGACTATTAAATAAATATATAAATACATAAATAGCCCGAACTGGAGTCTTTTGTTTATAAGCCCTACAAGTTCTCTTAATTTGTAAGGCGGTTTTAAAAATTAGCAAACATTTAAAGTTCCCTTCTGGAAACAGAAGAATGAAGAGCTTGAGAACTTGTTTGCACATTACAGTGCAGAGATCTTTATTCTGCAATTTGAAACACAGATGATCAAACCAGCAGAACTTGGTAACGGATGAGCGATACAGGTTTCTCAGCACTGGAGTGGTACCCAGCAGCGAGCTTGCTGGTGTTTTCCTTCCCTTGCTATTTATAGTCATAATGTAAGTCAATATTAAGTGGTGATTGCCTGAGATAGGAAGATATGGTAACTACTCAGGCAACTCAAAGTGTTCCCGAATTACAAGCTAAGGGACTGAGTGCTGTTATCAAACCAATGAGGATCAAGACTCTGCTTTGTAATGTGTGAGATAAGCCCCTAGGGGGCAGTGCCACACTTCTCTCTTGCTCAGCCCCATGTAGATTTTTTTTTTAAAGTCTTGATTGAATAGGGGTGTCCTTTCTGTCCATCAAACATCAACCCACACACAAAATCTGGGTTAAAGGTCTACCTTCCAATTCACGCAAGCATTTCTACCAACCTGAAATATTAATGGAGGCCATCAGGCCACTAAACATCCTCTATCTACTATTCTCTTATGCTGCATACCAAAGATATATAACCAGCAGCTCACCAGCTAGGAGTTGTGTCGGAGAATTCCTTGCAGAGCCTGTGTTACTATGTGAACTGTATCTCTCCATCAGGCCTAGAAATTCTTTCCTGGAAACAAAAAAGTTGAAGAGATGTTATATATTTTATTCACTTCAAAATGCATTATTCCAAGGCTTTGAAAGAAAATGGACACCTAGGGTTGTATCCAACTAAAATGTCCAGTTAGTGCAAAGTCTTCTGCCTGTACAACAGGACTTCCTCTCCTCAGACCCCCCCATCTATTCTGAACATTCCTATATATCGCTTTCCTCCACCCCCATTTAACATAGCGATAAGAGTTATTTAAAATATTTCTATCCTCTTCAGGATACAGTGAGGGGGTACACTCTAGGCAGCACTTTCTTAGGGGGCATGTTTGCCCTGTGCTCATCTTCAGGCTTTAACAAACACCACTGTGTCCCATCACTTACTCTCACATTTATTACCAAACAATCCTCAAAGCCATATCTGACATGTGATGAGTGGGGAAAAGTAAAGCTGCAGCAGCAAAGGGGAAAACAAAACAAAACAGGAGCTTTAAAGTACAGTCCCAAATGTCCCTCTGCAAGTGGAGCTTGCATTTGGCACCTTTTAACATCAGGAAAAACTTTCTAACTGTTAGAGCCATACAACAATGGAACCAATTACTAGAGAGGTAGTGGGCTCTCCGACACTGGAGGAATTCAAGAGGCAGCTGGGAATGCTTTGATTTGGATTCCTGCACTGCGCAGGGGGCTGGACTTGATGACCTTATAGGCCCCTTCCAACTCTACTATTCTATGATTCTATGACTCCCGACTGGAGCTCACAAGTGAGCCAATCTATACAAAGGAAACATTTTTATTTTGCAGACCAGCTTAAATTCTGCTTATCTGTCAAAGTGGCCAACAGGGGTGGGGTGTGCAGTTCTTTCCACAGTCTTTCGTAAATGCTTACTTGTTTGGGCACTGGCAGGCTTGATTGACTGTGAAGCCCTTGCTGATAAGGGTAGGGAGAGGAGAATTCAAGATATGCCACATCCAGGCCATATAGGGCTTTATACGTGGGGATTAAAGCTCTACCATCAGGCAGATTGTGCTGGCTGGGTCAGGTGGTAGGTGCTAGAAGTGGGGAGCAGCAGCAAGATATTGAAGGACAGAGCTGTGTGCACCATGTGGCCTGATCTGCATCCCCTAAGCTAGCCAATTGCCCTCAGGTGCAGTGGGGGATGCTGCCCCATTGCCAGTGTTGGATTCAATTACCAACCTGATTGGCTTTTGTACACATGGAACAGGGGAGGGGCCATCTTGTCCTTCTCCCAAGGCAGCACAATGGTTTGGGCTGGCCCCGATTAAAAAGGCACTGGAAATCACAGAACATCCCGCCACAGGAAGAAAAAGTTATTCCACCACTATTTATAAAACACTGACAGTAAGTGTACAAGAAGCAGTTTAATTCTGTCTGCTGGAATGGTCAAAGTGCTTATGGATTTTAATTATTCAAGAAGGTTAGAGAAAACTAGGTCAGCATTCCTTGGCTGACAGCAGATTAAGAAAGCACCTCAAATCTGCACAATAGGACAATATGAGACTAGAAGCCATGCGTATATAGCTGGCGAGTGCAAAATAAAAAAAGTGCACAGATGAGCAGCATTTTCTATTGCCACATGAGAATTTAGAGACAAGTTTGAAAAAAGGCATTCTGGTGCAGCTACCTTTATAGGGACACACAAAACAGAGCTTTTATTTTCATGGACTTTTCCTCTCTATTCCATAAAATATCTTTTATTTTGTTTTTAACAACTTCAGCTGAAAGAACAGCCAAATTCCAGCACATGCATTCCATTACATTCATTTTGACATATTACACAATCACGTACATATGAAACATTCATATGCACTGCTTATTTTTGCTCTGTTAAACAGTATGCATTTTTAAATTAATAAATATTTTGGGTTCCTTACAACACAATCTGCACTTACAGAGCTAATGGGGACTATAGAAGGTGTCAAGTATCCAAAGAGCAGAGATGAATGAGCTCTGCAGCCAATTGGGAAGAAACCCCTTCAATGCAGAGATAAAGATGACCTGGATCTATTTTGTCAAGTTCACCTCACCTCTACAGAGAAGGGACTTCTCTCGACTCACTGCAGAGGTACAGGAAAAGCTTTTCTGTTGGTCTTCGCAGTCTCTGTGCACAACTTACCAAGCCTGCACAATATATTGTACATCCAGTTTTTTCTCTGACTGTCACACTCAAGAATTTGCACATCCAACCGGTGGTTTTTTTTTCTTCAACCAGCATGAACAAAAAGTTTGAACATCCAGCAGAAAATTACATCCCGCCCCACTCCCCCAATAAAATTAAAACCTCAGCCAGGTTTCAAAGTAAGCCTGGCTAGATGAACTTAAGAACGTAAGAGGACCCTGTAAGAGGCCCATCTAGTCCAGTTTCCTGTTCTCACAGTAGCCAACCAGTTGCCCGTGGGAGGTCCACAAACAGGACCTGAGGACAAAGTACACTCTCCCCTCCTGCAGTTTCCAGCAACTAGTATTTGGAAGCATGTAGAGCATAGCCATCATGGCTAATAGCCACTGATATCTTTATCCTCCATGAATTTGCCATGTCCAAGTTGGTGGACATCACTGCCTCTTGTGGAAGCCAACGACACTTTTATCCACTTTCTCCATCCCATGCATAATTTTATACACATCTATCATGTCACCTCTTACTCACCTTTTCTTTAAACTAAAAAGTCCCAAATACTGCAAAGAAAAACAGGCTTGAGGGGTGGAACAATTGCAGAGCAGAACTAGCAGTCACAGGAGGGGAAAAAGTACCCCCACACAAACACACCGCCAGCACAAAGCCTTCCCTGTAGGAGCACCTTTCCCAGTTAGATATATTTCCACATGAGCTTTGCCTAGATAATGTCTCGTTCCCTCCTAATTTCTTTATTTCTTTTATTTTTTTAAAACCAGAGAGAATTGGACACAAGAAGATCCTGGATACTTGTCTGCATTAGCAGAATTATAATGTTAATGGGGGGGGGAAACAAATCTGAAAGAGGGCTGCATTACCACTGCTCCCTTACATAGTAGGGATATCAGCAAACCTGGAGCAAGACAAAACAAGTCAACAGCTCACAGAAAATTATCCACTTTGCAGGAACAGACTGTATAAAACATAAACAGATGATTTTGTCATAGTTTGACTTCTCAGTTGAATTTGGTTGGGGAGGGGCAGGGAGAAAGCTCATGAAAATTTATTATTATGCTAGCAACAAGTGCAGTTTGCTCTCTCTAAGTTCCTGCTACCCAAGCTGTTTCAGGAGACCTTGAGGGTTCTTTTGAGCATGCTGGAGGAAAGCTTGAAAAACAATGAATGGATTGTGCTGTAAGTCATTCTCTTCTTGCTAAAGAGAAGTGGTAATGGAAAGGCTCAGACAAGGCAAGAGAAAATGGAGGTGGAGAGTTACAATGGGGCATGCCAATGGGTTGTATCCAATGTAGCGCTAAGTCATGGTCCCATTAGCAATATTTCCACTTGCACAATGGGAAATTCTTCCCCTCTCCCACCCCCACCCCCTCTTTATCTGCTCTAGGGGCTCCCCTAACCCTCTGGAGCAGATTTGGGGAAGGTGTGGGGCATGCCCATGGGGAGGAAGGGGGGAAGTCCTGTTTCGCAAGTAGAAATCCTTGCACTGGCGGGATGCTTCAGTTGAAAACTGCCCAATGTCTATGGCCAGCCTTGATATTATATAGCTTCCCATAGCTTGGAAAAATCTTAACATCTTCTTACTTTGCTTCTTCATCTCTGGCAAGGAGTAAAGAGACATGACTAGTTGCTGATACTGTTTGAACTATGTCAACAGCTCTGTATGGTTAAACAAAAAAGGTAAGAGTTAAAATATATGGATGTCCCACAGAAGGTCACTGCAAGAGCTCTGCTATTATGTATACTGCATAAAGTTGTCTCTATACGCTGAAATGCAAAACATGCCTAGCTTTAATATTACTGCTGACACACAAGAAAGCCACAATCCTAAGAACCCTGGCTTGGAAGCATGTCCAACTGAAAATCTTGTGATGTTCAGATCAGTGGTACCAAGTTTTTGCTAAAACAATACGGCCAAAACAATGTGGAATATGGAATGAATTATTTAGCATGACACATTAATGAAATGCTAGTGGCAGAGAACCAATGTACCTCTGGGAATATTTAGACTTAGATCTGGAAGACATGGGTTCAGGCCTGTAAACTGAAAACAAGAATGGTGCATCTCACAGGGTTATTGTGAGGGCAAATTGCTCATGTGGTTCAATCCGTGGATCAGTTTCAATTAACTCTACACTCTTTTCTGCTTGGTGCAAGCCTTTTGAGGCTTCTGGGCAAACAACAAAGAACATGATCTGGATCCAATGGGCAAATACAAAGTCTACGCCACTTCTACCCATGTGAGAGAGGGTGTCTCCAACTTCTACCAATTCCCCTCACTACTGCAGCTTCCCTACCTTTCTAGGTCAGCAACCTGCTTGTCTCTGTGGGTCACATTATAAGTATTTCCCATCAAGTTTTCAAATGTACCCTTCTATTTATTTGCTATTCTCAGGAATTGAATCTGAGATCCTGGTTCCACAAACCAACCTGGTGAGGTCACACGTGGGCCACTTTTTTGGACTGCTCCATTAAGAAGTTTGGCTACCCAGTTCTAGTTATTAGCAGACAACACTCCATGAACGTCATACTATCCGCCTTTCTACATTCCTAACTAATATGGATCAGAATCTTTTTATTATCAACAAATGCAAGCACTAGCCATTCTGATCCAGGCTTATAGTTAAATGTCTAAAGCATACTTTTCATTCGTTACACCAACTAAGTTTTCGCCATTGACTTCTAAAATGACGTCTCCAATATACAACTGACCTTAAGAAAGAAAGAGGCTAAAAATGAATGGTAATTTGGCTATACAGGTTAGCAGGGAAACAAACACTAATCACACAGTGCTGCTCACAAAAAACAAGTTATTTTCCAGAATCCAAGGCATTTTACTATCAGTTTTACCATAAAATAATGCCAAAATAACTTTCAGCAATATTTCACTCATAGCTATGGGATCTGCTCCCTTCTGGCCAAGCTCGGAATAAACACATCTCCATTTATATTATAACAGGACATCATGATAATGCCATAATGTGCGTTGTCATTTTGTCTTTTGCCACAGTGTTTATGCTGAGATATAACTACAACTATTGTGTGAACCTTATTGTGTGAACTGGCGATCACTGATCAGCTACTCTGACCATCCAGCAGGAAGCGAGTTTATAAACTCGTAAGCTTTCCCCCCTCAATTAAATCAACTGATGGTGACCAGAAACCAGAGACTAGAATCAACTGTGACCAGAAACTGAGAGTACAGCATCAAACCCTTTCACTGAATGTCACTGTGTGCAAGCCGGAGAGATTGCAATCCAGATAAAGTCAGGTATGCCTCGTGCCTGATCTTCCTTCTTTCTGCCTAATGTGTACACAAGGAATTATATTGAAAAGTGTATGTGTGTGTGAGGGGGGAGAATACAAACACATAAAGTGATAACGCTGTTTGTAGTAGCACTGCTGACAACCAAGGTGACATGAAGGGTAATTATTTACTATCTACTACAGCCATCCCCCTGGGTAATATCCTCTTCATGAAAAATCCACAATCGTCTTCAGATTGCTCTCGATAGCCTCCAATAATTTTAATGCCAGTTGAGCATGCAAAAGAAGCAAGAGAGAAACGGGTTATTTCCTCTGTTGCAGTAAACATACTGAAGTAATTACTACATACTTTTATTAAAGATTTCCACTCCTATCTATTTCAGAGTGGACTGCAAGAGCAAAGAAGAGGCACAGCAACAGCACTCCTGGCTTGTTAAAGTAAACTGAACGCATAAGTTAATTACGTAATCTGTTTTGGCAGTCTGAAAATGCAATGGGGTGTATAGCTCAAATGATTCCATGGGGGCCCATAAGAGTCCTTTGGGGGGGGGAAGGAAGAGAATGGCAGAGTTCAGAAAGCTCACCTTGTATGAAAGCTCACCTGTGCAATTCTTACAGGGAGTACCTGTACTCGCACCATAGCAATTTAATTTAATTTTTTTAAAACCTATGCCAAAACCTTCAGTTTAATTATCCAACCCACATTAAAATGTATTATGTTGCTCTCAGGATAAGGTGGATAACAATGAATTCTGAACTCAAAAGACTTAAAATCTCCCCCCCCTTCTTCTTTTTTTATCCAGCCACTATATAACATGCAATTACTGATAAACTGGTACTGATTTTAGATTATTCTTGCTGTTATGATTTTTATAATTAGTTTTAGTGTTTTGTTGTGTAAAGTTTTGAATTGCATTTGTATATTTTTAGTGGGTCTGTAAACAGCACAGAGAACTATTTAATAATAATTTAATGCATAACATAAAACATCCTTATTGGGAACCTCCAGAATCATTGTTGTTATTTACCTATTTTATATAGTACAATCAGTGTGCATGGCACTTTACAGAGTAACAAGAGGACAGATCTCTACCCTGAGGGGCTTTGAATCTATTTGGCACCATGAATAACTAATATTTATATAGCAATTTGAAGCAATTCAAAGCCTGTCACATACATTATCTTAACAATCTCTATAGCAATCATGTTAAGTTAGACCAATATCATCATTATGATCTTTTTTTAGGGGGGAGGGCCTGAGGATGAGAGATAGTGGCTTGCCAAAGCAATCTACCTAAGGCCATTTAATGAACCTGCCTAAAGTAAGCTGCTCACACTGAGGCTTCAGTCCAACACATATCTACTCAGAAGTAAGCTCCGTTGGGTTCAGTGGGAATTACTTCCAGGAAAGTGTGCACTGCATCACAGCCTTAACCACTACAGTACAGCATCTTAAGAGACCTGTTCTCAGTCACATGCCATGTTCTGTTGAAAGGGAGGATTGTCATAGAATAGAAAGACAGCATGCCTAAAAAGGATAAAAACTAGTTTTCCCAACTTTCTGAAGAGTTGAATTAAGTATTGTAAGGGACTCAATTCACTTACAAGGGGATGGGGGAGACCTTATGTTTTAAATGAAAGATGGGGAACTTGCTGTCCATTATTTTTGTCTGGCCCAACTGCACACTTCTTAGCTGGCCATATTGCTGATCCCTGTCATATGCCCTATAAATAAAAATACCTAGGGAGGAGATGCACAGTAGTTACAGCCCAGCACACAAGAGTACACAACAGTTTCCCCACCTGCAGTAACAATAATGGTGATCTAGCATTATAAGGAAATCAGATTTATTTTTAATCCTAAACATGACATAGCTTTGGTTATCATACTCAGGGATGGGACACCTTTCTCAGTCTGAGGGCCACTTTCCCTCGTAGGTAACTGTTCAGGGGCCACATGCCAGTGGTGAGTG
This sequence comes from Rhineura floridana, assembly GCF_030035675.1. Classification (NCBI taxonomy): domain Eukaryota; kingdom Metazoa; phylum Chordata; class Lepidosauria; order Squamata; family Rhineuridae; genus Rhineura; species Rhineura floridana. The sequence goes on along the minus strand of NC_084482.1, from coordinate 35,891,615 downwards.
GGGGCAGAGGCAAAAAACCTGGGTGCAATTCATTCCTTTGTAGAACAGGTTACATTCCAGCAACAGGTTTCTACTGCTCTCCATTCTCTATCCAGCTTTATCACAGTCCAAGGACACATGATTAGTCAAGCAAAAGCCTTTCAGGAGGGCACAGACCAGGGGCGATAATGGGGTATGACCTGGGGAGGAGGCCTGGTCATCTGGGGAGAGTCCCAAGGGCTGGATACACAGGCTTGCTGGGCCACATTTGGCCCCAGGACCTGACTGCCTTGGAGGGCTACATTTGGCCCCAGGGCCCCTGTCCTAACTGCTCAGCAATATTTGTTGAGCCCTAAAGCAAGAAATGCAAGTCTTGCCTGAATCATGCGCTGCGCAAAATGCAGCTTCTCAATCCCCTTGTGTCAGAGGACAACGCCAAGGAACACAAGTTTGAGGGCAGGAGATGTCACCGGAAAAATCCTTTCATAGTTTTTTTCTTCTTCTTGCTTTTAAAAATGACAAGTAAGAAAGTGGCTGAGACCCTGGAAGTAAATATGTTTCAGAAAATAATGGATGAGATTGAGATAATGAAACAAAAACTGAGACATGGCAAACAAGAGATGAAAATTGAATTTGGCAAAATGAAGCAGGAGCTGAAAGAAATAGGGGATTTTATGAGAGAGGAGGTTGATGAGATCAGAGATATAACTAGACAAGCAATAGAAAAAGAAAGAAAAATTAAAGGGAAGATGCAAGTCCTGGAGATTGGAACAGATATATCAAATGTGGAACTGGAAAAAGATTTGGAGTTTATGGACCTTAGAGATAAAGATTACTGTTTGGAATTCAGCGTTGTCCCTGAAGAAATTGATGAAGATATCAGAGATAAAGCTATCAATGTTTCAAAAACATTTCTGGACTGGAATGATGTGATGGAGCTTGAAATAGAGAAAATCTATAGAATTAATTATAGATATGTGACAATGGAAAAACTCTCAAGAGATGTGCTAGTGCATTTCGTAAAAAAGAGGAACAGAGATATGACTTTACAACAACATTTCAGTAACACATTCAGAATTGATGGCAAGGAAATATTTGTGAGGAAGGAAATTCCCATCAGACTCTTATTATATGACTATGACTATGACAGCAAGATTATTATGGATGCAAGGATGGAAGATGGAAGATGGAATTAACACTGATAATGGAAGAATGGCTATTGAAATTACTGGACCTAGCAGACTTGATGAGATGGATTAATCGATATGTTTATTTGGAGAAAAATCGATGGATATATTTCTCAAGGACTGGAAACCTCTCTTTGACTTTTTGCGGAAAGAATAAAGTGATGTTAATGAGATTTGATGATTAATTAAGATAACTACTGGAGGAAAGTGATTTTGTAATATATTAAGAGACAGGCTTGTTATATATTATAGACCTGTAACTGATCTGCAACAAATTGGAAGTCAACATTTTATTTTATTGTATTAGTTATTAATTTGTTTTTGTTTTGTTTTGTTTGTTTTGTTTTTTGAAACGTTGAATAAAAATTAATGAAAAAAACAAACAAACAAACAAAAACAAGAGGGGCACTTCTATTTCTGATACCAAACTTGGATTTCATTTTTACTGTGAGAATATTTTTTTTCTAAGCTCCTTCAAGAGCTGATAAGAATGAAGTGTGACAAGAAAGTGAGCCTATTTACTGCCATCTCCAGCCCCCAAAGCTGTGAAGTCAATAAACCCTATTCATCTTTAGCCAGAAGAAAATCTCATTGACTTCAATGGGATCTACTACCTGGCAAGAGTCTATCCAACTGCAATATAAATCCAGTATGGGATACACTGTGGTGGGCAATATGGAAGAGGAGGGTGGGAGCAGCCAATCTTTGTTGTAAGTGTTCAGAGTAGAAGATCATGCCACTGTAGCCTGATATGTTTTATACACATATCGCCATGCCTTGAGAGTGCTTTCGTCTCTACTAAACCAGGGAATTGGCACCAGCTGTACATATAGCAGGAAGAAATACTGTATGTCACTGAATACCAGCTGCTAGGGAACAACAGCAGAATAATTGCCATAGTGGTGGCTTGCTTGGACTAATCCAGTGGAGATCTTCTTACATTTTTAGAACAGGAGTGCAAAACTTGGATGCAACTTCCAGGCCTGCTGGCCCCCTTGTTCCTATTGAGATGTGCCACAAGCTCATGCCACATGTTGGTCACCTAAATGCCTGGAAGTGAGCAAAAGGTGTTCACCGGCAGCAGAGGCTGCTACACTGGGGCACATTCTTCCCAATGAGAATGTAAAGCCATTAAAAAAATTTCCTCCCTGAAATCTCAAAGCCACACACATGTTCCACACGCATTTTATACTTCCATTCGAAGCTCTGCAAACATTTCTGTCAATCTTCTGTTCTCTGGCCAATCAGCTTCTTGCTCTCTGCTAATCAGCACTCTGCACCAGTCCATCAATCCTAATCCAAAAGTGTAGCTAAAACAACGAAGTCCCCCCTCCCTGCTTGGTCTACCTACTTGTCTGCACTCCTAGGAAGGCTCCTAGTCCAGCCACTATAGCGAATTAGAGAGGAGGTCAAGGAGGAGTCAGGTAGGAGTCTGGACTGTTTCAAGAACAGCCCCACTTGGTCACCTAAGTCTATATAAGAATCATACATGGGTTCTGAGCATGCTCAGATATATATAGACACATCAGTGAGAGGAGTAGTGATAAACTACCCCAAAAGTATGTTCGGCTGGTATGGGGGGCAGGGCAAAATCTGGTTTCTTCATAGGCCAGACTGGGCCCCATTTATTTCTGGGGGTGGGGAAGGGAGGAGATTCTTGGTAACAAACTGCCACCCAAAATATTTGGCTGGCATCGTAAGGGTGTTTATGTGTATAGAATCTGGTTTCTTCATGGGCTGGATCTAGATTGGACCTTTTTTATTGTCAGGGTTAGAGGGAGAGGCGATTTGTGGTGGCAAACTGCCCCAAGAATGAACTGGGCTGGACTAGACATTTTTTATTTTATTTTCATTTATTTAAAGTATCTGAAAATTTGATATGGGTTTATGCCAGATAATTAACTTCCACAGCAATAAGAGTAAGAATTTATTATAATTATGGACCCATTGGTTTGTGACAACTACCGACTGGTTGCAAATACCCCCTTTTTAGTGAAGGTGATTGAGTGTCGGAAGGCAGGGCTGGGGTCCCAATCCCGGGGAGCTGGATCCCGGAGAGTTGGGAGAAGAGTATTCGGATGGATGGCAGAGGGAAGGGGGAGGAACTTCCCCCCCTTTGGAGCGAAGATGAAACAGAGGAACTGCCAGTGATAAGGTCGCTTAGCAACGGGGAGCCTGAGCCCTCCCTGGACATTCTCACGCCTCCCCCTCTTTCAGGCTCAGAGCAAGAGGGGGAAGAGGGAGGACTGCTCACAGCCGAAAAGCAGGGAGGCAGTTTACCATCAGCCCCTCCCCTATCCCCCATCCTGGAATCGGAAACTTCAGAAGAGGAGGGGGTGATGCTTCCCCCCTCACCGCGCACACGCAGACAGCTGAAAAGACAGGAGAGAAGGGGGGGAAGGCGGGCAGTACCTGAGGGGCAGTTAAGGAGGAGCGAAAGATTGCGCACCCGTTTGGCCCCTTCTTAAAGAACAGGCGGGAAGAAGTCCCTTGCTCTGTCAACTTTCTCCCAATGCCGCAGGACCTGTATCCCTGTATTGATTCATGAGAAAACGCAGTCTTTGTTTGGACATTACCCTAATAAAACACGAATTAACTACAATCGTTGGTCTGGTTCCTGAGTCACATCCTGGGCCTGACAGCTTGACAGAGCCACCTAAATCACCCTCAACGCTCTCTTCACTTGACTGGGACAAGATGTCAAAGGGAGCAGTGGGGGGGACGAACCCCACTTCTGAGACGGAAGAAGTGGAACTCCTGAGGACTAAGGTAGCTGATTTGCAGACGGATGTTCAAGCCCTGCTAGCAGCAGTCAAGGCGCTGAAGACGGATAATCAAACCTTGAAGGCCACGATAGACCAGATGCGAACAGCCCCTCCAGCTGCCGTAGTAAAGGTTCCCATTGGATTGCCCCCAAAATATGCGGGACAAAGTGATCAGTTGGCAACCTTCGTGGCTCAATGTGAGTTATATCTGGATGTCAGGCACACGGAATTTCCAGACAATGGGGCTAAAGTAGCTTTCGTGATTAGCCTCCTGGAGGGAGAAGCTGCAAAATGGGTGACTCCGTATCTCGTGAGAAAGGATACTGTCTTAGGAAGGTACAGAGGATTTATACAGGAGATGACCGAGATGTTTCAAGACCCGCAAAGGGCTGAAACAGTAGCGCGGCAACTAGGCGCTCTGAAGCAAGCTAAAGGGACTGTTTCCGAGTACACTAACGCTTTCAAAATTCTGTCCCAGGAAACTGGTTACAATGACGCCGCCCTGATGTTTATGTACCGGAGTGGATTAAATACTGAAATCCTGGATGAGTTGGCCAGGACCTCCCCCCCCCGCTGACCTACCAGGGCTCATCCGGCTATGCCTACAGATAGATCACCGGATGGAAGGAATGCGCCTGGAAAGGAAGCAGGAGGTCCCGAGATACTCAGCCTCGGCATCCCGCAACAAGACCCTTCCCACTACAGGGATGGCAGGTAATGCAACTGAGGGACAGGGAGGGGCTAGGCCAAGACTGTCGGAAGAAGAAAAGGAAAGACGACGCCGGGAACGTTTATGCTTTTATTGTTCAAAGCCGGGCCATGTGGCCAGAGACTGTGGACTGAAAGGGGGGAAAGCCGAGCCGTCGGGAAACTAGAACACCCAGTCCACGTGCAGGCCGGTGGACTGGGGGCAGCGTTGTATAAAGGCCCCCCAACGATCCAACCTCCCTCAAAGGGGGTGTTGGTCTTGCCTATTCGGATTACAACTTCCAGAGGAGTGGTGTTTAATTCCACTGCCTTAATTGACAGTGGAGCCTCCACAAATTTTATTGATGCAAAGTTAGTCAAGCGTCATGGAATTTCCCGGTGGAAACTGGACGCTCCCCTAGCTGTGGAGACTATCGATGGGAGACCCCTGAAGTCAGGAGGGGTGACACAAGCCACGGAGGAAGTGAAACTTCAAATCCCTGGGCACGAAGAGTTCATTTTGCTATACGTGTCAGATCTCTCGAACTTTGAGGTGATTCTGGGAATGCCCTGGCTAGCAAAGCATGAACCCAAAATAAGTTGGAAGGAGGCGGTGGTGTGGTTCACCTCACAGTATTGCCAGGAGAACTGTCAACCTGAAGGAATCAAGAACACCTTAGCGGGGGCAGTGCAAGAGATCGAGCAAGTGACCCTGCCGCCAAAGTATGAAGAATTCAAAGATGTGTTTGATGAAAAAGAGGCAGAGACTTTACCCCCCCACCGCCCTTATGACTGTGCGATTGATCTAGTGCCAGGAGCCAGCATCCCATCAGGGAGAATCTACTCTCTCACAGAGAATGAGAGGGAGGCCCTGAAGGAATTCCTGGATAAAAACCTGAGGCGAGGATTCATACGCCCCTCACAATCCCCTGCTGGAGCGCCACTATTGTTTGTGAAAAAGAAGGGGGGGGACTCAGACCCTGTAACGACTATCGCGCATTGAACCAGATCACCATCCCCAACAGCTACCCGCTGCCCCTGATCTCAGAGTTGCTGGACCGACTGCGCTCTGCAAAAATCTTCACGAAGTTGGATTTGAGAGGAGCGTACAATCTGATCAGAATGAAGGAGGGAGATGAATGGAAAACAGGATTCTTGACTGCTTACGGACAGTATGAATACCTGGTCATGCCGTTCGGGCTTTGTGGAAGCCCAGGAATTTTTCAAAAATTCATGAACGACGTGTTTAGAGACTTGTTGGACACGTATGTAATCTGTTACTTAGATGATATCCTGGTGTTCTCAAAGAACCAGGAAGACCACGACCAGCATGTGAAGACGGTGTTGAAGAGACTGAGAGAAAATCACCTGTATGCTAAATTAGAGAAATGTGGATTTGACCTCAAGTCTCTAGACTTCCTTGGATATCGAATCTCAGCGGAAGGCGTGGAGATGGACCCAGGGAAAGTAAGCTGCATATTGGACTGGGGCCAACCTGTCACCAAAAAGGATGTACAACGGTTTTTGGGGTTTGCCAATTATTACAGAAAGTTCATTCCAGGGTTTTCCAAATTAACAGCTCCTCTGACTGACTGTTTAAGGGGGAAGAAGAAGTTTCAATGGACAGAGAACGCCAGCAAGGCCTTTGAGGAGCTGAAGAGAAGGTTTGCTACTGAGCCCATTCTGCGCTTTGCTGATCCGAACCGCCCTTTCGTAGTGGAAGCAGATGCTTCAGATTTTGCCATCGGGGGGGTCCTGCTACAATTAGACCAAGAAGGGAAGGAGCTGCACCCTTGTGCGTACTTCTCTCGGAAGTTAAAGCCTGCAGAGAAGAACTACACACTTTGGGAGAAGGAGCTGCTGGCCATCAAGGACTCTTTTGAAAACTGGAGACAGTACCTAGAGGGGACCTCTCATCGAATTGAAGTGCGCTCCGACCACAAGAATCTTGAAAGCCTCCAAACAGCCAGAAAGCTGAACCAGAGACAGATAAGATGGTCCCAGTTCTTCACTAGGTTTAACTTCCAGATTACTTACCATGCCCAAGCCAAAAACCAGAGAGCGGATGCCTTATCCAGACAGCCACAATACAAAGAAAGTGAATCCGAGGACCAGCCTCAGTACGTAATCCCGCCAGAGAAATTAACGTTGGGAGTATGCCAGCCTTCATGGGAAGAGGAACTCAAAAAGGCACAACAAGAAGATGCAGACATGCTAAAATATCAGCAGGAGACGGGACAAGGTCAAGACTCAGAAGTAACCTTTCACTGGAGAAATGGACTGTTATGGTTCAAAACCACCAGATATGTGCCAGAAGGGGAATTAAGGCTCAGAATACTACGCCAGTGTCATGATTCCATCACAGCGGGACACTTTGGGATTTACAAGACCATTCAGAACGTGGCCAAGGACTTCTGGTGGCCTAAAATGCGTCGGGATATTGAGAGTTATGTAAAGTCCTGCTCTGTCTGTCTGCGGACAAAAACACAAACAGGGACACCAGCAGGACTGTTACAACCGTTGCCTGTCCCACACGAACCCTGGAAGGACGTCTCCATGGATTTTATAACTGATCTACCCAAGTCCCAAGGAATGACAGCCATCTTAGTAGTGGTGGATCTACTTACCAAAATGGCACACTTTCTTCCTTGTGCAGGGGCCTTAGAGGCTAAAGAAACGGCCAAGTTATTCATAAAAGAAGTCTACCGGCTGCATGGATTGCCAAACAGCGTAGTCTCAGACCGAGGAACTCAGTTCACAGCCAAATTTTGGAGAGCAATGTGGAAACAGTTGCAGACGGAATTAAAACTCTCCTCCGCCCATCACCCCCAGACAGATGGGCAGACGGAACGCTTGAACGCCGTTTTGGAAAGATATTTACGAAGTTATGTGTCCTATCAACAGACTGACTGGGTATCATATTTGCATTTTGCAGAGTTCGCCTACAACAATTCTCTGCACTCCAGCACTCAACAAACCCCGTTCTTTGCTAATTATGGATTCCATCCTAAAGTCTTTCCAAGCAGCTCAGAAGGAATGCTGGTACCGGCAGCTGAGAACTTCCTTAAGGAATTGCAAGCGGCGCAACAGACACTGAAACAGCAGTTAAACGAAGCCAAAACGGAGTACAAGCGAGTTGCTGACCTGCACAGGAAGGAGGCCCCCCCCCTTCAACCGGGAGACCAGGTATGGCTGTCCACCCGCTTCCTCCAGATGCCGGGCAAATGTAGAAAATTACAAGACAAGAGGGTGAGTCCTTTCGAAATAGAAACTCAAATCAATCCCGTGGCGTACCGACTGAAGCTGCTTGACACGTTTAAAATACATCCTGTGTTCCATCGATCCCTCTTAACGAAAGCCGCCCCTCCCAGTGAGTTACGGCCGGAGGAACCTCCCGGAGCTCCACTCCTGGTAAATGAGCAGATTGAGTTTGAAGTTGAGTAGATCTTAGATTCCAGGATCAGACGCCACAAGCTGCAGTACTTGATTCACTGGAAAGGCTATGGGGTGGCTGACAGATCATGGGAAGATGCAGCTGATGTGCATGCTCCAGAATTGGTAAAACTTTTCCATCAACGTTTTCCCCACCATCCCAAGCCAGACAAGGGGAGGGGGGCACAGCCTGGGAGGGGGGATGGTGTCGGAAGGCAGAGCTGGGGTCCCAATCCCGGGGAGCTGGATCCTGGAGAGTTGGGAGAAGAGTATTCGGATGGATGGCAGAGGGAAGGGGGAGGAACTTCCCCCCTTTGGAGCGAAGACGAAACAGAGGAACTGCCAGTGATAAGGTCGCTTAGCAACGGGGAGCCTGAGCCCTCCCTGGACATTCTCACGCCTCCCCCTCTTTCAGGCTCAGAGCAACAGGGGGATGAGGGAGGACTGCTCACAGCCGAAAAGCGGGGAGGCAGTTTACCATCAGCTCCTCCCCTATCCCCCATCCTGGAATCGGAATCTTCAGAAGAGGAGGGGGTGATGCTTCCCCCCTCACCGCGCACACGCAGACAGCTGAAAAGATAGGAGAGAAGGGGGGGAAGGCGGGCAGTACCTGAGGGGCAGTTAAGGAGGAGCGAAAGATTGCGCGCCCGTTTGGCCCCTTCTTAAAGAACAGGCGGGAAGAAGTCCCTTGCTCTGTCAACTTTCTCCCAATGCCGCAGGACCTGTATCCCTGTATTGATTCATGAGAAAACGCAGTCTTTGTTTGGACATTACCCTAATAAAACACGAATTAACTACAATCGTTGGTCTGGTTCCTGAGTCACATCCTGGGCCTGACATTGAGAGGGGGATGTGGCACAGCAATTGCAAGTACTCCTGGATGAAACAGAGTATCTTGACCCATCCCAGTCTGGGTTCAGGCCTGGTTATGGGACTGAATCGGCCTTGGTCACCCTGATGGATGACCATCATCGGGAGAAGGACAGGGGGAGTACAACCCTGTTATTCTTGATCTGTCAGCAGCTTTTGATACCATTGACCATGGTATCCTTCTGGGCTGACTTGGTGAGATGGGTATTGGAGGCAATGTTTTACAGTGCTTCCGATCCTATCTCCAGGGTTGCTCTCAGAGAATAGCATTGAGTGACTATCTTTTGCCCCCCTGGCAGTTGTGCTGTGGGGTGCCGCAGGGTACTATCTTGTCCCCCATGCTGTTTAACATCTATATGAAGCCCTTGGGAGCAGTCATCAGGAGATTTGGGGCGAGGTGTCAGCAATATGCTGATGATACCCAGCTCTATTTCTCCATAACATCTGAATCAGGAGAGGCCGTGCAAGCCCTGGACTGCTGCCTGAACTCAGTGGTGGGCTGGATGAGGGCCAATAAACAGAGTCTGAATCCTAGCAAGATGGAGGCACTGTGGGTTGGTGGTTTCCAAGTTCAGGTAATTGGTCAGTTGCCTGCTTTGGATGGGGTCGTACTCCCTCTGAAAGAGCAGGTCCGTAGTCTGGGGGTGCTCCTGGATCCATCTTTGTTGCTAGAGGCCCAGGTGACCTCCGTGGCTAGGAGTGCCTTTTACCAGCTTCGGCTGGTAAGACAGCTGCGGCCATTTCTGAACCAGGATAGCCTGACTACTGTTGTCCATGCACTGGTAACCTCCAGGCTGGATTACTGTAATGTGCTCTATGTGGGGCTGTCCTTCAGGTTGGTCCAGAAGCTGCAGCTGGTGCAAAATGCGGCGGCGAGACTGCTCACTGGGGCAGTTTATCGCTAACATGTCACCCTGCTGCTGAAAGAATTGCACTGGCTGCCCATTTGCTACCGGGCCAAATTCAAGGTTCTAGTTTTGGTGTACACAGCCCTATACAGCTTGGGATTTATCCCTTATAAACTCAGTCGATCACTGCACTCTGCAGGTGAGGACGTCCTGCAGATACCATCTTATCAGGAGGTCCGTTCCACATAACATAGGAAACGTACCTTTACTGTGGCGGCACCTACCCTGCGGAATTCCCTCCCCTTAAATATTAGGCAGGTACCATCTCTGCTATCTTTTCGGTACCTTTTGAAGACTTTCCTCTTTCAACAAGCCTTTTAAGTTAAGACCTATCCCAGTCTGCATCTGTGTTGGAATTGCTTTTAATATGTTTTTTTAAAAAAAACAAAAACCCCAATACCTTTTAAAAGCATGTTTTTAAAGTTTTTTAAAAAAAAGTTTTTAAAGTTGTTTTGTTTTAATGTATTTTGAGGTCTGTTTTTATGATGATTTGATGTTTTTTAGCGCTTTTGTTTGCCGCCCTGGGCTCCTACTGGGAGGAAAGGCAGGATATAAATTAAATAATAAATAACTAATTAAAATAATTAAAACAAAAAGCTTAGAAGAAGACCAGATGTTTGTTTTCTTTCTGAACCCAGGACTCTGTCTTTCATTATGGGGGTTCAGTTAGAAGACAGCAGGAGAGCAGTTGATTTATTTATTTATTTCATTTTTAAACCGCCCATAGCGAGTGGCTCTCTGGGCGGTGTACAAAAGATTAAAATACAGAATATCACAATAAAAACAACCTACCAACAGTAAACATAAACAGCAAACAAAAAAAGATTTAAAATTATAACATTAAACGCTTAAAATGCCTGGGAGCATAGCCAGGTCTTAACCTGGCGCCGAAAAGATAGAAGCGTCAGCGCCAGGCGTACTTCTTCGGGGAGGCTGTTCCACAGTTCGGGGGCCACTACAGAAAAGGCCCTAGATCGAGTAACTGTCCTCCGGGCTTCCTGATGGGTTGGTACCCGGAGGAGGGCCTTAGATGCTGAGCGAAGTGACCGGGTCGGTTCATAGTGGGAGAGGCGTTCCACAAGATACTGCGGTCCCACGCCGTATAAGGCTTTATAGGTCAAAACCAGCACCTTGAATCTGGCTCAGAAACAAATGGGTAGCCAGTGCAAACGGGCCAGAACAGGTGTTATATGCGCTGACCGGCTGGTCCTCGTCAGCAGTCTGGCTGCTGCGTTTTGCACTAGCTGAAGCTTCCGAACTTTCTTCAAGGGCAGCCCTACGTAGAGCGCATTACAGTAATCCAACCTAGAAGTTACCAGAGCATGAACAACTGAGGCGAGGTCATCCCTGTCCAGATAGGGGCATAGCTGGGCTACCAACCGAAGGTGGTAGAACGCATTCCTTGCCACCGAGGCCACTTGCGCCTCAAGAGACAAGGAAGGATCGAAAAGAACCCCCAAACTACGAACCTGCTCCTTCAAGGGGAGTGTAACCCCATCTAAAACAGGGTAAACATCCACCATCTGGGCAGGGAAAGAGCTCACCAACAGTGTCTCAGTCTTGTCTGGATTGAGTCTCAGTTTATTAGCTCTCATCCAGTCCATTATCGCGGTCAGGCAGTGATTCAGCACATCCACAGACTCACCTGTAGAAGATGAAAAGGAGAAATAGAGCTGCGTGTCATCAGTGTACTGGTGGCAATGCACTCCAAAACTCCTGATGACGGCACCCAGAGGCTGCATGTAGATGTTAAAAAGCATGGGGGACAAAACCGACCCCTGAGGGACTCCACAATGGAGAGTCCAAGGTGTTGAGCAATGTTCCCCAAGTACTACCTTCTGGCGACGATCCGCCAAGTAGGAGCGGAACCACTGCCAGGCAGTGCCTCCAACTCCCAACTCCGCAAGTCTCCCCAGAAGGATACCATGGTCGATGGTATCAAACGCCGCTGAGAGATCAAGGAGAATCAACAGAGTCACACTCCCTCTGTCCCTCTCCCGACAGAGGTCATCGTACAGGGCGACCAAGGCTGTTTCAGTGCCAAAACCAGGCCTAAAACCGGATTGAAACGGATCCAGATAATCGGTCTCATCCAAGAGCACCTGGAGTTGACTGGCGACCACCCGCTCCAGAACCTTGCCCAAAAAGGGGACATTCGCCACCGGTCTATAATTGTTCAAGTTATCCGGGTCTAAGGAAGGTTTCTTTAAAAGAGGTCTCACTACTGCCTCCTTGAGACTACTAGGGACTACTCCCTCACTCAAGGAGGCATTTATCACTTCCTTGGCCCAGCCGGTGGTACTAGTCCTGCTAGCCTTCACTAGCCAAGATGGACAAGGATCTAGAGCAGACGTGGTCGCCCGCACCAATCCAAGCACCTTGTCCACTTCCTCAAGCAGTTGATAACACAGTTGTCCTGGCACTGGTAATCCAATTAGCAGGACATGCTAATTATTACACAGCCCCAATTTCACTTTGAGTGGGGAAGTGGAACCTGTGTAAATGTGCTTGATCAAAAGGAAGACAGGATTTTCAGTTAAGCAAACTCCTGCTTTTATAAAAACCAAGACACTTAAATATACTTCGTGTAAATGTCTGAGTTCCTGTACCAGCGGAATACTGAAGGAACTTGTGGAACATCCTGCTACAATATTTAGAACTGATCATATGGTATGAAAGACTCCTTTTTCTACGTTTTTGGCTTCTCGTTTTTCCCCCACCTGCCATACCTTTTTCTCTGAGTAACAGGAGCTTAAGAGTTTACAGGATTGGTTTTACTTTTAAAAAACAAGAAACTTCAGAAATCTGAATTTACAAGATCTGAACAGAGAGGTTTATAACAGATGCTGTTGGAGGTCGCTGATTCATAGGGTCGTCAGAAGTCGTAATCAACTTGAAGGCACATAACAAACAACAACAATCCTGAATATAACATTTGCTGTTTTCTCCATAGAAATGACACATAGTCTCACGTATGTAATGATTAACTATACTGAGGGGAAGTATGATTAAGCTATAGTAACTAACATAACCTATTAATTTTACTTAGAATTAAGCCCCACTGTGTTTATTTTAGTGTGTGTAGAACTGAATCCTGGTCTTCCAGGTCCTAGTCCAAAACTCTAACCATTTCATTTATACAATTACAGATGTTCATTTTAAATATATTTTAATTTAAAATATATATTATCAAGTTGCTCAAATATGTGTTTTCTTTTCTTTTTACTCGTCACTAGAGTTCTTTGTATGGTTTAGAGTTGGCATTGGTGGAGAGCAGCACTCTTGTGCCTTTAAAAGCTGTGTGGCAGGGAGAAATGATTATGAACTAAAAGTGCATTTGGATGAACTTTTCTTTTTAAAATGAACTTTCCAAGCACTGCTGGTTACTAACACAATCCTCTTCCATCTTATTCAGAAGTAAGTAGACCCCACTGTGTTCTGTGGGGCTCATTTATGAGAGCAAGCATAGGACTACAGCTTTTCGTAGTGCCTATTCAATGTGAGTTTGCCACAACTCATTCAGTGTGTGTGCAAACAGATTTGGAAGAGCACTACTGAATGAAGAGATATCTAGGTTTCTGTACGCTATTCAGGAGGTATGACTTAACCGCATACACACTCATGAGAGCAAGCATAGCATTAAAACTCTGTTAGGTCTGTGTGTGTACTGCCTTCAAGTCGATTCGGACTTATGGTGACCCTATGAATAGGGTTTTCATGAGGCTGAGAGGCAGTGACCGGCCCAAGGTCACCCAGTGAGCATCATGGCTACGTGGGGATTCGAACCCTGGCCTCCCAGGTCGTAGTCCAACACCTTAACCACTACACCACACTGGCTCTTAATACAATGTTTTAAGTGTCCACTATTTCTTTGAAAAGGAGGAGGATAGATAAAGAACCAGAACAGGTGGAGGTCACACAACTTTTCTCCCATCAGAGAAGCAACTGTGACAGCAGCTGGAATCCCGTCTGAACCAAAGTAAGCCACTTTACAGTTAGGTACTATACGCAAAACTGAAATACTTAAGTATCCACATTATGTTTGCAAGGGAGGGGAATATGGAGAACGCCAGAACTTGGCCCAACCCCGTGACCTCATTGGCCACGCCCCTTCAGGTCTAGTGGGCACCAGCCGACCCTCTCCACCAGCCATTTCTATAGGGCTATATCTTCTGAACTCTCCAGAGCTTTCTCATTTTGCCAGAGAAGCGTTCCTATGTATATGTATATCTGTATGTATGCTTATATGTCCCCACAACCAGCCTAAGGCAACACTCTTATTCTACTCTGTCCAGCCCGCAGACAACGAATCCTGTTCCTAGCATGGAGGCGGCGCAACAAAGGAACAGGTAACGAGAACGCGGACTTACCCCCCGCGGCCGCCGTAGTCACTGCGATCCACTAAGTGCAGGCGGCAGTAAAGCGACAGTTCCGTGCCGCCGACTGTGAACAAGCCCCTTGGTGCGCGAGGTCTCGCGATAGTTGCAAACCGCGCGTGAAGAAGGAAAAAAAATGAGCCCGTCCACGTGACGGGGGGAACATGGGCTTGTGCGTGCGGGGCTGGGCTTACTTTGGGCGCTCTGCTGCCGGAGCGGCGGGAGGATGGGGCCCCTGGAGGGCTTGGCTCCGTCTCCATGGCAACGGCAAGGCGTCCTGTGGGGGGTGGCGCGGGAAGAGTAGCGATCCCTTCGCAGGGTCTCGCCAGCGGCAGCAGCAGGAAGACGGGAGGCACCGGAACAGGACGGTGCTGACCTACCTGGCGGCCGGGGTCGTGGGCATGGCGGGCGTGTCCTACGCGGCCGTGCCTCTTTACCGCCTGTATTGCCAGGTAAGAGCCAGCCTTGGATTGTTTAGAAGGCTGGGCCTGGGTGAAGCTCGCTGGGTTGACTTTGAGCCAGTAGCAGAAAGCGCACGGTGTTGCCTCCCTTTAACCTGCCTGACAGGGTTGTTGTGAGATCAAGCATGGGGAAGTGAGAACCCCTATGCTCTGAGCTCTTTGGGGGAGTGGAGTGGAAAAAAATGTGGTTGTCAAATTGGAAAAAATACCAATATTCGCGTTACTTTGAACCAACCAAAGCAAAAATTGGCAGCCACACATGCTCTCCAGCTTTGCATGCTCAGGAAATCGGGCTGCAGTTCGATTAACCATAATGAATTTTTGTCAATTAATTTGCCATAGGAAGCATTGCCTTAGAAGACACATTCCTCTGGGGTGGGGCGCAATACTAGTTATATATGACAAGGTCCATTTTGTGTACAATATTAGTATTTTTTCATGTGTGGATGGATGGATGGACTGCCTTCAAGTCAATCCTGACTTATGACGACCCTATGAATAGGGTTTTCATGGTAAGCAGTATTCAGATGTGGTTTTCCATTGCCTTCCTCTGAGGCTGAGAGGCGGTGACTGGCCCAAGGTCACCCAGTGAGCTTCATGGCTGTGTGGAGATTTGAACCCTGGTCTCACAGGTTGTAGTCCAACACTCTAACCCAGGACTGTGGAGTCGGAGTAGGAAGCAATTTTGGGTGGAGTCGGAGTTGGTAGAAATGTTCCGACTCCAGCTTCAAAATAAAAACTTTCATAGGAATTTAGGGAAGTTTTCTTGTTCAGAAATTTTAATCAAATAAATATATTTTATGTTCTATCAATCTAGCCTGATGATTCATGTGGTGGTGATGAAATGCCTTGTGCTACCATTTTACTATAGTAAATTTGTTATTACTAGTTAATATACATTTGCCATTTATGAAGGGGTTGGAGTCGGACAGTAGAAAAATAAAGGAGTCGGAGTCGAAGGTTTGGCGTACCAACTCCACAGCTCTAACCACTACACCACACTGTACTAGACACAATTCTTCCTCCTCCACTCTCTCCATCTGAGATCAGGCTGGAACATGATCAATGACAAATTTATTTATTTTCATACTTTTTTACGTTTGTGTCCTGCCTTCCTTTTAATATGGGACCCAAGTGGTCTACCATCCAGGCAGTGACCAGATCCAGACCTGCTTAGCTTCAGCAAGGTGATGGCCATGTCTGCATTCAGACCATACTAAGACATCTTTTAACATCCACTAACAAAAATGGCATCTCAAATATTTCACAGAATCAAATTAAGTATAGTCAGAAGCAGTTACTAGAAAACAGAGATGGCCACTGATAAATGAAGACCATTGAAGCATATGAAAGGTAGTAGCTGTGAGCTCCATGTAATTCCCCTTTCATAACTTGGCTTCCAAGGAAGTTGCATCACATGGGGATCATATTGATGCCTCACCTTTTTTCAGGGTGCTCAGAGTGACAAAAATGGAATCATCCTCTGAGCTTCATAACTGTCCTGTGAGGTAGGATAGGCTGAGGCAAGTTATCCACAACCACCTAGTAAACTACAGTGCAACCCTACATGTGTCTATTTATATGTGAGCCCCATGTATTTCAGTGCAATTTACTCCCAGGTAATGTGTGTATGAAATTGCAGCCTAAGTGGAATAAATTGTAAATGTGTGGATTGAATGCATGTTTCTCACATCTAAATCCAGCACTCCATTACCACATAATAATGGCTAATGCTAAGCAGTTGTAGGGTAAATTAAAATCCTTTTCATACATTTGATTGGTTTTTGCACTTGCTGATTTTATTGCACTTCAGTAGTTCCACTTCTCTTAGGCCTGTAGTATTCCCACCCCTGCTCCGATCAATATGCCACAGCACCTGAAAAGTTAACTGGGGTAGGTTCAAACTGCATGTGATGTTGGCAGAACCCATTGTTTAAATATGGCTTTGCATCAGTTGTGTAGAAATGGGTGGGTGGTGTCTGATCTGATTTTATAACAAAAGGGGCATGTGGTTAAGGAGTGCAGAGTTCTTCTCCCTGCTTACCTTTCTATCTTCCTGAGCAGTTTTCTCCAGGTGAGGGTCACTTCTAGCATCTCAGCCCAGTTGAAAGAAATTACATTTGGGGGACAGATTGTAAGCTGTAGGGAAGGATAAGGTTTAACATTTCTGTCCATGCATCCCTTTTTTCTGTTTAAATCAAGTCACCACAGTTTGTGCATAACCGGAACAACACACAGATCTTATGTCATATGTAGATTTGGACTACATATGATTTCACTCTTAGTGTCCCTGTGGGATCAAATCAGTGTGGTCTGATGGACTAGGATACCAGGGTTTCAACATGTGAGGATGGGCAGGAGCAGCTCCTTCTCTCCCTGTGGTGGGAGAATTAAATGTCCCCATTTGTGTTGGTTGTAAAAGGTGACAAGCCTAGTTTCACTTCCATTCCTATATGTGTTCAGTTGTACAATGATTAGCAAGTCACTCTCAGTCCAGTTGAAATTGTAATGAACTTCATCACAGGATAGCTGTGAGAACATAGGATGCTGTCTTATACCAAGTCATTCCTTTGGTCCGTCTAGATCAGTACTCTACATTGACTGGCAGTGATTCTCCACAGTTTCAGAAAGGGATCTCTTCCAGTCGTACCTGTGGCTGTATTGAACCCAGGACCTGCTGGGTGCAAAGTAGATTCTCTACCTCTCATTTTGGATTAGCATCATGGTTTCTTTTTTAAAAAGAACAGCTGGAGCGCTAGGGGGACTGAAGAAGACCTACCCTGGGAGTGAGTCTCTGAGCATCTGGGTACTTGCTGCTTGCTCCTCTGGGTTGATGCCTTTTGAGACAGCTGATGTCCCTGGTAAGTGCTGCAAGGCCTGGAACCCCCTACCTGACCCTGGCTCCAGAGAGAGGCTGCAGTTAATTGCACAGCCTCTTGCATCAGCACCTGGCTGGGTCAGGAGGCATATAAGCCTGGCTGCCCTTGGGGAGCCCCTTAGGGAGTCCCAAGGGCACTATGTTCTTCTCTTTCTTTCTTTTTTCCTAACCAATCTGGGGGAGATTGGTAGTGGGGAGGGCATATGGCTCATGTGTCGTTTCTGCACAGGGTCAGAGCCTGTGCAGTGAACTGAATGATAGGAGAAAGTTGCCAGATGCCTTCAGAGTGAGAGTCTGCAACTGGCAGAAGGCTGGCCCTCCCTGGGTGTGAGACAGAGGGGGAGTACATGTGCCCTGTGTGAAAAATATTGGGTGGGTCTGACTTCCTAATTCTTGCAGAGGCCTACTGTGATAATACGCTCAGATAGGTTTTGTTGGTGGGCTCCTGTTGGATCCATATCAGGTGTTTAGTAGGAGTCTTGGTAAGGAGGGTGATGCCACCCCAATTTCATTGATCACAGGTAGAGGGAATCATAGCCATGGGAGGGGGTGAATTACCATAGAAGATGAGGGCAACACTATCTACACCTTGTTCCTCCCTCCCATTCCTCTCATGAATGGGTCCCTCGTTACGTATCTGCTGTGCCCACTGGCCTGTGTGTGTTGTTGTTTAACACCAGATCGGTACATAATAAGACCATATTCATTAATGATTTGATAGTGGATGAAGGTACCGATTTGGTGTGCATTACCGAGACCTGGGTGGGTGACCTCTGAGGAGTTGATCTGACCCAAGGGGTATTGGCAACCGGTCTGGATACTAGGTGCATCACCAGCACAGGCTGCAGGGATGGGGGAGGAGTTGCTGTGGTCTACAGAATTTCCATCTCTGTCACTGGGAAACCACTCTGTCTTTGAGCTGGCTGTGAGGGCCTACACCTGGTGTCAGGCCACAGAGACAGAAAACTAGGATGCTGCTGGTGTACCATCCACCCTGCTGCCCGGCAGCTTCTCTGACTGAGCTGGCAGAGGCCATCTCAGCTGTGCTACGGGAGGAGCCCAGAATGATAGTCCTGAGTGATTTCAATGTCATTGCTGAGGCTGCCTCTAGCGTTCCTCTTGACCCTTGCCCTTCTTGGCTTATTAACGTTTGCCGAGGGGGTCTGACTGAGTGGATCCAGGGTGTGGTCAAAGCATGATTGCGGGAGAGAGTGGTTCCAGCTGCCCTGAAAGAGGTGGTAATCTGACCACTCCTGAAAAAGCCCACCCTGGACCCATTGGTCTTCGACAATTACTGACCGGTCGCTAGTACCCCCTTTTTAGTGAAGGTGATTGAGAGGGTTGTGGCACAGCAATTGGAAGTACTCTTGGATGAAACAGATTATCTTGACCCATCCCAGTCTGGGTTCAGGCCTGGTTATGGGACTGAATCGGCCTTGGTCGCCCTGATGGATGACCGTTATCAGGAGAAGGACGGGGAGTGCAGCCCTATTATTCTTACTTGATCTCTCAGTGGCTTTTGATACCATTGACCATGGTATCCTTCTAGGCCAACTTGGTGAGATGGGTATCGAAGGCACTGTTTTAGAGTGGTTCTGATTCTATCTCCAGAGTCATTTTTAGAGAATAGCATTGGGTGATTGTCTTTCAGCTCCCTGGCAGTTGTGCTATCTTGTCCCCCATGCTGTTTAACATCTATATGAAGCCCTTGGGAGCGGTCATCAGGAGATTTGGGGTGAGGTGTCAGCAATTTGCTGGTGATACCCAGTTCTGTTTCTCTGTAACATCTGAATCAGGAGAGGCTGTGCAAGCCCTGGACTGCTGCCTGGACTCGGTGGTGGGCTGGATGAGGGCCAATAAACTGAGTCTGAATCCTAGCAAGACAGGTGCTGGGGGTTGGTGGTTCTCGAGTTCAGATAATTGGTCAGTTGCCTGCTTTGGGTGGGGTTGTACTCCCTCTGAAAGAGCAGGTCCGTAATCTGGGGGTGCTCCTGGATCCAACTTTGTCGCTAGAGGCCCAGGTGACCTCAGTGGTTAGGAGTGCCTTTTACCAGCTGTGGCCGTTTCTAGACTGGGATAGCCTGACCACTGTTGTCCACGCACTGGTAACCTCCAGGCTGGATTACTGTAATGCGCTCAATGTACAGTCTTTCAGGTTGGTCCAGAAGCTGCAGCTGGTGCAAAATGCGGCAGAGAGACTGCTCGCTGGGGTAGGGTATCATCCCACTGCTGAATGAATTGTACTGGCTGCACATTTCTACTGGGCCAAATTCAAGGTTCTACTTTTGGTGTACAAAGCCCTATACAGCTTGGGACTAGGATACCTGAAAGACCGTCTTGTGCCTTATATACCCAGTCAATTACTGCTCTCTGCAGGTGAGGACCTCCTGCAGATACCATCTTATCAGGAGGTCCGTTCTGCACAAACTAGGAGATGGACCTTTAGTGTGGCGGCACCTATCCTGTGGAACTCCCTACCCTTAAATTAGGCAGGCGCCATCTCTGTGCCTATTGAAGACCTTTCTCTTTCAACAAGCCTTTTAAGTTGAGACCTTATCCCAGTCTGCTTCTGTGTTGGAATTGCTTTTTAATATGTTCAATTTTTAAAAAAAACTATATGTTTTTTAACTTTTTTTAGGATGTCTTCAAAGCTTTTTTAAAAAAGCTTTTAAAATTGTTTTGTTTTAATGTATTTTAAAGTCTGTTTTTATGATGTTTTAAAGTGTTTTTAGTGCTTTTGTTGCCACCCTGGGCTCCTGCTTGAGAAAGGGTGGGATATAAATAAAATAAAATAATAACTAAATAAATAATAAACACCCAGCTAGAGAGAATTTTTACACAATTTAGTTAATCTTAATCTTCATTGCTAGGGAGCTGTATTTAGGAAGTGGCTAAGAGGTAGGTGTAAATCCATCAGTGAATAACTGTATTTATTTATTAATTAAATTTATATCCTGGTCTTCCTCCCAGAAGGAATTACTGGTTTAGCTGCTGATTTTGGAAACTAATCCCAAATCCCAAATACAGTCTTTCAAGACGAATGTAAGTGTCTCTTAACTCCTTAGTATCTAACTGTTCAAAACAGTCACTCTAATCGGCTCTAAATACCAGTTTCTGTGGAACACTGGGAGAGGGTTATTGCCCTCATATCCTCTTATTGGGTTTCCAGAGATATTTGGTTAGCCATTGTGGGATGCAGGGCGATTTACTAGATATACCTGCCAATCAGTATTAATTAGTGATTTCTGTTACAACTTTTACATTGACAATATTTCTAAATCTTTAAAAGCAGGGGTTCTTAACCTGTGGTCCATGGACCCCTAGGAGGTCCATGGATAGGCTTCAGGGGTTGAACCAAGCACACACACACACACACACAAATCAGTTTCTAATGCAATAAAGTAAATTGTATTTATTTATCGTCAGACTCTCAGAGGGGTCCATGACCCAAAAATGGTTAAGAACCACTGCTTTAAAGGGATTGTTTCTGTTTAATCCTTCTTGCTCCAAATACCATTTCTTGTTTTTAACCAGCCTATTGTTAATTACAGCTTCTTTTCCTTTAAGGCAACTGGACTTGGAGGGTCTGCAGTAGCAGGTCATGGTTCAGACCAGATAGAGACAATGGAACCTATAAAAGACCGCATTATTAAGGTTACCTTCAATGCAGATGTACATGCAAGCCTCCAGTGGAATTTCAGACCTCAGCAGACTGAAGTATATGTAAGTAGGGTGTTTTTCTTTTTCTTTCTTTTTTTTTGTATGTCCTATGGTGACTTTCTCACATAGGCATTTGCGCGAGTGCCAGTCTCATGGCTCACATAAAAAAAATAGGATTGTAAGTAGTTGTGCTGAATTGAAGTCCTCATATGAGAGGTCACTTACTTTACAGTTTGCTTTGTCAGGAACTAAAGTCTGTGGAATGCAGTACAGCATGGCCATTCAAGCAGGCCCTGTACATTCAACCGTAGGAGTTGGTGCAGTTTTTCCTGTGCATGTAAGATTATCTCAGGTGGGCTTTGAGCTCTACTTTGTCGAAGGCAGAATAGCACTGTTTGATTTGCCTTACTTCTAGCTTCCCCTTAGCCTTGGAAAACCAGTTTTCTATTCTGCCTTCACTGTGTGTGTATGAATTCTTTGCACTCTCTGCTCACTTCTGTGATTCTGCCCTTCTTTCAGGCTGGTATTCTGTGCATTTATTTTGGATCTGTATGTGTGTTCTGTCTGTATCAGTACTAACAAAACAAAAACCTTTGTTACAGCTTATTTTATTGTGCCAGCCATTTTGCTTTCCTCCTCTAGATCACACTTGGTCTTCTCTGCAACCATCATCCCCTTCGAACTCCCCTCGAATGGCCAGCAAACCAGCTGAGCAAGCCCATGGCCACCTGACTGCCACTCTGCAGATTGGCCAGCTGCACAGCGACACAATCTCCGCTCTACTGTGGGGAAATATAAGGAAAAGTCAGCCGTGCCAATAAGGAAAGCCTGGCTGCTGCTGCCATTACTGCAACTTCCCGCCTCCCAAGTCGTTTCTACAAGAGCAGTGGGAACTCAAATGGCTACTGACAACCCCTTGTCCAGCAGGCCAGAGGATGCTCTGGTGGTCTCATTGGTCATAGAAAGGGACTCCCCAGCAAGGTCAGCAGCAGCTCTCACGCCAGTTCTTCAGCCCTTTACTACAGCGGGTTTCAGAGACAGCGGGAGCCGAATATTAGACCCATGTTATTTTCGATAGAATGCCAGCCCTATCAACATGGTGGGCACAGAGCAGGAGAATGGGGAGAAACTGTTTTGGCAGGAAACTCTACACAGCAGCTTGCCTCTGAGGGCGACTTGAGTCACTTTACGAGATGAGGAGCAATTATCGGGGGATGAAGACCAACACAGAAGAGATTTAGCAGCAGTCTTCTCCTGATATCTTTTGTGGATTTAGGGACTCAGCCATTATGCAGTCTAGCCATTTCCCATCGTCATGTCAGGCATCCCTCTTGATGAGAAGGGCTCAGCAGCACATTTTCCCAGAGAGTCTACAGACTCATCCCCCTCCTATGCAGCTGCATCTGACTTTAGACATGCTAGTGCAGCTGAAAGATATTTTGTTAGCAGACCTGTCTGAAGACTTGACTGCTGCCTTACGACCTTTGATGGCTGCTGCATCTAGCCCTAATGTCAACATTCAGCCATCGGGCACAACTTCAAGGGGCTCAGCTGCCTCAGTCTGCTCAGCCCCAAAATTCTCAGATCCAGAATACACACCCCTCAGCAAGTTCAGAGGATTCATAGACATGCCTCGCCAGACCGTCATGCAGTATCCAGGAGCAGCTCTCATCAGCTACTTTCTATTGAAAGTTCAGAGGTGGCCAATATAGCTTTAATTGTACTAGATGAAGAAGAGTGAAATGGGGAGTCTGAGTTACGAGAGGTCTCTTCCATTCGAGTGTTTCAGGAACAACATTACTTACCATTGCTCTGCAAGGCCATGGAAGCTTTCAACTTGAACACTCCAGAGGAGGCTCCTTCACAGGATTCCTCATCCTCTAGAGTAGTGTCCATGTGTCCAGACCCCAAGCCTAAGTCTCGAGTGCTCAAGCTCCTATTGGTGCTTCCGAAGATCATTAAAGCAGAGTTTGACACACTCTTACAATATCAAAAGCCTGTACCCTTTGCGAATAAATATTATCTTCTGGATTAGTCACTTATGGACCAACTGAAGCTCCTGCTCATTGATGCCCCAGTGCAAGGTTTGGTAAGCCACTCCCTAAATCCTAAAGATTCAGATGCACAGCTCAAACATGTGATGGAACAAAAGTTGGACTTAGGCCTCCGGTGGGTGCACGATGCCAGTGCTCTATCGGTAAGGCTGTAGCCTCAGCTGCAGTATTTGTATGAGCTATTATGCTGTGGTTGGAAGAGCTGTTCACCAATTCTCAGCAGGATGCTGCCAGAGTTCGAAAATCCCTACTGAAAATTTCATGGGTAGTTGCCTTTATGGCAGACGTTTCAATTGATGCGATCCAGTTTTCAGCTAGAGCTTTGGCTGCTTTCCGAAAAATGGATCAACATCACTGCAGACCAATGGGTGCTACAGACACTAACACAGGGTCTCAGACTAGAACTCACTGTGTCGCTACCTCACAGGTTCATCCCATCTCCTTTTCCACCAAATCTGGTCAAGAGAGACAGAGTTCAGGAGGCTATTTGTCTTCGCTTGGACATTGCGGCAATCGAGCCACCAGGGGAGCACTACTTGGGTATGTGTTCCATCGTCTTTACAGTAGCCAAGAAGAACGTCTCCTTGCAGGTGGTATTGGGTTTAAAACATCTCAATAAGTTCATAAAGTACTGCAGGTTCAGGATGGAGCTTCTACACCAGGGAGATCTCTCATCCATAGACCTCAAGGAGGCTTACATATAGACCTACATGTTCCAGAATTCTAAGCCCACCATCATTACTTCAGGTTTGCAGTGAATGGTCAACACTATTAGTACAGGGCGATGCCCTTTGGTCTGGAGTCAGCCCCCAGGGCATTCACCAAGGTTGTGGTCACCTTGGTATCCTACCTCAGACTACAAGGGATTCACACCTACCCTTATCTAGATGATCTTCTAATTTGCTCACCATCTCTGGAGAAATATGGGAGGATCTTTATTCCACTGTGGCATGCATCAGAGACCATGTTTTTCTTAATTAAGGAAAGTCATCTTCATCCTTCATGCCATATTCTTCATTTGGGAGCCATAATAGATACAGGCATGGGAATGATGGCTCTATCTCCCGAACGAGTGTCTAAGATCATGCATATGGTACAATCCATCACAACATCTGATGAAACAGGAAAAGATCCTGGGGTTCACAATCTCATCAGTTCAGGTAACTCCATGTGCAAGACATCATTCCTGATCCCTGCAGTGGACCTTGTTGCCAGATAGCTACATCTTCAAGTGTCAATGTAATCTCAGGTTTGTGAGTCTCTCCACTGGTGGATGCAGGTTGCTAATCTACAAACTGGTTCCATTCAGAAATAAATCAAGAACTGTTATCACAACAGGTGCCATTCTGTTGGGCTGGGGCCCCCTATGTGACAGCAGAATGGCTCAAGGCAACTGGTCAGCGTCAGAGTCACTCCTGCCTGTCAACCTGCTGGACCTATGTGCAATCCACCTGACTACAACATTTTGCCACGCTGGGACATTGGCACGGTGCTGGTGAGGACCAACAACATCACAGCCAAAGCTCACCTGAATCAGCAAGGGGAAGAAGATCTCAACCCCTGGAAGACAAGGCAGCCCTTCTGATGAGTTGGGCATAGTGTCATCTGGATTCTTGATGATGGAGCACTTGAAGGGAGAAGACAACATTCAGGTGGACTCTGTTGTCCAAGGCAGCCTTTCCCAATCAGGTGGCTGATGGAAGTTGTGGTCTAACAACATCTGGAGGCACACTGGTTGGGAAAGGCTGGTCTAAGGGTCACCTGTTCCATGCAGACCCAGTGTGGCTGAACCTTCATGTATGGAAATTGATTGGAAACTACTCATGAAAGCAGCCTTGCTGCCTTCTGTGATAGACACCATGCTGGCCTTCCACCTTGAGATTATACCAGAATACTTGGAAGGCTTTTAAATCATGGTGCCCGGAACAGTCTTGGGCACCGAAGAAAGCAGCACTTAAGGAAATTTTATCCTTTTTTCAAGATGGATTGGTGATGGGTCTACATCCTAACACTTCTTCACCAGGCATCAGCCGTCTCAGCCATCCTATCAAAATCTCAGGATAAGCCTTTAGGTTCGCATTCTTTTTGAAGTGTTTTGCATGGAGTGACCATATCTTCACCACTTATCCAGCCCCATTTCCCACCCTGGGATCTTCACAAAGTACTGATGGCAATTCAGAAATCACCATTCGAACCACTTAAGTCCATCCCTCTATGTCTGCTATCCTTCAAGGTGCTGATTCTGGTGGCACTTATTTTGACCAGACAGGTCTCTGAGATGAATAATCAGTGGATTAGCACTGATGCGTTTTCTAAAAGGACAGGGTCATTTTACACATGAATCCTCTTTTCCGTCCTAAAGTTCTTTCTACCTTCCACTTGTGTTACCTTCCTTCTCTTCCTCTTCTTCTCACCTAACTGAGAAGACTTGGCATTCTTTGTATACAGTGCCCTGAAAATGTACATTTCCAGAACCAAGCCTTTTCATAAGACAGACTCCTTGTTTCTTTTCACCCTTCATTGGGGAAAAAAGTTTCAACCTCCACTTTATTCAGATGGATTAAGGCTTGCATTTCCCTAGCTTACACCAGTCAGAATTTACAGCCACCAGCTAAGATCATGGCACATTCTACCAGGTCAGCGGCCACCTCAGCAGCCTTTTTGCTTAATGCACCTCTTCATGAGGTGTGCAGAGCAGCCACTTGAGCTACTCCAAACACATTTATCAAGCACTACCAGGTTGATAAGAACGCCTCAGCTGAGGCAGCCTTTGGGAGAGGTTTTGCAGTTCATTCTCCCAAAGTTATAGGCAGCCCTTCATTAATTTCTCCCCATTTATGCTTGCTAAGATTTTATGGGTCAGCTTCAGTATGTCCCACCTGAGATTATCTTACATGCATGAGAGGAGACCTTTGGTCTTACTGTAAAACAGTCCGAGTGAACCCACTGCTGCAGTTGGTGCATTATCCAGGTCACTGCTAATGTATTAAAATACTCTGCTTTGGGTTTATTTTGTTAGAGATAATTATTTCTGAACAATCTTAACCAAAATTAAAATAGCACAACACAAATATTGTGATTCACTGTGCCAGTGGCAGGTAAAGATTGGTTCCAGGCAAACAGGCTCAGCCACATTGTCCGTTTGCTCAGACCACAAATATAGCTACCTGCGTGCTAGGGAAATGCAACATCTTGCTGTGGGTGCTGTATCTGCATGTATACTCATGCTGTTATCATTTAATTATTACATTTACTCTTCCAGGAGGTGGCTGTTCCGGTAATTCTTATGAATCTTACGATTAACTGCAGTTTTAATTGTACTATGCAGTAAAAGGAAACTTTTAGTTTATTTAGGACTTAGTTTCGAGGCTATTAGCCCTTGAATTTTATAACTGCGTCAGAGTACAACTTATCCTTAGATTTGGAGTTTACCTAATGGTACTTAAAAGGAAAAAATGTCAAGAGCTGGGTATAATCCCAGGGGGAGAGGAATTTTTACCTTCCATTACCCAAGCGAAGATAACACAATTCTTCCCTTTAAAGTTGGATGCACTCCAATTTTTGTCAGTATCACAAATAGAATCTAAGGATAACCTTCAGTCACCAAGTCTTCATGATTGGTCACTAGATCACCAATTAAAAATTAATCTACCCAAGGAGGACTTACACGTAAGAAGTTTAGCAGAAGAACTTCAGGATGCGGTCTTTAATTGCTCTTTAACCTCGAGACCCGATGAGTTTCCCTCAGCAGTAATTACAATTGATTCATTATCCGAACAACAGGAATCAAGAGCCTCCTTGTTAGAGAACCAGACCATAAATAATCCTTTAAACCAACTGAATGCCCCTGGTCTTAACTTACCATCATTGGGATGGGGCATGGCAGTAACAGAAGAACTCGGCCTAATAAAGGCGTATCTCTCAGAAACGAACAGCTTACTAACCACTTTAATTAAGTCAGTGGGGCCACTTCTCACAGAGAGATTACGTTCTACTGACATTATTGATAGAGCCCCCAAGCTTCAGAACAATTCGATACAGGTTCCTAATCCGAAGGATAAGACTACAAAGACAACCCAGTCGGCTTTTCATAGAGCCAAAAAACAGGAAAAACAGAAAAAATCGAAGAATGTTAAAAACCCAAAGCTTACTCTAACAAGGAAAATGAACTATAAACCGCTATTCAAACTATTGGATGCCTCAACTAAAATTCATCAAACACCAATACCCACTTGCAAAAAAACAACTACTAGAGTAAGAACATTAAGCTCAACTCAGCTCTAACTCAAGATGTGACAAGATTATAGATGGGTCTGATTTAGTGATGGACAGGAATGGATCTTACGTACAAGACTTGGGCAAACTACACCATGAGTCCTTTTTTCCTGCTAGCTCTCTCAATGAATCGCACTGGAAATTACAATTGCTGAGAGATAAGTTAGCGGTAACAATTTCTTTAAAGTCGTCGGAATTTTGGACTACGTCCTGGATAAGACAATGTTTCGTCTCCTGTCTTCAGTTATATCTGCCGAACGTACAGTATAAAAATTGTATCAAGCATGTGACCCATTTGTTTTTGCACGATCCCGATAGGCGTGGCATATTTACCCTATATTCGCCGTACATCGCAGACCGGATTTATAGGATTAGGGATGATCTTCTAACTCACGGTATTTTGGTACAATGATTTTTTTAAATAAAGCTTTACCTACTCCGTTAGTTAATCTTTCTCTATCAAAAATGAGATATGAAGGGCTCCGGACTCAGACTAATATTTCAAGTCAGAGGAGTCAGGAATACTCGACTGCCCCACCCCCACAAATCCATCGCCAAAATTGGGTAGTTAATGATATACCAGAAGAAAGGCTTTCAAGGCAGGAGGGTTATGTTTCTGAAGAACTCCTTCTCTTGAAATCATTTGGTCGCTCGCCTAAATCAGAACAGGAAGAAATTATTGACAGATTAGGCCAACTTATTCAAAATTTGACAAAAGGAGGCCTTAAAGAACATGATGCTGTTTCCGTTCAACCCCGTTTTAGGTATCGATGATTTTACTGCCCCTCCCCCAATAAATTTAGTTAATCAATCTCCTTCGCAATATCTATTACCAAGTATTAACAATGGCCATATACTTTGCGATAGAGTGATGAGTCCAGTCAGCCATCAACATCGTGATCCGATATCGGGCCCAGCAAAGACTGAGACCAGCTCAGCTTGGCTAGAGATGCATTTTTTACAACCAGAGGAACAGGGTTCACCGGATAGAACTCGAAAGATCAAATGGGATTTTCCACAGAGGTCTGCTCTAAAATCTCGAGTTATCACTAATGTCAGCACATTAACTCTAGCAGTGAACGTTATAACCCCATGCCCATGACACCAGCCATACACAATAGGCAAAGGTAATGCTTCACGGAATATTCCCAGACATTGGGAAAAAGATAAAATATCGGACACGTTGAAAACAGGTTTGCTAATTTCCATACTATTCTGGAACATCGCTGGCTGGAAGAGTAAAACGGCCGACTTAGACCTAATGCAGTTCCTACAATCATTCGATATCATTTTACTCCAGGAAACGTGGCTTAACACTGGAGAGTCAATTGAGCTGAGAGGATATAGATCCTGGCTAAAACCTGCCATTAAATCAGCATCAAAAGGCCGTGGCAGAGGGGGCTTAGCATTATTGGCCGCTACTCACCTCACTTGCCAAGTAATAGATCTAGACTTAGAGGCTCCGGACCCAGTTTTAGCACTGGGCTTTAGGATCGCTGGTCTTCCGCCCTTTATTTGTATAAATATTTATATCCCCCTGCAAACTCCAGCCAACAGGAATCTCCCTGGCCATTATTGGAATTATATTTGGAAGCTCTTCAAGATAGATACCCAACTTATGAGCTTCTCCTGGGTGGTGATTTTAATGCCAGAATGGGTCCAACTTACCCTGAGAACGACGACATTTTCAATGAATTACTTGAGGGCAATCCAATTTTGAATAGATCCGTTAGGGACCAGATAGTTAATAACTATGGTCTAGCCCTCTCAACTCATCCAAAAATTTCATCTTGTCTGCCTAAACGGCTCCCCCTTGGATCTTTCTAAAGGATCTTATACATACCTAGCAAGGGCGGGGGCCAGTTTAGTTGATTACTTTCTAGGGACTCACTATCTAATAAACAGAGTCAACGAATTTAATGTGATAGCGAGACCAGAAAGTGATCACTTTCCTTTAAGGATAACTTTTATGGCCTCTTTAAGCGGAAGAGCGGACCGTTTAGAGGCCTTTAATCCAGGCTCTCAGTATGTGCGTAAATGCCTCAAATGGTCACAAGAGATAGGGACAAAAGCTCACCGCCTTTTGTTAACAAATTCCTTTTCCCACCTACGCAATTTGGCCATAATAGACTCTCATAGTTGCTTAAAGACATATGAATCTTTAATAGACAAGCTTAGCCCTCAGATCGTAGCCTTGACGACCTCAGTCCCTTTCCAACATAGAACGTGGTTTGATAAAGAATGCAGAATTTCAAAAAACAACTTACTAAATACATCAAATTATTCCGATCTGATAATCGACCTGAAAATTTTCAACAATTAATAATACGGAGACAGGCGTATAAAGCATTACTTAAAACCAAAAAAAAATTGTTTTATCAGGCAAATTGGAGGGCTATAGCAAGAGCGTCCTGCAGTAGCAACGAATCAGAATTTTGGAGACTTTTACAGGGGAACTTAGTACAAGTAAACTATACACCTATCCCTCCTATTATGCAAGAAGAATGGGTGACTCATTTTAATTCGATCTTTGGCAGTTTATCCCCTTCAAAACCTGTAGTTATTGAGAAGGCCTTGAATGGACTTCCGTCCTGGCCTTCGGTCACCGCTGATGAAATCGGGGAATTGGTCTCCCTGAAAGCAGGGAAAGCTCCAGGGGAGGACATGTTAGCCCCCGATTTCCTAATACAGAATTTATCTTGGTGCAGCCCTTTTTACTCACATAAATAATACAGGGAACATCCCACAGGGTTGGTTAACTAGTATAGTGGCCCCAATTTTCAAAAAAGGCGATCCTACGATTCCTGCAAATTATTGCCCAATAAGTCTTTTAGATGTTTCATCGAAGCTGTATAGTCGCCTTCTCTTAAATAAACTAAAAGCTTGGGATCAGGCAAACTCGATAATATGCAAGGAACAGGCAGGCTTTAGACCCAAAATGAATACAATTGACCAGGCATTTATTTTATATCATTTAATAAAAAAACCAAGATCTAAAGTTTTTCCATCTTTATATATTGCTTTTGTCGATTTTTCTGCAGCTTTTGACACAGTTGACAGGGAACTCCTTTGGAAAAAATTGGCTCAGACAAATATTGACCATAGGTTGTTCTGGTTGATTAGGGCCCTTTATCAGTCTAACGTTATTCAGGTGAGACAAGGGACCAGTGGTAACCTATCCACCAAAATCCCAGTGTACAGGGGAGTTAAGCAAGGGTGTCTTTTGGCACCCTTTTTATTTAAATTTTTTATAAATGATATTGTAGAGGCACTGTCATCGCCTTCTTTTTTCCCCCCCTCAACTGGTACCAAAAAGATTTCCATTCTTTTATACGCAGACGATGTGGCCTTATGCTCTTTAACAAAAATAGGCCTCAAGCGTATGATCCGAAAATTAGAAGAGTATTGTCTTTCCCAGAATCTTACGATCAACCAAGCCAAATCCAAAATAATGGTTTGTGGCAAGTTTATGAAAGCTAAGAATAAATGGTCAATAAATGGAGTACCAATAGAACAGGTCTCAACTTTTAAATATCTTGGAATCTATTTGTCCAATAGACTCTCTTGGACCCCGCAGATAAAGGCAGCATCTCTTGTTGGTCACTGTGCCCTCGGCTTAGCCAAAAGGTTTTTTTTTACTCGCGGAGGTCAGCTAGTTCCCCCCATGATAAAAATCTTAAAGGCCAAAATACTCTCGAAGATTTTATATGGCACAGAATTGTGGGGAGTTGCAGCTAGATCCAATTTAGACTTTGCAGAATACCTTTATGAGACAAGTGCTAGGTCTTCCTATGGGGACTCCAGCAGCTCATCTTAGAGCTGAGCTGGGTCTGCCTTCAGTAGCAGCACGCATTGATTTAGCTTATTTACGGTTTTGGCTCCGAATTTTCAATATGGACGATTCAGGCCTAGTCAAGCAATGTTGGCAAGATCAATTGATTTCGGGAGGATGGGCGTTGATATGCCAGTCGATTCTCTCAAAATATGATCTCTCTCAATCCAAATTAATGGAACTTAGTAAAGTTGGCCTCCGTAATTGGATTTTTGACTGTGATGCGGCACAGGACCGCACGTCCATAGTAACGGCTTCTTTTTCACGATGGTTCCCAGAGTTTAAAATTAATCATTTCATGTCATATTATCTAGATGTTCTTGATAGAGCCCCTATTAGAAGAGCTTTTACAGCTTTGCGTTTTCAAGTAATGCCTACTGCATACCTGGAAGGCCGGTTTCGTGGTATACCAGTGGAACAGCGTCAGTGTATTTATGGTTGCAAGGCAGTGGAGGACATCCTTCATTATTTACTTTACTGTCCACTGTATGAAGACCCTAGGCAAAAAAATTTAAATTCCTTTTTAAATGTTTTGATACCTTGCTCTGATAGAAGGTCAATGTGCTTTTATTCGACAATTTTAATCCAGTGACTCTGGCAGTAGCCAATTTTGCTTTGGCTGCACAAAAATTGAGAGAGTCCTTTGTTAAAGGGTGGATAGAGAGGTTATAGTCCTTTAGGATAATATTGTTCATGATAAGTTATTGCTACAATGTATGTATATCTATGTGCACATGGCCTATGGCTAAATTTGCAATAAAGTTTGTATGTATTACATTTACCCCACCATTCTCCAACAATCTTAAGGCACTGTATATGGAATGTTTCATCTTTATTATCCTCACAACAACCCTGTGAGTTAGATCAGGCTAAGAGTAACTGGTCAAAGGTCATCTACTGAGCTTCATGGCTAAGTGAGGATTTGAAGCTGGGTCTCCCCAATCTTAGCCTAACACTAACCACTAAACCAGCCTTTCCCAACCTTTGGGTCCCCAGATGTTGCTGGATGACAGTTCCCATAATTCCTAACCGTTGGCTATGCTGGCTGGGGCTGATGGAAGTTGTAGTCCAGCAACATCTGTGGACCCAAAGGTTAGGAAAGGCTGCACTAAACACTGACTCAGTCAGGGGCACTGGGTGAGCCATAGTTCACTTCTGTGTCTATCTGGTTGGAATAGCACAGCAGTATCCTGTGGAGACTCTTTTTGCTGGAGTTCTTTAGATAAGCTTGTATTCAAAGCCCCATCTGCAGGGGAAATAAATTCCCTTTCTTTTGAATTCTAGATAGCTTCTTAATTTAGAACTACTTTAGAATGGAACACTGAACATTCTGCCACAGAAATCCACAGGTG
This sequence comes from Rhineura floridana, assembly GCF_030035675.1. NCBI lineage: Eukaryota > Metazoa > Chordata > Lepidosauria > Squamata > Rhineuridae > Rhineura > Rhineura floridana. The sequence continues at coordinate 35,858,899 of NC_084482.1, read as the reverse complement.
TAGTCCACTTCAGGTGAGTGAGCCATTAGTGTAATTTGAATCAACTTTAATTATCAGAAATTACAGACGTAGTGATACCAAAACCTAAATACATAAGAAAAGCCCTGCTGGGTCAGGCCAAGCGTGGTGCATCTCATCCGGCACTCTTTTCTCACAGTGGCCAACCAGATGCCTATGGGAAGCCTGCAAGCAGAACCCCAGTGCAATAGCACTCTCTCAGCCTGTGATTCACATCATACTGTCTCCGACAGTGGAGGAAGAACATAGCCATCATGACTAGTAGCCATTGGTAGCCTTATCCTCCATGATAATAATATATCATGGCTAGCCAAAGAAGTGGAGGAAAGCAAGAGAAATGACTAGAGAAACTGTTTTCTTACAGGTGGTTCCGGGAGAGACTGCACTGGCATTTTATAAAGCAAAGAATCCCACTGATAAACCAATAATTGGAATCTCTACCTATAACGTGGTGCCTTTTGAAGCTGGGCAGTATTTCAACAAGATACAAGTAAGTGAAGTATACTCTAAGATTGGGCTGCAGCTGTTGTTAACAGTTCAGCTGGTTAATTGAACTTTTCTACATTTGAAACCCAATTCTGTGTTAATCCATGTGAGCAGCAATACCCAGGGTTTAGGTAAATGCCCCCTATCTTTCCTCATGATTGGTGCAAGGAAAACCTATCCTGACTCTGGATCTAGCCCCGTCCTCTGCTCTGAAGAAGCTGCAGATTTTTCTCTTTAGCATCTGTTGCCTCTTCTAGAACAAAGTAAATCTGTCTGATCTGAAGTAGTTAAAAATACTCAATTTTCCCCAAAGTGTGGATATAATAAGGATGTAATTTGCTATCAGTGGCGCTTGGGATATGGTGCTAGCTCTTCATTTTAAATACTTGATCTCCAATTATGGCATAGTCAGAGTACACACATTGAAATTAGTGGACGAGTCTGAGTATGACTAACATTGTATATTGCCCTTTGCATTTAAGCAGGCACTATAGTGTTCACAAGTCAGTGGCAAAATGTGAAGGATGTGGATTTTTGCCTTTTGGTGGGAAATACCATAAAGAACGTTTTGCCACAGTGTCTCACTTGAAGTAGGCGCTGAAGATTGTTTCTAAGATGGACTGTAGATAATATTGATTTTATATTGAACTTTAAAAAACAAACTTTCCCCCCTCATATATCCAGTGCTTTTGTTTTGAAGAACAACGACTTAATCCCCATGAAGAAGTGGACATGCCGGTATTTTTCTTCATTGATCCTGAATTTGCAGAAGACCCAAAGATGGCCAGGGTTGACTTGATCACTCTTTCTTACACTTTTTTTGAAGCAAAAGAAGGACATAAACTGCCACTCCCTGGTTACAAATAACAGAGCAGCTGGATTCTGCATTAGATGTCTTGGCTATTCAGTATGAGTGATCTACACACTGTAGCAAAAGTGCATTCCTTAGTGCACCAGGAAGATGCTGAAAAACTAAAGGATAAATTGTGTTTTAGATGTTGAATGCATATAGATTTGGAGATACTGAATTTTGCATACAGGAGACATGATTGAATAAAAAAAATACATACCAGGTGTTGTGTTCACATCTTTAATGATGGTAACTAAACAAACCTCTCTGAATAAGTTACAAATTGTTGGTGAAAGTTATGAAGCTCTTAAAACTTTTTTCATGTGATTATTTAAAATCTTTTGCAAAAAAAAAAGTTAAAGATGGGGTGGGGTCCAAAATGGAAAAATACAAAATGGGAATTTGGTATGTGTACCACTACTGGTGATAATTGTGAATAACTTATTTCATTTAGATACAGCTAAACTATTTCACCTGCTTACATTATATCTGAGGTAGCACTGGTCTATAAAAGGGTTTGCAACAGAAGTACAGGTGGTAAAGTGAAATGTGTTGAAGCTCAATTCTTCTGTGCCATTGACTTTTCATTCTTACAAACTGAACTTGAAGTTTGAGTAATCTGTAGCCAACCAAGAATAAAAGAAAACCAGCTCTTATGAGCTCCAAGATTATTTCTTTCTCGTCCTGGTTTTTCTTTCTTCCAGCCATAATGGCTCAAGGTAAACCTTTCCTCCTACTATTCTTGGTTATTAACCTTCAAAGTAGCATATTGAAACTTCAGTTCTATTCTCCTTTGTTTCAGTAACACCATAAAAAATTAGTTGCCTCATTTCAGTGTGCATGCTGTAGTTGTATTTCTCTTAACGAAGGTGCATATGGATGGTTAAGAAAAAAGATGTAACCATTACAGACTTTCTGCTTCACTAAGAGTGAACAGGCTTTTCTACCTAGACTACTGAGCCAACTTTAGATAACCATTCTGAAAAGTTAAATGAACCTTGTTGAGCATCTGCAGCCACTTTATGCAGCAACTTGAGAATTTATAACAGAATCAAAGATAATGCTGTCAGACACTATCCCAGAGTCTGTCCCACTTCATTGTGCTGTGAAAGTCGAGAGTGGGACAGCAGGTGCATGTGTGAGAGGAAGGCATTTATTCTGAATATAGTTTGCAAGCCGGGTGCAGAGGGAACTTTTGTGTATTTTATGTCTGCTATGCTTCAAGGTACAGAAAAGCACCTTTAAATATTAAAAGGTAATTATATGGTAGCCACAATTTCTACTGTCAGAATATTTCTGGGAATTATACTCCTTTGTGTTTATTACAGTTTTACCTGAAGTTTCTGTACCCTGTATATTTTTCTGGGTAAAATCTTACCCAGCATGAATAGAATTCCCTCAAGAGGAATGACTGAGTGAAAACACATCTCTGTTGAAGGGGGGAAATATTAGTCACAGCAGACAACAGAACTGTAGGTACTTTCAATTTTTACATTACAAACAGCGATACTAGAAAAATGATTCCAAGATGCAATGAAACTCAACAGAAACTTCAGCTCAAAGCTGAACAGCAGCAGAGTAAATAAATAAAGTAGTGACTGTGTGGTGTCTTATTTACACTTGACAGGCAAGCAATAGACATAAAATACAAGAGGCTAACTATAAAGCCAAGTAGGAGAGCTGTGTCAGAATGGAGTTGTAGAACTACTGGAACCACCCATCATATAGTAATGACTCAGTTTTTCCACCATGTTTTGTTTACTTGGTTTGTATAAAAAGAATAGCAGTTGTAAAACATTAAATATTACACAGCAGTGAGGCTTAAAATGTGTCATTTTTAGTCATAAGCATTGACTTGAATAATTGTAATGACATTTATTGCATATAGATTTGGTGGTCACAGTCTTGGAACTATACATATTTTACTTTTAGTCAGAGAGAAGGCACTTATTCCAGTAACCCTTCTTACATTGTGTAATCCCATGCCCAAGTAACCATCCTTTCCTGCTCAAAGATCACGAGTTGCTGGGAACAGGAGCAATAACAGAAGCAAGGGCAAAATAACCGCAACATACCTTAAAGGGGAGTGGTGCTTGTGTTCCACCCCGTTTAGTGCTTTGCTGTACCTGTTCCCAGTGAAACCCACAAAACCTAGAAACTTTCTGGACTCTACTGGTTGTGCAGTATTTAATTCCTCTTTAGTGGAGAATGCATTCACCTTAGGAAATTTTAAGGATGCATGTGTGTGTGAGAAAACAAAAGCAGAGCAGGATTTCTACCACAGCAAACCCTCTTACACATTTATGATTCACATTCCCCTTTGCTTTAGAATAGCTTGTGCATGTTTAAGACAATTAGTGTATTTTGCAACTATTTAGAGAAAAGTGCTATAGTGACTAATCAGAAGACCAACAAACTTTCTGTAAGGTAATCTGATTTGAGAATATCTACGACCCTGATTAGCAATTAGTTGTCCAGGAGGATTATACTGAAGGGATCAAGCGTAAGCTCCATCCCTACAAATGGCCTGGCAGTAAATCCTAGGTTAGCAGCTTGAGGGCTAGCTGGTACTGAAGGACCTAGATTTGGGCCTAGGCTTCTAGTTCCTGATGCCTAATGCAGGTGTTTTGAATGGTTTCCAGCAAAATTGCATCTGATGTCCATCAAATTAATCATTCCTAAACAAAAGTTCTGTTATGCAGTTATTTCTATGGAAAAGGATTTTGCTTTTAGGATTGAGCAAAATGTACCATGAAATAAAAGTACCTTATTCTAAGTGCAAGCTTATTATAAATACAATCTGGGTATTTTGCTCCCTAGAAAAATGAACTTTTGAAAAACATGCTTTATATCATCTGTAGACTTTGGTCCAAAGTATATATACAAGTAGAACCTTGCATTCTTAATGATCGCTTGAACTTAATTTAATGCACTTAACAGAGGATAGGCATCTTAGATTTTAAGTGTCCTCATCTGAATGGTCTGATAAAACCAAATCATCCAAAAATTGCCCTCCTATCCAGTAATCAACTGACAGGTTTTGGGTGATCAAAATAGTCTTTAGTCTTGGTAACGAACTGGTTCTTCTGGACATTGCTTCTAACAACTATTAGTGTTTTTAACCCTTGCTTTGAAGAGGTGTGCATCAATGTCTTCATATATAGGTCTGAAATAGAAAGCACAAGATAAATCACCGTTTGCTGACATGGAAAAATAGATTAGTCAACACAGCAATTCTAGGAGATGGGAGAGTTAAGGACTTGATCCCTACACAACCAGCATAAAACTCTCCTCTTGCTTCATTCCCCATGGCACCCAATTTTTCAAAGCAAGAATGGTCAGCTGGTGCCATACTGGCCACATTCAGGCTCCTAAACAGCTTTCTTTGACCCCGTCAGGCCCCACATCAGTTAAGGTGCTGCAAAAAGGAATGGTAGATCAGTCTACCCATAGTTTCACTAGTAACAAAATATTTTCAGTGTTATGAGGGAGATAATTGGGTTGTATCTAAAGCTCTATATGCATGAGCCAAGCAGACTTCCACTCACACAGTGAGCTTCAGCACATCTGCAAAATGTGCTCCAGATGGTTCTTCGTGCAGTGTTGGATTTCACCCATCACATTAACCTTCTATCTCTCTTGGATTTTTATGCATTGCTTCTGCAGAACGTGTCCACAAGGACTTAAGAACAGCCCTACTGAACTAGGCCAATGCACATCAAGTCAAGCATTCTGTTCTTACAGTGGCCAACCACATGCCTATGGCATCTCCGTAATTGTGAGGTCCTTGTTGCTCACCAGGAAAGTATATTTGTATCTATGCCCTCAGTTGTCTAATTACTTTTCCATGGCTTGGATCCAGAGTTCCTATGAGCAGAACTTTGCTCATGAGACACTCCTGCTAGAGAAAGAGGGAGGCAATATTTGCTGATTCTTTCTCCTGCAGCCTTGGGAAAACATGATCTGGAGGGTTGGGGAATTTTCCAGAGCAGTGGACAAGGTGATACTAGTAGTTCCAGGGGAATTGGTGGAAATCACCTTCCTCTCTGCATCCAGCAGAAACCACTGCTGGATCTCAATTCTGTTAGCAAACAGAAAGGATACTGTGGATTCAACCTTGTGAATTTACTTAATTTTTTAAAAAAATCAATGACAGTATTTTTCAAATAGTCCTCATTAACAACAAAAAACAATATATAGAACTCTGTACAAGTGCTTCATATATATCATTTTGCGGATGGGTAGACTGAAGTGATAGCGGACGAACTAAGGCCACTGTAAAGTTCATGGTGCAGGTGAGATTTGTACCAGAAATTCTGGCGCTAATGATCATATTTTTAAAAAAGCAAGGTGTGTGCATTTGTGGTAAATGAGATGAGGATTATGGTTAACTGTCTGCTGAACAGAATTATGTTTAGTGCATGTGATGGGGGAAAGCGTGCCTCCAAGCAAGTTTTTTTTACAGCTTTTAATCACTCTCATTCAACTTCAGGGGCCATCACCACTTACTTAAATAACTGGATTATATTATATGTCTGCTGCCCTGACAAGCAATAGATCAGTTATACTCTCAATATGACTTACTCTGTTTTGTCCGTGGGAGCCAATGGATCAAACTCCATTAGCTCATAATAATTAGGAGGTGATGGACTGCTTTTTGATAAGTCTGTGGAAGAAAGAAAGGCAAAGACATTAAAAAAATACTTTTCAGTTAACATGCATCCCTTCATTCTGCTAATCTAAAATAGAAACAAAAGTCCTATTCTCAATATCACATTCTACTGTAATTTTTGGGCAAGGTAAAATTATACACATAAGTAATGAGTGAAAGGGATTAGAAAGAAATAGGATCACAGCAGTACAAAGGCAGCACAGACCAAACATGAGAAGATTGGATGAATTCAAATACATTTAACTACATAAGACACTGCATCAGGAAGACGATTGGTCCATCTAGCTCAGTACTGTCTACACTGACTAGCAGGTGACTCTCCAGGATTTCAGATGGGGACGCTCCCAGCCCTTCCTGGGGGTTGAACCACTTCTGCATGCAAAAAGCAGGTGCGGCCCTTTCCTAGTAAAATGCATTACTAGAACACCACAGAACTGTGGTCGAAGTTAATGGATATTCTGCAAAATCTCTTCAGGTTTCAGATACATATTGGGCTGGTTGAGCTGGAACCATATAGAGGTGGGGAAGCAAGACCACATCTGCCCACCTGGGGTCATTCTTCTGCCTCCAGAACCAAGAGCATACCTTATATGGGCATAACTCTTGCACACCACCTGTTTAGCCCTATCCAGGAGTTTAACTGTGTCTGTGGAGGGGGCCACACACACTGACTCCAGCCTCTTCACTTCTGACCTTTCTGCACTAAGCAGGAAAGTCTAAAGGGGGATTGTAAGTGCATTCAGCTGAACACACCTAATGTGCAATCTGGATCTTGTAGGCTCATTCAGCTGAACTTACTGAGAAACCCCCTTCCTGTTCAATGTAGGAAGTTTGGAAGCAGAAGGGCTGGGGCAGCATGTGCAGCCCCATCACAGGTAAAATTAACAAATGCCTGAATAATTGTGTAAACCCCAAAACAAACAGGCTTGAATTGCGCAGTCAATTCTCCTGGGAAAGCATGGTTTTGCTTCCCTGCCATGCTTATCTTCTACATGTCTTGAAATTTATCCAAAGCAGATAATTATCCAAGCTGGCTACCTTATAACATATGGAAAAGCAGTCACAAGTTAGGTACAGTTAAGCTCTAACTGCAGTTGGTTAGATTTACCTGTTGGTGGCGCATCTCTTGAGCCATTATTTTGAATGCTTACCGGATGCAGAGGCAGTGGATTTAAATATGTGTTCACCTAAGGAAATGAAATTAATTAAATCAGGTACGTAGGAAGATGGGTTGTAAGAAAAAAACTGGTTTAGCCTCACATGCTGGTTCATTCTTGTATTGTTTACTACTTAACATGAGGATTAAGACTTGTATCAACATAGAAAGAAATCCTGTTGATGCTTACAATGGAAATGAAAATGGACTGCCTTCAAGTCGATTCCGACTTATGGCAACCTATGAATAGGGTTTTCATGGTAAGCGGTATTCAGAGGTGGTTTACCATTGCCTTCCTCTGAGGCTGAGAGGCAGTGACTGGCCCAAAGTCACCCCATGAGCTTCATGGCTGTGTGGGCATTTGAACCCTGGTCTCCCAGGTCACGGTCCAGCACTCTAATCATTACACCACACTGGCTCTCATTGCTTACAATACAGTTGTCCATATAATTCAGATAGTATTTAGGGCCAGTTGCTCAGCTTAGATCCAAAGAGTTAGGCATGCACTATCCAAGTGGAATTTTGGATTTTTTTGGATGTTTTTAATAGGTGGCCCCTGTGATGTTCCTATATTAATGTATATATGGTAAGTGTTGGTTGTTTAGAAGATATATGGTAAGTAGTGAAAGAGGAGGGGGAGTGAATGGGCAGTAGAATGCTAGATGATTGGCTGAGTGTTTAAAATGGCTGAACGTATAAAAGGAAGAGTGAGAGTGGAATCGGGGGGTGAGAAGAGAACTGAGTGGGTTGCTTGGTGGGGTTTGAGAGAGTTGTTTGCCAGGAGAGAGTGGAGAAGGAGGGAGGTGGAGTTCGGATTAGTATTGAGTAAAACCATATGCTTATGTGCCTTAAGAAGAAATCTTGTTAATCTTGTTAGCTTTGTTATCTGTAATAAATACTTAATTTGGTTTACCAAAGGCCTGATCCTTGGCTGGGGTTTCACAGTCCAGAAGAGAGGGTAAGGTAATGACCAAGGCTGAAGGGGAACTGTAACAAATGGTGGCAGCGGTGAAGAGAATAACAATACCAGTATTCAGAGTCTCTGGGAATACTAGTATTGGGACGTTACTGGTGGTTGCCTAGCAGGGGGATCTGTTGAGATCTGTGCTAGAGCGGGGAGAGAAACCATAAGAGAGAGCGGTCCGGACTGGTGGAGTCCCTGGTGGTGCCTAGAGACAGGCAGTAACCACGAGCAGGTAGGAACCTGACAGGGAGAGCCAGGGAAGGACGCCTCACACGTGGCAGTAGCGGTGGGATACGAACAACAGAGAATCCAGATCCGAACAAAGGAGACTACGTCACAGGTGTTGGCTGTAGCAGTGAGATACGAATACTAGAGAATCCCTACCAGTGGTGTGGCAAACAGAAATAACAAAACAAGATTACTTGTGAGAGTGACTGGCAAAGAGTGTGTGGCAAAGAGTGAGTGAACTCAAACACCATGGCTGAATATATAAAAATGAAAAGAGAGGAGCTGGTGGAGAAGTGCATAACATTCAATTTACCTCACGAGGGTAAAGGGGTAGATGAATTGAGGGTAGCACTTATAGGATTTGCAACTGCCCAGCAAAAACAACCTGTCAGAGAAGAGACCCCAGAAGGATATTTAAGCAATCCCGCTTATATAGAGTACTTGAGAGAGAAGTTGAGGATGGAAACTGAGAGAATGAGGATGGAGGCTGAGGAAAAAGACAAACAGCGGGTCTTTGAGGCTGAGGAAAAAGACAAACAGAGGGAGTTGGAAACTGAGAAGTTGAGAATGGGGTTTGAGGAGAGGGAGAAGCAACGAGCAGTGGATGCCGAATTACAAGTAGAAAAGTTAAAATTTGAAAGAGAGAAGTTTCATTCTGATGAAACAAGAAAGGACAGAGATGGAGCAAAAATAAAAATTACTCCAAAGGACTTTGCTGTCTATGAGCCTGGTCAAGATCCTCAAATTTACCTCAGCACCTTTGAAAAAGCAGCTCACTTGTGGGGGCTACCTGAAGATAAATACATGCAGTATTTATCAAACCTGATTAAAGGGGAATTGGCTGAGGTATACCAATATTTCCCCTCAGACAGGCCCGTCACCTATGCTGAGTTTAAAGAGGCAGTCTACAAAAGATTCAGACTGGGGCCTGATTATTTTAGAAAGCTTTTCAGAAATTGCCAGATACAGACAGGGAGGTCTTTTGTGGAGCTGGGGGCAAAACTGATGGACATATTTGGGAAATGGCTGACAAGTGCAAAAGCTCAGTCTGTGGAGGAGGTGAAAAACCTCATGATATTGGATCAATTATACCATCAGTTACCACCAGAAATAAGTCTCCTGGTCAAAGACCGTTCCCCTACATCGGTGCAGGAGGCCGCAGAGATGGCGGATCACTTCGCCTCCAACAGAACTGGCTGGGTGGGGAAAACATCAAGAGATTTTAAACCCAGACCATATAACGCTGGCAGAAGGGATGTGGTACCACAGAGAGTGAGTCCTCCAGTAAAATCTGAAGGGCACAGGACACCCCAGAGTGGATCTGTGTACCCTAAAAGTGAGGAGAAATTATGCTACAAATGTGGTAGACCGGGGCACCTACATTTTCAATGTGAGGTTGCCAACCCCATTAGTAATCCTGCTCAGACAAGGGCAGTGAAAACAGAGCCCAAGGCTTTAGAAACAGCGAAAAAGGTTCAGTTCTGCCAGATAAACTGGACAGAAGTAACAGACCTTGATTCAAGTCTGAGAGAGGAAGTGGGTGTACAAGGGGCAAATTATTGGGCATTGCTTGATACTGGTGCTGCTCAGACATTACTGAGGCCAGATTTAATAAAATCTGAGGTAATATTACCTCAGGAAACTGTGACTATCCAAGGAATGAGGGGTCAACCAGAAAGTTTGCCTGTGGCCCTGGTGGAAATGACTTGGAGAGGCCGAGAGGGCCGATATAAAGTAGGCATTAATGCCCAGCAACAAGAACCAGTAATACTGGGAAGAGATGTAATGGGCGCCCAAGGAAAGATCTATGTAGTGACCAGACAGCAAATTGGCAGAGAAAAAGAAGCCATATTAAGGGGGGCTGAAACAAACAGGGTGGAATCTGTTAACCAGCCTCAGGTCACCATAGCAACCACTAGCAGGCCTGCTGAAGGAGACAAACTGTATCAAGTGGTCTCTGATAATGATGAGGCAGATCAATTCAGGGAAGAGCTGCAAAAAGATATACGTTTGAAGCAGATAAAGGAACAAGCTCTGACCCAACAGATTCCTTTCACTGACAAACTGAGGAATCAAGTTGTGTGTGAGAATGGGATTTTATATAGACTGTGGATGCCTGCTGAGAGAAAGGATGAATGTGAACCAGTGAAGCAATTGATAGTACCTAGCAAATACAGAACCAGATTGCTAGAGGTAGCCCACGATGTGCAGGACATCTGGGAATAAAAAAGACCAAGAGGAGATTGGCAGCACACTATTATTGGCCAAATATCTCCAAAGATGTAAAACAACATTGTCTATCTTGTGGAATATGCCAAAATGTGGGAAAAAGTGGAGTAAAGACTAAGGCACCCTTAAAGCCCCTTCCTATAATTGGACAACCCTTGTATAGAGTGGGGATAGATTTGGTGGGCCCTTTTTCCAAACCCACAAGGCATGGCAAGAAATATCTATTGGTGGTGGTGGATTTTGCCACCAGGTACCCAGACGCAGAAGCACTAAGATCCGTGGAAGCCCCTGTAGTGGCAGAGGCTTTATTAAAAATCTTTATGAGGCTGGGTTTCCCTCATGAAGTGCTGACGGATCAAGGCAGTGTATTCATGGGAGAAGTGATGCAATGTATGTGGAAATGTTGTGGTCTAAAACATCTAAAGACCACTACTTACCATCCCGCCACTAATGGGTTAACAGAGAGATTCAATGGCGTTTTGAAGGGCATGATCAGAAGCTATGTTCAAGATCACCCACAAGACTGGGATGAACGGTTGGGATGCTTCTTGTTTGCATACAGAGAAGTCCCTCAGGAGTCAACAGGCTTCTCACCCTTTGAACTCATGTTCACTAGAAAAGTGAGGGGACCTTTGGAACTATTAAAAAATTCATGGGAAGGAACCCTGGGAGAGTACAAAACATCTGTAGTAGATTTTGTATTGGAATTCCGCAATAAATTAACATCAATGATGGAGATGGTGAAAAAGAATTTGAGTCAAGCACAGGAGAAGCAACGTTAGTGGTATGACAGAACAGCCAGGGAACGTGTGTATGATGTGGGAGATATGGTTATGGCGTTCATACCCAGGAAACATGACAAATTACAGGCTAACTGGGAAGGACCATATACCATCAGAGAAAGGCTTGACACAGTGACGTATGTAATCACCACAGACCAATTAAACAAAAGCAAAGTGGTTCATGTAAATATGTTGAAGCCTTACCATACCAGGGATGCACAGGTGTTGCAAGTTACCTTATTCCCTGAGGGAAGTGGGCCTGAACTTCCAGATTTGGTACAGGAAAGCAAAGACAAAGGAGGGGTAGATCAAGTGGAATGGTCAGAGGAGGTGAAGAAGGAAGTAAAAGAGGAGATTCTGAGAGTTTTGAAAACCTATAGGAATCTCTTTAGCAACAAACCTGGCCGAACCAGTATAGTTATACATTCCATTGATACTGGAGATCATGCCCCAATCAGATCTGTTCCATACCGTGTGAATGGGAAAGTTTTGAATGAGATCAAAAAGGAGGTGGAAGATATGCTGGAATTAGGAGTGATCAGGGAATCCATCAGTCCCTGGGCCTCAAGTATTGTCCTGGTTCCGAAAAAAGATGGAACGACCAGGTTTTGCATTGATTATCGGCTAATCAATAAAATTACTGTCCCAGATGCGTATCCTATGCCTAGGGTAGACGCAATGTTAGAGTTATTGGGGGCAGCAACCATTATCTCTACACTAGATCTCTGTAAAGGATTTTGGCAAATGGAACTAGACGAGCAATCCAGAGCCAAAACTGCCTTCAGTACACCAGATGGGTTATATGAGTTTGTGACCTTACCCATGGGACTAAGGAACTCACCAAGTTCATTTCAGAGGCTAATCAATACTGTGTTGCGAGGCATGTCAGATTTTGCAGTGGCCTATATCGATGACGTGGCCATTTTTAGCAAGTCGGTGCCTGAGCGTGTCCAACACCTGACAACAGTATTGGAGGCCTTAAGAAAAGCAGGCCTCACAATAAAAGCTAAGAAATGCCAGTTTGGACTAAAGGAAGTAATCTATTTAGGACATAAGGTGGGGAGTGGGAAAATCACCCCCTTATGGAGCAAGGTGGAGGCAATACAAGCGTGGCCGATCCCCTTAACCAAAAAACAAGTAAGGGCATTTCTGGGTGTGGCTGGATTTTATAGGAAGTTTGTGAGAAATTTTGGGGAAATAGCAACCCCCTTGCATGAATTAACAAAGAAGAAGTGTTCTGAGCGTGTGGTATGGACGGATGAATGTCAGAAGGCTTTTGATCTACTGAAGCAAGCCTTGTGCCAAGGACCCATATTAATAGCACCAGACTATGAGAAACCATTCATCGTGGCTACAGATGCGTCGGACCTGGCGCTGGGAGTCGTCTTGCTGCAGGAGAGAGAAGGCACCAGACATCCAGTGGCGTACCTGAGTCGCAAGCTGACGCCGAGGGAGAAAAACTATTCGTCGGTCCAGAAGGAGTGCCTAGCGGTCATGTGGGGACTGAACAAGTTGCGCCCATACGTGTGGGGACGAAGATTCACAGTGACTACGGATCATCGGGCCTTGTTATGGTTGCAGACTATGAAAAACCATAACACTATGCTGCAGAGGTGGTCCTGGGCCCTACAGGACTATCAAGTGGACTTCCAGTTCATAAAAGGCAAGGACAATGTACTGGCCGATGGACTTTCCAGGCAAGTGGCTGGGACTACAGTGACGTGACCAGATGGAGGAACAAAGAAAGACATTTTCCCCATAGAGACTTTTATTTGTTAACGTGACGTATAAATCCTGGAACAGGAATAATAATGCCGTTGTTTTAAGGGGGGGGAAATGTGATGTTCCTATATTAATGTATATATGGTAATTGTTGGTTGTTTAGAAGATATATGGTAAGTAGTGAAAGAGGAGGGGGAGTGAATGGGCAGTAGAATGCAAGATGATTGGCTGAGTGTTTAAAATGGCTGAACGTATAAAAGGAAGAGTGAGAGTGGAATCGGGGGGGAGAAGAGAACTGAGTGGGTTGCTTGGTGGGGTTTAGAGAGTTGTTTGCCAGGAGAGAGTGGAGAAGGAGGGGGGTGGAGTTCGGATTAGTATTGAGTAAAACCATATGCTTATGTGCCTTAAGAAGAAATCTTGTTAATCTTGTTAGCTTTGTTATCTGTAATAAATACTTAATTTGGTTTACCAAAGGCCTGATCCTTGGCTGGGGTTTCACAGACCAGAAGGGAGGGTAAGGTAATGACCAAGGCTGAAGGGGAACTGTAACAAATGGTGGCAGCGGTGAAGAGAATAACAATACCAGTATTCAGAGTCTCTGGGAATACTAGTATTGGGACGTTACTGGTGGTTGCCTAGCAGGGGGATCTGTTGAGATCTGTGCTAGAGCGGGGAGAGAAACCATAAGAGAGAGCGGTCCGGACTGGTGGAGTCCCTGGTGGTGCCTAGAGACAGGCAGTAACCACGAGCAGGTAGGAACCTGACAGGGAGAGCCAGGGAAGGACGCCTCACAGCCCCCAAGTCACATCACAAGCTGCTTCTGACACTCCCTTCAGTTTCAAGAGCAGTCTGCCATGAACAGTCATGGGGGCTATAAGGAGTGGGGGGGATCTAATTTCCCCTCGGGCTCATGGATCAGGCTTCCTGGCTCATTAGACCCTGGACAATAAATTTTGGGGGATTGTTTTAGGACGCATGTATCCTGTTTGCCCAACCTCCATTTTCCTCCCCTTCTGCTGTTAATAACTACACTGCAAGATCGTTGTAAGCTACTCTCACCTTCAACCCAACCTCACCAGAGCAGGAACTCCTCACTTTCCTCCTACCTTTTGGTGTTTTTATTTTGGGGTGGGGGGTTGGACACACTGCTATCCAATCCCAGCTACATTCATTTCCATGGGCAACTCACATTGAATTCCTATGGTCAGATCTCACTTCACTTCCTTGGGAGATTTACAAACAGGAACCAGGAAATGACCTTTCTAGGCAATGAAATGGTTCTGTTGATCCTTTTTATATCTTGCCATTTCCTTCATTGTCCCTTTTTGCTCCTTTCTCTCAGAGGAGGACAGAAATAGAGCAAGAGGCAATGGAGGAAGAGACACAGAGATATAACTTCCCCACCTTCCACTCTCTCCTCCGTGCTCCTAGCCTTCTCTCTCAGCTAACTTCTCCTGCCAGCAGATCAGTGGCATTTTGAACCCCCGCCCTGCTCTGCTCACCCCTTCATCTTGAGTGATCACTTCCAGCCACCCAGCCAATTGATTCAATGTTCTGTGCAGGGACCTCCCCCGCTTTAAAGGGTTTGTTTGTTTCCCTGCAAACATTGGGCTTCTGAATCTGCAGATATTTCCCTCTTGCACATAGATTGTGCTGTTTTGGCTACACAAGGACCAGCGCTTGGAAAATGAGGTCAATGTTAATAGGAGCGATTATATGAGTAAGTCATATGAATAATGCACTTGTTACAGTGAATGGATCAGGATCTTACCCATGAGCAAACACTGCACTGCTGGGCTAACAGGGATAGGGAACCTGTTGGCCCTCCATATGTTGCTGGACTCTAACTCCCATCATCCCTGGCCATTGGTCGTGTTGGCTTGGACTGATGGGAGTTGGGAGTCCAACAATACCTGGAGGACCTAACAGGTTCCTCATCCCTGCTGTAGTCTCTCACACACATAATTATCGTTTGGCATTAGGGCACCTTATCAGTGCGTTTCTGTAAAAGACTGGGTTTGATCACTTACACGTACAGAAAATATGTGCAAAGTCTTTTATCTGCATCACTTGCTACTGAACAAGGACTGAGAAATAGTTTGCTACTCACGTTGATGTATGTGGAACCACTTGGGAAAATTTGGCATGTGTTTTGTGCTTCTGTTGTGAACCTGAAAGAGGAAACAAATGCACTGGAAGACACCAAGAAGCCATAACTGAAATTCCTGACTTTAACTCCAAGATCATCACAGGACATCCAATTTTCTGGCTCTCTCCGCCCTCCCTTTCAGTCTGTCTTCCAGAAATTAGCTTACAAAACAAAAGGCCTGGATCTAACAAATGTTTGCCTAGTTATTTGGACAAGCTTCCAAAGACAGGACATTATGTGACATTCCAATTTTCAATTTCACTTATCAACTTTCAAATCCCTTTTAAAAGTTTAAAAGACTTCAAAATCATTACTTACAGGGACTGTGAAGCATTTGCAGCAGTGAGTGAGTGCAGTTGAGGGTAAAGTGATGGCTGAGTGGGATGAGGGCTTGAAACAGCAACACTTTGTGATTGGCAGTCTAAAAGCAAGAAAAAAGTTGGCATGATCACAAGATTTTTTTTCTACAAATCTTTAAAACACAGGAACCATCAGGTAATGTACCCAATTATTTGGTAGGAACCTTAACATAGTGCTAGGGAAGGGTTTATTATCAGGGTGATGAGGGCAGATTATATGCATGTACATACACACATGGTGTGTGTGTGTATCGTATTTTAGAATCAGAAAGAGCAAACCGCTGTGGGAAGGTGAATCCTCTCTGACGTTCTGTCGCCCCAAGCATTCTACTTTCAGTCCGGTTCCGATAACATATGCAAGTGAGCCAGGCTGGGAAGAAAAGTGCCTGAAGCAATAAAAACGGGATGTAACAAGGTGGACATGAAGAACACAACTCATCCAGCGGTGGCTGGAGTGAATGGGGACCTGCCCCACCAATCCCAATCTGCCCTCAGCTAGTCCCCTCTTGCCTACCTTCTTATTTACAGCCAATCGGGGAGGAGGGGAGGGGTGGATCTGTCTGCCATTGGCTCTGGTTCCATCTTCTGTTAGTCACCCGGCCTTTTGCCCTACCAGTCCTAATAGGCACCAACCATTACTCCTGCCCCCATGCACATCATCTGATGTTAAAATGAAAAGTCATCTCTGAACCGGGCAGAAAAGTGAACAAACAAATCCACACACACGGACCGAGGACGCATTTCCTTTGACCCTTATAAAAAGAAGCAGAGGACTGCATGGAAATTATGATGAGGAAAGACAGGCCCTCCACCTACAACTCCCCCACTATACAATCACACACATTCATTTTCTCTGGCATGTAAGTGCTACAGACACATGCAAACTCACTCAAGAGAGAAATAAAATATATAGAGAAAAAATATAGAAACAAAATATAGTTTTGAGGTACGATAATGGCCTCTGTTTCTGGTGATCTCAGATCAGGACATTGGCCTAGGGCACAGCTCAAAAAGCAGAATTCAGTGATACATTATTTCTGTTTGAAGCTCTGGAAGATCGGGGTGGGAGTGTTTTGTTTCCATTATCCAAACCTCCATTTGGGAATTCATGTGCAGCTCAGTTCATAATGGCCTGCCTCAGATTATCATCATTCCTGGCTCCATAAGCTATAGTTTATGAAGCTGGGAACAAGCATTGGGACTAAGCACTCCCTCCCTCCCCGCACACGCCAGCTTTGGCACAAATATTCTAGCTTGAATTCCACCAGAGTTTCCCACCTGAAGTGGGGAATGTTGACTTAATGTCAGTTAACAAACCCGGAAAATAAGCCAGGATGTGAACAGACATAACAAGAAACCCTAGCTTAATATAAGCCAGGTGAATTGTGGAAACAAAGGAGGGGCAAATGAGGAACATCTGGTCCCAGTGCTCTTTTCTGGCTTCATCAACCACAGCTTATGAAGCCAGGAATTTTCGTCTGAATCAGGCCATTGCCTCTCTGCATGTGGACAAAATATTCTGCAAGTCATAGATTAAAAACAGGGCAGCCCCTTTGCACACAGATCACAGTATGTGTGGATTCTTTACAATTCATAGTGGAGGCTATGCTGGTGGCCAGGGTGGGGGTGCAACATAGAGAGATAGGGAAGAATCACAGCAATGGTGCACATCTAAGCATACCAAGAATAAACTGGGCAGGGAGAGAGCAATTGTCATAGCTATTTTTCTCTTTGTGCCTAATAATTATAGGAAAGGTATAATTCAGTAATTATTTCTTAGGTCATTGCACTAGGTCTGCATACCAATTTCATTGTCTATTTCAATAGTTTGTGTGCAGAACCAGTGAGCTGATAGAGGAGCTCCTGAGGAATAATCGTATGTGATCTGAAACATGGGAAGGTGAAACTTCCCCCAGTTCCCTCCTTAAATGTTCCTCAGGCTTCTAGATGACAGTCTGCATGACTTGTGTGTTACGACTGAAATGCACCAGCAAAGATCTGGAACATGGGAAGCTGCCTTATATCGAGTCAGACCAATTGGTCCAGCTAGCTCAGTCTACATTGACTCTCAGCAGCTCTGCAGGGTTTCAGACAGGGGCTGTTCCTAGCCCTGCCTGGAGATGCCTGGGACTGAACCTGGGAGCTTCCGCCTGCAAAGCAGATGCTCTACCACTGAACTATGGCCCTTCGCCAACAAAAACAACAGGGAATGCTACAATAGGCACCTCTCCTGTCTGAAATTTCTTTCGTCTCTCTGATCCCCAACCCACATCTATAGGACCTGGACTCTGATGAGTCTGTTTTTATCTCTTCCCACAAAGTCCATAGTATTCTGTTAAAACATTAGTGAGCTTAAGCTTTTTACTTACTTAGTTCTGAAAACTGTGGAGTCACAGGGCCAACTTCCCCAGGCTTTGGCACAGTAGGAGAAAAACTGGACTCCAAGTCAAGCAAATCACATGAAGGAGCAGATGGCTGGTTGCCACTGACCTTGAAATGAAAGAAAGAGACCAGAGGTTACACCTAGTGGTGCCTCCTAAGTGTACATCAAATGTTCAATTTGCAATAAGAAATCGCCATCAAGGGTCTTGTTGCTTTCTTATTGAAGCAGATCTTGCTGGCAGTAAGGATCTATTCAGGTCATCAGTCTGTCATCTATGGTTCAGTAAGCACCAGCTCTATCAATGTAATACAAAGGTTCTCAGATCAAGTAAGAGAATAAGTGGCAGCTAATTTTGCACCAATCCAGAAGAGCACTTTACACTTCAAGGTAACTACAGCCAGAACTAAATGAGAAAAAATTACCTTATGTAAGGGCAGAGCTTAACAGCTGTCATTTGGAGAAGCAGGTAGAGTGGTCACAAGCTCACAAGCATGGCCTCCCCACCCCCAGCCTCCTTTTGTAGCAGCTTTCCCCTCCTCCATGTTTAGAAGTGGATTTGATATTTATGATAAAGCTAACAAAACTGTGTCTGATTCCATCGCCTAGACATATTTGGTTACTTATTCAGTGATGGCTGAACCAGTAAATGATGCTTTGTCCTCTTTGGAACACTAAATCAAGAGATGAAGACCGCAATTTTACACACACTTATTGAGAAAGAAGCCTCGCCGTACTGGACTTGCTTCTGAGTAAACATGCCTAGACTTGGAAGGCACGAACTACTAACATTGCAAATTGACTCCAGAGACCAAAGAATATAACAATATCAGAGGTTCCAGATGCTTGTCTTAACAAGAGAAGGCTGTTTCTTGGGCCAGAAGGTTGCTGTTAATTACTTACTGCCACACTTTCATTTTGAATCCTCAAATTCTCCAAGAAGCGTACTCTGTTTCGAGAGAACCTGTATGAAATGGTAACAAGCAATACCTCAGTTTCAAGCCATGCAGTTATGATGAAAAACAGAAGTCTTTTGTAATCCTTAGTTCAAAGATCCTAAAGGCTACCATAAAAAAAGAGACAGACCACTATAGACAAATAACTTCATCTTTTTTTTTTTTTACATTTGGATTTGATCAGCATGAAGTATGGCTTTCTGCAGCACTCTCCATATTTGTGCAGGACATCTGCTCATTTACGTTTATTTATTTATTTAAGAATTTATATGTCACCATTAAAAAAAACCCTCAAGGCAGCTTATGGTTACTATCTTAAAAACCAACATATAAAACCATTATCTAAAAATCTGTCCACTTAAAACAGCAGCATCGCCCACTTCTAAATCGGACCAATGAACACATTACAATTTAAAACAGACAGCAATGATACGAATAACAGAAGGAGGAAATAAAATGCAGGTGATAACCCTGCAACAATGGAAACCTCTGTTTTGCTTCTATTGTGAAATAAGAGGTATGGTTTCCTGAAACCAAGCCAGTCCTTGTAACTAGCATATGACCTCAAAATGAAATACTAGTGCAAACTTAAAAAAATAAGGAATCTCTGCAGAGCAGAACTACTGGCTAAGGCTAAATTATACGTAGGGTATTTTTCCTTGAATAGAACACTAGAAATATGCAGTGCACAGAAAATCAATAGTACTGTACATGAGCGGGCAGTTCTGCCGGATGAGGGCCACAGGTGCCACAGGAAACAAGGGCTTGTGGCACTCTTGGATAGACCATCAGAAGAATCCTGCTGGATCAGGCCAAAAGTCCATCTAATCAAGCAGGGCCAGCACCAGGCATAACTGGGCCCTTGGGCACCAGCCTGCCCCGGGCCCATGGCATCCACCCGCACCTACCTCTCCCACTGTGGTAAATGCTGGCCGCACATGCATGCCATCAACTAAGATGGCGGCGGAGGCATTGGCCCCTTAGGGAAGCCTTGGCAGCTAGCTTGGCTGATGTCAGACATGCAGGCAGCAGAGCCAGCATTCACCCCAATGAAAGACGTAGGTGGAACGTGCACGCCTGCACGGTTGTAGGGGGTGTGAGCGTGGGAACTCACTTTCTGCGATCTGCAGCAAGGTCAGCAGCTGACCCTGCCGCAGATCATGGAATGGGAGTGCTAACCACCCACCCTAAGGAGGGGCCCCTCTGGGACCCGGGGCCTGACCTGGCCGCCCTCTGGTGCTGGCCCTTTAATCAAGCATCCTATTCTAATAGTGGCCAACCAGATGTCTATGGGAAGCCCATAAGCAGGTCCTGAGCACAAAGCAGCACTCTCCCCACTTGCAATTCCCAGCAAGTGGTATTCAGAGGCATACTGTCTCCAACCATGAAAGTAGAACATAGTCTTAATCTCCATGAATTTGTCCAAGTCCTTTTTAAAGCCATCCAAGTTGTTGGCTATCATAGTGAATACCTATGAGCTAAAAAAGCCTGTCCTGAGCCCTACCCTCTATTCAGTTTCATTAGATCCTAGATTCATAAGAACATAAGAAGAGCCTGCTGGATCAGGCCAGTGGCCCATCTAGTCCAGCATCCTGTTCTCACAGTGGCCAACCAGGGGCCTGGGGGAAGCCCGCAAGCAGGACCCGAGTGTAAGAACACTCTCCCCTCCTGAGGCTTCCGGCAACTGGTTTTCAGAAGCATGCTGCCTCTGACTAGGGTGGCAGAGCACAGCCACCACGGCTAGTAGCCATTGATAGCTCTGTCCTCCATGAATTTGTCTAATCTTTTAAAGCCATCCAAGCTGGTGGCCATTACTGCATCTTGTGGGAGCAAATTCCATAGTTTAACTATGCGCTGAGTAAGGAAGTACTTCCTTTTGTCTGTCCTGAATCTTCCAACATTCAGCTTCTTTGAATGTCCACGAGTTCTAGTATTATGAGAGAGGGAGAAGAACTTTTCTCTATCCACTTTCTCAATGCTATGCATAATTTTATACACTTCTATCATGTCTCCTCTGACCCGCCTTTTCTCTAAACTAAAAAGCCCCAAATGCTGCAACCTTTCCTCGTAAGGGAGTCGCTCCATCCCCTTGATCATTCTGGTTGCCCTCT
Source organism: Rhineura floridana (assembly GCF_030035675.1). NCBI lineage: Eukaryota > Metazoa > Chordata > Lepidosauria > Squamata > Rhineuridae > Rhineura > Rhineura floridana. The sequence goes on along the minus strand of NC_084482.1, from coordinate 35,837,837 downwards.
TCTGAACCTTTTCCAACTCTATAATATCCTTTTTGAAATGAGGCGACCAGAACTGTACACAGTATTCCAAATGCGGCCGCACCATAGATTTATACAATGGCATTATGATATCGGCTGTTTTATTTTCAATACCTTTCCTAATTATCGCTAGCATGGAATTTGCCTTTTTCACAGCTGCCGCACACTGGGTCGACATTTTCATCGTGCTGTCTGCTACAACCCCGAGGTCTCTCTCCTGGTCGGTCACCGCCAGTTCAGACCCCATGAGCGTATATGTGAAATTAAGATTTTTTGCTCCAATATGCATAATTTTACACTTGTTTATATTGAATTGCATTTGCCATTTTTCCGCCCATTCACTCAGTTTGGAGAGGTCTTTTTGGAGCTCTTCGCAATCCCTTTTTGTTTTAACAACCCTGAACACTTTAGTGTCGTCAGTAAACTTGGCCACTTCACTGCTCACTCTTAATTCTAGGTCATTAATGAACAAGTTGAAAAGTACAGGTCCCAATACCGATCCTTGAGGGACTCCACTTTCTACAGCCCTCCATTGGGAGAACTGTCCATTTATTCCTACTCTCTGCTTTCTGCTTCTCAACCAATTCCTTATCCACAAGAGGACCTCTCCTCTTATTCCATGACTGCTAAGCTTCCTCAGAAGTCTTTGGTGAGGTACCTTGTCAAAAGCTTTTTGAAAGTCTAAGTACACTATGTCCACTGGATCACCTCTATCTATTCATTAGGTCCTACAAAGAAAAACATCTCCCGAATCATTTTCTCCACACCATGCATACACACCTCTATTTTGCCCCTGCTTATTTGCGTGTTTTCTAAACAAAAAAGCCCCAAACATTGTAACCTTTTCTCATAGAGGAGTTGTGCCAGCCCTTTGATCATTTGGGTTGCCCTTTTGTGCAAAATATCCTTTTTGAGGCACAACAACCAGAACTGTACACAGTATTCCAAGTGTAGTCACACCTCAGATTTCTATAAAGGCAAATCTTAACTATGGTTATTAAACAAGTCAGCTTCATAAACCACAGTTTGACATTGACTCATTTTAAAAAACCAATTAAGACTAAACACAGTTTGTCTGGTTTCAGATATAATGATAAACTATGGTTAGTTAAAAATGGAAGCCAAATCTTCCAATCTCCTCCTCATAACTGCACTAGAGGAGGTTATATCTGAATGAAACTAGTGTCTTTTATTCCTGGCACACTGACCTCTTCTTTAGTTCAAAAATGAGGAAGGCAAGGAGAGTTTACTCATCAATACTTATGGCCAAAAGCAACGTTATATCTACATAAAGGTAATGGACCTACTCAACCGCACTTTAGAAGCGGTTACTGACTTGGGGGGGGGAATGGTTTGCAAACCTTTTCAATATACTTCTCAAAAATCACAGCAAAAAATGTTAATGTGACAACCAACACCTGAGACAAATCACATTGCCCTCTACTGTGGATTCTACTGTGTTTCAATCTCTATGATTGCTGCAATCTGAACTTCAAACACAAACTTGGTCCCCTGATATGATACAGGATTTTTAAAAATGTCTCCTGTATCCTGGGTTTTTACTAACACTAAACACAACAGGTTCTACACCCTTCCTTAACAGGCAATCAAAGCACGTTTAGGACTTGTCCTCCACATTTAAGTGGCCAAACCATGCTTTGCAAGAAAGGGTAGGTGGGTGTACGGTATATGTCATATTCTTGCGATAGCCAAACAATCAAGAGTCACCAAATAGACAAACCTCAGTCTCTGAGCGGACCTTGAAAACATGTTATCCTCTCAGTTCTTTTTTTAGTTTGCTGTTTCCAGAAACCCATACCAAGGAGATTTTTGTCAGTGCTTCCTCTTTAAGACACACTTCTCGAGAGAAAGACAGAAATTAGCCCCATAACTCAAGCAGGTGTCTAGGATGTTTGTCTAATGGGGCCATTCCTGTCTCTCCTGAGAAATATGTCTTGAAGAACTTAAAATACACAGAAAATAATGTAAGCCAGTGTGGTGTAGTAGTTAAGGTGTTGGACTACTACCTGGGAGACCAGGGTTCGAATCCCCACACAACCATGAAGCTCACTGGGTGACCTTGGGCCAGTCACTGCCTCTCATCCTCAGAGGGAGGCAATGGTAAACCCCCTCTGAATACCGCTTACCATGAAAACCCTATTCATAGGGTCGCCATAAGTCAAAATCGACTTGAAGGCAGTCCATTTCCATAGTAGACATTCGAAACTGAGCCTGTTCAGGTATGATCTCCCTGGAACTCTACCCAGGATGGGATTAGGAGTGGGTCACAGGCTCCCTCTCCTGCTCCTTTGTTCTCAGAATGCTAGATTTTGCAGTCACTCATATGCAAATCTCCCAAGGTCAGAGAGAGAGCCCACATTCATCCAACCAAGCACAGGATCCATTGGTTCAGACATTCACTTCTCTCCAAAGTGAGAGGGACAGGTGAGGAAGCACATGAGGTCCACTCCTGAGGAACAATCCCAGGGGACAAAACAACATCCAAAGAGCTTCTTTACTAGCTCAGTCACAACTACTTCGTGCAGGGGAGGGCAACCTGTGGTCCTTCAAATGTTGGGACTCCAGCTCCCATCATCCCTGACCGTTGGCCAATATTGGCTGGGGTTGAGGAATTGGAATCCAGCAACATCTGGAGAGCCACATATTCCCCACCTCTGATGCTGGCATAGCTGTGTGTACAAGAAATCAGTTCACAGTGTGTATAGAACAGCTTTACCTTTCATGTCCCAGTAGGACATTATTCAGATTTTCATTCACTTGTATCAGTTCAGTGATCACGTCTTCATTCTGCAGAGTTGCTATAAGTTCCATTATTCTCTCTTGCATTACCCGACACGTTTTATAGAGCTTCTGCCAAGGGATGAAAGAAAGGAGATTGGCTATTAGCATTTGGATGGCAGGAACAATGGATGTCAAAGATACATTGATTATATCTAAGGCATACAACCATAGGCTCTTCACTTTTCTGGGGATCACAGGCAGGGCCAACACTTAAATGCGGCAAGGTGAAGCAAGTTACTTCAGTGTAGGGATGGAATCCTCTCCTTTTTTATGTTTTAAGTGTGGCCCCCTAGTGGTCATTAATGATCCAATTCCTTTGTCCTCTGATATCTTTTCATTTTTCCTATCTCCAATATTTTTTGGTTTGCAGAGAATTATCAACCAGATGCCTATGGGAAACCCACAAGCAGGACCTCAGTTCAACAGCGCTCTCTCCACACATGCTCCCCCAGCAACTGGTATTCAGAGACACAGAACCTCTGACACTGAAGGTTACACCGGCGGCTGCATGGGGGAGGAAGAAAAAGTCCTCTCTCCTCACTCCATGCAGAATGATAGACTCCTCCATCACATCTGTCCCCACCCATCATCTTTTTTTCTAAGCTAAAGAGCCCAAAATACATTAGCAGTCATTCCATGTAGGAAAGATGCCCGCTCCAACCACTTGATGATTTCTATTATCCTTTCCTGCAACCAAAAAGGGTTGCTAGGACAAAGCCTGATCACCCTGCTCTTTGCACACTCTCACACCATGATAACACCCCACCTTTCAGTGAAGAGGGGTCTTCATGTCGGAATCACACACTTTTCATATGCATCAAGGTGGCCTATGAAGCAAATACACACTCCCTGCACTTAATTTACAGAAGACGCCCCCTGCTTTCATTCAAACACATGTTGGCATTCTTTGAAAAGGTGTGGGCGAAAGAAAGAAGCACGAATGCATGCCCAACTACAGGGGGAAGAAAGAAAAATGAAGGAACTACAAAAAGAACAAAACACAGTGCTTTGCTATGTTGGATCATGTCCATCCAGCACTCAACATCCAACAGCAGCCAGATATATGCCCTCGGAAAGGTTACAAGTAAGGCATGAAGAGAACCATTCTTTATTGCAGGGGTAGGGAGCCTGTGGTCCTCTAGATGTTGCTGGGACTCCCAACTCCAGCCCCAGCCAGCATTGCCAATGATCAGGCATGATGGGAGATGTAGTCCAGAAACATCTGGGAGGCCCATCCCTGTTTTATTGTTTGTCCCTAACATTTGGTAATCAGTAGTGATGTCTTCATGTTTAGTTATCATGTTCTCCATAAATTAGTCTAAAAACAAGACGCATGTTTACTGCTGCCCTGGGCTCCTACTGGAAGGAAGGGAGGGATATAAATCTAATAAATAAATAAATAATGCCCACATCTTTTGGTGTCATGCTGATGCTGCAACAGCCTTGAATTGTGCCTTGGGGGTAGAAAATTAGCTCCATGTCACCAAAGATCAGAAGCTTAGAGATGCTTTAGAAAAGACCCATGAGGTGCACCAATTAAAATGTTTGTTCTTGTTCAGCAGCAGTGTCTCCAACTGGCCTGGGTGCAGATGCCGATGAACAAATTCCATATGGGTTATAAATCTGATGGCCCTTCACATTTGAACAAGAATCCTTCAGTTTTGGAGGAAGCAAAAACAACAACAAACCCCTCATAAAAGATGCATGTGGGAGAGGAAAGGAGTTTCTACACACAATCTATAACAAATCAGTGTATACAACTGGCATGCGTTTTCCTACTGTTTTTATGATGTGGCTGCATGTACTATTATATTTTTAGTTGCACTGTTCTATATCAATTCTAAGCCACAAGGTGTTGATGAAATGACAGCCCCAGACAAGAACTGGGTATGTCCAGAGACTCAAGAGAAATGAAGCTGTCACTAGGGTATGTCCAAGAAGTGACAGAATGCATATATATGTATTTCTGGTCATTCACAAAATTAATCTGGCATTATCACTAGTCACCAAATTTCAGACATGAAATGTTTATTTATTTCTAAGATTTCTTACCAGCCGTCCACCAAAAGGTATCAGGGTGGGTTACAACAAATTAATATACAATTATAAAACAGATAAAAACATTGCAATTACAAAACATTGCAACTCCAAATGGAGAACAGTATTCACTAATAGGCAAAAAAACCTTGCTGTTTAACAACATACCTATAGCCAATAGATATTTCTATCAAACTTTAAAAAGCAAGGAAATTGGGCAGCTATAGTGAATGCACCAGAGAGTGGGAGACCTGAACTCCTCTCTGAGATATTGGACTGCCCTACAAATTTGTAAAAATGCAAACACCATTTGGGTTGGTCTTTCTCAGTCCAATCCACTTGCTGTGTAGCTTGGAAGAATTTGGTAGAAGAAGAAGGAGAAGGAGGGGATTGGAAGGGGATGAGGGAGGGGAAGGGAAGGGTGAAGGAAGGGGGAGGGAAGGGGCAAGAGGGAGGTGATGGGAGGGAGGGTAAAGCAGGTTTGATCATTTGCATGCGTTTTGAGTTCAGTGGGATTTACTCCTGTGCAATCATGCTTAGGGTAGGTGAAATTGACCTGGGGGAGGGTCAGGAATGGGAGAGGGAAGGAGGAAGGGAGGAGATTGGGTGGGTGGGCACTGGGCAGAGAGGAAGCCCCTTTCCAAAAGGAAAACACTGAGAACAGTATCATTCTTTTTCAAGGTTTCGCCCAACTTTTTATTCTACAGCAGGCACATGTAGCTTCCCACCCAAATTTAAACCAAAGCTGTCCCTGGCCACATCCACACCAGACTTTGATTTCACTTTAGACAGTCATGGCTTCTCCCAAAGAATCCTGGGAAGCATAGTTAGTGAAGGGTGCTGAGAGTTGCTAGGTGACACCCTATTCCCCTCACAGAGCTTCAGTCAGAGCAGCTGACTGTTGAACCACTTTGGCCACTGGAGCTCTCTCAGGGGAATAGGAGTCTCCTCTCAGCACCCTTCAGAAACTATACTTCCCAGGATTCTCTGGGGGAAGGCATGACTGTCTCAGGTGAAATAAAGATTTGGTGTGGGTGTGGCCCCGATTAGGCAAGCCAAGCAGCTGCGAGTCTGGCTTTTAGAACACTGACAGTTGGTTCTTACTGAGCATGCCCGACGCTATCATTCAGTTCAATACAAAATGTCTTAAATTAATTAAAAATCAGCCAGACATTTTTTAAACTTTTAAACTGCAGAAGATGAAGGTCAGAGTATGGGGCAAGGTCAGTAATACGATTACAGGTATTCTGTGAACATGGCTGATTTTTAATTAAATTCAACAAATTATGAGAAGTCACACAGAAAATAAGTCCCACAGGGATCTGGTTTTTCTCTCTCTTTTTACACTTTGAACTCTCGATTCTCACTGACTGTTTTGTGTATCACCATGAAAGAGGGTTGTTAAGCAAGTGTTTCTGAGTTCAGGATTATAAGGTTTGTAAGGTTTTGTTTTGAAATGAGCTTATGAGAAGCATCAGAATGGCATGGGGGTATTTTCAATTTAACACTGTGGAATGTGAAAAATCCATGCTGACTATAGTATACAGCCTCACTTGTGGCTGTATAATAAATTCAGCAACAGAGGTAGGGCTCACAAAACAAAATATCTTAAGTGTAAAGAAAGTTCTACAATGAAGATGTGGGACACATATCTGTGTGGTGGGAGTTCTACAATTTAGGCGCTGCCACAGAGAAAGCCCTTTCCCAGGCCAACCTTACCCACATTTCTGAGGGCCCCCCTCTTTTGATCTTAACGCCCAAGAAGGTCAGTAGGGATGGAGATGGCCTTTAGACATTTGGAGCCCAAGTTGTTTAGGGCTTTAAACACTAACGTTTCACATGTATGCTCATCTCTCCCCATCTCTGACTTTCTAAGAGCAAGAAAATCCATTCTCCTCTTGGAAAGAAGGCTGATTCTAAACTTATTTAAGCAAATAAATTCCCAGATCCCTCTGCAGATTTACAAAGCAGAGAAGCACCTCTCTTATATTCTCAAAGTCAATTAAGATCACAAACCAATAGACCTCGCTGCATCTCGGTTACATTCAGTTCATGTTAACAGTATAAGGGGAGGCAAGGCGAAGCACCTTTAAGTTAACTACCTGCCTCCTGGATCTTAGCCAGACAAAAGACTAGTTCTAACCAGAAAGGAAACTGAACAGCAAATGAAAAGGAAATAATGGGTTCGATCCAGCCTGAGTTATACCTAGAGTAGATACATTGAAATGAATGGGATTAAAGTTACTACCATTGATTTGAATGGGTCCACTCTGGCTAAGACTGGATCCAAACCAATGAAATTAGAGAATTATCTCACAGCATTAACGTCACAGCTCTCCCACAAATCACTCCTTCAGGCTCAAGTCTCACGCTGCTTTCTGAAGTAGCTACTGTTTTTTATGAGCTGGCTTACCACAGCAATTTTGTGTGGTGATTTAATCCATCCAAATGCACCTTCATGTGGTGAAATCTGGTATTTTACTATGTGAGAGAAACTTAGGCCCTCATACCACAAGTATAAGATCTTACCACAAGGGCACAGTCAATGCCACATGAATAGAACATGGTAATTTTGACCCATTAAAAGTATTAAAGGGGACTGGAGGAAAGAGGGGAGAGTACTGCATTCATGCTACAAATCCCCAACATGTGTCACTGAGCACTCTCAGGCACACTCTACTTGGTACCTGCCAAGACCCCATCCCAACTCTTTTAAACTTGTTTTTTAAAAAATGAGGCATTGAGGCCTTTGCTGGGGTGAGGTATTCTGGGGTTTTTTTTGGGGGGGGTGTTACCTGATTTGAGGACAGTGGTATATTGCTAAATGGGAAGAGACATTTCATGGAAAACACAAGAAATCCTCAACCTTCTTGATATTTGGGAGGAGGAAAAAAAATTCAAGACAGCTTAGAAGCAGTCACCGCAATTATGGTACATTTGAGCATATAGCTCAAGTGATGGAAAATCAGGGAACAAGCTGTGTATTAATATACCAGTGTGCAGCCCCCTTTTCCCCACATATCCTGTCTTTTGAAAGATGCATGAAAAAAAATTTAATTGTGAAATTGCACATGTACAGCTGCAGCAGGGCATTGCATCATATTTTCCAGCAGCACTCAGAGGATGTGGAAACACCAATTGATGGAAGTAAAGACCAATGAGCTCAGGTTGGAAAACCGGCTCACCACTGTGTACAGGTGACACGGAGAGCAGCTGCTGCTTCAACAAACATTATGGCAGGGAGGTGTGTACAATTGCAAAGCACTATGTACAAAAGCACTCCATGGAAAAACAACCCATGTGCATTTCAAAGGCTATGTGTACACACATCCCAAGACTACCAGAATTTTTTCATATTTTAAGTCATTGCAAGGAGGATGTCTTTCCTCATTATGGATTCTAGTCTGGTAAATGGATGCAAAAGGAATGTGGATATATCACTAGTATGAGCTTGCTTGTTTTTAACTTGACTTCACATTTTGTTTCTGAGATAAATAATTCTTTGATAGGCCTTATGATGCTAGCATCCCTTTGGTGTTTTTAAACTTTTTTCTTTTCTTTTTTACATTTTAAGATCTGACAGATAGATAAAAAACACTGGGTAAAGTGGCTGCAGTAGCCACCATCTTAAATTTCCTAGAATGCCTCTGGGTTCCAACACAGAGCCCAAAGGCATTCTGGGAAAATTAAGATGATGGTGGTAGTTGTAGCTACTTTGTTGGGAACTTTCCATACAGTACCAGAATGCCCACCATTTAACCCCACAGCTGACCATGATGGCTGCACCCATACCTCCACCCCCAAAGTTTGTTGGAGAAGGAGACCATCAAGATGGTGCGGGCAGGGACAATGGAGATCACTTTGCCTAGGGCCCCCTCAAACCTGGAGCTGGTCCTGTTCCTCACTCATCCAGTTTTGGAGTTAATACCTTAAGATTTCATATATTCTATCAGCTTTGTTTTTCATTAACTACAGTATCCCTGCAAAAGGGTAGGCTGTACCTGTAGAAGCTCCATATCATCTGGATTTTCTGATCCAGGGACATTTTCCTTCAGTATTGCTGACATGACCCTCACATTCATCTTTGCCATATCCAGTTCACTGTACAGCTTTCCAATCTGTTCACAACAATAAATAGCAAAATATAATAGACAAATTATCAGAAGGCCCACTGTTGTTTGTGCTCTGAAAGCCCTGCCTGCTTTGTAGCAGAGATGTATGTATTGCAGAGCTGGCTTGTGAGTTTCCCAGGAGACTTTGACTGCCCCGATCAGAAGATTCATTGCTAAACTAAGGCTGTAATCCTAAACACACGTACCAGGGAGTACGTTCCACTCAAAACAGCAGAACCTGATTCACTGTAAACATGCATAAGCATTGTGCTGTGGGGCAACAATTCTATGCATGCTTACTTGGGAGTAAGCCCCACTGAATTCACTGGGACTTACTTTGAAGTAAACATTCAACTCTAATATTCTATGATTCTATGGGCATGCTTTAAGTCGGATTCCTGCATTGAGCAGGGGATTGGACTCAATGGCCTTACAGGCCCCTTCGATGCTTAGGATTGTGTTGTGAATTCAGCATGTCCCTTTCCCACTGCAGAGACCCCCGTTGCACCTGCCAGAAGCATGGCAGAGTGCACCTTGCCCCCACCAGTGTTCCGGCTAGAAGTAGCCATCGTAAAGCTCCAAAATGGGGCAGGACACGGCCAACAATAGAGCCACTAGATCCAAATCTGCCTCATTTTCTGGACAGGGACCTGATTGGGCCCCTTTGCTGTGCCAGTAAAGATAATAGCAACTACCTTCTGCCCCGGCAGAGCTCATTCATGATCTGTCGTTCATTCCACCCTGCTATTCCCAGCTGGGGCTTTGGGCTGCTCTATAAGATTTCTTTAATCAGGCAAGAGTAGGAGTTAAAAATGAAGGGAACAAGTCGAGGTAAAAACCTTAGCAGGCTAATGATCTTTGAGTTCCTTTCACCTCTTCCCTTTCTCCTCCTGCTTCGCAAAAAGGGTAGCATTACATCTGTGGAGTGTCTCCAATCACCTGACAAGAAGAGTCCCTTTGCTCTTCCCATCCTCAAATTGAAATTCAGCCTCACTTCATGGGTGGGGGAATGGTTCATTGCTTCTCTCATCAGTTGGCTATTGTGTGAGCACAAAGGTGCAGTGATAAACTAATCACACCTACAGATGTGAATATAAGTCAACAGTCCCAAGGCTTTTACTGGCATCTAGTAAGAAGCTTCATTCAGTTTTGCTGCCTGCTGTGACTGTAGAAAGAATCCACAGCAAGCAACCATCACGGCCATCAAACACACACTAGTTTCACTTAGGGCTTATCCAAACGGAGTGGGATAATCCACGGTTTCCATATTCCATATTCCAATTTAAAAAAACGCTTTTTTGCACCCGCACACACAGCGGTAAGACCCGTACATTCTTTTCGCTTTTTCCAAGCTCTGCCTCTAAAACCTCCCCCTATCAACCAATTGGTCAGCAAAAAAATGACGTATGCTCCTCTCCCCCTTTGCAACGAAGCACAATATGGCTGTAAAGGAGTTCTCGCTGCGGAAGGAAAGGGAGAAGGAGGAGGGTGGTCGGTTTCAGCCTGCCTCCAGAAATCTTTGTCAATTTCATTCTACTGGCTGGGGTTTTTGCTTCAAATCATTTCACATGGGAAGGAAAAGGAGAAGGAGGGGGGGTGACACATTTCTTGCTTTTTTAGAGAAATAAGTGCAATTGCCAGTGTGTGTATCTCCTTAAATATCCATAAAGGCAGAAAAGCATACATTCGTTTAAGCACAATATCACAAATACAAACAAGAAAGGGGCTGCTGGTCAGTTTCACACCTGCCTCTGTAAAGCATTGTCAATTTCATTCTACTCGCTGGGGTTTTTGTTTCAAATCATTTCGCGGCAGGAAGGAAAGGGAGAAGGGGGGGTGACACATTTCTTGCTGGTTCTCCAGTCTCTATGGTTCCGGGTGGCGGGGATGCTGTAGCAAACCACTCATATGCAGGGCAGGGAATGCCCATTACTTTCAACAGGTAAAACTGGGGGCAGAAAAGCCCATGCGTCTCAATGGGTAGACCTGGCATCACAACAGCCAATGTGTTTCAATGAGTAGATCTGGCATTTCAATGGGTAGACCTGGCATCCAGATAGTCTATGCATTTCAACGGGTAGACCAGGCCACCAGGTCTACCCATTTGAAGCCTGCTTCCTTTCTTGTTTGTATCTGCGATATTACGCTTATGTATGCTTTTCTTCCTTTACAGAATGTATGCTTTTCTGCCTTTATGGATATTTAAGGAGATACACACGCTGGCAATTGCACTTATTTCTCCAAAAAAGCAAGAAACGTGTCACACACCCCTCCTTCTCCCTTTCCTTCCCCCAGCGAAATCCACAGCTAGTAGAATGAAATTGACAAAGCTTTCCAGAGGCAGGCGTGAAACCGACCAGCAGCCCCTTTCTTGCTTGCTGTGCATTGCAGATCTCACCCAGAGCGGCTGCCCAGTTTGCAGGCTGGCAAAAAATAAAATGCATCTGCGCAGTAGTTGCAGACCCCCCCCCCAAACACCCCACCATTGCCATGATTGGTTCAATTTTCCCGGGCTTATTCTCACAAATGCGCAAAAGTGCAGATAAGTGATTGGCTGGAATGAGAAGGGGCAAGGGGAAATGCCCAAGAACCACCCATCAGCTATAAAGTCCACAGTACTGCATCCTACCTCCTGAAGGGACAGCAGATGATTCCCGATTTTAAACAGCAAATTGCATTTTTGCCAGTATTGCAAGGAGCGGATTTAACCCCTGAAAATGTGTAACAGCGCAAGACGTCATTTGGACGACCGAAAAATAATGAACACACATAGCAGGCATGTCACACATTTTGCAGTCGTCTGGATGAGCCCTTAGTCAAAAGCAGTTTCTCTCACAGATGTAAATCCTTTACTAGTTTTGACCTTTAAACCCTTGAATAGCTTGGGACTAAGTTACCTTAAGGCACGGGTGGAGAACCTGCAGCACACCAGACACCAACTCCCATCAACCCCAGCTAGAATGGCCAATGGCCAGGGATGGCAGGAACTGGAGTCCAACATTACCTTCAAGGCCATAGGTTTCCCACCCCTGCACTAAGGATTGCCCCCTCCCACTTGAACCTACCCAGACCGAGACTATTTTTGGAGACTTCTCTATGAGTGCCCTCACCAGCTGAGATGTGATGGGTGCTACCTGGGCAAGGGCCTTTTTAGTGGTGTACCCCAGCTATGGAATGCCATTCCTAGTGAGGCTCACCTGATGCCTTTCTTATTACACTCAATTTGGTGCCCATACTTTTTAGTTCTGTGACCATTTAATCCACCAAATTTTAGACCTGCTTTTAGTGATATCTTACTATACGGTTTTTCTTGCTCCTGTTGATATTTTTATGTTGCTTTTTCCTGCTCCGTTGATTGTTACTGCATTTTAATTGGCTACTGTTTGAAGACACCTAGAGACACGCTGCTATTGTACGTTGGCAATCGACAACTACTGTATGTAAGAGAATAATTGAAAAGATTCAGAGGATCCTGTGTAAGCCAGGGAATTACGACAATGAACGATCAACTTGCAAAACATAAAAACCTGTTACCTGTTCGGGAATTAGTGTTATCACTGCAGATGGGGGAATGGATCCCGCAAGGCCCCTCGTGGAGATCCCATATGAAACTTTTGTGGCGGTTGGAGTCAAAGGCTGTAGGTGCACAATATAAAAAGATATCAGGGTGTTGTTTTAGAACTGTTATGTTATTTAAGGCAGGGATCATGTATCTCAGGCCCAGGGGCCAAATCCAGGCCTCTCCATCTGGCCTTCAGAACTCTCCCCAGGCCATACCCCCTCCCAACCCACACCCCTCACCAGCCCTGCTTGGCACTCTGCTGGAGTGTTTTTGCTTGGCTGGAAATTGTCCTTGAACTCTGGGAATGCTCCTTGCTTGTCTGGATGGAGGGTAAGAGAAGGATGTGTGCGCCTGCAGAAACTAGGCTCCTGTTCAAAAGTAAAATTCACATCTGTTCCTTTGCCCACTTTGGCTCCACCCACCACTGGCATGTGGCTCCCAAAGAGGGTTGTGCAGCAGGGAATATGGCTCTCGGACTGCAAAGCATTCCACACCCTTTTGCTGCACGGTATGTGGCCCCAAAACCAAGCTGCCCTCTTTTGAGATAGAGTCTATCTTGCTGGATAGCACAGCTCCCAGGGGAAAAGGGAAGGGGGACACAGTGGCTTAGCTAGCAAGCCAAAAATCAACAAGGCACTTCCATGTGATTTAAGTGAAGTATGTGCTACCACTTCTGTTTTTTAAAACTAACGGTTTAAATAAATGATTCCATCATCCCTACAACCTACAAAGAGATTGGGCATTCTCGGAATATAATTTACTTCCCCACAAGTCAAAAAGCTTTAACGTTTGCCATAAACATACACATGCTCACCACACATCTCATTCCTTCAAAATGTCATAACTTCAAAATGCAACACTCACTCGCAAAAACTGCGAGGTCCCAATTAAACTGAACAGAAAACGTAAGAGAACCGCCATGGTCCAGCCAACAAAACTGCTAGTTCTGAATTTCAAAAGAGCCAAGTTCAAATCCTGCTGCTGGAAGTCCATAGGAAAAATCACTCTCGTCCCTGTCTTCCAGTTGTTAATTGGGAATATCCACACTGCACTTTGCTGTGCTGTTGCAAGGATGAACATGGTAAAGATTGCCAGGCAGGCATAACGTGATTAATAAATAGTAACAGTAAACAACGATAATCAATCAGTTAGTTATACAATCAGCAGATAAGCTCTACAACTAGGTACAAATAGAAACAGTTACTTACAATGAGCAAATAGTGCTATACTTTTCAAATTAATATTATTCTAAATAGCTGACAGTTGGGAGGATATATACCAGCCAGTATGAAGACTGGGAAAAGGTTTGTTACATTTTTCTAAATCGGGTGTGGGGGATCTTTGCCCCTCCAGATGTTGCTGAACTACAACTCTCATCATCCCTGACCACTGGCCATGCTTGCTGAGGCTAAAGGGAGTTGTAGTTCAGCAACATCTGGAGGGGCAAAGGTTCTCCAGCCCTGTTCTAAAAGTACATTATGTGTTTTATAATTTAACATCGATTTTACACTCCTCCCACTGCAACTTCAAAATATGTGTTGTATTTTGCCTGCACGTGCTCAGTTTTGTTTTTATCTGATGCAAATTTACGAAGTGTAGAAGGCAATCAGGACACTTAACCTGATTAACATTAACCTGAGAAGAAACTGGAATTCCAGATCTCGTGGGCAGCTTTAAAAGCCTCAGCCTCTACATTTCCTGTTTAAGAAAACAATTCCTCCCACTCTCAGATTTTCAGACGCTCCAAGGCAGAAAGGTATGACCGGTTTCCTGAGATCACTGTGTCAAATGTACATTATTCTTGGATTAATCAGCACACCTTCACCACTCGTGCAGATTTTGCAATAAGCGTATCCTGTTTCCTATCAGCAAGTGCTAACGCAGCATTTTTACCTTCTTGGTCCCACTGTTGATTTTGGAGGATGGAAACTCAACTCCTTTCTTGAGAAGCTCCAGGTAAACCTCCTTGACCTCACTGACATCCACAGTACCTTGAAATCCTCGGGCCCAGGTCTGTTTGGTGAAAAAGGGAACAGCTACTGAAACTGGATAAGGGGTTGTCCCACACACACATAACAACTGCCCTTTTGGGGGGAATGAAGTCACCTCTATTTGCATGAGCTTGAAGTGGTCTCATGAAAGGAACCCATGTTCGCATTCCAGAAAGTCATCTAGGGATGACGGTGACAAGGTCAATGAATGTGTCGACAAAATGAAACAGTGAAAACCACAAGTTTTCTGATTCAGTGGACTAGAAAAGGGATTGAAAATAAAACTACCAGTATCATAATGTCTCTATATCACAAACAAGTGGGATCTCCAACAAAATGTTGCAGTGTGAATTGCTTCTGTTGAGGATGCCAGCCAGCACTGCTCTTTTCTAAATTCATGGTAGGTGCTGTTTTACCGACATAAAAATGAGCACTTAAAGAATGAGTTTGCTACTGCTATATAGAATGGTGCAGTTGCATAGGATTACTGTATACACCCACCTCTTAAAAGGAGCAGAAAAAAGCCAGCCAAAATGACCAGGGGGATGCAGCTACATCATTTGGGGGCTTTTTGGCTTAGAAAAGGGATGACTAAGGAGGATATGATACATGGTTATAAAATTAGGCATAGTATGGAGAAAGCAAATACAGACATTTTCTTCCAAAAACGGAATGGCCCTCAGGCTTGTATTCCCCCATGTGTATAAAGAATGCATGGAGCGGGAACAAGATCACACATGCTCCCAAAGTCCCCATCCCAGGCTTTCTCACTGAACACACACAAAGAAATCCCCTCCAGCCTTTCAAGCACAACACACAAAAAGTTGGAAGCTGCAGCATTAGGACTGGGGCTGGTGTGCATGGCATCCCTCATCCACACCCATTCTCAGGAGAGACCCTGCACAGGGCTTATGACACCCAATGACAATGACCAGCAGTAGTTTCAGGGCAGACAAGAATTACAATCCGTAATTAACTTTCTGGATGCCACAAGCAAGATGTGTGATGGCCACTGGCTTAAATGGCTTTAAAAAGAGGTTTAGATGACTCCATGCAGGATCAGCCACAATAGCTAAATGGAGCTTCAAAGCTTTTAGCAATGATAACCAGATGGAGCCTTCATGTTCAAAGGCAGCATGCATGTGGGCATCCTGAAAGCTTTCAGTGCACACTGAGACAGTATTCTGAACTAGAGTTGGACCTTTGGTCTGAACCTGTGAGGCTATTCTTAAGCTCTCAACCCCCCTCCAAAAAAAAAAAAAAGGTTACAGAACCAACACTCCTCATGACATGATATGTACCAATCTTGTGGAAGTTCTTATACGTGGCAAGACTGTCTTTCATCATATGGTGAAAGTTGTGTAATATGCTCCAGGATGTGTGATATCTTGATCTTATCACATGGAAGCACTTTCACAAGACCTTTTCAGTATGCCAAAAAAAAAAAAAAGGTTACTTTGATCACTTGTCTAAAACAAAGCAAAGCAAAACAAGTTGTGTGAATCAGACTCGACTTCCTGGGGAGAAGAGGAAGGAATTTCACTCGAGATATTTCACTTGAGATCAGCAGTTCTTAACCTCTTTTGGGTCACAGAGCCCTTTGAGAATCTGATGAAAGCTATGGGCCCCGTAAATAAATAAATAAAAATTATTTTATTGCATTGGGGTTTTCCCCCCTTGCCCTGTTTATGGACTCCTGGAAGCCCAGGTTAAGATCTCTGCCTTGTATAGCTAGTAGACAAATGTTACTCTAGATATCTAAGTAGGGGTTGGTAGGGACTACCACAATAGGAATGACCTATTTGTTTGGCTGCATTTACACCAACATGAAGAAATGGTCTTCATGTTCATATGTGGCTACATATATTTGAAGAAAGCATGTGTGGCTTATGTTTGAAGAAAGATCCACATAAAAACAAGTGTTTGAATGGGGAAATTAACAGAAGTTTGGGATGACCTCCTTGAATATGGCAGGGCAAAACCAATGATACTTTTAAAGAAAATCTAGAGGTGAGAGTAAAGCTATCTGCTGATATTCCAAATGTTTGTGAGGAAGCAGACGCCAGAGGCAGGCCCCACAACTTACCCCAAGGGGTGGACATTCTCATAGCCAATATTTACACTAAGCCCTTCTTGCTGCAATGACCCATTCACTGAGGTCTGTGAAACAGATACCAAGACCAAAGATCCAGTGTAGTTGCTCCTTCACAGAACAGGGCTAATATGAAGATTACCGCAATAAGTTTTTTCTTCTTCATGTTATAGTTGCACATATAATTCATGTCCATTTGTACATGGTCATGAACCACTTTGGGAGGCAATTTTTTGCCTAAAACATGATTTAGATCCCTATTGAATAAAATAAATAAACAGTGGCAAAGTTGGAATAACCATGGTAGGAATACATCCCACAGTGACCCTACAAAGAGGAAATGGCATCCCCTGCTGTCATTTCTTTCAGTTCTCTCCCCACTCCCACCCCCCATCACTTCATAAGCCCTTGTATGAGGCCTTGTATGAGGCATGAATGAACCACTCCATTATTGTCCTCGTCTCTCTTCCTCATCCTCACTGTCCAATTTTACAGGATCCCATACAGGTATACTTGGTGTACGTGAATTGTAGGTCAAGAAATATTAGCAGCCAGCAGAGGTTGAAATGGAAGGGAGGGAGGGAGTCTTTCAGGTCTTGTTTGAACAAGAGGTTGTTCCCTTAAAGTTTTTATTCTGATAAATCAATGGTTGATTACTTAAATAAGGCATTACACTTCATTGTTGGCTGTATTGGATCATCCAGAAATCACTGTGTGTGTTTCACAGAGCTGTGAACATCACCCACCAGAACCAATAATCTTGCTATTATTTACAGGATTGCTTATTTTGGGATAGAACACAGATAAGTAAAAGGTCTCTGATCTTCCCAGGAGTTGTGTTTCTTTCAAACCACTCCTTGTATGTGTAGTCAAAGTGTTGGTATTATGTGGGAAACACCTGTAGAGGGGGATGGGGTGGGGTGTATGGGTGGTGGGGGAGGGGAAGAAAATGAAAGTTCCTCTCCTGGGGAGGTGCCGTGGCTTAATGGCAGAGCACTTGCTTTGCACGCAGAAGATCTTAAGTCCAATCCCCTGCGACTCCAGTTAGGCCTTGGAAAGACTCCCGCCTGAAACCCTGGGAAGCCCCTGCCAGCTAATACTAAGCTAATGGGCCAGTGGTCTGACTCAGGATAAGGCAGTTTCCTACATTCTTATGTTCCACCTGAGACAGCCCTGTTGCATCCCCCCAATACACACACAAAAGCTATCCAAGTATCGGAACCTTAGGAGAGGTGGCTTGAACAATTGTGTTTTGGAGAAGATGCAAAGAAACTGGAAACCCATGGGAGGTGCTCACACTTCCTGCTCAACATCCAAGAAGACCAAGTTTGAAGCTAATCAAGCCAGAGCTAGAAATTAATTCACGGGTTTGTGATTGCAGGCAAACTGACAGTGTAAACAAACACTTGCTTTCCCACCCACACAAAGCCAAGACACAAAACCTTTTACGGGTTGATTGGCAGGACAGCAACCCTTGTTTTTTTAACCCATTAGCAGCCGAGCTAATGCTAAGCAAAAGCCCCACTTTTTTCTCTGTGGGAGCAGCCAAGGAACTTCACACAATCACAAAGGCACGGCTCGAAAGCAAGGCCGACAGCCAGCTCTGATTATCTCTTTTTGCCCCTAACTTTCCCTAATCTCCCCACTACCCTGGATTTGCGGCTTTCCATACACAGCTTAAGATAAAAAAGAGGGCAAAACAAGACTCTGCTTCCACAAAGTCCTTCCCACGCTCAGCAACACAGTTGTCATGAAATATCTACTACCCCCATAATACTCACTTTGCGCAAAATGGAAAAGGGGGGGGAAAGAGAGAGAGAGAGAGAGAGAGAGAGAGAGAGAGAGAGAGAGAGAGAGAGAGAGAGAGAGAGAGAGAGAGAGAGAGAGAGAGAGAGAGAGAGAGAGAGAGAGAGAGAGAGCTTACCATGATAAAGGTCAAGATTTTCTCCTGCATATCAACTGGCAGGCTGAACTTTGGATTCAGCAGCTTCACTAGCCTGTCTTTGCAGAAATCCCTTTTCACAACCAGAGACTGGAAGCTCGGGCCACAGTTCTGCACACACATCTCAAGAAGCTGGAGAGAGAAAGATATCACCCCTTGTTATGCATGTAATTTTACCCATCAGATTGCTGAGCGTTTTCACAAACGCCAGAGGCGACCCATGGAATGCCCTCTCTTCTACCCCTCTAGTCCCACTTCTTCCACACTTCTCACTGGTGCTCCCCATGGCACTGGCCTCCCAAGTCCAGCTTGTCATTCCAAACTTTCCCTCCTTCTACTGAGTGTATCTCAGTGAAAAGTCCCCCTAGAGGCCCTTAAAAAACAGCCTCTGCATTCCTCTGGGATGCCCACAAGCAGGATGTGAAGGCAACAGGAGCACTCTCCTCTTGGCATTTCCTAATAACTGGTACCCAGAAGCCTCTACACTTGGAGGCAGCATACAGGCCATCATGATTAGTAGCCATTGAGAGATTTCCCCTCCCTCTTGTTGCACAGGAGTTGTTTTCTCCTGGGAGATTCTCTCATGGCTGGGGTAACTGCTTGGGTCAGGGATGTTTTTGCAGGTGCTGATCAATCTGGTACCGTCAGGAGGGAGAGGATCAGTTCTTGGGAAAGACCCACGTTATCTGTCCCTGCCAGTGTCACTTAAATGTTATCTCAGCCATGCTGAGGGTGCTGTTTTACCTCCTCCCACGTTCCCCAAACCTGTGTTGCCATTACATTTCTAAGAGGTCTATGGGTTGTATCCAACTGCTGTTAAGTACTGCTCAAAGCATACCTAAGTTAGCCATGTTCATTCATTTCACTGGGTCTATTCTAAGTATGACTAATATTAGATACCCTACGATTACCACATCTGAATTCTCCCCCCTCACTGTGACATGCATTCTTTATTATAAAACACTCATAATGAAAGCATAGGCTAAACATCGGCTGCTTTCACACATGGGGCTAATAGTGCTAGTTTAACGGATTAAAAATCTAGCGCTTCAGTCCGGATTTCAAAAATCCCTTTCACACTGCAGTACAGATTTAGCAGCATTTCACGCAATGGTCTTTCACACAGCACTCTCACCTATCGCGGCGGTTAGAAGACTGCTTCTTTTCCCGCCTTTTCTATTCAAAAGCTCTGCTTGTTCCTTCTGTGGGGGGGGGGGATTTGAAAGAGGCGTGATCGCAATCAGCTGAGAGGCGCGATCACGATCAGCTGAGAGGTGCGGCAGCACAGCAGCAGAGGCGGTGGTAAGGGCGGGAACTCACTGCATGCTGGGAGGGCTGTTGGTAAGGGTGGGAACACACTGCATGCTGGGATGGCTGTCACGTGAGCAGCGGCAGCTAGCGCAAAACTCCCACAATCTTCCGGGTTCCCAGCCTGCTATCGGAATTTTTCAGGTATCATTTATTGCAGAATTTAGCGCTAAACTTCTACTACATTCCACCAGAATTCCGGAGCTACCCGTTATGTCGTGTGAAAGCTCAAATTTTATGCGCAATTTAACAGGAAATAAATCATCAGAATAACGGAATAAAGTGCAGTGTGAAAGGGGCCATTATCTAACGACTCGGCTAACCACTGAGGAGACATTTCCCTATTTGATTGGACTTCACCACAACACTGAAAGAGCACTGGTGACAGATTCTGGTTAGCACAACTCAGGACACTGCTAAATGCCAGATCCCCTCCCCGCCCCCGAATATGTTTTCATCATATTTTAAAGTATGTTATAATTATAGTCTAGCTATAGTCAGCAGAGGTACATCCACCAGTACTGAGGATGTGAATCCAAATAGGAAACTGTCTTCTACCAAGTCAGATCATTGGTCCATCTAGCTCAATATTGTCCACACTGACTGGCAGCAGCTCTCCTGAGTTTCAGGCAAGGAGTCTCTCCCATCCATACCTGGAGACATCAGGGATTGGATCTGGCACCTTTTGCATGCAAAACAGATGCTCTACCACTGAACTACAGCCCTTCTGAAACAGCGGAAAAAACAGATAATTAACTCTTAACCTTAAAATTAACCTTAAAAACAGATAATTAACTCTATATAACTAACACATTTCAGAAGGAAGAGTAAAAGAGTTACACGCTTTCACGATCAGAACAGCAGCAGAGAGACAATAACATAATTTTAAGCTATGACATTCCAGCATCTGAATCATGATTGAATTATTTCTATCTTGTTGATGGTTCTATTGGTTTTTATGATGGGGTTTAATGTGGGCGTTCTTTTCTATTTTGATATTTTTTTGTATTGTGAGCCACCTTGAGATCCTTGAAAAGTAAGCAGAACGTTTTTAAAATAAATTAATAAGAAAGCAGTCCTGTTTTCCAGCAATGATATCCCTCCCAATTCCAAAAGGAGCCTGGTCCAATGACCAGTTACAAATTAGATTTTTCTGCATGGAGATTGCATATTTGTTATAACTATACCATGATCTTTACACTGAACTGGCTTAGACTATAATGCTGATCTATGGCTTATCATGGCACAGATGAGACTAAGGCTTGCGCATTCCCCTCTCCTCCCTTGGCTCGACTTCCAAGGAGAAGACTGGAAGCTTTCACTTCCATTTCCAATTAACTGTGGTTTCGCTAATGTCCAAACCCAAAACTGTGGTTACTCTTAAATCAGCAAAGTAACACACAGTTTGAAGCTGGCTTCTTTCCTTAAACCCTACTTGAGACTAACTACAGCTTGTCTAGGTTTGGACATTACAATAAACAAAGTTTAGTTAAAAATGGAAGCAAAAGCCTCTGATCTCCTCCTTGTGGCTACACTGAAAGAAGAGAGGGGGGATTCATTCATATAACAATACTACATAGTTGATCATTATGTCCAAATGAGGCCCTTTTATAGATAGATTAGATAGATCACACACACACACACACACACACACACATATACACAGGTGTCATCTTAGAAGTCCAACTAAATATTAACAGTCTGATTCTTCAGTTATGGCAGTTCCCCAAAACTAGCACCAATATTACCTACTGTGTGCCCACATTGAAGAAAAAAATCTACATAGAGGTGCCAATAAATATTTCAGAGTGGATTCATTGTAGCAGAAATTGAGCTAAAGGAGAATTATGCATGCTTCAACCACTTAGGCATGACTGAACAACAGCGTTTTTTTTAAAAAAAAATTAAAGCAGTGTTCCTCACTTAAATTTGGGGAACTGCAGGTTTCCTGAGTGTACACAGGATCTTAGGAGGGGGAAGGTGTAATGATAGCAGGGAAATATACCAAAGTCACAGGATACAGAACCTCAAAGAAAAAGAAAAGAAAGGTAGAAGGCTGACTGCCAAGAAAGCCACAGCTGCCAAAAAGCCTTGGCTTGAATGGTACTTTTAAAAACCAGTGTGCATGAAATACATGCTAATCAGCTAACCCCTTCGCCTGCAGAAAGAACTTCAAAGAGATTTGGTGTACGTAAAAACAACTTCAGCAGTTTACGTGAAGGAATTAAGCACCCATCTCCCATTAGTGCAGCTTCTCTAGACAGGGGAGGGCTGAACAGCTATCTTTTTAAGTAGAACTGCTGCAGTTGATGGGCCGGATCTTGAACTCAATTAGATCAGTGCAACCCTGTCATTGATTTCAATGAGGTACATCAACTAGAAGGAGAATCTGAATTAAGTTTTTTAAAAAGCCATTCATGAATGAACTGGTGAATGTTGCTTCTAGTGGAAACAATTATTTTGATTATAGAACAATACTGCAATTAGGTCTTCCACCAGATCTGAGCCACATTAAATTCAAGTGAAATGTAAATGTTCATCAGAGCCGTTCACCAATTGTTTCAAGCAACTGGCTTATTGCCTGATGGTAGAGACCCTCTGCCTGGGATGGAAGCTCTTTTACAGGGGATAAACAGATTAACAGCATGCTGTATTAGAAGCCTACTGAAAGTTAACTAGATTTATCAGCCCCAGCCAGCTTGACCAACAGGAATGATGACACCACTGTAATCCAACAACATCTAGAGGACACCACATTGGCTGCTTCTGCTCTACACCTATCTTCCTCCACCTGGCACCCTCCAGATGTTGCTCGACTCAACTGAGATTCAACTGCAAGCATTGCCGACAGTCAGGGATGACGAGAGTTGGAATACAACAACATCTAGAGGCCCACAGGTTCCCCACTCCTGCTACATGGGTGGCTGAATAGCAAAGGGAGGTGTTTATTTCATAGTCAAAAATAGGAAGGTAACTAACTGGCTGCAGTTACAGTGGATCAAAAGCACTGGTCTTTAAAAAATGAATGTCTAATTTTCTTCAGCACCATAAAGGCTACCTCAGCACCATCCAGCACAGTTTTTTTAAAAATGGTGCAGTTTCTGTGCCCCAGGCAAGCCAAGGGTGCAAAGGAATGGAGCTTCTCCAGCAACCAGGAAGGAAGCAGAGTTTATAAGTGTGAAACCCACTTGCTGAAGCCTTGGGAAACACGGCAAACATTGAAGGAAGAGCATTTTGCTCCCACGTGAAATTGCAAAAGAAAAGACAATTAAGGTTGCACTGTCAAGATTCGTAGAAGCAACCTTGTGAGTTACGAAGGACTAGTAGTTTGCCATAAGGCAGAGGTCAGGAGATTTGCCAGATGCTGGCTGGGTTACAGCTTCCACTGAAGGTGGCAATTCCAGAATGTCCTGGGGTCATCCTGCTCTATTGGTCAACTGCTGTGAAGCATCCCCCCCTCTGTCAATTAGTAATTCATTTATTTCATAGCAAACACAATTAAATCCAGCCTATTAAAAATATATATAGAACTAATGTATAGGAGGTTTTTAAACAAACACACACATATATACACACACAGAGATGGGAGAGTGAGTGTTCAGTCACATGACTCACCCTAAACCTGCCCAATGAACCCATGAGTGGTGTTGAGCTTAACAAATTAAGCAATTTAGGCAGCATCTGCACTATACGTTTAAAGCAGTATCATATCACATATGTCTCCCAAAGAATCCTGAAGGATGCTGAGAGTGGTTAGGAGATTCCTAGTCCCTTTAGAACTACAATTCCCAGAGTTCTCTGGGAGGGACTGATTGTTATACTATTCTGAGAATTGTAGCTCTGTGAGGGGAATAGGGGTCTCCTAACAACTCTCAGCACCCTTAAAAAACTACAGTTCCCAGAATTCTTTGGGGGAAGCCATGACGGTTTAAAGCAATATGGTACTGCTTCAAATGTATAGCACAGATAAGGCCTTAAATCCCACCAATTTCAATCCAGATAAAAATTGGAAAAGACTTGGGTTCTATAAATTTTGCTCATTGAAAAGAGGATAGTGTGGCTAATTGGAAGACATTGTGCCCACTTGTATACTTGCAGCAATGGGCTCCACTTTATATGCAGACATTCCTCAGAGTGGAGTGAACTGGCGATCTCAGGTGTAATCCTACCCGTGCCCTAACAACAGAAATCCTGGTAATTGCACCTAGTCTACTGATTAATTATGGGGATTTTACAGTCTTTCTTGAGAAAGTCAGAGCACTGCTGATACCCGGATCCTTGAAATTCGATCTGCGTGGGCAGATTCTGTCCTGCAGATGTTCTTTGTGAGGACCAGCAGCACCCAGATCCTTCAATTAGTGCTTGGGTTTCCACTACACAGCTGTCACAGAAACCCCACTGGCCAAGGTCCAGAGAACCATTAAGGCTCCAGTAAACCCAGCAGGTTGTTTTACTGACATATGAAGCCAGGAACATCTCATTAAAAAACAGGTTTGGCACACCCAGAGTCTATTAGTACTAAAGGAGGTTAACTACCAAGCAGCTACCTTGGCTGAGGGATGAAAGGCTATATTCCTTCTCACTTTGTCTATGAGGAATATTTTTTTCAGCTGCGCAGCTCTTTCATCCATACTGTATAAAACAGATCCTGGGTCTGAGATATGGGACTTGTAAAACAAAGCCCATGTAGGAAGCAATTCCGTAATCTGTATGCATAAATCCATCTTCATATACGTGGGTGTGTGTGTGTGACCTGGAATCCTCTAGATGCTGATGGATTCCAACTCCCATCAGGCCTAGCCAGCATGGCCAGGAGTCATGTATTTTGTTCTGTGGGACCCATCTCTTTTGTTGAGTCTACCTTGTTCTATTTGGACTGTTGTAACAATTTTATGGTTTTTTCTTGTTTTTATATTATTTTGCTGTAACCTGCCCTCGGACCTTATGGTGAAGGGCAGACAAGAAACCTGAAAAATAAAGGCGCTTTATTTTTTTATTCTTCTACATTGTTGGACCAACAGAATATGTAACCGATATTGATATGAATTGCACAACTGCTCAGTAATGTGCTGTTTTATTTTATGCTGTTATTTAATATAAAAACTGAAATAAAAACCTTTATTTAAAAACAGCTATTATTAGATTGTAAATAAACACAAGGGATACAGGACTTGCGTAAAAGTAGGAAGGACAGCTTTCACTGTGTTAAAAACATGGGCAACCCCCCGCCCCATTTTCACCTGGTCCCTAAAACTTAACTGTAGGTGCAAGGAATCTCATAGAGGAGGCACCACCACCAGAGAAGAACCTGTCCTTATTTCAATCACTGGGCAGCTCTGTTTTAGGACTAGTTTATCCACATGCTTTCTGACACTGATGTACCTCTTTTTTCTTTTTTTGCAATGTAGGAAGGAGCCCTGCTGATGGTACCACTACTAAGAGCCCTGAGTGATAGTAATTCAGATCCTACAGGACTAAAACTTCAGTAGTTTACTTCTAGAGACAGATACTTCAATAAGCCAGACAGCATGGAGGGCCTATGAAATACTGAACATTCTCTCAAAGTCACCCCAATCTAGCTTCCAACCTGGCCTCCTAACTGGCTAGAATCCCTCCAGGTCAGGTGAGCCCTTGTCTGGAACATTCTGTTGGCTACCATTCTAGACTTTGCTCCTTGTGTCTGCTTCTCTCAGCCCTCTGCTACTCCTGGGCCTTGCTCCACCACAGAACTGTCTCCTCAGACATCAGCCTTTGTTTTTAGACAGCCTCCAGAGTCCTGATTTTGACTCTTGAACAGATCCACAGATAAAGAACTGGGATGGAGCAGAAGAAAAAGCTTCCTGTTCTGAACTAGCTGCCAATTTTCTCAACCGTGAGCAAACAGAATCGGTCAGTGATGTTATCAAGCTCTACAGCTCCTATTATAACAGGAACATATACATGAGGAAGCCTTCCTCCCACCTAAACATCACACAATGGGGAAATCTTAAGTTTATATTTGCAGAATGAATTCTTAGTGACTGGAACAAAGTGTGCTCGGCTCCCAGGGAAGATAAACAGAAAAGAAAAAAAGTCCAACTAGATACAAAGCCTGCGTGCCAAGCGGAAGCAGGAACTGTTTCTGCTATGCAAACATGAATGCCAAGGAACTAATATATATATAATAGTGACTCAGAGTTACTAAGGAGCAGAGGGGTGGGAACATGCCAAAAGCATGGCTGATGTATTCAGGTAACTTTAGGTGTCTCTGCAACCCAGTATGTCACACCAAGGCAACTTAACTTATGCCTGACCAAAGTCGGTCACCTATCAACCTAAATTATCTGCTCACCTACGTTGGCAATGAACTTGCTCAACAAAATACCGGAAGCACTCTGCATATGCAGTGAGCAATTGCACTCATTCATGCATGCGTGGCAATCAGCAGAGCCAAGCGTTCATGTCTGAGCAGGAGAAGCTGCTGAACGACAGAATACACCGTGCAACCTGCTACTGTGCCGGAAGAATAACAGACATATCCTGTTTGCACCTATATTCAGAGTTCTTCATATTCCACACAAATGAAAGCTTGAATAATAATGTGAATTCTTAAATATGGCACAGAATCAGACTTTCTGATCTTGCTTTTTCTTCTCTCATTTATATTTTCATACACTTATATCCCACCTTTCTTCCATCGTGGAACTGAAGGTGACGTAATGTAGTTCACAGGTAGTCTCCCATCCAGATACTGACCAGACCCACACCTCCTTAGCTTTAACAAAGTGTTGGTCTCATGTGCCTTCAAACCATACCCTAGTCTACATCAGTTTTCTACTCCTCATAGCTGTTAAGACAGTGAATGAGCTAAGGTTACCATCAGTTCACACGGATTGTTCATGCTATGAAGGCTCCAGTCCACAGAATATTATGCTACAATAAAACTGACAATCTTAAAGACTCTTTTGTGATATCATGTGTTATCTTGACCTGAATGAATGAATGAATTTATTTTGGTCATGGAACAGCCAACATAGTATGAACACAATACACAAATTACACAATATACGATTTACAACAAAACCATTAGGAGGCATAAAATGTATAAAATTAGGAATACTAAAATATATAAAAGGAACCAATAATTAAAATAATTGATTCATATCTAAAATCTTCTGTCTGCAGGTGGTGGCCGCTGCGCAAAATTTAGCTACCCTTTAGCTACCATTGGGCTAGTGTCTGCTAACAAAAGATGGAGGTAGTCAGCTTCAGACTTTACAGAAAGCTTGTGTAAGATAGGAATAATAAGAACATGCCGGAGGTCTCGGTAAAAAGGACAGTTCAAAAGAACACGTCCAATGGTCTCCACCTCCCATGCTTCATATGGACAAACTCAATCTTGATAGGGCACTCTATTATACCTACCATTGAGCAGTGCAGATGGCAAAACATTGAATCTGGCCAGAGTAAAAGCTTTTCTATATTTGGCCACAGTTTTATCTTGACCTGCTGGACTGCACTGATGGGGAGACATTTGTCAAAGTGGATGAATCTGTAGCATCCCCCCGTTATTTGGAAGCACCAGCCACCATGGAGTAGAAAAAGAATTACAGATGGAGTTTATACCTATTTTCTCATAAGATACAAAATCTCAGTGGACTTCAGTTAACTTTCACAAGAATGACAAATCACAGACGATGTATTTACCCCTTTAACAGACTAGATTAAATGTACATATTCTATCAGTATGGATTATCCAGAGCTACAACATCTAGAGGAGAAAAGCACAATAGGTTAACCTCTATGAAACCTAGAAAGAAACCCACTCCAGAACCTTTGCTTGCATAACTGTACATGCTTTGAGAATATTTTTAAGTTAAATGGGAATATGACTACAACATAAGGGGAAGGGTATTCATTCAGAACCAGATTCAATCCACCTAACCATCATTGAGGTTCTGCAACATCTGGAAAAAAATCCGAACCTTGAACAACCGCAAAACTTTGGGGAAGTTCAGATATATGCAGCTTAACTCATAACAAAATACTGCCAACCATCTGTTTAATCTAATGACTCCCTAGCGTACAGTAATAACATTCTGGCAAAACAAATTCCACAAAGTTGTATAATACACTATGACAAGTGAAGTAACTGTGTCCAATTAAAGAACTGCCAAGTCACTTTTGCCACTATCGGTGGGCCATTTGAAAACAAAACAAAGGGAGTCACAGAGTTTGGTTTATTACAAGCACTGAAAACATTTGTTATGTAGGTTTAAGCCAATGGGCTGGCCCATATGGCACCAAACTGTCTTTCCTGTATCACCATTTGACAGCACTGGCCTAGATTAGCGTCTTGGCAGCAATGGAAGGTAACACCCACAAGCAACATCATGCTGGGTTAGAACATTGGCACATCTAAGCTGGACATTCTTTTGGCCATTCAAGAGCTCATAACCAACATCTGATAGGGACAGCTATCTCCTGTTATTTATCACCAGTGGTTCGTTGCATGCAGGCCAAACTGTCAGCTTCCAAATCTCGCATCTCCCAATATACCTGTTCTTCATAACATTTCACTGATTCTTTAGAAATTGCATGCCATTTCTCACAACATCCTGGACCCATCAATGAAATAAGCTTGCCTTTCAGCTCATCGTAAAACTGCTATCTATCAGTTTCAGTAAATAATCCTGAGTTCTTGCATTTTGAAAGTGGGCAATTGTTCCCTACTTGTCCTTTCCACGCCACCTGCATTACATAAAACTGTCTCCATTCTCCTGTTATATTAGTCAACAGAGGGCTCTGGCTGTTTAATCCTCTTATTTCAAGTCAAAACAATTATTTCTATCCTTGATCATTTTAGTTGCCCTTTTATTCCTTTCTGAGTTGGGGCAACCAGAAGGGCACACAATTGTTCTTATGACAACATTTATGATGTCTAATATTTTATTTTATTCCCAATGAAATTAAGCCTCTGTCACAACTCATTTTTCAACATAGGACTGCAGATATGATTACAGCTGGAAGAATATGACTTGGCTTAGAAACGTGCGCGTGTGTGTGTGTGTGTGTGTGTGTGTGTGTGCGCGCGCGTGTGTGTGTGTGTGTGTGTGAGAGAGAGAGAGAGAGAGAGAGAGAGAGAGAGAGAGAGAGAGAGAGAAGGACATTTTGCCATAATAAATTAAGCTGCAACCTGTTGTTGTTCCACTTGAACGTCAAGCAATACAGTGAAATCTGTGGAACTCTAAAGCTTGCGTCCAGCATCAAAATAGTTTCTTGCTCTATTATTATTATTAATTTATATCCCGCCTTTTCCCAAAAAATAGGACTCAAGGTGGCATACAAAAACTAAAACAAATGCAGATAAAAACTTAGATAAAACACACAAAAAAGTTATTGTTAAAATGTAATTAAAGTATCTTTTGAATTTAAAACGTATCCATATCTAGTCTATGGGTTCCATCCAACTGCATGAATAGAGTTCTGCTTGGGCAATGGGATTTTTCCTTCCTGTTCACCCCCCCCATCTGCTGCAGAAAGTCCCTCAAACCTCTGGAGCAGATTCTGAGCCTGTGCGTGTGTGAGGGGGGTACAGGGGGGAGAGAAAGAGGAAGAGGGGCTCATGCAGCTACTAAGATTTTAATCCAATGCTTTCCAACACTGCATTTTTATTCCTTTGGTCATTTTGACTGTGGTGAAGAGACAAGACAGTAATACATTAATAAATACTTCCACATCATAGTTTTAGTGAACTTTCTTCTATTACCTCAAGACCCCTCTTCTACATAAGTATGTCTAATTCAGAGCCATCAGTATTTGTGTGCAATTCAGAACACTTGCCTCAAATATTTTGTAGTTGCTAATTTTGAATCACATCTTATGGTATGCCACATTGCTAGGGCACTCTGTAAATATGGAAAACTATGCAGGAAAAATGTCAATGGTACAACATCATCTTAAATACAATGCCACTCTTTCCCTTCCTAGCCAGTATTTAGTCTTAGTGCTTAATTTGAAAAGAAGATGAAGCAATTTCCAGAGCAACAGGTTAAATGTCATACTGGGGGGGGGCTGTGATGATGATGCCACAAGCTGTAAGGAATGAGCACTTTGCCCATGGTTGAGAGGCCCTTTCTTTCCAGCAAGTGTGTCACAGAGGAAGGTTCTGGTTCTGAACAAGTTTCTCAACCTGACACTGACCTGCCCAGGTAGCAATGAAGCAGTGCTCGCTTCTTTGAAGGGATCGTGACCCTACAGTGGCCCCTGGCCATGCCCAGGGGGAGCATTAGAAGATGGCCAAAGGCTTTATCTCCTGATGTCACTGTATGCAGAATTCCTTCCCTTCCTCACTGTCTTGGCTCCATCACCACCACCAACCCTCGGAGGTGGAAGGGAAGATGTCATACTTTTGCTGCTCCAACTGTGAGCAACTATCTACCTCTGTTTGCTAGGGTAGTGATCAGAAACCGCAGCCAAAGATCCAGATGACATTCATCTAAATATGACTTAGAAAAAGGCCACCTCCATGCCATGAAGTTCATGTTTGGCAGGTCAGGAAAGTGTTGTGGACACTTCTACTCAAGCAGGTTTCTCCTTGGGCCTTGACCTAGAGAAATCCCATGTCTACCCTTCACATCAGCAGAACAGCAGAGGCTCTTTTTATGAGGATCAAGAATCTCATACTTACAGACAGCGTAAGACGAATCTCAACATGGTTGCAGTTTTTTGAAAGCCTTTTCCTTAGTGCTCTGATTGCATCCTTGGGCCTGTGGTGAAAAGCCAGAAAACGAGGTAAAGGTACTGATTTAACATGCTATTGTACAGCAATACCAACCAGAAATATAGGCATTGCAGACGCTGTTGTGCAGATATGAATACTACCAGTGGAAGACAATCCACATAAACCTGGAATAAGGCATTATATTTCAGCACTGCAAAATTACCATCTTTATGACAGGTAGGCTATGTGTGGAGGGTTTTCACAAGGTACCCTACAAGGGGTGCACAGTTGGGTGTTCAGAATCCCTATTACTGAAGGCCGGGTCACCCACAGGCTGGAGTGGAGGGCAGGTTCTGCACACACTTCAATAGTGTCCCCAAGTGCAATGCTTTACTTTTCCCTACAAGCATGAAAGACAACAATGGGGTCAGGACAGATGAAGGGCGGGGTAGAAATAGAAGATGGAACGTAAGACATTGCCTTGTACTGAGTCAGATCATTGGCCTACCTAGCTCAGTGTTGTCTGCAATGAACAGCAGCGGCACTCCAGGGTTTCAGGCAGGGGACCTTCCGAGCCCTACCCATAGATGCTGAATCTGGGGCTTTCTGATGCAAAAATGCTTCACCACTGAGCTATGGCCCTTTCCCAACGAATTACATGGGAGAAGGTCAAAGGGTGTTATTCAGAGATGCACTGCAGTGGGAACTAACCCCGTTCCCTGCACCTAGTGACTCCCAGCGTCCCCAGTCTTTGTGAACCGAGTCTCCTCCTATCTGCATATCCCCACTGCTTCATCTACATAATCAATGGACCTGGGCTCTGTCTCTTGGTCATGCTAGAGCGTGACAGAAAGTTGGGAGCCAGCAAGGTAGACAGATCACCATTTCCCAAACACAAATTACTTAAGGTAGCGAATCATGCATATTTTTGCAGCCAATAGTCAATTGCAGGTATTTGTTCATTTATTTAACAGCATTTTTAGCTCACCCCTCATCCACATATCTCAGGTGGGTTACAAAATGTTAAAACAATTCTGTTTGTATTGTAGCATGTGAAGTTCCCCCCTCAACCAAATTACCCACCATTTCTCTCTCATCTCCATGCAGCACTTCACTTCCATTTATAAGCAAAATTTAGCAAAACCACCTCTTAGTGTTTCTACAGTATATCATATGGCACAACCAAAGAATCAAAAGAAGATTATCTTATTGCATTCTCGTCTGCTTTCATGTTCGCTTCAGATCAAACTTTTTTTAAAAAATAAAAAAACAAAGATGAGGCCATTGCCTAAATTGTCTCTCACATTCCCTGCGGCCAAATGCTAATAACACTAGATTAGCCTATCAAAAATCCCGTGGCAAATTATGCAAGACTAAGGGTGTTAACATCAGCTTTTTGGCTCTCTTCCAGTCTAATTATAGGATGCTTCAGAACAATCTAGGTAATTTCTCTGCATGCTAGTAGATAAACAACTGCACTATGGGGGTGTGGGGGGGAGTGGATATTCAATTTCCGTGTATACCCAACACTGTATTTATAAATTTTTGTAAAGGGTGGAATACAAAGGTTTGTTCCTCACTTTGAGAACTTTACAGTAAAAGCAAGGGATACGTTTTCTAAATACATGAATACATTTTTTTTACATAGGCAGTTTTAAAAAAAAAGAATGTAGCGTTACAAGAGCAAATGTTGGGTCAAGGAGAGGATAGGAGCTTACACCCACCCCATATTGTACAGTCTTTGGTCTTAGAGGAAAGGAATCACTTGATGCCATCTAGTCCCCCACTCTGTTTTCCCCAACAGTAGCCAGCCAAAGGCTTCTAGGAAGCCCACAACCAGGGAAATAGCATTCCTCTGTTACTTTGTCTCCAGCTTTGGATATACACAACGTATGTATAATGCCTCTAACATGGAGGTTCCATTAGGTTATCGTGACTTATTAGAATGGACTCCCATGGACGGAAATGGGGTTGAGCAGGTAGGAGGAAGTTTGGATTGGTGGGTTGAGTTAGGAAAGAGGTTGGGCCCTATTCTAGAGGCATCAGCCACCAATGCTAGTTACAAAAGAAGTCAAAAGAAGCCAAGAATGGGGAAACTTTGGCTCTCCAGCGATTGTTAGAGTTCAGCTCCCATCGGCCCCAGCCAGTGCGGCTACTGGTCAGTAATGATGGGAGTTGTAGTCCAACAACATCTGGAGGTACACAGGTGCCCCATCCCTGCCTTAAGATAAAGACTCCCTGCTACAAGGGCCGGGTGTTCTCTAGGAAGAGAGCCTTTTGGTTTACAACACAATGCTAAAGTAGCATGGTTTGCTGCCACTGGTGACCCTTCTCTTAACAGTGGATGCCTTTGTTGGCCATCTGAATTAAATGTGAGCATCAAGGATTACACCCGCACAGTCATAACGCTGCAAGTGGCCTTCAACTACATCATTTCTTTGTTCCATTGGGGAGGCATTTTCTGCTATACTGAGAAAATAGCACAGCACTTCACACATAACCACAGAGCTAAGTGGATATCACTTCTGTGTCGGAAAGTCATTTGTACAGATATGGTCGGCTACTGGCTTGAATAAGGTCATGTTTTGAACTGGGGAACAGCTGGAGGGCTAGCTGCCTTGGCTGTTCCTGCTTGCTCCTTCACAAGGTGAGGGCTCGTTAACCCTTTCTCACTTCCGCTCCCTCAATGTGAATATTACAACAGAACAGAGGCAGTTGTATAGCCCTTCCTTTATTATACACAACAACTGCTCATAGAGATGTGAAGGGCAGGGAAAAGCTGGGAAATTTTTAAAACAAAACAGAGCCACCCCCCCAAAAAATCTTGAACATTCAGGTTTTTGTTTTTTTTAAAAAAAGCCCTTACGAAAGGTTCTCATTTCAGAACAGCCACTGAAATGCCTTTTAAGAAGAGTGTGTGCACATGCATGTGTGCTCACGCACATGAGAAAGAGATGGGGAAGGAAAAGACTGGATTCAAAGGCTATATTGGGGATCAGACTGAACGTCTTTGGAAGCCCATCCAGTGTTTTCTCCCGAGCAGACAATGTTGTGTGTGACACGTACACACAGATGTCTATTCTGCCACGTTGCATGGCCTAGGAAGTTGCCACCCACTTAATGCACATATGTGAAAATAGGTTCCTGAGACGCACATGGTTCTCCTACAGGGAAGCGGGATACGGACAGGAAATTGTCATGTGTGCAACAGCCCTGAAGAGTAATGAACTGAGAGCTAGGGATGCCTTGGATGTACCTTGAAGTGTCTTGACTTCTGGAATCTGCAAGTGAACCAGGAGCAAAGAGATCTCTTCTTAACTGCCTTGTCCACCATTAGAGAGACATTACTGGACTATTTTGAAAGTCAGCCTGAGCCAGCGCTGCAGTTCTTAAGCAATTTGTGTGCGGCCTCCTGCTCAGCATCAGCCACCTCTGCCATGTCCTTCTCCTCCTCCTGCTCCAGGCAAGGCCCAGGTCCCCGAGCCCGAGCTCCCGCAGCCGCCCCCCGACATAAACCATCACCAGCAGCAGCAACAGAAGCCTGGGGAGCAGCAGCTGAGCGATCCCGGGGACATGGAGAGGAAGACAACCTTGAAACAGCAAACAGTTTCGCTGTAACAAATGCCTGCCGCCCTTCTGCCTCTCGGGAGCTGCCGCCCCTGCTAACACCACCTCCTCTTTCTTGGCGGTGCTGATAATGATAATGTTATTTGTTATTTAATTTTATTTGTTATTATAATGTTATTTGTTATTTAATTTAATTTTTGTAAATTGTATTGCTTTTATAGTATTTTTATACCTGTATTTTTCCTTGTAGGCCGCCTTGAGGGCCTTTAGCCAAAAGGTGGGGTATAAATAAAATTTAATAATAATAATAATAATAATAATAATAATAATAATAATTTATTAAAAGACTGGATGTCAGGATGCATTTGGGGATTAGGTGATTAAATCAGGATGGCTCTTATTTGCAAGCAACAAAGTTGAACATTTTCTTCTCAATTCCCTGTAATTCCTGCATGACAGGTATCCTGACTATACAGCTAGCGTGAACTGGGCGTTAGCTGGATTCAGACCCTGTGTAGCCAAGAGAGCTTCAGCTATGGGGCGGTATACAAATGCAATGAATAATAATAATAGTAATAATAATAATAATAAAGTAGGTGACATTGGACCAGTTTGCCTGTCCAAATCTGGGTTGTGAGGATAAAGCGCTGCCTTGAGCTCTTTGAAGGAAAGGGAGAAGGCATACCAATGTGATTAATGAATATCATCTCCAGATAATAGATGCATGTAAAAGATTTGACTTTGTTCACAGACTTGTTCCTTCCCACCTTTCATCTTATATAGAAAATATGTTCTCTGCCCAGAGTTTCAAAGTTAGTTTATATACTGTGTCCTTGGGAATTAACCCTGGCTCCCAAGTACATTTACCTGGAAACAATTCTCATTGATTTTAGCTGAGCACACGTCTTGACCAATGTGCCTAAGATTGTTATAGCCCTAATAACCGTCTCTAAGTTCTGTAGTTTTTCTATGTGCCTCACATATTTTTTCCATTAAAGTTCAGAGTACCTCATCATTTGATGTAAGATGTTGCTGACGGTTATAACTCACTGATGACAGAAACCAACCAACTTCATGACATGGCTTGAACTATCCAACCACAAACCATGCACTCTGGGGTCACTTCATGACTCGTGTTTTAAAGGTGTACACCTAAATTTATATGTAAATCAACAAAAATGTAATGCATATGTGTAAATGTGTTTTCAGCTGGGGATATGATAGGTGCACGTGTGTCGGAAAGCTGGAACTGGTTGCAGCTCCCTAACATATGTGCATGCAGTACGGCTGCCAACTTTTAAACCAGAACTGGAGCTGTGCCTTTAACAAGAATTTGCAGACAAAACTTTTGACAGCATGGAGACAAACACGATCACTCTCTAAATGCTGTAGCTCAGGTTTCAATTAAAGGCAAAGCTACAGGAACAGGTTGAAAGCTGGCAACTCTAATATCTACTGGAAAAATATGAAGTTGCCACCATGCAAAGGTATCAACAACTACTTTTTGAATTTGGATAGAACTAGAATTCTCCATTGTCTTCACATATGGCTTTCCTGACGAGTGAGTTGTAAAGTTACCCATGCACAGAGAACAAAGCCAGATAGGTCAAAAAGTTTACAGGGGTGCATGGAGTCTTTATTTCAATACAAACAAAACCAGACTTTTCACACTGAAGGTGAAGGTGTCTTATCAGAAAGACTGCATTCCATGGAAAGCAACTTTCTAAAATAAAGAATATTAACCAGCTTACCCTTCCTCAGTCGTGTTGATGATATCACAGATGTGCATGAACTGACCCCATTCTTCTGTCTGCAGCGCTCCAAAAGTAGCTTTTTCTACAAAAACAAAGATTTCTTTCCAGTAAAGACAAGGAAATATCCATAAACAACTAACAAGCAAACTGGAAATATACCTTTGGCCATCTCAAATCACTGTGATGAGGAGTTTTGATTTAAACTGTCCTTTCCCAGAATTACCTTGAGGCTTAGCTCTCCTTAATTTGGAACAGGAGACCTGATAAGCATTTGTCAGGAAAAAAATCAAGCCTAGGAAGTTCGGCAGGTCTCCGAAAGTTAGATTAGATGGACTTCCAGTATTCCAATTCTTGGAAATGTTGAGTTGATTGCAGGGTGCCCACTAGTGGTTCACAGAAGCTTTGAGAGCAACTTACTAGATATCAGCAAGCAAGTGCTTTGGACTAGGGCAGTCTTCTCCAACCGGGTGCCCTCTAGATGTTTTAGGCTACAATCGGGCTGGGACTGATGAGAGTTGTAGTCTGAAACATCCAGAGGGCACCAGGTTGGGAAAAGCTGGACTAGGGTGACTAGATGCAAAGGAACACCTGGTTTCTGTACCTTTGTTAATAACTGCTGGGTAAGGAGGGAGTATTTAGCAAGCACTGCTTGTCATGTAGGGGTGAGAATAGCTACCCTTGCTGAAACACACTCCTTTGTATAAATCCAAACAGGACTGAAGCTCTGCCCCTCCTTTGCCTCTGGTTCACTTGAGACTATGCAATACAGGGAACCCATGGAACACCAGATGCTGGTGGACTCCAACTTCCATCAGCCTCAGCATCTGGAGGGCCACAGACTCCCCATCCCTGATGTAAAACAAGGGGAAGGGCAACTTTTGGGTGGGGGGCTCCAAACTGACCAACCTCACTTCACCCCGATGAATAACCACACTTGTCATACTCCTAACCACAGGGCTTAACCACCACCAGTTCAACATATACAGTACTTTTGAGCGAAGAGGGGAATTCCAACATGCACACATTTGTTACTTTGAATATGGAAGCAGGGAGCATGGGCTGCAGTCGTTCCAAATGAATGAATGAGTGGCAAGAGGAGAGTGAAAAGATGGGTCCTGACCTCTTAACTAGAAGTCAACAGTTTTAAGTTTCTAAAGCAGGGGGTCTTAACCTGTGGTTCACATGGACATGGAGGGCCCATGGATGGGCTTCACAGAGTTCATGAACCAGGTGCCCAAAAATAAATTTCCAATGCAGTAAAATAAATTGTACTTATTTGTTTTTTGGGGTCCATAGCTTTCATCTCAAAGGGTCCATGATCCAAAAAAGCTTAAGAACCACTGATCTAAAAGCTAACCCAGATGGCAAATCTCCATACTCTTGGTTCAGGCACTTGATTAGGAACACCAAATAGGGAGGGACAGAGGGAAGGCAGGAGGGGTCCCAAGGAAGAGCACTCTGTGTAAAAACCGCAGGGAACCAGCCACATTTTCCAGCCTCCATTTGTCACAGACAGCACAAGAACAGCACAAGCTAAAAGTCGGGGCCTGCAGGGATCAGAAATTCTAAAATGTCTTCCTACTTGCCTGGGCACTTTAAATGGTAGATGATTGTTGGGATGGTGTTGGATTGTTTCTTTAGCTTTGAGGTCAGTGGTTAAGGTGTTGGACTACGACCCGGGAGACTAGGGTTCGAATCCCCACAGCTATGAAGCTCACTGGGTGACTTTGGGCCAGTCACTGCCTCTCAACCTCATGAAAACCCTATTCATAGGGTCGCCATAAGTCGGAATCGACTTGAAGGCAGTACACACACGCTGTAGTTTTGTTAAAGCTTATTTACCACTTTTAAATTGTATTTACACCTTGTTCATTTCACACACTTCTGTACACCAGCTTGGAATCTATTGATGAAGGGTGGTTAAGCAATATTTTAAAGAAATAGACAGCAACCTGGGTGGCCCATTTCTTTGTTGGATCCAATGCAGAAGGGCCACGCCAGGAGAGCTTTTGATCCTCAGCAGCTGACTAAAGTTTTCTTGAGTGACTTTTGATCTCCAAACAGAGATAAGGGTACCAGCATTTCCCTTTCTCTGCCTTACTTAATCACAAGTTAGTTCAGCAGGTGACACTTTTCCTGGAACCAAGATATAGTTAGCCAAATAAATCAATAAATATAATGAGCCTGATTAACTTCTGCTCACAGGACTGCTGTTTAAGCACAAGAATCCTGGGTAGGTGAGTGAGAAGAGAATAGCTGACACACCAACAGTAAACAAATTACCACTATTGATTAAGAACCGAGCACTGGAACCCCTACAGTGGCAACAGTAGCTGGTACAGCTATTGGGTTTATATTACCTGGAGAGGCTACAGAACATCAGTAGCTTCGCCAGTGTCACACTAGATAATGGTGCTATCAAATGGGACTGTGGGGCAGATGTCCAAGGCCCCACTTACCAAAATGTACAGAAGGATCCCCAAATACAACATAGCTAGCTTATTACATTTAAAGTAGAACCAGAAG
The DNA here is from genome assembly GCF_030035675.1 of Rhineura floridana. Taxonomy (NCBI): domain Eukaryota; kingdom Metazoa; phylum Chordata; class Lepidosauria; order Squamata; family Rhineuridae; genus Rhineura; species Rhineura floridana. Next base: position 35,799,424 of record NC_084482.1, on the reverse strand, counting down.
GGACCTGAAAGATCATCTAGTCCTACTCCCTGGTGATGCAGGTAATATATATTATCATCTAATGAGGGGCTGCAAGTAGGGTAGTTTAAAATCACCTAACTGCCCCAGAAACCGGTTAGGTTCCTAGAAGTCGGAAGAGCGAGGACAAAAGGTTTTCTCTCCAACACAGCCACCCACCCACCTCGAAAGTTGCCTTGTCCCGAGTAAAACTATTGGTCCATCTGGCTCAGCACTGTCGACACTGACTGGCAGCGGCTCTCCGGGGTTCCAGGGCAGCCCTACCAGGAGACGCCGGGGATTCCACCTGAGCCCTTCTGCAAGCAAAGGATGGGCTCCACCACTTTCTCTTTCTAAAACTGGACGGTCACTTCAAACAAGTTCTCCGCTCTCCTAAGTTCAGGGACAGCCACCATGGCGGGCAAAGGAGGCGACAGGACGCTCAGCAGGCACCCCGCTTACCTATCAGGTGACCCACGGCTGTGCCGAAAGGATCCTTCTGGCTCTTTCCAAAAGCCATGCTTTATGGCCGAGTTTCTTCCAGGCGCGCCCAAGAATCCTCTTCTTTTTTCTTCCCCGACAACGGCGTCCCAAGGGCTTCTTCGGGGAGATTCCTGGCCGCTCCGCCTCGCTCCGTGCTGCCACTGCCGGCCCAGCCAGTGAGCGTGGCGGAGCTCTTTTCCCCAATCTGGGAGTGGGAGGAGGAGGAGGCGCCCGCAACTTTCAGGTGATCGCCCCGTGGAGCGTCTCACTGGCTCCCCAATGGCGATCACGTGCCACGCGGGGATCTTCCCAGACCCGCAGCGGTCTTGGAAACCAAAGCGTTGCAGCGGGGAGACAAAAAGCAGGTGCCTGCGAGCGGAGCCGCCGTCTCCCAACGCGCGGTTCTGCCCCGACCTCAGCAACTCTCGGGCGGATCCCCTGTCGCTAAGAAACGGCTTTACGCTCACGCACAACTCCGCTTACTTCCGAAGCCGCCTTCGACGAAGCAACATGCATGCAAATTCTCAAGTAATCTGAATGGGATTTGTCAGTTGCTGTTTGACCAAGCAGGGGTGGGGCATCCTCTCTCCAAGTAACAGCGGGGCTAACGGGAGTTGCCGGGTGGGGGAGTTTGGTTTTTTTCTTTATACAACTTTCCGGGAAATGGAAGTTTCACGGACGTTTTCCAAGCTTACCCGTGTTTTATGGATTCCTTCCTAACAACATGGTGCATTCCCTGATCACCGTCACCTTACCTAGTATGTCTGCCTTCCTTTTGCGTGTTCTAGGTGCTCTCTGTTCTCAGACATTATAGGTTATTTTAAAAACGGCAAACACGCATCTTTGAAATGTGAGAATTAGCAGGCGCAGAGCTTGGAAAAGTTACTTTTTTTAAACTACAACTCCCATCAGCCCCAGCCAGCATGGCCACTGGATTGAGCTGATGGGAGTTGTAGTTCAAAAAAGTAACTTTTCCAAGCTCTGTAAGGGTGTAATACTGCACTGCAGAATCCAACTTTTGGGAAAATCTCAGTTTTCTTCTCGCTCACCGTTTTTTTAAAAAGTATGTTTAAGCTCCCATTCCATCAGGCTCCTCTCCCCTCCACCCCCAACTATCGTCTAAAGCAGTGGTTCCCAACCTTTGTAAGTATGGGGCCCCCTTTATAAACTCAAAAATTTTCATGACCCCCTCCCCCCAGGCTGGCTGCCAGGAAGGAAGGGGGAAAGCAGCCTTTCTTTGAAGCCTTGCTTCTTTTTTGCTTCACAAAAAGCCCTCTCCTCTCCTTCTGAGTAAGGGCGTTGTCAGCAACGGCAGTGTGAGGAGACAGGAGTCGGTGATAGTAATCCCCTCTTCTTCCTGGTATCTCCACCCTCAGCCTCTTTGGCATCTGCTATATATTTTATAGGCAGATGCCTGCCCTTGGTGCTCCTGAAAGACACTCTGGCTTTTCAGCAAAAGGCCTCCCCTCTGGTTTGGAGCAAGGGGGAGGTGTCATCTGCAGTGGCAGTGGGAAGCAGACAGTGTCCAGGGAGTGAAAACTTTTTTTTAAAAAATTAATAAATACTTCATTTCTTTACTGTTCGTGGCCCCTCTGGATTTCTTCGTGGCCCCCGTGGGGGTCAAGGCCCCCAGGTTGGGAATCACTGGTCTAAAGCAGCCATTCCATTAGGCTGTAGGAGAGGGAAAGACTGTAGGGGCTCTTCCATCAGGTCTGCTGAAAAAGCAGCAACGTTTGGTTCCTCCTCAAAATATTTCTGTTCTAGCTGGTTATTAGAGGAACTCTGTAACTAAGAAACTAACCAGAGTTTTGGTTCTTCTTTCTCCCTCCCAATCCATTCTCCTTTTGTGTATTTTTTTAAAGGTCGTAAGCTTAAGGACCGGGACTGCCTTTTCATAGTGATCTGTAATCTGTGCTAGAATAGTTTTTAGGCTGAAAAGCGAGATTAAAAATGCTTTAAATAAACTCTTATGGACACAAATATATGCGTGAAAATGTGTGACAAATGTCTGCTGAAGTCTTAAAAGCCAGAGAAGTACCCCCATAAGGGTAGAAACACTTCTCTCCCCTGAAAATGGGTCACATGACAACAATCAAACCTTGCCCCTTTTTACTGTAAAACCTAATGGGAGCTGGTCAAGTGCATGTGTTTTTTAATTCAGCTTCAAAGAGATTTCACAACTGATCCCCCTCCAGTTGTGGCTAATGGAAATGCTTTGATCTGGCAACTAGTGTGCTCATAGCCGAAGATTTCTAACAATCATAGATGAGACATAGCTTATTGAGTTCCAATAACTACCACAAAAATTATGCCAAATAGCAAAATAAGAGAAATTATACTTATACTTGCTTGTATAATTTAGCTTTTTCTGGTGCAGAATTTGAATTGTCTGGGTACAGATTTATTTATTTATTTATAATGCACAGAAAGCCTTAGAATTGACATTTACATCCCAAGTTGCTTAAATCACTCTGCACCAGGGTTTCTTGCTGTTACTCAGGCATCACAATGAGATATGGTTTATTTATTTATTAGATTTCTATACCGCCCCATAGCCGAAGCTCTCTGGGCGGTTCACAACAGAATAAAACATCAATATACAATTTAAAACTCACAAATACTAACGGTAAAATACTAATATATTAAATGCTAAAAAGTATGAAGTGTAAATACAGAATGCGATAGTGTAAAATGATTGTATGATTAAAATGCATAACATAATTATCATGATGCAAACAAATGTAGGTGATGTTTGGGCTTGCACACTCCCCGCTTCCCCATCTGATGGAGTCACAGAACCTTTCATTTATGCTTTTGATTAACTTGAGTTGTCATCCAGACTCAACTAGTTAAATTTAACTATTATTTATTTGAAACAAGCCAACTAAAAAATGTGTTATGAAGCTTAGCTTGTTTCAACAAAGCACAGTTAAAATTCACCACAGCTTAGGGTGCATTTTATGTTAGTTACCTTTTATCCGACCAAATTCCCCAAGTCTCAATCAAGGTTGCGAGTTTCTGTGCTGCAGCTATTACATGCCGAAGAGCACTGTTAACTCAACAGCTCATACAGACTTGAGAATCGGCTTTTAAACAGAGTTGTTTTAGCATGAAAAATGTCTGTACTGTACTAATATCTTTATGATGTTTCGATCTTTTGTATTTTTATGCTGATCTCCGACCGTAATAAATCAATCAAAACCACAGCTTAGGGGCTTGACATAATGCTAAACTGTGGTTAATCAAAAATGGAAGTGAAAGTGTCTGATCTCCTTGCAGCTGGGAGTGGGGGGCAAAGCACATGAGCATGAGGCTTGCCTGGACTCATTCCTGTCACAGTGTACCATGGTTTATTGTAACATCTAAACATAGGCATAGTATGTTAGGAATTCCACAATGAAACTGATAGTTCCATACAATCATTTTTGATGAGGTGGCTGGCCTGGTTAAGTAGTATGAGTTGCCTTTTCCTGGGCATAGGTTCTAATCTTTTGAAGACTCCAAGACAACCACAACATGTAAGGACTTAGGCTGCAATCCAATACATGTCTACTCAGAAGTAAGCTCCATTGGCTTCAATGGGACTTACTCCTGAGTAAGTGTGTAGTGGATTGCAGCCTCAATGACTTGTCACTTCCTCCTAATGAAATCCATATTTAGAAGACTTTCCAGGTTGCAACACCATGTTTCTTTGCCTTTCCTTGAAGCATGTAAAACTGCTCACTCACTTGAGTCACCTAGAACTGTTTTTCTCCTGGCTCTTTAGGGGAGTGCACTTGTGCTCTTCTTGTGTCACACTGAGGTCTGGATCAAGGTCAAGGTTGATGATGAGGAAGTAGATGCCCCAGGCCTAACAGAAGGAGGCCAGACTGTGACATTTCAGTCCCTCCAGTTGAATGATCCTACAACTGTATTGCCACAGTGACACATTGTTCCATCATGACAAAAACCAGAGGTTTGGAGACTATTTGTTGAATCTTGTGGTCATCCAGGAATGTGGTTTTCAGAAAGAGAGATACATTTGAGATGAATGATGAAATCAGCCGGTTCTTCATTGTTGACTGTTATGTCTTGTCGACACTTCCTCCTCCCTTCCCTTTTCTGGGTGTGTGTGTATATGTGTGCTAAGAGGTTTGGGTTTTTTGCTAGGCACATTCTTGGATGTTTCTATTTGTTTTCACAATAGGAATGCTTCCATCTGAATGCTGGGGGACTAGGAAGAGGAAGACAAAGGGAAATACGAGTGAATTAATATTGATTTTTTTTTAATATTGTTTTTATTGGTTTTGGATAGAATTGAATACAAAACAGATATAACTTATGCAACAGTGAGAGCTGTGATGATCTTATCACATCATGCTCAGATGAAGCAGCCTGCGATATGGCAAAATGTGTATCTTCATTATGAACGTAGATCCCTTCTGTATCAACTTAAATCACATCCACACTATTCACTTAAAACACTCTTATACCACTTTAACAGTCATAGCTTCTCCCGTAAAGAAACCTGGGAACTGTAGTTTGTTAAGGATGCTAAGGGTTGTTAGGAAACCCCTCGCACAGCTACAATTCCCAGCATGCTTAACAGTCTAGAGCTCCAAGGATTCTTTGGGGGGGGGGTGAGCCATGACTGTTGGTGGTATAAGAGTGCTTTAAGTGGATGGTATGGATGTGAACTTAGGCAGCTACCTTATACGTGGTCAGACCATTCATCATCCATCTAGTTTAGTATTATCTACTCTGTCAGACAGGTCTCAGGCAAAGGGCTTTCACACTACCTCCTACCTGATTCTTCCACGTTGAGATGCCAGGGATTGAACCTGGGACCTTCTACATGTCAAGCATGTGCCCTGCTATTGAGCTCTGGTCCCTCCCCCCTACCAATTTAACTGCTATGGCTTCCTGTCTAAAAAAATCCTGGGAATTGTCGTTGGTTTGATGCAGATGCTGAAGATTCTCTGATGGAAATCCATAGCTCCCGCTCAGAATGTTTAGCTGCTGATTTTTACAGATCACGTCTCTGCTAAAGGGACAGAAACATGCCAAACTGCCAGTGTTGCTTATTTGCTGTCCAGCTGGCAATCCTCGATTCGATAGGCAAAAGTTGCCCGAGGCTGTGCTATAAGTCTGCTTTGTTGACGTGACTGAAACGACTGACTTCGGTGACTGGGAAGCTCTGGCAAGCAACAGGAGCATCTGGACAGATTTGGGGCTGTCAGGTTTGGATTTTGCTGTGGGAAGGGCGCAGAGGGAGAGATGGACGTTCTCCAGAAAGTTAAGGTCCACTGCTGGATGTATTCAAAATAACTTTGAAGAAGATACCAAAACAAATGCCAACTTTCTTTTTTAAAAAACGCAACAACCACCTTAGAACAACCATAGTAGACTTAGTGTGTGATCAACACAGTACACTCACTGTTTTTGTAAAGTAAAGGGGTATGTGTCTTTGTCATGCCTATCATTTAATGACTCCCTCTATTTCTTATGTTTAGGCTGTGAGTGCCCTTGCTTATGTAACCAACAAGGCATCACTCAAATACTAGAGGGTGGTATGGGCAGGCTTAGAGGGTGAGGGACCTAAAGTTTTGCAGAAGCACAAAAAAATTTAAGGAAAAAAACTGAAGTAGGAGCCCTCCCCCCAAACAGCCCAATATGGACTAAGTGTGTAACTAACTGGTAACTTGGGGTTTGTGTGGAAAACTGGGTGGATGGAATGGAGCGTCTTGGAAGATGGCATGGCTGTTTGACTGGAAGAGTGAACAGAAGCACTGGACAGTGCAACATTTAGGTCCCACTTGTTCTTTGAACTAGTCTGTGTTTTGGTCAGAAATATGTGAGCATGAGGAATCATCATCACATGTGGTCTGGTGATCCCCACACCCACCAACATCTTGGATGGTACCCGTAACTACAGTAGGGCCCCACTCATACGGCAGGTTAGGTTCCAGACCCCCACCGGAAAGCGAAAACTGCAGGAAAGCGGATCAGCTGTAGCATGGGGGTCTGAAACCTAACCCGCTGATTGCACCAGAGGAGAAGAAGATCAGATCTTCCCCTCCTTGGGTGCGATCAGCTCAAGCGGGCGAGTCTGATTGTGCCAGAAGAGGAGAAGATCAGCTGTAGCGCGCTACAGCTGATCTTCCCCTCCTCCGGCACAATCAGCAGGAGTGCAGGGAGCTCCAGACCCCCCTCCAGCTGATTGCCCCCGCTGGCGCCGTTTTAGCTGAACGCTGAAAAGCAGGGCACCGAGAAGCGGGGCCCTACTGTACACCATTAGTCCTATGCTTCCAGAGCCCTGAACAAATGCAAGCTTAAGTAGCAGTCATGGTGCCAGACATCATGATCTGCGCATCAATTTTTACTGTGTGACACCTGAGACAGGTATTACTGATCCAGAGGGAAAAATTCACATTCATCTATGCTCCCTAAATGGATGCTGCAAGTCCATCATCTTACAAATAGTTGCCAGATATCTTTCAAAGTAGACCTGTTCCAATTAGTGGCATCATATTTGATGTACACACATGCACACGCACACACACACACATGTTTTGTGTTGTCAGGAGTAGATGAATAGAATTCCAAGATGGCCATTAACAAAATTGCCTCAGCCAGGCTTGTGAGCAGTGCTAACCATCTTGTAGAAACTGTGCCATAAAGTATGATTATATTCTTCAGCTGGATGCAGGTAGAATTAGATCGATAGACACAGTTATGTCACTATCAATTGCAACTTAATCTGTAGCTTGTGCAGTTGTAACGTGGGACAAGTGAAGGACAAAATGAAAACTGCATCATTAAGACTGCAATCCTATCCAAAGTTACAAGGGAATAAGCCCCATTAAACTCGGGGGGACCTACTTCTGAGTAAATATGCTTGGGATTGAACTTCATATGCCTTTGCTTTGCATGATTGCTCAGATTTCAGGCATTTCAAGAGAGATGGGTATATCTCAAGAGTCTGCATGAAATCTACGGTATATTTCTCCCCCAGTGTTTTTTCAAACGAAGCTGACAACAAACGAAAATCAATGAAGTAATTTCAGTTCAAATTACATCAAATTCTCCTCCTAAACCAAATTTGATTGTGTTACTTATTTATTTGGTTTTTTGTTTTGTACTGCCAGTCCCATAGCTCAAGGCTGAGCACAACTGCACAGTAAAAGTTATAGACTTAAAACATTACAATATGGAATTAAAGAGAATGAATTGGATCCTAAGAGTCTATCTTTTGCTTGGGGCATTGTGCTTTTCTGTCTTCTCCTTCCTGCTGCAGATCCCTGTACCCTCCCCAAAACTACTCCTGATGGTTGGGGGACCCTATTGATCAACGTGAGATGTAATGGAGTTTGGTATATATAGCAGCAGACTGCAGAAATGAGTAGTCTGTTAAGACTGGAGGTTGAAAGAATACAGAAAGTTTATTACTATTGGGAAATAAAGCCATTCTGAGTATAGGCCTACATGTGGCCACTGGCCAGAACAGGGGTTCTTAATCTGTGGTCCATGAAATGGGCTTCTGGGGGTCCATGAAGCAGGCACCAAAGAAAAATCAATTTCCAATGCAATAAAATTAATTGTATGCAAAAAAATGTTGTGTTTATGTGCATTTTTCTGGGGAGCGTTTCTATAGCTTTTATCAGATTCTGAAAGGGGTCTGTGACCCCAACAAAGGTTTAACAACCACTGATCTAGAAGAAAGGAATGAAGGAAAGCCTGAGAAAAACAAGTGGTTACTAAAGAAGGAATCAATGAGGAAATAATAGGTTGCTTTTCTGTCTATCCCACCCACTCACCCCCAGTTTAAGTTACTTGCTACAAGCATTGGTGCTTACTTCCAACAAGATGAGGCTCATGGGACTGAAGCTGAAAGGGGAAATTGCCTCCTACAAACACACACACAGAGATGCAAGCATTTAGTGCCTTCCACTCATGCAAGCCATTCTTTGGATCCTAACCCAATAAAACCAGCACACAAATAACTACCAAATGGGGCAACACAATCTTCCATTCTCTGTAATGCTGTCTGAAAAGGCAAATATAAACTATTTTGCTTTCCCCCCCAAAAAATGGTAAAGTTGAGTGGGGTCACAAGGAAAAGAGGTTCTGGAACTTGATGGAAGCTTTCCATATTAGATTTTGTAATTGAGGATAGGCTATCATATTCCCCATGAGGAGTAATACTACTTAAGCATTTATATTGTTATGAACTGTGGGCAAGCTGTGCCAGTTTACTTTGAGGGTGGGAAGGTGGAATCTGAATATAATTATGCAGAATGCTCAGGAAATGTCTCTTTATGGGGCTAATTGATAAGAGATGGTTTCCTGTTGATGCAGATGTTCACCCTGGAAATCTTGGAATGTGAAAGTCGTTACCTTTGGGAAGGTGACTCATCTTTACCCCACCCCAGCTAAGGATGGGAACTGATTCAAGCCGGGGTAGCCAATGTGGTGCTCTCCAAATGTTGTGCCCCAACACTGCACTGCCCCACCAACCTTAGTCTGCCCCTCAGCCAGCCACCACTCGCCTGCCTTCTTACATACCACCAGCCCAGGGGCTGGCCCTGCCTTTGGGCATCCTCCTTCTTAGTCTCCTTGTTGCCCTTGAAGAACTCAGCTGGGAGGAGGAGGATAGGGACAAACCTGGGATGAGTTGGCTCCGTCTGCCCTTGGCTCTGGCTCCACCTACGGTTTGGGCTCCCAGCATTCCTCCCTACCAGTCCCAATGGGCACCAACCACGTTGGGATGCTGGGTGTTTCTGTCTCGGAACCTGATATGAGACAGTGGGTCTGTTGCCTGCTAGGTGTGCTAATGCTGCTTCCACCCACTTATTCCCAATTTGTATATTTGCCAAATAAATTAGATATGATGGAAAGCCATAGATCTCTAGTGATATCTCTCCTGAAAGGGAGCAAAAACTGGTGTCGCTTTGTCTCTCAGGATAGTGCGGAGCATGCATGGAACCATATCATGTTTATTTTTCTCAGGGTTTAAAACACACAACATTAACTTACTAATGCTTACAATGACCCTGTGAGGTAGGTCAGTATTATAACCCCTCGCAATGCAAGTACAAGGGAGGGGGTGGAGCCAAGAGACAGTGGCCTTTCTAAGGTTGCCTAGTGAGTTCATGAAGTAACATTTCAAGTAGGGACTTGCTAGCTCACAGATTACATTCTTATATCAGCATGAACAGGCACCAGTTCCATGCTCTCTGCAACACTGTGACAACTAACCTAGAGAAAGCCATAGAAGGTACCAGCCAGAGGTTGCCTTAGAAAACTGAGAGATGGGTTTGCTGAGTCAGGTGGCACATGGTCTCCCAAGAGCTCTGTGCTCCCTCTATTCTTTCTGGGTCTTCTCAGTTCTCCAGCCTGAAGAACAAAGAGGCTTAGTGCATCTTCCTTTCACCATTACCTCTACATGTGTGTTGTCTCAAACCAGCCATTTTCTTACCTGTGCCCAGGCCTCTCTTCACCTATCTATCCCCAACGCATCTCCTGAAGTCATCAAAAGCCCTCAGCTCCTGTGTGGCCTAATGGTTACCAAGGGGGAAAATATGTGTATTGTGTCAGTTGTGAAGGCTGAATGGAAGATGGTGTGCATGGCCAATTTTCGGTTAGGTATATGAAACCAATAACTGGCATGGTTTAGGGATGGACCATAACTCAGTGGTAGAACATCTGTTTTGCACGCAGAAGGTCCCAAGTTCAATCCCCAGCGTCTCCAGTTAGGGCTAGGAGAGACTTCTGCTTGAAAACCTGGAGAGCTGCTGCCTGTCAGTGTAGGCAATACTGAACTAGGTGGACCTATGGTCTGACTGTATAAGGCAGCTTCCTGCGTTCCTATGACCCCCCCCCATATTTTTAAAGAGGAAAGTGATGGTTCATACATACTTGTATGTACCATTTGCAGCTAAATTAATAGGTGTGTGTATTTTGTACTCCTAGATTGACTCTCTGTAAGAAAAAGACCCAAAAGACCTCTTCCGTTGTCCTTGATATTTTGATTTGTAGCACAGATGGTATCTTCAAGGCCTCTTCACATATTGCATTCTTAGCTCAGAGGTGGCAAACCTGTCGCTTGCCAGATTGCTGAGCTACAATTCCCATAATTCCTGACTATTACCCAGTCAGACTGAGACTGATGGGAGTTGAAGGCTAGCAACCTTGGGAAGGCCTCAGATTGCCCATCCTTGTCTTAGGTGAACACTTAGGGCTCATCCAGACAACTGTAAAATGTGTGACACGCCCGCTATGTGTGTTCATTATTTTTCAGTCGTCCAAACGACGTCTCGCGCTGTTATGCATTTTCGCGGGTTAAATCCGCTCCTTGCAATACTGGCAAAAATACGATTTGCTGTTTAAAATCGGGAATCATCCGCTGTGCCTTCAGGAGTTAGGATGCAATACCGCAAACTTTACAGCTGATGGGCGTTTCCCCTTGCCCCTTCTCCTCATTCCAGCCAATCACGTATCTGCACTTTTGTGCATGTGCAAGAATAAGCCAGGGAAAATTGAACCAATCATGGCAATGGTGGGGTGTTGGGGGGGGTGTCTGCAACTACTGCACAGATGCATTTTATTTTTTGCCAGCCTGCAAACTGGGCGGCCACTCTGGGTGAGATCTGCAATGCACAGCAAGAGAGAAAGGGGGGGGTCGGTTTCAGCCTGCCTTCCGAAAGTTTTGTCAATTTCATTCTACTTGCTGGGGTTTTTGCTTCAAATCAGAAAAGCATACATTCCTTTAAGTGTAATATCACAAGTACAAACTGGTCGGTTTCAAGCCTGCTCCAGAAAGCTGTGTCAATTTCATTCTCGGTGGGAAGGAAACGGAGAAGGAGTGGGGGGGTTGACACGTTTTTTGCTTTTTTGGAGAAATAAGTGCAATTGCCAGCGTGTGTATCTCCTTAAATATCAATAAAGGCAGAAAAGCATACATTCATTTAAGCATAATATCGCAAATACAAACAAGGCAGGCATGAAACCGACCAGCAGCCTTTCCTTCCAAGGCGAGAACTCCTGTACAGCCATATTGTGCTTCATTGCAAAGGGGAGAAGAGCATACGTAATTTTTTTGCTGACCAATTGGTCGATAGGGGGAGGTTTTAGAGGCGGAGCTTGGAAAAAGCAAAAAGAATGTAGGGGTCTTACCGCTGTGTGTGCGGGTGCAAAAAAGCGTTTTTTTTTAATTGGGAAAGAGCGAACTAAAAGGCAAAGTGAGGACTATCAGATGACAAACCGAATATGGAAACCGTGGATTATCCCACTCCGTTAGGTGTTAGCTTATTTTTTAAACAAACTGCGGGCCTTTAATTGCCAAATGTGAACGTGAAAAACAGGTTTGAAAACACCAGATAGCAATTTCTGACAGCTTCAGATTAGCTGCGTCTTCTCACTGAGTGTCTACTCAGTGCCAGACATGGCTTGTTGTTGGTGAGTTTATGTGTAAATGGGCCCCAGAGGATCTCAAGGGCCACAGTGGTCCACACATTTTGCCTGCCTTTTGTAGTCAACTGAAATCTAGTGTTGCTATGTGCCTGTCCCTCCCCTGAAATGCAAAGGAGCAGGGACAAAAGAGCCTTATCCCAGACATATTACTTGTCTTGGCCAACTCCACTGGATTCAGATTCACTGGTGTGTTTTTCTCCATTATGTTCAATGTGAAAGCTTAGAACATGTCATAGATCAGCTTACAGATTATATAGAACTCTGCATCTTACACAGCATAACTAGGCATGATTACTCAAACTACGCAGCAACTAGACATGCCCCTTGAGATCCTCTAAGTAGGTTTGGGGTGGGTTTCTTTCTATTTGCATGGGGAGGATTTCTCTGAATGGGACTGTGTACACAAACTTAAGTTGAAAAGCTGGTGCTATCTGTGCACGTCTGTGCATCTGCCTGCACATCCTTGGCGGCAGTGGCAGCAATTCATTGAGACCTTTCTCAGACACTGGCTCAGGTTGACCCTCCAGTTCCTCCTCCTCGAGAGGAGGCATGAGCAGGCGACTCGGGTTACAAGGGTTACACTGTCAGACAGCGTTTCCTTAGCTGTAACTGGAACTAAGGGAGTGGAACTGTCACTGTCCAAAGTGGTGTTCTGTTAGAGCTGGGGAAGAGGTTAATCTCCTCTTCCAATATTCTGTACAGCATCCTGCAAACAGAGACAGTAAGACATTGGGACTCTTGGGTGGCAGACCTGAGACTGGATTCCCCAAAAGTAGTTACGTTTGAATGAAATTAAATGATCCAAGGGTGTTTGATCTACAGGCCAAATGTATTGCTAGAAGTCAGGGATGGGGAACAGGTAGCACACCAGATGTTGTTAGACTGCAACTCCCACCATCCAGTCAACATGGCCAATGGTAAGAGATGAGGGGATTTGGAGTCCAGTAGAACCTGCAGGGTCCAAGATGCCCCATCCCTGTTAGAAGGGATGAGCTGGGCTGATCTGTACTTAATGGAGACTGTACTTCTTCCACGAAAAATGTGGGAATCTGTTGTTTGTTAGCCTCCCTGTTCTACCAGATGAACATGGATTAGGACAGTACAGTTTATGTTTAAACCTTGATCAATCTCAATGGACTGCCTTCAAGTCGATTCCGACTTATGGCAACCCTATGAATAGGGTTTTCATGGTAAGCGGTATTCAGAAGGGGTTTACCATTGCCTTCCTCTGAGGCTGAGCGGCAGTGACTGGCCCAAGGTCACCCAGTCAGCTTCATGGCTGTGTGGGGATTCGAACCCTGCTCTCATAGGTCATAGTCCAGCACCTTAACCGCTACACCACACTAGCTCGAATAGTACAATATGGTATAGCATTCTACTGTCAAAACAAGGTTGATTTATAATCACAGTATAAGTTGATGCTGATGAGATGACTAGTGCCTGGACATGCCATAGGCATATAGTTGTGTGTGACTCTTTGATCCACAGGCACGTCATTGCTGCCATATATTAGCACTGGCTTTCTAACAGTAACCTTGTGGTTTGTTAATGTAGTAATTAGGCAAACAATCCAACTGACCTGTTTACCTTCAAAAGTCATGTTAATTTCTAATGGTGTTGGACTTGGGAACGTGCACTGATTGTTCTGTTTTGTCTTCCAGAATAATGAGCTGCCTTTTAATAAGCCAGGCCAATGGTCTGCCTAGTTCAGCAACATCTGCATGAGAGTTGTTGCCCTTCAGGATCTCAGAAATTTTATTATTATTATTATTATAGAAACGACTTGGGCTGGCCTTGCCTGTAGGCAGGGTGAAGCAACATGTCTCAGGCAGCAGATTTGGCCAGTTATTTTATTGTGATGTTTTTACTGCCATGGGGGTACCATTTGGATTTTCCGCCTCAGGTACCAACATGTTTTGGATCATTTCTTGGGAGAGACCTTCCCCACCCTACCGCAGTCCCGCTTGCCAAGATCCTTAATTGCTACTGGGCTTGGCCTAGCTTTGCTCAACAAAGCACAATTCAGTTCAGCTCCTGAAAGTAGTATTTGTGAATTGTGCTCCTTCCCCAAAAAACACAGGAACTGCAGCAAGACACAAGTACAACCTGGGAGTTATCTCCTGGCTAGGCTTATATATCAAGGTTCTCAAAATAACCTGTTAGGGCCGGCCCTGCCATTAAGCAGAGTGAGGTGACCATGACAGCTGATTTGGGGTATCTTTGAAGGGTAGCAAATTGTTACAGCTTTAATTTATTACTATTGCAGTTTTACTTCCAGGGAAAGGCACTCATGGGATTTTTCTTCCCAGAGAGGGACACTCATCTCAAGTGCCAAAATAACTTGGCTAGCCTGAGATACTATGCAAAAGTGGCTCGCCAGGTGGGGCAGAGTTGCTGTGCTTGCTTCACAGCAGGTAGGCCACTGTTGCTTATTAGGAAGGAGAAGGTGGGGGGCAAAAAGGCCAGCACAGGGCAAATGCACCAGTAGAGCAAATCTGGCACTCCTGCAGGTGCATTTTCATCACACTGACCTCCTCGCTGCTTCATTCCTCCACCTCCGACCAAAACCCCACCAACTGGGAAGTTACCACACTGGTTCTGCCTCACCTGCCCCTTATGGTACTATGCATCTTGTGTTGGGGAAGTGCATCCTTTGCTGTTCTGGCTCAGGCAGCAAAATATCTTGGGGTGGCCCCATAGCCTGAAGATCATGGTAGCCATTTTGTCCAATAGCTTAACATCTAGAGAAAATCTGAGCAAAAAAAGAAACTGGATTTCCTCACGGAGTAATTGCCCTTACACCAGTCTGCCTAGTTCTCTCTCTCCGCCCCCCCCCATCCTCATTAAAGCTTCAAGCTTTTCTCCAATATTTAACCATAACAAATAATGCTGTGCATTTTTCTGTAGTGCTTTTAAAGTGTTCAAAGCCACCCACGTTAACCTCTTGTAATCCATACAACAATCTGATAAGGTACAGTAGTAGTATTATCTCCATCCTGCAAATGCGTGGCTGAGACTGAGAGAATAGTCAGTTGCCTTCGGCCATCTAATGAGCTCATGGCAGAGGTACAGTTCAAACCATGGAAGCTGATTCCAGAGCTCAGTCTTTTACCGCTATAGTGCTCCAGCCCCCTATAAGAGTAACCTCCCCATCTGAAGTTCCATATTCTGTGTGCAAAACCACTAAGGAGATCAATGCAAAGTTATTTAAAATGTATATTCTCATTTCAATATTCCAGACAGCTTGGCTGCAGTCCAGTGGTTCAATGAACATGGAATCCCAAGAATGTGCAATTGCACAAGATTCCCATTTGGTTCTGCTGAAAAGAATTGCTTCCCATGCACTGACAGCAGGAAAGACGAATGGGACGTTTAGCCTATTTTCAGCTCTGGATCACACCTCTTCCCTTTATTCCCACATAGGCATGAAATAAGAAATAAAAGTGCTGTCTCCTACACCAGGCTTTGGCAGAGCTACCATTGGGACTTTGTTGTATTTCGTAGCACAGTGACTCCATCTGCTGGTTAACATTAAATGCAGGATGCAGAAACATACCAGGCATGCTGCAAAATATTTATTATATTCCACTCTACTGGCAGGAAGCTCTGAGTGGCTTACTGGGTGTTGCCGTGTACAAACATAAATATTTAGGTTGTACAGTCTTTTAGATCACGAGGAATCCAGTTGGCCAGGAAGCAATACGTTTCATTTATGTGTTTTGCATATGGTGCCCTTCCTTTCAGGAGCTCAGAAATGACTTGCGTATGATTCCTGGGTAATCTCATCATCAGGCTATGCTGGGGTTCCCCTTTGCTTAGCATCTGAAGGTGTTATCATTTCTTTATATAAACCATAAATATTCATGACACTACAGACAATTTTGTAAATGAAAGAGGCAGAATCCTGCCCCCAAAGAATCATAGAAGCTTTGAGCTGGAAAGGCCTGTAAGGCCATCAAGTCCAACCCTGTGTTCAATGCAGGAATCCAAATTAAAGCATACCCAACAGGTGGCTGTCCAGCTGCCTCTTGAATACCTCCAGTGTTGGAGAGCCTACCACCTCCCTAGGTAATTGGTTCCATTGTTGTACCGCTCTAACAGTTAGGAAGTTTTTCCTGATGATCAGTCGAAATCTGGATTCTTGCAACTTGAGCACATTATTCTGTGTCCTGCACCCTGGAACGATCGAGAAGAGGTTCTGGTTCTCCTCTATGTGACAACCTTTCAAGTACTTGAAGAGTGCTGTCATATCTTCCCTCAGTCTTCTCTTCTCAAGGCTAAACATGCCCAGTTCTTTCAGTATCTTCTCATAGGGCTTTGTTTCCAGTCCCCTGATCATCTTTGTTGCCTCCTCTGAATCAGTTCCAGTTTGTCTGCATCCTTCTTAAAGTGTGATGTCCAGAACTGGACACAGTAGTCAAGATGCTGAATAGAGGGGAACTAATACTTCATGAGATTTGGAAATTATACTTCTGTTAATGTAGCCTAAAATAGCATTTGCCTTTTTTGCAGCCACATCACACTGTTGGCTCATGTTCAGCTTGTGATCAGCTACAATCCCAAGATCCTTCTTGAGTGTAGCATTGCTGAGCCAAGTATCTCCCATCTTATAACTGTGCATTTGGTTTCTTTTTCCTTGGTTTTCCTAGGCGTAGAACTTTACATTTATCACTGTTAAATTTCATTCTGTTGTTTTCAGCCCAGTGCTCCAGCCTATCAAGATCCCTTTAAATTTTGTTTCTGTCTTCCAGGGCATTAGCTATCTGTTTCGTATCATCTGCAAATTGGACAAGCATTCCCTGCACCTCCTCATCCAAGTCATTAATAAAAAAGTTGAAGAAGCTAAACGTTGATGGTGGAAAAGACATAAGAGGCAAGGAAAGGAAGCAGGAGGGAAGGAAAGCCACTGAGGTGTAGTGGTTAGCATAGGGGTGGGAAATCATTTCCAGCCCAAGGGCCAGGGCGGGCTCCAGGAATGCCGGGGCCCTTGGGCATCAGCTTGCCCTGGGCCCCGGAGTGTGTGCATGTTCGCGCGTACGCAGCCCACCCCAACCCCCAACTACCTGTTTCCTGTCTTTTACTATTGCCATTAACCAAGATGGCGGCTGCAGTTTCCCTAAGGAGATGAAGCCTCCGCTGCCATCTTTGTTGATGGCACGCATGCGTGCTACACACGTGCATCTCTGCCATCAACTAAGATGGCAGCAGGGGCTTCAGTACCTTAGGGAAACTGCGGCCGCCATCTTCGTTAAGGGCAACGGTAAAAGACAGCAGACAGGTAAGTGGGGAGACGTGGGGGATGTGGGGGGGCACGGATCATGGAAGGGGAGCGGAGGGCCGGTGAGGGGCCCCCTGTAGCTCCAGGGGCCATCAGGCCAGTGCCCAACCTGGCCGCCCTTTAGAACCGGCCCTGCCAAGGACCATACTCCTTTCTGGGCAACCTTCCAAGTGCTACGTGCCTGGGTGGGCAGGGCCAGAGGCAAAAGTGGGTGGAGCAATGAGTAGGTTAGTTTCTACACACACACACACACACACATCTCTCTCTGTCCTCTCTCCAGGCAAGCAAGAAGCATGTTCAGCAAGAAGCATCTTCAGAAAGAATGGAGGCATTCTTGCTACATAGAAGTGATATAATACACCCTTGGTCACAGCCACCACCTGGACACCAAACTGAAGTCATGAATACAGGTCGGGTACTAACCTACAGCCCGCTGGCAACTGTGATACAGGTCATTCATTCATTTGGATGAGATGTTTGCAAGGGAAATTCCCTGTGGAATAAATCCCTGTGCGTATAACAATTGCACAATAATCAGACTGGCAGATGTATATTGGTGTTCAATGAAAAAATCTTAAAATACCTTATACAATTACAGTAATTTTATACAGGTCCAGGTTTCTCAAAGTAACAACAATGTAATCATTTTTAGAATAACTGTTAGATTAATTATATAGATCTCCCCTTTAGATTCCATCTGAGTTTGCATAACAATATTTCATCTGAGATTCCACTGTGTTCTACTACCTATATGCAAATTTTAAGAGAATCCATTATAACAGAACAAAGGTTCAGCTCAAGTCATTACTAGTTATTACTTGGCTTATTTTATTATAATGACCCACACCTGTTGTAAGTCTCTCAGTTCACCCTCTCCTTTTGAATTGCTTTGCCAGAAGGGAAGAGGAAGGAATAGTTTAGTAGAACTTTCCACCTTTCACTTGGGAGGAAAACCATCTTAAGTACCCTTCCTTCTCCTAGGAATTGCACAAGGGTGTATTGGGAGCTGCCTTAATCAGGCCATTAGTTCATTTAGCTCTACACCAGGGACAGGGAACCTGTGGTCCTCCAGAAGTTGTTGGACAAATCCCATCAGTGCCAGCCAGTGTGGCCAAAGGTCAAAGATTATGGAAGTTGTAGTCCATCAATGTAGTCTGGAATGGAGGAAAAATTCAATTCAGTTTGCATTTAAAGGCAAACCTTCCATATTTGCACTTTCTGGAGCTATACAAGAACTGACTTCTATGAATTTTGCAATGCAGTTCTCTGGCCAATTAATATGTACAGAAATGCATACATTAGGGTAAAGGGCATATAAAATGCATTATATTAGGCAGAAATTGCTTTGCAAAATTGTGCATGTTAGGCAAAGAGACATGCAAAAATGTGTATAGTAGAAGAAATTCTCACAAAAATGCTGGTTAATTTTCATGAGGACTTTTTAAAAAAATTAATAAATTGCAAACTGATGTGGAAGTGTGAAGAACTAAATGTAAGATTGGAAACCGAGGAAATGGAAATTGACCCATTCTCCCATCCCTATCCCAACTCTTGGTCTCCACTGACTGGAGTGGCTCTCCAGGGTTACAAGCAGGGGATTTTCCCAGCCCTACTTGGAGATGCCAGGCAGCGAACCTGGGACCTTCCGCATGCAAGACATACTCTGTCACTGAGCTACAGCCCTTCTTGCACTGCTTTAGCAAGACATCTGTGCCTTTTGGCGTCAGCAGCGATTGTACCAACCCTCGCTTTTCATCTCGGATCTATATTTGCAGACCTAGCAATCAACACACCATACACAGCGTGAATGTCAGCTCCCATGTGGCTCCCTCTCTGTCTTCCTTCTGGAGAAATGCTAAGAAAGACCTTTCCTGTTGTGCCTTTCAAAGCCATTTCTGCTAAAACACATTTTCTTCTTTGCTCTTTGTTGATTGGTTTTGTTTTTATTTTGGGGGGGGGAGGGAGGGGCATTAACTATTTTATAGTGCAATGCTTTCTGATCAGGTTGTTTATTTTGAGCTTTATTTCAAGGATTGCTTTCCCTTGGGGGTAATTTGTTGATATTCTCCATGCTGGTGGTATGCAGGCCCAGATCTCTCCCTCTTTCCATTCCTGGCCAGCCACTTAAAATTAGATCAAAGTCTGCATGAACTTAGGCTGAGGGCAACATGTGATTCATGCACCATAGGTTGCCCATCCCTAAGATCCAGAGCTTGGAAAAGTTACTTTTTTTGAACTACAACTCCCATCAGCCCCAGCCAGCATGGCCACTGGATTGGGCTGATGGGAGTTGTAGTTCAAAAAAGTAACTTTTCCAAGCTCTGCATAGATCATAAGAAGACCCTGCTGAATCAGGCCAGTGGCCCATCTAGTCCAACATCCTGTTCTCACAGTAGCCTGTGGGAAGCCTGCAAGCAGGGCCTGAGTGCAATGGTACTCTCCCCTCTTGCAGTTTCCAGCATGTGGCATTCAGAAGCATCTTGCCTTCAACTGTGGAGGCAGAGCATAGCCATCGTGACTACTAGCCTTATCATTCATAAATTTGTCTAAGCCTCTGTCCCCCTCTTTGTTCTTATAATTTCTCTTTTAAAGCCATCCAGATTGGTGACCATCATGTCCTTCTGTGGGAGTGAGTTCCATAGTCTAACTACATGCTATGTGAAGAAGTACTTTCTTTTATCTGTCCTGAATCTTCCAGGATTCAGCTTTGCTGGATGTCCACGAGTTCTAGTGTTATGAGAAAGGGAGAAAAAGTGATCTTTATCCACTTTCTCCATGCCACTTACAATTTTATAAACTTCTATCATGTCACCTCTTACCTTTTCTCTAAACTAAAAAGCCCCAAAAGTTGTAACATTCTCACTACACATTTATGCCACTTTAATCAGTTATGCCTTCCCCCAAAGAATCCTGGGAAGTGTAGTTTGTTAAGGGGGCTGAGTAGGGTTGCCAGGTATCCAGTTTTCACCCAGAGTCTCTGGTTTTTGGAGGTTCTCTCTGGGGCTCCAGGTGAGTCACCTTAATCTCTGGACTCTTAGCTTTCATTTTTTTAAAAAAATAAGTTTCTAGGTGGACTAGTTCAAAAGATATAGACCAAAATGTTAGCCCCCCTCGCAACTTCTGTTAGTACCGGCTGCTTTTATCCCTCATCTTTCAGGTTTTTGACCAACAAGTGAAGTCAGGGTTGTGATTGACAAGATTTGTTGACTACTCAGCAATACCTAAACCCAATTTCAATTTCTGAGAACAGTATCCTTTTCCTGCTTGTCTCACATCAGGAATTCAGTAAATATATAGCTTTCAGCAACATAAAGAGTACTTTCTCTGTACAGGATTGGGACTTACTTCTGAGTAAACACCCATAGGATTGCACCAGAGCTTGGAAAAGTTACTTTTTTGAACTACAACTCCCATCAGCCCCAGCCAGCATGGCCACTGGATTGGGCTGATGGGAGTTGTAGTTCAAAAAAGTAACTTTTCCAAGCTCTGGATTGCACTACAACATGAAGTAGAAGGGGCAGGATTGGAGCTTGAGATTGATAGACAAATGGTCAAGGAATATCTAATCATTTTGAACGAGTTCAAATCTCCAAGGCCCGATAAACTGCATCCTAGAGTATTGAAGGAACTGGCTGAAGAACTCTCAGAACCACTGTCTATTATCTTTGCGAAATCATGGAGGACTGGTGAAGTGCCGGATGACTGGAGGAGAGCTAATGTTGTCCCTATCTTCAAAAAGGGCAAGAAGGAGGAACCGGGGAACTACAGACCAGTCAGCCTAACATCAATCCCTGGAAAAATTCTGGAGCAGATTATAAAGCAGTCAATCTGTAAGCATCTTGAAAGCAATGCAGTGATTACTAGAAGCCAACACGGATTTATGAAGAACAAATCCTGCCAAACTAATCTCATCTCATTTTTTGATCAGGTAACCTCCCTTGTAGACTGTGGGAATGCTGTGGACATAATATACCTTGACTTCAGCAAAGCTTTTGACAAAGTGCCCCATGATCTTCTGATTAGCAAGCTAGCTAAATGTGGGCTGGATGGAACAACTATCAGGTGGATCCACAGTTGGCTCCAGAATCGTACTCAAAGAGTGCTTATCAATGGTTCCTTCTCAAACTGGGTGGAAGTAACGAGTGGGGTACCACAGGGCCTGGTCCTGGGCCCAGTGCTCTCCAACATATTTTTAATGACTTGGATGAGCAGGTACAGAGCATGCTTATCAAATTTGCAGATGATACAAAATTGGG
The DNA here is from genome assembly GCF_030035675.1 of Rhineura floridana. Taxonomy (NCBI): domain Eukaryota; kingdom Metazoa; phylum Chordata; class Lepidosauria; order Squamata; family Rhineuridae; genus Rhineura; species Rhineura floridana. The sequence goes on along the minus strand of NC_084482.1, from coordinate 35,777,959 downwards.
GGACATAGCTAATGCCATGGAAGACAGAAACAAAATTCAAAGGGACCTTGATAGGTTGGAGCACTGGGCTGAAAACAACAGAATGAAATTCAACAGGGATAAATGCAAAGTTCTACACTTAGGAAAAAGAAACCAAATGCACAGTTATAAGATGGGGGATACTTGGCTCAGCAGTACAACATGTGAGAAGGATCTTGGAATTGTCGTTGATCACAAGCTGAATATGAGCCAACAGTGTGATGTGGCTGCAAAAAAGGCAAATGCTATATTAGGCTGCATTAACAGAAGTATAGTTTCCAAATTGCGTGAAGTACTAGTTCCCCTCTACTCAGCACTGGTTAGGCCTCATCTTGAATACTGCATCCAGTTCTGGTCTCCGCACTTCAAGAAGGATGCAGACAAACTGGAACAGGTTCAGAGGAGGCAACAAAGATGATCAGGGGACTGGAAACAAAGCCCTATGAGGAGAGACTGAAAGAACTGGGCATGTTTGGCCTGGAGAAGAGAAGACTGAGGGGAGATATGATAGCACTCTTCCAGTACATGAAAGGTTGTCACATAGAGGAGGGCCGGAACCTCTTCTTGATCGTTCCAGAGTGCAGGACACGGAATAATGTGCTCAAGTTGCAGGAAGCCAGATTTCGGCTGGACATCAGGAAAAACTTCCTAACAGAGCCATACGACAATGGAATCAATTACCTAGAGAGGTAGTGGGCTCTCCGACACTGGAGGCATTCAAGAGGCAGCTGGACAGTTATCTGTTGGGAATGCTTTGATTTGGATTCCTGCATTGAGCAGGGGGTTGGACTTGATGGCCTTATAGGCCCCTTCCAACTCTACTATTCTATGATTCTATGATTCTAAGATCAAAGCAGGATCTTGGTGGCCATACACAGTAAACAATTTTAGTAATAATTATAATAAAAGTGTGCATGCAGGGGTTTTTTAATTACTTGCAAAATGGCATATTATACATTTTATCTTTCAAACAATTTTTGAACATATGTTTTAAAAAGTATATGCTGCAGAGTTATACTTTTCTAATTAAGGAGTCAAACAAGTTTAAATTTTACTGGACTGTTGAAGAGGGCAGTTTATTTGTTTTACTCATAACCTGTTTTGAAAATCTTCCCAATACGAAGCTTTTCTGGGAGTAAAGCTGCAGTGCTAATTCCACATACCTGGGAACCAGAGCTTGGAAAAGTTACTTTTTTGAATTACAACTCCCATCAGCCCAATCCAGTGGCCGTGCTGGCTTGGGCTGATTGGAGTTTTAGTTCAAAAAAGTAACTTTTCCAAGCTCTGCTGGGAACTAACCCCACTGAATTCAGTAGGACTTACTTTTGAGTAGACACGGTTAGGATTGTGCTGAAAATCAATGGGACTTTTGAGTGAACATAGAAAAAGATTGTGTTGTAAATCTTTCTCTCTCTTTCTGATCCTTTTTTAAAGCAGTTAGGAAGGGTTTACTTAGGTGTCACTTCTTTTGTTTGGCAGGAAACTAATACTTAAAAAAATGTTCTGCAATGGACAACTGGTTTTGACATTAAGCTATTATATGGGGTGTATGTATTTTTACATCTCCATTGTGTGTGTAATACGGAATATTTCCAACAATCCTGTGAGGTAGAGTTGAAAACCAAGACAGCTCACAACAAGAAATAAAGCCATTTAAAATCTAGTAATCATAAAACAAGTATAAAACAGTTGTAATTTTGGATTGGGTGAGTGAAGTTCCTTATCGCGGAATTGTAGTCCTGTGCACGCTTCCCTGTTTGAATAAGCCCCATTGAATACATTGGGACTTGCTTCTGAGTAAACATCTGAGATGTTTTTAGCAGGTGCCAAAATGAGTACAATGAAGCGCCTGCTTAATGTAAATAGGCAGGGAGTTCCAAAGTGTAGGTACTGCCACACTAAAAGATCAATTTCTTACAAGAGCAGAACAAGTACTATGTGGAACCCATAATGTGGAAAGCACACCTTGAACTTGGCATGGTAGCAAATCGGAAACCAGTGCAGATTTCAGAGCAGAGGTATTATGTGCCGATAGGGTCTCACTCATGTCAGTAATTGTGCTGCAACATTCTACAGTAACTGCAGCCCCCAGGTCAGGTTGTGCTGCATGGGGATTTCTGTGACCTGGGCTGACTGGCTGCCAAGATTTCTTTAGTTTTGGTTAGGAACTCAGACTTGTTGTGGATTGTTGAGTTTTCTGTCTTAGTCATAGGAATCTTGTTGTGGTTGGTATGGTATTGCATTTAGGAAATCACCGTCTTTTTCTATTTGCATTTCGTTTACCTCTGACCTTATTCCCTTACATCCACAGAAGCAACAACAGTGGTTCCATGTGATAAGCTCAACCCCCTTAAACCCACTGATGATGCACCATGTTGTTTGCATGATGGTTTGTTTCCTGCCCAATAGTGGTAAAAGAGAATTCACATACTGGGAAGTGTGGCTTCAGTTGCTGTTGTTCCCAATCTACTTACTGTGAGGGTAGACCAAACTATGTGTATTTTCTCTCTGTCAGTTATTACTCACTGCAGTTGGGTTGGCTATCCAAGTGAGTTTATAGCAGCCCACAGGGTAGGCAGGAAAGAGTAGAGAATCTTCTTAATTCTTACTCATTTCTCAGACCTCTCACTGCAGTGAAGGGTCAAGTCTGTAAAGAGGTTTGGAACAGCCATGTTAAAAGGCAGACAGGGCATTCCAGGCAGGGGGTTGCCAATCCTGCTTTTATATAAATATTGTTGCAAAGGATCCATAGTCCCTTACCAAAACCACAATCCTAACCATATTTACTCAGAAGTAAGTCCTATTGAGTTCCATGGGGCTTAGTCCCATAGTAAGCATATTTAGAATTGCAGCCTTCAGGGCATCCATTTTTACTCCTGAGTGCTCCGATCTAACTTCTTCACAACACTAGGCTTTCTTCCTACAGTGGGCTTCTGGTGACTGGCCTGGTCTGAGGGCACTTAAATCCTTCTTGCAAGAACCAACTGTGGTTGCATATGTGGACTGCCTTCAAGTCGATCCCGACTTATGGCTACCCTCTGAATAGGGTTTTCATGGTAAGCGGTATTCAGAGGGAGTTTACCATTGCCTCCCTCTGAGGCTAGTCCTCCCCAGCTGGATAGGGCCTGCTCAGCTTGCCACAGCTGCACAAGCCAGCCCCTTCCTTGTCTGCAACTGTCAACTGGGGGCAACTGGACTCCTTGGGACTATGCAGCTTGCCCACGACTACACAGGTGGCAGGGCACGTAACCCCTGAGCCACTCACTGTGGGGTGATCTTTAGCTGGCCCTTGACACCCAGGAGACACGAGCAGGGATTTGAACTCACAGACTCTGGACTCCCAGCCAGGTTCTCCTCCCCACTGTGCTATACCAGCTGTTTATGCAAGAAGAAAGTAGGCTAGATTAAATGTTCCTTACCCTGACTTTCAGAACTGGTGAGAAGGAATGATCCCATCATTTCAGCTGGACCTGGAAACACCCTAATTCACCTAAGATTTCTATCGTAATTTCCAATTAGAGATTTTTTTTGTTTGAGTGGTTATGCTCCAAGCAACTGTAGTTGATGCTTGATGTATCATGCTTAATGACGCCCCTTATGACTTCACTAGAGCACACCCCCATGGCATGACTAGGGCACACCCCTGAAATCTCAGGGTTTGGGATGCTTCTGACCTGGCAACCCTAGTGCTGAGAGTTATTTTGGAGATCTTTTTTCCCCTCATAGGACTACAGTTCCCAGAATTCTCCTGGAAGAGGGACTAACTGTTAATCCACTCAGGGAAGTGTAGCTCTGTAAGGAGAACAGGGGCCTCCATTAATGCCAGTAGGAACTTCTGACAAGAGCTTCACAAGATCATTTTTAATAGCAAAGCCTACTCCATGTATTTGTCGTTCTTTTTCAGGCAGTCCTTTCCAGAAGAAGGTATAACCTCCTTTTTCTTCCTTCTGTTGCCCCTCTCCTGCTCTTCGAGTTTCTTGGAGTGCTGCTATGTCAATATTAAAATGTCTCAACTCCCTCGCGATGATGGCAATCCTGCATTCAGGATGTTCACTATCTGTATTGCCCAGCAATGTCCATATATTCCACGTTCCAAAATTCATTTTTCTTTTGCGACCGCTAAGTGGTGACCCCACTGGATGTGGTGATCCAGTCAGGGAGAGAAATGAGGCAGACTATGTTTAGGGCACCTTTTCTAGCCCATGAGGCAGACTATGTTTAGGGCAAGTTTTCTAGCCCCCTCCCCAGAGTAAGCAGAGTGGATCCTAAATAGGACTGCTCAGTCATGGATACAGCTGCCGAACCACTCAGCTGCCTCAGTCCTTGAGCCAGGATGACTGAGTCTGTATCCACCACCCATGTGCTGGTCCATGACTAGGGGCTTCTGGATTTCACAGTCCTGCCCCTGTTGCCATTCGCCGATTGCCATGGGACTTTTGGTTTGGTTTGGTTGGAAGACACCTGTGCATTAATTTGTTTTATGTGGGGAGATCGGTGCACGACGATCAACACCCAATCTTGACAGAAAAACGTTTTGATCTAATGGCATGGATACCACAACAATTGGAAGTCTTTGTATTTTATCTCATTTTAATGTACGTCGCCTAGAGTGGCTAATTGCCAGATAGGCGACAAACAAATTAAATATTATTATTATTATTTTATCTTCTGCAGCCTTCATCCGCCTTCACAGCCATTGTAGCATACACATTGTTATCCTCCATCTGTTCTGCTGAGGACTTTCTTGGATCGTTCTTTGTCTGGTTCCTCTCCCTTGACCTTACCGCCATGGGTGACCCTGCTGGGAGTACATGACTCCCAATGGCATCGCTCACAGGGTTCATTGGAACATGCAAGCCCACTCACCACTGCAAGGTGATGATCCAGCAAGCATCCAGCGAGGAGGTCAATGTCATATGATGGTGAAGACAGCCTTTTGTGTTTCAAACTGGAGGTTATGTTCTATTTCCATTTTGGGTGCAATAACAATTAAATCTGAAATTGCAGTTTGATGTAAAATCAGACTGATTACAATATGTTGCTACTTAAGCAATGACTCTAGCTGTTGGAAAAAACAAACTTGGCCTGCCCAAGATGCATGTTTTCAGCCTGCTATGCTTAAACCACTCCACTTAAGGAAAGGTGGGCATGGTCAATTAAAAACATAGAACACACCTAGAAATTTGCTAGAATATATTTCACCTCCCATTGTTTTTTTTCTTGTGCAAACTGAGACACTCCTCATGTCCATTGGAGACTATTCTGCACAATAGTCGGTGCCATTATTCCACAATTGTTTTTGGAATTTTTTAGTGTAAATTATGCAAAGTGTTGCTGTCCTTCAGATATTCACAGAAACAGAAGCAAAAGAAAATACTTCACTAAAATTGCAAAGTAAATTAAACATATTTAAAGTGACTATCCGAACTATATAAACTATTTTAATATTGTTGCTTCTTCCCTGCTAAAACAAGATCAGCACAGCACGTTTCTATACTTTGGGCTGACTGTATGTGTTGCCACCATTCACCATATGCTCAGAGGCACATGTTACCAAATTCTTCCAAGCTACACAGCAAGTGGATTGGATTATGAAAGACCAACCCATATTGTGTTTATGATGGACACCAGCTTGTAACACTTTACACACCAGATGGGACCTTAAGGCTGCAATCCTATATGAGCTTACCTGGGAGTAAGCCCCAATGAGTTCAGTGAGGCTTACTTCTGAGTAGAACTGAACTGCCAGTTATCTTAAAAGTAATCAGGCTGCCTTGAATAGATTCAACTGCTGTCTGTCTCCTTTTCTCTAGTGATTTTGATTTTCCAATCTGGAAAATGAACCAGGCTCTTCTAATACCCCAGAGATGTTACAAGGTTGGCTGACTCACCAATTAATTGCCTTGCAAGCCGCTTTGATATTCCTGAGTGAAAGGACCTGACACAGACATTCAAAGTATTGTAGCCTCATTTTCAAATAAATTAGCAAGAAGAGCCTTCATTGTAGTTAATCCGCCTGCCCATATAAAGGAATGCAAAAATCCAAGAATGTGATTTGAGCAGCCGTCACCAGCGCTGACGGAAAAGACTGGCACTTGCATGGAAATAATTATTCTCGATAGTTTGGGAAGGAACAGCTTTTGAAAGTGGAATTTGCTGGGGGTAACAAGATATCCACCTCTTCCCCTCCAGGGGGCTGCATTTACTACTGCCTGCCTTCACTGAGAGTCTGTTTCCCTCTTTCTCATTATCCCTGCACTGCAAAGACAAGATCAGCAGAATCTCTCAGCAGGTCATTAGACAGATGCTGGTTCAGGTCTGCACTGGCAGCTGAACCCTGACAAACAGCTAACGAGGTCTGGATCAGATCCCTTCTGCATAATCTCCGTTAGCTCATTAGGCTTCCAGGACAAGAGTCCGTTTTGTTTGGCTGCTTTGGGGACACAGCCTTGGCATGGCCACCCCACGCCCCCAGCAAGTCTCTTCTGTGCTACTAATATGCATGTGCTACTAGAATGATTATATATACACACTTCCTATTAAAAGTCACACGTACACTAATTAATTAACTGCATGTTTAATTTGCAATGCCAGAGCATTTCCCCCTCCATCTCTCCCTCCCAGCACAGAAAGTGATTAAATGATTTCTGCTTGTCTGATCAGAAGGGGGCAGTGTAGTTTAAGTAATCCAGAAAGTCTCCACATACTGTACTTTACCAGTGGATTTCAGTGAAAAAGAGATGCTGGTACGTTTAAAGGAATTTCATCTATGTTGGTGGAACGCATCATTAAACACTGCCGAGAGACATCAGTTGTGCAATCCTTAAAATTCAATATAGGTCCTACAGGAAGGTGAAATTTCACCGAGATTCAGTGCAAAATATTGCAGAACAGGGCTGAGGTATCATAGGATTATTGTGATGAGATGTATGCCTGATGTCTTCAAGGGGAACTGACTCAGGATAGTCCTATGTGAGTAACATCTGGCTATGGGTTCCACCTTCAGAACATCTGTGGTCCAGGGGCTTATGAATGAAGCCCTTCCTTAAGGTGGTGGGCCAAACATATTCCTAGGTTTTCTAGGCAGCTCACATGAGTCCTCTCTATAGTTTTTGTAGTGAGGAATTTGACTTACATGCACAGATTCTGTATTATAACCATGCAAAGGCCAGATCTGACATGCCAAGCCCCACTGTAAAAGAGTCCCGAGTTCTTCCCTTTTGCAAAATAACTGCACCACTGTGCAACAACCATTCCTGCTGGTAGACCATGTCTACTAGTGGTGATTTTTGTTTCATACTGTGAACTGTGCAATGGTGTGAACAAATATAGCTGACAGAACTTGGAAGTAGGGGGCAGAGCTATGGGAATATGATGATAGCACCTGGGCACCAGACCAGACAGCAGGGTTTGTTTATTTGGTAACTTGGTGACACTTAGGAATGGAAGGATCTGTCAATTTAGGTTCTCTCTCAGTTTCTAATTTCTCCGATCGTAAATTTGGTTCCCTACATTTCTGCAGCAATTTGTGATTTTTTAGTAAAAAATCTTCATGAAAATTCTTCAGCATTTTAGTGTGTTCCAATAAACACATTTTTGTAGACAGTTTAGGCTAATGTACACATTTTTGCAAGCACGTTCTCCTACTACAATACATTTTTGTATGTTATTTTCACTAATATTGTTTTTATGCATACTTTCCCCTATTATATCCATTTTTTGATTGGAGATCTGCATCACAAAATTCGGATCAATGTGAATTTCGAAGGACAGCTGTGTCTTGGTTCCCATAGTGTTTCAGAAAGTGCAAATTTGATAAATTTGGCTTTAAATGCAGAATGAATTGACTTTCTCCTCCATCCCTAGTGACAATTAGACTAAGGAATCCTGGCACCAAGGAAGTATTAGGGGTATTGCAAACAAGCAAGCAGACAAACAAACTGAGCTTTGCTCGCTCCATTCAGATATCTCCAGTAGATATTTATCTTCTGTGTAAGCAAACAATGTATTTCTTTCAAATGCAGCTTCAATTCTAACTGGCTCTCTAGTTTTTAGAGAACAGACTTTTCAAAGTGGTTTAAACAAGACTGGGAAAATATACCTTTTCTCTTTACCTCTCAGTTCCCTTTTGTCCCCCCCCCCATATTTAAAGCTCAGATGAGGCAACTGTCTCTTGGACCTTATTCAGAATGATTAACCAGTGCCCCCCACTCCTTGTCTAGTGCAGGGATGGGGAACCTGGGAACCCCCCAGAATCTGTGGGAACTTTTTTCCTCTTTCTAATTGGAGCATGGCAGTGATTCTCATTGGGCTCGCAGTTGGAGAGGGAAGGAAGAAACCTCCTTTCCCCGCATACTCTGGTCCTAGTGAAAATCAAACTTCCCCCTCCCTGCCTTTACAATGCCCTGATTGCCAGTGATACATTTACTGTCACATATAGTTAGGCCCTGAAGTGGGGAAACCTGTGTTTAGACTGTGCCTCTTCAAACTGCAGGTGGGGGCTCACAACCAAATGCTCTCCCGTATGTCCAATAGGAGTTTGTGACACTTTTATTTATTTATTCCACTAAATTAGCTCACTTTAGATAAATGTGATGGAAAAGAGATGTAAAAATCACACACTGTCACAAGCAGATCAGAAACAAAATAAAACCTAGCAAAAGCAGTTCTGCAAATCTAGAGAGCCCACCTGCTCTTCCTCAGCCTAACCTACCGCACAGGGTTACTATGAGAACAAGACACAGATGGAGGTGAACCATATATGACATCCCGGCTTTTCCTTGGAGGAGTTTGGGGATAAAGTCCATAGGTCCGTAGTCTGGGGGCGCTCCTGGATCCATCGTTGTTGCTAGAGGCCCAGGTGACCTCCGTGGCTAGGAGTGCCTTTTACCAGCTTCAGCTGGTGAGACAACTGTGGCCGTTTCTGGACCGGAATAGCCTGACCACTGTTGTCCACGCACTGGTAACCTCCAGGCTGGATTACTGTAATGCGCTCAATGTGGGGCTGCCCTTCAGGTTGGTCCGGAAGCTGCAGCTGGTGCAAAATGTAGCGGTGAGACTGCTCACTGGGGCAGGGTATTGCCAACATGTCACCCCGCTGCTGAAAGAATTGCACTGGCTGCCCATTTGCTACTGGACCATGTTCAAGGTTCTAGTTTTGGTGTACAAAACCCTATACAGCTTGGGACCAGGATATCTGAAAGACTGTCTTATCCCTTATATACCCAGTCAATCACTGCACTCTGCAGGTGAGGGCCTCCTGCAGATACCATCTTATCAGGAGGTTCTTTTTGCACAATATAGGAAATGGACCTTTAGTGTGGTGGCACCTACCCTGTGGAATTCCCTCCCCTTAACTATTAGGCAGGCGTCATCTCTGTTATCTTTTCGGCGCCTTTTGAAGACTTTCAACAAGCGGTTTAAGTTGAGACCTACCCCAGTCTGCGTCTGTGTTAGAATTGCTTGTTAATATATATATATATATATTAATAATGTTTTTAACCCTTTTTAAAAATATGTTTTTAAAGCTCTTTTTTTTAAAAAATGTTTTTAACATTGTTTTGTTTTAATGTATTTTAAGGTCTGCTTTTATGATGTTTTAAAGTGTTTTCAGTGTTTCTATTTGCTGCCCTGGGCTCCTGCTGGGAGGAAGGGCAGTATATAAGTCAAATAATAAATTAAAATAAAATAAATATATATATAAACAACAACAACACAGAGTGGTGGGCTCTCCAACACTGGAGGCATTCAAGAGGCAGCTGGACAGCCACCTATCGGGTATGCTTTAATTTGGATTCCTGCATTGAGCAGGGGGTTGGACTTGATGGCCTTATAGGCCCCTTCCAACTCTACTATTGTATGATTCTAACAGCAACAAGGAGAAGGGATGCAGCTAAGGGACAGTGCATCTGCCTTGCATCTAGAAGGTCCCAGGTTCAATCCCCGGCATTTCCAGATAGGGCTGGGAGAGACCCCCACCTGAAACCGCAAAGAGCTGCTGCCAGTCAGTGTCAACAATACTGAGCTAAATGGACTAATGGTCTGACTCATTATAAGGTAGCTTCCTATGTTCCTATGGTTACAACAGTGCTGCCCCTTTAAAATGGATTATGCATCCTACTCAGGAAATCTTACTAGAAAATCCTTTCCTAGTACAATAAATGTTCAGCTGTTACTTGGTTATTGCAGGGGATCCAGATGGTTTCCTTTCAAGGTAAGACTGATATATTGCCTCTCGCATGCTTTCAAAGAAGAATATTTTCCGGCTGAGGAAATTATGGTGTTTGTCTTTACCCTAAAGTAGGGGTAATCACTGTGGAACCTTGCAGAGGTTGTTGAACTGCAACTGCCAGCATCCCTGACCATTGGCTGTGCTGACTGGGGCTGATGGGAGTTGTAGTCCAAAAAAGCTAGAGGGCACCATCTTGGCTATTCTTGTCCTAAGCTATTGTATCAATTGGAATAGCTGCACAGCAATTGTAGGTTTGTGCCATAAGAATTCTCTCAGTCTCTGAGATCTTTGGAGAAGGATCGGCCCTGAATTCATTACCCATTTGAAATGAGATGAACAAAGACAAGAAGCTGGGCTTTTCCCCTTTGGAAATCCCTGCTCATCCTTGGAGGAATTTTCTTTTTTTTTTTTTTTTTTTTTTCAATAATTTTTATTCAGATTTTCATAAAACATACAAGACAAAATCATAAAACATTCAAAGACAAAAAACAAAATCAAAAATAGTTAAACAAAAAGAAAAAAAGAAAAAAAAAAACAAAAATAAAAAATAAAGAGTAAAATATTGACTTCCCATTTGTCAAAGATCAAATCAGTTATAAGTCTATAATATATAACAATCCTGTCTCTTAAGTCATATTATAAAATCACTTTCCTCCAGTAGTTATCTTACTTAATCATCAAATCTCATAAACATTACTTTATTCTTTCCACAAAAAGTCAAAGAGAGGTTTCAATTCTTTAAGAAATATATCTATCAATTTTTTTTTCCAGATAAGCATATCGATTAATCCATCTCATTACTAATTATGATAATCTTATTGTCATAACCATAGTCAAAATAAACATTTCAATTAATCCATCACATCAGAATCTGTTAGGTTCAATAATTTCAGTAGCCATTGTTCTATTATCTCTATTAGTTCCATTTTCCATCTTCCATCTTCAGTAGTCTTGTTAAGTCCAGTAATTTCAATATCCAATCTTCCATTATCAGTATTCCATAATAATCTTGCTGTCAAAGCCATAGTCATATAGTAAGAGTCTGATGGGGATTACCTCTATCCCAAATATTTTCTTGCCATCCATTCTGAATAGGTTGCTGAAATACTGCTGTAAAATCATATCTCTGTTCTTTTTTTCAAAATACACTGGGTCATCTCTTAAAAGTTTTTCCATTGTCACATGGCTGCAGTTAATTCCATAGATTTTCTCTATATTGGGCTCCATCACATCATTCCAGTCCAGAAGATTATCCATGCCATTGATAACTTTATCTCTAGAATCTTCATTCATTTCTTCAGAGATAACATTGAGTTCCAAACAATAGATTTTATTTCTAAAGTCCATAGACTCCAAATCTTGTTCCTGTTCCACGTTGGTTCCAATCTCCGGGATCTCCTCTCTCACAGGGACCCCTATTCCAGTCTCCAGGGTCACCTCTCTCACAGGGACCCCTGTTCCAATCTCCGGGGTCTCCTCTCTCACAGGGACCCCTTCCAGGGTCACCTCTCTCACAGGGACCCTTATATCTTTAATCTCCTGCTTCATTTTACTCAATTCAATTTTCATTATCTCAATCTCATCCATTATTTTCTGAAACATAGTTATTTCCAGATTTTCAGCCACTTTCTTAATTGCCATTTTAAAAGAAAAATATAGGAAAACCACTTCTTATTTCAGCAACAATTGGGTTAATACTCCAAACTTGGTGACATCACAGTATAAACAGAGCAGACAGCCTTATCTCTCCAATAGTTAAGTAAACAAAATGCAGTTCCCAGGATCGAAACAATTAATGGCAATCGTCAAGAAACAGATTCGTCAAAATAAAATAGACCAAAAAGAGAGTAGTCTCAAAACAGTATAATATTTTTCAAAATAAAAATCTGGAATAGAAATCCCTCTTCTGTGTATATCTTTAGAATGCAAATCCAGGACAGCTTTTTGCAACAAAAACAGAGATAAGCTATTAATTAGTGCGTAGCAGAGAGAAGTTATGGCTCCCCAGTGAGATGTCAAAAACTGATCAATCTGGCAAATCTCTTTTAAACAGCAACAATTTAAGTCAAGTAAAAGAAAAATATAGAAAGAAGGGTGCTTGCCTGTTAGTGCGTTCTCTCTTAGAAGATAAGGTGAACGTTCGCTTTATCAGATAGAGCTTGCTGTTAAAAATCCGTCCCACCTTCGTCGGCTGGACCTCGTCCCATAAATTAATGAGATCTGGTCGTCCCAACAAAAATAGGCTTTGAGGTTAATCTCTTCGTTTCTCCCTACCCGGGAGAAGTTTAATCAGTCAAAAAAAAAAGAAAAAACTGACTGATATATCTGAATAAGCTTCTTTTGAGGCAGGAGCCCGTCTCAAAAGCAGGCACAGGCTAAGTCACCCTTCCCGGAGGAATTTTCAAAGGCTAAATGTTTGTACTTAAGATGACATTTGGTTTGTGAGTAATGTCTATGCTGACTCGTGGGCTGAATTGTGTGCATGCTGTAACTCTGAGGGAAAGGAGAATGCAGTACAGGATACAGAAACCAATTTTGTTATTTTAAGAAGCTAAGTGTCTAGTCCTTATGGCTATAAATACCTTTATATATATTAATAATATATAATATTACCATTATTAATACTAGTATTAGTATTATTAGTATATATTTAGCAATATATCAGATGCCAATAGAACTGTACTTATGCTCAGTTTTAAGTGGATAATTTTAAAGAAATCCTTATTGAGCTGCCTGGCAGCTAGGAACAGAGAGGAACATAGAACAACAGAGAGGCCCAAATGTATTCAGAAGCACATCCAGAGTTAAACTTAACAAACAGCTTTGATTAATTCCACCTGGGGGGTCCTGAAGAGAGCCAAGTGGGCTGCAGGTAGAAATTCCCTAGAATTCCATAAGGTGCTTGCTACTCTTTGTTTATAAAACTGCTTTAATCTGCTTGCCAACACCATTTAAAAGTTTATGATGAAAACCTCTCTCATCTCCCCATCACCACCACCGTGCAAATGTCCTCACCTCTTATGAACAGGCTTAAAGAGGTGGTGCATTATTAATCAATACACATTTCATTCCTTGTTATGCTTGGCCACAGATGAGCTCTTCAGATAGACCTTGGCGGAGACAGTTTTACTGAAGCATACAGATGTCTTTGCAGGTCTTGGATTAACTCCTTCATCAAGTGCCTGACTTAAAAGGGCCTTGGGAGGCTCACAGGAACCCAAAGAGACCACAACTTCTTTTTAATTCCAGCAAGGGGCTTAATTGTTTTCTTCTCTTAAAATGTGTGCGGAGATTAGGGATGGAAAGATCTGTCAGATTAGGTTCTCTTCATTGCTCATTTTTCAAATGTTAAATTCAGTTCTCTACATTTCTACAGCGATTTGCTAATTTTTTTAAAAAAAAATCCTCATGAAAATTCTCCACCGTTTTAGTGTGGATTTCTCCAAATAAACACATTTTTGTAGGCAGTTTTGACAAAGGTAAAAATTTTTGCAAGCCATTTCTCATCATTTCATGCCTTTTGGCATGTTATTATCACTCATGTATTCATTTTTATGCACACTTTCCCCTAATATATGCATTTTTGTAAATGTTGTTTTGTTGGCAAACTGCATCCCAAAATTCTAATAAATGTGGATTTCGAAGGATGACTGTGTTTCGGTTCTCATATTGTTTCAGAAATTGTGAATTTGATAAATTCTGCTTGAAATGCGAACTGAACTGAAATTCTCACCCATCCCTAGCAGAGATATATCCTTTTCATTCATAGCTAGGTAAAACAGTCCCCTGAATGGGATCACAGAGGAAGGAGGAAGCCTCTTTTGTTGCTAATGGCATTTCTACCAACAACAGGCATGGCACATTTCCGAGCACAATTTGGGTCTTACCGGGCAAACATTTCAGCCTTGCAGGACCACACCACCGAAGTTCTTCTTGCTAAGACACAGAACGTGGCTTTTTCGTTGGCCGCCCCCAGATTGTGGAATTCCCTCCCTAGTGAAGTGCGATTAGCTTCCTCGCTTTTGTCCTTCCGTGCTAAGGTGAAGACGATCCTATTTAAACGGGCCTTTAATTGAATTGTTAATTAACTTTTACCTTGTATTTGACTTAATTCATTTTAACTGTTTTTAACTTTGTATATTTACTGTTTTGATTCTTTATGATTACTTTTGTAAGCCGCCCTGAGTTCTTTAGAAAAAGGGCGGGGTATAAATATTTTAAATAAATAAATAAATAAATAAATAAATAAATATAATATGATGTTTCCTAATAAAAGTACTAAGTTGATACCAACAAATCCATGACACACCCATCTCCTTAAATTTATTTTTCCTATATCTCCATACCCCAAAAATTGGTGTCATAGTTGTATTTATGTTTTTGGCGCTTTTTCTTATTTCCTGTTTAATAAAAGGCAAGCCTTTAGGATTGTGAAGTTTTGGTAAATATCTCTCTATGTGTACAAATCAGGCTGTTTTATCAGCTAAGAGACACAACATAAGAAGAAAAAAATGGTGTGGGAAGAGGAAAATAATTGTATTCAGGTACCTATTGCTTCATACTGGGTAATGGCTTAGACCAGTCTTTTCCAACTTTGGGTCCCCAGATGTTGTTGGACTATAACTCCCATCAGTCCCAGTCATCATGGCCAATGGTCAGGAATTATGGGAACTGTAGTCCAGCAACATCTGGGGACCCAAAGGTTGGGAAGGGCTGGCTTAGATGGACAAGGCTGTGCAGGAGGCAGTTCTGGGTGGGGAGGAGCCAAAATGACAGTTCTAGACACATGACATTATCTCTTTCTTTCAGCTAATACCATATCTGCACTACAGATCTGAAGCTGCTATAAACAGGAATGGGAGAGAAATTTGGTTCCGTTCACATTTAAAGCAAATCTATCCATACTTTTCATATTTCCCAAAACAATGCACTAATCAAAACATAGCCAGTTTTCAAAATTTGCAGTTCCCCAAATAATGTATTCATACATGCATATATGTGAGGGTAAACAGGGCATAAAATGCATATATATTAGTGAAAATAACATGGAGAAATGCATTATATTATGGAATATTGCTTACAAAAAATGTTAACATTAGGCAAAATTGCAAAAAAATGTGCATTAGGAGACATTTGCACTAAAATGCTGCTGAATGTTCATGAGGATGCTTTTTAAAAAAATGCAGACTGCTGTGGAAATGTGGAGAACGGATTTCTCATTTTTCCAGTCTTAAGTTCAGTTCTCCACATTTCTACACAGTCTGCATTTTTTAAATGTCCTCATGAAAATTAATCAAGAGGGACCTCCAGAGGGAAGTCCTGGCACTCACCTAGGATGTTAGTGTTTTCAAAACCATTATCTGCATGCAAGCTTTCAAGTACCAGCAGGTTTTAGTTGGTGGGGTTGGGGCCTTTGTCCTAGTCTTTGCATGGCTCTTTGGGAGATGCTGATAGTAGATGTGTGTGCGCACATATAAACTCCAGGATTGTTCATTGCACCACCGCTGTAAAAATCCATCATTTTCTGACCCAGTGTTGTTATCTAAAGAACAGGAAGCATTCCCAGCATTTGGCAGAATCTGCTATATAATTTTGGACAGTTGTTTGTTCCCTGTGCATTTGGACGCCTCTTAAGAGAGATCATAAGCACATTTTGCATTATGGTGCCTGAGATCAAGGAGTAGGTTTTCATCTATATTTGGATACCATTGGATTATATTTTGAATTAAGACGATGAACCTGAACCTTTCAAAACTACTCTGATTTTAAACCCTGATTTCAAAACTGCACTGATTTCCCCCTCTAAGAATTCCCAGGTGATGCCCGGCACAAGGCTGCTAGTACTAAATATGTGGTAGTTATCTTATTTCCCCCTCTAACCAGGGTAACATCCACTGTACATTTAAAGCACTCTTCCACCACTTGACAGTCTTAGGCTACATCCACGCCAGCCATGTATTCCTCTTTAAACAGCCATGGCTTTCCCCAAAGAATCCTGGGAAGTATAGTTTTGAAGAGTGCTGAGAGTTGTTAGGAGATTGTTATTCCCCTCACAGAGCTCCAGTTCCCAGAATTGTCTGTGAAAAGGGGCTGACTGTTAAACCACTGGCTGTTGTAGTTATATCAGGAGAATAGAAGTAATAACTCTCAGCACCCTTCACAAACTACACTTCCCAGGATTCTTTGGGGGAAGCCATGACTGTTTAAAGTAGAATAAATGGCTGGCATGGGTGTGGCCATAGTTTCCCCCCAAAAGAATCCTGGAAATGGTAGTTTGTTAAGGGTGTAAGGAATTGTAGTTCTCTGACGGGTCTCCTAACAACTTTCCACGTTCTTAATTAGGGATGGAGGATATATTCTATTCATTTTGCATTTGAATCTATCAAATTTGCACTTTCAGAAACAATATGGGAACTGAAACACAACCATTCTTTGTAATTTGTATTTATCTGAATTTTGTGATGCAGTTTTCCAACCAACCAATGTTTACAAAAAAGCATATATTAGGTCAAAGTGTGCATGAAAATGAATATATTAGTGAAAATAACATACAAATATGCTATATTAGGAGAAATTGCTTACAAAAATGAGTACATTAGTCCAAACTGCACACAAAAACGTGTTTATTAGGAGAAAAATGGAAATGGACTGCCTTCAAGTCGATCCCGACTTATGGCTAACCTATTAGTAGGGTTTTCATGGTAAGAGGTATTCAGAGGGAGTTTACCACTGCCTCCCTCTGAGGCTAGTCCTCCCCAGCTGGCTAGGGCCTGCTCAGCTTGCCACAGCTGCACAAGCCAGCCCCTTCCTTGTCTGCAGCTGCCAGCTGGGGGGCAACTGGGCTCCTTGGGACTATGCAGTTTGCCCACAGCTGCACAGGTGGCAGGGCACGTAACCCCTGAGCCACTCACTGTGGGGGGGATCTTTAGCTGGCCCTTGACACCCAGGAGACACGAGCGGGGATTTGAACTTACAGAGTCTGGACTCCCAGCCAGACTCTCCTCCCCACTGTGCTATATCCTTCACAATAAAATGCTGAGGATTTTTTTTTAAAGTAGCAAATTGCTGCAGAAATGTGGAGAACTGAATTTCAGATTGAAAAATGAGAAACCGAGAGAACCAAAACTGACAGATTCTTCCATCCCCTGCCCTTAACAAACTACAGTTCCCAGGATTTGGGTGGAGGGCAGCCATGATGGTTAAAGTGGTAGAAGAGTGAACATAAGAACATAAGAAGAGCCTGCTGGATCAGGCCAGTGGCCCATCTAGTCCAGCATCCTGTTCTCACAGCGGCCAACCAGGTGCCTGGGGGAAGCCCGCAAGCAGGACCCGAGTGCAAGAACACTCTCCCCTCCTGAGGCTTCCGGCAACTGGTTTTCAGAAGCATGCTGCCTCTGACTAGGGTGGCAGAGCACAGCCATCATGGCTAGTAGCCATTGATAGCCCTGTCCTCCATGAATTTGTCTAATCTTCTTTTAAAGCCATCCAAGCTGGTGGCCATTACTGCATCTTGTGGGAGCAAATTCCATAGTTTAACTATGCGCTGAGTAAAGAAGTACTTCCTTTTGTCTGTCCTGAATCTTCCAACATTCAGCTTCTTTGAATGTCCACGAGTTCTAGTATTATGAGAGAGGGAGACGAACTTTTCTCTATCCACTTTCTCAATGCCATGCATAATTTTATACACTTCTATCATGTCTCCTCTGACCCGCCTTTTCTCTAAACTAAAAAGCCCCAAATGCTGCAACCTTTCCTCGTGTGGATGTGACCCAAATATCTGGACCTTTAACAACAGCCTGAAAGACAGGTGCAATGATTCTTATCATGAAGAACCAATGATATGCAAATAGAAGAAGCGGCACCTCTTGCATTTCTGATTATCATAGAGGAGTGTTTTAAGCAAGCAAACCAACAACCCTAGCTCACCGAGTGCATCTTTTTGCCTCCCTTCTGCAGCCATCAAAACCTTGTTTTTACCACTCTTGGGAGATGGTTTCTTCCACCCACCAAACAAGCAACTGCTAGAAGGACTTCTCTTTTCTTCCAGAGCTGTCAGTACAATATCTAACCAAGATTTTTTTTTATTTAGACTCTTTTCTCTTATATTCTTAAAACCAGAGCTTGGAAAAGTTACTTTTTTTAAACTACAACTCCCATCAGCCCCAGCCAGCATGGCCACTGGCTTGGGTTGATGGGAGTTGTAGTTCAAAAAAGTAACTTTTCCAAGTTCTGCTTAAAACCCATTCACCCCTTTGCATCTAGACCTGATGTAGTTCTTTCCCAGCACATAGTTGTATGGAATTTATTCCCAGAAGAGGCAGTGATGGACGCCAAGCTCAATGGCTTTAAAAGAGGATTAGACAAATTCATGGTGGGCAAGGCTATCAGTGGCTACTACCCACAGTGGCCATGTTCTCCCTCTGCTGTCGGAGGCAAGATGCCTCTGAATGCCAGTGGCTGGGAATCACAGGTGGGGAGAGCACCGTTACATTCAGGTTCTACTTGCGGGCTTCCCATAAGCATCTGGTTGGCCAGTTTGAGAAGAGAATATTGTACCAGGTGAGCCTTTGGCCTGATCTCTTCTTATGTTCTTTTGTTATGTTTATTTATTTATTTATTAAATTTATTAGTCGCCCATCTGGCTGGCTGTCCAGCCACCCTGGGCGACGTACAAAATAGAAACATACAAATACATTAAAACATTAAAAATCTCAACAATAATAATAAAACCTAACCCACCCCAAAAGCCTGCCTGAAGAGCCAGGTCTTCAAGGCCCAGCTGAAGCTCATCATAGAGTGGGCATGGCGGAGATCATTTGGGAAGGAATTCCACAAAGTGGGGGCCACAATTGAAAAAGCCCTCTCCCTAGTCCTCACCAGTCTAGCTGTTTTAACTGGTGGGATAGAGAGAAGGCCTTTTGAGGCTGATCTTGTTGGGCAGCATCGCTACTGATGCTGGAGGCGCTCCTTCAGATAGACTGGGCCAAAACTGTATAGGGTTTTAAAGGTCAGAACCAACACCTTGAATTGGGCCCGGAAAACAACCGGTAACCAGTGCAACTCCTTCAGCACTGGAGTGATGTGATCTCACCAGCGGCTGCCTTTAATCATTCTGTACCAGTTGCAGCTTCCGGACCATTTTCAAGGGTAACCCCACGTAGAGCGCATTACAGTAGTCTAGGTGAGAGGAGACCAGGGCATGTACCACAGAGGGGAGCAGATGGTTGGGAAGGTAGGGGCGCAGCCTCCGTATCAGATGGAGTTGATACAGCGCTGCCTGGCTCACAGCCGAGACCTGAGCCTCCATGGACAGCTGGGAGTCAAGAATGACCCCCAGGCTGCGGACCTGGTCTTTCAGGGGCAATTGTACCCCACTGAGCACCAGGTCAACATCCCCCAACCTTCCCTTGTCTCCCACAAACGTTACCTCGGTTTTGTCAGGGTTCAGCTTCAGCTTATTCCTTCCCATCCAGCCACTCACCGACTCCAGGCACTTGGATAGGGTTTCTACAGCCAACCTCGGTGAAGGTTTGAATGAGAGATAGAGCTGCGTGTCATCAGCATACTGGTGACACTGCAGCCCAAATCTTCTGATGATAGCCCCCAGCGGCTTTATATAGATGTTGAACAGCATTGGGGAGAGGATGGAGCCCTGTGGCACCCCACAAGTGAGAGGCCAAGGATCCAAAACCTCATCCCCCAATGCCACTTTCTGGTACCTACCAGAGAGGAAGGAACGGAACCACTGCAATACAGTGCCCCCTACAGGGGTGCCACTACCGGGGTGTGGAGGGTGTGGACCACACCCGGGTGACACCATGAGGGGGGTGACACCCAGAGCCACCCCGCCCCGTGCCGTTGCCTGGCAAAGGAGCCGAGAAGCGCTCTGGGTCGGCGCAGCCAACTCCTCCTCGGAGGCGGGCGGGCGAGACCGAAATCAGGCACCCACTTGCTGGCGGTGAACCGGGACGGGCCTTCCACCGTCAGCCTGGAGTGTGTTGCGAGTGCGCGCGCGCATGCGCGCACACACACAAGACCAGCCACCCCCGTCCATGCACCTGGGAGGGCGCACACTGGAGGTCTGCACCCCCCTGAACTCCTGCTAGTGACGCCGCTGGCCCCCTATGCCTAACCTGTTCAGGTGGTCAAGAAGGATACCGTGGTCAACGGTATCAAAAGCTGCTGAGAGATCTGGGAGGACAAGGAAGGTCCATTTGCCCCTATCCAACACCCTCCTCATATCATCCACCAAGGTGACCAAGGCCATTTCAGTCCCGTGTCCAGGCCTGAAGCCTGATTGAAATGGATCCAGATAATCCGCTGTTCTTGCCTTGCATCCGGAAGTTTGATTCCTATTCCCTCCATTTTCTAGAACATAGGAAGTTGCTTAATATTCCAGATCAGGCTGTTGGGCCATCTAGCCTACCATTGTTTCTTCTGACTGGTAGTGTGCAGGTTCCTAGGCTACTGGGGAAATAAACATTTCAAACAAATACTGGATTGTCTCAAATGGAGAAGCTGGGGACTGGATCTGGGACCTTCTGCATGCAAAGCATGTGCTCTGAAACTGAACTATGGTCTCTACTGCTAGACAAACCTTGCTGTTCACATGCCTCTATCATATCCTAATTACCCAGAAGTCTCAACAGAGCTCTCAGCTGGATTTTAATTACTGAGTTATTAAGGGAAGAAATTGACAGATGTTTTGAGATGGCTGCAGCCAATTAAAAGGCAGGGGCTTAGCACAAAAGCCCCAAAATTATTTTTCATCAACGGCTCATGCTTGGATCTGAAAACAAGACAGGATACATTGTCCAGTAATGGCCATCACAAGCACATGGTGCATCTCTGAATTGCACACATGCATATTCTTGTCTGCTTGCACACATTGTACAAACCTATAAGGTGCCTTGTACTGAGTCATATCCTTGGTTCAACTAGCTTTGTATTAAAATTCTGTGCCCAGATTTTGTATCAAGAAAAACTGCATTTTGTGATCTGCATACAAAGAATTATTAGTATCAGTTAACTAGCAGAAAAACATTGAAAACTTAAGCTTCTTCAGTTACCAGTCAAGTCCAATGCTGTGCTGGAACAAGAGCATCTTGATATGTGTATGAAGGAGAGAAATAAAAGTAAAAAAGAAGAGAGATGATAAGTCTCAGAGACTCTTCCACACAGTAACAGAGTATTCTCCCCCGCACCCTTGCTAGACACGAGTTTGGTATTGAGGCAATGGCAGGGGGTAGGGGAACAGAATGCCATCATCAGAAAATTAAGGTGGTATCTAGAAAAATGCTTCACATTAGCCAATAAAAGGGAAAAAAGGGCTCTTCATGATTTTGTATTATCAGCATGGCCAGGAATTAGCA
Source organism: Rhineura floridana (assembly GCF_030035675.1). Lineage (NCBI taxonomy): Eukaryota > Metazoa > Chordata > Lepidosauria > Squamata > Rhineuridae > Rhineura > Rhineura floridana. The sequence continues at coordinate 35,756,338 of NC_084482.1, read as the reverse complement.
GTGGGAATCTCAGGTGTTTCACGTTCACTTAGAGTCTTGAGACAAGAGACTGAGACTTGAATAATGACATACACAGACCCCTTCTCTGATTTTGCAACATCCTACATTTATATGAGAATAAGTATTAGACAGTACTCCTCAAGGAGTACAGTAGGCTGGGAAACCTATGGTCCTCCAGACATTCCTGCACAATAGTTCCCATCATCCCTGCCTACTGGCTATGCTGGCTGGAACTCATGGGAATTGGAGTCCAATGACACCTGGAGGGCCGCTGGTTCTCCACATCTGGTCCACAGCAGTAGAACATCCTGTTTTCTGCACAGCACAAAGTGCAACAGCCGAAGCCTCAGATACTGCATGCATCTCCATCCCACCTCATGATATATGGCAACCGTTGATCAACTGTCAGACATGCATGGTTGGGTCGAGTCTAGTATTGCTCAAACTCTCAAGATACTCGCTCCAACTTTATCTGTCCCTTGTTAGCTGTTGCCGCTGCCGCTTACCACTTTAACTCCAGCCTCTGGGAGTTTCCAAATGGTCGAAGCTAATAGATGAAGGCATGTTGCCTTAATGAAGATTTATAGACGTATCACCACCATGACATACCAAGGTTCAAATGAACTAGTGCCTGAGTGCTCCAATATTTCCCAAAGGATGGCACATAAAAACCTCTTCCTTCGATGCTCTGACTAGATGGAGTCAAGCAATTTGCAGTGTGTGATGCCTCAATCGGCACAATGCTCTTTTCATGCTCTTTCCACACATTCTTCCACTTTCATGATGGGAAATCATGCAGAGCTTTGGCCGAGGATCTTAAATGTGAAAGTGGGCAGTCTCCTTCCTCATTCCTAAAGCTAAAGGGGACTCCCAAGTGACTGGCTACAGCTAAGGATGGGGGAGAAATTTGTATTGGTTTGCATTTTAAAGCAAAAGTAGATCATTTGCATTTCATATACCAATATGCAAACCCAAATGCAGCTCTTCTTCTAAACTGCACTTTCCCAAATCTTGCAGAGCAGTTTGCCAGCTAAAAATGTGTGCAAAAATGAATATATTTGGGAAAAGTGTGCTCTAAAATGTGTATATTAATGAAAGTAGTGTTAAAAATGCATTGGATTAGGGGAAATAGTTTCCAAAAATATGTACATTAGGCAAAAATGTGCATATTAGAAGAAATGTGCACAAAAATGCAAACTGATTTTTGTGCACAATTTTTTTTAAAACAACCACCTGAAAACTGATGCTGCCATAGGGCAAACAGAGATTAGAAAAATGAGAATCTGAAAGAAACCAAAACGAAGAGATTCTTCCACCACAGCTGCTGCTACTTTATGTATCTTTAATGTGAGTGCTAACTAAGGATGGGGCTCGCTGCATGGGTCCAACCCGCCTGCATTCCGATAGTCCGTCATTTGATCCTGATCTGCCCTTTCTTAGTTCCCACTTGCTCTTGCGCTTGCCGATTCGATCTGCTGTACATGTTTTTGGGTGATTCAATCCCCCTTTTTTTGTGGCCAAAATTTTGTAGTTATCAACATAGATACTTATGTAAATGATGACAGTATTTGATGTGGTTTTTTGGGTGGTGGAAAAAACATTGCATAATTTTTAAAGTAGCTGACATGAATGATCAGTGTTCCACGTAGTTTTTTGGTGGCGGAAAAACAGTAATCATAACTGCAGCTATGAATGCAGCAGCTGTGATTACAAAAATAACTCAATGTAAAATAGGGGGGAAAGTTCAAAAGAATACCTTCTTGCCAATTTGCAGCTGTGGCCGCAAAATCCGTGCCAATTACAGCTGCAGCCCTTCAGCAAGAAATAGGTGCTGGTCTGAAAGGATATCAAACTATCAAATTCAGCTGGAATCCAGTGCCAGATCTGATTTAGCGGATATTCTCCCCTATCCCGAGTGCTAGCTGACACATATGAACACATGATCTGTAGGATATCTCAGTGATAAGGCAGATACTTTGCATGCAAAAGGTCTCAGGTTGAAGCTCTGGCATCTTCAACCATGGAAAGTTGCATGCAGTTGGTGTAGAGACAGTATTGAGAAAGATGGACCAATGGTCTGACTCTGGATAAGGTAGATTCATCGGTTGGTATGGTGGTTGTGACAGTGAGCCCAATAAATATTTGTTTATTTATTTTGCTGTTCCCCTGATATGTTTTTTTATGGTGCTGTTTTATGGCTGTTCCTTGTTTATTGTTTTTATTGTCAGGAGTGCATTTTAATTGGTTTGCTGATTTATTTTTTTATTTTGTCAGTTGTCTTGCTTTTAATTTATCCTGGAAGGCTGAGAAAGAAAGAAAGAAAGAAAGAAAGAAAGAAAGAAAGAAAGAAAGAAAGAAAGAAAGAAAGAAAGAAAGAAAGAAAGAAAGAAAGAAAGAAAGAAAGAAAGAAAAAGAAAGATTACATAAACGTAACCCGAGAAGTTGCTTGTTCCCTCCATCTTTGGATGGTAGTTGCTGGCAGTTTGTTTTTAACTGCCACCAAGTACCTACTTACCTGGGAGTAAGCCCCATTGAACTCAGTGGGACTTACTTATGAGCAGACATGTATAGAATTGTGCTGTAAAGAACACACAAAGCACCATTGCTTCAGTCTGAATGTTTGCTGGATCGTGTCCATATAGTCCAGCCCTCTACTCCAAGCACAGGCTGTCCATGTTCCTTTAGAACAGGAGTGGGAAATCTTTTTCCAGCCTAAGGGGCTACATTCCTTTGCGGGGAACCTTCTGGGGGCCACATGCCCTTGCTGGGTGGGACTAGAGGCAACAGAGGGCAGAGCAATGGATGCCACTCTTACTGTTGTACAGAAAGCTACAGTCCACCCCTGCAACAATCAAATAATTTTACTCTCTCTCTCTCTCTCTCTCTCTCTCTCTCTCTCTCTCTCTCTCTCACACACACACACACACACACACACACACACACGTCTCTCCATCAGTGCAAGCAAGAGGCATGATTACAGTCTAGTCTTGCAAAAGAAGTTATCAAAGCAGGACTGGCAAGGGGTGGGGCCAGTGAGTGGGCATGGCATAGGCAGAGTCTCAAGGGCTGGATAGAGAGAGCTGGATGTCTATATTCGGCATGCAGGACCATCCTTTCTCTAGAAGGCCAGGAGCAGGGCATGTACATCATGCCTGTGGCCAGTTCCTGGCTCTTCCTGTCATCTGAGATTCAGAATATTCTCTGTGTGGAGATTCCATTTGACTATGGTTGGAAGGAGAGGTAATCAGGAGGAAGAGATGCATCTGTGCCTGTAGCCACTTGTCTCTTTGGATCACTGGTGTTACTGAACAGGCTTCCTAACAGGTCAGTAAGCCTTGTGGGGGCAAAGTCATGAGGATGTTTGATAGGATAATATTGGTGGAAATTCTGTTTTCATACATTTCTGCAGTACATTTATCTGTGTAGGGGTTAGATCAAATCCTCCTAACGTTCCTCCTGGTTAATGAAAATCAACGTTACTCCTGACATCTGAAATAAATCATGTTTTCCATCGCTCCACACAAACGTGCCAACGAATTGTTAGCATTTCATCATCTGGCAGACAGCAATACCCCCGACTCCTTTCAATTTGGAAGTCTCTAACCACCCATGGACAGTAAGGTACTGTGGGTCTGCTATCAATTTTCTGATTTCAGAGAGAATGAGGATGGCAAGCAAAACAAGCACAGCCTTCCTCATCATGGCTGGTTACTTATAATTTCTTTGCTGGGAGTTCATGCCTATCCTTAATTTGTTGCAATTGAGTTAAATCCATATCTAGTTGCATCTGACAACCCAGCGCCCTTCAGTCAAAGTCACTTGCTTGACATAGTTGCTTTTTAATCAGTTTTTTAAAAATACCTGCATCCAAGAGAGCAAATGTTCTTTGCTCTAAGTAAGTTAGGTTAGGACTGTCCTTCCTTGCACGTCAAGCACAATCATGATTTGTGGTGTGCACCAGAGATTTCCCAGTACTAATAGCTCTGTGGGCATAAACTGCTTCAGAAGACCCCTGGTACTACCTTGAAAGATGTTTGAACTTCACTCATTCATTCAGGCCCAAAGTGTGTGTTACACCTCAATATGTACAACATTAGCCCAGTGGCCCTTTTCAAATAGGATAAGCTGCTTCAAAAGGAGGCAATCGGGAGTGGAGAGAAAGCAGGGGATTGGGGCACTTCACAGTTTTGCCACCCACCAAATCCCCAGTCTCTCTCCCCCTCCCAATGTCAAAGGTATGCATGTACAGCTCTTTGCTAGTGCATGCATGGCTCACGTAGGGATGTGAAGGTTTCCTTCATTTTCCCCCCATTGTAGCTCCTCTGGTTTGATCTGCTCTGCGTTCCACTCCTTGTGAATTCCAGTTCAGCTAGGAGAAAAGGAACATCAGAAGCGGCTTTATACCAAATCCGACCATTGCTCCATTTAGCGCAGTATTATTGACCCTGTGGTAGCGGTTGGTGGGGTGGCGAGGGCAGGGTGGCATTGTTCTCCTGCCCTCCCAGTGCAGAGCATCATTAATGGTTCGTGAGAGGTGGAAGGATGAGGCGCAGGGAGCTTGCACAGTGCAGGTGTGGTGATAGGAGTGTCAGATGGGTTCTGCCACCACACTTGCGTTGCACTTAGCTCTGTGTGTCGTCCCCCTTTCCCTCTCAGGAACCAGCAGTGATGCTTGGCATTGGGAAGGCATGTCCTGCCCATGCTGCCCCGCCGACCGCTACTGCTACATGGACTGACAGTGGCTTTCCAGGGTTTTGGGTACAGGATGTTCCCAGTCCTACCTGGAAATGCTGGGGATTGTACCTGGGCCCTTCTGCATGCAAAGCAGATGCTCTGCCACTGAATTACGGCCCTTCCCTAACCAGTTTTCCTCAGAACCCCCCATGTATCTCCTTCGGGCAACAGCTAGGAAAGCTGTAGGAGGAAAAGTTGGAAGGGGACATTCTTGAATATGGGACCCGAGGGATGAAAACAACGAGGCTGTTGTTATTTTTATCACTTCCAGCTGTGTCGGGATTGTCTGAGGGCAACTTATAGTTTTGTTTCTACGTTTCCTTTCTTAAGCAAAATGGGGGTGAGTCTATGTTTTATTTATTTATTTATTATTTGATTTATATCCCGCCCTTCCTCCCAGCAGGAGCCCAGGGCGGGCGTTTTGTTTTATTCAGTTCACTGCTTTATCAGTTTGTGAAAGAATTCAGTCTATATCCAGTCCAGCTAGATAACAGCGTGTTTACTTATTTATTTTGTAATTTGTAACCCATACTGCGGCAACTCTGCAGTATTCTTTTATCATTTAATATCTTTCTTCTAAAGAACTTGTGCAAGAAGTAAGTAGTGCTTCTGCATTGTACCTAATGAATGGTTATTATTAGTAATCTGACTGGATGTGTGATTGTGGACCGTTACAGTGAGGGAAAACAGAACAGCTCAGGTAGACATTGTGCAGAATGAGGTGGTAGAATTCTGGACTGTAGCACTTTAGTTTGCAGGTTGTGCGTATGTGTGTGATATCCATCTCTCAGTCAGGAGTGGAGAACTTTTGGCTTTCCAGATTTCCTGAACTACAACTCCCATCAGTCCCAGCAAGCATGGCCAATGGCCAGGGATGATGAGAGTTGTAATTTAGCAACATCTGGAGGGCCAAAGGTTCCCCACGCTTCACATGCACACACATATTTACACCATACAAAAAGCTCCTTGCATGTAGTCAATAGCACATTAGGAAGAAAGCTAATATTGGTAAACATTTACATGGAGATGCATGCAAAAATATGATTCCCCTAAACTACGGTTTTATTCTGTGTAATGTACAGATCTGCTCTACAAATAAGGAGAACAGTTTTGGATGTTCTAAAGCGAGGGAGTGAAATTGCATGTGTGATCAAAATTGCTCTAAGTGGTTAATATTGAGACACTATTGTGTCAGAGCCACTGTAGTGTAGTAGGGGCCAGAGGGGTGACGTTAATCTAGACAGATTAAGGTTCAGATCCCTCCTCAGTCAAGTGGCTCACAGGATACCGTTGGGCCTGTCATTACTTCTCAGCCTAGCCTACCTCACAGGGTTGCAGTGTGGATAAAGGGAGGAGGCGATCATGAATGCATACCATCCTGAGCACCCTGGAGATAGATGGTAGTGGTGGGGATAAAACTATGAAAAATAAAAAATGGAGTAATAAAAATAAAGGCACACTGCTTTCACAAAAAAGGGAAACTGAAAAAGGCTTGCCTGTCTAAAGATTGAAAGCATATTAAGTTAAACATCCTCAGGCAAAACAAACTATGCGGCTAGGAAAGGTCAGGGATATTCCCTCCTAGGGGCATCTTTGTTATGATATGCTACTCAGATGGATTTTGCCAAGTGGTTTTTAGTATTCAGGCCTAATGATCACAATCTGTATTAAGACAGAAACTTTGAAATGCAATTCCCTTAATTGGTGTTGGTTGGTGAATATTAATAGATTCTTATGATACAGCTAGAGGCTAATTTCTAGGGTCTGCGTGATACAGTCAGGCTCACACAAAAAGCCAGGCTGTCTCATTGTGAGTAATCACTGGGTAAAATGTGCCATGCACTCAGAGAGCTCCATCTGTCATGGCTGGCAGTGGGAACAACATGATCTGGATTTCTGTTACTGTATGTGTGCATATTTGTATTTGTATCTCTATCGGTGTGTGTGATACATATGAATGAGGAGGATGTGAACTGAAATATAAGACTCCTGGGATTTTAGCAGTATTTTGAGCTGAGGAGCAATAGCAGGGCTGTTTCCAGGTGATGATGAGGTCAGACATTTGCTGGAGTTCCAAAACTGACAAAAGACCCATCATCCAAACAGCCCTTATCCCCTGCCCCATTCTTATTCTGCTTAACACAGAGCATGCAAGAAGGTCAGAGAGGCAGTGTGAGAGAATTTGCAGTTTGCATGCCCTCACCTAGTCCCCTTGGGGTTGGCACTGAGCTGGCACAGGGCTGCCTGTGATCACTGATTTGGCCTCCAGCATATTAGCTAATCTGGTTTGCACATAATGCTAAACCATGGTTAATAAACTATAGTTTATTAAACCACGTCTTAGCATTATGTATGAACCCTGCCCAGCAGCATAACTATGATTTGTTTACTGCCAAGAAATGATTACCTGAAACCATGATTTGTTGTTGGATTATGAACCTTGATCAATTTTAACAGTGGCTTGGTATTAAGTGTGAAACTAGCACCCTTCCTTTACTGTAGTTTGTTTGACCATCCCACCCTGGATATTCACCAAACTACAAAGGCACAACAACACAAGAGCAGTTGGAAAGCAAATCAAACTTTGGAGAAACAAGTCATCTGTAGGACAACTTGTGGTTAAATCATGGTTCATTAAACAAACCATGGCTTAAGTCTTAGCATTATCTGCATGCCAGGCCAATGTATCGAATTGTAAGAATCACATCTCATTGTTTCAACCTTTTTTTTAAAAAAAAATTAAAATAGATGTTTTAAATGATGAAAGCAGTGTCCACTAAAGCAGGGATAGCCAATGTGGTGCCCTCCAGATGTTGTTGTACTCCAACTCTTATAATCCATGATGATTAGCCATGGCGGGGGATGGTGATGGGAGTTAGAGTCCAACAGCCTCTGGAGGGCACCGTGTTGGCTACCTCTGCACTAAAGACCCACGTGACGAAAGGAGCCTGGGCGCATTTCCAGTGCAAAAATCATGTCATGTCTTAAATGCCCACATTCCTTTCGCTAGGCCTAGTCCCAGGTTACTTACACCTGTCTGCCAATACTTCCTGTGGTTCATGCATTCTTCCTCTCCATTTCCCTGTCCTGCCCACTTTTCCCAATTGCCTAGTTTTGCAGTTAGGGTGGAGCAAGTGAAGCTCTCCACTCCAACAAAATATTGTGTGTGTGTGTTTAGTCTTTGAAGGTCAGTAGGTGGCTGGATCAATCCACATCTTCAAAGTAGGGAGGCTGCCCAGAGTGGAAAGCCTGCTCACCTTAGGAGGGACAGCTATGTCTGCATTTTCTCCCTGCTCTTCTCTTCTCCCCTTTCCTCTGCCTGGCTGCATGCATGCACAGGCATTCCCCACCCCCGTTTTATTTTTGGCCCTCTGAAGTTTTTTTTTTAAAAGGTACTTCTGGAAACTTTGGGGTTCCCCTGAGCCTGCTGATGCCTGACGCATAGGTTTTGTCTGCATAATGGCTCAGCACACACCCTGAACTGTGGAAATAGCGGAAATGATGGACGGCATGTCTGACACTTCCCTCAAAGCGTCCAGTGGTTCTGCCTATGCCATGTGGGTCATACGTGTACCAAAGCAAATGTGAAAGATCCAATCACATTTTTGAAAACTGCAGGTGTGTTTTTTATTCTGCCTTTGGTGAACTTGCAGATTGCAGTTTTCCAGATTGCGGGTTTTTAGTTTTTGACTTGCAGCAAATGAACTTGCAGCCTACCCAGGCTGCTTTGTCTTTTTAAAAATGGAGGAGGGACAGTGAAAGGAGCAACCATCGTGGAACTCTGGGTAACTTGGAGTTTGAGCTTGAGTTTGCTCCGGCTGTCAAGTGCTGTGAGGAAGTGGACAAATCTGAGTAGGAACGCTTTGCTCAGTCAGTGATGAAACCAAGGAGAGCTGTTTTATGAGGGATGGGAACGTGAGATATCCCTTTGCAAGTGGAGGAAGGCATTTTGCAGCCTGAAAGGGAGCCCTAAATGGCATCCTTTCCCTTCTAGGGCCAACACTTCAAAATGTCTTGCTTGACCATCCAGAGACTGGGCGGCCTTGAGACAGTCACAGACTCTTGCCCTAACCTATACACAACATGTTGTGAAGGTAAACATGGAAAAAAATGGAGAAAAAAGTTGTTAAGAGGGTAAAAATGGTGTGTGTGCAGGGGGTGGGGGAAGAGAACCATGAATGCCACCTGGAGCTCCTTAGAGGAAAGGCGAGATAGAAAGGTAATAAGAAATAAATGCCAATTTCTGCCATCATCTGTTCCCCTCTCGCCTCATGGTGCCCACATGGAGCAGGCCATTTCACCTGGCTGCATGGCAGGGCTGGCCTGTGAGCAGCAACTCATTGCATGAGGGAGTCACTTTGGTGGGTGGGCAGGGGAAGAGATGGAGAATGGTGAGCTAGGTCGCTTCTGCAGCATCCCCCCACCCAAAAAAGTGAACTGCTGACAAGACCCATTGGCCTGAACACACACCAGGCCTTCCATTCGTCTTGTGTCTGTGATCCCTCCTTTGCAATGAGAGATATACATGCCTGGGATGAGCCTGTGTTGTTGTGTCAGGCTCCATTTACCTTTGAGGATGCTTGGATAAGAGGGATTACAGCCTAATAAGTGTCTGCGAGAGGGAGAGAGTCTCAACCTGAGAGCCAGCCAATGAGATATGCCTGAGAGGCGCAAATGATACTGTACTTATTTCCATTATGATGCCTCTCATATTGTTTCATCTCTTTTATGGGCTGTTTCATGGCCTATTTTGATGAGTTTGCATTGCCTAATGCCGTTTTTTATTGCTGCAAGGGTCCATGTGCCCTCCTCAGCAGCGCTGTCTTATTTCTCCCCATGCAAACTGCTCATGAATTGCCTTGGCAGGCAACTCAGCAAACCTCTAAGTACTCTCAGAGTGAGGCTTATGGTTCGCTGGACATCCATGCCTCCTGCGAGAGCTGATAACCTTCAGGTGGAGAAAGAAGTGCAGTTGCTCAATTGCAGCCACTGACCTAGCCGGCTGCACTTTTAAAATTTTGTCCCCACCATGAATCATGACATTTAAGGAGTATAAAAATAAGGTGAGTTAATAGGAGAGTTAGTGTGGTATAGTGGTGAGAGCATTGGACTAGGACCTGGGGAGACCAGGGTTCAAATCCCCGCTCAGGCATGAAGTGACCTTGGGCCTGTCACTGTCTCTCAGTCTAACCTACCTCACAGCGTTGTTCTGAAGGTAAAATGGAGGCAGGGAAGAAGGTGGCAAGGTGGGATATAAATCTAATGAATAAAACAAATGATATATTAGGAAACAGGTGTAAAAGAAGGGTGAGGGGAGGCAGGCAGCAGCACAGGAAATAAACACTTTTATTAGTAGTAATATGATTTGTATTTTATTTCTGTACACTGCTCAGGTGTTCTCTGAATGTAGAGCGGTTTATAAGTTAAGAAATAAAATAAATTCAGAAGAGGGAATCCCAAAGCTGTACAGGCGATATGCAGGTTCCTTTATATTTTGAGTCCAAACACTTGTCTTCAGAGGCAACTTATAGCGCAGTTCTATGGATATCTACTCAGACCCTGTCCAATTGTATTGTGTTATTTTTATTGTATTTTTAATGTTCACTGCCAATAGAGCTGTTGCTAGTCGGGCGGTATATAAGCTTAAATAAATAAATAAATAAATAAATAAATAAGTGAGAATAGGATTGCAACCTGAAGCAGGAAGTGAAGAGGAACTGCTTTAAAACTTGGGTAGGGAACTTGTGGCCCTCCAGATCTTGTTGGATGGCAACTGCCATAAGCTCCGACCCACATAGCCAATGGTCAGGGATGATGGGAACTGGAGTCCATCCCTGGCTTAAATATTCCTGCTGTTGAGAATGGTTACTGTGCTTATTTTGCATTAAATTATGCCTTAACAGACTGAATTATTTTGCATTGCATTTCTATCTGACCTCAGAGGGTTTTTTTCTCCCTTAGATCCATGTGTGTACAACATATATCTATATATCTGCTGTCTGAGGTTCTGATGAAATTGACTCTGATCCATGAAACATTATTTGTTTAAGATGTAGAAAGCATAGCACCAAACCTCCTACCTCTGAAGGGATAGGAAAATCAACCCAGTGCTGCTGAACTAGCAACATTTCTAATTAGGAAGTTCTTGGGGTGGGTGGGGGAGAGGACATGAAGTGAATCACTCTTGGTAGGAGAAAAATATGAGGTGCAGGAACAAAGATGGTTGGCCTCTGGTACAGAAAACCTAAAGGCTGACTGGGATATAGTTACCCATCCAAAGATCAGGCATCTAATTTGGATCACACCCTAATTTTGGGGGAATGGGGATTGATCTCAACTTGTTCTTTAATAAAAACACCAAACCAATGCACACTTGTTTTCTGGACACAGTTTACTGAGCTTAATAATGATTTGCATTAGCTCAATTGACCTGAAGTGAGAATAAAAGTGCATTAACCCTTCATTGTGGGCAACCCACAGCCTGCCATCATTGCATGGATTTTATGAAGCTGAGATCAAGTTATTTCAAACCTCAGTGATTACATGCTCCCTTTGGAATATCCCAGAGAGTTGCTGCATATTGAACTTTCAGTGTCCCCTGCTGGTAGCTGTATAAAGTGTTTAAAATTATGCATGGCATGGAAAAAGCAGATAGACAGACGTTTTTCTCCTCTCGTTACACTAGAACTCGTGGACATCCAAAAAAGCTAAATGTTGGAAGATGCAGGACAGACAAAAGAAAGGACTTCTTCACACAGCGTAAAATTAAACTATGGAATTCGCTCCCACAAGAGGCAGTGATGGCCACCAACTTGGATGGCTTTAAAAGAGGATCAGACAAATTCATGGAGGATAAGGCTATCAGTGGCTACTAGCCATGATGGCTGTGCTCTGCCACCACAGTCAGAGGCAGCATGCTACCAGTTGCTGGAAGCTGCAGGAGGGGAGAGTGCTGTTGAGCTCAGGTCCTGCTTGCGGGCTTCCCTTGGGCATCTGGTTGGCCACTGTGAGAACAGGATGCTGGACTAGATGGGCCACTGGCCTGATCCAGCAGGCTGTTCTTAAGTTCTTAAGGTGTAGAGGTAATACAGGTTTTGCAGTTATGAATACAACTTAAAGTATCAAATTTTTCCTCTTCTGCACTGTGTTCTTGGCATATATGTTTCTGCTGCTCTGGAACATTTGAAAGAGGGAAGGAAAGGAGGGAGGGAGGAAGAAAATGATAGTTGAAAGGGAGAAAGTGTATCTCTCATTATACCAGAACTCAGGGCCATCCAATGAAGCTGAATGCTGGAAAATACAGGACAGACAAAAGGAAGTACTTCTTTAAATGGCATATAGTAAAACTATGGAATTCGCTCCCACAAGATGCAATGATAGCCACCAACTTGGATGTCTTTAAAAGAGGATTAGAAAAAATCATGGAGGATAAAGCTATCCATGGCTATGTTCTACCTCCATTGCTGAAGGCAGTAACCTTTGAATACCAGTTGCTTGGAATCACAAGTGAGGAAAATACTGTTGTGCTGAGGTCCTGCTTGTGGGCTTTCCATGGGTATCTGGTTGGCCACTGCAAGAACAGGATGTTAGACTAGATGAGCTGTTGGTCTGATCCAGCCGGGCTCTTATAGAAGGACAGATACAGCAAAGGATAAGAAAAGACCAAGTTATGTGACAAGAGAGGGCAGCTGAGGGGTATTAAGTCACTTTCTTCAAGTGGTCTTACTGAGTGGCAGGTATACCAACAGGATTTTCTGGGACCAGTAAACCATTTATGGATTAGGCCCTCCAACCCACTCACAAAAGAGGACACATATTTGCTCAAACAAAAAGAAAAAAAGGGGGGATATTTTCACATCAGAAAGATTGACATAAGGGCAAGTGTGTGTGTTAGTCAAAGTTGTAGTTATCACTCAGCTTTAGAGGAAAAGATGAATGGGATGAATGGAAGAGAAAGAAAGAGAGGCAGTGTGTGAGAGATAAGCCTTGCTCACATGTTACAATGAGTGCAGGTGCAAGGTGTCTTTATGCATTAGGGATGGAATGATCTGTCAATTTTGATTCTTTCAGTTTCTCATTTTTCTGATAATAAATTTGGTTCACATTTCTGCAGCAATTTGTGATTTTTTTAAAAAAATCTTCATGAAAATTCTTCAGCATTCTAGTGCAAATTTCTCCTATAAACCCATTTCTATACCAGTTTTGACTTATGTAAACATTTTTGCAAGCCATTTCTCATAATAAAATGCATTTTGTACCTTATTTTCACCAATACATTCATTTTGTGCACATTCTCCCATAATATATGCATTTTTGGAAACATTGCTTGGTTGGAGAGCTGCATCACAAAATATGGATAAGTGCGACCTTCAAAGGACGGCTGTGTTTTGGTTCTCATATTATTTCAGAAGTGCAAATTCGATAAATTTGGCTTTAAATGTGAACTGAATCAAATTTCTCACCAATCCCTACTATGCAAGTACAAGTGTTCATGTGAAAGAGCACACCTTACTAAGGGTGTTCACATGTTGCATTCAAGGAGTGCACAATTGGTGTACCTGCATACATAAATAGTTGAGCTGTACAAATCAACAAGTGTATACTCTTTCATACAAGCCATTGTGCAAGCGTAGAGACTGGATGTACCTGTGTTCAGTGTGAATAAGCCTGTTGCTTTGTACAGAATAGCTATTGTGTACTCAGGTACACAGACTGTATGCTCGTTGAATGTTACGTGTGAATAACTATACAATAACTGTACAAGTGTACAGCTAACTATTTTTGTACACAGGGACACAGATTGTATACTCAGTTGAAAGTAACATGTGAAGACCCTTACGGCCAGGCTAAATTGGAGAACTTGAACAGGTGAATTCTCGTTGCAAGTCACCAGAACTACTTATAAGTCGAGTACAGCTTCCCTCAATCAAGAGTGCTATTCCCTGTCTGCATGCCCCCTTCTTCAGCTAGCAGGCTGCATTGACAGCCTGGGTTTAAAGCTTAAATGAAGGCTGTTTTTTAAAAACCAGTAAAGACTCTTGGATGCTACGTAGTCACAGTTTGATTCTCGCTCAACCGCTTATCAGCTGTACCAAACAATTTGTAGTTAAACTTTTTCCCCATGATTAAATCCACAGGGTGCTTTGAAGCCTTGAGGGAGGAAAAAGTCAGAATGAATTGTGAATCATTCCTGGGATTCAGTGTTAGGTGAGATGCTGCATCTCTTCCCATCTGCTAGCCTACTCTGGGGCAGCAGGCAAACCACATTCATCTGCACAGTGTTCTTTTATCCATAATATATGATGCGTAGAGACAACATGTCAGGGAGCCCTGCAATCAAGGAGCAAAAAGGTTCTGTGTCCTGCCTCTCGAGATGAAACCTCAGGGAGTGTCAATTGCATCAGTATATGGCACAGGGATGGAAAAGAAGCCACAGCTTTTGTTACAAATATCAATCATGTTGGGCAACCAGGTCAGGTCTCTTAGTGTGTGGTAGCTGTCAGCACGTTTGCTGAATGGAACACAGGGAGAAGAACAGCAGAAGGCAGAGAGAGAGAGAGAGAGAGAGAGAGAACAGGGCAATTCAGTGTTGGCTGCCCTTAGCCATCTTCCTGGATTTGTGGCTTTAGCAAGACAGGCTTGGATGCTCAAGGTCCTTCCTTGGTGGGTGATACACACGTAGAGACAACTTGTACCTGTACTCATTGTCATGTGTGAGCAAGGCTTGATGGGTGATACATCCTGCTTATCCTACTCTAGGTCTTGTGGCATAAGAGGGTCAGCACATAAGAACATAAGAACATAAGAAGAGCCTGCTGGATCAGGCCAGTGGCTCATCTAGTCCAGCATCCTGTTCTCACAGTGGCCAACCAGGGGCCTGGGGGAAGCCCGCAAGCAGGACCCGAGTGTAAGAACACTCTCCCCTCCTGAGGCTTCCGGCAACTGGTTTTCAGAAGCATGCTGCCTCTGACTAGGGTGGCAGAGCACAACCATCACGGCTAGTAGCCATTGATAGCCCTGTCCTCCATGAATTGGTCTAATCTTCTTTTAAAGCCGTCCAAGCTGGTGGCCATTACTGCATCTTGTGGGAGCAAATTCCATAGTTTAACTATGCGCTGAGTAAAGAAGTACTTCCTTTTGTCTGTCCTGAATCTTCCAACATTCAGCTTCTTTGAATGTCCACGAGTTCTAGTATTATGAGAGAGGGAGAAGAACTTTTCTGTATCCACTTTCTCAATGCCATGCATAATTTTATACACTTCTATCATGTCTCCTCTGCCCCGCCTTTTCTCTAAACTAAAAAGCCCCAAATGCTGCAACCTTTCCTCGTAAGGGAGTCGCTCCATCCCCTTGATCATTCTGGTTGCCCTCTTCTGAAACTTTTCCAACTCTATAATATCCTTTTTGAGATGAGGCGACCAGAACTGTACACAGTATTCCAAATGCGGCCGCACCATAGATTTATACAACAGCATTATGATATCGGCTGTTTTATTTTCAATACCTTTCCTAATTATCGCTAGCATGGAATTTGCCTTTTTCACAGCTGCCGCACACTGGGTCGACATTTTCATCGTGCTGTCCACTACAACCCCGAGGTCTCTCTCCTGGTCGGTCACTGCCAGTTCAGACCCCATGGGCGTATATGTGAAATTCAGATTTTTTGCTCCAATATGCATAATTTTACACTTGTTTATATTGCATTTGCCATTTTTCCGCCCATTCACTCAGTTTGGAGAGGTCTTTTTGGAGCTCTTCGCAATCCCTTTTTGTTTTAACAACCCTGAACAATTTAGTGTCATCAGCAAACTTGGCCACTTCACTGCTCACTCCTAATTCTAGGTCATTAATGAACAAGTTGAAAAGTACAGGTCCCAATACCGATCCTTGAGGGACTCCACTTTCTACAGCCCTCCATTGGGAGAACTGTCCGTTTATTCCTACTCTCTGCTTTCTGCTTCTTAACCAATTTCTTATCCACAAGAGGACCTCTCCTCTTATTCCATGACTGCTAAGCTTTCTCAGAAGCCTTTGGTGAGGTACCTTGTCAAACGCTTTTTGAAAGTCTAAGTACACTATGTCCACGGGATCACCTCTATCTATATGCTTGTTGACACTCTCAAAGAATTCTAATAGGTTACTGAGACAGGACTTTCCCTTGCAGAAGCCATGCTGGCTCTGCTTCAGCAAGGCTTGTTCTTCTATGTGCTTAGTTAATCTAGCTTTAATAATACTTTCTACCAGTTTTCCAGGGACAGAAGTTAAGCTAACTGGCCTGTAATTTCCGGGATCCCCTCTGGATCCCTTTTTGAAGATTGGTGTTACATTTGCCACTTTCCAGTCCTCAGGCACGGAGGAGGACCCAAGGGACAAGTTACATATTTTAGTTAGCAGATCAGCAATTTCACCTTTGAGTTCTTTGAGAACTCTCGGGTGGATGCCATCCGGGCCCGGTGATTTGTCAGTTTTTATATTGTCCATTAAGCTTAGAACTTCCTCTCTCGTTACCACTATTTGTCTCAGTTCCTCAGAATCCCTTCCTGCAAATGTTAGTTCAGGTTTAGGGATCTGCCCTATATCTTCCACTGTGAAGACAGATGCAAAGAATTCATTTAGCTTCTCTGCAATCTCCTTATCGTTCTTTAGTACACCTTTGACTCCCTTATCATCCAAGGGTCCAATTGTCTCCCTAGATGGTCTCCTGCTTTGAATGTATTTATAGAATTTTTTGTTGTTGGTTTTTATGTTCTTAGCAATGTGCTCCTCAAATTCTTTTTTAGCATCCCTTATTGTCTTCTTGCATTTCTTTTGCCAGAGTTTGTGTTCTTTTTTATTTTCTTCATTTGGACAAGACTTCCATTTTTTGAAGGAAGACTTTTTGCCTCTAAGAGCTTCTTTGACTTTGCTCGTTAACCATGCTGGCATCTTCTTGGCCCTGGCGGTACCTTTTCTGATCTGCGGTATGCACTCCAGTTGAGCTTCTAATATAGTGTTTTTAAACAACTTCCAAGCATTTTCGAGTGATGTGACCCTCTGGACTTTGTTTTTCAGCTTTCTTTTTACCAATCCCCTCATTTTTGTGAAGTTTCCTCTTTTGAAGTCAAATGTGACCGTGTTGGATTTTCTTGGCAATTGGCCAGTTACATGTATATTTAATTTAATAGCACTGTGGTCACTGCTCCCAATCGGTTCAACAACACTTACATCTTGCACCAGGTCCCGGTCCCCACTGAGGATTAAGTCCAGGGTTGCCGTCCCTCTGGTCGGTTCCATGACCAACTGGTCTAGGGAATAGTCATTTAGAATATCTAGAAACTTTGCTTCTTTGTCATGACTGGAACACATATGCAGCCAGTCTATGTCCGGGTAGTTGAAGTCACCCATTACTACCACATTTCCTAGTTTGGATGCTTCCTCAATTTCATATCTCATCTCAAGGTCTCCCTGAGCATTTTGATCAGGGGGACGATAGATCGTTCCCAGTATTAAGTCCCTCCTGGGGCATGGTATCACCACCCACAATGATTCTGTGGAGGAGTCCGCCTCTTTTGGGGTTTCGAGCTTGCTGGATTCAATGCCTTCTTTCACGTATAGAGCGACTCCACCACCAATACGTCCTTCCCTGTCCTTCCGATATAGTTTATATCCAGGGATAACCGTATCCCACTGGTTTTCTCCATTCCACCAGGTCTCCGTTATGCTCACTATATCAATGCTCTCCTCTAAGACCAAGCACTCCAGTTCTCCCATCTTGGTTCGCAGGCTCCTAGCATTAGCGTACAGGCACTTGTAAGCAGTGTCTCTCTTCAAGTGTCTTTGGCACTTGTGGTTAGGCCTGTGGTAATTTTGCTCTTCTGAATTTATATCCTGTGCCCCTGCTCTCACAATGCCTACTTCTAGGCCTACCCCTTTTAAAATTTCATCATTTCTTTGGTTTTTATCCCAGGGGGGAGGTTTATTCCGAACCGGACCTTTCTCAGCTCCTGTCGGGTTTCCCCCCTCAGTCAGTTTAAAAGCTGCTCTGCCACCTTTTTAATTTTAAGTGCCAGCAGTCTGGTTCCATTCTGGTTCAAGTGGAGCCCGTCCCTTTTGTACAGGCCCGGCTTGTCCCAAAATGTTCCCCAGTGCCTAACAAATCCAAACCCTTCCACCCGACACCATCGTCTCATCCACGCATTGAGACTGCGAAGCTGGGCCTGTCTGGCTGGTCCTGCGCGTGGAACCGGTAGCATTTCAGAGAAAGCCACCTTGGAGGTCCTGGCTTTCAGCATCCTACCTAGCAACCTAAATTTTGCTTCCAGGACCTCACGGCTGCATTTCCCCATGTCGTTGGTGCCAACGTGCACCACGACCACTGACTCCTTCCCAGCACTGTCTACCAAACTATCTAAACGACGGGCGATATCCGCAACCTTCGCACCAGGCAGGCAAAACACCTTGTGGTCTACACGCCCATCACACACCCCACTGTCTATGTTCCTAATGATCGAATCACCCACTACAAGGATCCCTCCACCCCCTGGAGATATATCCTCGGCACGAGAGGATAGCTGCTCATCCCCCAAGGAATGGGTCCCTTCTAAGGGATCGTTTCCCTCTTCCTCAGCTGGATGCTCTCCTTTCCCGAGACCATCGTTGTCCATGATAGCAGGAGAGCTATCATCGTTGGAGTGGGACACAGCTATAACGTCCCTGAAGGCCTCCTCCACACACCTCTCTGCCTCTCTCAGCTTTTCCAGGTCCGCCACCTTGGCCTCAAGGAAATGAAGTCGTTCCCGGAGAGCCAGGAGCTCATTGCACCGAGAGCATACCCACGACTTCTGTCCAACAGGCAGATAGTCGTACATGCTGCAGGCAGTGCAAAACACTGGAAAGCCCCCACACCCCTGCTGGCTTCTTACCTGCATAGTTTTGTTTAAGGTTTATTACGTCAATGGGTTGGAGACTGCGGTTTAGTTGAGGTCAGGGAACAGACGGGCAGAGTGGGGGGCCGTGGTCTCCTCGCCCTGCTGCCGAACTCGCTCTGCTGCTTAACTCGCCTTGATGCTTTGTCAGCTGGGGCCTTGAAGCTTAACTCGCCTTGACGCTTTGTCAGCTGGGGCCTTGACGCTTAACTCGCCTTGACGCTTTGTCAGCTGGGGCCTTGACGCTTAACTCGCCTTGACGCTTTGTCAGCTGGGGCCTTGACGCTTAACTCGCCTTGACGCTTTGTCAGCTGGGGCCTTGATGCTTAACTCACCTTGACGCTTTGTCAGCTGGGGCCTTGACGCTTCGGAGCAAGGCTGCTGGGATTAGAAATCCTGAAACAGTGTTGTGTTGTGTGACCCCCTCCTTAGAGTCACCAGTTAATGGGAATAATAAGTGGTGAAAGAGTGCTTTAGTGCTCAGGTTCTGCCTTTGGGCTTCCCAGAGGCATCTGGATGTCCACTATGGGAACAGGATGCTGGACAAGATGGGCCAGTGGCCTGATTGAGCTGGACTCTTCTTACCTGGACCTAGTTCTTATGAAGGTGGTCTCTGGCTTGTACCACTTCAGACTTCAGGTGGGAGATTGTGTGACTGAATGCTTCTCCATCGAAATCAGGAATAGAGAACCTTTGGCCCTCCAGATATTGCTGAACTACAACTCCCATAAGCCTCAGCAAGCATAGTTAGACATCAGGGATGATGTGAGTTATAGTTCAACAATATCTGAAGGACCAGAGTCTCTCCACATTTGATCTCAATAGTTTCCTCCATATAAAAAAGCTAGCTCTTAGGAGAAAGAGTTCTGACCTCATATTCTTCCCAACATGCCAGTTTTCTATCTGATGCAATTTTTGTGCTTTTGTTTTGTTTTATGGAGGAGTGTTCATTCAAACATTCTCCGTTTGCCAAATGTTCACCAAATATTTGATATTGGCATTTGAGGTCTGATGTTTGAAATCAATATTTGATATTTGGTAGCATTTAACAGCACTTGATGGTTGGGAGACAGTAGTATTTAGTATATGCCGTTGTTTTGTAGCTGGCTAGCAATGGGATTTGAATCTTGACAGAACTTGACAGCTGACAGTTTATCAGATTACAAGTTTCGTGCCTTCCAAAGTCATAACATTCAAGAGATGCCAGCATGTTTAAGGCTGGGAAGTACTGTAAGTCCCATTGAACTGAATAGGATTTACCTTTGAGTAGAAATGCATCAGCTTGAGCTGCACAACAGCCAGTTTTGTGATAACATTCTGCATCAGATGTGGGGAGCTGTTAGCCCTTCAGATATTGCTGAACTACAACTCCCATCAGCTTCAGCAAGCATGCCTAATGGCCAGGGATGATGGGATTTGTAGTTCAGCAACATCTGGAGGGCCACAGGTTCCTCACCCCTGGTCTACATGCGAAGATAATTTAAATCTGAATGTTGCATTCAAATGTCTAAACTAAAAAAAATCTTCAGCAAATGTTGAACATTTGAAAACATTCTGGCTTCTGTCTGGGGACATGCTCTGATATTACTGCAGTATGGGGACAACATCAACAGCTGAGAATGAACAAAATGGCAACTTGGCATGATTGAAAGCTGAGAAGAAGAAGAAAAAAAGAGAAAGGCTTCTTTATTACTCAAACACATTGCACGTATCCCTCCTAATCTCTTTCCCTAATTGTGGCAAATCCTTCTCATATTAGCTTCCTAATGCGTTAGACAATGCCCAAGCCTGATCTCACTCATGGGATGTTCCAAATGTTAGTTTGGAATTACTTATGAAATAACTCTGCTATTTAACTGAGATTAAGGTGAAGCCTGGCAGAGATCATGTGCATGTTCAAATTATAATAAATAGATCCCTTTCTGGAAATATTGTGAACTGTGCAGAGGAACATTATGTCAATAACGTGGCAGATTCACCCAGGATTCTTCATCACCTTTCTGGGTAGAGGAAGGTGGCAAATGGCTCAGCTTCAGCATTTTGTCTGTAATTTAAGGACAGGATGATGTGTCCAGATATTCTCCCAAGCAATTAATGGAACTGCTCTACAGGGAAAGTTTGGTGTACTCTACTGAACATGCTGGAAATTAGCCATAACCCCTTAAGGCTTCCACTGGAACAAAAAGCCAGATTTAGATCCTGAACTTAATAATGCATGGTAGAATAAATCTTATGGCCGCTTGGCAGCAAGATCCCTCACCTCTTTGCCACCATCCAACTGCATAAGTTTCTATTAGCACATGACTTGTGTTAGGGAATTAGGGATGGACCATTTAGTTTAATCATTTCTGAACCTGCTAGTGAGAAAATGCCATGGGGGTCTAGATGATGTGGCAAGACCTTATAGCTGGTCTCAGCATGTCCCCAAAACATTCAGACAGGCTGAACTGGTCTAATCAAGAAACTCAATCAAATCAGTACAAGATGGAGGACATAGTAAATAGCATTCCTACAGTGATTCAAATGACTGCGCATATATTTAATTTGCTGTAATTCTTACAACAACCTAGTAACGTAGGACAGTATTACTGTCCCCTTATTGGAGAGGGAGAGGTCTGAGCCTGGTGGGGACAAAGTGGCTCACCTAAGGCCACCTAGTGAGTTCATGTCAGAGGCAAGATAGAAACCAGAGATCTTCTGATTTATTAGCCATTATTGCAAGAGGGAGGGGTGCTAACAGAGAGTGAACTATTAAAAGGCCATTTTATAGCCAACTTGGTTATGCAAGTTTCGTGCAGCATCCATATATCATCTTGTTCCTCAAAATGCCATTCCTCGTCTCCACCTCTATTTAATCCAGATTTACCATTTCTCCAAAAATCCAATAAATACAAAACAAAACCCCTGCAGAAATGGAAATTTTTGATAAAACGGGTATGGGGGCACTTTGATGAGGACGTTGTGTGGATGCTGCACAAAACTTGCATGCATGAGCAGCACTGAGTCTACAATAAACTGCCATTTGGAAGCTCCTGGAGAATTATGTGTGTGTGTGTGAGAGAGAGGAAATAATGAATGTAGTGCTTACATAAAAGGTTGGCAGTGTGAGGCTAGGAGTGAGGTTGTACAGGGTAGGGATGGGATCCACATTTTGGTACCAGTTCAATTTTTGCTCTGTTGAACTTCCTTTTGGTACTGCTTCGTAAGGGATCAATGTTCACTATTTGCAATAAATACCAATTCAGGTTTTTGCCACAAAAATATCAGTAATAATATCAATATTTTAAAAAATATTGTTTTTCCTGGATTTAAAAAATATAAACATTTCCTCAAAATATCAGTATTAATTTTGATAGTTTGAAGGAAATATCAATATCGATAGTTTAAAGGAAATATTAATATTGATGTTTTGAAGGAAATATCAATATAATATCACTGTTTTTGAGGTGACTTTAAAAAAAATCCATTTCAGCTGCGGAAAACCTCTAGAAAAAAACCCAATCTGGGAAGACAAAAAAAGCAAATAAATAGGAAAATCAGTGTTAAATTTGAATTTTGCTAAATTCGAGCACATCCCTAGTCACGGG
The DNA here is from genome assembly GCF_030035675.1 of Rhineura floridana. Classification (NCBI taxonomy): domain Eukaryota; kingdom Metazoa; phylum Chordata; class Lepidosauria; order Squamata; family Rhineuridae; genus Rhineura; species Rhineura floridana. The sequence goes on along the minus strand of NC_084482.1, from coordinate 35,734,113 downwards.
GAATTTTTGGGTTCTTGGACTGGGGGTCCTTGAAGAAATTAAAGACACAGGCTTGCATCAAAAAGGTAGGCCCTTATTCTTTACAAGCGTATGCAGGGTCAGTCAGAGTGCCTGGTGAGGACTGCAATGTGGCACTGTCTACATGGATCTTTTATACAGTTCTGGGACAAAGAAATTAGCATTTCCCAGTCATAAGGGTACAGCTAAGCATTACACAGAGATGCTGCAGCTTACATTATTATCCAGCCCAAGCAGATAATATTAGGTAATTCCAATCTCTAGTTACAAGAACACATGTACGGGTCACTATGCATCATAAGCAAGCCTCTTCTTTGTACCTTTGTTCTGTCTACTTGACTAATTACTACTATTCTGCTGTCCCCCTTGACTGATGTTTTGGGGCCTATTACTCTCTAATATGACCTTATAATATTGAAATTGCTTTGCCATGCATACCCAGCCCATAATGTTATCATTGCTCCTGATTGGTCACGCTTGCCCAGTCCATTTGTTGTTATAGAAACATCGTCTACATAGCTACTCCTTTAAGCAATATGACCATTCATCAAATGTTAATCATATAAGGATCTGTGACTGCTCAAGTCAGGGTTGTTGAAAGTTCAAGGCAGAACATACCCATTGCTTCTTTATGATTTTCTTAATTCCTATAGTTCTTAGAATATCTCTTCTAACTTATATATATGTATCTATATTGGAAACATTTCAGAATAGGAATATATATGAATTCCCCATAATGCTAACTATAACCTTCCATCTTTATCATTGGAACAAGCCTAGCTGGCACATCTACCACTTGTTAAATCTTTACTACATGCTTACTTGCTCATAAACAATATAATCAAATGATAATCACACATAGGCCTGTTTACTTCATTTCAAGAGTTCAGACGTTCAGGCTGAACTTCACTTGCCCCTCTGAAGATGGTGAACACTGAATCTTAAGGGTCTCATAGACCTGTGGGCCTGTTGCTTTATTCCTTGTGATTGTCTTATAGTGTTAAGCATATACCTTCTAATATCTATGTTTATGTAGATATATAAAAATTCTCCATTACTAGTACAGGGGCTATGTACAGGGGCTGTTTGTGGCTTCATCATGACCACACCTAAGAGACAGAGAGTGATGTAGGACTTGCTGTAGAATGTGGACTCACAAACTGTAAAACTGCAGGGAATAGGGTGGGAAGGAATGAAGTCTCTAAGAAGGGTGGTCCTGTCATCTACAGGGAGGGGGGCAGGAAATACACCAGTTGCTGCACTTCAGAGAGGAAAGATGAGCCAGCAGACAAAAGAACTGGACAGCTGGAAATAAGATAGAAAAATGGGAAATTCTGGTGAACGCTATCTTACCTGCATACACATTCCAAATGTACCCACTGTTGGGAATGGTATGTGAATCAACTGTAAGAACGAATTTGTCAATTTTGGTTATGTTCAGCTTTTCATTTTTCCAAACCTTAGTTCAGTTCTCCACTTTTCCACATCGGTTTGCATTTTTTTTTTTAAAAAAAGAGGTCCTCATGAAAATTTATGAACATTTTAGTGTACACATATACACATTTTTGCATAGCAATTTACTCTAATATAATGCACATTTGTATGTTATTTTCACTAATATATGCATTTTTATGCACCCCTTGCTCTAGTATATAAATTTTTATGTGCATACTTGGCCAGAGAACTGTGTTGCAACATTTGGAGATGTGCACATTTTGAAGGTTGGCTGTGCTTTGGTCCACACATTAGGTTGATTCACCTTTAAATGCAGACTGAATCAAATTTCTCTCTCATCCCTAGAACCGAAGTGGCTGAAGAAAGGATGACTCAGGTGGTAAGAAGCAGGCCACATATAAGACACTGCTGAGAGCAGTACTTGTTGGTTTCACATTTCAGGTAATGGGAGAAATATTTGCTCTAAGGCTCACAAATCCTTCCAGATTTCCTCTTACATTTCCTATACATGACTAGCTATTCCTCCACATGGCTATGTATAAGATGGCAGTGCTTGAAGAACCAGCTGCTTCCTGCAGAAGACTACTGGCTGCCTTCTTTCATCTGTCCTCTCCTGGGGCACTGCTTGTTCACCTTCCATCCGACTCTGCTGCGTTTCCTTTGCAAGCAGCTTTGGGGGTGTTCTGCCCGAGAAGTCCGTCCTTCAACAAGATTTGCTGGCTTTCAGATCTCTGCATGTGATTCCCAGCAACATCCTGTGTGGGCAAACATATTTGCTTCTCTTGATGGCTAAATATGTTTCTTGGAATGGAAAGTTTGTAGATCACATGGTGCTCTTTCAAACTCCCTGTGCCATTACTAACATTTTTTCCAGCTACAAAATGAAATTCTACTGATGTTAAATGTTACTCTACTGATATCAAACAGAATCACTATATAGACTGATGACAGATACTATGTTAACATTCATAATGCTAATAATAAAATTAATGAATCTTTGGAAGGTGGAAGGTGGGAGACAAAGACATAACATTTCATAAAGTTAGAGAATTATTCCTGGTGTGACTTGACGGCACAAAGCGCACACACATAAGGGAAACAGAGGTGGATGGTCAACAGCTTCTCCATGTTTCTGTGTGCTGATGTGGCATTTTCAGTGCAAGGTCTGACTCCCCCCTTCAAAAGTCCCTGAACCACACTGAGTCAATGATTATCTGATCTTCCAGCCGACAGAAAATTAAGACCTTCCTGGCAGACCTTCAAGGATACAGCACACTTGTTTTGAGAATAGCTACATGTTCTTCGGTATATTTTATGTCATTGCTGTCTGTATTTTTCTTGATTCATTCAGCTTGGAGACAGATCCCATTGGCTTCTGTTGTTCCTATTGCTGTCCCAGACCCTGAAGGTGCTGGACAAGCTGAATTAAGTGGCACTTCTTGTGATCCCCTTGTGATGGAGATTGCTTCACCATAAACTAGGGCAAAATTATCTCACACTATTTCAATCTGTGACCTTTAGAGCAGACAGCCCCGAATGATTTTCAGCCAGTGCTCTCTGGGCTTGATTTAGAAGTCCATTCTGAAGGTAGAAAGGCCAGTGCATTGAGCCAAGTCATTATATTGCACTGCTACCCAAATCAGGTACCAAAGTAGGTCGCTTACCGTATGAAGTAAAAGTTTGTTCTGAGTGACACAGTCGATGTTAACTTGCAGTAGAGGAATAAAGTAAAATAAAATGGGGGAACTAGAGGATGAGTGAGAAGGAAGAGTAGAGGATGAGGGGAAATAAAAGTTTGAGCTGAGATTTTATGTAGGTGGATGTGCTGGTAGAGCTTGTTACGCAAGCTGTAACAGGAAGGTATGTATGCTGCAGTTCCATGTTTCTGCAAAGTATGAACACAGAATTCAGTTTTGTAGGAACCTCAGCTTTAATTTTAAAGGCAAAGCGAATTACCAACCCTCATTGTTGTGGAGAATATGTTTCAAAGAATCATACAATAGTAGAGTTGGCAGGGGCCTATAAGGCCATCGAGTCCAACCCCCTGCTCAATGCAGAAATCCAGCTTAAAGCATATCCGGCAGGTGGCTGTCCAGCTGCCTCTTGAATGCCTCCAGTGTTGGAGAGCCCACCGCCTCCCTAGGTCTTTGGTTCCATTGCCATACCGCTCTAGTTAGGAAGTAAGTAACTGTTTGAAGATTTGGTGAAATCTCTGAAATCCCAAACTGATCATCATCATCATCATCATCATCACTTTATTACGGTCACAAGACCAACCATAGATAAACACATTTAAGTTACATGGGATTGGATATGGTTAAATACATTTAAAACTGCAAACATTGTAATAAATATATATCGTGATCACAAAAAAAGGGCTTAAAATTATGATTATAATTAAGTTCGAGGGGACATCAGTATGAGTCATAAGTATTTAAAATCACCAAGCTGCCATGTATAAGTCTCAAGCAAGGGTGAGTTAAACTATTACTAAAATTAGTAGTGAGAGTTTAGTTCACTTCGAGATTCGGGTAGAGTTTATAAGGACATTTTTTGCTTATTTTTCTTAGAATTTATAACAATCAAACTGAACTTGGCAACTGCTAAAGTTACCTCTGGATGGTGGTCAGATAGTAAGTAGTCCATCCAAAAGGATTCCGATTGATACAGATGGGGGTCTAAAATAGGGAAAATTAGGTGAGATCTAATAGAGTGATAATTCGGACAGCGAAATAGGACATGAGCGTTAGTCTCAATTTCACCAATTCCGCACTGACATAGACAATCTTTATATGGGATTTTATTGTATCTTCCTTCAAGTACCGCTGAGGGGAGAGCATTTAGCCTGTCCCAAACTGATGTGGAAATGTGGAGAACTGAATTAAACATTGGAAAAAGGAGAAACTGAAATGGAAATGGACAGATATGCCCATCGCTCTTTATCAGGGAAATGTGCTGTTGTGGTGAAATATGCCTCCTCCTTATGCTTTAAGGGATTTAGAAAATTCTGTTTTATTTATTTGTTCTTGCATTTTCCTCCAAGGAGCTCTCCCCTTCTCTCTATTATCCTCACAAACAATCGGTGAGGTAGGTTAGTCAGACAGATGGTGACTGGCCCGTGGTCAGGCAGTAAGCTTAATGGACAAATGGAGGCTTGAAGCCTGTTCTGTCAGGTACTAGTCTAACACTCTAACTGCTACACCACACTGGCTCTGTGGTATAGTCTGGAGGTATTTAGAAAGGCAACGTGGAAATTTTCGCTAGAGATGAACATCTCATGAGAAAGCAGGTGGTGTTTTTCCCCCCAGTTTCACCAATGAACCTGTCTGCAACCATCTCATTACTCATAGTTCCACACAAGCAATCCTGTGGCAGTACAAGGGGAGGCGGGGCAGCATTGCCCACAACGAGGATCATAATACTGGCGACTGGATGTGCCCAGCAGGTGAGCTGGGCATGACTTCGAACAGCAGGCAGGTGGTTTGATTTCAGATCCTTGCCCTATGCCATGCTAACCCCCCTTTCTTGCTGTAACCAATACAGTTGTGGCCTATTTTAACCCATTCACTGGACTGCTGGGTCTCCTTTTCCCCCCTCCAAGGGGCTGCATGCACGCGCATTCTGCACAATGAAGGGATTGGCTTGAAGCAGAAGCTGCCAGGTAAAATAACAGTATCCTACCTTGAGGGTCAAGGAGAGGGAGGGAAACAAAGAACCGGAATAGGCATTTGCCGGAGCAGAAACAAGGCTTTATCAGACTTCTAAGCATCAGCAGTGCTCCTGTACATCATGGTACTTTCCAAGCAGCTAATTTTTATCGAACTGTGAGAACAGACGGCTGTGCTGCTTCTTTTATTATTAAGGGCTTATTTCTTGTCTGCGTTGCTGTGTTTGCTGGTTCAGTTTCAAGTAGATTTCAGGTACAGTTGGTGGAAGAAAACATCCCTGTAGAGTAGCCTGGATTGAGGTTGGGCGAGCAGTGGGGAATGAATGACTTGCTTTTATGGAAAACCTGATCGCTTGGTCCCTGTGCCCCATCCCTGACCGCTGTTGTGCCCAGACTGGCACAGAAGAACATGTGTGACTACCCAAGGCCTTGACTGTGCTAGAATTAGGAACAAACATTCCTAATTCGAGGTGTATCTGTCGACAATTCATGCTTGAAAATGTCTGGGAATCGTGCACAAGCATGATGTTGGCATGTTGAAAATGAGGCTCAGTGGATGATGGGCGTGCTTCTACACCTCCAGAATGTCCATAGGCAGAAATAGTTTAGAAAATGTTAAAAGGTGCCACTTAAATTGTGATGTACAACTCTATGATTCTTATAGCAGATGGGTTTTTTATGGCTTTTTAAGGGGTGGGGAACCTCAGGCCCGGGGACCAAATGCAGCCCTCTGGGCCTTCCTTTCCAGCCCTCAGGACTACCCACAGGGCATACCCCCCTCTCCCCAGCCACATCCCTCACTGGCCTCTTCTTTCTTCTTCTTCTTCTTTGAATGTGTCCTTGAGTTGTAATAATACCTCCAGCTTGCCTGGATGGAAAGAAGGACATGGAGAAACTGCTGATGTTTGCATGACTGGACTGTAGCCTACCATGCAAAGATAAGAGTCACATCCATTGTCCTATCCACCACTGGCATGTGGCCCCTGGAAGGTCACTCATTCTACACAGCTATTAAAGGTGCAGGAGCCCTGTACTGTTTTGCCAGCCTGTCTGGAACATAAGCGCTGGGAAGCTTTGGCTGGATATGCAAACAATACCATGTGATTACGTTGGATGTGTGTACCTTGTGCTTAAATATTAAAACTGTGCCCAGGCAATCCAAAGTCTATACCAAGAAAAGTTTGATTTATCTTGCAATCAAGATAAATTATGCAAACTGGGCAGAAAGATGTTTTGTTATTGTATCTAGGTTGCAAACCTTTGCAAGCTTTCTTAGGAGTAAGCGACAGTAAATTCAGCGCAACTCATTTATGAGTAAATCCCCCTAGGCTCAGAATGTAAGTCTGCCATTTTTCTTCCCCCCCCACCCTTGCCTGCCATCATAGGGAGGGCAATACACTGCACTAATTCCCCATATTGAACCACTGGAAATCTACTTTAGCCACCTTCTGATTTCTTCTCCATACCTAGTTGCTATAGTCCTTTACTTTTTGAAGAACATGGGGGGAAAGTCCTGATTGCAATGCATGTTTGTGGGATGACTTTAATATAACCCTTTAGTTAACGCTTTGTCAAAAGAAGCAATCAGTTTAAGTAAGATGCTGGGCAGACATTGTTGATGTTGCTGCTGCTGCTGCTGTTGCTGTTGCTGTTGCTGCTTCTGCTCATTCTGCCTGTTCCATCTACAGCCGCTGTCTCTGCCAGGACAACCACCATATTGATCTGCTATTATAAACAAAGCACATGTGATAAAAGCTAATCAGAGAAGGATGCATTGTGACAAATGAGTGGTGGTGGAGACTGCCATGTTGCACATTTCCAAGATGTACTCTGGTGACATGCATGTGCAAAGATTTGAAGATGCTTTGATATCTCATAATACCAGAGAACACCCCCCTGAGTCTAGCATTGGATTTGTAAATCAGCAACCAAATTACAAATCGTAATGGGGGGTCAGTTCACCTTTCACAATCCCTGATCCATATAAAATTGGGTCAGTGTAACTGAGACACTGGCTGTGGCTGACTATATCCACTTGCTTATACTTATATCCTGCTTTTCTACCTTTAAAATGGAGTTGTGTAAAACAGCTTAGACAGAAAAATTGTAAAAATAACCAGGATAGAAGCTCCTCTTTAGCATTGAGTTTTGAAGACACCGTTGCTAGAGTTGGCCTACCAGGGTTGACCCTACCACTAGGCAGAATGAGGCAGGTGTCTCAGGTGATTGATTTTCAGTTTCATGAATGGGGAGCAAATGGTTACTTTTTAATTCATTATTATTGTACTTTTACTTCTAGGGAAAGGTGCTTGTGGGATTTTCTGTCTCAGCTGCCAAAATAACTTGGGCAGCTTTGGGTACTATGCACCTTCACTGGGTAAAGAAAGGGGGGTTGTCAGGGATTTGCAATTCTGTCTCAGCCAGCAAAATATCTTGTCCCAGCCCTGGGCATTTAACAGCACAATCCACACTCCACCACCCACCGGTGATGTTTTGCAGAGTGGCAGAACCACCAGGGCACCCACAGCTGCTCACAGTAGCTATGGCAGAAGGGTACGAGGATGATCAGGCACGATCCCTGGACTAGCTTCCGGCAGATCTGACTTGATGCTATGGTGTTACAGCAGTGAAACTCCCTTGGGATCCAAAAGATCCTGGGCTGGCTCAGCCCCACTGTCTTCCTGCCCTTGGAATGCCCCATTTTGAGGCTTTCCACAGGCCCCCACCTATTTGGCAGTCCCTGGCAGGAAAGCTGAGTGGATGGATGCCTCCACTCAATCCAGCACACACACATACCAGCCCAACGTAAGAGGAGTTTAGATTGCTCTGCAAATATCTAAACAGTTGCTGCACAATGGGTTAAAACCTTGACACTAATAACCATGAGAGAGGCAGAAAATCTCCTGCAGAATCTACTCTAATAACTGAATTCCTGCAACAACACCTCCCCCAATAGATATCTGATTTCTGAGGCTTCAAGAGTGCTTTGATTTCAAAAACTAGTTTGTCAAGCAGAATATTTCTCCAGGTAGCTCATTAACAATCCTGTGAGGAAAAGTCGATGCTTGGCCAATCTGTTCCCAACTGTTAGCTTGTTCCTGTGGAGAACAGCAGTTGAGGGGAAATCACTGCTTATTTGTATGTGACAGCAATTCTGCCAAAAAATAAATATAAAATAGGACATGTTTGATTATCTAGAATTCCTGCAGGGGAGGTCCCCCTTCCTCAGAACATCTTATGTAAGACTCCAATGCCAGCCAAAGCAACACTCATGTCTCCAAGGGCCCGTTGGAAGTGATAGATGAATATTTAAATAGCATTAGAGTGAGAGCTGGGCAGGATGATGGCATGTTTGCTGAGAGCATCTTCAGTCGAACCAAGAGTTTCATAGCTGCTTTAAAAGTTGCTCTTTACGATACTGCCTAATGGTGACAAAACAAAGGCCCATTTTCGCATGTCTTGGAATGAATCAATGGTGCATCATAGAGCCCAAATATAAGAGCCCGAAACGAAAGTGCTCAGTGGTCAAGGAGGCAATCTGAGCCTTGGAAGACTTGGTTGCATTTTTGCAATGACAGATATATTGGCTGTCATACAATTTCCCAAGATGAAGACCAGGACTGAACCAAAATAAGTAACATTCTTGTGAACATTGACACACACACACACACACACACACACACACACACACACACACACACACACACACACAACGGGCTTTGCCTCTGCATGCTTTGCATGGCAACTCCACACACACAGAGGGGCTCCCAAACACACACACACATATCCCCAAATACTCCCTAGGCACCCCCAAGCACACATACTCCCAAACACACACACATACATGCAGGGACTCCCAAACACCCCCCTCCCAGGGACTCCCACACACACACACACATGTCTGGTGCTGTGACCTGTAGTGTGATGGATTCAGGACTTACAAATATACATCCCACTTTCCATCAGGTTTTTGTTTTGGCATTTCTTATGAAAATGTTGCCCAGTGCCTATTCAATGCCATAATTCTTTGTAAGAAGTCTTTTGCAGGAGGAATTTGTATCCTGCCAAAACCATCAAAATATGTTTTTATCTATATTTTGATAATTTTATTATGTTTCCTGCTTGGAAGGCTTTTATCACTATTTTTAAAGAATATTTTTATATTGTTTTATGCAAGCCCCTTATATATTTTTTGTTTTGATTAATATATATATATATGTGTGTGTGTGTGTGTGTGTGTGTGTGTGTGTGTATGTGTTACATTACATTATGTGATGATAACCCAGTGGTATTCAATTAGATTCACTGTTCTTCAGTTAAACCACAGGATGGGCCAGCCTGTCTCCTGACCTGGCATTTTAAGAGGATGGTCCATGCTCCTGTTGCCAACAACCCAATCTAGGCCATCCTTCAAGACATTGCCATTTGGCACCTGGGTGTGCAGGTGTAGAGTGTCATAAGGACATGTGCCCAGCTAAGACTGGTGCTCCAGCTGCGCCCGTTCCTGGAGACGCCTGATTTGACTACAGTGATGCATGCCTTAGTTACATCCTGTTTAGATTACTGTAATGCGCTCTACGTGGGGCTGCCTTTAAAGACTGTTCGGAAACTTAAACTGGTACAAAGAGCTGCAGCCAGAGTGCTAACTGGGGCTGGTTACAGGGACCATACAACCCCCTTGTTACGACAGCTCCACTGGCTGCCAGTTTGTTTCCGGTCACAATTCAAAGTGCTGGTTTTCACCTATAAAGCTGGAGAGCTGCTGCCAGTCAGTGTAGACAATACTGGGCTACATGGACTCTCCATCTGATACAATACAAGTGCAGTCATCTGTAAAGAACCCTTCAGAGACCTTTGTAAGTGATAACGTTAGGCTCTTTTTTGCTGTCATAAACTAAGCTTTAATACAGAGGTGCTGGCCTGCAGTATATCCAAGGGATTGTAACTAGAATTATGCTCCATCATTGTTTTATTTGTTTGATTTTCTGCCAATGAATTGGCCATGGACATTTTATTGCCTTTGATTTGAACATCACTAACACATATAGGAAATGCCCTGGTGTACTATGAAAAACACCCTGAAGAATAGGTTAAAAAGGCATGTAAAGCTGGCAGATGGTGCAGTAAAGATCATAAAGAGGTTATAGCTATGTAAAGAGGTGAAGAAAACTGGTTTTATTAGGGAAATGGTAACAACACAAACCACACACACCCTTAATTACTTAATTAGCAGTGCAAGCTTTCGAGAACTGGGATATAGCTAGAATGTTTGATTTGTGTTTATGCTTGCCAGAATATTTATTTATTTATTATTTGATTTATATCCCACCCTTCCTCCCAGCAGGAGCCCAGGGCAGCAAACAGAAACGCTAAAAACACTTTAAAACATCATAAAAAGACCTTAAAATACATTAAAACAAAACAACATTAAAAACATTTTAAAAAGCTTTAAAAACATCTTTTAAAAAAGGGTTACTGATAAAATCAGGGAAGTGTGAGACTTTTAAAAAGAGCAAGTTTCTACCCCTCATGACTGGGAAACAAACATGTACACCATTTAGGCTGCAGTCTTATACCTATACTTGGGAGTAAGCCTTATTGAAAGTGAGGCTTACTTCTGTGTAGATCTGTATAGAATTTCTCTGTTAACATATATGTCACCCTTGCAGAAAAATAGTAGTCTGATGGACTTGTTTAGTAGTACTCTGAGGCTACAATCCTGAACTCACTTACTAGGTGGAGTAAGCTCCATTTTCAGAATGGGACTTGCTTTTGAGTAGACATTAGGGCTGTGTACTGTTTTTGTACAAATCACAAATTGCAAACCAAATAGAGCTGATCTGGGCCTATTTGTATCCTGTCCAAATAGAGGTTGAAATAGCTACAAATCTCTGCTGAGCAGATTGGCTAGTCCCAAATCAATTTGTAGAAATTTGTACAAATCTGTAGCTCAAAACAGTCTCTAATGAACCCAGACAGGATGCTTCTAAAATGAAGCAATTTCACCACCATAAAGGAAAACACTAGGGTGGGGAGAGAGGGATGGAGGCTAGAATGCTATCATCCCACCCAACAGTTTCCAGTCACAGTGCTTGGAAGGGGCAAAGTCTTAAAATGAAGAAATCTTTTGTAAGTCCTATGTCTTAGAAAGGTTTGGTGGGGGTTGGGTGGCATATGTTCAGTTTATGTATATTTTCTGTTCTTTCCCAATCAATCCCAATCCCATCCTTGTTTACATAGTTTTTTAAAAGTTTGTTGTCTCTGTGTAATTTTTTATTTTATTCAATTTTCATTGCTAAGAATTATTATTAAATCTTGTGGGCATATTTAGCCACAAATTTCTGAATTCAGTATTACTTATTATTTCCAATTGCTAGCCACAGTGGATATTATTATTATTAAACAGTATTTTTATTTTTGCCTCACTCACTACTGCTGTTGGCAATCTGCCCCCTGTATGACAAGGTCTTTTTTAAAAAAACCTTTCTTGGAAACAACAAATTGTAAAGGTGGCTAGCATGGAAAAACTTGGAGCTAACAACCTGAAATTTTTCAGGTTTCCCTCTATAACAGCTGGTACAGCACAGTGGGGAGGAGAGCCAGGCTGGGATTCCACAGTCTGTTAGTTCAAATCCCCGCTCATGACTCCTGGGTGTCAAGGGCCAGCTAAAGATCACCCCCACAGTGAGCAGCTCAGGGATTACATACTCTGCCATTTGAACAGCCGTGGGCAAGCTGCATAGTCATAAGGAGCCCAGTTGCCTCCCAGCTGGCAGTTGCAGAAAAGGAAGGGGCTGGCTTGTGCAGCTGTGGCAAGCTGATCAGGCCGTAGCCAGCTGGGGAGGACTGGCCTCAGAGGGAGGCAATGGTAAACTCCCGCTGACTACTGCTTACCATGAACACCCTATTCATAGGGTAGCCATAAATCAGGATCGACTTGAAGGCAGTCCAATTCCATTCAATTCCCTCGATAAGGGTTACCATGTCACCAAATTTCATGTCCTGTGTGTAAAAACAAAACTGCTAGATCTGTTTTAATTTTAACACTTTTTAAACTTTAAAGGTGGCTAGTATGAAAACCCTCAGTTCTATCCACCTGCAAGCTGGCAGGTTCAATTCCCTACAAAGCAGTTACCATGCCTACAAATTTCATCACTCTAGGTCAAAAAAACAAGAAAATTATATCCATTTCAGTTTTGCAATGTAAATCAATGGGATCTCTGGAGATTTGTAATATCTGGATTATGAACCGGATTTGGTACGTTCTTAAACCACAAGGGTGAGGGTTTTTTTTGCCTATTAGTGAATTCTTACTTGCACTATATTGAATGTTCAAAATTCATGTGTGAATGGTGACAATCCTAGATTAATGAACATCTGAAAATAGATCTCTGCTTTTCAATGTTGTTGTGTTGTTATGTGCCTTCAAGTCAATTACGACTTATGCCAACCCTATGAATCAGCGACCTCCAATAGCATCCGTCATGGATGATCCTATTCAGATCTTGTAAGTTCAGGTCTATGACTTCCTTTATGGAATCCGTCTCTTCTTTGGCCTTCCTCTTTTTCTATTCCCTTCTGTTTTTCCCAGCATTCTGGTCTTTTCTAGTGAATCCTGTCTTCTCATTATGTGTCCAAAGTATGATAACCTCAATTTTATCATTTTGGCTTCTAGTCACAGTTCTGGTTTAATTTGTTCTAACACCCAATTATTTGTCTTTTTTGCAGTCCATGGTATGTGCAAAGCTCTCCTCCAACACCACATTTCGAATGTTGATTTTTCTTTTATCCGGTTTTTTCACTATCCAACTTTCACATCCATACACAGAGATTGGGAATACCATGGCCTGAATGATCCTGACTTTAGTGTTCAGTGATACATCTTTGCATTTGAGGACCTTTTCTATTTCTTTCATAGCTGCCCTCCCCAGTCCTAGCCTTCTGATTTCTTGACTATTGTCTCCATTTTGGTTAATAACTGTGCCAAGGTATTGATAATCCTTGACAAATTCAATGTCCTGGTGGTCAACTTTAAAGTTACATAAATCTTCTGTTGTCATTACTTTAGTCTTTTTGACATTCAGCTGTAGTCCTGCTTTGGACTTTCCTCTTTGACTTTCATCAGCGTATGTTTGAAATCATTACTGGTTTCTGTTAGTAGTATGGTATCGTCTGCATATCTTAAATTATTGATATTTCTCCCTCCAATTTTCACACCTTCTTCATCTTGGTCCACTCCCACTTTTCATATGATGTGTTCTACGTATAGATTAAACAAATAGGGTGATAAAATACACCCCTGTCTCACACCCTTTCCGATTGGGAACCAATCAGTTTCTCCATATTCTGTCCTTATAGTACCTTCTTGTCCAGAGTATAGGTTGCGCATCAGGACAATCAGATCCTGTGGCACCCCCATTTCTTTTAAAGCATTCCATAGTTTTTCATGATCTACACAATCAAAGGCTTTGCTGTAATCTATAAAGCACGGGGTGATTTTCTTCTGAAATTCCTTGGTCCATTCCATTATCCAACGTATGTTTGCTATATGATCTCTGGTGTCTCTTCCCTTTCTAAATCCAGCTTGGATGTCTGACATTTCTCTCTCCATATATGGTAAGAGCCTTTGTTGTAGAATCTTGAGCATTACTTTACTTGCATGGGATATTAAGGCAATAGTTCGATAATTACTGCATTCCTTGGGATCCCCTGTCTTTGGAATTGGGTTATATATTGAACACTTCCAGTCTGTGGGTCATTGTTTAGTTTTCCATATTTCTTGACAGATTTTTGTCAAAATTTGGACAGATTCAGTCTCAGTAGCCTGTAGTAACTCAATTGGTATGCCATCTATTCCTGGTGATTTGTTTCATCCAAGTATTTTAAGAGCTGCTTTCACCTCGCATTCTAAATGTGCTTTTCAATAATCACCAGTAAATGCTGACAGCAACCCCATTTAGATAACTATCAATATCCACTTGTCTGTATCTTATGAAATTTGTTTGGGATTGTCAGCATTCATATCTGAATATTGATACTCACCAAATTTCACAGATTCACTATGATGTGTATACACATTGTAGACTAGGCTCTTTTTAGTCTCTGTGTGCACATACCTGAGCTTAGGGCTGTGCACTAGATTTGACTGATGCCTAAGCCAAATTGGGCTCATTTGCACATTTTTGGACCTCAGCTAAGTTGGGACCTGGTAGCCACAGATTGCTGTGGACCAGGTTTTATTATCCAGAGTGACCTGGCCTATCAGGGGGTGGGACATTGGCCAGGAAGAAGAGGCAGCCATGGCTGGTAAAGCTGGTAAAAGGCACTCCTAGCCACTGAAGTCACCTGGGCCTCAAAGGACAAAGATGGATCCAGGGCACTCCCAGACTGCAGACCTGCTCTTTCAGAGGGAGTACGACCCCATCCAAAGCAGGCAACTGACCAGTTATCTGAACTTGGGAACCGCCAACCCACAGCACCTCCATCTCGCTAGACTCAGTTTATTGGCCCTCATCCAGCCCACCACCAAGTCCAGGCAGCAGTCCAGGGCTTGCACGGCCTCTCCCAATTCAGATGTTAGAGAAGTAGAGTTGGGTATCATCAGTGTACTGCTGACATCTCACCCCAGATCTCCTGATGACTGCTCCCAAGGGCTTCATATAGATGTTAAACAGCATTGAGGACAAGATGGTGCCCTGTGGTACCCCACAGCATAACTGCCAGGGGGCTGAAAGACAATCACCCAATGCTATTCTCTGAAAATGACCTTGAAGATAGGATCAGAACCACTGTAAAACAGTGCCTTCAATACACATCTCACCAAGTTGGCCCAGAAGGATACCATGGTCAATGGTATCAAAAGCCGCTGAAAGGTCAAGTAAGAGTAACAGGGTCACACTCCCAGTGTCCTTCTCCCGATAAAGGTCATCCATCAGGGCAATCAAGGCCGATTCAGTCCCATAACCAGGCCTGAACCCAGACTGCAGCAGGTCAAGATAATCTGTTTCATCCAAAAGTAGTTGCAATTGCTGCAACACAGCATTGTTATTGTTATTTTCTTATCAGTGCAGAAACAATGGCCCTTGTTAAATGGAATCAGTTGCATGTCATGTTTGCTAAGTGCCTCACATATCAAATTATGGAGTTGGAAAAGACCACAGTTATATTGATCATTGCAAAATGTTGCCTGTTGCTGAACATTCAGGCAACTTCATTTGATTTAAACTATTTAAAGGTTAATACAAGGTGCCTTTTCTCTATTGCGTTTGAGGCAAAATGATCTTGTAAATAATCCTTCATAGAGCTGAGCCAAAACTCCCTAGTTTCCCACACACAGACATATTTTCAGCACTACTAAAAAATGGCCTTTCACCTCTCTTTCTGGTATTTTTATCATTTTTTGTGAAAATGTCTGCTTCCAGTCTCAATTGTCATTAGTGATGTCATCATGTAGCCACATCTGATCATGTAACATGATTGCTAATTGGCTGGGCTCACTCACATGACTCATCCAGGAAAGAAGCAGTAGCTAGGGAAAATAGTGGCTCTGAACAGGATTAGCAAAAGGTGAATATTATCAATATCTGTTTTTGAGGGGTAGGGATAGGTGGTGGGTGGGTGGGAAATCCGCACTCCACCAAAACAGTTCCTCAAAAAACAAAACAAAGAACAAAATCCCAGACCCTCTAAAAGGAGAATGTTAGATCCTTTCTTGCAATGTGAGACTAAGCCTGTGGACACACTAGTCACCTACAGCAAAGCATTTCCATCGGCCACACCTGGAGGGGTAAGAGATTGATTTGCCAATCAGTTGTGAAAACTGTCTGAAGCTGAATTTTTAAAAAATCTCACTGAAGCTGATCCCACTAGGATTTAAAATAAAATGGGGTGGAGTTTGACAGCATCATATGTCCCCATTTTCAGAAAAGAGAGGTAGAGACTGGCACAACAGTAAGTGTGTGTCTACCCTAAAACATATTAAGTTGCAATCTTATCCCACATTGGGCATTCATAGGATCAATTTACCACACCAAAATTAAGAGAAATATCCTGTGGTGACTATTCCTGCATCAAAATGGTCATGAGAAAGACCTCAAATTGGGAGACTGTAAGGGAAAACCTATGTGGAAGTGGCAGGAATATCAGAGTCTTCCCATTCAAGAGAGGTAATTCAGACTTTATATGGATAGGGCAGACGGTTTACATCTTTCTTTCATTTGTTAATGGAGCAAGCAGTATTTCTTGCCAGTTTTTTTGGCCATGAGACTATAGGGCTATTTTACACCTCATAAATTTTTTTAATAAAACTGCAAAGTAAAAAGATTAATCAGTGTCCTTCAGATTTGTCTTGGGTCAGTTCCTTGAAGTAGTTAAGAATGTATTTTGCAGTGGGGCTTCCTCCTGTTAGAAGCTGGTAGGCAAATTCCAGTATGTACAGTTGGAAATGATCCAATGACTGTTCAGTGCAAAGTCACCCTATGTACCTTGTGACAAGACCACTCATCCACCAGCTTCCCTTCCCATAGGTTAGTCAATAATCTCAACAACACTATGTCACAACCAGGGCTTTACAGGAGACCCAGCCTCAAGTTGGGAGCAGAAGGTGAAATCAGGACTGCTACATAGCAACACAGAAAGCTGCCTTATACTGCTTCAGACCATTGGCCCATCTAGCTCAGTATTGTCTACGCTGTCAGGCAATGGCTGTCCTAGGTTTCAGGCAGGTCTATTTCCCAGACCTGACCTGAAAATGCCAGGAATTGAATATACATTTTGTATTGAAAGCAGACCCTCTTCCACTGACCAACAGTCCTAAGGTGACAGCTATGTGGCTTCTTGAACATGATGTGGCAAATTTGTATCAGGTAAGGCACTTTCACAGTTCCTGTTTTATTATTTATTTCTTTTTTAATTGTTGACCCTTACCTTCCTTTGTCTCTGTGTATGAAATCCTATAGAGTTTATTCATTATGCTCAGCAAACACTATCAACTCCATCAAAAAATTCTAAAGAAAACAACCTGTATTATTTTGCCAGTATCTTTAGATATGGGAACCCCTTATTACTTTCAGCTTGAACAAGGAAACAATGATGATAACGCTGGAACCTGAGGATCTAAATCAGCCTGAAAGGAAATGGACTTTTAGTTGACCAAAATTAACAATTTCCAACGACATAGCAATGGCTTGTGTGCTGAGGTTTGTTGTATCAGAATATTTGTCAGGATGCAGCCATGTGCATATAACAGATCTTTGAAAAGTCTTGTGGCACCTTTTCAAACGAACAGATTTATTGTAGAGTAAGTTTTCATTGACCACAGATCATGTCAGCAAATACCGCACATCCAGGCCACAAACATTTATGCCATAATAAATCTGTTCATTTTTAAGGTATCACAACCCCCCTTTTTTGAAGCAACAGACAGATACTCTCTGGAAAATGTTTTTTTTTCAAAAACAAAATCCCACACACCCTTCATTTTATCTCCAAGAAAAGTGCTGGCCAAGGAAATTAAAAGAAGGGAGGGAATAAAGCAGATGTGGCACTAGCAGGTGTCAAATAATCAATTGTAAAGATTTTGCTATGAGTCCCTGGAAAATAAATCAGGCAAGAGGATAGATTCTGAAGAAAAGCTTATTACCTTTGGCTTTGAAGTGTTCCTCCAATGATCTATCCCCTCTGCATTAGGTAAAATATGTTACACATCCCAGTGTTCATGCAGTGTTCCTGCTATGTGAGAATTTACTGATTGATAAGAGGGCAGTAACTGCACATCTAGGATAAATATATTGTTTCAGTGAAGCCCTGATTCAGCAAAGTGTTTAAGAATTGCCCCTCTTTGCATTTCATTGACCCAGAGTAGTTTTGTGTCTAGAGATAAACATGGTTGTGTGGATTTTGCTGCACTAAAGACAGTAAAGATCTCATCATAAAATTGATGTACTAGCGACAGGAATACTTAAGACTCTCCACCTGCACCTGATATATAATACTGATGCCTAATAATACCATTCTTGGGGGGCAGGGCAATAAGACTCCAGTGTTATAGCAGGTGAATCAAGTGAGGTATCCAGAGCACAGCCTTTTCCCGATTTCTTGGATGAGTTTCAGTTGGTACAGCTTGAGGACATTGACAAGGTGCTTCGAGAGGTTCGTGCAACCACTTCTGTGCTGGATCCTTGCCCTTCTTGGCTAATAAAAGCTAGCAGGGATGGAACAGCCGGCTGGGCCAGGGAAGTGATTAATGCCTCTCTCCGAGAGGGGGTGGTCTCTGGCTGCCTGAAAGAGGCAGTAGTGAGACCATTCCTGAAGAGACCCTTCCTGGACCCAGAAAATGTAATAACTATATCCAGGTAGCAAATGTTCCATTCCTGGGCAAGGTCCTTGGACGAGTGGTTGCGGGCCAGCTCCAGACACTCTTGGATGAGACCGATTATCTGGATCCATTTCAGTCAGTTTCAGGCCTGGTTTTGGCACGGAAACAGCCTTCGTTGCCCTGTTTGATGACCTTTGTTGGGAGAGAGACAGGGGGAGTGTGACTGTTGATTCTCCTTGATCTCTCAGCGGCTTTCAATACCATCGACCATGGTATCCTTCTGGGGAGACTGGCTGAGTTGGGAGTGGGAGGTACTGCATTGCAGTGGTTCCACTCCTACTTGGTGGGTCGCCTCCAGAAGGTGGTGCTTGGGGAACATTGCTCGGCCCCCTGGACTCTCCAGTATGGGGTTCCGCAGGGGTCAGTTCTGTCCCCCATGCTGTTCAACATCTACATGAAACCGTTGGGTTTGGTCATCCGGAGCTTTGGAGTGCATTGCCATCAGTATGCTGATGACATGCAGCTCTACTTCTCCTTTTCATCTTCTTCAGGCGAGGCTGTCAATGTGCTGAACCGGTGCCTGGCTGAGACAATGGACTGGATGAGGGCTAATAAAGTGAGGCTCAGTCCAGACAAGACTGAGATGCTGCTAGTGGGTGGTTCTTCTGACCGGATGGGGGATGTCCAACCTGTCCTGGAAGGGGTTGCACTCCCCCTGAAGGAGCAGGTTCGTAGCTTGGGGGTTCTCCTAGAACCACCTCTGTCACTTGAGGCTTAGGTAGCCTCGGTGGCACGGAGTGCCTTCTACCAACTTCGGTTGGTGGCCCAGCTGTGCCCCTATCTGGATAGGGATACCCTGGCTTCAGTTGTCCATGCTCTGGTAACCTCCAAGTTAGATTACTGCAATGCACTCTACGTGGGGCTGCCTTTGAAGACGGTTCGGAAACTGCAGCTTGTGCAAAATGCAGCAGCCAGATTGGTAACAGGGACCAGATGGTCCGAACATATAAAACCGATTCTGGCCCGCTTGCGTTGGCTGCCTGTATGATTCAAGGTGCTGGTTTTAACCTATAAAGCCTTACACAGCTTTGGACCACAATACCTGATGGAACGCCTCTCCCAATATGAACCAACCCGTACACTACGCTCAACATCTAAGGCCCTCCTCCAGGTGCCTACTCCGAGGGAGGCTCGGAGGGTGGCAACAAGGGAGAGGGCCTTCTCAGTGGCGGCCCCCAAATTATGGAATGACCCTGTTGACGAGGTGCGCCTGGCGCCATCACTGTTATATTTTTGGCGCCAGGTCAAGACTTTCCTTTTCTTCCAGGCATTTTAGCATGTGTTTTTAAATTGTTTTAAATGTTTAAATTGTGTTTTAAATTGTTTTTAAAAGATGTGTTTTAAATTTGTATATGTGTTTTTTGTGTTTTTAGGTGCTGTAAACTGCCCAGAGAGCTTCGGCTATGGGGCGGTATATAAATACAATAAATAAATAAATAATTTTCAGGAAATTTTCCTCATTCAACAAGACAAGAGTGACAACCAGCTCATCAAATGGCTACATGCATATTGCGGTAAGTTACCACTTGGTTATTGGTTTCCCTTTCTTAGGTCAATTGTCTATTACTTGCCTGAGTGGAACAGTACCATGGACAGCAGCTTGAATAGATTTGCTGTTCTTTCAAGAAAGCAAGTGGGAACAATCCCTGTTAAGGGTTGCTATTCTGAGGATACAAGTGATTCTAAAGTTAATTTGCAAATTTTCCACAGTTGCATTTTGAATCTGGACTGAAATTGAATTGAACTGAAAAACCACATAGCTTAGAAAGTATGTGGGCAGTATTCAAACTAACATTTTATTCAGAGTACATCCATTCACATTAGTCATTAATCCATTAATCCATTCATGATTAATGGACCTAAGTTAGGAATGGCTATTAATTTCAATGGGTCTCTTCTGAGTAAAAGTTAGTTGAATGCAACCCTTTGTGACTTACAGTAGTGTAGTGGCTAATTCAAAAGTACAGGGTCCCTTCATGATAATCACAGCCATGTCCCCTCCCCCCTTTTCCCTGCTAGGTTGAGAATGAGATCCTTGTTAATACCTTCTCTCACAACAACAGATGTTCCTAAGAGCCAAAAAGCATGACAGGGGAGCATTAGCTACCGAGAAGAGTCTTCTCAGTGGCTGACTCACCTCCTTTCACTCTGGCTGGAAAAGACAAGGAAGCATATTAGAAGACTCTTCTCAGTGGCTTGTAGGATGCTGGAGACAGGGACCCTGCTGGGACCCTGCTCCCAAAAAAGTAAGGGGACTAAGACCCCCTGAGACCCTGGAAGACTACAACCCTGGTGACTTACATTGCACAAATAGCACTCAGTGGTATAGATTTAAAAAAGAACAAAAGTCTAGCTCTAGCCAATAAACTATGTAAAATAACGGGAAACATCCTAGAACGATAAAGCTTTTATTCTCTTTCTAAATATTTGAAATATTAAGCTGATACTGAAGCTTCAGGAACACTTCAATTTTCCATAACATAACTAAGGTCAGTGTCCTCACATAATTTCCTTAATAGTTAGATGAGTAGGGTCTCACCTGAACATCTAAACACACACACACACACACACACACACACACACACACACTTTTTATAATTGAAATTATCCCAGAGGACCAAAATTTTAAACTCCAATGGATTCTGATGCATCTTCCCAAGTCCTGTATTATTCCCACTAACAGATGCCCAATATTCCAAAACGTGGCAGGTTTGGCAACTCTTTGCAGTTAGCAAATTTAATTACAGCATCAGATGCAATAATGGAGCAACCTTCCCAAGCTATAATTGGATTGTCATTTGGCTCAGGCATCTTTGCTTGCTGTGCCATATGGGGAACTGCTGAGCAAGGTGTGGCGTATGTTCCTGCTCAATTATATGGGGTCAGATCAGGGTCAAGTAAAAAAAGATTCATATCCTATTAGAAGGAGCCAGAGTCTGTGTAAAATTGGATCATGGAGCTTTTCCTCAGCAGCTGGTAGCCTTTTACAAACCCCCAGTCATGCTCTATTTGAAATCCAAAAGGAACACTTTAAAATGTTGTTTTAATTAAGTGAACAGAACTCCCAATGCATCTGAACTAACAGAATGTTCTGGGCAAGAAATTAGGACACACAGTAGCAAAGTTGGAATTTGCCCCACTGTGAGACTGGGGGGGAAAGCCAGGGAGGAGGGCAGTGGGAGGGGAAGGATAGGAAATTAATGATTTACATTTAATGCAGATTTCAGCATCAGCAGATCCTTTTATTCTAGGGCTAACATTCAATTACTGTACATCAGCAAAGCTTTTGGACAATGCAATGAATGCATCTTCAAGCTTTTGTTAATGCTACCAGTGGTTGTGGTGCTGCTGTTATTACAATGAGGCTTCCAGAGGGAAATGTGAAAAAGAAAAAGGAATAGATTGGTTGTGCTAATCTGAATAAAGGGGAAAGTGTTATCGGGCAAGGGAAACCAAATCTAATTCAAGAAAGCAACTTGCTGGCACAGCTTGAGACCAAAGACAGCTGTAATGAAATAGTAATTGCAGCACCCTTTGAGCCACATTATCATTTTTGTGCATAATGCATGCTACAGAAGACTGCCCTGATGAACTCAGGTCAGACTTGTGGCAATCAAACATGAAACTGATTGTTCAGAGATGGTTGATCATGGGAGGAATCCAATGTAGAGCTAAGGCAATGGTCCCATCAGTATAAGGATTTCTACTTGTGCAACATTCTCTCCCTCTTCTTCCCCATGCCCCCTAACTCTGTTCTAGTGGTTCCCACAACCATCTGGAGCAGATATGGGGGTGTCATAGGGGCACATGTGAGGAGAAAAGGGGAAAGTCCAGTTGTGCTCATGGAAATCCTTCCATTGATGGGACTCACTGGCAGAATATCACCCCATGTCATTTCACCCTATTCCATTCCAGAAGTTGGCAACTTCTCTGAATCACTGCTTCTTTGTCACAATGATCTGGTACAGGAGGGCCCTCCAGATGTTTTGGATTGCATTTCCCATCACCGCAGCCAGCATGGTCAGTGGTCAGGGATGATGGGAATTGCAGATGAAGCAACATCTGAAGGGCACCAGCGTTCTTTTGCATGTGTGCACTTTGTGTGTTATGTGATGGCACCTGGTTGCTTGAATCCATGACTAGGTGAGCATGAACAAAACCTGCATCAAAACCTCCCATGGCAGGTTAAATAGGTCATACTCCGAGAAGCTGACTCCGACTGTGGAGAGGTGGGAACCTGTTGGACTCCAGTTCCCATCTTCCCCAGCCAACATCAGGAATGATGGGAATGTCTGGAGAAGCACAGGTCCCCCACCCATACACAAAAGCCCTTTATGCAGACAGTGACGTGCAAAACTATTTGTTTAACCCAGCATTTAACTGACTTAATTTTGTTAGGGCCAGTAGTAAAAGATAGATTCAAACTGTGAATCTTTATTTATCTTATTTAAATAATGCAAAAAGTGCTTCCCATCCGTGGATCCTGAAGCAATTTACAGAATAAAATCCCAACAGTAAACTGTAATAAACATGTAAACTCAAATATGTATTAAAATATACATAAAAGGTTGTATCCCATGAAGTTGTCCCATTCATGCAATGCCTTCTGCCTGCTCAGTGGCGTGCATCTCCCTCTGTTCTCCATGGCCCTCACCTCCTCTCACACACATGCTCTGTAGGTTTGGGGAAAATATATTGTGGGACACATGGGGAGAGAAGGGGGGGAGGTTCCATTATGCAAGCAGATCCCTTGCACAAATGGGACAACTTTGTGGGATGCAACCCAAAATAAACAGATTGAGCAATGACACAAATGCATACAATATCTAAAATGGGCCAATAACCTAATTGGGGAGATCCTGAGCAAACCAACCAGTCTTCAGAAGCATCCTGCTGTGGGTGTTTCCCATATAGGCGAGGAGAGCATTCCATAGAGTGAGCACCACTACAGAGAAGGCCTGTTTCCATGTGATCACCAAGGGACAGAGTTTCTTCCTCAGAGTAAGGCATTGTGGGTAAAGTTGTCTAGAGAGCATCTGTTTCACCAGTGCTCTGCCACCACAGCAAACTACCATGTAAAATAATATTTAAAAGGTTTTAAGTCTGTGTAGTTTGCAACCATTGCAGCAAACAGACAGTGGCCAGTACCATTGTGAATGCGCCTTCAAGCATACCTAGTACATTCCATATGCCATTGTTCCTGATCAGTCAGGCTGACCCAGGTACACCTGGAAATATTTGGACAAGTTCCTTGAGTTAAGTTTGTCTCAACTTAGGGTGTTTGGGAATGTATGAGCACCGTCCAGTTTTATATATATATATTTATTATGCAGTCAGAGACCAATAAACAAAACATTAGATAAGTGGCTGAGACTAAATGTCCATTATTGCTATACACTGATGATGCCATCCTTATGTCTTTGTCAAAAATAGGCCTGAAATGCCTATCACGTGCCTTTATGGCATACTGCAAAGACAACTTACTTAGCCCAGTTATATTCCTTGCCATAGGGGTTCTTATGTCCTTATACTTTCTCAGAAATCCCATTTCCTTACTTATAAAATACATAGCTCAAGACACTTCCGGGAAGGGTGACTTCGCTTGTGCCTGCTTTTGAGACGGGCTCCCGCCTCAGAAGAAGCTTTTTCAGATATAAATCAGTCAGAACATTTTTTTTTTTGACTGATGAAATTTCTCCCGGGCAGGGAGAAACGTAGAGATCAACCTCAAAAGCCTGTTTTTGTTGGGAGGACTGGATTTCATTAATTTATGAGAAAAGGTCCAGCCAGCAATGCCGGACGGACTTCCGAACAAGCTCTATCTGATTAATGCGACACGTTTATCTTTTCTTTAAAGAGAAAACGGACTAACAGGCAAGCACCCTTCTTTCTATCTTTTTTTTTTACTTGGTTTAAATTGTTGCAGCAAAAAGAGATTTGTCAAATGAATCAGCTTTAAAGAACTTCTGGGTGAGCTATAACTCTTCTCTGTTATTCATGAAATTAACAGCTTATCTCTGCTTCTATTGCAAAAAGCTGTCCTGGAAGTGCATTCTAAAGATATAAACAGAAGAGGGATTTCTATTCCGAGGAGAAAAAAATAAAAAATATGAACTTTGGAACATTATATTGTCTGGGACTATTCTCTTTTTGGTCTATTTTATTTTGATGAATCTGCTTCTTCACAACGCCACTAACTGTTTTGATGCTGGGAACTAAATTTGTTTTGTATTCTTGAACATAGAGAGATAAGGCAGGCTGCTCTGTTTATACTGTGATGTCATCAAGCCTGGAATATTAACCCAATTGTTGCTGAAATAAGAAGTGGTTCTTCTTTATTTTTGTTTTGTTTTGTTTTTGTGGTTTTAAAAATGGCAATCAAGAAAGTGTCTGAGAATCTGGAAGTAATTATGTTTCAGAAAATAATGGATGAGATTGAGATAACGAAACAAACCCTGCGACAGGGCAGTAAGGAGCTGAAAATTGAACTGAGCAAAATGACGCAGGAACTTAAAGAAATAGGGGATCCTGTGAGAGAGGAGAATGAGATCAGAGATGAGAAAAGAAAAAATAAAGGGAAGATACAAGCCCTGGAGATTGGAATAAATGTGGAATTGGAAAAAGATCTGGAGTTTATGGATATTAGAAATAAAATCTACTGTTTGGAATTTAACGTTATCTCTGAAGAAATTAATGAAGATATTAGAGATAAAGTTATCAATGGCTTGGATAATTTTCTGGACTGGAATGACGTGATGGAGCTTGATATAGAGAAAATCTATGGAATTAACTGCAGCCATGTGACAATGGAAAAACTCTCAAGAGATGAGCCAGTGCATTTTGTAAAAAAGAAGAACAGAGACATGACTTTACAACAATATTTCAGCAGCTTATTCAGAATCGATGGCAAGAAAATATTTGGGATAGAGGAAATTCCCATCAGACTCTTATTATATGACTATGGCTATGACAACAAGATTATTATGGAATACTGATAATGGAAGATTGGACACTGAAATTACTGGACTTAACAGGACTATTGAAGATGGAAGATGGAATTAATATGGATAATGGAATAATGGCTATTGAAATTATTGGACCTAACAGATTTTGATGAGATGGATTAATCGATATGTTTATTTGGACTATGGTTATGACAATAAGATTATTATTATTATTAACGAGATGGATTAATCGACATGTTTATTTGGAGAAAAATTGATAGATATATTTCTTAAAGAATTGAAACCTCTCTTTGACTTTTTGTGGAAAGAATAAAGTAATGTTTATGAGATTTGATGATTAATTAAGATAACTATTGGAGGAAAGTGATTTTATAATATAATTTAAGAGACAGGATTGTTATATATTGTAGACCTATAACTGATCTGCGACAAATGGGAAGTCAACATTTTATTTTTTTGTTTAATCATTTTTGTTTTGTTTTGTTTTTTGTCTTTGAATGTTTTATGATTTTGTTTTGTTTGTTTTATGAAAATTTGAATAAAAATTATTGTAAAAAAAAATACATAGCTCAAGACAGGGGATTATATTTAAATTTATATTATATAGGGGAGAATTCACCTTTCTTGTCCTCCTCGATCTCTCAGCGGCTTTTGATACTGTCGACCACGGTATCCTTTTACATCGCCTGGAGGGATTGGGAATTGGAGGCACTGTATTACAGTGGTTCCGTTCCTTTCTCTCCGATAGGTACCAACAAGTAGCATTGGGGGAGGAGGTTTCAGACCCTTGGCCTCTCAATTGTGGTGTGCCACAGGACTCTATCCTCTCTCCCATGCTATTTAATATTTATATGAAGCCGCTGGGGACAATCATCAGGAGATTTGGGCTTCAGTGTCACCAATATGCAGATGACACTCAGCTCTATCTTTCGTTTAAATCTTCACCAGAGTTGGCTGTGGAGACCTTGTCCAAGTGCCTGCAATCCGTGAGTGGATGGATGGGAAGGAACAAGCTGAAGCTGAACCTCGATAAGACCGAGGTGCTACTTGTGGGGGACAAAAGAAGGTTGGGAGATGTTGACCTGAAGTTCAATGGGGTGAGTTTACCCCTGAAGGACCAGGTCCGCAGCCTTGGGGTTGTACTTGACTCCAGGCTGTCCATGGAGGCTCAGATTTCGGCGGTGAGCCGGGCAGCCTGGTATCAACTACACTTCATACGAAGGCTGCAACCCTACCTTCCTGCTCATCAGCTCCCCCTGGTAGTACACGCCCTGGTCACCTCTCATTTGGACTACTGTAATGCGTTCTACGTGGGGTTACCCTTGAAAACGGTCCGGAAATTACAACTTATACAAAATGCGGCGGCTCGACTACTTACGAATAGTCGCCGCCGGGATCACATCACACCGGTGTTGTTCGATCTACACTGGCTTCCAGTTGTTTTCCGGGCCCAATTCAAGGTGTTGGTATTAACCTTTAAATCCCTATATGGTCTCGGCCCAGTTTATCTTACGGAGCGCCTTCAATGCCACCAATTATGCCGCCTGACAAGATCAGCCACTCAAGGCCTTCTCTCAAGCCCGCCGACAAAAACAGCTAGATTGGCGGGAACTAGAGAGAGGGCATTCTCAGTGGTGGCCCCCACTCTCTGGAACTCCCTCCCACAAGATCTCCGGCACGCCTCTTCCCTAAATGTATTCCGTAAAGCCTTAAAGACCTGTCTCTTTCAACAGGCCTTTGGGATCTCCGGGGAGGGTTAATTACTGTGACTGAAATGCCTCCTACCCTGTTTTAATATTGTTGCTGCTGTATTATTCTCATACTGTTTTTTATTGTATTATTGTATTTTATCTCATTGTGTTTTAACTGTTTTGTACGTCGCCTAGAGTGGCCTTTGGCCAGATAGGCGACACAGAAATTAAATTTATTTATTATTATTTATTATCATTTTAAAACCCCACAGACTCAGGAAAAGACTGGGTGACTCTGGCTAACTAGTATTTTTCAGCCTCAGAAATATAGAGGAGGCAGGCCACCCCAGAGCACCCTTTTCTTAATGAAAACACACTTATAAAGTTGTAAATATAATATAACACACTGGGTTATTTTTAAAATCATTATTACATCTCACTATTTCTCTTCATTAAAACTTCTATACATGTTTCATAATTTTTCTAGATGGCATTATTGCTTTACCTAAGAATCAAATATTAGCGATTTCTACTTATTTCATCAATCACAGCTTGGCTCACAATTTAAATGCTCCTTGATTCCAAACAATACAGTAATTAATCTCTGTCAGTCATGCACTGGCCAATTTGGCAAGAACCCAAGAGTTCAAACTAAGTTCTCTTTGCCTGCTTTTCTCACAGGCCTGACTGAGGCCTATTGGAAATTCAGGGTTCTTTGTGAGCCTGAATCCCAGATCTTAATAGGCCTACAAGCCTATGCTTAATTCCTTATGATTATAAAACATATACCGTCTTAATGTCTATAATTATATATGTGTGGATATATAAAATTCCCCTTTAGGGATTGGGATTAGGGCTAAGGTGAGGGTTAAGATTTGGGTTAGGGTTAGGTTCCAGGTTAGGGTTAAGGTTAGGGTTAGGGTTAAATTCTGGGTTAGGTCTAGAGTTAGAATAAGGTTCCATGTTAGGGTTAGGGTTAGGTTTCAAATTAGGGATAGGGTTAGGGTCAGGGTTAAATTGTGGGTTAGGTCTAGGGTTAGAGTTAGGTTCCAGGTTAGCGTTAGGTTTAGGTTCCAGATTAGGGTTATGGTAGGGTTAGGTTGGGGTTAGGCTTGGGGTTAAGGTTAGTGTTATGGTTATAGTTAGGGTTAAACTCTTGGTTAGGTCTAGAGTTAGAGTAATTTTCCAGGTTTGGGTTAGGATTAGGTTCCAGGTTAGGGTTGGAGTTAACTTCCGGGTTAGGATTAGGCAGAAGATTGTTATCATTAGGGTTATGGTTATTGTTATGGTTATGGTTATGGTTATGTTTGGGTTAGGGTTGGGGTTAGGTTAGGTTTATGGTTTGGGCTATGTTTAGATTTAAATTCTGGGTTAGGGTTAGGTTTAGTGTTTGGTTTCGGATTAAGTTTAGGGTTAGGTGTAGGGTTAGGGTTAAATTCTGGGTTAGGTCTAGGCTTAGACTCAGGGTTAGGGTTAAATTCTGGGATGGTTCTATGGTTAGAGTTCAGTTCCAGGTTTGGGTTAGGGCTAGAACTAGGGCTAGGGATACAGTTAGGATTAAATTCTGGTTTAGGTCTAGAGTTAGCCTAAAATTCTTTGTTTGGGTTAGTGTTAGGGTTATGGTTAGTTTTAGGAAATGGGTTAGGGTTAGGGCTAGGGCTAGGGCTAGAGCAGGGTTAGAGCAAGAGCTAGGGCTAGAGCTAGGGATTGGGCTAGGGTAGAGCTAGGGCTAGGGCTAAGGCTAGGGCTACGGTTAGGGTTAAATTTTGTGTTATTCTATGGTGAGAGATAGGTTCCAAGTTAGGGTTAGGGTTAGGTTCCACGTTTGGGTTAGAGTTACCTTCTGCGTTAGGCTTAGGCACAAGATTGTTATTGTTAGGGTTAGGGTTAGGGCTAGGGCTATGTGTAGGGTTGGGGTTTAGGATTAGTGTTGGTTAGTGTTAGGGTTAGGGTCAGGTTACTGTTAGGGTCAGGGTCAGGGTCGGGGTTAGGGTTGGGGTTAGGGTTGGGGTTGGGGTTGGGGTTAGGGTTAGGGTTAGGGTTACGGTTATGGTTAAGGTTAGGGCTAGGGTTAGAGTAATTCTGGGTTAGAGTTAGGGTTAGGGGTAGAGGTAGGATTAGGGTCAGGTTCAGGGTTAGGGTTAAATTAGGTGGTATGTCTAGGTTTAGAGGTAGGTTCCAAGTTATGTTTAGGGTTAGGTTCAAGGTTAGGGTTAGAGTTAGCTTCTGTGTTAGGCTTAGGCACAAAATTGTCAGAGTTACGGTTAAGTTTAGGGTTAGGGTTAGGATTAGGTTCTCGGTTAGGGTTTGGGTTTGGGTTAAGTTTAGGTTTAGGGTTGGGTTAGAGTAAGCGTTAGAGCTATGGTTAGGGTTTTGGTTAGTATTAGGGTCAGGTCAGCATTAGGGTTGTGGTTAGTTTTAGTTTTAGGGTTTGGGCTAGGGTTTGGTTTAGGGTTAGGGTAGGTTAGGGTTACAGTTAGGGTCTGATTTGGGGTAGGGTTAGGGTTAAGGTTGAAATTAGTGTTAGGGTTAGAGTTAGGGCTAGGGTTACAGTTAAATTCTGGGTTAGGGTTAGGGTTAAGATTAGGGTTATGGTTAGCATTAGGGTTAGGTTCCAGGTTAGGTTTAGAGTTAGCTTCTGGGTTAGGCTTAGCCATAAGATTGATACAGTTACGGTTAGGGTTACAGTTAGGGTTATGTTTATGGTTAGAGTTAGTGTTAGGGTTTTATTCTGGGTTATGTCTAGGCTTAGATTTTGGTTCTTGGTTCAGTTTAGTGTTGGTTTCCAGATTAGGGTAAGGGTTAGGGTTAGGGTTAGCCCTATGGTTAGAGTTAAATTCTGGGGTTTGGTTAGGGTTAGAGTTAGATTTAGGGTTAGCATTACGTTTAGGTTTATGGTTAGGGTTAGGGTTAAGGTTAGGGTTACGGCTAGAGCAAGGCTACGTTAGGGCTAGGGCTAGGGCTAGGCTCAGGTTCAAGCTTAGGTTTAAATTCTGTGTTATATCTGGGGTGAGAGGTAGGTTCCAAGTTTGGGTTAGGGTTAGGTTCCAGGTTTGGGTTAGGGTTATGGTTAAGCTCCAGGTTAGTGTTAGGGTTAAAGTTAGCGTTCATGTTAGTGTTAGGATTAGGGTTATGGTTAAATTTAGCATTAGGGTTAGGGTTATGTCTAGTTTAGGGTTAGGGTTGGGGTTAGGTTAGGTTTATGGTTTGGGCTATGGTTAGATTTAAATTCTGGGTTAGGGCTTGGTTTGGTGTTAGGTTTAGGGTTAGGTTAGGGTTATGTGTAGGGTTATAGATAGGGTTAGGGTTAAATTCTGGGTTAGGTCTAGGCTTAGTCTTAGTCTTAGGGTTAAATTCTGGGATAGGTCTATGGTTAGAGTTCGGTTCCACCTTTGGATTAGGGTTAGGGTTAGGTTTAGGGCTAGAACTTGGGCTAGGGATACAGTTAGGATTAAATTCTGTCTCAGGTCTAGAGTTAGCCTAAGGTTCTATGTTTGGGTTAGTGTTAGGGATATGGTTAGTGTTACGGTTAGTGTTAGGGTTAGGGCTAGGGTAGCGCTAGGGCTTGGGTTAGGGCTGGGGCTAGAGGTAGGGCTAGGGCTTAGGTTACAGATACAGCTAGGGTCAAGTTGAAGTTTAGGGTTAAATTCTGTGTTATGTCTAGGGTGAGAGGTAGGTTCCAAGTTAGGGTTAGGTTCCAGGTTAGGGTTAGAGTTACCTTCTGGGTTAGGCTTAGGCACAAGATTGTTATGGTTAGGGTTAGTGTTAGTGTCAGGGTTAGGGTTAAATTCTTTGTTATGTTTAGGGTTAGAAGTAATTACCAAGTTAGGTTTAGGGTTGGGTTCCAGGTTAGGTTTAGAGTTAGCTTCTGGGTTTGGCTTAGCCACAAGATTGATACAGTTAGGGTTAAGGTTAGGGTTATGGTTATGGTTTTGGTTAGGGTTAAATTCTGGGTTATGTCTAGGCTTAGATTTCGGTTGCTGGTTCAGTTTACAGTTACCTTCCAGATTAGGGTTAGGGTTAGGGTTAAATTCTGTGTTAGGGTTAGGGTTAAATTCTTTGTTAGGGTTAGGGTTAGGGTTAGGTTTAGGGTTTGTGGTAGTGCTAGGTTTAGGGTTTGGGTTAGGGTTAGGGCTAGGGTTACGGTCAGGTTCAGGGTTAGTGTTTAATTCTGTGTTATGTCTAGGGTTAGAGGTTAGCCCTAGCCCTAGCCCTAGCCCTAACCCTAACCCGAACCTTAAGAGTTACCCTTACTCAGAATTTAATTCTAAATGTTCTCCTACCCTAGCTCTAGCTCTAGCTGTAGCCCTAGCCCAAACCCTGACCCTGACCCTGATGCAGACGCAGATCCAGACCCAGACCCAGACCCAGACCCTGACCCTAGCTCTAGCTCTAGCTCTAGCTCTAGCTCTAACTCTAACTCTAACTCTAACTCTAACCCTAACCCTAACCCTAACCCTAACTCTGTTTTCAACGAGGAAGGATGTGTTTTTCCAGAGCTCCTGCGAGTTTCTTGGGTGAGCATGATTTACCCCCCTGGGGGGGACTGGACTTCTCCAAATTTAGTATCTAAATGTTCCTAAGACTGTGGGGATTCTTTTAAGACCACTTGAGGACCTGGGGGACTCTCGGGGGGGAGCTATAGGGTTCCCCCCCAACGGGGCCTAGTCAAGCCCAGCAGCCTTTAGCTGTGATTAGACCCACCAACACAGAAATGCTGGCTGCTAATGCAACAGCCACAGAGGATGAAGACTATATGGAACAGGAGGAAACCCCCTTTCCAAGGCCTATGCGAGTCCAGGAGGGTGTCCTACAGTCACCAGAAGATTTGAGACAAGGAGTAAAGGCCTGGGAGAACAAACAAACGAAGGCAGGAATTTCTGTAGGACTTGGGGAGCCGGCTGGTGCCCTATGTTTGAGAACCTCTGAAAACTACCTTCTTTCCCTTGTGGGGGGGGGGAAAGCAGGCCTAGCTATGTTGGAACAGTTTGAAAATCACCAGCAGCAACAGGGTGTGGCTGAGGCCTCTAGAGAGGCCTGTTTGCCTGCAGCAGCTCTGCCTGCAGCACCTCTACTAGATACAAATGTAGCAAATGCTGACCTGAGCTGCAGACAGCTTGCAAAAGCTGGCCTGGAGCAAAATGCTCCTGAGCAAATGTGTATGGAGATAGAAGAGGAGTTGGTGTCTGCTACTGAGGCAGCTGAAACAGGAGCGGCGGCAGGGAGTGGGGGTGCTCTATTTGGGGATGGCGATGCAATCCCCTCCATTAACCCTCTCCCTGCCTCGCAAGTCCCACCCATGTCCCTCCCCTCGACAGCTATTGTAGAAGCCTTTCTTGCTGCCTCTTTTGAATCACAAAGAGGGCAGCTGCAAGGAGAAGGAGAGAATGAGACTAGGAAAGGGGAAAACCCCTCTTCCCCCTGGGATCATCGAGGACACTTCCCGATGAACCCCCCCTCCCTGAGTCCTCCCTGAGGACTGTAGAAGCTGTCTTTGCCAATCCTGCCTGGTCAGAGCCAGGAGGAAGTGAGAGGAGTGCAAGCACCCTAAATCTTTCTGAGAATCTGATAAGCGGTGGTGCCACAGTGCACAAGGATGATGATCCAAAAGGGGGCAAACACACTCAGACTTCAGAGTGGAGAGCGCAGACATCTCCAAGAGAATTGTTTCAATCGGATTGGATCGCCCCAGCAGTCATGAAGGCGATGATAGATTCCCAGAGTGAAAGCTTAGTTTCTCCAACGCCCCCTGGGCCACTTAGTAACCCTGCTAATGAGGTGTTGAGCCCCTCCCCTGTGTGGCTAAGCGAAATGGAAGAGGAACAATCCGGAGGGCACTCTGAAGAACTTTTTCCAGTGGAGCCCCTACGACCCTTATCAACTGCTAAAGACACAATAGTTGACTCGTGGGTACAGCCCCCCCCTCAGAGTCAACACCTGAATCTGAACACATGATGAATAGTGAGAAAGATGGGGTTGCAGAGGGGCGACCTGCTCCCCCCCCGGCCCCTAGAGATGTAATAGAGAATTTAGAGAGCTCACAAGCTTCAGTGAGCTCCAATGCTGAGTACAACACAGCTGATAGGGCTGGAGACATTGCAAACGCAGAAGATGACACCGGGAGTCTAGACTATGAGATGGAAGACTATGGCCCAGATGGGCCACTACCGGCCATCGGGAGACGAAGGGAGGCTCGCATCCTAGATCACTGGCAAACCAACCTGCAGTGTGACTGGGGGCGCTATGACACCTGGCTCCTGGCTGACCCGGGAAACCGCTTGGACATGCTCAAATTGGGGGGCTTCCTGGCTGCCCATCTTGCAGTCTTACCCGCATCTACGGGCCCATGCTTAGCCAAATTCAGTCGCGACAAAATCCTTGATTGGCTGGATCGAGCGCACCCTGCTGTACTTGCAGCACTACAAGGCAACATCCAAGGCACGATACAAACTCTAGCAATGCATAGATCAGTGACATTGGGTGTGGTGGAGCGGCTGCTTATAGGGCGCCGCGCCCGCACATCCACACGAAACCTACCGGACTGGCTGGAACCTGCTGCGATGGAGCGAATGGTCCAAGAACTAATTCGCATCTGGGAGGCGCCTACCTATGCCTCCCGCTGCCCCCTCATTTGGACTGAGACGGACAGAACGACCTCTACACGGCGTCAGGACTTTGTGGACTGGCTATGGCGCCTCATTGGGCACCTGAAATTTTGGCAGCGGAATGCACGACAGCAGAAGGCTACTACCCAGAGACAAAGTCGAATGCTGACCATAGAGACGACGACGACACCGATGGCCCCTCCGGCAAACCCTCCGGTGAATCCTTCGTCTGACAGAGCTGCGTCATTGGTGACTGGCACTTCTGGAATTGGACAACTCAGAGTGACAGCGGAGGAGCATAGTGGCAGAGCGGACAGTCGGGAGCGACGGACAGTGGTAACCGGGGTCGGGCGGCGATTGGCCGTAACCCCAGACCCAAACTTGGAAATGATGGCCCGGAATTCTTGCCAGGGGACTCCCCCGGAAGGGGGGCCCCCGCAAATGGGTGAGGAACAAGTGGGGAGCTATTCTCTTTCTCTTTCTCATTCTCTTTCTTTGCCTTTAAAACAACGTGTTCCTACTTCTCAGGAGAATGGTGGGCAGCAGGGAGGGAGAGTTGGGGAGGAGCTAATGGATGTGATGTGGGTGGAGGAACAAGGGCCAATGGGAGGGATGAGGGGACTGGAGGAAGGGGTGGTTGGGGAGCCTCGGACTTCGCCATGGTTGCCCTCTCCTGCTCTGCCCTCTTCCCCCTTACAGTGTGCTGATACTCGGAATGCGGATCTTGCATCTATGATCACATCTCAGAACTCAACCAATGAACACTTACCCAAGAAACCACGTCAAAAATACCCACAAAAGCAAGGACATCCACAACAGCCTTTCTCGACTACAGATCCTCGCCTCCCTTTGCCATCGCAGCAACAACAGCAACAATTGGTAGAGGTTGGTACCCAAGGACATCAGAATCCCCAGACTGTATTACGGGCCGTGGACAGTGCCTTTAAAACCCCTGGCCCTCTATCATTAACCTCAGATAGAGACGTAGGTACCAATCCATCTGGAACCTGTACCAAACCATTGCCTAGCACTGCTTTAAATATCGGTCCTTGCCACGAGATTGGGGAGGGAGAACCATCAATAGGCATAGGAGGGCCTTCATCAGGAAGGGAGCCAAGAGTCATGATACAAGGATTGGGAATGAGACAGGAGGTGGGAGGTGATTCAGTGGCAACTGATGCCCAGAAGGAAGTTCATGAGGGCAGCGGGAGGCCATCGCCTGGAATGGGAAACACAGCGGTCCGGGAGGAAGTGCCTCGGAAGGGTCCTGGAACCCCTTTACAACGCCAGCGAACTCTCAGTAGGGGGGAGGTGCAATGCCCATCACAGCTGCAGAGGCAAACTGCTGGGGAGCCAAACTCGTTACCTAGAGAGGAAGAGGGGCGGCCTACTGCAAGTGGATCGGTGGGCCCACCCTCGGCAGATAGAGCAGCCAATAACACCGGTCAGAGAGCGCCAGAACCCGGTCGCACCTATGCAGCTGCGGCTGGTGGAGGAGCTTGAGCGATGCCGAGAGCTACGGGGGGGGGTGTCGGTGGCTCCACCCGCCGCACGGTGTCAGGTTCGAATTTTGGGTTTGGATTTGATCTGGAAGCGGAGATCCTTGAAGATGCCCGCTTTTTGGATGAATTCTATAGCAGGGTAACACGACACCCCGACCCCAGAGAGCGCTACGTAGTCCATCTGCGCTACCGGGGGCCCAACCCTGCCCGTCTGACACGGGAATATGTGATCGAACAGGTGCTCCTCGGCCGCCTGGGGATGCAAAGGGATCAGTTTCTAGCTGTCATTACCCCCCCCGGACTGACGGAGGTTGATGTCTGTCTTGCCTCCGAACGCGCGTACCAAGCCTTCTGGGATTGTTGGCGGACATCCCGCCGGCTTGGTAACCGCTGTTTTGAAGACTTTGATGTCGTTCCTCTCTTTCGGGGCGAAAATAAGGTGGTGAACATTGGGTTCCGCACCACTGGGGTCCCTCCTGAAGATGTAGCGATCTGGTTGTGGAGGCATTGCACAGTCCTCCTTGACCCTGAGCGGCGTATCGATGAGTATGGCATTTGGACTGGTGAATACCGAGCAGTGATTGCCCTCCATAGGAGTGTAGAAGGAGGACAGGTACTTCATCTGCCTAAGTACTTCTTTATGGGTCCGGACCACGGAGTGACCCGCTATAGTGGTCAACCCCCGGCCTGCTTTTTCTGTGGCTCTTTCGCTCACTGCCGCTGAGACTGCCGATCGGCCCTCTGTGCGAACGGGACATGCTACGGCTGCCTGCCAACGGCCGGTCACCTGTAGCCTGTGTCGGAATGAGGGCCATGCGTACTGGTGGTGCCCACAGGCATGGCTAAATCAACAAGATCCAGATGGGTACCAAGATTCCCTACGGCAGGCGGTAGGACGTGCCTGGGCGGCCCAAACGGCAGAGCGCCAAGAATCGGCACCGGCAGCGGATAGTGAGTCAGATAGAGAGGGGCGGGCAGCACCACCACCACCACCACCGCAGGAAGCCAGATGGGGAGACGGTCAACCTGAAGAAGGGGCCAAAGGGGGCCCCTGGGAGACGGCGAGAGGAACGCAACGACATCATCGCAGGTCGCCTTTGGTAGCTCGCCCACAACTGCAACTACATCTAGGCAATCGCTTCCTAGTTTTGGAAGGAAGTGTAGATAATGAGGAGCAGGACAAGATTACTGAGAGTCCTCAGGGAGCCTCCTCCGGGAGGGTGGGGACAGCAAACGCTCTGCAACCTGAAGGATGCGGGCCACCAATAGGTATGGGAATACTAGGCAGAGAAGTGGCGCAAGGAGGGATGATGAACAATCGTCGCCGTGCTGCCAAGAGGCAGGTTTCGGAGGCGGCCGGATTTGGCGCTGCGCTCCCACGTAGCCCTCCAGGTGGAACCTCCGGAGGTATCCCAGGCAAACGCAGCAAAGGACTATCAGAAGACGAGAGGGCACGTGTTCTATTGCGTTCCCTTCAAGGGGTGTCTGTGGAAGAGCTCCGCAAATCCTTGGCGAACGAACGAATCGAGCTGGAGATTCTGACGCAGCGGGAAGAGCAATGCCGTGAAGGGTGCCTCGAGCGACCAACTGAAGATCGTCTGGCTGAGCTGACGGCGGTTCGCGCTCGTTGCGCGGAACGACGTTGGCGCATTCAGACGGTGGAGGATCAGCTCGAGCGGGTAGCGAAAGAGGAGAGGAGCAGGGAGCAGGGCAACTCTCAGCGAGAGGAGGATGCCATCGATGAGAACACCCCACAGGAACTTACAGCTGAAGTAATCCAAATGGATACTACTGCTAGTTCAGCTGGAGAGGAGGTGACCATAAGGGCTGTGGGACTGCCGGGGGCACCGGCTATGCCTCCCCCGGAGCCACCAGATGCTCTCTCATCGTGGTGGCTGCCGGGGGTGGCTACAGTGGGTGTCACTGACATTCCACCAGCCATAACAAATAGTAGGCCTGCACCTGCTGCGCTTGGGGTGCAGGAGGGGGCAGAAAAGCAGAGATTGGCCTCCTCTGAGGCTGCTGATAAGGAGCAGGGGAGCGGGGGTCCAGAGTCACTCTAATGGAGTCACTCCGAGTCCTCACCTGGAACGTGCGTGGACTCCGCTCATGGGAGTGCCGCGCAGAGATTCTGGGAGCCCTTGAACAGCTTGGGTCACAGCTCATCATCCTGCAGGAAACATGGTTCGCCTCCGAACGTGAGCGTAGCCACGCGCAACGCCTATGGAGTGTGGGCCCGTCTTTCTGGAGCTATGAGCCGGGAGAACGGTCAGGGGTCAGAGTACTCTTCGGAGAGCCACCCCCGGGTTCAACTTGGCGAGTAGATAGGGTCCTGGAGGCCGTTCCTGGACGGCTGCTAGTTGTGGATTTTGCTCTGCTGCCGACGGCTGGAGGGGGGCTAGAGGCCCCGAGAGGCGCATACCGCCTCTGTGGAGTCTACGCACCGACAGGGAGAGAGGGGCGGCGGCGTTTATGGCCCCGCCTCTTCCTTCAGAGCCATACGCGACGCCAATTGCTGGTAGCAGGAGACTTTAATAACCGAGCCCGCCCAGAAGACTGCACAGTACCAGTGGGCAGAGAACTGCTGTCTCTGACAGCGGAGGAGAGAAGGCTGGCAGCTGGCCTGAAAGAGCGTGGCCTAAAGGATACAGCGCTCCAGATACCCAATGAACTAGCCTTCTGCCCACCCGGGCGTGGCAAGCCCTTTAGCGATGGCGAGTGATACGGAGTGGCTCGGGGAGTGGTGGTGTCGGCGCGCTTCACGTTTCACCATCCGCGGGTGGCCAGCCGCGTCGATCGCGTATGGGCACCGACGGGGTGGGAAGTGGAGCGATGCCGCGTCCTTGCCTCTGACTGGTCCGATCATGCTATGCTGGTAGTGACATTCAGTCTTGCTGGCAACCAACCAGCTGCACCGATGAGAAAGGTCGGGACTCGAGGCCGCCCGCTCTGGCGGCTACGTCCAGCCACCCTAGATAGCAGTGAGGAACTACGCCAACAACTAGAAGGCATGGTGGCTGTCTGGGCAGCCCAGGTTGAGGCTGGGGATCCCCTGGATCCGGACCTCTGGGACAGCTGGGAATGTCTGAAAAGACTATTGTCGGAGCGCTGCCGCGAACACTCACGACGGGGAGCTCGTCGTGAGGTGCGTGGCTATCAAAATGCTATCTATACCCTCCTACGCTGCCATCGGTGGCGTGACGAGGGGATATCTTTTCAGCCGGAGGAACTTCTTGAGGCACAGGAGACGATTTCAGCCTTTCACCAGGGAGAACGGATGCGGGCTAAGCAGCACAGTGTCTGTCGCAGCCGTGGCCCAATGGTCGAGGCTGGAGAGTGGGAACGGTCCCGCTTGGCACCGTCGACCACTGCTGCACCGATGTCCTGCACAGGCCTTCGTGATGCACCAGAGGATGTGATTCAGAGCACTCCTGAGGGGATGCTGGCGGTGATGGAGCGTCACTGGCACAAGGTATTTACCCGAAAACCCATTCCTGAAGAGGAGATTCAAACCTTCTTTAATAGGGTAGAGGCGCAGGTTGGCTGGGGACCGGGGCTAACGAAAGAACAACAACTGATGTTAGAAGCCCCTGTCATGACAGAGGAGGTGCGGATAGCCATTGGCAGGGGGCGGGCGCGTTCCGCCCCTGGGCCAGATGGACTACCCTGGCGCTTCTATCAATGTTATGTGGCGCTCCTAGCCGGACCGCTCGCGCGGCTTTTCAACTCACTGCTACTCCGAGATCAAGGGCTCAGGGACTTCTCACAGGCGCTGTTAATCTTCTTTCCGAAAAAAGGGGACCTCTCCCTCCCTGTCAACTGGCGCCCCATTGCCCTTGCTAATGTAGACAATCGCATCCTGGCTAGAGTTCTTAACACCCGTCTGGCGAATGTTGCTGACCGTCTGGTACGCCCATGTCAGACCAGTGCAGTCCTGGGCCGGCGAATGACAGACTCGTTGTGCCTCTTGCGAGAGGTGTTTGCCACCACAGCAAGGGCTCCGGGGCTGGGGGATGAAACAGAAGAAAGAGCGAAGAGTGTCACGAGTCGCGGCGGCGGAGAGGGCCTTTTCCTGCTCCAACTGGATCAGGAGAAGGCCTTTGATAACATCCACCACGACTACCTCTGGGAGACGCTCCACCGGAAAGGGATCCCTACTCGCTTTGTCTCCCATCTGCAGTGGCTCTACCGAGAGGCAACCGTAATCCCGCAACTGAATGGTTGGTGGGGGGTGGCAATACCGGTATGCTCAGGAGTGCGACAAGGGTGCCCGCTAAGCACGCTCCTTTATGTGCTGGCCCTTGACCCCGCTTTAGCACTGGTCAAAGCGTCAGGGTTGGTGGGCTTCTCGGCACAAGCGCCAGTACCCCGCCCACTGTTAAGGGAAGAGTGCCCGGGGACGGTGTCAGGGTCGACACGAGAGCCGCTGCAAGAAAGACCAACAGAAACTACAGCGGCTTGGGTGGGACTGGTGGCGCATGCGGATGATGTCACCGTCCTCATTCGGAACTGCACTGAAGTGAATGGTGTTCTAGAGGCCCTTCGTGCCTATGGGCGTGGCTCAGGTGCTAAAGTCAACCTGCACAAGAGCTTCGCCGTAGGGTGGACCTGTGAGGGAGCCGGTGAGCCACCTGACCTGACCGTGCAGCCTCTGACGGCCATTCTAGCGGATGATGTGGGAGAGGTGACCGAGCGACCGAACGAGTTGCCGGCCAGAGTGGAGACGGTGGTGGAGGATGTCTCTATATTGGGAGTTAGATACTCACTGGCTCACGGGGGCAACGGCTTTCGAGAGTGGGAGCGCTGGGTGCAGGCTGTCGATGCTCGATTGGAACTGTGGCGGCACTGGCGATTAGGCATCTTCCAAAAAGTCATCTTCCTAAAGACCTACCTGTACCCTATCGCCATGGCCCTAGCTAGAGTTTACCCTATCCCGGAAATTCTGCTCCGGCGAGTAGATCGCTTGGTGCTTCGCTTTCTCTGGGGGACGGTCCATTTCCCTCAGACCCGAGCGGTAGCCTCCCACCCTCACGAACAAGGCGGCCTGGCGCTACCAGCGCTAGGTCCAGCCTGCTTGGCAGAGTTTCTCGCCCAAAACTTTGGGGCCTGGCGGGATTGGGAAGAAGCCACGGGAGCAATTGCGCAAGGAAGGGGAATGATGTCACCACCGCCGCCAGCCTGGGTGGCCGCTTTCGCCTCGGGATGGCGAGATACGGCATGGGCGGAGAAGTGGTGGGACACGGACCAGCTAGCCTTTCGCGTGTCACCTGCTTGGCGGGTGACCGTGCCAGCCTATCTTATTCCGGTGCTCTCAGCAGTAAAGCAATGGGTAGCACACGCCCCATGGGTCAGGAATAATTCGCTCTCCGGCTGCCACTTGTGCCGTCATCTATACTGACGCATGGTGGAGGAGCGCCTGTTTCACACTGAGGCAGAACGTCGGGCCGCCCGAGTTGACCAGTCCCCATATCTATGGGAGAGCCGGTACCCGATCCCCCTCTTTCGAGAACGACGGGTCCCACTCTACCTGTGGGATATTCGTTGGCGGTGGTATCACCAGGTAGCGGATATAGCGACGGCCCGCCTGTGGCAATCGGAGGAAGCCCAATTATGCAGACGGCTCTGATGTGTCACTGAACGCTGAGGGGCGGGGATGGTGCTGGTGGGCGGGGAACCTCGAGAGACCGTGCAACATGTAGTGTCCACCTGCCCTGCCTCCCGATCTGTATGGGAAGGGCTGGCTCAGGCGCTGCGCTGGCCGAGCCTGGCCCATCAGCACTGGGAAGCGGTGATCTCTGGGGAAGAGCAACCGGGGCTCCGGGGTCCCGAGCGGCCAAGGGGGGCCCGGGGTCAAGAGTATTGGCCGGTTCCACCCTCCACCCTCCACCTCGTCAATCTCACTGTTCTGAAGGGCCTATGGGGGGCGCACCATTGGGAACGGATTACACAGAAGGAAAGCATGTCAGAGGGCACGGTACGCTACATCGTGGCGTCCCTACGATGATTAGCAGGCTATGAACGGGGGCGGATGCCATCGGGGCGTTGGGCCCACCTTTGGCCCTGGATGACGGACACCCCCCCACCCATTACTTGAACTATGGCCTATAAGCCTTCTGGCCCCATTCTTTTGGACTCTGGTTTCTGGTTTGTGGACTCTGACCTTTGGGTCCTGGACATTGTATGGACATTATATGATTTCCTGTATTTTCTCTATTTCCTGTATTTACTGTATATATTTCTGTATATATTTCTGTACTACTTGTTGGTTTTATTATTATCGTTCTTGAATTTCTTACTGTTATTGGATTTGGATATTAAATGTCAGCTTCCAGATTCTGGACTTTGGACTGCTGCCTCTGAATCTTGGCTTCTGGACTGGACTCTGGCCCTTGGAATTTACATCCTGGATCCTGGACTTGGACTTGGATGCTGTTCCTGTGCTGAGTACTTTGGGGGGTATCTTGGGGAGTTAATGTTGTTGTTGTTGCCTTTGGTTTCGGGTTTGTTGGTCTTCAGCCGTATATGTAGTGGCTGAGTACCTTTCTTGTAGTATAGCTTATAGCTAATAAAAAATTTCATACCTAAAAAAAAAAAAAAAAATTTCATACCTAACCCTAACCCTAACCCTAACCCTGATTTGGTGGGAGGAGGTGGTAGTTTTTTGGAGCTCCTGCAGATCCAAAACAAAACGTCTTTTTCTTCAAAATCCGGCCAGCATGCCACTGCCTCAAGGCTTGAGGTAGGTGGAGGAGACTCTGGTGCATCTTTTGAGACCAATATGAAACCTGACA
Source organism: Rhineura floridana (assembly GCF_030035675.1). Taxonomy (NCBI): domain Eukaryota; kingdom Metazoa; phylum Chordata; class Lepidosauria; order Squamata; family Rhineuridae; genus Rhineura; species Rhineura floridana. The sequence goes on along the minus strand of NC_084482.1, from coordinate 35,692,044 downwards.
GTGGAGGGGATCCTCAAAAAAAACGCTGTTGAACAGAGACCTTTTAAAAATGCTGCAGAGGCCTCCCTGAAAGCAGAGGCCTCCCTGGAAACAATGCCTCGCAGTGAGTACAAAGAGGGATTTTCAAAAGACCAGCTTTCCCTGGGTGGGGAAATGTTTACAACTCCAGTGACTTTAAAGGAAGGGGGAACCCCTGAAGTATCAGCAGCTGTTGTTGTGGGCCCTCAGATCCCTTTGAATGAGTCTACAAACTTAGAAGAAGCTGGGACCCCTAGGACTCTCATAGAACAAACAGTAGATAAAATGGCTGACTGTGATGCAGTACTTTCTATGAAAATAAAGCAAATTAAGAGGGACTATATAGAAATTGGACTAGAATATGAAAGATTTCAGAAAGAGTGTGCTAGAAGAGAAATGGTCAAACAGAAACAAATGCAGTCTGTTGACAAAAGACAAGAAGAAAGTTTGTTAGAAATACAGAGTGGTTTTGTAGATTTTTGCCACAAGATTGACTGGGCTTGGCAGCAGATAGTACAACAAGAAAATATTCTAAATACCTTTTCAAGTAGAGAAATTGAAAAATATGGAAGATACAATTATGATAAAGAAAAAAGCATATTGGGAGAATTTAAATACAATTATGGAATAGAATATACCAAATGCCTTGCTGAATTGGAAGCTTGGGAATTAAGTGTTCTTAAAGAGACAGTACATGTTAGTAAAACAATTGAGAGACAAAGTGCACAAGCTGCTGAGGCTTGCATGGAACCTTCACAGAATACCTTACAAGAACAAATACAAGAACACATACAAGAGCAAAGTTTTGTAAATCTTGAACTTAATCAAGGTGGTAATCAGCAAACAGAACAAGAATGTATTATTATTATAGATAAAGAAATTGAAAATAATATGCAAACGAACTTTGCTGAACAATTAAGTAATAAAGGAGAAAATGATGAAGATAGAGGAGAGGAGAAATCAAAAGGAAGAGAGAGCGCCCTCTCTGATATTTCTGAACCAGAAATAGAATTAGAATTTCTCACAGAAATTTTTGAAACTGATTTTGAAACCGATTATGATATGCAAATGGACTTTGTTTCTGTTGAAAAATTAAAATCTGCTGTACCCAATGTGAAAGAGTCAAGGGAGAGGAAAATTTTGGCAAAATGGACTGAAATATTGCAAAAAAATTTAACCAAGGTGGAAGATATTATCTTACCAACTGAATTTGAAAAGCATGATATGTTGAGGCTTTGGGGTTATGTGATGGCCCATGTAGCTTTAACCAATGTTCCGACAAAAAATCTGACTAAATATAGTCAATAAAAAGTAGTTCAATTTTTGGATAAAACTTATCAGCCTTTAAAAGATGTGCTTTCAGGATGGCAGGTGACATTAAGATTGAAGGAATTAAGCTATTTAAAATCATTAGCGCTGGATTGTGTGCGGAGACTTCTAGTGGCGAGGAAGCCGAAGACGTCTATGGAGGTTTATCCTGATTGGCTCAAAGAAAAACACCTAATAAAATACTTTCAAGATATTCACAGAACTCGACTTACTACGGCTGATGATGAGGCTCCGCCTGTCTTTTGGAGTCAAATTGACAATAAGGACACGTTAGTGCCAAATGAGGAATTTAACATATGGTTGGAAAAAGTAATCGATTGTCTAAAACAGAGGCAGAAAATCATAAAACAAAGAAGAGACGATAAACAAGAACGAGTGGAGTCAACATCGGTGGCGGTGGCGTCGAGAATCCAGTCCGAAGCTCGGGTCCCGATTGAGGCAGTTCCCAAAAGGAGAACGGAAGCGGTTGCTGAGATCGATGAGGAGGAGAGACGGGCCCAATCGGTTTTGCTGGGGGTGTCTTCTAAGGAAGCGCCCCCGACAATCGGTGAGGTGATGGGGAGGCAGGGAGATCTGGAAACAATGCAGAGTGGTAGATTAAAAAATAAGGGAAGAAGTAGAAAGCTCAATGAAAAAGGAGGGGATTGTACAGACAGTAGTTCAGAGCAGGAAAAAACAGCCGAGAAGGTACGAAAAAGACCTAGAACTGGATTAGTAGGGGATGAAGAAGGGGGTAAAGCGATTGAGACTGCTCAGAATTCTATAACAGATGTAACCGATGAGTCTTTATTGGAGGGAATCTCAGTAATAGAAACAGAGTTGGGAAGCCGAGGGAAGGGTCATGTAGGTAATACCGGTATGGCTTCTGGCGCTTGTGGTTTTTTTTCCTTTCATAGGCATGGAGAAAAAGTTCTGCAATCGAGGGTGGAGCGAGGAGCAGGAGTGAAAGGGAGACAAGAGACTTTTCTAATGGACATTGAAAGAGAAGCACGATCCACATTAACATCGAAAGACATTTCTTTGAAAGGAAACATAAGGACAGATTCTGTGAGTATTGTGGAGAGTGCTCCCTCACCTGGAATGCAGAGTCCTATTAGAACATCATTGGTGCAAAGGGAACAAGGAGAAGCTAGTACAACTCATGAGTCTTTAGGTCAGTCCCATCCGAGTGGTTCAGGACTTTCGCAATCTCTTTCTTATGCAAAGGCAACAAGAGGCAATACGCAGAGGAAGGACATTAACTCATCAATGGCTAGGTGGTATTTTGAGGGGGATGAAGATTATTTAGAGAGTTTTCTTAATACTGCTTCAGATGAAAGAGATCCTAGAAAGAGATATGTTGTACGTTTTCGTTATGCAGGAACAGAAGCTGAAAAAGACACGAGGGCTTATGTCACTAAAGTGTTTATAAGAGATACTCTAAATTTTCCCAAAGAGGATATTGTGGCTGTGATACAGTTACCTGGTTCCAAGGAGACGGATGTCTGCCTTGCTTCAGAGCGTGCTTACAGACAATTCTGGACGGCCAGTAGGGCTGCCTGTAGAGCAGATAATTTACTTTTGAGAGGTTATGAAATGATACCATTATTTTGTGGGGATACTAGAGTACTCACGAGCAGTTTACGTACTACTACTGTTCCGGCACAGGATGTAGCACTTTGGGTGATGAAATATGCAGACATCTTAATGGGTCCAACTAAAAAATATGATGAAGAAGGTTTCTGGACTGGAGAATACCGATGTGTGGTTTCCTTTAAAAACCGCTCTGAAGGGACTAGGCAGGGTTACATACCTAAGTATTTCTTTTTAGGATCAGATCGGGGAATTACGAGATACAGTGGCCAACCTGCTGCTTGTTTTCAGTGTGGGGCGTATGATCACATACGACGCAATTGTACAACATCGCTTTGCGCAAAGTGTGGGGAGCGAGGCCATCAAACGGCTTTTTGTCATCGTGGCATTACGTGCAATTTGTGCGATGAGATGGGACACACGTATCTTTGGTGCCCTCAGGCATATTACAATCGACAGGATGCAGATAGATGTGCAAAGGCAGAAAGAATGGCAGAGTCAGGAAAACAAAAAGCTGATGCGCAAATGAGAAAGAAAGCTAGACAGAAAGGAGGGATGAGAAAAGAAGAGAGGGCAAGTAGAGCACACTTTGAAAATTTGGCAGAGTCTGATACTCAAGGGAAGAAAACTGATTCTATGGAAAAAATGATAATTTTCAAGAAAGGCAGGATGAATGGAATATGGTGCAGAAGGGGAAAGGAGGGAAAAGTAAACAAAAGACAAATCATTTAGAAACGGTAAATAATGGGAAGTTACTTTATGAAAAAAAGTCTTAAGTGAAGAAGTGGTAATAGAAGGGGAAAGTGTAATTGTAAATGAGGAGATGAGTCATAGCAATGAGAAGGAACAAGAAAAGATACAAAAGACACAAAAAATATTCAAGATGGAGAAGGAATAAAAGAACAAAGAAAACAAAAAAACAGACCCCCTCCTACTAAACCCCCTCCTGCTGAACCCCCTCCCGTTCCCGTTCCCTTTAATACTTTTTCTCTTAGTCAGACTACACTTCAGAATTCTCCTGAAGGGGTAGAAAGAGTAGATGAGGTACAAGAAAAGGTAACTTGAAGAGAAGATAAGGAATGAGACTATTTTGCATTTAGGTAATAAAGTTTTATGCTAAGTTTAATGGTAAATTTTTATGGTAAATTTTTATGGTAAATTTTTATGTGTTTCTTTTAAGGTACTGTATTTTAAGTTATTATTTTGATGTGATTTTCTCATAATATAGGTTTGAGAGGTATATATTGTATTAGAGTTAGGTTAGAGAGGTAAATTATATGTATTAGTTAGATATGTTTTTCGGTGAGGGGCGATATTGTTACGTGATTTTGCGTGCGGGATGTAACCTAGTAGTATGAATAATTTAAATAAAAAATCTTACCTATAAAAAAAAATCTTACCTATGCCTAGCCCTAGCACTAGCCTTATGCCTAGTGCTAGCCCTAACCCTAACTTTAACCCTTATCATAACACTAACACTAACCCTAGCCCTAATGCTAACCCTAACCCTAGCCTTTGCCCTAGCCCTAACCCTAGCCCTACCTCTATTCTTAGCCCTAGCCCTAGCTGTAGCCCTAACCCTAACCTTAACCTTAACCTTAACTGTAACCCTAACCCTAACCCTAGCCCTTATGCTAACCCTAACCATAGCCCTAGCCCTTGACCTAATCCTAGCCCTAGCCCTAGCCCTAACCCTAACCCTAACCCTAACCCTAACCTTAACCCTAACCGTAACCCTAACTCTAACCCTAATCTGGGACCTAACCCTAACCAGGAACCTAACTCTAACCCTAGACCTAACCCAGAATGTAACCCTAACCCTATCCTTAACTTGAAACCTAACCCTAACCCTAACCTTAACCTTAACCTTAACTGTAACCCTAACCCTAACCCTAACCCTAGCCCTAATGCTAACCCTAACCATAGCCCTAGCCCTTGCCCTAATCCTAGCCCTAGCCCTAACCCTAACCTTAACCCTAACCGTAACCCTAACTCTAACCCTAATCTGGGACCTAACCCTAACCAGGAACCTAACTCTAACCCTAGACCTAACCCAGAATGTAACCCTAACCCTATCCTTAACTTGAAACCTAACTCTAACCTTAACATTGAACCTAATTCTAACACGCAACCTAACCCAGAATTTAATCCTTACTCTAGCCCTAACCCTAACCCAAACCCAAAACCTAACCCTAACCCTCACCATAACTCTAACTCTAACCCTAACATAAACCATACCCTAACCTTAATCTGGGACCTAACTCTAACCCTAATCAGGAACCTAACTCTAACCCTAGACCTAACACAGAATTTAACCCTAACCCTATCCCTAACTTGAAACCTAACACTAACCCTAACATGGAACCCAATTCTAACATGCGACCTAACCCAGAATCTAACCCTTACTCTAGCCCTAACACACAACCTAAAATTTAACCCAGAATTTAACCCTTACTCTAGCCCTAGCCCTAACCGTAACCTTAACCATAATTCTAACCGTAACCCTAACCTTAATCGTAACCCTAACCCTAACCATAATCTGAAATCTACCCCTATCCCTAACCCTATCCCTACCCCTACCCCTACCCCTACCCCTAACCTTGAACCTAATTCTAACATTTGACCTAACCCAGAATTTAACCAAAACCCTAACCCTAACCTAAACCCTAGCCCTAGCCCTAACCCTAGACCTAACCTAGAATTTAACCCTAACTCTAACCTTATCCCTAGCTTGAAACTTAACCGTATCTCTAACATGGAACCTTACTCTAAGTCTAGACCTAATCCAGAATTTGACCCTTACCCTAACCTTAACCCTAAATCTACCGCTAAACTGGAAGCTAACACTAACCCTAATATGGAACCTAATTCTAACACTCGACCTAACCCAGAATTTAACCCTTACTCTAACCCTAGCCCTAGCCCTAACCCTAACCCAACCGTAACGCTAACCCAAATCCTAACTCTAACCCTAACACTCACTGTAGCCCTAACCCTAACCCAAACCTGGAATGTTACTCTAACTCTAGACTGAACCCAGAATTTAACCCTCACCCTAAACTTAACCCTAACTCTACCCCCAACCTGGAAGCTAACCCTAACCCTAACCTTGAACTTAATTCTAACACTTGAGCTAACCCAGAATTTAACCTAAATCTAACCCTAAACCCTAACCCTAACTTTAACCCTAACCCTAACCTGGAACCTAACCCTAACTTGGAACCTACCTGTAATCCTCGACATAACACATAATTTAACCCTAACCCTGAAGCTGAATCTAATCCTTACCCTAACCGTAACCCTAACCCTAACCTGGAACCTAACTCTAGGTGAGCATGAACCCTGCATATATAGAATGGACAATGTAATAATCATGAGCCAATCCAAGTTCATCTTTATTGTATTCACATATAATCAAGGGTGTGATAAAGTGTTCATTAAATAGTCATTAAATGGTTGGAAAATCTCTATTAAACCTGAAAGGAATCCCACCCTCCATATTCTCCTCTGGAAATGTTGATACTAAATATTGACCAGATATTTTGTGAATATTTTCCAAAAATTCACAGAATAGTGGATATCAGAATGGCACTCAGTTATGTCTGATTTGAAATTTGACATTTGACATTGCTATTTGATTTCAGTGTTCATTTGACTTTGATATTTACCAGCTGGCATTCATGTCTCACACTCAGCAATACTAACAAGAATTTACAACCCACTCTTAGAAGGATGTATTTAATATCAACAATTAAATACTGTTAAGTATATCATAGTGGACATGCAATGATATCTAGTTTTTGAATCTGAGAAATTACATGCAGTGGCATTAAATACTTGACAACTGAAAATTTATGACATTTAACCAAAATATGCAGGAGATGCTAATATCTCTATAAGATTAACCCACAGGAGGCAGGAGAGGGGGAACTCAGGGTGGAGAAACTGCCAGATCCAAAACTCTGCTGGAATTGTGTCAGCAGGATGGAAGGTGGGAACATTTCACCTTTTCCATGAACTTTCCCTGGGGCACCCTCCAAGGGACCATAGGATTGTGCCCTAAATAATTGGAATTTTGAAGTAAGATTTCACATTCAAAATTCAATTGTTGAATTTCAGCTGCACAATAACTGACAAAATTTCAGCTGCACAATTTTGCACAGCTGCTAGATCTGCTCCAATCTAATGATCTTAACCTTGAACCATGAAATTATTTTAATATAAAGTACAGAAGGAGTGTCATCTAACTGCATTTCCTACAGACTCTGGGAGTAACTGGTTATATATCTATGCTTTGGCTCCTCTTGTCCAATCTGCTGGATGCAATCAAATTCAGAGTCTGTTCTTAAATTCTTGTAACAGGACCCCATTAGTACGTTAGCACATCCTGTCTATGGGAGAAACTTTGTGAAACATGCTGCGGGGATATTTACAAAGCTGTGCCATTTTGCTTTCTTGATTGATTAATCCTGAACAACTTGTTTCATACACACAACCACTCTTTTGTATCCTTGGTCTATCTATAAGCATTTATTAAAGGGGGGGAGGGAATCCACTTTCTCACCATGGTTTGTTTTTATTTGGAGTTCAAATGGGTGGTGACCTGTAATAAAATTGAGCCAGAATGGTTTTTTTAAAAAAAGAGTAAAAATGTTACCAGTGGCAAAACTGAGCCAAGATGCACGAGGGTGGAACTGCTGCTCTATTATCAGAGCAGGAGCCCTGAAATCATCTGCTGGAGTGGTATTTGCTGATTAGTTCAATGAGTTCGGAAGAGGCAGGCTGAGAAACTGTAGCTGTATTCGGCAGGCACAAATATGATGAGTGTTTATTGCTCTTCCTGCTCTTCCTACTCTGGGCTTGTGCAGTTTCACATTTTAAAAATTCAGTGAAATCATAGCACCACCATAACAATAGCTCAGTGGTAGAGCATCTGCCTGCAGAAGGTCCCAGGTTCAGTCCACAGCATCTCCAGGTAGGACTGGGAGAGACCCCTCTCTGAAACCCCAGAGAGCTGCCCTTAGTCAGTATAGACTAAAATGGGCTAATGGTCTGACTCAGCTTCTCATTTTCCAGTGTTCTTATAACTACAGAAATTAAATGGAGTTTGCTTCTGCTGTCCTGATGCCAAACATATTTGTTGTAAAACAGGATAATATAATTTTAAAGTAAAAATAATAAAATGAGCATTTGTAACATGTGAATGGCCACCTACCCACTGACTACAAAATATTTTTAGAAACGAAGAAGGAAAGGATGCTTCTGTAGAAATGAATGTCAGCCGCAGTGGAGCTCAGCATGACCATGGCGGCCTAGGTGCCGATGCACTACCTACATCATCTGGCATTTTCTGAGGGATTATGTGGGGCTCTGGCTTTTGGCTCCAAGGTCCAGCCCTAGCTGCACCACTGGGCCATTGAATGGAGATTGGGGGTCAAATCTAGAATCTTCTAGAACAGAAGCGAAGGGATTGCTTACTATTTGGGGGGGATAAGGACGTGTTACATATGGAATTGAATATCAAACTATTAATTGCAGCATGCATGGAAACTGCATTTATGGAAAAGAAGTGATGGATTTTCTGTAGCCTGGATGAGCTGTGTAACTGGCAATGTAAATTAGCAAGAGGGGAAATTCAGCAAGATGGCTTCATAGGGGCATGGTTTCCCATTTTCATTTATGTTCATTCACTGGGTGGAAGAGAGATGGCCACGGGTCCCACAAAGATAGTTTTGGAGGAATACTCTTACTTAGGTCTTTCAAATGTATCCAATCTCAATGTTTAAATCTTACTTTATTATTAAATCTTCTTTATTTATAGTTATTTATTAATTTATGTGCTGTAGTGGTTAAGGTGTTGGACTACGACCTGGGAGGCCAGGGTTCGAATCCCCATATAGCCATGAAGCTCACTGGGTGACCTTGGGCCAGTCACAGCCTCATGAAAACCCTAGTCATAGGGTCGCCATAAGTCAGAATCGACTTGAAGGCAGTACATGCATACATTAATTTATGAATTGTCTTTTACATTCATCTCAAGGAGATTTGGATTACACAGTTAGAGCAAGTCCAGTGGAGGCATCCAGTGCACTGTCTGTTCCATCTGTACTGGATCAGTTTTGATTATAGTAGTCTGAGGATGTGGACCAGCTGCTTCAGGGGCATCACTAGGGTGGTGTGGCAGGTGCAGGCCGCACCCGGTGACACCACCAGGCGGGGGTGACACCCAGAGCCACCCCCCCAGGCACCGCCTAGGCACCAACGAGAGTCTTCACGTGGCGCGCTGGCTGCCTTCCTCGGCTGTTAGAAGGTAGAAGCGGTGGCAGACAACGAGGCGGCGGCGCGCTCCTGGGCCCTGTTGTTCGGCTGTGCGCGTGCTCCGTCGCACGTGCGATTGCTCAGTCTGAGAGAGAACCCTAGTGATGCCACTGAGCTGCTTGAAGAAGTACAGCTGACTACCTGCTCCCTTGACCCTTGCCCATCCTGGCTTCTTAGAGATGTTTGTAGGGGGTTGACTGAGTGGGTCCAGGGAGTGATTAATGCTTCACTGGAGGAAAGGGAGGTACCATCTGCCTTGAAGGATGTGTTGAGATCAGCAGAGGGGGCCGTTTTGGTAGTTCCATCATCCTCAGATGCTCAAGAGGTAGTGACCCAGGAGAGGGCATTCTCTATGGCACCCCCTAATTGTGGAATTCCCTCACCATCGAGGTGCATCTGGCAACTTCACTGTACCATTTTCAGTGAATGCTGAAGATGTGTCATTTTATCCTGGCCTTTCACACCTGAGATGTATATTTTTAGGACACACCCTATTTTGTGATTTTAGGTTGTTTTTAATTGGTTTTAATGCTATATTTTAAAATGGTTGTAACCTGCCCTGGGAACTTTGAGTGAAGGGCAGGTAATAAATGATGATGATGATATACAAGCATACCATAAAAATAGCTCAAAATAATTTTAAAAACACTACAAAAAAGGTTTAAACCTAAGGCAGATACCTTTTCATTTGTCTGGAAAAAGCATTGTTATAATATGGTCATGAAACTCAGACTCTGTAACAATCATTTTTGATGTTAATTTGATTATGTTAATTCCTCCCCCATAGAATTAAACATTTATGGAAATCTCCAAAAGTGTCTCTCAGTGGATGATAAGGGTTCCATCAGCAGAACAGTGAGGGGAGCATTTTTTTTTGGCAATTCCCCTTCACAGTCTCTCTGAATCTGCTCCAGAGGGTTGGAGAACCTCCGGTGCAGATATATGGGTACACAGTGGGCTGCAGGAGAAGGGGGAATAGTTGAAATTAACATCTCTCCCTGTTCTGCTGATGCAATTTTTACCATCAGCTGAGCAACGTCATTGTCTACAACCCTAGCAAAATAAAACAGTAGGTAAGGGGACCCATTACAAATGGTAAGGAGCAGCCCCACCCCATCTCTTCTCCAATTTTTGCACTGGATAGGCATCCTACATCCAGGGAAACATCACCAGGCAGCTGGAAAATGAGCCCTGGAGAGCCAGTTTTTTCCTCTAAAAGAAAAATAAAACATTTTCCATTTTTTTGTGGCTGCAGTTTTCATTTCAGTTTTACATTCAGACAAGGTCCATATGTAAGTTTAAATGCAGCCTCTACTCTGCCAGATTTATTTTGCCACAATACATGCCATGTTGGCCCAATTAGTTTTTATATTGGTCTGATGTATCCAGAATACAAACTAGTGGCCTTTAAAAAGATGAATCAATTCCTGGAAAGCTGATTGCAAAAAAATATCCCACTATTAAGAGCCAAAGACACTAAGGTCTCATTTTCAGCCCTACAACTGAAAAGGAAGCACTGTGCAAACCGACCACACAGATTTGTTTTCTTTAAATGCAAAGTATACTTAAGGAGACCAATAAAAGGAGTGGCTGACACTCAAACCTCTAACCAAGATAGAAATACAGATTATTCATTATTAACTTTTAACAGAATCCCCAAGTACTAAACCACTGCGATGATCAGTGAGAGGCACTGTAAGCTTTAAATGTGTATCAATAGAATACTTATGGGATATAGGCCACTAACAATTTCATGTAGGATATACATTCATAAGATGAATGTTCCTTTTGTTTTTCAGTACCTAAAGTAAACCCTGTTTCATGACCCATAAAAACACAAACATAGGGAAAGGTAGGATGCAAAAGAGAAGGGCTGTCAATCAGGCTTCTGCCTGATATGCTAGTTTTCCACCAGCGGGAAAGGTTTTTCTTTTTTTCTTTTTTTCACAAAAGTTCAGTTACATACTGTATATAAAGGCATTTACAAAGAGAAATATAACCATACATCTTAAATTACATCACATATTTTGAACAATAATGTCATTAAAATCCATATTGTTGCTCTTCCAAGACCTCTTTGCCACCATCCTCACTATTTGTTCGTTGATGCCTTCTAATAATGAATGAACTTATACCAACAATCCAATGAGTCTTACACTTAGACATATACTTCACCCCCATCCTGTCTTCCAATGATGAGAGTTGCTTCTATTTCTTCTAGGACAGATTTGAGGTACCTGTGGTCTTCCAGATGTTGCTGGCCTACAACCCCCATCATCCCTGACCATTAGTCATGCTGGCTGATGGGAGTTAGAGTCCAGCAACATATAGAAGGCACAGGTTGTTAACACCTGTTCTAGGAGTTTTTTGTTTTGTTTCAAAACCAACCAACAAACCAGGGGAAACTTTCAAATATGACCCCAGCTGCATGCTACAGTCTAAAGACAGCTGGTTGTTGGAATAACCAACTTTAACTAATACCCACTGTATTGAGAGAGAAAAAGACACTAAAGGGTTAATGTATTTAGGCCCAGGAAGCTGGGTGGCCTTCCTGAGTTGTGGGCTTAGTTTCTCTTTCCCCGTTCTTCCTTGCCTCTGCTATAACTAGTAATGGCTGATATTATTAAGTAATGTTCCAGTTTAAACCTTGTAGCCATGTATATCTTTCTTGGAATAAGACAAAGAACTCTACTGTGCAAAAGGTGTCCCAGTTCATCCCTCTGGGGATCCAGTAATCTGAAAGAGCATAGTGGCAAAGGAGAGGGTCTTTTCAGTTGTGACTCCCCATTTAATGGAATGCACTCCCCCATGAGGTCCACCTGACACCTTCATTGACATTTTTCAAATGCCAGTAAAGACATATCTTTTTCCCCAGGCTTTTGATAGACTATGATGGTAATGTTTGTTATTAGTGTGCTGCCAAAGCTTTCTGTGGATGTATGTTGTTGTTTTATTGTTTTGGTTCTTTATGGAATAATGTTTTTTTTTAACAGTTGTATGTTGCTTGAAGGCCTTTGGTAGCAAGCAACTATCAAATCTAATTAACAACAACAACCAACCAACCAACCCTCTTTCCATCTTTTCTTGTCTCTTTCTTTTCTTGTTCTCTTTCTCCCCCCACTCCCTACTCATTCTCAAGGACTGTTCATTTATCCAGTTTGTTCTACTCTGTCCAAATACAGCCTTTTATGCCCTGCACCACACTTGGGTAGAAAGTTGGGGTTTTTACTAGGGTTGAGCCAAAAGTTATTTTCAGCTCAAAGGTGGGGATTCAAGTGAGGTTTCATGAATCCCACCTCTCTCCCTCCCCCCCCTCTCTCACTCATCCTTGCCTGTTTATGGTCTTGTGGATAGCAGCAACTATACTCTGTCTTGGCTGCTGCTGGGGCCATTTTTTTTAAAGCTGAACACTCCAGAATGAGGGCAGGGAGGATTGCCCTCACTCTGACTTAGCTTCATGAAGACATCCTGAAACACAATCAGAGTGAGGGTGATGCTTCCTCACCTCACTTTCTGGTGTTTGTGGGTGCAAAGGAAAGACACCCACCAGCAGGTAAGAGTGTGATCTGATAAAACTGCCCACTGAGACTGTTGTTGTTATTGGTGAGTATTATTAACTGAACTATTGGTATGCTTTATACTGAAATTTTTGATATGCTTTCCATACTGTTAAACTGTCAATGTTATATTCTAGTGGTAGTGTAAATTTTATTGTGTATAATGGCTACTGTGATGTTACTGCATTGCCTTTTTTTCCTGCTATGAGCATAGTATATTTGTGGAAAATGGGGTATATGGATAAACTCAGGCTGCATGTACACCAAACATTTAAAGCACATGACTTCCCCCAAAGAATCCTGGGAACTGCAGTTTACCCCCTACAGAGCTACAGTTGTCTGCACTCTTAACCAACTACAGTTCCCAGGATTCTTTGAGGAAACTCATGTGCTTTAAATGGTGTGTAGGCAGCCTGACTATGAGTATGAACCATACTTTGTTTCTGTTCACAGTGCTGCCATCCAAATTTCTGAAATCTCTCTCTCTCCCCCCCCTTCATATTTGCAGATTGGTGAAAGAATTTTGGCTCAGTGCTCTCTCTCTCTCTCTCTCTCTCTATATATATATATTTCGGTGAAGACATCTGAGTTTATTTGTTCTAACTCTACCCAATTCCCAATCTGGTTATTCATAAACTTTTGCACCCTTTCCAGTAGGAATGAACTCCTAACTAACCCTCCCAGCCTGCTTTCTTCAGTCTCCATGATCTCCATTCTCCATTATGTGTTCTATCACATGTGGAACAAATGTTCAGGATGGATACCTCAAGAAAGTATTTAATTCCACACTTAATTCTTTTTTTACTTGAGATCTGGTACAGTTACCCTTCCTTGTGACCTTAATGGCATTGAAAGGGGGAAATTTATGGGATAGATCTGAGGAATTTGCCAACAGTTTTATTGCTATGTGTGTAAAGGATGTAAATCTGCTTCCAAATCAAATTCATCCACACCTTTAAGGAGGCACTAAATGGATTCAGTCAGCCTTGACAAATTAGTCTATCTGAAACAGTACAAATCACATAATTCAGGATTAGCACATTTTCCTGGAAATTGCAGAAGCCCAAATTGTTGGTAATTTCACATGCATAATTTACAAGTCCAATGATTTAATTCTATGGACAGGGAGAGATTAAAACTAAATTTGTCCTTTCCTCTGTTAATGAAATAGTACTTGCAAGAGTAATAAAAAAGAAAGTTTGGTCACTGTCATATTATAGCCCATTTTTGAGAATTAAGTACGCGCTGGGTGCAATCCAACTCACTTTTTCACCAGGCTGGGGTGAATTGGATGCCACGGAGTGACAGCTGCACTGAGAGGCTCCTGGCTGTGTCAGGCTGCCCGAGTCTCCACCGGCAGCAGCCCTTTGCCATGGCATAGATGTGGCTCTGCCAGGAGCCTACTGGTGCCAGTGGGAGTCTGCTAGGGATGGCAGCCTGGTGGATGGAGGGCCGGTGGAAGCCCTGAAAATGGGGCATTTTGGAGGCTTGATGGGAGAGGAGCTGTGGGGGGGGACTTACATGAGGTTCAATCCTGGCATCTCCAGGTAGGGCTAGGAGAGACTCTCTGTCTGAAATCCTGGAGATCCTGCTGAGCTAGATGGACCTGTGGTCTAATTTAGTATAAGGCAGCTTCCTATGGGAAATTCTGCCTTCTGGTGGGGACACACTGCTTAAGGTACCCAATGCTATAGCGACAGCAGAAATCACAACTGGCAGAATTACCTTGTCGGGGTCTAGGCCAGGGCTAGAGAATGCTGGCCTTTTCCAGCATGAGAATCACATTCTCTCATGGGGAACCTTCTGTGGGTACCAAGGGTGGGTGTGGCCAGCAGCAAAAGTGGGTGCAGCAACACATGTGACTCAGCTTTTGTGCAGAAGGCTACTTTCCAACCATGGAGAAGTCAGAAGTTTCTGCACACAAGACATCTTTGGATCCATTCAAGCAAGAAGCTTGATATCTGTCGGAACGCCTCTCCCGATATGAACCGGCCCGTACACTACGGTCTACTACAAAGGCCCTCCTCCGGGTTCTGACTCATAGGGAAGCCCGGAGAGTGGTGACAAGATCTAGGGCCTTCTCAGTGGTGGCCCCCGAACTATGGAATGGTCTCCCCGAGGAGGTGCGCCTGGCGCCGACACTATCATCTTTTCGGCGCCAGGTTAAAACCTTTCTCTTCTCTGAGGCATTTTAATTCCTGTTAATTGTAAATTATTATATTTTGATTTTAGACTGTACAGTTTTGTGTTATTTTTATTGTATTTTTAATGTTCACTGCCCAGAGAGCTGTTGCTAGTCGGGCGGTATATAAGCTTAATTAAATAAAAATAAATAAATAAATACTTCAAGGACACATGCTAGACAGGCTGAATCGCTCAGTGAGGGTGCAGAGCAGGGCTGGTGAGCTGGATTGCCTGAGGAGAGGCTGGGGTTTGGGGAGAGTCCCAAGGGCTGGATAGAGAGTCCAGGGGGCCTGTATTTGGCTCCCAGGCCTGAAGTTCCCCAGTCCTCTTCTAGGCCAGTGAGCCTAGTGGCGCTATAGGCTCCCTCGCCCACAGATCCAAGCTCACCTTTCCCCACCACATTTATCTATTCATTTATCTATTCTTATAGCCTGCCCTTCACCGAATGGTCCCAGGGTGCACAACAATTAAAACAAGCATCATTTACATTAAAATCACAAAACTGCTATGTGACGCATGACAAAGGGGACACAAAACAGCAGCACAAAACAGCAGGGCACCGCAATGCAAGAGAAGGGGGAAGAAAGCCACTCAGCCAAAGGTCTGTGTCAAGAGGTGTGTCTTGACCAATTGTTGAAAAGCATGTTTTGGACTGTTGTTTTTAAAACAACACTCAAAGCCTGAAGACGGAGCTTCACCCACTTAATCAGTTCCCTTTGCCTTGTGGTATGATTTATTTATTTATGCTATTTATTTATATGTTTGGAATACTTATATTCTGCTTTATAGCCCCGAGAGGCATTCAAAATGTAGTACAATGAAATTTGCACTTAAGTCTAGGATCACGTCTCCCTGTGGTGCCAGGATTGTTCAGGTGCCTTTTCTTGCTATCACCCTTCCCCTTCTCTGCTGTTGGTCATTGGTGTTATGCAAATATATATGCAGAGTTACCCAGTGGTCTGAGCTGCACGTTCCAGTGTGTGTATTTATCTAAGAAGCAGGCTTTTACCCTGTATCTAGATCACTGAGATTTAAGGCTTAGTAAAATAAGAAAAACTACTTTATTTATAGAAATACATAGTAGATAGGAAAGGCATGTCTAGTTCTAAGTAACTAAGTTGGAGGTGCAATCCCCAGACTTGGGTATTGCCCTCATGGCTCAGGAGAGAGAACAAAGACAGAGATGTCTCCTCTCTCCTTGGACAGTCAAAGAAGACAAAGGAAGGAATGGCAGGTCAGCTACCCTGAGCATATCAGTTTACAATGGAAGGAAGGAAGGTAGAGAAGAGCACAGGTAAAGGTAGGCAAGCCTAGCCAGCTGGAGGACCCTAACTCTGTCTTCCTCCTGGAATACAAACAAAAGAACCCAAACAGGAGTTGATCTTGCCCCACTTCCAACAGTTGGCCTCTGCCTACTGGGCAGCAGAGCTCACTAAGAACATCACCAGCAAGGAAGCAGAGCTGAACAACTGCAACATGCTCAGCCTAGGACTGAGGCAAGTCTTCCTTTGCTGGCAGTTGTCAGGCAACAGCTCCCATTGAGGTCCTCTGAAGCAAGGGAGCAGGGCTGAGCAACTGGATCTTGCTTAGCCTATGATGGAGGGAGTGTTGGCAATTACCGGTCAGTGTTTTTTCCTGAAAGGCATTGAGGGGTTAAATGTGTGCAGTTTACAGCAGGCAGCAGCTGCTGGCTATCAGTAGGTGATTAACAGCCCAAGGCCATATAACCCAGAAGCAAAGAATTGCTCAGTGTGGGGGGTGTTTCATTGATGGAAAGGGAAGGTGGCATAGAATTGTGTTACGTGTGTTTGTCTTCTGACGCAATAAAAGGAACAACTAAACCAGTCCAGACTCTGTGTTAATCGGGTAAACGCTTGAGCATTCTCACGCTGCGCATCAGGGAGGTCTTCCTTCACTGGCAGTTGGAAGTTGCTAGATAACAACTCCCAATTTAGAATTTGTCCCCTGATGACTTTTCCACTTCAGCCGTAATTGTAGTTACCAGGGAGGCAATAAATCAGTGTCCCAGTGACTCAGGAAAATAGTTAAGCTTCTATCTCTTACAGATTGATATAAAAACCAATATGGATTCCACCCCATAATGCAACCAAAATACTCCATCTCATCTCATTTTTGTGACTGAATGATGAAAGCTAATTGCTATGACAAAGCAATTGACTCCACAACTCCTGTATTCTGATCATTTTATGGAACAGTGAATATTTGGTTTTTATACTGATTTACAAGATAGCTGCATGAAGGCTGCATCAGGTTTTGGGTACCTAAGAGGGTGTTAGGCACAGGCTCTTCAAACAAACAGCTCCCCATACCCCATGGTGAAGTGATTTTAAAACTTAGGTGAATTTCAAAATCAATTTCTGGTATGGCACATGTGGGCGTGCTTTTCAAAGACAACAGTCAATATCTGTCAGGCCTGGGGTACAACATTGTGGCAGGATGCAGCTAGTGTCCGATAATGGCAAGGGACAAATGGGCCAGGTGCGGTCTTGGCTCCCATCAACAGATTCAGACTCTGCGCTTTCAGCTCAGTTATTGCCAATGACTTTAATTCACAGGTTAGCTCACAAATGAAACATAGACCAGATTACAGATCACATAGAGCTCAGATCACAGCAAGACTCTATGGCTACACAAGTGAAGACATTGTCACAACACTTAACATGCCCCCCTAACCCAGGGCCGGATTAAGCTGAGGAGGGCCCCTAGGCTGATTCTGAGCTGCCCGCCTTCCTGTCCCATCCCATCCCACCCACCCCGCTTCACCTACCTTTTCACTTTTTTTGTGGCTGCGCGCACTGTGCACACAGGTTTGCCATCAAACAAGATGGCGGCCGAGGTTTCCCTAAGGGGCTGAAGCCTCTGCTGCCATCTTGGTTGATGGCAGCAATGCGAGCATGTAGCATGCATGCGTGCCATCAACCAAGATGGCGGCAGAGGCTTCAGCCCCTTAGGGAAACCTTGGCCGCCATCTTGATTGATGGCAAACCACAAAAAACAGCAGAGAACAAGGTAAGTGAAGTGGGGGGATGGCGGGTGGTTCGGCAGCTCTTGTCCCGCGATCCGTGGCTCCTGTCCTGCTTCTGCAGATCGTGGGCCCCCAAGAGCTCCAGGCTCCTAGGCTTCAGCCTACTAAGCCTAATGGATAATCCGGCCCTGCCTTAACTCCCGTTTTGAAGGATGGGGCAGGCACAACTACTTGTGTGGGACTTGTCTCTTGGTTTAGGATTGGGTAAGCAAGGGGCCCTCCTCAGAATAGACTGGTTAACAGGCTCAGTTTGTTCATGCCTGAGCAGTCTGTGGCACATCCGAGGTGACAGAGGCAGAGACAACTCAAGCAGAGCATCCCCTGTCTCCATCCCTGGTACCCTTTCCTGGAGATGGGTCAGCAACAGGGAGATGGGATGACCGCTGGAGGTGTGGTAAGGGGAATGGGCTGACATATGAACCCCTTAATAATAAATAATAAAATAAAATTTTATTTCTAAGTCGCCTATCTGGCCGAATTAACGGCCACCCTTCATCCACATCGGCTGACATCTTAGCAGAGGAGCCATCAACAGGCAGCTCACTTGGTCCCTCCCCAACATCCCTCCCTCCCAGACCGCTGGGGCCCACCCTGGATCCCAGACCTCCTCCTCCTCAGACCAATCCTGTCAAGAGTTCTCCATGGAGCTTCTGACAGGTGCAGTCATGGATGGGATGGATTAGACAAACAAGATCCAAGGTCTGGAGGCAGAGACTTAGTCAGATGACAGGCTGGTGGTTAGGTTTCAGCGTGTTCAGATGATAACCAAAGGGTAGGAGGCAAAAGCATAGTCAAGGGCAAGGTGTAGCAATCTGTGACTTTTCTCTGCCAGACAAGTTGCTCTAGACTGAGAAATACAACTGGGAGCAACAGTGATGTACAGCCAGCCAAGCCCCTATTGCCCCCCATCACATGGTTTTGCATAGACTGAAGACCTGCCATTCTGACTCTGTCCATTGTGTGGGTGGCACTGCAACATAACAGGGACTAGGCTAGTAGCATGGGAGGCTGAGAGTTGTCCTGGTGGCACATGGAGAAAGGCACCTGGGTTCTTCTGCCAAAGTCCCTAGTTTGACTCCCCTGGACCTTTACAATATTCCATTGGGCATGAACCAAGTGCATTGGTGTGCCAAAGGTAGCATTTCCCATTACCAGCCACGTACACTTTGAATTTCAAAGATCATATTTATTAGCTAATAAACATTTCAGTCACTCACTTTGTCAATCACTCGCAGGCCTGGCATCAGCAGGTGGCACCCTCAGGCAGTACTCTGGTAGGGTCTATTGCTGCAATGACAGCCCCCCTAGGGCTCCGTATGCCAAATGGCTGGGTCTCTAGGCCTCCATTTTTTCCCCCACAGTGCATCTCCATGTAGAATCCCTGTGCATGCCTTCTTGGCATTGTTAATCACGGTAGTGCAGGTATGGGGAACCGTTCACCCTCCAGATGCTGCAGAACTACAACTCCCATTATCCCTGGCCATTGATCATGTTTGCTAGGGCTAATGGGAGTTGATGTTCAGCAACATCTGGAGGACCAAAGGTTCCCCAATCCTGCCGTAGTGTCTAGGACACAAAATATAATGTGTTACATCATGCTTAGTACCTATCCTCTCACACACTTTCCTTGCTCTGTAGAGCTCACACTACCATATAGGCAGTGGCGGCTGGAGGCTTCATGTCAGTGAGACAGTAGAATCTTCTCTGGGTTTTAATCTGGAGCACCTTGGACAGGTCTTTGAAAGTTTGGACTAAGACCCAGGGCAGATTCCACTGCACAGATATTTATATTTATCTTCGGACTGGCATGCTTTCGTGAACTCATATCTTCAGAATTAGGAGGGAGAAAGGACATTATCCTATTGCAATTTGAAGTGTTGTAGTGTTTGGATTTAATCCAGTTCAGTCACACTGATTTCATCAGGTCTACAACTGGTAAAATCGAAGTGTTCAGCTTTATGGATGAAGCTGTTAATTGGCTGCAGCATAAAAAACCACTCATTTCCAGTGGGATTGGACTAGCATGTCTGAAGGCAGAATTTGTCCTTCTGGATATGGTTGCTGACAGCCATTGCCCATGAAGGTGAAATTCAGTTAGCTATAGCTGCTAAAATAACAGAGCGCAGCCTGTCAGAGGCAGTCCAATTTGCTGGATACATTTTGTTTGAGACACTAGGGAAATATTGCATTCCCCAGTTCAGCAAGTTTCGTCTACAGTCTATATTTCTCCTTTAAAGAGGCTGCTAAGATGGTGAAGGAGAGAGACTGAGTGAGCATTTTCCAAGAGAAACTAAAGATTTCCTGTAGCAACTGCTGTTGAGTCTGGCTAAAGATTTTTTTAAAAAAAAAATCTAGGAAACAGATGAAGTGAACAGAGAAACAAATTCCCAAGTACATTTTTAAATCCAAGATTGTTTGCAAAAATACAGATTTCTTTCATTCCAGCTTTCTTTCCCTGATCACTCCTTCTAATATTGAACTCAGATGGTGAGCGTTGATAGTCCTGTAGCCAAACTGGGGTGTCTGAGAAACAAGAGGGAAGTGTCGGCATGCTCAGGTTTAAAAAGCTACAGAACATCTTTTTTAAAAAAAAAACCTAGGAAGGCGACCCGCCTCACACTACCAAAAACCAAACAAAACTGCCTAATGAGGAGTGAGAATTCTAGTAGCCATGGAGTGTAGAATAAGAGAGAAGGCGGATAAAAGGAACTTGGTGTGAATGGTAGTAAAGGCCTGCTTGGAGGGAATGGCTGGCTGCAATCCTAAGTAGGCACACTCCTTTTAAAAGGGAGATACACAGCAACATTTTGTTTTAGGTCCCAGTTGAATAATACATCTCTCTGAATATTTTTTTTTTTAAATGATTTAAATGAGAAGATGTAAAACTATTGAATCTGGCATGTGACGAGTGAACATTTCTGTTTTTATACTCCCTTGTTAAGGTTCTCTTTAAATTTGTTTATTGCTTTATTAAGATTTGAGTGTTCTAGTAAGGATCCATCAGTGTTGCCATTGAAATATGACATTCCGATATTCAATTTGAATGTTTGATATTCAAGAAGTTTGATCCAAAATCTGGAATAAAGCTTCTGAGCTTTCCCACAAAAAGGGTGGGTGCAGGAATGCTGCCAGGTTCAAAGGGGTCCTGGGCAAGCTGTCCTCTGTGCCCCCAGATGCTCTGCCCCTTTCTCCTGCTGCCACTGCTATTCTGCTCTCCCCACTGTCTCCTTCTCCCCCATTGTGCTGTCATTCTGCTCTCCTCCTCCTCCCCCTTACCAGGTGGTGGAGGAAAGGGGACTTTTTTTGCTGCTCAGGGAAGCACCAGCAGTGCTGACTCCAGCAGGGAGGTAGGAAAGTTGTGGGGACTGGGCCACATCAGTCCTGAAAGGCACCTGCTCAGTGCCCATGCCATGCTGGTTTCCCACCATGCCGACACCCCTCCCCATTTTCTGCAGCTGCCTCTGGGGGCTGTTTGGAAGGGGGAGCAGGGCTGTGAATACCCAGGTTTGCGCCCTGCAGTCTGACACCACTGGGTGAGTGGGAGAGAAAAATGATTCAAATGCATGTTTCTGGCATCTCAGTGTTACATGTCTGTGAAATGTCAGCTTAACCTCTAATCCAATATGTGTGCTATCCTCTTAAAGAAAGAGGTCTGTTCAGAACAAATACTTTAGTAATGATAGAACCAAGGCTGAGCTTAGTTCTGTGCAGACAACGCTTGGCTTAAAATGGGGGTGTGATTCTGGGGGGGGTGAAAGGTTCCCTCAGCTCAGTGGGGGAATCTTGTTTATTTTTATTTGATCTATTTCTTTCCTGACTACTGTGGTTTGCACAGCAATGCCCCCACAAGCTTGAGTAAGGTGCTAATATCTCTGGCCACAACTCCAGCCCAGTAGGATGCCTCGGCTCATGTGAGTGGGTGTTGTATATCACTTGATTGGAACTAGGCAATCCCTGAGCCCATGGTCAACACTTTGGTCATATTTAGGTTCAGATTTCCCAGCTCCCAGCCAGACTCTCCACCCCACTCCAGATAATATTAGGATGTTTAAAACAGTTTGGGGTTCACAACGAGGGAGAGAAAATGTGGAGGTAGAAGTTTGCCTCCATTTTCTTCTTTTCTTTAACAGCCCAGAAAGCTGGCTTTAATTTTTACTGCAGAGTGACAGCCTGACACATAGCAGTGGTTTTTATTTGGAGCTTGTTTGATTGAAATTAAAGGCTGAACAGCTAATTTGACAAGCAATCCTCAGAGGAGATGCAAAATTTGCATCTATAAGGGCAAGGTGCCCCTGAAATTGCAATCTGTTGCTTTGTCAGGAGATTTGCACCTGGGGGAATGCAGGTTCCTTGCTTTTTTACCAAGGGCATGTGGGGGCACGTGTGTGTGTGTGTGAAATTTTCCTGGGTGCTAAAAAGAAGAGGACATGTTAGATGTACAACTAGAAGAAATACCACTGAGATATTAAGGGGGAGCTCTGAATGGCAGGAGCTCTGTACCATAGCAGAATGGCAGAAAAGCGATGCTACTGGATTCCAGTGATTAAAGTGAACACAAACATATTGCAGATGTGCCAGAATAATTATACCATTTCATTGGTTAGTGATTTCTAATTAAAAAAAATACGTAGGTGTACATGTGAGATAGAAACAAGCTGTTCTTAGAACAATTTCCTCACAGGACATCAACACATTCACCACTGGAATGGTGCTTCTTCAAGAAACTGTTAAATCTTCAGTAGCTCTTGCTAGAGAATCTTGTTACCTGGTACCCCCTGCATCATTCCACCTTAGTGAATGACCACCAAATGAGAGGTTCCTTTTGCTTAAAGTGATGAGTGAAAAGCCAGATAATGGCGTCTGCATGTGGAAGCAGGATGCTGCAGGAGGCCCTGCAGCTTTACGATGTACATCAAAAACCTCTTTCTATTTTCTCTGTAGAGGTGAAGATGAGGAGACTGACATCTGGCAGCATGTGTTGAATTCTATGAACAACATGAGGCAGAAGCCTCTGTGCAAGCTCATAAGCTACAGGGGCCTAAAGAAGGTCCAGTGCCTGGCTGAAGGTACATTATGAAACAACTGTGCTGAAGCTAAGAAGGACGGTCTAATCAGTATCTGGTTGGAAGGCTACTCAGGGCCTTTCTTGAGCTCTGTGAAGGGAAAAGAAAGTGAAGTAGCATCAAAAACCAAGGAAAAGGCCTTCCAAAATAGGAAGCAGCACAGGGAAAGGTTCAGAGATGGGGTGGGACAAGGAGACAGTGTGGGCCAAACAACATATTTTGAAAGCATTATGATCTGGAATTGCAGTCTTCCCTCTACACCACAGGTGGACAACCAGTGGCCCTTGGCCTAATTTCAAAAGGCCTTTGCAAGTGATAAGTTCAGACATCTGGCAAGAATGAGTGGTCCTTCCCCAAAGAGAGAGACGGATGGGGTAGGATGGGGGAGAGGGGAGTGGCCCCATCCACTTTTACCTTTGGTTCCACCCAGCACTGGCTTTGGCCTGCCCACCATCTGAATATGTATGGTGCTTCACATTACCCCTGATGGAATGGAGCCCTCAGTAGAAAAAAAAAGGTTACCCATCCCTGCTCCCCCCCCCCCCCCACAGAGAGAGAGAGAGAGAGAGACAGAGACAGAGACAGACTCCCTCTGGAAAGCCAGCACATCAAGTAAAATACTGAGTAGCCTTCAAGATAATTCAAGATTAAAAGTAGGAATTATCAAGAGAAGCTAAAGACTAATGCAAACATGCAGAAGTAGCATGTATTTCCTCATGCACTACAGGAAGCCATGATGCAAGGTTGTTTGAGTTGGGCCCATCAGCTTTCTTTGGGTTTCTGGTTGTGCAAATTGTTGCTTTCAGATAATTGTCACCATAAACAGAAATTCTTTGCAGACTCATAAAACCTTTCAAAATTACAATGATAAAGATGCCTCCAATCCAGAAATGGAAGTTTTCTTTTGTCTCCTTCTCCTTAAAAACAAAACATCTTAAAGGCTGTTTAGACAAAGTTATAAAATAATAATAATAATAAATAATAAATTTTATTTGTTGGTCACCTATCTGTCCAGGTTAGTGGACACTCTAGGCGACTTACAATAATAAAAGCAGTACATAATATACAACATAATATACCAGCAAACATAATCATAATCAATTTAAAACCAATTCCAGTTAAAACCTCATAAAAATTAATCCTCCCCAATTCTATAGGCCCGCCTGAATAGCCAGGTTTTTAAGGCTTGGCGAAAACCTATCAGGGAGGGAGCATGTCGGAGGTCAAAAGGGAGGGAATTCCAGAGGGTGGGGGCCACAATCGAAAATGCCCTCTCTCTGGTCCGCACCAGTCTAGCTGTTTTAACCGGTGGGACCGAGAGAAGGTCTTGTGAGGCTGATCTTGTCAGGCGGCATAATTGGTGATTCTGGAGGCGCTCCTTCAGATAAACTGGGCCGAAACCATATAGCGTTTTAAAGGTCAACACCAACACCTTGAATTGGGCCCGGTAGACAACTGGTAACCAGTGAAGATCTATTAACACTGGCGTGACATGGTCACGGCGATGGCTGTGCTTGATCAAAATGACATATAATGATGATCTTACTATGACAGATAGACCTTGAGGTGCCCAGTTGTTTAGCCACTCATATATTATGTTGCTGGAATGTCAGTGATCTGCACTCAGGCTCTGCCCACCCACCAGGGTCAATTGCAGATTGTCACACAAATGTGTATTTAAAAATGCCTCAACACGGCTATTTGTTAATGCAACTAACAAAATGCTTGTTATTTTGTCAGCTGGGGAAAGTGAAATGTATTGGAGGCTCACTGTCATGAGGGCTAAACCATATACCATTAAGAGTGGAGAGCAGATTTGCCCTCACTGAACCATGTAGCAAAAATGCTTTTCATATACGTATAGGATTGAATAGCAACCATTCAACAAAGTAAAAGGGGGGCACCATTGTTGTTGGGGGTTAAACCTATTCTTGGCTTTCATGATTCACAGTGATCTCTGTCGCTGGAAAGCTGCAATGGCTCAAATGTTTGGGTGGGGGGGGAGGCAAGCCCAGGACTGCCTGAGCCTGATTTATGATGGACTAAGATCAGCACCCTGGACAGGAACAAGAGTTGAGAAGTCAAATGCAGGAGCCAGAGGTTCAGGACCACGGGCAGCAACCCAGCAGCTGAGAACATGAAAAACAGGTTGCCTCAGCACTGACTTGCTGCAACTGCTAGAACTTTAAAGTCAGGCTTGGAGGATCAGGACTGAAATCCTGCTTTCTCAGTGCTGCAACATGCCAGTTGAAGGGCAAACATCATTTGGTGCAACAATTGGCTCATTTTAGGGAGTGGGTTTTTGTGTTGTGCAGAGTTGTGCCTGGGGAAGCTTCTTGGGGTGTATTTTCAGGGAGCTAGGTGTGGAATCTGATGCTGGTGTATCTACATGGGATGGTCAGGGAGTAGGTCTCTCTCTTCCTCAAAGCTGCTACTGCTTGGGGATCAATTCTGGGGCTCTGGCACTGATTAAACCAGTAATTAAGAAACAAGTCTTCTCTCCCTGTCTGCATAACCACATCCTGAGTTTATGAAGTTTGTATTAGAGAGTGGCATAATGGTTGCTGGTCATAACAAGAGTGTGACAGAAAGTTGGAAATATTGGTAGAAGATAAGAGAAATATGGGAACTGCCTTTTTTAAAAAAAGGCTATCATGTTTAAAACACCAACCTTTCTGGATGCACAAGTTGGAAGTAATATTACAGCAACCAAAAGGTTTTTTAAATAAAGAGGGAAGGATATTTGGCGATTGTTTCTTGTGCACTTCAGTAAGAAGGAGGATCATTTGCATTAAAGCAGATACCCTTTTAAAATTTCTGGACACTAACAAATTGTGGCTTCTAATTCAGTCCTAGAGGATATGATCAGGAAAGTGAAATGCTGTGGTAGGAAAATGTAGGAATTTCCCCCTGGAGAACTTCTGCCCCAGGTATGAAGAACCTATGGCCCTCTAGATGTTCTTGGACTACAACTCCCACCATCCCTGATCATTGGCCCTGCTCACTGGGATTAATTATTATTATAATTAATTTAATTTATTACCCACCCTTTACCTTGAGGTCCCAGGGTGAGTGACAACATTTAAAACTAAATCCTTAAAAACAATTTAACAACTTACAATCACAAAGATAGGGTAGGTCCTAAAAATATACATCCAGGTTTTAAAGGCCAGGGTGAAGAGGTGCATCTTCAGCATTTGCTGAAAACTGTATAGTGAAGGTGCCATAGGGAATACTCTACCAAGAACTACCAAGAGGGCCCCCTCTGCTGGTCTTAACAGAGGGTCTGTAGGAAAAGAGACAGTCTTTCAGATATTTGGAGCCTGAGTCATTTAAGGCTTTAAACACTAGCGTGAGCACCTTGTATTAGACCTGGAAATGAACTGGCAACCAACGCAGCTGAAGAAGGGTTATATGAGATCTAAACAGAACCCAGCAGTAACTGGTCACTGCATTTTGGACCAGTGGTTCCCAGTTGTCTCCAAGGACAACCTCATATAGAACACATTACATTAATCTAATCTGGAAGTTACCAGAGTATAAAGTACAGTGGCCACGTTATTTCTGTCCAAAAGGGGCTATAACTGGTGAACCAGCTGGAGCTGGAAAAAGGCACCCCTATAGATTCTCCGAGGGTGGGGAAAATACCTACCTTTCCCCACCTTAACATTTCTTATGCTTCTGGTTGTACAGAATACCCTGCTCTACACGGAGGGTGATTCAAACATGGATTTTTTAAATATAAAACCCCCAGCAACCCATAAATGTTCATCATCACTCAGCAACTGCAACGTCAAGTGATGAGTTTTACATTTGATATGACTCTTATGGATCAATCGCTACAGACAGAATGTCCATATCACACCCTATCACTTCAGGCAGAATACTTTTTAATGGAAAGTAGTTCACAGATATCCAATACATTAATCAAGGAATAAGATATTGCATAATGTACATTCATGTGTGGACCAGCTTCTAAGTGTGGCGATCTGCCTGATGATTGACCTATACACAGCACATCCTGCGTTTGCCCTTTTGAGCTGGGAAGATGGTTGAAACTGGCATGTTAATGCATACTACATGACTCATGTTTGGGGAATTTGAGCATTGAGACTGTGCTGACATGAGTACTCTTGCACCATGCTTAGTGTGTAGGACTCCCACTTAACAATGTTAATTGATTAATCTATCAATTTCATTGATTTACAGGCTAAAAACTCAACATAGTATTTTTGAGATATAGAAAGAAGTATAAAATCATTTACTAAATGAAATATATCACTCATTGGGGAGAAAAGCTATAATTTATATATTCTTTTTTTCTAACCCCAGAATCAAAATAGGCTAGAAATAAAACAAAAAGTATACCTGTAACTGTCAGCACCACTGATTAAACTTTGATCCCACTGATTAAAATAGACCTTCACCAATTAATCAACAAAAGCTTTAGTTGATGAATCTAGCAGGTGAAACTGATTAAAATTTGATGCTACAAATATAAAAGGAAAATGCAGATCCTGTTACGCCATGGTGGTGCTCATGGAGAAATATCTAGACATAATCTATATGACATTCCTACCCATCATGAGGAAGTGTCCTATCAAAGTCAACTGCATTTATTTGGAAAAAATATAATCTGATGAACATAGCCACAAACCAGGGCTCTATAGTTGTGGACCTACATATTTTTTAAGTATGTGACACAATAGGATTCCATATTCCAGTTAGAAATCAGTCAATGAAACTTTAATCACATTCATTGAGCAGATTAATCAGCTGAAGCTCTAACTCATTCCATTCAGTTAAACCATTCTTTTCCCTTTCCTCACAAGCTTCCTGAGTAATGGATGCCACCCAATACTATCTCTCAGAACTTTAGGTACAGGTGAATGGCTGGACAAATGTACCATGGAGATTAGCACTGTGCTTAACATTTCTTCCATATTTATTTTGATCATTCTCCACTGATTAATGAGAAGAGAAGTTGCATTCATAAATTATTTTTTTACAATTTTTTGTAAAGAGAAAAATACATATATAGGGTTTCACATACAATCTGAGTTTCAAAAACCAGTTTTAAAAATGTATATACAAGGGTAATAAAAGAGGGCTAGTTAAAAATTGTACACAGAAGCAAGAAAGGATAATAAAACTAAATCTAAATATGACAACATTTTCAAATCACTATCTTGGAAAATGATCAGGCCAGAAAGACAGGTGGGTATTTGGAGGGCTACTATTACAGCCAGGACCAGTAAGGTCTAGGGTGGGATTTTTTCCAGGAGTGGTCAAATCACTGCCTCTTTCAAGATGGCAAGGACCAATCCCTCCCACAAGGATGTGTTTTTCCAACTTTTCCCTTCTGTTGTTAATGTATTTCTATTCGTAGCCTTCGGGAAAGTACACTGTACACTTTTCACTCTGTCGATTAGTATATTCCTGGTAACCGTGCCTGTAGCAGTCTGACCGGAAAGACAGCAAGGCAGCAAATAAACATTACATCTGCCTTATCCAAAATACAGGTCTCAAATGGCAAATCATTATTAGCCCCCAAGCTTAATGTGTACTTGACCTTCCTTTGCTGTCAGACAAAAATATTATACATTCCCATTAAGAATCCTAGCTTCTGAAGTTTCTCCCCCAAAGAAACTGCTGGTGTTGTTTGGAAAAATAATAATAAAACACTGGAGCAAAACAATTAAAGAGGGTTACTGGGATTCACACCAAAACACCTTGGCAACAGCCACGTTTCAGAAACCTCTAAACCATGTTTCCAACCTTTTTTTTAGCTTTAGGATATGAAATGTTGGCTTGATAATGCAGGGCATGCATATTTGATACCTTAGCTTCAGGTTTTGTTTTCAGGCAATCAAAAGCTAAACCACCTGAGCTAAGAAGACAAATTGCCATTTTCCCTTAAAGAGCTGTTGATGAGTAGCTAGCCAGGCCCTAAGCTACCAGCTGTAGAGGTAGGTTATGCACAGAGAAATGGTGGCCCTCATATAAAAGACAATGGCTTCAAGCCTAACTTCCACTCCTGCTGGAGGAAAGGTGGCAGGAGGCAGCATGTTTTGCTACCACCCTGAGCTCCCTGTGCTCTCAAAATATTTGCTCCATATAGGGTCGAGGGACTCTCTGGAGGTGGTGTTGGAGAGTGTAGGGGGAAGGGGTTGGGGTATATCTGCTGCAGGGCCTTTTCTTTGTAAGCTCTTGCTAATCAAGTTCTTATTGATTATGTGCCCTCGGTGTGGCCTTCTCTCCATGATACTATTGGTGAGGAGGACAGGATGCTAACCCATTGTGCAGAAATCACAACAGATCACTAAGTTGTGCTGCTGCTAGGAGGCCTTGGAATGAGTCAAAAGTGCTTGCCCCATACATACTGAATAACACAGCAGTCTTCTGGGTTGTCAAATAAAGCCCCAGCCTGGCTGCATTACATCCCCACATTCTGGGGCATGCAGAGTTAAATCCTTCAGTATTCCCTTGGCTAGGCCTATTCCACACAGTATGCAACCTGACCTGCCTGGGGTGTTTTGTAGTGACTTCCACAAGGTTTGAGGTGATGGAAATCAAGTGAATAAGGAGAAGCAGAACAACTGAATAGGGGTTTACTTACTCAGCAAATTGGGCAATAAGAACTCTTCCATGAAGGGAGTGAGTTTAAATAATAATAATAAAAAACCTTTAGAGAAGGCTTTTCTAACAAATTGTTTTACTTTAAACAAAACACCAAAGAGAATGTTAACATGATGCAGAATATGATATGAGAGCATAACACAATAGTGGCAGTGATGTCAAGGAATAACTTCCAATGGTTTCACTCTATTCTTTGCAAGTTGGCTCATTTTTCTTCCTGTCTCTTTTTCTTTCCCTCTCACTTGCCCTTCCTTATTGTGTATCCTTCTTTCCCTCTTTCCTTCCTTCCTTCTCATTTTCCATTTCCTGATTCAAGTTTAGAGGGGATGTTTGTGGACTGGAGAGTTGTGGCATCTGCTTGTGCAAGGGGGAGAAGCTTTGAATGAATCCACACCCCAAACTGACATCCCCGAAGAGAGGCCTTGAGCAAGAGTGGCTAAGTCTTGACTGGCATCCTCCATGTATCACATTCATTTAACCAACCCATAACTTAACTATGTTGAGCTGGGGTTCAATTCTTTCTACTATACTCTGTTCTCATTCACATCTAACACTAAGCCAAACCATGGCTTTGTGTGAATGAGCAGGCTTCTGGGGAGGAGATTACAACTGCTTTGCTCCTCCTTCAGTTGTTCTGCTGCTGAGCTAAGCCATGGCTTGACTTAGTGTGTCATTCAAACCCATGCTCATGGTTTGTCTCTTGCAGGCAAACTCTGAATTGTAAACCTTAGGACAAATCTAGGTTATAGCTTATGGTTTGTCTGGAGATAGCTCTGATTCAGACAACACATTAAGCCAAACCATGGCTCAGCACAATGCAGCAGTAGAACAAGTGGAGGAGGAGCAAAGCAGCTGTGATCTTCTCTCTGGGAGCCCACACATTTGCTTATTTGTACGAAGGCATGGTATGGCTTAGCTTTATGTACAAACTGGGGCTCTGAATGAGGAGTTGATTATTATCCAGTGTCATCTACTTCTGTTGGCTTCCATATATTTAGGCTAGAGGGATTTTGAGCAAGCATCTTCTCCTCCGTGCCTGGGGCTCTTCCCCAAAGCAAATGCATGCTCCTACACTTAAAAATCTGTCTCACATGCTATTTCTTTAGTGCTGTGGGAGATGGAGGGCAAGAGATGCTTGCTTTTGAGGTTAAAGATCTTCTCTGAGAGGTCTAGAGTGAGAATGAAAAATCTGCAGAGAAAAAAATGAATATCCCTGACCCTCAGCTAATACATTTGTAAACATTGACAAGTACTGGATGTGCTGCAAAGTGCAATAAATATCCTTCCAGTTTATGGTCAAATGATGCTGCAGGATAGTAAATAACTAAGTCGCATCAGCACGCTCCTTATTCTCCCTGCCTCATGGGATGTTGAGCTGGAGACGGCTGGTTTCAACTTCATGCCTGGCATAGAGTTCTAACTGGTGGCATTTTCATATCCCCACCACCACCATCTACCCAATCAGAAATCAGCAATGCAGCAATTCTAACGTGCACCCAAACTGGCAACTGGATGAGTTTATTAAAGCTGGATGAAAGAACCATAAGAGCCACTTAGAACCACCTCACACAACACTGCAGGTACTCTAGTGTTCATAGCCTGCTGCTATGAACACATACATTGTGAAAGGGAGATGTGCATCTCCAAAGATAGAGTGGTCCCCATGCAACCAGGGAGCTATGACCAATTCTGCTCAATCATATATTCTCTGAGTGTTTATGAAGGCATGGCTGTTCTTCACCCCTTTGCATGTTTACATGTACATCAGGGATGGCTAGCCTGTGTGGCCCTTCAGATGTTGTTGGACTCCGACTACCATCAGGCCCAGCCAGCATGTCCAATGGTTTAGGGATGATGGGAGTCTTAGTCTAGCAACATCCAGAGGACCACAGAGTCCCCATCCCTGTTGTATATTAAAAGGGGAAATACCACTAGGGGACCCCAAAGCTTAGACACATGGGGAGTTTTTGACTGTGCATGAACCAAGCACACTTTTTGATCGTTGCATATAGAGCAGCTGCAATGTAATGCACTTTCTTTGAAAAACAGAAATTTTTTTTAGGTGAATAAGCTGATCAAGTACAAACAAGTGGAATTTAAAGCTAAGGAATTAATCATTCAAATTAGGAGGAAAAATAATAACAAGGGTCTGGGGGTGTCTTAGACCCCTTACTTTTTTGAGAGCAAGGTCCCAGCAGGGTCCCTAAGTCTCTAGTCTGCTCTGAGCCAATCAATAGGAAAGGGGAATGTGTTGGCCACTAAGAAGAGTCTTCTAACATGCTTCCTTGTCCTTACCTGCTGACTGGAGACAATCACAGTGAAAAGAGGTGAGTCAGCCACTGATAAGACTCTTCTCAGTAGCTTACACTCTCCTTTCATGCTCATAGAAGGTTGTATAATCTTAGAAGGGGGTGTGGCTATGCGTGGTGGTGGCCATGACTATCATAAAGGGACCCTGCACTTCTGAATTTGCCACTACACCACTGCCCCAGAAACAGCAACTGTCATTTACTAGCCATTATGACTATGTTCTACCTCCACTGTCTGAGGCAATATGCCAACTTCTGGGAATCACAAGTAAGGAGAGTGCTGTTGTACTCAAGTCCTGTTTGTGGGATTCTCCTGGGCATCTGGCTGGCCACTGCGAGAACAGAATGCTGAACTAGATGGGCCACTGGCCTGATCCAGCTGGGCTCTTCTTATGTCCTTATGGATTTTAAATGGACGGTAGAAAAGGAGTGGGCAGTATGTTTGAACATAATTGTTGTGACTTCTACAGAAAATTAATCAGCTAGCAAGCTGACAGCTGTTTCACTGCCTTCATTTACATCTCATTTGTAGTGTTTACCTAATATTTGAAGTGCACTTCCAAGATAATTAACCAGGAATCTACATTTTAATTTTAGAAATAGAAAAAAGTAAGACAGGGGAATGTGTGTATTGTAAGAATGTCTATCTATCTATCTATCTATCTATCTATCTATCTATCTATCTATCTATCTATCTATCTATCTATCTATCTATCTATCTATCTATCTATCTATCTATCTATCTATCTATCTATCTATCTATCTATCTATCTATCCCAACTAAGTCATATCCAGAATTGAGCATTTCTCTTTAACCTTGGGTCCCCAAATGCTGTTGAACTGCAGCTCACTTTATCCCTGACCATTGACTAAGTTGGCTGGGGATGATGGGAGCTATAGTCCAACAACATCTGGGGACCCAAGAATGAAAAACAGTTGCATCCACTGGCATCAATGGGCTTAATTTAATTAGGTCTCTTGATTTCAGTGGGTCTTCTTTGAGTATGATTGGTTGGACATATATATCTCCAACCAATATATATTTATACTGTATATATATGATGGTGCTGTTGGCTAATTTCTATCCCACTTTTCTGCAAAGCAAATGAAGCAGCATTCACAATTTCAAAAACATTAAAAATATGAAAATTCGTATAATAATTCAGTCAATGAAATCAATATGAAAATTCAACAATAAAAACTATTATAACAACTGAAAAAAACCTGTTCTCATGGATCACATGTTTTGTAGAGCTGTTTTAGGAGAAACTCAACAGCACCTTAAGGCTATGCAGAGCATTACAAGAAATGTTGCTGGTCTTATTGAAATTCTTTTAGCACTTCTCAAAATTCCTCTAATATTTTTTGCTGCTTTGCTTTGGCAAAGGCAGTTGCTTGCACATATATTACATGATACACTTTACAGTTGAATCAGTTTGGTTATTTAGGAACATAGGAGCCTGCCTTGAATCGTCAGACTATTGGTCCCTCTAGATTAATCATGACAACATCGACAGGCAGCAGCTCTTCAGGATTTCAGACAAAGGTCTCTCCTAGCCCTATCTGGAGATGCCAGGGATTGAACCTGGGACCTTTTGCACACAAAGCAGATGCTCTATCACTGAGCTATGGCCCTTTTCCTGACCTACAGCCTTTTGAGGGAATGAAACATCCATGAGACAGAAATGATCTCTCATACACAACTAGGTATTTATTGCATTTCCTGGAAGTGGGGCTTGCAATCCCAAAATGCATTGTTTTCTTGTCAACAGGCTTACTATTAAAAGCAAATTTGCCAATCAGACTATTGGATGCCAAATTGCCATAACATTTTCAAAAGGCTGCAGGTTGTGGATATGTAGAAACAGATCTGAGCATTTATATTTTGCTGATGACGGACAAACTTTTAAAACATTACACAGACCTGGTAAACAGAACGTTTGAGACATTATACGATAAGTAACTGTAAGAATCATATATATTCTTTTCAAGATGAGTCATTATATTGTGCTTTGAAGGAACAACAAAAGCAAAACATATTCTTACCTTTTCCTCACTGTTCTCTGATTCTGAAAGCATCCGAGGAGATCACATGGATACCTTTTCTATAAACAAGTGGTATGCTCTGGATAATAACTTATTTAATATACAGAACATCTTGAAGACTGGATCAGGAGCTGAGGTCTCATGGGGTCTCTGCATCATTGCATGACCCAAGGCAAGAAATTGTGTTTTCAGCATTACACCCTCTAAGACATTGTCAAGCTCTTTGAACTGCAGGTGGGAAATTGTTGGAAATAAAATATGAAATTTAAGCACAATGGGAGGAAATGGTTCAACCTTATCACAATGGCACCTCAGGTCATTTTAGCTTGTTGTGGCCAGGGGGTGGGGGGAGATGTCAAAGAAGAGCAAAATAAAAGTAGCTGTGTAAGATGAGGTTTACACAGATGGTCAGGGCTGCTTCACAGATTTCCTTTTACCTACACAGGTTCTGTAGGTGTGTTGGTGGTTGGGGAATATATACACCACATGTACACATGAAAGTTTCTGCACATTTCCAAACATGCATACACATGAGGAACTGAAGACTCTTGACTTGAGCAATATTCAAACAGCATGGAATACATCTGGGGTGTCCTCTTTCCCCCCTTGCCTCCACATAAGTAAAATCTTGCGTGCAAAGTGTGTGTAAAGCTGCAGTCCTACGCAACTGAATCATAGTGGATATACTTCTGAGTAACCACTCACTTGGATTAGGCTGCAGGCAAGCATGGAAACATGACTGATTTATTTCAGCATTTGGCACAAGTGGCCTTTAGGCTTCACCCTTCGAGAACATTGGAAGCCTGCAGCCAAAGAATTGGGTGGTTAGCTCAGTGGGTATGGTACATTCAGCCTCAACATCTCCACTACTATTCCTTCTTGGCCCTTCTTGCTTCCTCCTTAGGGTGGCAGTGGCAGCAGAGAAGCCACAACTCATAAGGAAGCAGGACCTTTATGGCTGTGGCCCTGACAGTCTTTCCAGAGGAGAGGAAGAAACCTAACTCCTTATTGGGCAGGGCCAGCCCTACCATGCCACAGGGTGAAATGACTTGCTTCGGGTGGCAGCATGAGGGCAAGACAGATATAGAGGAAGGTAGAAGTGGGTGTCTCAATGGTTTGCCAAGGCTTTTAAAACCAAGGATGGGGACCCTCAGGCCTTAGTGGTAAGTGTGGCCCTCCAGGCTTCTGTTTGGCCCTCTGAACTCTTCCTTGAGTAAGGGCTGAGAAACTTTATCAGCCTGAAGGCCGGATCAAGAAGTGGCCCACCTTCCATGGAACCTGCCTACCTGCCAATCACTTGATGTCATTATAATGTCATGTGACAATATCAAAGGAACTCACTGTCAGCACTGAGAGGCTGATTGGTGCTATCAGTGAGCCCCACTTGCTAAGGAACAACTGGGAGCGCACTTTACGGTCCTAATTGTTTTTCTGCAGCCACGGCACACCTGACATCAGATATGGTGTGATGCAAGTAGGCACAATTTGGGGGAAATGGCCTTGTGCACCAAATTAGGACTGCTACTGAGTCTAATTAGGCCCATGGGCTTGTGGGGTTCCCTACCACTGACATAGAACATAGTGGTCTGCATCCTGCAGGGGTGAGCATTGCCCAAGCATCATTCTTAAGCATCAGTGGAGGACAGGCTCCTATAGATCACAGCATACAGTAGGTGGTGAAGTACCTTCAATGATTTGTAAAAGGGAGAAAGAAACCTCTCGTTGTGATCTTTTGAATGGAAATGGTGTTTTGCAAGCATGCCTGTATTTTTGTCTGTGAAATGTTAGGGGGTATGTGCTTTTTGCAAAATGTTCATGAAGAGTTCTACCATTTTAGCTCATTACTAGCGAAGGGCACAATCTACCCACCATAAAAGCACTTTTAAAGTCCCTGCAAAATTGACTGGGAGAAAGTTAAGCACATGCCTAAGTCTCTGACTGAAATCAATCTGTCCTAAAAGTGCTCAGCTTGAACTGGGTGATGCACCCAATTTATTAACCTAGGCTGCTGCGACACACCCAAGAGAGATTTCCTCACCACCACATATACTTCATGCAGCTTTCACCCATTCCATCAGCAGGTCAATTAGCAAAAAATCTATTGATCTGATAGATTCAAATGCCCTCTTGAATAAGCAAGGATTTTTCTACATAGATAGCCTTGATAATGAGCACGGCTGCATGTGACACTTGCAGGCACTGTCGCCTGTTCAATTGCCCAACACAAACTGTTGGCTTGTGCTTTGATTGACTCCAGGAGCAATTTGGGCCGACAGAAAGCATGGAAGAAGCTGAAAGCGTAGAACAAAGACCCCTGATTCAATTACTTTGGGGAAAGGCTAGAAAAAACTCAAATAAAAGCCCAGTAAAACCTGGTTCAGATGTTTTCTTTTCCTGCTATGCCTTTCTCCCAGTAGAGCGGGGGGGGGAGCTTTGAGTTCCTTCTCCTCAGCTGGGAACTGTGGCCATCCTGCCTGGCTGCAGTTCTTGCTTGGTTAGGGTTGGATCTGACCATTTTGGCTTTACACAGGAGATGCCTGCCTGCCTGGGGGTATACCTGACTTTTTCAAACATAAACATTCTCAGAGTTGAAGTCTCAGAAAAGGAGATTAGTTATTATGTAAATTGCATTCTCAGTTTAAAAGGTTCTAGACAATCAATCAGTAGGCCCCTCCACATGGGTGGGTTTTTTTTTTTTTTGCAGATGTATTTAGCAACATATCATTGACTCAATAACACTACATTAGTGGTGGATTTGTAGTGGATCATCCACATTTTCTCCTTTATTAATTGTTCTGTGATGCTTCCCCAAATTAAATGGACACCCCCCCAACACATGACAAGTTACAGGATTTCAGCAGGATGTTATAGGACATGTACCAACTGGTAGGGCTCTGTACTGGATTCATGTAAGACCCAGGACCCAAGCCAAATTGGGCCCATTTGGATGTTTTAGGGTCTTGGCTCAGTTGGGGTAGGATAGCCACAGATCTCTATGGGTCAGACTGGATGGTCTGGTGCAATCTGGGGCTGTCAGGGGCCAGGGCACTAGGCAGGAAGAAGAGGCAGGCATCAGGTGGCAAGACCCAACACTGTGGCTCTTCTTCCTGCCTGAGCACCACCCCACAGGATCACTGCTTCTGCTCATTAGCTGAATGCCAGAGGCAGGAATCATGTGAGAGCAGATGCTAATTTGCAAGTGGATTTCCTTCAAGAAATCCACTTGCAAAGCAGCACTGCACAGGACTGTGCACTGATCCTGTGGGGTGCAGTGTGTGGGAAAGCTGCTTGCAAAACAGCACCCTGCAGAATTGATCCCAGATCTCAGCTGGGAGGGAAGGAAGGAGATGCAGTGTCTCCTTCCCTTACCCTTTCCTGGCTGCATGTTTAATTAGTTTTTTTTACCCTAATTAAATATTTCCCTTGCTTCTGAACTTACTCAGGGTTGGCTACAAATAATCACCCTGATACCATCATGAGCACAAATAATCATGAATGCATAAAAAGGGCATTTGAAGGGTCCCATTGTTTCATTGAGAATACAGGCTTAAAGCAGGGGTTGCACACATGGCACTGGTAGCTCCCCATGTACCCACACAGGCCTTCCCTGGTGCTCATAGGATCCCCTCCCTCTGCAGAAAGAAGCATTCTGGTGTGTGAGCTTGGTTGCAGTGTGTGTGTGTGTGGTGCCTATGACAGCTTATCCTATTTGCAAATGTGCCAAAGAGATTGGTGACCCCTGGCTTCAAGTTATCAGCTTTTGAGGATGCATCAACAATGGCTGCTGGTTTGAAGCCAGCACAGATTAAAAAAAAATCATCCCATTAATTTGCATTAATCTTGCATTATTCTCTTGACCAATTATGGTCAGAGGAAGAATTTAGGGCAAGAGAGTTCTCCTTGGAATATATCCAGGCATTATGAGCTGTGAACATTCATATTCAGAGGCCATTATTTTTGAACTTCAGCAGTGTTACTGCCCCAGACTAGATGAGGGCAAGCAGTCTTATGCTCACCACAAAAACTGTTTGTGCCCTTGGACCATTAATGCTTGATGATTTGACTTAATATTTGAAGGGTGCAGATGCCAGCCAGCCCTCTTGCTGCTTACCTTCCTCCATGAGAAAAAAGCCTCACACTAAAGAGCTAAATGGAGTAGCAGATGGCACAGGGATCCAGTGAAGTCTACAAAATCCCAGAGGACCACCTGCCTAGTACCAAATGACACATAGGTCAGGGACAGGGTACTTGTGGCCCTCCAGATGTTGTTGAACTCCAGCTCCCATTAGTCCCACTCAGCATAGCTAATGGGCAGAGATGATGGGAGGTACAGAGGTTCCCCACCCTTGCTATAGAGCATAATTTCTTATAGGGAACTATGCAGCTTGTAGTCTGTTCAGCTCTGCAAAATCATTTGCTGCCAGAAGGGCAGCCAGATGGAATCCTCCAGTCTTCGTTGGATTGTCTTTCCATCTCCTACCCCTTTTCCAAGGGTGCTTCCAGAGGAACCATTTGTTGAGCAATCATCCTGATTGGTTTGCAGAGAGAATAGATGATGTTGGCTATTCAATGAACATTCATTCTGATTCAGGGAGGTTAGATGACGTTACACCAAAGCAAATGTTATCCTACACTTTTCAGTGCACTTCCCCATCACTTTCCATCTTGCAAAAAGTGTGATCTTTTGGGGAAGAGGGTTTGTTGTGCAAGACCTCCCAATCAACTATACCTACACAAACGGAATTTGCTGGTATGTGACTGAATCAACTATACCTACACAAACGGAATTTCCTGGTAATGTGACTGTTGCCAAAAATGACAACAGTGTGGAAATCCTGAAGATGAAGGCTGGTGGTTGTTTTTAATCCTGCAAGTGGAAAAGGTCAGGATAGCAGCTGGGAGGCGGCTGGGTGTGTGAGTATAATCAAGGTGGCAGCCCACTAAAAGTGGATTGTGCCCACCTCTTAGAAGTACTCACATATTTGAATATCCTTGCTTTGAATTCTCATCCCATCCCATTCTTTATTCAGATGAACCCTCCCATCAGCACCTACAACCCACTTCAGCTTGTGGATATTTAACACAGAGTCACTTTTAAAGACAGTTTCC
The DNA here is from genome assembly GCF_030035675.1 of Rhineura floridana. Classification (NCBI taxonomy): domain Eukaryota; kingdom Metazoa; phylum Chordata; class Lepidosauria; order Squamata; family Rhineuridae; genus Rhineura; species Rhineura floridana. The sequence continues at coordinate 35,652,854 of NC_084482.1, read as the reverse complement.
TAAAAACATAAATGTTGCAATTCTATGCACCATTTCATTAGCATTTGATTCCTTAGCAGGTTTTGCAGTTAATTCACCCCAGCTCCAAATGGTGTCACTTTTCAAACTGGTTTAGTCAAAGCCTTACAGCAGGAACGGATTTTACATACTGACCTTTTCTTGCTAACTATTTATGTGGTGAGTAGGTTGCAGACCAAAGTGCTATCTGTATATGGCTAATTTTCTAGCCTTATTATCTTTGTGTGACTCTCCATGCAAAAAAGACAATCAAAGCAAGGGATGAGAATCAGGCTCCGAGCCAGCATGCCAGGGCACAAAGGGGCTGACACTGTCATCTCTTTCAAACAAATTAGGGGATGGGCTTGACTTAGCGTTCACCAGAAATTTGCTGACAGAAGTGGCTGCACCAGCTACTACTTTTTTTAATACTCCACAATGCCTTTGGGCCCCAACATAGGCATGTTATGTTATGTTCTGTTAGCATTTATTTCTAGGCCGCCTTTCGACCAAAAAGGCCCCCAAGGTGGCTCACACACAAATAGAAAAACATAAATACATATCAAAACAACACAATCTACAAGAATTCAAACCAACAAAATTATAACATTTCTAAAAAGCAACAACAACTAAAAACAAAAAGCAGTCATCGTCTTGATAAAGGACAGTCCCCAGAAAAATGTCACTAAGAGCAGGGGGCAAAACAGCAATACATCTCAGTCTGCAGCTCCTTCTGATAAGATCCAAGCTGAGGGGTGGGGCAAGGGAGGTGGAAAAGCTTGCCCCTTGATGGTCCCAGCACAGTCTCACCCCTGCAGCAAATAGGCATTTGGGAGGAATCAAAGATGGCAGTACTGCAGCTGCTTTATTGAACACTACTCTGGTGAGCACTGCTGCCTGTCCCTCTGCGATGCTGGTAAGCTTAAGAGGTGGGGACAGGCGGAAGGTGCCAGGGCGGCTAGGTGGCAGCACTCAGCCCAGCGTGCAACTGAGAAACACAAAGTGAAGCAGCTGCCGCAGCTACTGCTACCTTAATTTTTCATTGGAGTGAGCCCAATCAGGTGCTCCCAGGGAATGGCAGAGGGCAGCTTGCCTGGGTCTCTGCAAACCTGGCACCAGTCCTGATGGGGATAGGTGAAAAGGTGGATACCAGTTTCTGTTCCTGGAGGGGGAATTTCTTGCTACGTCAACGATAGTTAACTGGCTATATGTAGGCACGATATGTCCCCCCAGCAACAGGCCTAACAAAATGTTTTCAAGAGGTAAGATCCAGAAACTCTACACTTTCATGTTATATCTCTCTCTCTCCTTCCATCCCCACCACTGGATTTTGTATAGATCTGCGAATGTAAATATTTATATGTAACCCTGTTCCTGAAATCATGTGCTCCATAACTGGAAAATCCATACTGCTTGATACTATCAACTTTATTAAAATCATTCAGGGTAAGACTAGCAACTCTGAGCCCCTGGATTATTGCCCATAGTGGCCCTTGAGCCTTGGTAGCCAGCCCACTCTTTGTGGTTGCCAGTTTCCATTCTCCTTGCCTCTCCCCTCTCCTTGCGGTGGGGCAGAATGTTTCCCAGTTAATGTCAGGACTGTCTGCTAGCCTGGCATTAAGTAAGACATTGGTGGGGAATCTCTCCTAGCCCAAGGGCCACATTCCCTTATGGGAAATCTTCCAGGACCCACATGTCAGTGATACGCAGGGTCAGAAGAAAAAGTGGGCTAAGCAAAAAATGCAACCTTTATAAAGCAGACCAGTTTCTATACAACCCCCCACCTCTCTATCCTCCATCTAGAAGAGCAAGAGGCATTATTAGAGTTCAAAGATGCTGTTACACATGCCTGTGAACTCAAACAAGTAGCAGAACCTTTTGCTGGAATTAAACTGGCACACCACTCTGATGCGTGTGTAACCTTATCCTTAACCCCAATAAAGCACACAAAGAGTAAATCAAATGTTGGCTTATTGAAAGAGGAAACAGGAGAAATATACTGTAGCATTTACAAGTACAGTTACAAATGCGAGCAGCGTCTGTTCCCTAGCCTAAGACAGAGATCCTAAACCTTATTACATTCAAAGTTGCACCAAGTTATACAGAAAGAAAAAGAGAGAAAGAGTTGGGGTGAATATACCTTTCCTGAAGAATGTAGTGAGACTCTAGGTCAGAATGGAACATCTTATCTAGCTCATGAGCCAAAGGTCCTCTCTCACTGTAACCATTGCTAGATACAAAAGACCTCACCCTTTTTTAGTTCTCGTCATTCTGTATATCCCTGATGTTATTCCTAGGGTGCGGTGTGTAGAGCAAGGAAGTCATTGGAGCCATGAGAGGTGCTGGTGACTCCTCGAAAATACTAGGTTTAAATATACTTTGAACTTTTATTGGACTGAATGTAAATTGGGAGAGTGTGCTAGTGAGTGATTTAGCATATGAAATAATTTCCTGACTCTTGATTGTTTTACCTGTTCTGTGTTAAAATTTTACTTGCAGCCTCTGGAGAAATTGTATACATGTCAGAACCCTAAATGCAACAATACAGTGACTAGTACATAGGGACAAAGAGAACTATTACAATAGTCATTGTACAGAGATGACTGTACAGAAACAGAAGAGGACAAGAAAAAGGGAAGAACAACAGCCCTATTCTGAAAGATTAGAGAAATGAAATGGAAATTTAAACCAAGAGTAGGGATGTTGAATAATCAACAGGGGAATGCACTGACTGACCGAGATGAAATAAAAGGAAGATGGAAGCAATACACTGAAGAACTCTATAAATGAGATGCCAGGATAACATATTCATTCACGGAGGAACTGTATGATGAAGAACCAGAAATTTTAGAATGCGAGGTGAATGCTGCTCTTAAAATACTTGGAAGAAACAAATCACCAGGAACAGATGGCACACCAGGAGAGTTCCTACACGCTACTGAGACTGAATCTGTCCAAATTTTGACATAAATCTGTCAAGAAATATGGGAAACTAAACAATGGCCCACAGACTGGAAGCGTTCCATATACATCCCAATTCCAAAGAAAGGGGATCCCAGGAAATGCCGTAATTATCATATTATTGCCTTAATATCCCATGCAAGTAAAGTAATGCTCAAGATTCTACAACATAGGCTCTTACCATATATGGAGCGAGAAATGCCAGATCTCCATGCTGGATTTAGAAAGGGAAGATGCACCAGAGATCATATCGCAAACATACATTGGATAACGGAATGGACCAAGGAATTTCACAAGAAAATCACCCTGTGCTTTATAGATTACAGCAAAGCTTTTGACTGTGTAGATCACGAAAAACTATGGAATGCTTTAAAAGAAATAGGGGTGTCATAGCATCTGATTGTCCTGATGCACAACCTATACCCTGGACAAGAGGCTACTGTAAGGACAGAATATGGAGAAACCGATTGGTTCCCCATTGGAAAGGGTGTGAGACAGGGGTGTATTTTATCACCCTATTTGTTTAATCTGTACGCAGAACATATCATATGGAAAGCAGGGTTAGACCAAGATGATGTGAAAATTGGTGGGAGAAATAGCAATACTTTAAGATATGCAGATGATACCATACTACTAGCAGAAACCTGTAATGATTTGAAATGAAAGCTGATGAAAGTTAAAGAGGAAAGCACAAAAGCAGGACTACAGCTGAATGTCAAGAAGACTAAAGTAATGACAACAGAAGATTTATGTAACTTTAAAGTTGACAATGAGGACATTGAACTTGTCAAGGATTATCAATACCTTGGCACAGTCATTAACCAATAGTCAAGAAATCAGAAGAAGGCTAGGACTGGGGAGGTCAGCTATGAGAGAACTAGAAAAGGTCCTCAAAGGCAAAGATGTATCACTGAACACTAAAGTCAGGATCATTCGGACCATGGTATTCCCGATCTCTATGTATGGATGTGAGAGTTGGACAGTGAAAAAAGCGGATAAGAGAAAAATCAACTCATTTGAAATGTGGTGTTGGAGAAGAGCTTTGTACATACCATGGACTGCGAAAAAGACAAATAATTGGGTGTTAGAACAAATTAAACCAGAACTGTCATTAGAAGCTAAAATGATGAAACTGAGGTTGTCATACTTTGGATATATAATGGGGAGACATGATTCACTAGAAAAGACAATAGTGGTGGGAAAAATAGAAGGGAATAGAAAAAGAGGAAGGCCAAACAAGAGATGGATTGATTCCGTACATGAAGCCACAGACCTGAACTTACAAGATCTGAACAGGGTGGTTCATGACAGATGCTGTCGAAGGTCACTGATTCATAGGGTCGCTATAAGTCATAATCAACTTGAGGGCACATAACAACAACAACAACAAAATTAAACCTAAACTTCATCTTGTTTGGGGTTTGTTGACTCTAGCTGTAACCTGGGCACAGACCATTTTTTAGTTAGAGGAATTATTCCTAAGCAAACTTGGGATTTGGAACCTTCTTTATCACTTGTTAACTCTGTTGGTTACATGTCTTCCCGAGATCAGCAAACCAGTTCTGACTATCCCATGACTTGGGGTCAACATAAGGCCTGTATTACAGAGGTCACCAATATTATAGACTCCTATGCTCTGATCCACTGAGGTGAATCTGAGAATAAAAATAACATTTTATGCATACCTTCTTAAAATACATTCTAGCTTCATACAGCTAGAATTCTCAGAGTTCTCTGGGAAGAGGGATTGTAAACTGCTCTGACAATTGTAGCTCTGTGAGGAGAATAGGAATCTCCTAACACCTCTCAGCATCCTTCACAAATTACACTTCCCAGGATTCTTTGGGAGAAGCCATGACTGTTTCAAGTGGAATAATAGTGGAATAAATGTATGGTGTGAATGTGGCCTTGGAGTCTAAAGCAGGGCCTATGAGGTATGTGGGCTGGGGAGAGTTCTGAGGGCCAAATAGAGATGCCTGGAGTGCCACATTCAGCCCTAGGGCCTGAGGTTCCCTAGCCATGAAGTAAGAGGATGATCATTTTTCTCTCCCAGTACTCAGGTGGCCATTCATTCATTCATCTTGCACTGGGCTGGGAGAAACAGTGGTGAGAATTTGTATCATCACTACTCAGTTATGACCAGACAAGCCAGCATGAATTAGTGATCCTGCCCCTGAGAAGTGTCAGCCTAAGAAGACGCAGTCAGAAGCATAAAAATTGCCTTCAGAGTGCCTTCCAAGTCAGGTTGTGTCAGTCCCCTCCCCCACCCCTTGCTGGAGACCTTCCATGGAATATCACAGTTCTTGGTGAATTCTTTACAAATGTTATGGCTGTTGTGGGGGCCCACCTTGTGGCCTCTCAGTGGCAGCTACATTGATCATCTCACATATGTATTATCCCTCAGTCAGGAAATCTAAAGAGCTCTAGGAAGTCATGTAGATAGAATAGTATGCTATTGGAACCTGTGAGCCATCTGTATTAGCAGAGGCACTTGAATAATGCAATTTTGTTAAACGTTTACTGAAAAAATGGAACAAAATGGTACACAACTTAAGCAGAACGAGGAGGCCTTCTGAAAGGCCTCATTGAGAGCAGAGGTAGATTCAACTAAAGCTACCCAAGAAAACTCCCTCACAGCTAGACAGCCTATCCGAGCATGTTCTACCTCAGTAAAGATCACAACACCTTCCTTGGTTGTCATACAACACCTCCACTCCCTCCCTTCTTGGCCAGTTGATTTTAACAGTGACAACAGAGTTAACCCTTAAGTTACAAGCTGAATGATCTTTGCTGTTCACTTCCAATTCCCTTCTCAAAGACACATGGATCATTCATTCCTTTGAGGAGGTTGCACTGTTGATCCCTGGGCAGTGGCTTGGTCAATGCATCTACAATCACTTCTCTGATGGGCAGTACAGGAACTATAGTCTCTTGCTCCCATTAAGTCTCTTACAAAAAGGTATCTTACATGTTCTTACTGCATAGGAGAGCTGGCACAAAACAGATGCCCTCTGTTTCTTTCTGCTTAAGTTATCTACTGCTGAACTGAGTTTATTCAGTAAAGTTTTATCAGGATTTTCTTTCTTGACTTTGTCTGCATCATTCAAATGCCTCTGCTAACACCCTGACATCAGGTCATAATGCTGATACAATTACATGACCAACTTCATTGAGCGCCCAGTTAAGAAAACTAGTCCCCATTCACTCCGCCCATATTTCACCACTTCACACTGGTGGTATGATTGGCTATCCTTTGGAGATAAATAAGTTAGTGGTCTTTCCTCAACTTTGGACACATTGCCCATCTTATGCTATTCAAGCACAATCAATTAAAAGCAATTCAAATAAAACAGCAGAGGGGTTGACTTCTTATTATTAATCAGAATGAAAATGAAATGGACTGCCTTCAAGTCAATCCCGACTTATGGTGACCTTATGAACAGGGTTTTCATGGTAAGGGGTATTCAGAGGGGGTTTACCATTGCCTTCCTCTGAGGCTGAGAGGCAGTGACTGGCCCAAGGTCACCCAGTGAGCTTCATGGCTATGTGGGGATTTGAACCCTGGTCTCCCAGGTCATAGTCCAACACCTTAAGCACTACACCACACTGGCTCTCTATATTATTAATCAAGTGGCCTGATTGTTCCTATTCTTGCACTTTGAAGCATTTCATTAGTTTCAAAGAAGATGAAAGAGTATTATTTTTCCCTTACACTTTCTCAAGTTGTCGTCATAACTGGAACCATTCATTTCACATCAGCCATGACTTAAACAGCTTTAACCTATGCCCAATATTGGAACAATTGCATCTATTAACTACGCAAGACAGTGATATTCTTACAGATAATTTGAATATTTAATTTTTCAGAAAGCACTTCAGGTAGAGAAGCCAAGCAAGGCGAGGGACGTCACGTCACACTGAAGTTCAATCTCTCCTTGAGATCTGCATTTCTAATAAACGGATTTCAATCTGCAGAAGGTAATGAGTGCAATGACAAGGGAGTCTCTGCAAAGGTGCAAACAATTCTACAGCTGACAGGCAATTCACACAGAGGTATATTCAGACAACAAAGCAAGAGCACCAATGAACTACTAAATGGGAACCTTTTTTATCACAGGGACCGAAAAAAAAATCAAAGAAAAGATAAAGGAGGAGGGGAAAAAATCAGAGATAATGATGGTAATTTGTTTCTCTATTCTGAAATAATTGATCCACGCTGAAGAAATAATTATAGTGCATTAAAGAGATTAAAGAGAAGACAAAGGGAAAGCTGCTGAGTGGAGACAAGCTTGAGTTGAGACACTGTAATTATGACATTTGGAAAACCATAATATTTTGATGTTAACCTTTCAACTTCTAGGATACATGAGCAGCAGAGCAGCATTTCAGAACCAGTATCTATCAATCATCCGCTGCCTGCCATTTCCTCATACCTGTCTCTTCAGACTACCATCTCCAGCAGAGCTCTTTGCTGTTAGCAATAAGGAAGTTGAAATGGCATGACAGTCCATTTAGACACTGTAGGAAAGTACTGTGGCTTTGGCTGGCTCCATAGGACTGCCAGTTGTGCCTCCAGATAGATGACCAATCTACTGACTGGACTTCTCAGCTGCAGAGTCAATACTTCTTGCACCTAAGCTACAGTCCCATTGCAGGGAACAGCTCCAGGAAAAAAAAAACCCTCAAGGATTCATAAGAACATAAGAAGAGCGCTGGTGGATCAAATCAAAGGCTTGTCTAGCAGCCTGTCTAGCCAACCAGACACCTATAGGAAGCCTTCAAGCAGGACATGAACACAATGATTTATTTACTGAATGGATATTTAACCCATGCTTCCTCCCAAAGAAGCCCAGGGCTGTACATGATCCCCAGCAATAGGTATTCAGATGCATTGTTCTTCTGATATTGGAGGAAATATATATAACCAACATGATGAATAGGCTTATGTTCTATGAAGTTGTCTAATCCCTGTTTAAACCCATCCAAGTTGGTGGTCATCAGTACATCCTGTGATAGTGAATTCCATATCTTAACTGTATGCCATGTGATTTCCTTTTGTCTGTCCTAAATCTCCCACCATTTAGAGTCATTGGATGGCCCCAGGTTCTAGCATTATGAAAGAAGGAAATTCATATGTAAATTCATATAAAGGCATTATGATACATTGGCAGGTTTATTTTCAGTCCCTTTCCTAATGATCCCTAACAGGGAATTCATCTTTTTTCTCAGCTGACACAACCTTGTCCTGACATTTTCCTTGAGCTGTCTCCCACAGCTCCAAGATCTCTTTCACATGGCCACATTCCCTATAGAAAAGCAGCTCTAGAAGCCATTCCCTACTGCTTTTTAGAATGTCTACACAATACATTTAAAGCACATTTAAAGTACAAGAGTCCCTCGAAAGAATCATGGGGACTGTAGTTTTCTTATCACAGAGGTGACCAACACTATTTACAGTTCCCAGGATTCTTTGGGGAGTCCATGTGCTTTAAACGCACTTTAAATGTGCTTTAAAGATATGGTGTGGATATGACCATATACCTGCTGCCTTATACCAGGAAATAGCTTTTGCTGATCTAGCTCAGTATTATCTACTCTGATTGACAGTCTCTCAGGCCGGTGTCTTTCCTATCACCTGCTATCTGACCCTTTTACCTGGAGATGCCAGGGAATGAATGCCCTTCCTGCATACAAAGCATGTGCTGCACCAGTGAATCATGGTCCCTATGCTCTGGCTATAGCTGGAGTTATACTATTCTTTCAAACCAAGAGCAAGAGAGAGAAGAAATCTAGAACTCTCCCTGGGGTACAATTCCACTTGGGTCTTGGAGACAAGAAATTGTGCTCTGGTGCATTCTTTTTCCTTGAAGCTGATGAAGGCTGCTCATAGCTGATAACATCCATTAGGTTGCTTTTTGTTGTGTGATGCCCAGAGGTTTGCTGAAGAGACCAATCACATTATCTCTCTCTCCCTTTCTCTCTCTGAATAAGATAGAGCTGTCTAACATCTAGCTGGCACTTCATATTATCTGATAGCAATTCACAATGCAGTTATATTCTTGCTTTCCTCACCAGCAATGAAGTGCTACTGATCCAATGTAGGGAAGCATTGTCACATTAATTCCCATCATTGGGTTTAATGCACACTCCTCTGTGAATGTCTTCAATCCATAAAGCTTAAATGTATTTGTTGAACACTATTCAGAAGTTTTGGGAGAAGCAATCAGAAATTGTTTGTAGGAGGTGACAGGTGCAAAATATATGTAGAAAATGATGGATTCCAGTCCCTGTTTATGTTAGTGCATGTGTGATAGTGCTGTTGAATTGGATATCACATCCTTGGAGGTCCCATGTTACAGAAGCTGTTTCTGCCACTTCCTCCCTAAGAATGGTCGCATCCAATTTCTTTCATTACCTTGCTGATTTGAGCCACAGCAGTCTTGTCCATGTAGCTGAATGAGGATTTAGCATCCCAATGTGATATGGAGCAGGTGAATTGGGAATTCCATTCCTCTCCACACTGCAACATCTGGGTAGGTGCAGTTAGAGGAGGGTGTTGGGTAAATAGGTTAATTGGCTTAATTTGGCCACTTGGCAGGTGTGTGCAGGAAAGGGAAGAGGGGAGTACAAGCTGTGAGTACCCTGAGGCACTTTTCAGGTGAACAGTTATCCCAGGGACTTATGCACAGGGCTGTGGAACCTTGTGGGGCAGGGTATGGACACTGTTGAGGTTAACCTGTGTCACTCAGCCAGAGTTATGGGGCTTCAGGGGGGGCGTGAATCAGGAAGACCTCCCCACCTGAAGGGTGTGGCAGGGGGAAAGAGCTGGAAGCATGGCCAGCTTGACTCTGTGCAGGGTAGGCTCGCCTGGGCATGACAGGCTTAGGAGCCTGAAAAGGGTTAATGGATTTCCCGCACATGTTTCAATTCCCTATGCATTTCAGAAGTCAAAGGTTTATAAGTTCTTGAGTTCATATGTTCTTAAGATGTAGTTAATAAAGTGGCCCTAGTTTACCCCATACATGGGTGTGGCTTGTTTATTTCCCACCTCCTCACGCAAGGGCCATCGCTCAGTGGCAGAGCATCTGCTCTGTATCCCAGGCATCTCCAGGTAGGGCTGGGAGAAACCCCTGTGTGAAATCCTGGAGAGTGGCTGCCTGTCAGTTCTGTAGACAATACTGAGCTGAATGGACCAGTGGCCTGACTTGGTATGTTCCTCAGTGCAAGATTAGAAAAAGTAGGTGAACCAGACTGGGTTACTTTCCCTAGCTAAACGCCTTATGGAGTGACCATAGGGAAAGCGAGGTAGCTGAAAGATGGCAAAACATAATGGGGACCAATCTCCTTGATGGGTTCCTGTTCTTCCAAAATGATTTGGTTGCAAAGAAAGAGAGAGAGAGAGAGAGAAAAGGAGAAGAAAAATAGCCTGTCCATGATACAGTTGCCCAGTTGAAACTAAGTAAGCCTAGGCTGCCTGGATGGGAAATGGTTTAGGAACCAGTTTTGAGCAACTGGAATAAACAGCAGATTATTCAAACAAACAAATTAAATGACAGGCAAACCAAACGGGAGAGAAAAACTCATACTGCAGCGCACATTCACTGGAGCTGGCATTTGGTTCCCATGCTAGTGGAGGAAAAATGCAAACACCTGGTTGCACAGAGACCTGCATTCCCACACCCCATTCTTATGGAGAGCCCAGCTAGCGATAGCTTTTATCTCTCTGGTGGCGGGGAGGGAGGCAATCTCATTACTCTTCTATGGGAATTGACTGTTGGTCCCCAGCAAATGTATCAACCAGGGATTTGTGGACGACAGATAATGTTAACAGATCCACAAAGGTCTTTGGTTTAACTAAGGATACGTTTACACGCTCAAACAAACCTTAAATTGTACTGTTGTCTTTCTCCCTGTTCAGAGGGGTGAGGCTGAGCAGAGCAATAATATTTAATGTCATTTAATGCAAAAGTACCGTTCACACCTTTAAATCAACAACTGAAATGCCTGTTTTACCAGCTATTGAAATAGCTCAGTGGATGATGAACCCTGAGTATATCTGCATAATGCTCCTGCACATGCGAACAAATGGTCTCCCAAGTAATTTAATGCTTCATCTCCTGTGTTCTGGTTCCTTTCCTCACCTTTGAATGAAGGGTGAAGAAAAGGAGGAAAGGAGAGGTGAAGGGAGGGAAATTGGAGACATGCCATTTCTTTATCCTTACAACTGCAGTTTATGGCTGTGCAGAACTACATTTGAAAACAACAACAAAAGCAGTTCTCCCCCCCCCTTTATGGTCTAAAACCGCCAGCCAGCCTTCAGTAGCTTTAGACACAGAACAGCTAATTTGATACGGAAATTGTCTTCTAACCCTGACCTGATTGTCATCACAGATCAGATGCTTATAAATTGGAAAATTAAATCAAGACTGAACATATCATTTTGTATTTCGAAGGGGAACAAGCATCCCTCCTGAGGAAAAAAAGTGGTTTTAGCAGAAGAATGTCAGAAGAGATCTTTTATGTGCATTAGTACATACACAGATTTCTCTTTTAGAACCATGCTCAAAAGGGAGTGGAGGATGAGGCGGGAGGATGTATCAGAAACAAACACAAGGACAAACCCATTCAACAATATAGTGGAGAAGACTGTACAATGACATCTTTCACAATGCAAAGAGGACAATATTATTGAGAGATATCACCAATTTTGTGGTTTGGGCTGTGAATTGGCCCAGCTCATAGCGCTTGGATATATTCCCAGTTGAGCACCATTTCCTCCCCACCCCAAGTTTTTCTTTGGCTTGGAGTGTTCAATGAGATCCTGAGTGTGTGTGGCCACCATGTTCCAAGTTGATCAGGCTGTTTGGTAGGTGCATGCACAAAGATTGCTTAATGCAGAACTGAGCTGAAATTTCTCAGAATATTTTTTTCCTGGGGAAATTTCTGAAATTTTCTTTTTCTCTACCCCCCCAAGAAAAAGGCCACTTTTGCAGAATTTTATATTAATAAACTCCACCATTTTATTGTGGCAGCCACCATTTACCAGTGCCTCAGACTGATAATAGATGCTACTCAGGCTGTCAACCCAAAAGCTGTGCTACTGTCACTGCTAATGGTAAGCCTCATTCCCAAGAAACCACTGGAGAGCTTTGGAGAAATTCAGTGAAATGGTCCCCATGGTTTTTCTGCCATCAGTAGGGTGGAGAATTTTGAGAGGACATTTGTGTATAGCTGTGATTTACTGTTGGCCCCGTATTCTTGTTGAAACTCTTACCGATTGCTGCAAAACTACATGAACTGCAATACCAGGTGTACGCAGAGCCTTTTTGTTAACATTGTTAACCTAACACCTTATTTTTGATTAAACTCTCATTGATTGCTCTGTGACCACCTGACCAAGCAGTCTTCTTATCTGTTTGGTGCATAATTTCTCAGTTTGAGCCAATTCCTTGCAAATATGGCTGCTGTCCCCTTAATATCTAAAGCTCTCTGTTGTTCCTGTATGTGTTCATTCTGGTTCATGTGTGTATTGAATTTTCAAGTTGCTTTCAGCCATGGCTAATGCTGGGAACTATAATTTTCAAGGGCCAATAAGAACATGATAAAAGGCCTGATGGATCAGGTCGGAGGTCTAGTCCAGCATCCTAATCCACCCACCCAGATGACTCTGAGAATTGTGTGTGTTTGTAATTAGAAATAAGACACAGATAGGATTAGGAGGAACCAGACATTATTTCCCATGTCTGCCAAAAGTGATCCACATATTTCAGTGCATGCTACGTACAGATGGTCCTACCCCATAGAGAGTTCAACAAGATAAGGGGTGAGGAACCTTTTTCTGCCTGAGGGCCACATACCCTTCTGGACAATCTTCCAGGGGTCACATGCCAATGATGGGCGGGGCCAGAGGCCAAATTTTACATTTGTACAGTAGGCTAGTTTCGATGCACATTCACACATATCCCTCTCTCCTCCATCCAGGGAAGCAAGAGGCATGATCAGAGTTCAAGAGCACATTCCAGCCAGGCAAAAACACTTATGGAATATATGAAGCAGGACCTATCTGAGGTATATCTGGGGAAGGAGTGTGGCCGGAGAGAGTTCTGAGGACTACATGGCGAGGCTTGGAGCTCTCTATGAGAGAGTCACATTTGGCTCCTGAGCCTGCACTTCCCCACCCATGAACTAGATGATGCTCAGACCCCTCTGTAACCTGCCAGCATAGAATCATATGGTGGGAGCACTCATGAAAAGCCAGAGGTTGTGTAGAGAAAGAAACCATTATACTCACTTTTAAAAGAAGACATGACATGAGGTTATGATTATGGCAAGCATGTGGTGGTTCTAAATTTCCGTGCACAACTCAGGTGCCTCTCTTGATGCCTGCTGTTTCTTTTGTCACTGATGGTGATGAGAAAATTAGTGGTTTTTAAAATAAAATACATTTAAAAGCCCTTTGTGGTGTTTTTTCCTAACATGTAGCTATTTTCTTTGTGCCCATTTCCTTTCTCTCTTCATGGAGGAATTAGTCCCTCCACCCCCTCTCCCACCCCACATACACACACCCAAGACAGGATGCAACACAGCAGAAAACAAAGACTTTTGGCTGGGCTATTCTGAAAGAGAAAAGGACAATAAGCCAGAGGTCAGTCAATTTCCTATAATAGTCCAGTTCAATGAGCTGGAGAAGGTTCAATTAACACATCATTTACCTTTCAGGAAACTAATGGAACTAGCTTAGATGTCTCTGTTCTGTGGCCTGTTTCACTGGTCTTGGGACATTTCCTGCCTTGCTCAGAAGAACAAAGCACACTCATCATTATTGAGTTTCTGTAGCCAGGCATTCATTTAGGATCATTGATGTTCCACATGAGGGTTACTGTTAGGCTTTTTGCTTTGGATTCAGGCTGTGCACACAGACGATAGCTTTTCAGAGATGTAGAGTGGGTATTGAAAAGTTGTCTTTCTATCTTTGTGGGACACACAATCATTTTGTGTCTGCCTCCCTGGACAAACAGATTTGCAAACTCTTGAAGGGGTTGAAGCATCTCCATAGAAAAGCAAAGGTAGTCCCCAAAAGCATTACCAGGTCAGTTCACCTGCAACAGATTTGTATCTATTCTGGTCTGACCATGTAACTGTTGGCAGAGTGACTACTGGGCAGTGCCCATGCCAAGAAGCACTTCCTCTCATTCCCATTTCCCAACAATGCCTGGAGCAATTTTGGAACTGATTTGAAAGGCTTTTTAAAAAAAATCTAGTTAGTATGAAACAACAAATGCAGATCCCCATATATACCTCTTTAAAATAGAAAAAAATATGTCTTTTCCCCTTAAAAGTTAAATAATTAAACAAGCTGCTTGTTCAGTCTTGTCATTTTCACCTCTGGGAACACACAAGAATTCATTTGTTTTGCTGGATCCGACTGACAGAAATTGGAATCTAACAGCATCTGAAGGGCCACAGGGTCCCCATCCAGGTTTTAGGAATTAGGAACATAGGAAGCTACCTTATACCAAGTCAGACCATCGACCCATCTAGTTCAGCAGCTCTCTGGGGTTTCAGACAGGGATCTTTCCCAGCCTTACCTGAAGATGCAGGAAACTGAACTAGGCACCTTCTGCATACAAAACAAATGCTCTACCACTGAGCTACAGCTCTTTTTCAGAGGTCTAGGTCAGCGAGATAGCATGTAGTAGAATCAATGCCTCTCAACTTGGTGCTCACATGCCCCCTTCATTCATGTTGAGCTCTCCTACCTGCTGGAAGAAGCAGGCCTCTATTGGTGCTCTGCAGCTGAGTTCTGCCAGTGTTTTAAGGGAAGGGCTGTTGCTCAGTATTTTTAATTGTTGTCTGTTTTAACGTGGTTGTAAATTGCCTTGTAAGACTGCTTAGTAGAAGGTGCCTAATAAGTTTAACAGATAATTCACTAATAGGCAAAAAACCTTGCAGTTTCAGAATGTACCTATAGCCCACAGATATTTCTATCAAACTTAAAAAAGCAGGGAAATTGGGCAGCTCTAGTGAACGCACCAGGGGAGCAGGAGACCTGAACTCCTCTCTGAGATACTGTACTGCCCTACAAAGTTGTCAAAATGCAAACACAATTTGGGTTGGTCTTTCACAGTCCAATCCACTTGCTGTGTAGCTTGGAAGAATTTGGTAACATGTGCCTCTGAGCATATGGTGAGTGGTGGCAACACCTGCCATCTCCAAAGATGGAGCATTATATTTTTGTATGTTTGTTGGTGTTCTTCTTACTTTGTTTCTTTCCTGTGTTACTAATGTTTCTACAGAGAATCTAATCTAGAAAATTTTATTTCCCTCATTATTCATCTTAGAAATCTGTGTCAAATTTATTTTTATTAATTTCCAAGCCTTTTTATTGGACAATGTGATATGATGGTGAAGACAGCCTTTTGTGTTTCAAATTGGAGGTTATGTTCTATTTCTATTTTGGGTGCATTAACAGTTGAATCTGAAACTGCAGTTTGATTACAATATGTTGCTACTTCAGCAATGACTCTAGCTGTTGGAAAACAGAGGATGCATGTTTGCAGCCTGCTATGTTTAAACCACTTCATTTAAGGCAAGGTGGGCAGATTCAATTAAAAACATAGAGCATATCTAGAATTTTGCTAGAATATATTTCACCTCCCACTGTTTTATCTTGTGCAAATTGAGACACTCCTGATGTCCATTGGAGACTATTCTGCAGAATAGTCAATACCATTATTCCACAATTATTTTTGGAGTTTTCTTAGTGTAAATTTTGCAAAGGGTTGCTGTACTTCACTTATTTCCTATATTTATTTCCTAAAATATTTATTTCCTAAAATAATTTCCTATAGGAAACTTCACTAAAATTGCAAAGTAAATCAGACATATTTAAAGTGACCATCTCAACTATATCAACTGTCTTAATAATGTTGCTTCCTCCCTGCTAAAACAAGATCAGCACAGCACAAGTCTTGTTTCTATTATTTGGGCTGATTGCAGGTTTTGCCACCACTCACCATATGCTCAGAGGCACATGCTACCAAATTCTTCCAAGCTACACAGGAAGTGAATTGGACTGTGAAAGACCAACCCAAATTGTGTTTGCATTTTGACAAATTTGTAGGGCAGTCCAATATCTCAGAGAGGAGGTCAGGTCTCCTGCTCCCCTGGTGCATTCACTAGCGCTGCCCAATTTCCCTGCTTTTTAAAGTTTGATAGAAATATCTGTGGGCTATAGGTACGTTGTTAAACCACAAGGGTTTTTGCCTATTAGTGAGTTTCTCTGCTTTTAATCCGGGAGGTAAGAAATGGGATCCTGTGCAAATTTGCTGAGAATGGATTGATCATGTGCATGCTTAATGAGTTCAGTGGGATTTACTCCCCTGCAATCATGCTTAGGATAGGTGAAACTGACCACAGGGGATGGGGAGGGGAGGGGGAGGAGGGGAGGGGAGGGGAGGGGAGGGGGGAGGGGGGAGGGGGGAGGGGGAGGGAAGGGGCAAGAGGGAAGGATAGGAGGGAGGAGAAGGGAGGGTGGGTTTGATCATTTGCATACTTTTTGAGTTCAATGGGAATTATTTCTCTGCGATCATGTTTGAATATGGAAATGGACTGCCTTCAAGTCAATCCCAACTTATGTTGACCCTATGAATAGGGTTTTCATGGTAAACAGTATTGTTATGAGCATGGGGGTTGGGATGGATGATTCCTGTGGGTCTCCTTTCTAGCCTCTGTCTCAAATCCTGTGCTTTGGAATGAGGAACTCTCTGCTGGTCAAATGAGTCTTTTGTTAACCAAATAGATTGGCCAGGTAAGATAATGGGCCGATCAGTTGCCTAGCAATGGTGAATGGGCCAGGGAGACCCTTTTGTCATTGAAACTCTGCAGGACAGCCTGCCCCCCCCCACTCCTGGCAGCTAGCAGAAGTTGTAGTTTTAGTGTGTCTAGAGAATTGCTGGGAACTGGAAGGCAGAGAGAGACTGGCTCTCTGCACCGTAGCCTTTGGGGTGCCTCCTGCAACCCAGATGGAAAAGCTGGATATTAGACTGCTGATGCATTGAACCCTTCCATACTTGAGCTCAGGTTGGAATGTGTGTAAACAAACAAACCATATTTCATAAAGACACCGCAGTCTCCACTGACCTTCTTCCCAAAGGAAACCAAACCTTGGAGGAGCTCAGGGACCCTCGAAATCTCACCGCTTGGAGATTGAGGGAGGCGTGCAACACTGGTGTTAACAGTGGGATTGACTATAGTGCTTTGACACCAAGGCCATACCACAAGGGCATGTACAGAGAAGCATTTTTGTGTCTGTGTCATAAAGACAGCCAGTGCGGTCTAGTGGCTAGAATGTTGGACTTGGGAGGCCAGGGTTCAAATCCCCACTCAGCCATGAAGCTCACTGGGTGGTCTTGAGCCAGTCACTGTCTCTCAGCCTAATTGACCTCACAGGGTTGTTGTGAGGATAAAATTAGGAGGGTGAGAACCTTACAAGCCACCTTGAGCTCCTTGGAGGAAAGGTGGGATATAAATGTTCTCTTCTCCATGGCACTCTATCCCTTGTTCCCACCCACTTCACATCACCCCTGACCTTCCCACAGCCCCATCTCCATCAGGTAAGCAGCAGGGATGTCAATGTTGGGGGAGTGGCTCTGCTCCACTGCTGCTTTAGGGTGGAACATGATCCAGTCCAGAACAGGATCTTTTCCATCTCCCACATCAGATGCACGACGTACCATCCTTGTCTTCATCTTGTCTAGACCGAACGTCTGTTAATTTGCCCACCTCCAGTTCCAGACACAGCACCTGCACAGATCCACCTGACTGATGAAAAGGAGGAAAATAACTGATGAATATAAGCACAACAATTCATGGAATGTCTATCTGTTTATTAAAATGCATATAGTTCCACCATCCAGTCAATGGCTCCTGTGGTAGCAAACATGAAACACATTATTTAAAATCAAAACATAAACCCCCCAAACAAACCACATTTTTAATTGCCTGCCTTTTGCAGCACAATTCTTATGTCAAATAAATCCACTATAAATTGTCAGGGTGAATGGGCAGGGCAGATACTGACTTTTTTTTTTTTTTAAAGACAGCCCTTTATTTTTCTTTTTTCTAACTTGGACAAGCATTATCTAAAAGACAGCTCCTGGCTTATAGTGATGCGAAAAGAAACCAGGAGTTCTGTCTGGATTCTGCTGAAGTCAATGACTAAACTCCTATTGACTTCAATTGGATTACGTTTGCCCCCTAAATGGCTAGTAGGCTTTTCAAATTGTTGTTGCACTGTGATTCTCTCTGTGAAATCAAATAAGGATTATCTCTCCTTGTACTTGGGGAAGCATCCCTGTAGAGTGCACTGTGATGCTTTCAAAGCAGGGCCAGTTGCAAAGCCCCTTTTCCCCAAGTAACTAGATGAACACTCCAAGCATCCACAAAGATGCCATTAATTAAGGGCTTCTTTAAAACACAGTCTTAAGGCTGGTTACACATTATTCCGCCCTTCATAATAAATGCGGTTTTTATAGTCAAAGGCAATGTTTACATTCAGCATCTGAGCTAGGCCTAGCTGCAGTAATTAACATAGTAATTAAAATACTGCCTGTTATGATTCAAAATAGTAAAGAAAACAATTTTCTTTATCATTAGTAGTTAAGGTCAGTGAATGCAAGTGCTATGTATTTTGCGGGGGGAAATAGCCCATGAAAACAATGGAGTTAAAACACAAGGGGTACTTCCAGAGGGGAGTTTATTGTGGGATGCATGCTTCTCATGCATGATAATATTTTGCAGCATCCGCATGATGTCATTGTCTTCAAGACGCCATTTCTCTTCCCCCCCCTTCCATAATCCAGATGTACTCTTCTGGGGAAAATCCTGTTGCCAATGACTCATCTCAACAACTTGTTTCCAGTATTAAGTCCCCATCTGGAAGCACCCATGATGACACACTTATTTCCCTCACAGGTACAATTTTCAGGGTTCCCTGGGAAGAGGGGTTGATTGTTAAAGCACTCTGGGAATTACAGCTCTGTGAGGGGAATAGGGAGTCTCCTAACAACTCTCAGCAGCACCCTTAACAAACTACAGTTCCTAGGATTCTTTGGGGGAAGAAGCTGTGGCTATTTAAAGCGGTAGAAGAGTGCTTTCAACATATAGTGCAGATGAAGCCAGATGGAGAGAAAAGAAATTCAGCTAGATCACACCTCAATGCACACATGGAGATCCTCTAGCACAGGGGTGGGGATCCTTTTTCAGCTTGAGGGTTGCATTCCCTTTGGGCAACCCGTTGCAAGCCATATGCCAGTGATAGGGAAGCCAGAAGCAACAGTGGGTGGAGCAATGAATGTACACTTCACCATTGTACAGAAGGCTAGTTTCTACACTCTCTCTCTCTCTCTCTCTCTCTCTCTCTCTCCAAGCAAGCTGGAGTCATTATCAGAGTTCAAAGACAAATTCTAGCCAGGCAAAAGCACTTAAGGATGGTGTGAAGTATGGCTAGAGAGGGATGTAGCCTTAGGGGCAGAGGTGTGACTAGGGAGAGGATATGGCCTGAGGAGACTCTCAAGAGCTAGATAATAATGCTTGGGGGCCACATTTGGCCCCTGGTCCTGAAGTGTCTCACCCCTGCTATAGCTAGCCATGAGTGAGAAAGGTTGATGGTATGAGTACAGATTTATTTTTTATATATATGTATATATATTAGGTGTGGACATTCATTTTGGAATGAGTGGAAAACTGACCTAAATAGGCCCCATTCGGGTCAGTCTCCTTTTATCCTGAAACCAAATGCAGAGGGAAATGAATAGGAGTGTCACTAAGGGTGGGGATCCTTATTTATTTATTTAAGGCATTTATATACCACTTTTCAGGTAGCGCTCAAAGCGGTTTACATAAGATTATTACAACAATAAGTAATTATTATTATTTTAAAAAGTTACAATAACATGGAAAAGGCAGTTTGCTTGTTTAAGAAGAATCTGTGACTGCTTCTCCTCACTCCCCTCAGGGCAAGATGGTTCTGCTGCAGATGCCCCTGCTTATCTTTTTCAGGGGCAGGACTTGTCTTGTAGTCTGGAATTGTCATGTGGGCAAGCAGAAAAACTTTCTTATATGGTTTAACAAAGACCTTCACAGTAATCCGGGTGCACACAATTTGTAGCTCAACAAGCCTAACACAGCCCACTAGTCACATATATCTGGTGACCCCTCAGAGACTCACGAAATTTCTTGTCTTTTTCTTTTTTAACCTGGGACTGCAACCGTGGTGCTGTCCAGTGCTTGTCAGGAGGACAAAAAACATGGTTGGTGAGTTGCTTTGGATCTCAAGTTGTGCAAACTTTAAACTTGCAGTCATTCTGTGGCTGATGACAGATTCAGACATAGTGTTGGATCTTAGGTTGTGAGCACACTACTCACATACAGCAAAGCGTTTCCATTGGCCACACCTGGGAGGGCAACGGGTTGAGCTGCCAATCAGTTGTGAAATCTGTTTGAAGCTGAATTAAAAAAATAACATTCCAGCTGCTCTCACCGGGTTTTACAGTAAAAAGGGGCAGGGTTTAACTAATGGCACGTGCCCCTGTTTTCAGAAGAGATAGGTGGAGATGCACTGGAACCTGCAGAACAGTCTGCCCAAGGGTGCTAGAACAGATTACAGAATTAGTCTACCTGCCCCACACCTAATATCATATATGACATCAGATGTAGGGCAGGTGGACATTGCAATCCAAATGGGGAAGCCCTGCTTATCTAATTAGGCCAGTGGGCTGGAAGTTCCTCACCTCTGCTGTAAAATCATTCTGGGTGGGAGCAATTTCCTTCCTATACGTGGGTGGGGCTGGGGGAGTATTACTTACTATCTCGGCCCTTGGGTCCCAAAATTATTGCTTTTCTGAGAACAGGAATGTGGATGCTTGCAGAGAGGCCAAGGGTGAGAGCCTACTGTCTTTCCCAGAGAGGGAACAGGTAGATAAATTATGACCAGGTTGTTAGAGTTTTTGGTATATATGAACTGCAAATTGTAGCTTGTTTAGGGTGCTGAGAGTTGTGCAGAGAGACCCCTATTCCCCTCACAGAGCTACATTTTCAGAGTGGTTTAACAAACAATAATTCTTCCCAGGGAATTCTGGGAACTGTAGCTCTGTGAGGGGAATGTGTGTGTGTACTGCCTTCAAGTCAATTCTGAGTTATGGTGACCCTATGAATAGGGTTTTCATGGTAAGCGGTATTCAGAGGTGGTTTATGTGATGTTCCTGAATTAATGTAAATATGGTAAGTGCTGTTTGTATAGAAGATATATGGTAAGTGGAGTGAAAGAGGAGGGGGGAGTAGATGAGCAGTAGAATGCTGGATGATTGGCTGAGCGTTTGAATGGCTGAGAGTATAAATGGAAGGATGACAGTTGAATCTGGGTGGATGGATGTTGGTCGGTGGATGTTAGGAGGTGGAAGTCAGTTGGTGAATGTGAGAGAAAGAAGGTGTTTGGTGGTGGATGTTAGGAGAGTGTGGAGAAAGAGGGAGTGGGAGTTCTAGTTAATAATAAGACAAGTATCACAGGAATAGATGAAATCATATGCTTATGTAACATTATAAAAGTAATCTTGTTATTTCTGATATTTAATAAATACTATTTTGGTTTACCGAAGGCCTGATCCTTGGCTGGGGTTTTCACAGACCAGAAGGGAGGGAAAGGTAATTACCAAGGCTGAAGGGAAACAGTAACGAATGGTGGCAGCGGTGAAGAGAAGAATAATAACATTACAAGTATCCAGCACAACCCAGAGTTATATGAGTTATCTATATAGATACAAAGGGGTTGGGGACAGCATAAGCACGCAGTCACAAAAGTAACCAGATAGAGAGAGGCTCAGGCAAAGTCTCTGGGAACATTGGTTATAGGACGTGACTGGTGGTGCTGCCTAGCAGAGGGATCTAGTGAGATCTGTGCTAGAGCGGAGAGAGAAACCATAAAAAAGGGCAGTCTGGACTGGTGGAGTCCCTGGTGGTGCCTAGTGAAAGGCAGTAGCCACAAGCAGGTAGGAACCTGCCAGGGAGAGCCAGGGAAGGGCGTCACAGTTTACCATTGCCTCCCTCTGAGGCTGAGAGGCAGTGACTGGCCCAAGGTCACCCAGGGAGCTTCATGGCTGTGTGGGGATTCGAATCCTGGTCTCCCAGGTTGTAGTCCAACACCTTAACCACTACGCCACACTGGCTCTCTGGCTCTCTCACACTGGTGAAGGGAATAGGGGCCTCCTAACAACCCTCAGCACCTTTCACAAACTACAATTCCCAGGATTCTTTGGAGGATGCCATGACTGTTTAAAGTGGTGTGATACTACTCCAAACGAATAGTGCAGATGGGACCAGAAAAGCAAGTCATTAATTATATATACTAATAGCAATCTCAATTTACTGAGTGCCAGTCCTTATGTAACAAAACCCTCATCCCTTATGTACCAGAAGGTGTTATTGGTAGGCTTGGGGGAATTCCAAGTTTGCAGAAGTATAAAAAAACCTTTAGGGGAAAAAAACTCCTAAAGGGGCAACTCGCCTCTCCCAAAAACAGCCCAATGAGGACTGAGTATGCTGAGTTGGCATGGAATGCTGATGAACTGTTCCAGGTGGAGAATGGAAAACCAGGGAGTGGAATGAAATGGTAAAACTGGAATCCTCAACAGGAAGCACTTCATACTGCAACATTTTGTTGGGGGGTTCTACTTGTCTAGAGTATCACCCATGTGCCTTTAATATAACATCAGACTTGGAGAAGTGAAAATCCACCATGTGTGGCTAATATCTTAATGCGTCAATGCTACATAAACTTCGTTAAAAATGTACGTGTTGGTTCTTAGGTATAATCTCTTTTCTGTGAAAGGATAAATGTTAATCTGGTGTAGGATTTACAAGAGGATCAATGCCTTACAATGCTAAAGAGAGCTGAATATTCCCACATTAACGTCTTCATGTGGAAAGGAGCTCAGTAATGCCGTCCTTTGCCTGCAGTCATTATCCTACTGAAGTGAATGGCAAACCTCTCCATCCTCTTGCCTGTTTGATTTTAGGAAAAGCAAAATTACCTGGTGGAACAGGGAGCCAATAAAAGCTATTTTAGGACTGTACATGTTCTACATTTAGGTATCTTTATCTGTAAAGACCTCCAGTGGTGGAAGCCCTATAAGCAGGGCCCATAAACTGGTATCTATCCTGAGAGTTAGACTAGAGCTACTTTAAAAAAAAGAAATATGGCATGTCCCTTTTGACATAGTACAATTGCAGAATGCAGGTGTGGAATCGCAAGCCTGATGGCTCCCCCACAGAACAAAAACATCCTGCACATAGAAAACTAGCAGGGCAGTAAGAAGGCCAAACTAGCTTTTCACAAGCAGGGTGTTTCTGGTGTGTCTGTGTAAACCTTGTCTACTTACAATATGAGTGGTGCAGTACAGAAAGTGATATTCCTCAAGGCGTACTTCACTTGGCTGAGGGACCAGCTACCATTTGACTGCCTGCCTTCCCTTGTGTCATCAGTCAGCAGCACTTCCGCCTGCCTACAGCAGAGGGAAATATGGGACAGCAGGGACCACTCCATCCGTCCAGCTGAGATACCAGTTGTCGTTTGGCTCCTCCCTCTCCTGGACTCTTTACATTTATGCTAGTCATTACGAAGAACAATGATGAAACCTTAAGAATTGGTGCTGAATTTACTTGTTTTCTCTTCCATCTACATCCCTTTCTTTTTGTGTTTTTTCCATTGTAAGCCTGCAGGCTGAAACTGTCCTGTTTTAAATCTGTTTAGTGTGCTTTGGTAAGTTTCAGGTGCTTTATAAATAACAATAGCAGCAGCAACTACAAGTGGTACCTACAACAACATGTTGCAGTGTAGAGTGTTCCTGTTTACTGTCCCTTGGCTTCTTTCAGGATACTCCATTCCACCACACTTCCCCCCCCCAATTTTCCTTCTCCCCTGTTCACAACAATCAGTTCACATTCCATAGCTACTGAGCATATTCAGTCTTCGTTGGATTGTTTTTGAGTCCCCTCTTCTGTAGGGTTTATTTCTAAATATTTATTTTGTATTTCTACAATCCTTGGAGTTACTTTAAATCTGTCAATGCCTCTCTCTTGTGCACTGGTGTTGTTTTGGCTATATAAGCAGCAGCACTCATACATGAAATCAAATAAAAGGAACTGGTAGGACCTGCAACAAAATGTTTCAGTGTGCAGTGCTCCTGTTTAGGGTTCCAACCAACCAGTCATGCCTTCTTCAGGATATGCTATTCCATTGCTCTTCCCCATTTTCTATCCCCTCAACAGAATCTCAGCATTCTGTGGCTACTAAGAATGCTCAGTTCTCATTGGATGGTTCTGGATTTCTCTCCCTCCCTTAGGATTTTTTCACATTTCTGCAAACCTTTGGATCCCCCCAAATCTGCCAATCTTGTGTGTGGATGGTGCCATTTTGGCTTCATAAGGATCAGACAAAGAGTTTCCTCTTGGTATATAGGAGTAATAATAATAATAATGACGATGCTGATAATGATAACAACAACAACAGGACAATACATTGAAGATTTCTTAGACCAGCCATATAACCTATTGCATGTCAATGTCCCAAACAATTACAATTGCTACCATTCTAGTTTAATGACAAATCATTGAACTGGGAACCAAGGAGCTCTTGCAAAGACATACAGGATAGCATTTAAGAGATGTGCGGTATTTTTTTTTACCGCCTTCATTGTTCTATCTTTAAACTGTTTTTAACCATTTTAAGTGTATGTGTAAAGGTTTTAATGTCGTATACAGTTTAATTCAATTTTAATTGCAGGTTTTTGTATGTTTTTATTATATGTATTCGTTTTTATTTGTAAGCCGCCCTGAGTTCCAGCTTTGGGAAAAGGGCGGGGTAAAAATAAAGATAATAATAATAATATATTTTCTGCATGTTTCTCATAATCTACAAATGGGCATCCATTGATGATGTCCTTGTGCCTCTGACTTTCAAAATGGATGCTTCTCTGTTCTGTGCAAGGAAGATGACAATAGCACAATGTATTTTGGTTCTATCTTCTAATGAGAAGCCCTGTATCAGTGTCATTATTGTAGCAGATACTCCCTTAGGTACTGTTTGAAAAGGAGGCTACAGCGCTGAACACATTGTGTGTCAATGTACAAGGATATAATGATGTACATACAAAAAAACCCCCAGCATCCCAAACAGTTCTGTAAAACCATTTATGCCCTGCTAATTAGAATGGGAATGGAAAAGGAGATAGTGGTAGAAAATTAATTACACTTGCATATCTACAGTGTTTAGAAGAACATAGTTAAAGGAATGAAATATTTATATTATTATAGATTTTCGTTATGTGTCACATTGTGATTGCTCTGCAGACATTCAGCCTTTCAGACAAGCTTGATTTGTGTTTCCTTGTGCATTGACAATGCCTGTGATGCAGGATGCACTTAGGATGAGGGATGCTTGATGAATCCCATCTTTCTTCTGTTAACTGCTTTAAGTTAACTTGTCTTAGGATCCAAGCCGCTGACTGTTGCCCCAGGGCAATGACCAATGAGCAAAGATGCAAACCAGGATGGACCAATTTTGGGGTGACTCCAGAAAAACTAATTGGGAGAAGCAAAGAGGTGAAAAAGGCCATCACTCGATGAGAAATGATTTAATGTATGCCGGTGTGGTGTAGTAGTGAGAGTGTCAGAGTAGGGCCGTGGAGACCTGGGTTCAAATCCCCACTTGCCGTGAAGCCAGTCACTAACTCTCAGCTTAACCATACCTTACAGGGTTGTTGTGAGAATCAAATGGAGGGTGGACCATCTGCACCACCTTGAGCTCCTGGGAGAAAAGCCAGGTTAATAAATGCAACAAATTAAATCAAATGAATTAAACATCAGACCTTCAGTCAAAGGATATTGATTGAAAGCTGGGGGAGGAAAGGACTGGGGAAGGGGCTGTAGCTCAATGGTAGAGCATCTGCTTTGCATGCAGTAAGCCCCAAGATCAATCCCTGGCATCTGAGAGAGAACCCTGTCTGACACCATGTAGAACCACAGCCAATCAGAATTAAACAATACTGAGCTAGATGGGCCAATGGTCTGAGGTTGTATAGCGTAGCTTCCTATGTAAATATTGGAAGTGTGTTTGCTATTCCTTGGAATTGTCCCTGAACCAATTGCTGTCAACTGACAACTGATTGGCCCCAAAGCAGAAGTACTGTGATTATAGACCAATGACAATGCACAATTTGTCTGATTGAGCATGCTGCTATGTGACATCAGCTGTAGCCAAGTAACAAGAAAACAGGTGGGGAAGCTTGGAAGTTACAACCACATAACTTTCGGGATGCCAACTCCAATAGCCTTTCATTAGGACAATAAATAAACAAATATGTGTGTGTTTTAGGGGGTAATTTTAGGAGTTGTCGTTTCACTAAACATTCTGTCAATTAAAGGGTAAAGAGTTCCCTTGTTCAGGCTCCTAATTCCCCCACTTCAGAAATAAATGAATGTGGCCGGGGCCTATTGGGACTAGTAGGGCATAAGGCAGGGAGACCAGCAATAGGTGGAGCCAGAGCCAATGACAGTCAAAGCAATCCGCTGACTAATTGTAAGAAGGCAGGCAATGGGGGAGGTTGAGGTTGGTGGGGCAGTGCCCCATTTGCCCTAATGGACTGGCCACATCTCCCCTGCCTCTCATGCACAAGCAGGAATTTTGGATGCAAGTTTGTATTATTTTAATTCTATTTGGAGACTATTCCCTCCCCCCCCCCACACACATGCCATGTTTATTTGAAAAAGAGATCAATCACGTATAACTGGGGAGGGAGAGGGGGACAGAATCTGGCTCTTGCAATTTTGAAACCATGTTTCAAGACATTTTATGTCTGGATGCCTTTAAATTCCTACAGTAATGTTAAATGAAGTCCTTTGAAGTTGGTTAGCTCTCCCTCTGACAAAAAAGAAAAGAGAAAGAGAAACCCTTTGAAGAGGCACCTGCAGCAAAGTGAAGTGTATTAAAAGTGAGGCCATCCAATGTAAACTCTTTAAAAGGAGCTCCCCACAGCAATGTGGAAAGCGCATTAAGGCAAAACTCCCCCCCCCAGAGATGCTGAGTCCTTGATGGGAGAGACTAATTTACTGATGAGTTCTCATTAAACAGAAGAGGAGATCTTGGCTGTAAAAGGGAGGAAAGGTTTAGCTCCTTTTAAGTTTTGAATTTTGATGTGTGCACTTTTTTCCTATACAGAGGGTTTTTAAAAGCATGTATTTACTTACCATACTATATTTATATGAGAAGTGGCTCGTCAGATGGGATGGAGCTGCTACATTAGCTTCCTAGCAGGTGGGGTGCTGTTGCTTACTGGGAAGGGGAGGAGGGAAGTGGCGGGAGGGGGGTTGAGGCCAGAGTTTGGCAAAGTAACTTTTTTGAACTACAACTCCCATCAGCCCCAGCCACTGTTTGCACAAAAGCCATGCTACATTCAAGTGTTCTTGACAGGCAATGTTTTGAAAACCTTCCCAATATGAAGCTTTAATTCTATACTCACTTTTCTGGGAGTAAAGCTGCAATGCTAATCCCACATACCGGGAGTAAACCCCACTGAATTCAATAAGACTTACGTAGACAGGGTTAGGATTGTGCTGTAAATTAACGGGACTTTTCAGTGAACATAGCAAAGGATTATGTTTGTGTTGTAAATCATTGTCTCCCTCTCCAATCCTATTTTTAAGGCAATTAGGGCTTACTTAATTGTCACTGCTTTTATTTTCTAGGAAACTACTATTGATTTTATTTTTTTAAAAAAAAATGTTCTGCAATGACCAATTGGTTTTGACAATAAACTATTATATGGGGTGTATGTACTTTACATCTCCAGTGTGTGTGTATATGGAGTCTTTCCAATATCCTGCTGGGAGGAAGGGTGGGATATAAATCATCATCATCATCATCATCATATTCCTGTGAGGTAGAGTTGCTGATTGGAAACCAAGGCAACTCACAACAAGAAATAAAACCCCTTAAAACCCAATAACCATACAAACTATAAACAGTTGCAAAACAGCTTAAAGTGGTATGATTCTGAATTTTGGGTTAGGTGAGTGAAGTTCCTTATCACTTGAGGTTGCAGTTCTGTGCACACTTCCCTGTTTGAGTAAGCCCCATTGAATACATTGGGACTTGCTTCTGAGTAAACAAGCATAGGATTGCACTATAAATATATTTACAGATTGTGTAAATAATAAGTTTTACTTAAGATATGTGAACAGCTGCCCCTGAATTTATGGTACCAAGTTGCTACACTGTAGCAAGAAAAAGAAAGAAAATAAAGTAAGTCCTAATGAGTTCAATGTGCTTAGCATCCTTAGAGAGGAAGACTATACAATACACTCAGCTATCTACTCTGTAAAGGAAGGTGGACCTGGAAGCTTTTTTATGGGTTAAATCTTATCATGTGACCTTCTATGCCCTATTGCTGTGCAAGAAGTAGCTTCTTTGCTGTTCTGGCTGATTGCTCTGTGGTTTTCTCCTTTAACCAGAGTTTCATGATGGTTGTTGTTGTTACGTACCTTCAAGTCGATTTTAACTTATGGCAACCCTATGAATCAGCGACCTCCAATAGCATCTGTTATAAACCACCCTGCTCAGATCTTGTAAGTTCAGGTCTGTGGCTTCCTTTATGGAACCAATCCATGTCTTGTTTGGCCTTCCTCTTTTTCTACTCCCTTCTGTTTTTCCCAGCATTATTATCTTTTCTAGTGAATCATGTCTTTTCATGATGTGTCCAAGGTATGATAACCTCACTTGCATCATTTTAACTTCTAGTGATAGTTCTGGTTTCATTTGTGCTAACACCCAATTATTTGTCTCTTTCGCAGTCCATGGTATGCGCAAAGCTCTCCTCCAACACCACATTTCAAATGAGTTGATTTTTCTCTTATCCACTGTTTTCACTGTCCAACTTCCACATACATACACAGAGATCGGGAATACCATGACCTGATTAGTGTGCAGTGATACATCTTTGCATTTGAGGACCTTTTCTAGTTCTCTTAAAGCTGCCCTCCCCAGTCCTAGCCTTCTTCTAATTTCTTGACTATTGTCTCCATTTTGGTTAATGACTGTGCCAAGGTATTGATAATCCTTGACAAATTCGATGTCCTCATTGTCAACTTTAAAGTTACATAAATCTTCTGTTGTCATTACATTAGTCTTTTTGACATCCAGCTATAGTCCTGCTTTTGTGCTTTCTTCTATAACTTTCATCAGCATTTGTTTCAAATCATTACTAGTTTCTGCTAGTGGAATAGTATAGTCTGCACATCTTAAATTATTTATATTTCTCCCTCCAATTTTCACACCTTCTTAATCTTGGCCCAATCCCACTTTCCGTATGATATGTTCTGCATATAGATTAAACAATAGGGTCATAAAATACACCCGTCTCACACCCTTTCTGTGGCACCCCCATTTATTTTAAAGCATTCCCTAGTTTTTCATGATCTACACAATCAAAGGCTTTGCTGTAATCTATAAAGCACACGGTGATTTCTTCTGAAATTCCTTGGTCCGTTCCATTATCCAACATATGCTTGCAATATTATCTCTGATACCTCTTCCTTGGGGATCTGGCATTTCTTGCTCCATATATGGTAAGATATATTGTATGATCCTCTGTGACGCAGAGTGGTAAGTGGCGGTAATGCAGCCGAAGCTCTGCTCACGGCCGGAGTTCGATTCCAACGGAAGGAGGAAGTCGAATCTCCTGTAAAAGGGGACAAGGTCTACTCAGCCTTCCATCCATCCGTGGTCGGTAAAATGAGTACCTGGCATATGCTGGAGGATAAAAAAAGGCCGGGGAAGGAACTGGCAATCCCACCCCATATATATGGTCTGCCTTGTAAACGTCGCAAGACGTCACCCTAAGAGTCGGAAATGACTCGCACTATAAGTGCGGGGACACCTTTACCTTTTTATATGGTAAGAGCCTTTGTTGTAGAATCTTGAGTATTACTTTACTTGCATGGGATATGAAGGCAATAGTTCGATAATTACTGCATTCCCTGGGATCCCCTTTCTTTGGAATTGGGATGTATATTGAACACTTCCAGTCTGTGGCCATTGTTTAGTTTTCCATATTTCTTGACAAATTTTGTCAAAATCTGGACAGATTCAGTAACTTAAATAGCAACTCTATTGGTATGCTATCTGTTCCTGTTTGTTTCTTCCACGTATTTTAACAGCAGCTTTCACCTCGCATTCTAACATTTCTCTTCATCATACGTTTCCTCCATGAATGAATTTGTCATCCTTGCATCTTTTTTATATAGTTCTTCAGTGCATTGCTCCCATCTTCCTTTTATTTCATCTTGGTCAGGCAGTGTGTTCCCCTGTTTGTTATTCAACATCCCTAAATGGAAATGGACTGCCTTCAAGTCTATTCCCACTTATGTCTACCTTTTGAATAGGGTTTTCATGGTAAGTGGTATTCAGAGGTGGTTTACCATTGCCTTCCTATGAGGCTGAGAGGCAGTGACTGGCCCAAAGTCACCCAGTGAGTTTCATGGCTGTGTGGGGATTCGAACCCTGGTCTCTGAGATCGTAGTAAAGCACTCTAACCACTACACCACACTGGTTCTCATTCAACATCCCTACTCTTGGTTTAAATTTCCCTTTAATATTGCATTTAAGGTTTCTGACTATGTCTCATTTTGCTTTTGCTTTCCTTCTACCTTTAAGCATTTTAAGAATTTTGTCAGTCACCCATTGAGGTCTTTCTCTTTTTTTAACTAGAGGTATTGTCTTTTTGCATTCTTCCCTGATAATGTCTCTGACTTCAATCCGTAATTCTTCTGGTTCTCTATCTGTTCCTTATTTGATCTTTATATTCTTCTGGGATATTATTTAAATTGTGTTTTGGCATTATGATTGCTTTGCTGTTGTTGTTTTGCTTTACTCTTTACTCTTATGTATTATTATTTAACTTTACTCTGATTTTTGATATTACCAATTCATGATCTGTACCGTAGTCTGGTCCTGGTCTTGTTTTTGCAGAAAGTATGGAACTTCTCCATCTTCTGCTACCAATTATATAATCAATTGGATTCCTATATTGACCATTTGGTAATGTCCATGTGTACAGCTATCTTTTCGGTTGCTCCAAAAATTTTTGTTGGAAGGAAATAAATTATTGGCTACACAGAATTCAATAAGTCGTTCTCCTGCTTCGTTTCTATCTCCTAAGCCCTATTTTCCCACAATTTCTAGTCCTTTTCTGTTCCCTACTTTTGTATTCCAGTCCACCATGATTATCAGAACATCTTGTTCTGGTGTGTGATAATTTCTTCTTGTACTTTTGCGTAAAACTCTCCAGTTTTCTTCTGTGTTTGCTGTTGCAGCATAGACTTGGATGATGGTTAAGTTAATAGGTTTCCTGTTTAATCTCATTGATATAACTTGCTTAGACTTTGCGTTGTAGCTCCTAATTGCTTTTGCTACATCACTTCTCACTATTAAAGCAACCCCATTTCTTCTTAATTTCTCATTTCCTGCATAAAATATTTTGTAGTTGCCTGATTGAAAATGTCCCATTCCCGTCCATTTTAATTCACTCATGCCATGTATTGTAATGTTGATACATTCCATTTCTTGCTTGACAATTTCTAACTTTCCCTGGTTCATGCTTCTCATATTCCATGTTCCTACTGTGTGCGTTGTACAACTGCGGACTCTCCTTTTGCATCTGTGTGGATCAGCCTCTGGGCTTCCTTTCGGCTTTGACCCAGCTGCGTCATTAGTCACAGTGCTACTTGTGCTTGTCCTTTGTTCTTCCCCAGTAGCTCGCTTAGTTCCATCTGACCTGGGAGTCTCATCTTCTAGCACTATCTCGTGTTGCATTTTGGATACTCTGTTCATAGGGTTTTCATGGTAAGACGTATTCAGAGGTGGTTTACCATTGCCTTCCTCTGAGTTTGGATGTATCTTAGTCTGGTGCCTCAGCTTTGACCATTCCACCTTGGGTGCCCCTGCTAGGAGTCTAGCCCCTTGGTCTAGACTCCCGATGGCATTGCTCTCAGCTTCTTCGACACTCTTAAACCTCCTCACCACATTAAGGTGTGCATCCTAGAGGAGGATGGTATACTTGATGGTATGGAAGCTGAATCCATGTTTACTGTTACCTCTGAGTTATGGATTCAGGGCGTGCTGTAGGCTCAAGTCCAGATGAATCTAAAGTGGACATTTGTGACCAGTGTGAAATCTGTCAGTTTCACTAACTTCAAAATGTAAAATCCAAATGAAATGATCTTCAAATTCAAGCTTGCAAATTGTATTTCACTGTTTTAGTAAAGCTGGGAAGTTCAGGGGATTGGTTGGTATTTGAAATCTTCTTCCTTGAACCAAAATTGGAAATGCCAAATCTGAACTGAAATGCAGATTTCAAAAACCAAACAAAGACTTTGAAAAGTTGGGTTTCTAAATGCTTGGTAACTACTGGATAGAATAACAACTGTTTTTAGAAGTGGTCAGATACAGCTAATGATTCTGAATATACTGGGATTTTGGCTAATTTCTTGATTCTTTTTTCTTGATCCAAGCTGGCATTTCAGACACACACAATAGGAGTACAACTCCACTGTGAAAGTCACTGTCTGCAACAGAAGATCTTTCCACCAAGACAGCTTACTGTTGTTCATGTTCTTGCTTCTGCTGTGGATGTGAAACCAAATTTGCTTAAATTGGTCTGGCTCTACTCAAGGTACTATATTTTGGGGACTATCAAAAAGCCAAAGTAAGTGTCAATCATATAGCTATATTCACTAGGAAGTAGGAAGAAGAGAACATTCGGCAGCATGTCCTATACCTACCTTCACATTAGACAACATTTGACATTTGGTTGGCCTTTGTCTTGTATGTTCTTGCGGTCATAAGCTCAGTACATTACAGAGGCAGGGACAAATTATAAGTATGCAGTCCTTTTTTTAAAAAAATGGGAAGACTTATACTTAGGATTGTTTAGGGTTCAATATTAAGCAGATGTCCACTGATAAGGCTGTGGGCAGAAATCTATCTGAAAAGCAATGAATATTTTTTCTCACTATCTTAAATAAACAGATGTTCCTCCTAATCTCCATTTACTTTACTTACCTTCTTATCTATGACCTTTCTTTTGAAGGTATTCATGGGAGAGAATGGCTGTATTTATCTACCTGCTGTGCTTCCATCTGTCTAGGCTGCAGACGAAGATGCACAAATTATATTTCCTTTGTGAAACTTTGAATGGCAGGAGCATTTGCTAAGGCTTTTTATGCATAGAATGATCAGACATTATCTCTTTGGTATTGGAACAAAGTATGAAAGACCCCCCAACATCTGGACAGTTTACCCAGCAACAGCTGCTAGCAGAATATGTATTTCAAAACTCTGAAATTTTGCTTATTCACTCGCACAGTGGAAAGTATAGATTTGGAATGTTGGTCTAAGTACGTTAGCATACTCCATTTTCTGCAAGCCTACTCACCATGGTCCTGAC
Source organism: Rhineura floridana (assembly GCF_030035675.1). Taxonomy (NCBI): domain Eukaryota; kingdom Metazoa; phylum Chordata; class Lepidosauria; order Squamata; family Rhineuridae; genus Rhineura; species Rhineura floridana. The sequence goes on along the minus strand of NC_084482.1, from coordinate 35,619,342 downwards.
TTTGTGTCTTCTCATGGGGGAGCCGGGAGTGAGAGAGAGAGAGAGAGAGAGAGATCACACAAGTAGAATCCATCTTGGACTGTGGCTCACTGACCTAGTTTGCTATCTGTCTGTAGTGTGGCTCAGGTCCTGCCCTAGAAGCCAGTCAGCTGTTGGGGGGATGAGTCTTGGTAAATGGAGCCTTGAAATAGAACCTTCTATCTCTTGCCAACTCCTAAATCATAAATAGGAGGCCTGCCTAGGGATAGGAGAGAAATTCAATTCCGTTCGCATTTCAAGCCGAATCTATCAAATTCACGCTTTCTGAAACAATAGGAGAACTGAAACACAGCCATCCTTTGCAATTCACACTTATCTGAATTTTGCCATGCGGTTCTCCAGCCAACCAATGTTTACAAAATTTCATGTGACAGGGGAAAATGTGCATGAAACTGAATATCAGTGAAAATAATACACAAATAACATACAACAATGCATTATATTAGAAATTGCCTGCAAAAATGTGTACATTAGTCAACACTGCATACAAAAATGTGTTTATTAGGAGAAATTCACACTAAAATGTTGTATAATTGTAACAACAACTTTTTTTAAAAAAGAATTACCGCTGCAGAAATGTGGAGAACAGATTTGAGACTGGAAAAATTCAAAACGGAGGAAAACCCAAACACAGATCCTTGCGTTGCTAGGTCTGGCCCATGGCTTCTTCATGTAAGCCTCTCTTCCTGCCAGTATAAAATTCATAGTGGTGCGAGTATAAAACTCAGCACATTTTGATCACCTAGAAACTAAGGTAATCACACACACACACAATAATCCACACCCTGTGAAAGAGTAAGAATTTCACCATTTTTATTCCCCTGAGATAATTCTCTCATTAGCTATTGGAAAACAATTAAAAATGCAGAATAAATGTTCAGCATGTAGTGTTCCTTTCTTCCTTGTTCATTTGTTATATTTGTCCAATTAGGTAATGAAGGCACATCCAGGTTTTTCTGTTCGATCCTCACAACAACTTTGTGACCCGGATCCATTAAGCTACAAGTCTGTACCTGGTTTCTTGGGAGTAAGGCCTACCAAACTCAAAGGTGTTTTTCTTTAAGTAGACGTGCATAGGATTGTGCTCTTAGACTGTTTGCCCAGGTCACCCTGACTCTAGTCCTGCTCAGGTGCTCTAATATACCACAATGCCTCTTGTGTCTGGAGAACTAGTCTCAAATTCGTGCATGCTGTGTAAGAAGAGCAATGATGTTATAGGAATTTAATTTTGTTGTCTCCTGGGGAAACACTGAGATGTAAAAGCTGGTCACATTTCCAGATAATTCAGCTGACAGAAAATATACAAAAGCATTTGAAGGGAGAAGAAACTAGTAGGGTCATTTTAACTATTCTTTTTACTATTAGATCTTAGAACTGATGGGGACTATCCATTCACGTTGGCCACTGTGAGAACAGGATAATGGACTAGATGGGCCATTGGCCTGATCCAGCAGGCTCTTCTTATGTTCTTCTATTCTTAGTGTTCGGGAAAAGGTCTCTACCAATTACAGTATATCTCCACTGATGAGAATGGAGGCAGAAATACCAAAGAGCAGTGCTGTGTAAGCTATTCCTTTAACATTCCCACATAGAGAGTGATGTACATTAGGGATGGCAAAATTTGGAATATTATTTCCAATCTTAAATTGGTGCTCCACATTTCTGCATTCATTTGTGATTTTTTTAAAAAGAAAAATCCTCGTGAAAATTCTCCAGCATTTTAGTGCAAATTTCTCCGAATAAACACATTTTTGTAGGCAGTTTTGATTAACGTACATAGTTTTGCATAGTTTTGTTATTTTCACTCATATATTCATTTTTATGCATACTATCCCCTAACATATGCATTTTTGTAAACATTGTTTGCTTTGTGACCCACCCTGCAAAATTTGAGTAAGTGCACATTTTGAAAGATGGCTGTGTTTTGGTTCTCATATTTTTTCTGGAAAGTGTGAATATGATAGATTTAGCTTGAAATGCAAACTGAATTTCTTGCCCATCTCTAAAGTATATGAATGAATAGCTCCCATCAGTTCTAAGAACTAATAGTAAATTCATAAAACAAGTCCTAATCGGAATTACATACATTTGAGACCTGAAAGGACTGTGTACAGGAAATCCAAATTTTAGGAGTGTTTGACGGTGTATTTTAAGTCAGTGAATCAATGGGATAAACATTCACCATTGTTTTCTCCTCTCTAACCATGCACTGAAGGCCCATGAAAGATAAGAGTGAATGACATCTGTTCATATCTTGCTTGCCTTCTCTTTTTCAAGAGGGTCCCACCTGGGAAGAAAGATTATCAGCTGGAATCATAAGCGCGATCCATTTGCTCTGATCAAAGCACTTGTGGTAAATGTGTGTGTGCATACTTCTTTCTGGGATTGTGAGGGATAACCAAGAACACACAGCCTCTTTGGTGTTTCAGTCTCAGTTCTCATCAGAGGGAGATCTAATTGATAGAGAGTTCTCTTTGAATGCCGATTTCCTTTCCCTTAAAGTGCTTGTATGTTTTCTTTATCAGCTGAATTATTTGGAAATGTGAGCAGCTGGAGCTTTCCCATCAGATGACAGAGGCCCTTGACTAGCTTACTACATGTGACGCTTGTGTGTGTGTGTGTGTGTGTGAGTGTGTGTGTGTGTGTGTGTGTGTGTGTGAGAGAGAGAGAGAGAGAGAGAGATCAGAGCTGAAGCAAGCATTATCCAGCTCTTCTTTTTGGTATTCAGATTTCTGAAATTCAAACTTTTTTTTGAATGTGAAAGCATACAGTACCTCAGCATTTAAAATTCAAGTGCTTTACACATCAGGCATGGCTTGGGTTTGGCCGGCATCAAATATGAAATTCTAGAAACTGTTGTCAAAAATAGCATTACCTGAACCATAAAAATATACATAAACATCAGTGGCGGTTGGTGGCTCCATGCCAGTGGGGCAGTGGAATCCACTCCGGGCTTTAGTTCAAACTTTCAAGGAGCTGTCCAAGGTGCTGACAGGTAGTCCCAAAACAGGTTTGTCACCTTGGACAGCTCTTTGAAAGTTCAGATTAAAACCCGGAGCAGATGGTGCTGCCCCACTGACATGGAGCTGCCAGCCACCATGGATAACCATATTAAATACTAATGTACCATGCCAACTACCAGACATGAAATATTATTTTGCCTGATACCAAAACTAAATGGTGTTTTATATATAGATTGTCAAACACTGTCAAATACAAGGGCAAGGTTTATGAAATGTGGTGGTCGGGGTTCTTGTTGTCTGAGGTGAAACTTACAGATTCAACTCTTTTGTCCCCCCTACCCCCTATTCTTCTCCTCTTTGTCCCTCTCTCAAATTCCTGGTTTCTGCTCAAAGAGGCCTAACTTGTCTTGACTTGACCTGTCCAGAAGAGACTCTGTTTGACAGCTTCCATTTCTCGTGCAAGCATCCAGCTCCAGCAAATCAGGATAGCTTGGTTCATCAATTTCTCTCTCCAAGTCTCCCCTTCACTCCTTGCTCTCCTTCCATCTTATCTCCCTGCCCATCTTTGCTGCTTTTGTGGTCACTGTGTTGTTGTTTTTTCTTGATGGTGGGAGAAGTAAGTGTAGAGATGTGACCCAAGGAAAAACATAAGAAGAGCCCAGCTGGATCAGGCCAAAGGCCCATCTAGTTCAGCATCATGTTCTCACAGTGGCCAACCAGGTGCCCATGGGAAGCCTGCAGTCTACCCACTTTTAATTCCCAGCAACTGGAAATCAGAGACATACCGCCTCCGACAGTGGAGGGAGAATGCAGCTATTGTGGCTAGTAGCCATTGATATCCTCCATGAATTTGTCCAGTCCTTTTTGACTGTATCCTTCCTTTAAACATATGGGCAGCAGCAGGGCAGCAGAGGAAGCTGATTGTAGTAGCCATAGGTGGAGGTAAGCTGGGAATGAGTTCCCCTGTCCTCTGGTTTAAGGATGTGCAGAGAGAGAATGAAAGGAATGTTCTCACCTCTCGGAGGTACCTTCAAGGGATTTTTAAAAAAAACTAAACTAAACAAAAGCTTCTACCTCCTCCCCAACTAGGGACTGGAATCGGAAGGGAGATAGGAAGTAATCTCCCTTTCCCTGTCCCATGCCTACTCCTGATTGGGAAAGTGGGTGAAGTATCAGAAACAAATCCTCCTTTCCTCCACAATCCTGAAGCTGTCTTTACATGCTAGACTACCCTTCTTCCCTCTGCCCAGAAGGCAGCTCCAGAGTTGGGAAGGAAGGAGGATTTGCTTTCTACACTTCTATCTGCAGCCCAGGGACATCACAGAGAAAGGGGAAATTGCCTCTTTACATCCCTCCAAGCCAACTCCTGGGCTCCCTGGGCTCCTACTGGATCAATCAATCAATCAATCAATTCCTGGTTTGCCATTCGGTGTGGAAAATATACCAACCCAGGTCCTGCTCCAATTCAGATCCTGAAGAGGTAACAGCCAAACCATGACTTAGTGCGAATGTGCAAACTTCCAGTGAGGATACTGTGGATACTTTGCTTCTCCTCGGCCATTGTACTGAGCTAAGCCAGAGTTTGGTTTACCTCTCCTGGACAAACTGTGAGCTGGAAGCTATGAGCCCAGGTTCAGATGAAACACTAAGCCAAATTATGGCTTAGCACAGTGTGATGCAGAACTGCCAAGGAGGAGCATAGTGACCACAAAATCCTCTCCAAGAGCCCATGCCCTCGCACATTCACACTGATGTATGGTTGGTCTTATCATGACGTGCAAGCCAGAACAATGAGTCGAGGGTTCAGGCATTTCTAGCCAGTTTCCAATATCCTGCTTTCTGGTCATGCTCAACATGACACAAAGAGAATATTGAAAGCTGCCTTTATTAGTAGCACTAGTAGAATGAACGTTACTAGCAGAGTATGCAAAGAATATTCAAAAATCAATACTTGGAGAATGCATGGAACAGAAACAACCATTTTTCATGACATAACAGCCAGCTATGTTACCATATGGGGCCCATGTAGCTATGACATTAATATGGAACAGAAAGTCATCTCACCACGATTCTTCCACTTTGCCAATTGCCTGGGACAGGAATGGAAGCTTAAACCCCATTGCACTCCATTATACTGAGTTGGTCCATATCGCTTAATATTATCTATCCTGACAGGCAGTGGCTCTCCAGAGTCTCAGCAGATGCCTATCCCAACTCTACCTAGAAATGTCAGGGATTGGACCTGGGACCGCCTGCATGCAAAGCAGATGCTCCGTTACAGATCTACACTCTTGCAAGTGTTATTGATGACTGTACGTAGCCAGCGGAATACAATCTATATTTGAATCAATGACATCAATCCAACCTATCAAATTGTTCATTGATTCTGTTTAAAGAAACAATAGCCTTCATATTGTGAAACATAACAAAATTAAATCTTCAGACAGTTCACTATGCACAGGAATTCAGAACAGAGATTAAATTAATAGGATTCTCTTCCCTCGAAAATAACATACATTATTTAAAAAGGAGTTATGGAGTTGTTCAACATTATCAGCAATGACAAGGCCCCCAAACCAAGCATTTATAACAATCAGGTTGTTAATTAAAGTCTCCATTATTGAGCTCATGTCCCATTTATGTGTTACAGAAGAAAATTAAGAACTCAATGAACATTAAATCCAAAATATGGTTAACCATCTGTTTTAAAAACAAGTTTAAGTGTTGTATTCAATGTCACACTAAGTAGTTCAATCAGTGCAAGGATTACTACTTGTGCTACAGAACTTTCCCCACCTCTCCTCCCTCTGTACCCCACTATATTTTTTCAGAAGGTTCCCTGGAGCTGATTTGGGGAAGGTCTGCGCAGGGGGAGGACAGATTACCATTGAACTAGTGGTAATCCTTGCACTGATGAGATGAGCTAGTTGAATACCACCCTAAATGTCAAATTGATATATCTCACAGTTCTGCTTTTGCATGGCTCTTTGGAGGGAGCTGGAGTAGGATGACTCCTGAGTTAGAAAGGAAGGATCTGTCAGTTTCACTTCTCTCAGTTTCTAATTTTCGTCTTAATTCAGTTCTCCACATTTCTACAGCAATTTGAGATTTTTTTTTAAAAAAACTGCATTTTAGTGTGAATTTCTCCTAAAAAATACATTTTTGTATGCAGTTTTGACTAATATCCCAGTATGTATATGTATTTGCATTGTTAAGAGATTTTTAAAAGATTTTTAAAAGATTTTTTGAAAGATGTTTTTTAAATTTTGTTTTTAAGATGTTTTGAATATATTTTTACTGTTGGATGGCTTGTTTGCCACCCTGGGTTCCTTCTGGGAGGAAGGGTGGGATATAAATTTAATAATAAACAAACAAATAAAATAATGTACACATTTTTGCATGCAATTTCTACTAATTATAAATATATTTGTATGTTAGTGAAAATAACATACTAGCATTATTAGTGAAAATATTTATTTTTATGCCAACTTTCCCCTAATATATACATTTCTGTAAACATTATTTGGTTGGACAACTGTACTGTAAAATTGGGATAAGTGTGAATTTTGAAGGGTGGCTGTGTTTCAGTTCTCATATTGTTTTAAAAGGGGGGATTTGATAGACAGCTTTAAATGTGAAATGAATTGAATTTGTCCTCTCATCCCTACTCTGGAGGAAGCTGTTCTGGAGAATTGGGTTCAATGTGGGGGACTAGATAAATTCCTGAACTTTATAAATTCCCATACCATTTAACATTCCTCTGATGGGTACAATGCCTCTTGTACAAGAATCCCCTGATTTAGCAGTAGCTCACACCTCTTATAAAAAAGAATACCCCAACAATTATGGGGTGTCCCAAACTCTCAGTGGTTCATTGAACCAAGGAGGTATGGTAGGGCAAGTAACATTTACCCTCCCCACCTGTACAGAATTATAAATAAAGAACAACTATTTTTCAGGACATAACAACCAGCTATGGTACCATATGGGCCCCATTTAGCTATGGCATTAATAGGGAGCCTTGGAGGGTGGTAACAAGGGAGAGAGCCTTTTCAGTTGTGGCTCCTTATCTGTGGATTACACTCCCTAGTGAAGTCCACCTAGCACCTTCACTGATATCTTTCAGTGCCAGGTCAAGACTTATCTTTTTTGTTACGGATATGAGCAGAGTAACTCAGCGTTCTGAGCTGGGTGTGCCAGTGTGTGTATTTACCTAAGAAGCAGGCTTTTACCCTGCATTTAGATCACTGAGACTTAAGACTTAGTAAAATAAGAAGAGCTACTTTATTTATAGAAATACATAGTAGATAGGAAAGGCATGTCTAGTTCTAACTAACTAAGTTGAAGGTGCAATGCCCAGACTTGGGTATTGCCCTCATGGCTCAGGACAGAGAGCAAAGACAGAGATGTCTCCTCTCCTCGGACAGTCGAAGAAGAAGACAAAGAAAGGAGGGGCAGATAAGCTTCCCTGAATATATCTGCTCAAAAGATCTAGCCTGCATTTCTGAAAGATGAAAAAATAATCATACTGTTGGTTTCTTGTGCATAAATAGTGTTTTATCTGCACCATGTGTAAGACGTTTATTGACAAAAGCTACAATAATTGTAGCTATAAGCAAGCACATTCCTCACCTACCACAGTGTGGACGGAGTGGTTTTGCATGTGCCACCAGATTGAAAGCAGGGCATGGCCAGACATAGTGTGCAGGCATTTTATTACGTTGTGGTGCTTGCCCACCTACCCTGTTTCTTATTTTCCTCTGATGTCACCATTTACAATGCAAAACCATTTGCCTATATATACCAGTAACTCAGGAAAAGATTTAGGCAACTGATTAAGTGGACTGTAGTAGTTAGGGCCATGTACAGACCTCCTGATCTGATCAATAGTGCTTAGGGCTGTGTACAGACCTCCTGATACAAATCAGGCCCAATCTGTGCCATACAGATTTGGACCTCATCCAACCTGATCCAGATCCAAATCCAGATCACAAATGAGTTATTACTGATCTTCAGAAATCCCATTGACTTACATTGTAATACCAAAATGGCCATAACTTTCTTGTTTTTTGACCTAGGGACATGACATTTGGAGTCATGGTAGCTGCTATATAGGGGATTACACCTATCAGGTTGGAGATGGATAACTCCAGGGATTTGCATGCTAGCCACTTTTAAGATTGAAAATGTTTTGAAATTAAAATGGACATCACAGTTTTGTTGTCACGTATGAAATTTGGTGACATGGTAGCTCCTATAGAGGGAATTATCCCTGCCAAATTTCAGGTGGGTAGCTCCAGGGTGTTTATGCTAACCACCTTTAATATTTGCCTATTCAAAAAAAGTTTTTTTTTTTAAAAAAAAAGACCCTGTAATATAGGTGGGAAATTGTCAACATCAGGGAAAAATAAAAATACTATTTATATTAATAATATTCACTGTGGTTAGTCCATGGAAATAATCATAATCATAATAATTTTTAATTCAGAATGCTGGCTACTATGCCCACAAGGTTTGGCTGGTTGGCTAATAATAATAAACAAATGTGTAACCATAGAAGCTGGCTATTCTTTTACTTATTTTCTTCAGGATTCTTTTTTTAAGAGAAGGAGAAGAGAAAACGAGGGAAATTGTATGAAAGAGAGAGGGTGCAAGATAAACATCTATGGCAAACAATTAAAATAGACACCTTTGTTGTAGTTTGGGACTGAAGATAGGTCTTGGATTTAACAAGTTTCATTGCTGCGTTAGCAAAAGCGTCATTTCTAAGCTGGGTGGCCACTTTTGCATTCCCCAAGAAAGAGGAAATGCATCACCAAAACAAAAAACAAAAAGAAGTCACACATCTGTACAGCATTTGCAGATGCTAATTTATATGGATAGATGGAAACTTACAAAATAGAAATACATCTCACCATGGTTGGGGAGGCTGTCGGGAAGGTGACCCATTTGACCCTGTGTACCTAGACTTTAAAAAAGCTCTTGACAATGTACCTCATCAAAAATATCTGAGTAAGTTTAGCAGTCGTGGAATAAGAGTAGAGGTCCTTTTGTGGATCAGTAACTGGTTAAGGATTGGGAAAAAGAGTGGGAATCAAATGGCAGTCCTTTCAGTGGAGGAATATAGAAAGTGAAGTCCCCCAAGGATCAGGATCAGAACCTGTGCTTTAGACTTGTTCATAAATGCTGTAAAGTTAATAAATAATATGATATTATTATGGGATGAATACCCTGTCCCTAACACCTTCAGCTTTGAGTGTGTGTTCCTGGTGTTGGGTTAGGGAGGCAGAGTGGGGATTCTGTTGGTGTACCATCCACCCAACAGTCTCCCTCCCTGAGCTGGTGGAGCTGGTCTCTGCATTGGTGTTGCAGTTCCCCAGGCTGATGGTCCTTGGTGACTTCAACATACATGCCCAGGTTAGACTCACAGGTCCAGCTCAGGACTTCATGGCTGTGATGACAACCATGGGGCTGTCTCTAATATCATCTGGACTAATGCATGTGGCAGGACACACACTTGATCTTGTGTTCTGTTTGGGACAGGAAGAAGGTGATCTGAGGGTGGAGGGGTTCTTAGTGACTCCATTGTCATGGACAGATCACCACCTGACAAGGTTTAGACTTTGTGCCCCCGGTAACCTTCGCAGGGGTGAAGGGACAATTAAGATGGTTCGCTCCCAGAGACTCATGGATCCAGATGGTTTCCTGAATGCTCTGGGGGATATTCCCAGCATGGCTGGTGATGCTGCTGAAGCCCTGGTCAATCTCTGGAATATGGAGGTGACCCGGGCGGTGGACATTATTGCTCCAAAGCTCCCTCTCTCACCAGGGAAGGCCCATAATACACCTTGGTTTACTCAAACTTTGGGCCTGATGAAACGGCAGGCACGATGGCTAGAGCGACGATGGAGGAAAAACTCAGTCTGCTTCCAATCGAACACAGGCTAGAGCTCATTTTTGAGCCTATCATGTGGTGGTGAAGGCAGTGAAGAAAGTGCACTTCTCTGCCACCATTGCGTCTGCTCAGTGTCCTGCCCAGTGTCCGAGAGACGAGATGGAGAAGAGACTTGAATTAATTCTTGTTTTATTAGAGTAACGGTTACATCGAAAGCAGTGCACTTCATAGACCTCTCTATGTTGACTCACTACTGACCCTAACTAGACTACTTCAGCATGCTCTGCAGTGTGTGGAATAAGTTGACTCAGCACCCCAATCAGGGGGGTGCTGCCTTAAATAGGAAAGGTCTTTGCCCATAATCTCTGACTCCTTCAAAGTTTCACCTTCTGACCGACCCACTTCTTGTGGCGTCTCGTGCAGGGCGAGGGGGGGCAAGCCTCTGCCTGCTCATCTGACAGTTCAGGCTCGCTAGGTGCTGGCTCGACTTCAGGGGGCGGGGAACCCGCTGGCGGGGAAGCGTTTGAAGTGCCAGATGGGGAATCCTGGGGGGGTGGAGTTGGCTCACATGCGAGGTCATCCCCCAATGGCTTTGTTGGGGCACTTGTAGGTGGAGTGAGCTCTGCGTTGATGGGAGGACTGTCCGTGGGAACTGGTGGGCTGTCGACTTCACCCCCTCCCTCAATGCCCTTGAAAATCTCATCCACCTCTGGCTCCTCTCCTTGATCTATCTGGGGAAGCTGGGGCTCTACTGACTCCTCCCCCTGCTCCTCCTGGGGGAGTTGGGGCTCAACACTCAGCGTCGTCCGGCAATGCTTTTCCAGGTGGTCCAGGGTCTTTTGGACTCTGGCCCTACATTAGACTCTGAGCCCTCAGTTGCTTGCTGTGATATGTTTGTGAGGCACTTTGCTGATAAAATTGCTCGCATTCGGACTGACTTGGACTCCTCATTAACTACAGTTGTGCCAGATATCCCCGAAGCTTCCTCTGGTCATTTTTCTATGGATACTTTTCAGCTTGTAAAGCCTAAGGATGTGGACAGGATTCTGGGAGAATCGAGGGCCACTACTTGTTCCCTTGACCCTTGCCCATCCTGGTTAATAATATCTGCCAGAGGGGGAGTGGTTGACTGGTTGGCATATTTAATTAACACCTCCTTAAGGGAAGGTTCTATGACAACATTGTTGAAGGAGACTGTGATAAGACCTTTGTTAAAAAAAGCCTTCGTTAGACCCTGTGGATCTTAACAACTTCCGTCCAGTCTCTAATCTCCCCTTTCTGGGCAAGGTTATTGAGAGGGTAGTGGCTGCTCAGCTCCAAGTTTTCCTGGATGAATCAGACTATCTAGACCCTTTTCAATCAAGTTTCAGGCCTGGTCATGGGACAGAGACTGGCTTGGTTGCCTTGCTTGATGACTTACACCGGACATCAAACAGGGGGAGTGCATCCCTGTTGGTGCTGTTGGACCTCTTGGCGTCCTTCGATACGATCGACCATGGTATCCTTCTTGGCTGTCTAGCTGGGATGGGATTGGGAGGCACTGTTTTATGGTGTCTCCGGTCCTACCTGATGGACAGGACCCAGAAAGTGGTGCTGGGAGACTACTGCTCAACCCCCTGGCTGTTGGCCTATGGGGTACCGCAAGGTTCCATTCTGTCTCCCATGCTCTTTAACATTTATATGAAACCACTGGGAGAGGTCATCCAGAGATTTGGAGTATAATGTCATCAATATGGTGATGACACTCAGCTCTATCTCTCCCTACCACCTGATTGCAGAGAGGGAGTGTTCATCCTAAACCGGTGCCTGAAGGCTGTGAAGGGCTGGATGTGGCTAACAAACTGAAACTTGATCCAGACAAGACGGAAGTACTGTTGGTCAAGGGAAAAACTGCACCAGGGATAGGGTTGCAACCTGTTCTGGATGGGGCTGCACTCCCCTTAAAGGAGCAGGTCTGCAGTTTGGGAGTCCTCCTGGATCCTGCCCTGCTGCTTGAATATCAGATGGCTGCTGTAGCCAGGAGTGCTTTTGGCCAACTCAAACTGGTCTACCAGCTGCGTCCGTTCCTGGAGGCAGTTGACTTGGCCACAGTGATAAATGCATTAGTGACATCGAGGCTTGATTACTGTAACACACTCTATGTGGGGCTGCCTTTGAAAATGGTTCTGAAATTGCAGTTGGTTCAAAATGCAGCAGCCAGAATGTTAACTGTAGCACGGTGCAGGGAGCATATCACCCCTGTGCTTTATTGACCCCACTGGCTCCCAATTTGTTTCCAGGCCCAATTCAAAGTGCTGGTTCTGACCTTTAAAGCCCTAAATGGTCTTGGACCAATATACCTGAGGGACCCTCACCTGCCCAGGATTTAAGATAATCTGCCTCTGGTCTCCTTTGCATGCCTGGAATAAAAGATGTTAGACTGACAGGTACGCGGGAGAGAGCTTTTTCAGCTGTGGCCCCCAAGCTTTGGAATACCCTACCCCAAGAAGTCCACTCTGCTCCCTCCCTGTTGGTTTTCCGGAGACTTCTGAAAATGATCTTGTTCCTGAGAGCTTTTGGGAGGGACTGAAGGTAGAGCCTGACACTAATTTTATGCCTTCTATGTTAAATTTTACCTTTGTAGTCCCTTTAGTACCCCCCATATATATGTGAATCTCTTTATGGGTAAACTGGAACAGGAGATCCTCAAAAAGGCACTCAACAAACCACTTATATGGTGGAGATACATTGATGACATCTTTATGGTCTGGACAAATGGTAAAGAGAGTTTGGAACAATTTAGAAATTACATCAACTCTATCCATCCCTCTATTAAGTTTACATTTAATAGTACAAATGACAATCCGCATATCCCTTTTCTGGATGTCTTTCTCACCATTGAAAACAACAAAATAGCCACTGATCTCTACAGTAAACCCACTGATGCCCACACCTATTTAAACTGGAAATCCTGCCATCCTAGGCATATAAAGAACATTGTGTATAGGTTAGCTCTGAGAATCAAACTTCTTTGCAACACTGAAGATAAATACCAGAGAAGGATCAGTGAACTTAAAGAACACCTTCTTCTAAGAGGATATTCTCCACATATTATCAATTGCAACATCCACCGAGCCTCCATTCTGTCCAGAGAAAACCTCCTCCAACATACTGAGGTGTCAAAGAGCAGAGAGCAACGGATTCCATTTGTGGTAGATTTCCATCCAGCATCTCCTATCACCGAGCAATCAGGGAGAGCTACCCATTGCTGGCAAACTCTGAACATCTTACTAGAGCCATCAGCAGGCCTCCTGTTATAGCATTTCGCCAACCTCCTAATTTACGCAGACTGTTGGTGAGAGCTGTGCTTAAGCCACCTATCACCAATCCAGGTTCTCATCCTTGTCACTCCAAACACTGTATCACCTGTGTGTACCTCAGGGAGACAGCTACTTTTACAAGCACTAGGACAGGCAGGACATATTACATCAAACAGAACATCACCTGCAGGTCCTGCAATATAGTTTACATCATCGAGTGCAAAAGACCAGGATGTCGTATCCAATATGTAGGAAAGACCCCAACTGACCTACACACGTGCTTCAGGAACCACAAGTCGGCAATTTTGACAAAAAAAGTGGAGCAACCAGTTGCAAAGCATTTTAACACCGAGGGTCACAGCCTGTTGGACTTTTCCATTACAGCGATAGAGATACCAGCAGATCCAGCAGCATTGACTAAAAGGGAGAACTTTTGGATTTACTCTCTGGACACATTGGCACCACATGGCCTGAACCTGGAGGACAGTACCACCACTATTTAGCTTCTGCAAATGAAGCCCCTCTGAGCATTCCATCCTCAAAGCTCTATAACTGCCACCTTGGTAACAGCATTTGTATGTTAGCAGCTGATGAAGGCGGAAGCTGAAACGTTTTGTTAATATAATAAAAACCTCTGTTTGGTTAATCACAATTACGTTTGTATGTGTATATATATGTATATGTATATATATGTATATATATAGATAAGACAGTTTTGAAAGCAACAAACAGAACTTCACTCAAGCTTGCTCTGGATCCCTATAAGGATTCCGTTAATCACCTAATATATATATATAAACATATTGAGATCCGTGGTGATGTCTTTGTCAAGAAATCTATATGTTGTTTCATCCTTTAGTTGTACAAGACATCACCATTACATCTATACAAAACCTTACAAGTAGGAAACTTCTTAAAGAGGAAACTGCTGATCTCCTTGTTAATCCAAATCCCACCCCTGGAAGGTTTTACATACTGCCTAAAATCCACAAAACCAACAATCCTGGTCGTGCAATTGTCTCAGGTAACAACACAGCTACTGAAAGGATTTCTCTGTACATTGACTTAAATTTACAAAGCTTGGTGCAAAACCTCCCATCGTATATCAAAGACACCAAGGACTTCTTGCTTAAAATTGAGTCTTTAAACAAGCAGTATCAATTCCACAACAATACTATACTAGCTACTTTAGATGTCACATCTCTTTACACCAATATACCACATAATGATGGGATTCAGGCTTTAAATGAGTTCCTTAACACCAGAGAGATGAACAATCCTCCAACAGAGGTTCTCACAACTTTAGCTATGCTAGTCTTGACTTGTAACAACTTTACATTCAATGGATCCAGCAGCATTCACCAAAAGGGAGAACTTTTGGATTTACTCTCTGGACTCATTGGCACCACATGGCCTGAACCTGGAGGACAGTACCACCACTACTTAGCTTCTGCAAATGAAGCCCCTCTGAGCATTCCATCCTCAAAGCTCTATAACTGCCACCTTGGTAACAGCATTTGTATGTTAGCAGCTGATGAAGGCGGAAGCTGAAACGTTTTGTTAATATAATAAAAAACTTCTGTTTGGTTAATCACCATTACGTTTATATATGTATATATATATATATATGTATATGTGTGTATATATATATATAGTATTTAATTTATTTAATGTTTTTGTGATTTTACTGTTAACAATTTTATTATGTACATGTTTGATTTTATTTTTGTAAGCCGCCCTGAGTGCCCTATTATAGGGTAGAAGGGCGGGATAGAAATATTTTAAATAAATAAATAATAAATATATAGCAATAGCCAAATTTGCTGATGACAATAAATTGTTCGGGGTGGTTATAAAAAGGGATTGCGAGCAGCTCTGTGATGAGGGGCTCCAACATTTGGGGCTTTCTAGTTTAGAAAAAAGTCAAGTGAGTGGAGCTATAATCCTCCCTGCTCCTCACTTTTAACATGCCTTTCATGAAAGATTATCAAAGGTGCAACACTCTTTCCTCAAAAAAAGGGAGACTCTTTTGGTTTGCGCTATAACTTTGCCATCATTATCCTGGATATTAAGACAAAAGAAGTCACCAAAATGAATATTCTTATAAGCACTGCTCTTATAAAACTTGCTGCGCATCCCACAAAATCTTTGTCCCTTTCCCCCGGTTGCAGTGGTCTGCTGGGGCACATGGAGTTGCTTTCGGAAGAGCGTATAGGCTGGACACACCTCCGAAGAGCCCCCTGGTCCTTTGACTACTGGCCAAAGAGCACTGATGGGTTTTCAGCGTTAGAGTAGTCTAGCTTAGGAATCTAGGAAGCTGCCTTATGGCGCATCGGACCAGTGGGGCCTTCTAGCTCAGTACTGTCAACACCAACAAGCAGCAGCTCTCCAGGTTTTCAAGTAGGAGCGTTTCCCAGTCCTATCGGGGGATGCCAGAGACTGAACCTGAGACTTTCTGCTCGCAAAGCATGTGATCTACCACTGAGCTACAGCCTTTCCTGAGGTGGGATATAGTGGGATGGGATATAGGACGTCCCCCCATTTTCTTTTAATAACACACACACAGGAATATCATTGTATCCATGTATCTTCAATCAATTGAAGAGAGAGGAATTCTTCCAGGCTTTCTGTTTATGATTTTTCCTGAGAAATGCCTTATTCCTTCCCACCTGACTCTATTCAGTTTTATCCTGCCTTGGCTGTTGGGACATGTTGTAATGAGGGCTCACATATGGATGGTGTGTGCTATTAGCTCAGGGAGAACGTGCTTCTTTTTAGCCTGTCAGTAGACAAGGTTCATAAACAGAATCAGCCTAAGTGGGGAAGTAAATCCAACTGCAGTAGTCTGAATTTGACAGACAAGAGAAGAATAGATGTTTTGCTCAGCGACTGCTTTCTTTCTCTCTCTCTCCTGATTCAGAACTAGTTCCTGCATTGGCTGCATAAACTCCCCAGAGACTCTGCAGCTACAGTCAAAGACTGAAGTATTTTTACTGAGCAGAGTCCATATTTCCGAAGTGATTACACTAGCTGCTGGTTAAGTCTTTTCAAAGGATAAATTTCAAAACCAGAATGGGACAGACTCTCTTTCTCCCTCTCCCACTCCCCACTCCCACAATATACAGCAGTTCTCAGTGCAATAGAATATGCTGAGGGAAATCTGGCAGGGCTGTCTTTATTTTGAATGAAGAAACCACTGTCCTCACTGGGAGGATTTAATTAGAGATGAAGGGATTAGAGAGAGAAGAGAGACTTTCTTTGAAGGCCTGTCTCCAGTTCCTTTATATTATTTATTTATTTGTTAAATTTTTATACCGCCCCACTAGCATAGCTCTCTGGGCGGCGTACAACAAAGAAATACAAATATATTCAGAGCTTGGAAAAGTTACTTTTTTGAACTACAACTCCCATCAGCCCAATCCAGTGGCCATGCTAGCTGGGGCTGATGGGAGTTGTAGTTCAAAAAAGTAACTTTTCCAAGCTCTGAATATATTACACAAACACACACACTTTCTGTATGAAATATCAGTGCTGGAAACATTCAGAGGTGAATTGTGTGAGCTCAGAAGTAGTTCACAATGTCTAATGTGCGACCACCCTGCAGAATGCAACATCTCTGCTGGGGCACCCCCAGTGACAGTAGCAGTTCTCCAGAGGCAATTCTCATTGTTATTGTTATTATTATTATTATTATTATTATTATTATTATTAATTCCTGGACAGACCCACACAAGGGTCTGTCCTATCCTTTTGACCCTCCAGCAAGAGTTTGTTGCCACATTCCAAAGTGGGTGAAGTTGACTTGGCATTTGGACTTCTTGGTCATGGAGCACCCACTTGCTCAGGATGTATTCCACGTTGTTGTGCACTGTGTTGTCATCATGCCCCTGGTATGGCTGGATATGAAACGTGACCTTGAAAGCATATCTCTTTGCTCCGGGCTCGCTCCTCGGCAGCTGCTGCAGCTGCTGCTGCAGTTTCCCCTCTGGCTCCTGCTCCTTCTCTGCCTCTCCCCACCCTGGTGGTGGTGGCTTGGGCCTTGAGGGCCTCGCAGAACTGCTAGAGGCTGATGGCGTGCTCCCCGCAGCCCAGGCGGGCCTCCAGCCAGCGCACCAGGGCAGCGTGGTGCCAGGAGAGGGTTCCTAACTCCTGCTCAGGGGGCTTCAACACAGACCAGGATCTATGTGGTGCTGTGTAAGTGGGTGGCCAACTGGGATCTCTCTGTTGTTCTTATCTGGTGCACTTCAAAGTATAAGAGCCTGGTTCCCAAAGGAGCCACAAGAATCCATTGACGAGTCACGATACATGGTAAGAGGTTGATGAAACTGTAGGAAATAGAGTGTTTTGGAAATTCTGGGCAGAATCCAACCCTCCAGGGCAGATTTAGAGGGTATGCAGGGGGGAAAAGATGAAGGTGAAATCCCACTCAGCAAGCAGAGGTCTGTTCCATTCATGCACAGACTGCAATGTTATAGACCATACTAGGCAAATATGTCAATTTCAGTTTTTTATTTTTCCAGTCTTAAGTTCAGTTCTCCACATTTCCACATCTGTTGCCTTTTTTAAAAAAAGTCCTAATGAAAATTCTTCAGCATTTTAATGTGACTTTCCCCTAAATATACACATTTTTGTATTCAGTTTTCCCCAATATGCACATTTTTGCAAAGCAAATTTCCCCAATGTAATGTATTTTTTATTAGGACTGTGCACAGCCCATCTTATCCATCCCATGGCTCCAATCTGTGGGCCCCGGGTCAGCCCAACCCACCCTGTCCCAAAGTGGGAACCACACGCCTCACCCCAGATCTGTCCCTGAAGCTGTTTGGGAGGTGGGACTAAGGGTTTTGTTTTTTAAAAAAATTAAAAATAGGGATGGGAGGGAGCATCTCCTACCTCCTCCCCCCAATTTGGGAGCAGGTGAGCACAAACAGTACGGCGCAGGATGAAATCATCCTGCTTACCAGCTGGTAAGGCAGAGAATTCCATCCTGTACGGTGTTGCTCCTTCATGAGCTGGTCCATCCAGTTTAGCTCCTTCAGGAGCAGCTTCTCTGCATGCACTGTACAGGATAAATTCTCCTGGTTACTAGCTGATAAGCAAGAGGATTCCCTACTGTGGGGTGCCGTTCCTTTGTGGGCAGCTTCTCTGCATGCAGGGAAGCTGCTTCCGAAGGGGATTTGGATACCATACAGTGCTTGGGGAAGCCTGGTGAGAAGAAGGAGAGGTTGGACAAGAAAGGCTCCTACCTTCTCCCGCAAAGAGGTACCTCCTTTTCCCACTTCCTCTTTTTTCCTGCACATGCCTGCCTTTCCTTTCTGCCTGTCACCACACTCTCAAACAGCCCCAGATCAGTCCGGGCTGCCCAAACCGACCCACAGAAATCTGGGGCTATCTCGGCCTGACTCTCCTGAGACCCAAATGCCTCCAAATAGATCTGATTTGGCTTGGTCCTCAGCTGAATCTGGTGTACAGCTTTATTTTTTGTGATATTTTCATTAACATATGCGTTTGCATGCACACTTTCCCCTAGTATATGCATTTTTGTACACATTATTTGGTTAGAGAACTGCGTTGCAAAGTTCAGATAGGGGCAAATTTCAAAGGACAACTGTGTTGTGGTTTGCATATTGTTTGGAAAAGTATGAATTAGATAAGGGATGGAAAGATCTGTCAGTTTCAGTTCTCTCAGTTTCTAATATTTCCAATCTTAAATCCAGTTCTTTACATTTCTGCAGCAATATACATTTTTTAAAAAAAATCCTCATGAAAATTTTCCAGCATTTTAGTACAAATTCCTCCTAATGAGTACTTTTTTGTAGGCAGTTTTGACCAATGTACATATTTTTGCAAGCAATTTCTTGCCATATAATGCATTTTTATATGCTATTTTCACTCATATATTCATTCTCATGCACACTGTCCCCTAACATATTTATTTTTGAAAATATCGTTTGGTTGGCGAATTATATTGCAAAACTCAAAGACACACAGATTTTGAAGGCTAGCTGTATTTTGGTTCTTGTATTATTTCAGAAAGTGTGGATTTGATAGATGTGGATTCAGATGCAAACTGAATTGAATTTCTCCTCATTCCTACAAGCATAAGGAGGAAATGCGGCCCCTTGGTCACTGAGTCCTAATTACAACTCCACAAAGGGTTTGGAATATACATATGCTATTCTGATTTGCTGATCCCATCATGTTTAAATTAGGGAAGGACAGATCCGTCCTTGTCTGTTTTGCATGTGTTCATTCATAAATCCAAAAACCTAGTGTTGGGAGCTATACATGTGCACACTGATATGTCCTGATCTTTGTATATTTGGTACCTGATCTGTTAGTGGATGTGCATATAGAATTCTGCTCGGTGCAAGCCTATTGCTGGGTCAAGGCATCTCTTTTTAGAAAAATTATGCTAATATGTGTGGAAAGAGAATAATCACAATCTCTAATACAAAAGGGGAGAAACACATTTTAGCAATTCTGAGTCTGAACAACATGAATGGAAGCTGAGACTTGGAGTAAATCCCCTCAGAATGAAGTCCTTTGAGTCGGTTTTTCATCTTAACCTTCCTCACTGGAGACATTGCCTATAAATAAACATGTGTAAGTTATTGCCGGCATGCTCTGCTTTATTAATTTTGTGTAGAGCAAGTTGGCTTTTGCAGAGGTTAATTTTCTGATCAGGGAACAAAATGGCACTTCACCAATCTGAAAATAAATAATTGTGCTGAGGTCTCAGTTCATTATATTTAATTCTGCCAAGTCTTGCGGACTCCAGAGAGACAGTGACAGCTCAGAAAAAACAATTATTTTCACTAGCCAGCCCTGTTTTTCTGTGATGTGTTTTTTCAGCAGGCTATGTGAGAATCTGTGGCGGTTAATGATGGCAGCTTGGTTTAGCTTAGTGAATGTAGCACCAAGCCATTTCACCAAATTACACCCTGTCAATTTTTGTAGCAAGAGAACCAAGTAAAATAAGTCTCCGTGAGCTAACATTCTTTGATTGTACATGTTCATTTGTGGGTGAATCGCATCATAGTTTTTGTAGTACGTCAGCAGCAGCAGCATGCAATCAACACATATTTGACAAAATATTGGCACTGGCTCAGTACTACAAAAACTATGATGCCATCAGGGGTGTAATTGTCCAGGGTCTTGAGGGGTCTCAGACACCTTACTTTCTCAGGAGCAGGGTCGCAGCCAGGTCCGTATGTCTCCAGTGTCCTATGAGCCAATCAGCATGAAAGGGGAGTGTGTTTGCCACTCAGATGAATCTTCTAATGTGCTTGCTTGTCCTTTCATGCTGATTGAAGCCAATCAGAGTGAAAGGTGAGTCAGCCTCTGAGAAGATTTTTTTCAGTAGCTAACACACTCCCTTTTGATACTGATTGGCTCCTAAGAATGTCTGTTATGGGAGAAGGTACATGCAGGAAGGACTGAGGAGTATGGATATGACGACAGACCACAAGCAAGTGAGGAGGTGTAGTGTGACTATCATGAATTTGTCACCACATGACTGGATGCAATTCAACTGCAAGTGAACCTTCAGGAGTAAAAAAAATATATCTAGAGTCTTGAAATCAAACAAACCAGCCTAAATATGGGTAGGTATTAGATATTCTGTGGAAATCCACTGCTTGGGGCCAGGAAAATGCCACTAGGAAATGGAATACCTCCAGAGTCACAGAAGACCCAATGACTGCCCATGTAGAAGTCCATTAGTGGTCCCAGTGGCATAGGAGCAGGTCCATGTGGCAGGACTTCATGAGCCTGGAACTGTGCCCTGGGAAAGAGGAGAGGGTGCTTCACATAGAGATCAGCCAAGCTACAGAAAATGACATTTTAGGCCAGCCTTCCCCAGCAAGGTGCCTTCCAGGCATTTTTGAACTTCAGCTCCCACCAGTCAAAGCACGCAAGGACAGTGGTCAGAGATTATAGGAGTTTCAGTCCAACAATATCTGGAGGGCCCCAGATAGGAGAAGACTGATTTGGAATTGGGAGGTTCCTATCTGGGCAAAACATCAAAGGCATTTCAATGACAGTAGCAGCAGTTCTTATGGCTCAGTAACCACAAAAAAAATCAAATTGGCCCTCTTGGTTTATAATTATTTATATGGGCATATAGCCCATCCTGTCCTGGGGCAGGTTACAATACTTTATTTGTTCTACCCTGTCCCTGGCTACCAAAAGCTAGCTTGATTTAAAAACAAAAAGAAAAGAAAACAAACAAAAGCTTATAAGTGCTCCTGGAAGATGCACAGGCTCAGTCTTTGGTGAGTCTCCAGAAGCAGAAAATGTTGACATGCACAGGCAGCCACTTCTCTGCAACACGCTGCGGTCCTGACTTAGTACATACAGTGTGTGGCATAGTGTGTTGGGGTGTAAATGCACAAACAGGCAACAAGGCCATAGACAGGTGCTTAGTATAACATATGTAAGTGTGCATTTGCTGGGTGTGGAGTGAGGGAACAGATCATGGCTTGTGGTTTTTCTTCGTTGACATAGATGGGAAACCTCAGCCAAAGGGATGCTTCTTCTTAGCCCTTCCTCCTCAAGGTTGTTTCAGAAGTGAAGAGAGGGCTCAGTTTTCCTTTGCCTCTGAGGCGAACATTAGGAAGAGCTGTGTTCCCTTCTATCACACAACATTTTTAACTTGGTGGGTGGAGCCTGTTTGCTGCTCTCTCTCTGCTACCAATAATATTCCATTGTGGCAAAGGAAAGTAATCTTTCTCATATGTGAATCATTCTCATACATATGCACCATCCATGGACAGAGCCAGCTGCCAGAAGGGGTGGAGCTGGAGAGTCCCTTTGCCCCCTGAATATTTTCCTACAAATACATGCATTTTTGTAAACATAGCTTGGTTGGAGAACTGCATCACAAAATGTGGATACACGCAAATTTTGTAGGATGGTTGTGTTTCAGTTCTCATATTGTTTTGGAAAGGGCAAATTTCATAGATTTGCCTTTAAATGTGAACTGAATCAAATTTCTCCCCATCCCTATTCCTGTGAGAAGGAGAGGAAGAGGTGTAAGAGTCTCCAGAAAGCTCAGAGAACTAAAGTTGTTCTAGGAATCTCCAGGAATTCCCACTGCACATTCAAAGTGTTTTCTGATCCAAAAGCACACAGAGCTCAATATTTAAAGTGAAGCACTGATTACAGTAACTGGATCTGGTCGTATAATTATCATTTCAGGTAATAGGTAGCACATGCTAAGATAATACACCCATCTTGCCAAAATGAGTAGCTTGGATTGTGAAAAAGAAAGTCAATGTTATCTTACCAGTTATTACATCAATGCAATTCTTCTTCTTGTGTGTACTACAGATGGCTTTTTACCTCCCATGCTGTGCTAAATGTGTTCCATCCTTGATATTTAATTTGTCTTTTTAATGCATTTCTCCCCAATTACATCTCATGCAGATGATGTGTTCATTTTAGATTCACAGCATCAAGCTTTTCTGTTCTTATTGGTTAAGCTTTAATCCATTCTGTGGGGCTTAGCGTTATGATGTTAATAATAAAAATGTGCAAAAATGTTTCTTGGGTGGAAATTAAATATATGATAAATATGGTCCCCAAACTCCACATGTACAGAGATTTTGCTTATTAGAAAAATGTCTTGGATATCATAGCACTGGAGCATAAAGGGAAGCCGAAGATTCAAACTCTGTGGTGGCATTTAACACTGGCACTGCATACCTATGATTTATATTTTTCCAGTTCATTGTATCCCTCAATTTTGTTCCTAGAATGCACTCCTGAAACTTCTGGGCTTGGTACTTAATGTTATTCTGCAACCAGGGAGAACAGAAAGATATGCAGAGAAGCAAAAAAAATCCATTCCAGCACCTCACCAAATGAGAGACATAAATTCTACTCTTATTAACATGCATCTCTGTTTGTGTAGATTTCACACAAGGTGGAAAGGTGAGGTTATGCTAAGTAACCCACCACAACCCCCTACTCCTTAAGTCTGACAGATGCTCATACATCAAGCTTCACATTATAATAGGGGCCTACATAGGCCCAGTCTGCAGAAACTTTAACCACAGATTGCATAGAGCAAGCCTACCCCTTCTACACAGGTTAAATATTATACAGGTTGGCTCTTGTTGCATTGTGTCAGGCCCATAGATTGGGCAGGTGCATCAGAGATCTCATTATCTGTACCTATATCTAAACTAGACGTCAGGTCAGAAGGATCCGAAAACCTAAGATATCAGGGGTGGGCCCTAGGATGGGGCCCTAGTGATGTCACTCCCCAAGGCATCTTCCTGCCTCCACCCCCACTCATCACATTCTTTCATTGGCTCCCTGCATTGGGCACTTACAGGCCTCCCTCTTGCTTAACCTTTGGGGAGGCCTGGGCTCGCTCACTGCTGCCACAGCCACCACTGCCACTACTGCCACCACCTCTTGCCAGACCGGAGATTGAGGTGAATCCCCCAGAGACCTGGGGAGGACCCCCAAACCTCAGAGTCTCCAGGTAAAATCTGGAGAGCTGGCAACACTAATCTAAACACATGAACTGGTCAGTGTCTTGGACACTGAAGGACTGCCTTGTACCTCACAAGCTACCTGAACCTTACAGTCTGGGGCCCTTCTCCATCTCCTCTGCCACTCATCTTCTGAGGTTAGGTGTTTGGGGACTGAGGAGAGCACTTTTCTGTGCTTGTGGTGTGCCAGATATGGAAAGTCAAGCTTGCCCGGTGACAAATTGGATGCCTTTTAGGTACTAGGAAAAGGTTTGTCTTATTTGCCCAAATCTCCCAGCTTCCTTTACAGCTGGCTTTAATGAACATTTTTCAAAGAATCATAGAGTCATAGAGTTGAAAGGGGCCTATAAAGCCATCAAGTCTAACCCCCTGCTCAACGCAGGATTTTTTGTCCTTCTGCTGGAATGCATTCCATCATGCTTCTGCTATTTGAATATTTGGGTGTTGTGTTTTCATTGTTACATTTAGTTTTTTAATATTTTTTTGGCATTTTTACTCATTTGAATATCTTAGCTACCCAAAGAGTTTTTAACTGAATGGTGTCAGACAAATCACAGTCTTGTTCTGTGTTGAAATTGCTTTTTAATATGTTTTTAAATCTTTTAAAAAAAATACGTTTTTTAACCTTTTTTAAGATGTCTTCAAAGCTTTTTAAAAAAATGTTTTAAAGTCATTTTGTTCTAGTGTGTTTTAAAGTTTGTTTTTATGATGTTTTAAAGTGTTTTTAGTGCTTTTGTTTGCCGCCCTGGGCTCCTGCTGGGAGGAAGGGCGGGATAGAAATCAAATAATAAATAAATAAATATTCAAAACAAAATATAATGGATTTTTAACAGCAAGGAAGCTAGTGTGGTGCCTTTCAGCAAGTTGGGAGCTGGGGTCAGCAACATGTGGAGGGCATCACATTGGCAATCCCTGCTCTCGGCTCTGAGTATATTTGCAATGCTCCAGGCTGTATCTGAAGGGCAAATGAGAGATTAGGGATGGAATGATCTGGCAATTTCAGTTCTTGCAGGTACTTGTTTTTATAATCTTAAATTTAGTTCTCCACATTTTTGCAGCAATTTGTAATTTTGTTTAAAAAAAATCCTCATGAAAATTCTTCAGCATTTTAGTGTGAATTTCTCCTAATAAATACCTTTTTGTGTGCAGTTTTGACTAATTTTTGCAAGCAATTTATCCTACTATAATGCATTTTTGTATGCTATTTTCACCAATGTATTCCTTTGGTGCTCTCTTTCCACTAATATATGCATTGTTGTGAACCAAGGTTGGAGAACTGCATCACAAAATTCAGATATGTGTGAAGTTTGAAGGATGACTGTGTTTGGGTTCTATTGTTTTGGAAAATGCTAATTTGATAAATTTGGCTTTAAATGCAAACTGAGTCTAATTTCTCCCCCATCCCTACTAGAGATGAAGGCAAGAGATCTAATATTGACATATTCCATTCATTATAAAGCAGGGGGTGAGGAGGGGAGTAAATGTAAGCTACAATGAGTATGGCAAAGTATGGCAAACGGACCTTCTTTTGCCCAAGCATTTCCCATTGTTTTAAAGCCTATTTTTTGTGATGGCTTTCCCTTCTCACCATGGAGCCTTACCAGGAGATAACATTAAGAGAAAACAAAAACGATTGGAGGGAAGAAATATAGGCAGGGCGGTGTTTAGGATCCCCTGCCTCTCCATCATATCCAATGCTCTACAAATTCAAGCCCCCCGCCCGCCTTACTTATAGTGATTCCAGCAGACCTAGTTCTGACACATGGATCAACTGACATCGTATCTAGTTTGGCCCAGAGACCATTTGATATGTACCATGCAATGGTGCATAATATTTAATAGTTGGAAGTTTGCAACATCTCACGTTTGATGCCCACCAAAATTGAAGCTATAAATGGATGTGGGCACAGTCTGCAATCCTAGACACACTTATCTGGGAGGACATCCCTTTCAGCTCAATGGTATTTACTTCCAAGTGAATATGAAGATAATTGCACTGTAAAATATCCAGTTTTTGTTGTAAAATACATTATATTTTAAAGATGAAAAATCCACATTCAAAATCAGAATGGGAACGAGAAATGTTGAACATTTATGAATATTTGGTTTTGGCTCTGAAATCCACATGCTTCTTGCCTTTTCTGCACTCCACCATTTATTCAGAGAAGTTTGTCTTGAAGCATCTTTTTTTTTTTAAAAAAATGTGATTTGTCTTTATTTATTACAGAACCTTTGCCTTGGGCTCATCATTTACTCATTTATATAGCTGTCTACAGCCACCAGCCACTAGAGAGTATTACAGCTTGCAGTAAATGTGTTTTTAGTGTGGCCATTTCAATATACATAACATTGTTCTCCTGAAGAAACATTTACTGACCACCTGGTTTCCTGCTGTCATTTTCATCAAATTAAACACACACATGCACGCACACCAAGGACTTAAGAGGGCAGAAGGGGCATGTTTTCAGAGCATTTCATTAATATAGCAAGATTTTTGCTAGCTTATCTCTGCGTGCCATTGCTACGAAGACTTGAGCACAGCTGCAATATTATATAAATTCTTTCTCTTTTTGCCTTGCAAAACCACTTTTTTTCTTCTCAGTACTGAGAGAATAACCATTAACTGTCACACCTGTCTTTCCACATGAGACTATGTGCATATCATCCAAAAAGCTTACATTTCTATTGATGTGAAAGTCACTCTTCAAATTAATCAAGGCAATGAAACATCAGAATAACAAAATAGTGACTGCTTCTTCACTGTTTGAAGATTAAAGGCAGGGATGGTGGTGGTGGTGGTGATAGGACCCCAAGCCCATCTACCCTGGGACATTTTAAAGCATCCCTTTTGCCACTGAAAAGGTGGGGAATTGCTGTTGGAGAACATCCATCCTCAGACCCCAAGTTTCTCTCCCTTGTATGTGATCCCTTCCCCAGTATATGTGGTACTTCCGTGGGTGTGGGGCCTGAGCCCATTACCACTGCAGATAAACAGGAAGTGGATTGGACTGTGAAAGACCAACCCAAATGGTGTTTGCATTTTGACCAATTTGTAGGGGGGTCCAATATCTCAGAGAGGAGGTCAGGTCTCCTGCTCCCCTGGTGCATTCACTATAGCTGCCCAATTGCCCTGCTTTTTAAAGTTTGATAGAAATAGCTGTGGGCTATAGGTACGTTCTTAAACTGCAAGGTTTTTTGCCTATTAGTGAATATCAGTTCTAAAAGGAACCCCTGCCTGTAATCTGGCTGCTGCATTTTGGACCAGCTGAAGTTTCCTGCTTCTTCAAGGAAAAAGCAACCCCATCCAGAACAGGTGATCTTCCCACCTCCTGGACATGGCAACCAAGAGGTCTTCTGTATCTTTAAAAGGTGTGCAGGGGGAAGTGAGAATTGCACCTTGTGGTTTTTCCCATTACAGTGTTGCAAGAACACCTGCACTTGGCTGACTTTCTCTTCTCCTAAAGATACAGGATCAGTCTCGGGCCCTGAACCTGGCAGCCCTAAACAATACTGAATCAGCTACCCTGGGAGAGGAGGCCTGCTGAAAGACTTTATTACCCAGTGAAAGTAAACTGGGGCATGCGTGGGTTCAGGTGTATGAAGCAACATACCTAAAATATAGCCTTACCATCATCAGGCCAGATGTAGGGCCTTCTTTGACCATTTAGTCAGGCATGGCCCATATAAGCTATGGAATAAGCCTCCTTTGCTGTGCCCTTCTCCCCCCTGGCCCCACCCCTGAGGTGCAGAGTGCACAAAATATTCAGAAGGCAGCAATGTAATTCAAGAGAAGACAAGCCTCATGTTCCTTTCTGTGCCATTTCCACCTCTTGAAAGCCACTTCAGCAATGCTTCCCAAACTCTACACCAGTGATTCCCAAACCTTTTCTTCCTATGGACCACTGGAAAATTGTTGGGGGTCTTGGCAGACCACTTAATAATTGTTCTGCCTGGTTTAGCAATTGTAGTGCACTGTGCCAGATGCTGTATGATTTTTGAATTGCACTTTTTATTGCATCTGCGATGGATATGTTGTCTTCAGTCACAAATCTACAGACATGCTGTGGACTGAGTGAAGCTTGTGGACCACAGTTTTGGAACCCCTGCTTTATGCTACACTGGTGTTCTACCAGAGAAGCTGAAGTGGTGCTCTTAAAAAGAAAATCAAGCCATCCTGCTGGATATATCCACCAGATTTAATTAAATAATTCATTAATTATCCCATCCTTCCTCCCAAAGGGAGCCCAGGGTGGCAAGGGAGTTGATGCTTCTTGTGTCTGGGAGGTCCTATACAACTGATCCCTGTCTCGTTACCAAAAAATCATAGCCTTGTAAATGACCACATAAAACTTACTAGCTTGCAAATGTTTTTACTAGCCTCTGGAGGGCTGATAAAGAAAGAAATATAGAGGGTTGTATCCCCACACAGCCATGAACCTCACTGGGTGACCTTGGGCCAGTCACTGCCTCTCAGCCTCAGAGAAAGGGAATGGTAAACCACCTCTGGAGACTGCTTACCATGAAAATCCTATTCATAGGGTCGCCATAAGTCGGAATTGACTTGAAGGCAGCCCATCCATCCATCCATTCAGCTAAATCCCACACATGGTGGACCCACTGAAATTAATGCAGATGAGTCATGTCTATTAACTTCAGTGGATCTACTCTGAGTAGCATAGAGTATAACTTAGAGAGTGCCATCCTACATCCAGCATCCTCCAATTGATGTTTAATGGTGAATCAAGGCCAGGATAAGGGCCTGTTATCGCCACCTACTGCCAATCTCGTGTAACACCACTCATTCACAACCTTTCATAAAGCTTAGTACCTTTTTTTCTTTTTTTATTAATTTTTATTCAAAGTTTCAAAGAACAAAACAAAACAAAAGGAAAACGAATTAATAACTAATATAATAAAAATATTGACTTCCGATTTGTCGCAGATCAGCTATAAGTATATAGTAAATAACAAACCTGTCCCTTAATATATTACAAAATCACTTTCCTCCAGTAGTTATCTTAATTAATCATCAAATCTCATTAATCATCATATCATTTTGTTCTATCCGCAAAAAGTCAAAGAGAGGTTCCGCTCCTTGAGAAATATATCCATCAGTTTTTCTCCAAATATACATGTCAATTGATCCATCCCTACCAAGTCAGCTAAGTCCAGTAATTTTAATAGCCATTCTTCTATTATCAGTATTAATTCCATCATCCATCTGCCATCCTTGCACACATGTTAATCTTGCTGTCATAATCATATAGTAAGAGTCTGATGGGAATTTCCTTCATCACAAATATTTCCTTGCAATCAATTCTGAATGTATTACTGAAATGTTGTTGTAAGGTCATGTCTCTGTTCCTCTTCTTTACAAAATGCACCAGCATATCTCTTGAGAATTTTTCCATTGTCACATATCTAAAATTAATTCTGTAAATGTTCTCTATTTCAAGTTCCATCAAATCATTCCAGTCCAGAAATTTTATCAAGACAGTAATAACTTTAACTCTGATATCTTCACCAGTTTCTTCAGGAACAGCACTAAATTCCAAACAGTAATCTTTGTCTCTAATATCCATCACGGCCATAAAGTCCAAATCTTTTTCCAATTCCACATTTGATATATCTGTTCCAATCTCCAGAATTTGCTCCTTCCCTTTAATTTCTTTTTCATCTTCTATTGCTTGTCCAATTATATCTTTGGTCTCATCTGCTTCTTTTCTCATATAATCCTTTATTTCTTTCAGCTCCTGTTTCACTTTGCCAAATTCAGTTGCCATCTCTTGTCTACCCTGTCTCAGTTCTTATTTCGTTGTCTTAATCTCATCCATTATCTTCTGAAACATATCCAGAGGGGAAACCCCTTCCAGGGATACATCCAGGGTCTCTGCCACTTCTTTGATTGTCATTCTTAAAGCCGAAGAAAAAACCCTTCAAATTTCCAATATAGCCACAATTCCCAAGCAAAGAATAATTTGCTTCTTTTTCCAGCAATAAGGGAGTTAATATTCCAAACCTGTTGACATCATCATCTTAGACAGCACAAACTGCCTTATCTCTTATGTGTCCAAGAATGCAAAACAAATTTAGTTCACAGCATCAAAATAATTAGTGGCATAGGGAACAAGCAGATTCGTCACAAAAAAAGTAGACCGGAAAAAATAGTCCCAGACATATAATTCTCAAATATTCATATAAATCAAATTTTCCTCTTCAGATTAGATGCCCCTCATCCGTTTGTATCTTTATAATGCTCAATTCCAGGTCAGCTTTTTGCTATAAAGCCAAAGATAAGCTATTTCGATTTTCTTCCTCCTTAATTCCACATATAAAAGAGAAAAGTATAACTCACCCAGGGATTCTTTATTGCTGATTCTTTAACATATCTCTTTTGCTGTAACAACTTAGTCCAATTGATAAGAATAGAGAGAAGAATGCTTGCCTGTTAAAACCCATTTTTCTTTGAAGAAAAAAAAAGTCTCAGTTTGAGCTTGCTTGAATTCCTTGGCTCCGTCTGGCGCTGCTGGCTGCACCTTCATTCATAGGCGATCCTAATGAATTCCAGTCTCCAACAAACACAACGAAGCTTTTGTGGATGATCTCTTCATTTCTCCCTTACCTGGGAGAAAGTTTTTACCAGTCAAAAAACTCTTCTGACTGGTTTTAAAACTGAAAAAGCTTCCTCTGAGACGAGAGCTCGTCTCAGAGGCAGTCACAGGCAGAGCGATCCTCCTGGGAAGTCACATAAAGCTTAGTACCTTTAACAAACTGCCAAATAGTCTCCAGTACCAAGCCCCAAAGACTTTTGTCTCAAAGGGCCAAACCCACATTCAGTTTCCTAATCCCCCAAACGCTAAGCCGTCGGAGGAGACGCTCTCTGTCTTCCACATTCCTAATGCAATCCCAAATGACATGGTCCAAGGTTTCCACCACCCCGTAGAGCTCACAATCCTCAGAGTCCATATGTCCAACCCTGTACAAACCACTCCTAAGAGCACAGTGTCCCGTTAGAGCTCTAAACATGCTAACTTGTCTCTGCCGTCCTTTCAAGTGAAACACTCTGAAGTCCTTCCACGTTGGACAAAAGAAAAGCACCCACCAACCCATAGTTTCCATCTCCCATTATCTCCGCCACTCATTCAGCATCATCTGTTTAACCCTACTTCTAACTTCCAATGTGGAATCCAGTATCCTGCTGCATTTCTAAGGGGTGGTACATGGAGGCGGGAGCTTTCCTTCTGTGGTGATCTGCTTGGCTTTTGTGCTGAGCATAGCTCACTCATAGCCTACATGCAACTCTTTGTCACCTGTGGCTACTAGAAAAGTGTTACAACCCAAAGTTGCAAGAAATAGGTGTTCACATTATTCTAAAGGAGGGAAGAAAGATGCACCAGGAAGGGAAGGGTGAATCAGTTGATTTCAGATTCTCTGGGTTTCTCATTTTTCCCAAACTTCAGTTCATTTGTCCGCATTTCCACATCAGTTTGCATAAAAAAAAAAAGTTCTCATGAAAAGTCATCAGCGTTTTAAGTCTGATTTTCTCCTACTGTACACATGGTGGTCTACAATTTCTACTAATATACACATTTTCGCATATTATGCATTTTTAATGGCCCCATCTGCACTATACATTTAAAGCGCTATTAAACAGTCATGGATTCCCCCAAAGAATCCTGGGCACCATAGTTTGTTAAGGATGCTCAGAGTTGTTAGGAGACCCCTGTCCCCCTCAGTGAGCTCCAGTTCCCAGAGTGGTCTAACAGTCAATCCTTCTTCCCATGGAACTCTGGGAATTGTAGCTCTATTAGGGGAACAGAGGCCTCCTAACAACTCTCAGCACTCTTCACAAACCACACTTCCCAGGATTCTTTCAGGGAAGCCATGACTGTCTCAAGTGAAATCAAAGTCTGGTGTGGGTGTTTAAGTGCTAGATGTATAGTTCTGATGAAGCCAATGTTCTTTTAGCTAACATATGTATTTATATGCACACTTTACTTTAGTATATGCATTTTTTGTACACATCACTTGGCTGGAGATGGTTGTTTCACTTTGCATATTGCTTCAGAAAGTGCAAATTAGATAGATTCACCTTTAAGTGTGATCTGAATTGAATTTTTCACCCATCCATAGTAGTAGAATTCCTTGATCCAGTCTATCTGTACTACATTGGAAGTGTGCCTCCAGTTTAATCCAGGGGGGAATAAAAGGCTACCAGGGCATCTACAGTTTGGGAAACACTGCTCTAGAGCTACATTCTGGCTATATCATGAATGACATCAACTTCTGTTGACTTCTGACTATAGGGATGATCTGAGTGTGGGTTTTTTTAAGCGAAAGAGTAAAATTCATAGCATATATAAGGAAACTGAAGAAGTCTAGTCAAGATGGGGGGGAGAGAAGACTGAACTGGAAAGATGTTCTGTAAATGAGGCTTTGGAGTGGGGTTTTTACAAAGAAATATAAGAAAGAAAGCCAATGATAATTTTTGTACGGGCCAACCATTATGAAAAGAAGCAAGAGATTAAGGTTGTCACCTTCTATGAGAAACTTTTAAATGTGTGTCACTGGTGAACACAAAGAACATCAGCTAACAAGTCAAGGCAAACAAAAGCACATAGGAATATTTCCAGTTCCATGCATGACTGAAAGTCCCCTGAGTCCTCATAGATTGTATGGAAACCTGGGAATTGGAAGCCCTCTACCACCAGTTTCAGAGCAAAATGTGCTTTCCTCTTTGAAGAATATCCTTAACATTTCTAGAACTTCTCAAATTGTAACAATTTGAAATGAGACTTCCTGCCACTGTGGCAGAGGAGATGTCATTTCCTGCTAATACTGTAGTGCTCAGTATTTGGAGAATTGTCATTCGGAAAATTGGCGTTGATTTGTAGAGCTGTTTCTAGTGAGTCCATTTCACCTTAAGTGTACTGAGGACTTTGGCCAAATGGTTCTGCATGCAAGTTCTCTCTTTTGTTATGCTAAGTTAATTAAAGCTGAGAGCCTAAACACACTTCGAACTAAGTAATGCCTGGCATTGCTTCTAAGTAAATGCTCTGAGGATTGGTGTATAAAAAAATTGTGAAAACACATATCCAGTTCAGAATTAACACATAAATATATATAATATTTCTTTTCTGTTTTAAATCAAATTGATTGTGATGCCCATTTAAGAATTTGCCAGTATGTGGTGTAGTGGTTAGAGTGTCCGAACCTGGAATACCTGGGTTCAAATCCTCACTTGGGCCAGTCACTATCTCTCAGCCTAACCCACATCATAGAGTTGCTGGGAAACTAAAATTGTGGGGAGAGAACTGTGTTTTGATCTCCCTGGAGGAAAGGCAGGATATAAATGTAGTAAGTAACTAAAACTATGAAGCATTTCAGAATCTTCCTGGAGTGGTTTTATAAAGTCTACCCATTGTTTAGAGATCTTCCTCTCTTCCCTGTTTCTTATTCCCTAGGCTGGGGTAGCCAACATAGTACCCTTCAGATGTTGCTGGACTCCAACTCCCATCAGCTCCAGCCAGCATGGCCAATGGTCAAGGACAATGGGGACTGTAATCCAAAATTTCTAGGAAGGTGCCATGTTGGCTAATCATACTCTAGGCCGCGGTGCAAGTGCAAAGCCAGTAAAAGAAGAGGCACATTCTAATCACTGGATTCTTTGAGATGTGATTATTAAAAGTATGCTAAAATCAAATTCATGTGTGCTGGAAATTTTCACAAGTTTCATGGTTTAGGAGCTGCCTTGGTTTTGCCTCATATTCAGTAAATAATAGCACCTATAAAGATGGAGAAGTTTGTTCTGTCTGCATTTTAAGGCAAACTGACCTAATCCCCACCTCCCAGACTAGTACGTGGTTCAGAATTTCAAATTTTTCAGTTCCCCAAATTTTGCGACAGAGTTCTTGACTCAATGTACTAAAATGAATTACAAATAAATTTTAGGATGAAATATATTTCAAAAAGCATATGTTGAAATAAAATGGTATTTAAATGTGCATTCTGTGATAAAATACTTATTTAAATATGTTTTCTGTGGATTTTTTTCAAAAATACAGTAATGCAGAAATATGAGAGAATGGAGTTATGAACACGTGAAATAGAGACAGATGGTTATCTCTAATATCACTTAACACAACAGTAGCTCTGTTGGGCTTTTCTTTTCTTTAATAAACACTATGTGGGAAGTGCAGCTGCTAAAATGATTGCTGCCTCTCTCTCTCTCTCTCTTTTGAAAAAAGAAAGAAGGGATTCTCCTTCAACAATAGGATGGACTCTTACAGAGTTGTTAAAGTATTCCAGTTAATTGTATTTATTTATAATTCCAAGGAGCTCAAGGTGGCGTACAAACATGGTTCTCCTCTCAACAACCCTGTGAGGTAGATAAGGCTGAGGCCAACCAGCAAGCATCACGGCTGAGTGGGGATTTGAACCTGGGTCTCCCAGGTCCTAATCCAGCACTCTATTACACCACACTACATATAGAAATGGCAATGGTATCAAAGGTATGATCCATTTATGGAAAAGTGCCTTTGCTTTTTCTTATACTTGAATGATATGGTTTGTGACAATGTACAGCTCTTTATTTGAGGCTGGATCCAAAGAGTGCTCTAAAGGAAACTTTCAGTTCACAGATGGGATTCTTCCATGAATGGAAAGTGGTTGGATTCAGCAGAGCTTCCATGATCAGGAATATCAATAGAAGGGGGGGAAAACAATTTCTTCCAATTCCACCTTCCCCTGTAGTGCCCCCTCATGTTGTTCCAGAAGGTCCCACAGTGCTCAAGAACGTATTTTTGGAGGATGGAGGGGGATGGAGGAGTTGAGATCCAAGAGCACTCCATTCCAGAAGTAGAACTTCAGATCCAAACCTCTGTCTGCTACATTGTGAGTTGTCATTGTTGATGTTGTTCCGTATATCAAGGTGAAGTACAAAACATAATAAAAACAGTTAAAAACAACATTAAAAAACAACAGAATATGAATTTACAAACAATACATTAGGAAGTCCATGCCAGAGACCTAGTTATCTAACTGGGAAGGCTTGTTGGAGCAAAAATGTCTTCAGTTGTTTCTGGAAAGTGCATAATGGGCACCTGTATATATTATTAAATACTTCTTTTTAGTTAAAAAGGGGTGTGTGTCAAACCTATTCTATATAGACATATTTTAGTATGAAAAAGAAATACTTTCATTTTGGTGGACTTTCTGAAAGTTCTACAGTTTGCAAATACGGCTTTGTTTGAAAATGGAAATGGACTGCCTTCAAGTCGATTCCGACTTATGGCGACCGTACGAATAGGGTTTTCATGGTAAGCGGTATTCAGAGGCGGTTTACCATTGCCTTCCTTTGAGGCTGAGAGGCAGTGACTGGCCCAAGGTCACCCAGTGAGCTTCATGGCTGTGTGGGGATTTGAACCCTGGTCTCCCAGGTTGTAGTCCAGCACCTTAACCACTACATCACACTGGCTCTACGGCATTGTTTATGTTTGTCAATTTATCCTGCCTTAGTTATGGAAGGCAGCACTGAGTTTACCACTGCAGCTCAGTTTTTGCAAGCACTTAATCATTTCAATTGCTGAGAACAATATTGCTTCTGTGACTTCAGTGACGAAACAAACACTTATATGACACTCGAGATCAAAAGCAGACCAGGACAGCTCAAAGGGCAAGGTGGGTATAGATTTGTGAAGAAAGTCAAGATCTGGTAAGTGGGTATAACCATTGCTCCTTCAATTTAATAGTAGTAGTAGCAGCAGCAGCAGCCAGGGGTCATCAACCTTTCTGGAGCAGGAGGCACATTTTGAATGCTGAGAGAATTCTAGGGGCACCAGTCACAAAATGGCTGCCATGGGGGTGTGGTATAACACAAAATTAGAAAGTAGTCATAGTGAAGCTTTCCCCATAATTGCATTTCCATCCTCGAGAAGGCTTGACCTGTTGAATTTTTCCATGCCAGGCACAGGAACCTTGTTTTTCCTCAATTTCCCCTGAAGTGTACCCACTTTCCTGGAAGTAAACCCCATTAAACACAAAGAGGCTTACTTTTTAGTAGACATGTATACCTTTGTACTGTTAGTTAACTATACAATGAATTCTTAACGAGTTCCTGCTCATTAGCTCCTGCAAAGCAGGAGACACAACTCTTTACAAAGTTTTCACATTTGCCTTTTACAGGGAGGGGGAATCTTTAACATTCACCCACACTTATTGTGTAGTAGTATTTACAGAAAATAATTTCTAGGCACTACCTGATCTCAGATGAACCCAGCATAGGAAAGTGTATCCTGGTTGCTATGGAGAAAAAGCAGAGGCAAACTATGGAATTTCAAGGGCTAGGGGGAAAAAAAACAGAAGCAGAAATGTGCACTAAAAGGGAGAGTGAAACAGCAGCTCTTTAGGACCCCAGGGATTCCTACTGCCTGCTATTCAACTTGCTTATCAATCTCAGCTCTGATTGACAGGCAGGAGCAGCCAGGTTGGCTCATTTCACAGAAATCGCTTAGAAGGGTATATGCACATTTTTCTCCATAACTTTCTTTCTAAGAGGACCAGAGACTTACTTTTTAAAAAAAAATGAAAGCTCTGATTCTGGACTTCCTATTGAGGGTGCCATTGAAGGCCTTTGCAAGTGCCATGGCATCCACAGGCAATGGGTTGGCAATCCTTGATATAAGCTGTATCCAACACTCTTGTTTTGCTAGCACAAGATACTTGTACTAGTGGACAATCCCTTCCTCTCCTCAGAATCAGCTCTAGAGGGTTGGGGGAACCTTTGGAGACATTCTGGGAGTGTGTATGGGGGAGGAGAGGAAACAGAAGTGTCACTGCAGCAGTGGAACTCTGCTGATGCTGCTTTGGAATAACAAGAACAACAACAACACAATCTGGATTTGCGTTGGAAAATGCTAGATACAAGACACATACAGCACTTTGAGGAGATAATTATTCCTGGGCTTATATGGGAATCCTTCTGGCCTATAGTTTTTCTGTGCTTCCTTTAAGTATCAGATATCCTATAATCATTCAGCTAGCTAATGATCTCTTTACATCAGGTGTAATGAGTTTTCCCACTCCAACCTAGCTTTTGTCAAGGCTTTAATGTAAGTAGTTAATGAGTACTATTGCTCTGCATTTTTTGTATGTGAAGGAAGGATACATCTTGAAGTATAATGACAAGTGGTAGCTAATGTTATTCTGTTGAGCTGTAGCACTGAGCAGAAGGAATGAGAGGAGCTTTAAGAAAGATGAATCTTTCAAGCGATGGGGGGTGCAGGCTAAGGACATGTTAAGCAGAACTGTTCTGACAGCCTAATTCCATTGCTTTCCACACAATCTTCTATCTGTTCGGGCATGGTCAAGATACCTTAGAGGCAAAATGACAAGGAGACTGGACTTACCTTCTGAGTGTCCTAGTTTTTTAAAAAGTCATCAGCAGACCTGCTAGCCTGTAACAGACTATCTGAGTGACTCAGTAGCTGTGAGACAGGGCAAGGATGCTACCATTTATCATGCTAAATATCATCATTATTTTTTGTGTTGAAGGCCTGCTTATCTCACTATTAACAAAACAAAATTACAAACGAAGAACAGTGCATACCTCCCTCATCAAGGGAAGGAGAGGCTGCTGCTGCTGTGCTGCTGCTGCTGCTGTGGGACCACCACCTCCACCACCCTTCCCTGAGGAACTTCTGCCTGGCAGGACCAGGCCCCAGGTACCCAGCCAGCCAGGACTGATTCTTACCACCTGTCCCTCTCTGGAGGGATACATAAGCCGGCTGGCTGAGGTGGCCTGGGAGACCTAGTGCCTGCAGGAGGAAGAGACCATCGCCCAAGGGAAGGAGAGGTTGCTGCTCTTGCTGCTTTCTTTCTGGGTGCTTATATGAATGCATGTTGTGAGTGAGTGTGT
Source organism: Rhineura floridana (assembly GCF_030035675.1). Lineage (NCBI taxonomy): Eukaryota > Metazoa > Chordata > Lepidosauria > Squamata > Rhineuridae > Rhineura > Rhineura floridana. The sequence goes on along the minus strand of NC_084482.1, from coordinate 35,581,726 downwards.
ATTTTATGTATTTGAGTTTTTTGTATTTTTCTTTTTGTATTTATAGTTTATAATGTGCCTGGGGAAGAGATCTTTCCATCTAGCGGGGAGACATGAGGGGGCACCAAGTGCCGTAGTGACGGGCAGAGGGAGGTATGGTGTTATGAGAAGGACGTGCCAGGTAAGGGGAACGTGGCCCAGACATGTTGTAGCTGTGCCTTGTTCCGGTCCTTCTCATACCCGCAGGGTTGTTGGTTGTCCTCTCAGCCAACTCTCAGATCTCCAGCTGCTGCTTTTTAATGCCAGATCGGTTCATAATAAAAAAACCCTCGTCCATGATTTGATGGACGAGGCAGCTGATCTGGCATGCATAACCGAGACCTGGGTGGGCGAACAGGGAGGAGTTAGTCTCTCCCAGATCTGCCCACCGGGGTATTTGGTTCAGCATCATGGTAGATCTGAGGGTCGGGGAGGTGGGGTTGCTGTGGTCTATAAGAGTTCCATCTCACTCACCAAGCACCATGTCCATACAACTACTGGTCTGGAATGTTTGCACCTTGTGTTGGGCCAGAGGGACAGACTAGGAATCCTTCTGGTGTACCGCCCACCTTGCTGCCCAGTGGCTTCCTTAACTGAGTTGACAGAGGTATTGTTGAGATCCCCTAGACTATTAGTACTGGGGGATGTCAACATTCATGCCGAGGCTACTTTGTCTGGGGCGGCTCAGGACTTCATGGACTCCATGACAACCATGGGGCTGTCCCAATATGTTAGTGGCCCAACACATATATCGGGGCATACACTCGACCTTATTTTTGTTACTGGACATGGGGATAGTGATCTGGATGTGGGGAGTTTTACATCTCTCCCTTTGTCATGGACAGATCACTGCTTGCTGAAGTTTAGGCTTTCAGCGACCTTTTCCCTCCGCAAGGGTGGGGGACCTATTAAATTGGTCCGCCCCCGGAGACTAATGAATCCTGAAGGTTTTCAAAGGGCTCTGGGGGATTTTCCGGCTGATAGGACCGGCGCTCCTGTTGAAGCCCTGGTTAATCTGTGGAATGCGGAGATGGCCCGGGCTGTCGACACGATCGCTCCTGCGCGCCCTCTCCTTTGCAGAGCTCATTCAGCTCCTTGGTATACTCCAGAGTTGAGGGCAATGAAGCAAGATAGGAGGCGGCTTGAGCGGAGATGGAGACGAACTCCTGATGAATGCAACTATACGCTGGTTTGTGCTTTCACCAAGCAGTATATAGGAGCGGTGAGGGCGGCGAAAAAACAATATTTCGCCGCCACTATTAAGGCATCTCTCTCCCGCCCAGCGGAGCTTTTTAGAGTTGTCCGAGGGCTACTCCATCTAGGCCTTCAGGACACTGTAGATACTTCGGTGGCCCGCTGCAATGAGTTTGCTGAGCACTTCCAGCATAAGATCTTACGCATTCGTCGGGACCTAGACTCTCATTTTATAGCAGTTAACCCTAGTGAGGTGTCTGGTGCACAGTCTTATCATGTTTTGTTGGATGAGTTTCAGTCGGTTCAGTTCGAGGACGTGGACAAGGTGCTTGGACAGGTACGTGCAACCACTTCGGTACTAGATCCTTGCCCCTCTTGGCTAATAAAAACTGGCAAGGAGGAAACAGTTGGCTGGGCCAGGGAAGTGATAAATGCCTCCTTGCGAGAGGGAGTGGTCCCTGGCTGTCTGAAGGAGGCAGCAGTGAGACTCCTGAAAAAGCCTTCCCTGGACCCAGAGGATTTCAGCAGCTACAGACCAGTGGCAAATGTTCCCTATCTCGGCAAGATCTTGGAACGAGTGGTTGCTGACCAGCTCCAGGCGCTATTGGATGAAACCGATTATCTAGATCCATTTCAATCGGGTTTCAGGCCCGGTTTCGGCACTGAGACGGCCTTGGTCGCCCTGTTTGATGATCTATGTCGGGAGAGAGACAGAGGGAGTGTAACTCTGTTGATTCTCCTTGATCTCTCAGCGGCTTTTGATACCATCGACCATGGTATCCTTCTGGAGAAGCTTACGGAGTTGGGAGTTGGAGGCACTGCGTGGCAGTGGTTCCGCTCCTACTTGGCAGGCCGTCTCCAGAAGATAGTGCTTGGGGAACATTGCTCGACACCGTGGGTACTCCAATGTGGGGTCCCGCAGGGTTCGGTTTTGTCTCCCATGCTTTTTAACATCTATATGAAGCCGTTGGGTGTGGTCATCAGGAGTTTTGGAGTGTCTTGTCACCAGTACGCTGATGACACGCAGCTGTACTTCTCCTTTTCATCTTCCTCAGGTGAGGCGGTCAATGTGCTGAACCGTTGCCTGGACGCGACAATGGACTGGATGAGAACTAACAAACTGAGACTTAATCCTGATAAGACTGAGATGCTGTTGGTGGATGGTTTTTCGAATCAGATGGTGGATACATATCCTGTCCTGGATGGGGTTACACTCCCCCTAAAGGAACAGGTTCGTAGTCTGGGAGTCATTCTAGACTCTTCCCTGTCACTTGAGGCTCATGTAGCCTCTGTGGCACGGAATGCGTTCTACCAACTTTGATTGGTAGCCCAGCTACGTCCCTACCTGAGTAAGGAGGATCTTACATCAGTAGTACATGCTCTGGTAACCTCACGTTTGGATTACTGTAATGCGCTCTACGTAGGGCTACCTCTGAAGACGGTTCGGAAGCTACAGCTAGTGCAAAATGCGGCAGCCAGACTGCTAACAAGAACGAAGCGGTCTGACCATATAACACCTGTTTTGGCCCGCTTGCACTGGCTTCCAATACGCTTCTGGGCCAAATTCAAAGTGTTGGTATTAACCTATAAAGCCTTATACAGCGCGGGACCTCAATATCTGTCAGAACGCCTCTCCCGCTATGAACCGGCTCATACACTACGGTCTGCTACGAAGGCCCTCCTCCGGGTCCCGACTCATAGGGAGGCCCGGAGGGCAGTGACAAGATCAAGGGCCTTCTCAGTGGTGGCCCCCGAACTATGGAATAGTCTCCCCGAGGAGGTTCGCCTGGCGCCGACACTATCATCCTTTCGGCGCCAGGTTAAAACCTTTCTCTACTCCGAGGCATTTTAATTTTTTGTTAATGATTGTAATGTTTGTAATTTGATTTTAGCCTTTGCTGTTTTTAGATTGTGAAATTTGATTTTAGACTGATGTTTTGTATTATATTGTATTTTACTGTATCTATGTTCACCGCCCAGAGAGCTATTGCTAGTCGGGCGGTATATAAGTTTTAAAAATAAATAATATAAATAAATAATAATCCCACCTCTCTGCCTAAGGGGTCATACAAGCTCAGTAGTTTTCAAATTTTCTACTTTCAGGAAACATTTTCCACAGTCTGCGTCTGTGTTAGAATTGCTTACTATGTTTTTTAATAATGTTTTTAACCCTTTTTTAAAGTTGTTTTTTAAAAAGTTTTTAATGCTGTTTTGTTTTTAATGTATTTCAAGATCTGTTTTTATGATTTTTAAAGTGTTTTTAGCGATTTGTTTGCCGCCCTGGGCTCCTGCTGGGAGGAAGGGCGGGATACAAATTAATAATAAATAAATTATAAATAAATTAACTTATATGCCGTGTAGGGCCTTCCCGCGGTGTCTGCCAAGGAACCTTCACAGAGATATGGGGGAGAAATTAAAAACTGTGTTTGGTTTCCATGTGGATCTATGCCTTCCTCTATGCAAGTCAATGGAGAGACTTCCATGGAGTCCCCCAAAAGAAGTCCACCCCCACCAATGACCCTTGGGGTAACAGGGCACTTGCTGCAGGGGTGACGTTTTCCCCAACCTAGTCTTTTTCCTCACCCCCTTCCCCTATGAAAGTCAAGAGAGAGAGAAGAGGCGGTAGCCACAACAATCTATGCAGATGGAAGAAGCTCATTCCTTACCAACTGCCCTTGGGGTAACATGGCCCTTGCTGGGAGGGTGACATTTTCCCCACCCAATGGTGGGGAATCCATGCTTTTCCATCACCCCCTTCCCCAATATGAGTCAATAGAGAGATCTCCATTGTATCCCTCCAAATCCACAGGGGGCAGAAGCCCACACCTCACCATTGACAGGGATAGAAGGTCATTGATGGGACAGGTGACATTGCCCCACCCCCATCTTTCTTGGGGATTCATGCCCTTTTTTCCCACCACCCCTGCCCCTATGATCCCTATCGTACACCCCCCCCCCCATATCTGCCTTTGCAGGAGAACCACTGCAGATATTCTCAAATGTGTCAGTCCTCATCCCTTTAACCTTGCATGTCTGGAAGAAAAATAAAATAAAAAAGTTATAGACTTTTCCTTTTTTTTTAATTTAAAGTTTCCCTTCACAAAACACTCTGGATGTTTCTGCCTATAGCTGAAGCTTAGTCTGCATTGGAAGGGGCTCCTCTGACTGTTTCTTCTACTAGAGGAAACAGGTACAGCTGTTTCTAGAATTCCTCATTATAGTAAACACAGAGCTTCGTGGTACACAGAGCTTCATGGTATACAGAAAGGCTCTGAACCAAAGCAGAGACACAAGTGGAGAGAGGACAGAGCAGCACAGAAACATTAAAATTTGTAAAAATGCACAGATACAGGGTGACTCTTGGGGCTGGTGCACAACCTTAGAAAATATACCTTTGGGATGTGTCCTGCTTTTCTGATTGTCCTCTGTTTAAAGTGCTGTTAGAGGATGATCATGTCTTTGAATGAGTCCTCTGTTTGAGGACCCTTAACAGTTAGCGCCTGACTGGACAGCAGCCTGAGCAGGTGCACAGGTCATTACTAGGGCGAGATGTATTGTGTTTCTACTTAAATTATAGTAGTTATTTCTACATTTGCATCTATACATATAAATTAGCACATACACATTTTAGGTAGATATGTGTCCTCTTTGGAGATGATAGGTAAATCACCACCCTGTCTCTTGGAATGATGAAGGCATGAGAACTCTCCTAGAGGCCTACAGCCAAAGACATGGCTGATAGGTTCAATGCATGAAATTCAGTTTTTAGTAAATGAATTGATTTATAGCTATGTTCTGCTATACAAAACACTCTGTATAAACAAAACAAATTTCCATCTGAGGAAAAACACGATAGTTAAAAAAATACTTTTTAATGATGCTCTTATGTGTTGCAGGAAACATGGACATCATCTCAGAAGAGGCATTCCTGCTCCTCTCACATGCAATGGGGGATTTATTTTTTAAGGTGGCAAGTTTTTAAATAAAATTACAACATTTTAAAATCTGCTGCCTGGTGAATCTAGGGCACCTTTTAAATCAATCAATCAAAACATTTAAAATGGATTAATCTAGTTTAAACATTTCAACAACAACAGCAATAATAATAATTTACAGCACAATCCCTGTACTGTGTGCTTTACTTACTAACATAAGCAACAGAAATGCTACTTTCAGGAAAGTTGTCTGGATTCCCTACTGCCACCATAATCCTTTACCATCATCCCCAGCCTTGTACCAACAAGTGAGTAAAAACTGATTATTTATGGTATTACATAATCTGCAATGCCCCCTAAAATGTTTAAGTATCGGCTTGTGTTGTGTGTTTCACTGTTCCTTTGCAACCAACAGCTGGGTACAAAGAGTGTACTGCTGTCAATAGATGTCACACTTGGACTTCTGCTGATGCCTCTCAATATACATTGAGGACAGCTTCCCTGCACAACACAAATTATTTATCTGAAAGCTACAGGCTCTATATAATAAAATCAAATCTGAGAGACATTTGATCTTGTGCAGCTTTATGATGTTCAGCTTTATGATGTGCAAAGTATTAAATCCAGAAAGAAAAAGAACCACCCAAAAAACCCACACACAACAGACTGATTCTCAAGTTATCCCCTACTTTACGAAAGACTCTAATTGAAGAGTTAAGTGGACCTCCACACATTTTTTAAATAAAGAAATGTTAAATGGACTTCTACAACCTTTGGCTATATATATATATATATATATATATATATATATATATATATATATATATATATATATATATATAGCCTATATATATATGGCTATATATATATCTTGTGGTAAAGAGAAAGCTAAGAAGTGGGGTTTGGGTTCTTTTCGGATTTTCAATAGCACGAGAGGCATAAGCAAAAGAGGGGATGGGATGAGCATTTGGAATGGGTAACTCACAAATATGAGCCTCTTTCGCTTGAGTTAAATAGAGTAGAAGTGAGGCCTGCACCTGCTTGAATCCACTCAACGTGGGATGGGTCAGAGCTGTGCAGCCACCCTCCTGATACTGGCTTCACTGCTGTTTACCTGGATGGCGTTGGGTTGGGCCAGAGTGGCAACAAGGCCAGGGCTGTGCAGGCACAGAAATGGGAAATCTGTATGGCTTCTACCAGTATGCACACGCAGCCCTGGCCTCGCCAGCACCCTGCCCCATCCCCACCCATGTAAGTTGCCATGACGCCGAGTTGGGATGCTGTTCCACTCCACAACATTGGCCGCCACTACCACTTACATGAGCCCCCAGCCCTCCACACCACCTGTTCCCCCACTTCTTCTCTCAGGGAGAAGAAAGCTTCACCTTAGGGAAGGCAGTAGGCGATACCGTTGGGCTTCTCTCACAGAAAGGTGAGGCCGTGGCATGCACAGCATCTTTTCCCTCTAGGGATGATGACATACATCTCTGGGGAGAAATGACATTTGGGACATCGTTTGTAGGCAATGGGTGGTATTCCGTGCTAGTCCTACTCAAAACAGACCCACTGAAGTGAATGGACATCGCTAACTTAGATTCATTAAATTCAGTGAGTCTGTTCTGTGTAGGACTCAGTCGAATACACAACTCAGCAGATTGTATATGACCAAGGACTAGCACTGGATTAAACCCAATGTTACTAGCAAATACAACCCCTGAAATGTGTTAAACAAGCATTTGCTAAACACTTGTAGGGCGCAACAGAAGGCCAGCCCTCTGCTGACTGCTATTCCCTTCCCCTTCTGCAAGGTGAAGTTAAACTCCACCACAAACAATTGAGGCTGCAATCCAATACATGTCTAGTCTCAGAAGTAAGCTTCATTGGGTTCAGTGGGACTTTCTCCCAGGTAGGTGTGTGTTGGATTGCAGCCTAAGTGGTAGTGATCACTTAGAGTGGGTAGATATAAAAATATTTTTATTTAAATATTTTATTTAAAAACACATTTGTTTACTTAAATTAGATTTTTACATTTTCAATTTAAGCTATAACAAGTGTTTCTTTTAACATTGATCTGACTTAAAATGAAGTCTGACCTTAATGCAAATTAATGATCTGTTAAAACTAGGGTTGCCAGGTTCAGGGCCTGAGACTGATCCTGTATCTTTAGGAGAAGAGAAAGTCAGCCAAGTGCAGGTGTTCTTGCAACACTGTAATGGGAAAAACCACAAGGCGGAATTTTCCCTTCCCTCTGCACAACTTTTAAAGATACAGAAGACTTCTTGGTTGCCAGGCCCAGCTTCCAATAGGTCTTCTATATCTTTAAAAGTTGTACAGGGGGAAGGGAGAAGTTCACCTTGTGGTTTTTCCCATTACAGTGTTGCAAGAACATCTGCACTTGGCTGAACTTTCTCTTCTCTTAAAGATACAGAATCATTCTCAGGCCCTGTACCTGGCAACCCTAATTCACACAAATACACACCCCAATTCACATATATCCATGCATCAGAGTCATGCTTCCTTGCTGGGTGCTGAGAGATAACAGCCATCTCTTCCTCTAGCTGCAGCTCACTTGGCTTCCATGCTGAGCAGTGAGAAAGGGGTTTCCCTTTCCCTGTACCCAGCAGAGAAACAAAGTGAGTTGTCCATGAAGTCGGATAGAACTTCTTTCCTCCATCAGCAGTTCAGTTCAGCAGGATCCTGCAGCCACACACCACCCTTCCCTGCTCCTCAGCTATATCCTGCTGCCCAGCTGAGCAGCAGGGGGGAGATCACAGGGAGGGGAGGTTGAACCTTCACATCCCCTGTGATCTCCTCCCTTCCAGTTGTTTCCCACCAAGCAATTGGGAAAATGGGACTGCAGAGGAGTCAGAGCTGAGGAAAGGAGTGGGGCTGAGAGGACAGGCCCGTGGGGCATACATGGAGGCCCTTCAGGCTACATCTCTGATTTCCCCATCTCTGGTTTGGAGTTCTCCTTCTCTAATCTAAAGCCCTCAAAAGGCACATACAATCTTCTAAACTGTTGCACATTCCAGACTAAAACAAATGCAACATGAATCTGCTGTGTGCTTCCAGGGAGCCACTTAAAAACCGCCGTGCATGTCCTTGTGGTTGCCAGAGTTCTGCACGCTGTGTTCCTGGGAGGTGGATGGGGGGGGGAGGATGAAATGGAAACATGCATACTATCAACAGCCTTTCAGACACTCAGGTGGACAATTTTGGAGGGAGCTGATGAAAAGGAGTGTATGATGAATCGGAATATCCTCACCCTGACAGTCTGAGAGATGAAATAGCACAATTTTGCTTCTTATATGCAAAGTGTCCTCTGATGGAAATGGCACAGCAGCATAATTTTCTGGAAAATAGGGGGTGGGGTGGGGGGAAAGACAGCCATTTAGTCCAGGGGGAGGGAGAGAGAGAGAGAGAGAGAGAGAGAGAGTACTTTGAAATTCAGAAGGGGGCTCAATGTTGCTGAGCTTAATGGATTTTGCAAGGAAGAATCAACAAGAAGAAAAACAAAACCAAGCACTCCTATTTGGGACTTTGGAGTATTAGCCCAGCCCTCTCAGAGTTTTTTTTTTTTAAAGATAAATCTTTGTCCCTGAAAGAACATCTTTTTATGTTTAATTTATTTTCTTTAGCCTTGAGAAGGCCATCCTATTTATTTTCTTCAACCCCGAGGGCTAATAATTTATTTTCTTCGTCTTCAAGAAGGTCTTCATTTATTTTAACATCCCTGAGAGCAAAACTTTTTCAATAAAATAAAATAAAAATAAAAGACACAGTGTACAAAAGATGCAGAGCTGACTGAAAAATGCAAAGATGAATTGATGTCTGTAACCTGACATTTGTTCCTTATCGCTGCCCCTCCTGGTTCACTTCTCTAATAGGCTTTATCAGCTGGGCAGATGAAACAAGAGATGGACACAGTTGTCGGCTGGCACGGCCACTTTTTAAGGAGACATGTTTTTAAAAGACACCAGAAGAAGAAAATGACTTTAAAATATTCTGGGAAGTAGCTTATCCAGAAAACCCCTTTTTTCCACAGTGAAAAAAAATGTCATAGCTAATGGATTTTACTCTGCAATTTTGGCATCGGGCTGTAATGAAGCAAGGAAATGCTGAATTGTCATTAAGGATGGGCAAATCTGTTGGTTTCTCCCCATATTTCATTTTTTCAATCTTAAGGATTTGTGATTTTTTTTAAAAAAAGTCTACATCAGCATCTTAGTGTGAATTCCTCATATACATTTTGTATGCAACTTTGCCTAATATGACACATTTTTGCAAATTCATAAGAACATAAGAAGAGCCTGCTGGATCAGGCCAGGGGCCCATCTAGTCCAGCATCCTGTTCTCACAGTGGCCAACCAGGTGCCTGGGGGAAGCCCGCAAGCAGGACCCGAGTGCAAGAACACTCTCCCCTCCTGAGGCTTCTGGCAACTGGTTTTCAGAAGCATGCTGCCTCTGACTAGGGTGGCAGAGCACAGCCATCATAGCTAGTAGCCATTGATAGCCCTGTCCTCCATGAATTTGTCCAATCTTCTTTTAAAGCCATCCAAGCTGGTGGCCATTACTGCATCTTGTGGGAGCAAATTCCATAGTTCAACTATGCGCTGAGTAAAGAAGTACTTCCTTTTGCAAGTGTTTGCACTAATATATGATTTTTTATGCACACTTTAGCACAGTATATATGCATTTTTGTACACGTTACTCAGCTGAAGAACTTCAAAATTCAGAGAGGTACAGATTTCAACAGATGTCTACATTTCAGTTTGAGTATTGTTTTGGGAAGTGTGAACTAGGTAGGCTCGCCTTTAAATGGGAACTAAACTGAATTTCTCCCCATCATTGATTCTCATTGATCTCAGTCCAGGTTTCCATTTCATTTCATTTTTAGTTTGTATACTTCCTGTCTACATTACTGTCTTCAAGGTGGTTTACAACCATAGAAATGTCAGAATATACAAACAAACCCACAATCAAACCGAAAACCCACTGTCATCCTATAATATTTCAAAATATAACTAAAGAAACAACTGGCAAAATTCAAGGATCCATGTCACATATTATCATAGTGACCAAATATCCACAAAAGACAACAAAACAAAAATACCTTCATCAGTTACAATAAATCATTATGGGTGCATTCCAACCCCCACCCCTTACAGCAGGCTGTAGCATCTCTCCTGTGGCTTCAGCCAACTGCCCAAGCCAACCGACACTTACATCAGGTTGTACATTTAAGAACCTAAATAACATTTTCAATGGCCTAGACCCCTCCCCTCTCAAGTTCAGAGGACAATGTGGATGAGGAAACTCTGACTACTCTGTTTGCTCATTCTAGATCAGAAGATATAACTTTACTGGGCTCACCTGAATTCAAAGCACTCTGTCCTGGAGGAGTCCAGGTGCAATCTCTGTCACCCCTTTACAATTGCAGGTAACTGGCAGGCAAGGGTGGAGCCAGCAGCGCTGCCTGGCTGGACAACTCTAAGAAGGCCTCTGCACACTGTTAAAATAACGACTCCCCTTGCTAAAGGAAAGAAGCTTTCAGCCAGTGATCTGGCCATGGTCCTGATTCTTCTCTACCAACTGCATCTGTATCTTGCTGAGACCTCACTTTGTCCAAGCTTATTTTTACTTTCCCTGCTGAAACCTGACCTCGATGAACATGATTCTCCTGCATCAACTGCTGTGCCACCTAAGGGGTGCCACTCTTAGCTAGGGCAGGACAACAAAACAAGACCAGAAGAAGAACACTGTTGTGCCCTTCTATTGCAGCATTGCCAGACTGAACACTGAGATGCTTGGACGAGCAGGACTTCAGAGCCAGAGCCCTCCTCTATTTTTTGTCCCAAGCACCTTGTATTTAAGGATATGAGTCCCAAGGCATAGTCTAAAGCAAGTGTGGATAATCTTTCACCCCCCAGAAGTTGCTGAGCTACGACTCCCATAATCCCATTGGCCATGCTTGCTAGGGCTGATGAGAGTTGTAGTTCAGCAATATCCAGAGGGCCAAAGGTTTCCCACCCCCTGGTCTAAAGGAAAATAATGCAGCAGCATTGTTGAAGTTAAGCAGATCCAGGTCTGGTTAATTTCTGGATGGGAAACCACCTGGAAGGAGTTTCGAGATGGGAAAACCTGGGCTATATTTTAAACAATGTTGTATGAACATGATACATTTAACAAGGAAATACATAGTAGACTGTTTCTGTCAAGCCTCTCTAACACAACCAATACTATTGTGTTAATTGAAGAAACATGATTGTTTCAATATTTTATTGGCCCACCCCCGCACACGATTTCTAGAACCCCCATATATGTCTGTTCATCCCTGTTTAACAGGAATAGTCCCTATTTTCTGGTACCTGCCCTTGATAAAACATGGAGCATTTTTTTTTTTACTTCAGGAGACTTTCAGCCCCTTCTCCAAGATCTTAAAATTGGAGGGTATGGTAGGTTTGTCTTGCCTCTAGTGTACACACATATACAGTAGATGTATGAAGGATATGTATCTTCACATGAAGAATCATGAAGGGAACAGTGTGATATTTTGTGTAGTGCCCCTGAGGAGGCTTATTTTAATCTGATGCTAATATATTGTAGGTTATCTATCTATTTCCCCAAAAGAACAAATATCTTCTTTGCTTTTAACTTGATGTAGGTCAAGCTATTGAAGAGCAAATTGTTATGACAGGTGGTAGGCAAAGAAGATCTTTCAGCAACATATGACATAAATATGAGTGGCTTGTGATGTGCATATGTGTGTGTGTTTAGACAGTGGTGTTGCCAGGGTGTTAACTTGGAAGTTAAGCCCTATGATGGAACTGGGCAGCCAAATAACTGGAAGAGTGACTCGAGAGAATAAAGAAAACCAGCAACTTTTTTTTTTTTTACAATAATTTTTATTCAAATTTTCATAAAACATAGAAAACAAAATCATAAAACATTCAAAGACAAAAAACAAAACAAAACAAAAATGATTAAACAAAAATAAAATAAAATGTTGACTTCCCATTTGTCACATATCAAATCAGTTATAGGTCTACAATATATAACAATCCTGTCTCTTAAATCATATTATAAAATCACTTTCCTCCAGTAGTTATCTTAATTAATCATCAAATCTCATAAACATTACTTTATTCTTTCCACAAAAAGTCAAAGAGAGGTTTCAATTCTTTAAGAAATATATCTATCAATTTTTCTCCAAATAAACATGTCAATTAATCCATCTCGTTAATAATTATAATAATCTTATTGTCATAATCATAGTCCAAATAAACATTTCGATTAATCCATCTCATCAGAATCTGTTAGGTCCAATAATTTCAATAGCCATTATTCCATTATCCCTATTAGTTCCATCTTCCATCTTCAATAGTCCTGTTAAGTCCAGTAATTTCAGTGTCCAATCTTCCATTATCAGTATTCCATAATAATCTTGCTGTTGTAGCCATAGTCATATAATAAGAGTCTGATGGGAATTTCCTCTATCCCAAATATTTTCTTGCCATCCATTCTGAATAAGTTGCTGAAACATTGTTGTAAATTCATATCTGTGTTCTTCTTTTTTAGAAAATGCACTGGCTCATCTCTTAAGAGTTTTTCCATTGTCACATGACTGCAGTTAATTCCATAGATTTTCTCTATATCAAGCTCCATCACATCATTCCAGTCCAGAAGATTATCCAAGCCATTGATAACTTTATCTCTAATATCTTCATTAATTTCTTCAGAGATAACGTTAAATTCCAAACAGTAGATTTTATTTCTAAAATCCATAAACTCCAGATCTTTTTCCAATTCCACATTTGTTCCAATCTCCAGGGCTTGTATCTTCCCTTTATTTTTTCTTTTCTCATCTCTGATCTCATTCTCCTCTCTCACAGGGTCCCCTATTTCTTTAAACTCCTGCGTCATTTTGCTCAGTTCAATTTTCAGCTCCTTACTACCCTGTCGCAGGGTTTGTTTCGTTATCTCAATCTCATCCATTATTTTCTGAAACATAATTACTTCCAGATTCTCAGCCACTTTCTTGATTGCCATTTTTAAAACCACGAAAACAAAGCAAAACAAAAATAAAGAAGAACCACTTCTTATTTCAGCAACAATTGGGTTAATATTCCAGGCTTGATGACATCACAGTATAAACAGAGCAACCTGCCTTATCTCTCTATGTTCAAGAATGCAAAATAAATTTAGTTCCCAGCATCAAAACAGTTAGTGGCATCGTGAAGAAGCAGATTCGTCAAAATAAAATAGACCAAAAAGAGAATAGTCCCAGACAATATAATATTCCTCGGAATAGAAATCAGGAATAGAAATCCCTCTTCTGTTTATTATCTTTAGAATGCACTTCCAGGACAGCTTTTTGCGACAGAAACAGAGATAAGCTGTTAATTTCGTGAATAACAGAGAAGAGCTATATCTCACCCAGAAGTTGTCCAAAGCCGATCAATCTGACAAATCTCCTTTTGCTGCAACAATTTAAACCAAGTAAAAAAAATAATAGAAAGAAGGGTGCTTGCCTGTTAGTCCGTTCTCTCTTTCAAGAAAAGATAAACGTATCGCTTAAGCAGATAGAGCTTGTTAGGAAGTCCGTCCGGCATTGTTGGCTGGACCTTATCTCATAAATTAATGAAATCCAGTCCTCCCAACAAAAACAGGCTTTGAGGTTGATCTCTACGTTTCTCCCTGCCCGGGAGAAATTTCATCAGTCAAAAAAAAAAATGTTCTGACTGATTTATATCTGAATAAGCTTCTTTTGAGGCGGGAGCCCGTCCCAAAAGCAGGCACAAGCGAAGTCACCCTTCCCGGAAGTCTCAGAAAACCAGCAACTTTTAATCCACTTGTACTGGCCCCAGCCCTACAATCTTAAAAGAAATTGCACCATGTTGCAATGCAGATCACACAATCCAATTGCATGCCTGCACAACTGACTTGAAGCATAGTTAAGATGGTGCACATTTCATTCAATACTCATCTAATTCATGGAGATGTACAAAGGTAGGTATGCTAAAGAGAGGGATTCTGAAGGCAGGGAGAAGCGTTGCGCCTTGTAACCCAGGACAGCATATCTAATGGGGAATTCAATATACATAAACAATAAGCAAAATGTATTCTTCTATAAAGCTATAAAGGTTTATAACATTTTAATAGTTTAGTTTAACATCTAATAAGTTTAGTAGTCAACCGGAACCCCTTTTCTTCTTGCAGCTGTCTCCCTGACTATGCTGGTTGTTTGGAACTACTTGTACTCAAAACAATTGATAACACTGTGCTGAATATCTCAGTACCTCTAAGACGTAGAAAGAATTGCAGAATAGCTAAGATGCTTAGCTCATTAGCTGGAGTGCTTAGCTCACTGTGAAAATGTACTTTCCTGTGAAGTATTGAACATTGCCAAATTCACTAGAACACGATGCAGAGGAATACAGTACCTATGCAATACCTGTGCAAATGCCTGTGTAATACTGTAATGCCTATGTCATTCTGATGTGTTAAATCCTGATTGGTAGATGCTAAAGTCTTTGTCCTGAAATGTATAAAACCCCCGGGCAACCAATGCCATAGTGCAGTTCTCCACTCACTAAGAGGGAGACTGACCAAGTGTACACTTGTCATCCAATAAAGGCCTACCTTTTGCTGCAAGCCTGTGTCTTCAAAATTTTAATTCAAGGACCCCCAGCAAAAGAACCCACAGGAGAAATACAAAATTCTCCAACATATCCTCTATAGTTCCTCCTTGGTTTCTCAGTCATCTCTACATCATACACCCATATGGCTATGTACTATGCAAGTGACACCAAATCTGTTAAAAGGCTGTGTTGCTAGCATGGTAATAAACCAGGCAACCTACCCTGGCTATAATGGTAGAAGATGACTTATTAGGAATTAACATGATGGAAGCAAACAGAGAGAATAGTAACAATGGAGTAAAGCATCCCAGAGAATGTATAAAGAGAACCATTGATGAAGCACTGATACTTTCCTCTTATGATGTGGCAGAAACCATACTTAGCAGTTAATGGGATTCGAGTAATGACATACTGCTGTTAAGAGGAAAAAAAATATATGGTATGCAACCGGCATGCAATCTTCCATTTCCATCTGTACCATGCTACAAGGAGGTCATTGAATAAATTAATGTCTGAAAGGGTACTCGTCTTTCATAACTTTTATGTGCTTTCCCCAAACCTTGATTAGCCAAGCTGCAAGCAGAGGTGATGTGCAAATAAAGCAAAAGACATCTGCCCGGGGACAGCTGGCTAACTTCAGCGATGAGATTTTTGTGCATTGGCAAAATTCCTCTCTTTTCAGTGATTTGTCCATTTGCATACTTCACGGCATACTGTAACACAAGGGCATTAGTGAATAGATTTACTTTATCTCATTTGTCAGGCGTGTCTGGTACTCTGGTGATGTAGCAGAGATAGCTGTACACACATGAATGTTGAGCCAAGACACAGAACGGCTTGCTGGGTAGGGTGGAGCAGCTATGCTAGGTTCCTGGCAGGTGGGGCGCTGCTTCTTACAGGGAGGGAGAAGAGGAGAGGGTGAGGTGATGGGGAGGTCGATGCATTGGTGTTTGCACCATGCTGACCTCCCTGCTGCCTCACCCTTCTCCATCCTGGTACACATCAGTGATCCATCTGCCAGGAAGCCAGTGTAGGATCCCTACCCCACTCAGTGAGCTGCTTCTGCTAAGAAGTCTCCAAATCAGCTTCTATATCCACGATGAGTTCACTAGGTGGCCCTAGACAAGTCATCCCTTTGCTCAGTGCCAGTCCTCCTATCAACAATATGGGGAGAATATGGAGAGAATAATGTTATTTCCCCCCTTTTTACAGAGCCATTGTAAGGATTGCTAAGATAATGTGTGTACATGTGAGATGGACTATACACATGCTATTAAATTAATATGGTTGGTTATTATCCTAAAAAACTTGACACTGATAGTCTTAACACAATGGTGTCTATAGTGCTGCCGCTGAGCCAGTCCTTGCAGTAATGTGAGCTTCTTAGAATCCTATTGGAAAGTGGCATTCCACTGTCAAGAATGGGTAACATTTGAATCTCCAGATCAGGAGTTGCCAACTTTTTGGACCAGAGGGCACATTTCAAATGTTGAGAGAATGCTGAATGCTGGGGACACCAGACACAAAATGGCTGCCATGGGGACAAGGCATAACACAAAACAGGAATGCAATCATGGCGATGATTTTCCCATAACTGTATTTCCGTACTAGAAAAGGCTTGGCCTATTGAATTCTGTCTGCCATGTAGCTGTTAAAGGCACAAGAATCCTGTTTTTTCTCCAATGCCAACCCTAAACCAAAACCTAGGCTGCCATACTGTATCCACCTACTTGGAAGTAAGCCCAATTAAACACAAAGAGACTTACTTCTGAGTAGACATATACCATTGTACAAGTATACAATGAATTCTTAATGAATCCTTGGTCTTTAGCTCCTGCAAAGCAGGAGACATTCTAAGCCTCTTTACAAAGTTCTCAAATTTGATTTTTGGGGAGAAGGGGGATTCTTTAACATTCACCTATACTTACTGAGTAGTAATATTTGCAGAAAATAACTTCTAGGCACTACCTGATCTCAGCCCAGGAAAGATGCATCCTGGTTGCTAGGGAAAAAGCAAGGGCAAATGATAGAGATTCCAAGGAGTAGAAAAGACAGAAGCAGGAAAAGTGCACTAAAAGGGTGGGCACAACAGCAGCTCTTTAGGACCCCAGAGATCCCTGCTGCCTGGTGTCCAAACAACTCACTTATCAATCACTGCTCTGACTTCACTCATTGGCTAAAAACACTGACAGGTGGGAGTAGCCAGACTTGCTCATTTCACAAAAATCGCTTACCTGCACATTTTGCTCCATAACTTTCTTTCTAGGAAGGCTAGAAACTTACTCCCTCTCTCTCTCTCTCTTTTTTTAATGAAAACTCAGGTTCTGGGAGAACTACTGGGACACCACAGAAGGACTTTGTGGGCACCATGGTACCAACAGGTTGGTGACCCTACTCCAGATGTTGCTGGACTATAGCTCCCACCATCTCTGACTATTGGCCATGCTGGCTAGAGCTGAGGGAACCTGCAGTCTAACAACATCTGGAGACCCACAGATTTCTCACACTTACTTTAGTGCAGCCTTTCCCAACCTTTGTGTCCCCAGATGTTGCTGGACTACAGTTCCCTTAATTCCTGGTCATTAGCCATGCTGGCTGGGGCTGATGGTAGTTGTAGTTCAGCAACATCTGGGGACCCAAAAGTTGGGAAAGACTGCTTCAGAGCATGAGCCTTGGCACAGTCATGGTTTTCAGTTTGAGTTGTGGGCAAATGGCCTCTCAAACTTCACTCCATTGATGGGCAGATAGGCAATAACAGTTTATTTATATTTCTCTTTTCCTCTGAAAAGCCCCAAAGGTAGTGGATGATATATTAAAAGGAAATATACAATACAGTACAATTCAATACAAAGCAATGCCACAAATCAATCTCCAAGAAAAAACAATATGAGACAGCAAAATCACAACATAGCCAGCCCAAGCCAGAAGGTTAAAGGGTGCTCTCACCAGCCCTATGTCACACACTCTTAGTGGCTAGAAACCTGAACAGGCAATGAAGAAAAACAACTCTAATAACAACAACAACCCTTACCCCAACTAGAAGAAATAAGGGTGCTCCCACCCACCCCCTGTTTGAACTGTTCAGGTTCAAGGAGAACAAGTAACCCATGTAGTTAACAGCCAAAACACATACTTTAAAAAAACAAATAAACATAAAATGTGGAATACTTACAATATGAATAGTTGTTACAACATATTGGAAGATTATTCTACCACATTTCTCCAGGGGGAGGAGAAATTCTCCAAACGTTTCTCAGGGATGGAGCAGAACTTCTTTTTCAAGGTGGTTCCTGACCTTGGGCCAGTCACTGCTTCTCAGCCTCAGATGGAGGAATGGTAAACCACCTCTGAATACCGCTTACCATGAAACCCCTATTTGTAGGGTTACCAAATTCAGAATCGACTTGAAGGCAGTCTATTTCCATTTTTCTTTGTGAGGGTGAGCTATTGCTGCAAGTGTCAGCAGCAGGAATTGTGCTGGGGCAGCCTGTTCACCATCTTGCATCCTCCACAACACCCTGGGCCTTGTGTCTTTCTGGGGCATTGTAGGGAAGAAATGGTGGCCTCCACAAGAACATATGGTGGAGAATCTGTGGAGTAAATTCTGCAAAGTGGCCTCTTTAAAGGGGGGGGGGAGAAAAAGAAAAAATCTCAGACATTTCCTCAGAAGAAAAATCTTGAAGTGGATGAGTGGGTGTTTATATGAGTGTATGTCTGGATGAGTGAGTGGTTTGTATGTATGAGGGTGTGATTGTGTACAGATTGTGAGTTTTGTTGTTTTTATTTTTCATTCTATTTTTATTATGTGCCTGGGCGGGAGGATAGGGTATTGGGAGGGAGGACCAGAGGGGGCCCCTGTTAGCGTAGTGACGGGTAATGGGAGGTATGGTGTTGTGAGGAGGACATGCCAGTTGAGGGGAACTCGGCCCAGACAACTGGTGGCTGTGCCGTGTTCCGGTCCTCCCCACATCCACAGGATTGCTGGTAGTTCTATCAGCCAACTCTCGGATCTCCAGTTGCTGCTTCTTAATGCCAGATTGGTAAACAATAAAACCTCCCTCATCCATGATTTAATTGTGGATGAGGCGGCCGATCTGGCGTTTATTACCGAGACCTGGGTGAGCGATCTGGGAGGCATTAATCTCTCCCATCTGTGCCCACCTGGGTACTCGGTCCAGCATCTGGGTAGATCCGCGGGTCGGGGAGGGGGAATCGCTGTGGTCTATAGAAGTTTTATCCCTCTTGTTAGGCACCCTATCCAGGTGGCTAATGGTCTGGAGTGCCTTCACATTGCGTTGGGTCAGCGAGACAGACTGGGAATACTGTTGGTGTACCGTCCACCCTGCTGCCCAACAGCCTCCCTAACTGAGCTGACGGAGGTAGTCACGGGGTTGGGGTTGCGATCCCCCAAACTTTTGGTATTGGGGGATCTCAACATTCATGCCGAGACCGCTTTGTCTGGGGCGGCTCAGGACTTCATGGCCTCCATGACAGCCATGGGGCTGTCTCAATTTGTTACTGGCCCTACGCATATTTCGGGGCATACTCTAGACTTGATTTTTGCCACTGGATTAGGGGATGGTGATCTGGGAGTGAGGGATTTTACATCTATTCCTTTGTCATGGACAGATCATCGCCTATTGAGGTTTAGACTCACAATGTTTTCTCCCCTCTGCAAGGGTGGAGGACCAATTAAGATGGTTCGTCCCCGGAGACTAATGAATCCTGAGGGTTTTCAGAAGGCTCTGGGGAGTTTTCCGGCTGATAAAACTGAAGCTCCTGTCGAAACCCTGGCCAATCTGTGGAATATGGAAATGACCCGGGCAGTTAACACGATCGCCCCGGTGCGCCCTCTCCTGTGCAGAGCTCAATTGGCTCCGTGGTTTACCCCGGAGCTAAGAGTGATGAAGCAAGAAAGGAGACGGCTTGAGTGCAAATGGAGGCAAACTCCCGACGGCTGTAATCTTGCACTTGTGAAGGTCTCTACCAAGCTCTATGTGAAGGTGGTGAGGGCAGCAAAGAAGCAGTACTTTGCTGCCTCTATTCAGTCATCTTCTAACCACCCAGCGGAACTTTATAAAGTTGTTCAGGGACTTTTACACTCTGGTCCTCAGAATGCAATAATACCATCAACAGACCGCTGTAATGAATTTGCGAGACACTTCCAAGATAAGATCACGAACATCCGCCGGGAACTTGACTCCAACATTGTAGCAGTTGAACCTAATGAGGTGTCCGGAGCACAGTCCTGTCCTGTTTTATTGGATGAATTTCAGTTGGTACAGCTCGAGGATGTGGACAAGGTGCTTGGACAGGTGCGGGCGACCACTTCTGCTCTGGATCCTTGCCCCTCGTGGCTAATAAAAGCTAGCAGGAATGGAACAGCCGGCTGGGCCAAGGAGGTGATCAATGCCTCTTTACGAGAGGGAGTGGTACCACCCTGCCTGAAACAGGCGGTGGTGAGACCGCTCCTGAAAAAACCCTCCTTGGACCCTGAAAACCTTGACAACTATAGAACGGTAGCAAATGTTCCATTCCTGGGCAAGGTTCTAGAGCGTGTGGTCGCTAGCCAGCTCCAGATGCTCTTGGATGAAACTGATTATCTGGATCCATTTCAATCGGGCTTTCGGCCGGGGTTTGGTACAGAAACAGCCTTGGTCGCCCTGTATGATGACATAGGGAGAAAGACAGAGGGAGTGTAACTCTGTTGGTTCTCCTTGATCTCTCAGCGGCTTTTGATACCATGGTATCCTTCTGGGGCGACTTGCGGATTTAGGAGTTGGAGGCACTGCTTGGCAGTGGCTGTGCTCCTACCTCAAGAATCGTCTCCAGAAGTTGATGCTTGGGGAGCACTACTCGAGTCCCTGGGTACTCCAATATGGGGTCCCGCAGGGTTCAGTTCTGTCCCCCATGCTCTTTAATATCTATATGAAGCCGCTGGGTGCTGTCATCAGGAGGTTTGGAGTGCATTCTCATCAGTATGCTGATGATACGCAGCTCTACTTCTCCTTTTCATCTTCTTCAGGTGAGGCTGTTAATGTACTAAACCACTGCCTGGCCGCGATAATGGACTGGATGAGAGCTAATAAACTGAGACTCAATCCTGACAAGACTGAGATGCTGTTGGTGGAGGGGCCCTCTGCCCGGATGGTTGATGTCCGACCTGCCCTAGATGGGGTTACACTCCCCCTAAAGGAGCAGGTCAGTAGTTTGGGGGTCTTATTAGATCCGCTCCTGTCACTGGAGGCGCAAGTAGCCTCGGTGGCACGGAATGCATTCTACCAGCTTTGGCTGGTAGCCAAACTACGACCCTATCTGGACAGGGAGAACCTCGCCACAGTTATCCATGCTCTGGTAACCTCTAGATTGGACTACTGTAATGCACTCTACGTAGGGTTACCTTTGAAGACGGTTCGGAAACTTCAGCTGGTGCAGAATGCTGCGGCCAGAGTTCTTACTTGGTCTAAAAAATCTGACCATATAACACCTGTCCTGGCCCAGCTGCATTGGCTACCAATATGTTTCCAGGCCAGATTAAAAGTGCTGGTTCTTACCTATAAAGCCCTTAATGGCATCGGACCGCAATACCTGACGGAACGCCTCTCCCGCTTTGTACCTACCCGGTCGCTGCGCTCGACGGCGAAGGCCCTTCTCCGGGTTCCAACGCATAGGGAGGCCCGGAGAGCAATAACTAGAGCTAGGGCCTTTTCAGTGGCGGCCCCCGAATTATGGAACACCCTCCCTGACGAGATATGCCTGGCTCCTTCCTTATTATCTTTTCAGCGCCAGGTAAAGACCTACCTCTTTGCCCAGGCATTTTAAATTTTAAATTTAATCTATTTTAATTTTAATTTTTGTCTTAATTTTGTTCTTAAATATGTTTTCATAGTGTATTGTACCCACACCTGCATTTTAATGTTTTTATCCTGTTGTACACTGCCCTGAGAGCTTGTCGCTAAAGGGCGGTCTAAAAGAGCAATAAATAAATAAATAAATAAATAAATAAATAAAATGTTGGCTCAGCTCTACTCAGGATTTGTATTTTGTGGTAAGATGGGTCCTGCTGTCAAGGCAAGCTTTGCGATTTGCTGTGCCTTGCCTGCTTCTGCTGCATCCACACCTGATTGATACAAGGCCTTTCGCCAGGGGCAGTGAACCCTTTTAGCCCAAGGGCCACATTCCCTTCTTTGCAATGTTCTGGAGGCCACTTGCCAATGGTGGGCAGGGCCAGAGGCAAAAGTTAGTGGAGCAATTAATATAAATCAGCCTTCCCCAACCTTTGGGGCCCCAGATGTTGCTGGATTATAATTCCTATAATGCCTGACCATTGGCCATGGTGGCTGGGGCTGGTGGGAGTTGAAGTCCAGCAACCTCTGGGGACCCAAACGTTGGGAAAGGTTGATGTAAATGTTACCTTTGTAAGGTAGGCTACTTTAAATACACCCATGCACACACACCCTCTTTATCCTCCATCCAGACAAGCATTATCCCAGGTCCCAGGCTATGGTCTGAAGGCACATGAGGCCACCACCTTGCTGAAGCTAAGCAAGTCTGGGTCTGGTCAGTGCCTGGATGGGAGACCACCTGGCAACCACAAGTAGGCTGCCTTGGGTTCCATGGTGAAAGAAAGGTGGGGTATAATTGTAGCAAATAAATAAATAAAATGATCAGAGTTCAAGATCACATTCCAGCAGGCAGGCAAAACACTCAATGAGGATGTGAAGCAGGGCCAGTGAGGGGTGTTGGCTGAGGACAAAGCATTTGACTGGGGAGGGGGTGTGGTCTAGGGAGAGTCACAAGGGCCAGATAGGTGAAACTCCCCACCTCTGTTTTACACAATAGAGCTCCACAAGTCTTGTTGCAAAGTGTGGCATGCCACATTGCTGCACGATAGCCCTTTGCCAGGTTGCAAGCCACAGATTACATTCTTCCAATCCAATGGGAGATAAGGCACCCATGGCTTCCCCACCAATTTCATCCCCAGGTCCTGTCATCCCTCCTGCTACCTGCTATGGTGAGCAGATTATTCAGGCTGAGGAGAGGGTGCATGTGCCAAGATGAAGGGATGGACAAAGTGAAGAAGGTTAAGATAGAATTAGTGTTTAAATGTGTATATTTGTTTTTAATGTTTTTAGTTATTGTAAACCTCCCAGAGAGCTTCAGCTATGGGGCGGTATATAAATACAATAAACAAACAAACAAATAAATAAACACCACCATGTGTGTGACATCCCAAGTCCGCCCTTTTTCTCTCCTCAAGCCATCCATTCCCCTTGCTTAGCACAAGCCAGAAGTCAAGCTGAGAGATCTGTGATCAGATCTCCTTTATTCGTGCAAAAAGGTAAAATCAGCTGTGGGAGACAGCCAGAACAGGATCAGATCAGAAACATAGCTGTCATCAGGCATATGCAGGCAATTAAGAAGATATCTTTCTGCGACAATTAGTTAATGATTTCTGATTTTTATATGGTTTTATTATGTATTTATATATGTTGCAAACCACTTTGTGTTTTTTTTAATTAATAGCAGTACATCAACAGTTCTGGGGTGCGTGAAGTAACCCTTAACCCCTGCATCGTTTTGTTTTCCCAGTCTGAATTGTCCCATTTCTCCTATTTCCCCTGCAGGGGAAAACTTACAGGGACCATGTGAGGTTATTTTATTGTTTATTTATTTATTAATTATTTGATTTATATCCTGCCCTTCACCCCAGCAGGAGCCCAGGGCGACATGTCACCTGCTCCTAGCACCCAGGCCCCAATCTGATCCCCACCTTCCAACACAGCTGCTTTTACTTTTTTGGGGGGGGATCAAATAGGAATGATCACAGAGATTTTCCAGTGTCACTGATTTGGCACTTAGATAAAGGGCTCAGTAGTGACATAGACAGATATGACTTTGATTACATTGTTTCCAATTACCTAGAGCACACCATTAAGGAATATTACAAAGAAATGGGTATGCTAGAAATACAGTAGAAAAAAAACTAAACTAACGAATAGACTTTATGCCTAATCTCAGCTTTTTGCCTCTCATAGGATCAGGATCTCATAAATTAAGCTTTGAAAACCACATGGTGCTTCTAGGTGTTTAAATACAGTGTTAGGTCCAAACCCAACACGCAAGTTGCCCTGTCAACCCCAACTCGCTTATTACACCCGGGAAGAGTGCGGAGTTGAGTGCAAATGAACCCACTATCAGAGATCAAGTAACACGAGACAAAAAACCTTTGCAAAGGGGACCCAATACTTACAAGCCGAAGCAGGCCAGCATGAGAACCTCGTTTATTGGTGTCCAAGGGTTTATATAGGCTTACCCCGAAGTTTACAATATCGGGTTCACGTCATAAAATACAAAAGAAGCAATTTCTAACTGTTATAGCTTTGGGGCATATGTAAGGAGGTAAGGGGGTACAGGGGGAAGGACAAAAGAGGAAACATCAAGACTATCTCTCAGACTCTATGTCTGCATACTTCGCACTATGCAACAACAGACAAAGGCAACTATTGAGGGGAGGCCCAGCTGCAACCGGGCGCCCCCTAAACTGGAGACAGACATGATATTACTTTGCTTACATATCAAAGGAGTATTGCAAGTCAAGGTTTGTGGGACATTGGAAAGCATTTGACATTTCTATGCAAGGAGCATTTGTAACAATAAGCAAGGCCATAAGCATAAATGTGATACAGAAATGCATAGTAGGGAAGTTTCCAGCTTAAACCGGCTTTTATTATGCGAGCCACTGGAATGTAGGTAAGGGTCAGGTCACCAGGAAATAAACCGACATTTTATATCAAAAGTCAAATAAAGGCCACTTTGGTTCTATTTCCCGTGAAGCCCAAGCTGGTTTAGGTAGGACAAGTGAACTATAGTTTTACAAGCACTGGGGGTTTCAATTTATCCCTAACAGTCCCCCCTTTCAGCCCTGAGAGACTAACTAGTCTCTCAGGTAGCTGTATTACCTTGCTTGGGTTGCCAAATCGGTCTCAAAGCCATTTCCATGTAAGTCGGTTGCGGTTTTCGGGAAAGGGACAGTGTGAGCTTGCCCAAACAGACCGAGGCCAATTGCATCAAATTAGGAATGCATTGCAAACAACAGCGAACAGAAATTAACAAAGCAAGTACCATAACAATGTAAAATAAAATTTTGTGCCAGTCAGGCCATGCAGAAAACCAGTCAGAAAACCCAGAGAACAAAGAGAAATTCCCAATGCGCTCTACCTCATGATAAATATTACCGATATCATTAATGTGTTTAATGATGTCAGCTTTGCTGTCCGTAATATGGGTACAACATTCGCTCCCTATTAACGAACAGACCCCCCCGTGAGAGCTCAATAAAAAATCCAAGGCGAGCCGATTTTGCAAAACTACAGTTCTAATTTGTCCTTGTTCATTTGTAAGGTCTGAAAAGGAAATGGCCGAATCATTCATAAAACGTTCAAAGGCTTGAGAAAGTTCTATGAGTTCCTGGTATGTTTTAGCTGCGCCATACATCGGAAAAAACCCTCTCAGCACTGCCTCCCCTGTGCCTCTCTTGTTACGGCGGCGCAGAGTGGGCAGAGTGGGGGAAACCCGAAGCCCTGGCACCACCCTTCCTAAAGTACAGGTCCAAGAGCCTGATGCTGGTAGTTTCCTTACCGCTGAGTGTCCACAAAGCCACCAGAGTCCAGCTGGGGTTTGATGGTCCACTAAGTCCGTGAGGAAAGGCACCAGATGATGGTCTGCAAAAGTCAGCCGCAACAAATGCCGCCAGATGGATAACCAAGTTAAGCCCTCTGCTCTGTGTGTCCCATTTAAAAATGTCCAATTACCCGGGTTTGTAGAGTAAATCAAGCCATCACACATCATCCCTCCCGTCGGCTGGCTTCCGCTGCCTACACAGACTGATCTGGCGATGGGCCCGCTTAGAACCAGCCCCCCTTCTAGTTCCTGTGAGCTGGAACGTGAAGCAAAGGAAAGATATTCTTTTAACGGCAAAGGGGCCCCAGTCAAGGGGACTCCAGCCTGTCCATGTGGTGGTGTGTGTGCACAGACATAACAAGTGCCCTTCTTAGGAGCTGTCTCTTCCATTAAGGCAACAAACGTATTTCCGTCCCACCCATCGCCTATTTTAGTATTTCTTTGTTTAAACCCACCTAATGTCTTTATGTTATGTGTAGCCTGTGTTACCTGCTTCTGTACGGGTTTCTGAGCGCTCAGTTTATCATTCAGCCCCGCATACCAAGATGGTATACCGATACCCACACAAAACTTCTGTTTTTCTGTTGTCCTGAGCTGAAAAGTAATTCTATTATCTTGTGTGAAAAGTAAGCATGTTATACTCTGCTCTTATGGACTTTACATCCACATTAGGGGGACAACCATAGTTAGGCATAGGGCGATATTGTCTGCACCGAAGTGCGAGTCTGATGGGCCATTCAATTTCCACACGGATACAATGTACTACCCAGCTGCCTGTATAATTGTGTTGCAATATAACAGCCGCTTTATGACATAACCGTCCCGCAATGTCGGCCTTCACCATCCCTTCCTTTATCTGGTCCACATCATACAGGAAGGGATCTGGACAGTCCTGGGTTTTCGGAATTGTTTGTCCAAAATCTTTCAGATAATAATAGTCATTGTCACTGCATATTTTCACATTTGGGGGGCAACATAAGGGCCAGGCATGGTGAATCAAAACACCCGCGACCCACAAATAGGCAGACATCCTCCATTCGTGTCGGAGCATTCCTGCGTTGCTGTTTACTCGATGTCTGCGTCTTGGAAAGGGAGTTGAGCCGCCTGCCACTGACCAGTTTCTTCGTTCCTCTGCAAACGTATTTTGGGGACCTGGGGAGGTGGAGGTGCCGCTACCACAGCAGGCTTTACGTGGGAATGATGTATCCACGACTTCCGTCCTTCCAGGAAGATGGCTGCTTGTGTAGTTAAAAGGACTTGATGTGGTCCTGTAAATCTTGGCTGCAAAGAATCGCCCCTCATGAATTTCTTTGCCCAGACAAAGTCCCCAGGACAGTATGGATGCACCTGGTCCTCAAGGGGCACCGTCTTGGTGGATCCGGCAGCTTTCCACAGTTCACGGAGTCTATTCTGCAGAGAAAGATACTGGGATACAGTTATGTGATCCCCCCCCAATAGTGAAACATCCACATTTGGCAAGCTCCCCCCTTTTGTGGGAGGCCTGCCATACATTAATTCAAACGGCGAGAGCCCTAAGGCTCGGGTAGGGCGGGTGCGCAAATGGAAAAGAACGAGAGGGAGTACCTGAGGCCACCTTAAACCTGTTTCCTGAGTATACTTAGCCAATGCAGTCTTAATTTCCCGGTTCTGTCTCTCCGTCGCCCCGGACGATTGTGGATGATAAACAGTGTGGAATAGATGTTTGATTCCCAAACCTTCTTCAACTTTTGTCAAAACCTATCCTGTAAAATGTGTTCCTTGGTCTGAGTCTATTACCTCTGGAACCCCGAACCGTGGTATTATTTCTTTCAGTAGCAATTTGGCCACCGTTGTGGCGGTGGCATTTGTGGTTGGGAATGCCTCTACCCATGCTGTTAAAGGACATACCATGACCAAAAGATGTTTCTTTCCTTCTGCTTTAGGGAGATCAACAAAGTCTATTTGAAGATGTAAAAATGGTGCAGCCAGTACGGGTCTGCCCCCTTGCGGGGCCCTGTTTGGTAAAGCTGGGCCGTTTGCTTGGCAAATGTGACATGCTTTCACTTTTGCACCACATACTGGTTGAATTCCGGGAGCATACCAGAAGCGTGTGATCGAGTCCACTAGCGGATGTTTACCATAGTGACCCCTGTGGTCGTGGAACCATTTCGCTGCTGTGTGGTACAAAGCTCTGGGAAGGCATGCTCGACCGTCAGGCATAGTCCATAACTGCTGTTTCAAGATCGCTCCTAGCTCGGTCCATCGCTTCAGTTCCTGCGGGGGTATTGAAACAGATACAGGTGGGACAAAAGCAGTGGTTGCCAGCGCCAAAGTCGGCATACTTATAGGAAGCAATGCCGCTTGGCGCGCTGTTTGATCTGCCAGGGCGTTTCCTAGTGTCACAGGATCTTGTTCCTTGGTGTGTGCTTTACAATGCACCACTGCTAGCTGCTATCTGTGAAGATGGTCACCTTTTTACCTGCCGACAACTGGCATGCTCTGGCTAAAGCGTAGATCTCTGCCGCTTGTGCCCCCCATCGTCCTGGGAGCGCCGCTGCCTCTATTACTTCCCATTGTGTTGTGATTGCAAACCCCGTGTATCTTACCCCATCCTGGTAGTAAGAACTGCCGTCAGTGAAGAGAACGACATCCGAGTCCGGTAGCGGTTCATCAGACAGGTCCGGTCTGATCTGCAAGGTGGATTGCAAAACTTGTACGCAGTCATGGTCCGGGAAAGGTGGAGGCAACTCAGGCAGGAGGGTGGCTGGGTTTAATGGCCCGCAACGTTCAAACCACACATTAGGATCCTCCAGCAGCTCTGCTTCCAGCTGTTGTTGTCTCTGCGCTGAAAACACTTGCGTGGTACCTTTTCGCAATAAAGCTGAAAGTGCATGCAAAGTCCAGACAGTAGTGGAATGACCGAGGGTCAATCCCTTTACCTTGGTCAAGAGTAAAGCCGCCGCTGTCAGCGTGCGTGTACATGTGGGAGTCCCGCGAGCCACATTGTCAATTTGCTGTGAATAAAACGCCACCGGAAAGTGACTGGGACCATACAGTTGTGTCAGAACTCCACTAGCCACCCCCGATCTTTCATGGACAAACAAATGAAAGGGTTTACCATAATTTGGCGGTTTCAGAGACATAGATGTGGCCACACTTTGTTTTAGTAATTCAAATGCCTTTTCATTGTCCCGGCTCCATTGTATCAAATCAGGAGCTTTACTTGCAGTAAGTGCGTGTAGTGGTTTGCTCAATTCTCCACAGGATGGCAGCCAGGGTCTGCAAAACCCAATCAGTCCCAGGAACCCTCTTAACTGTCTCTTTGTCTTTGGGAGCGGACAATTCTGTATGGTGGAAACGCGCCCCGGATCCATTTGTCGCCCCTCTGGCGTTAAAATGAACCCCAAATATTTAACTTTCTCTGATAGCCACTGAATTTTCTTCGGGTCAATTTTATGACCCCTTGAATGCAAGTATAGTAGGAAAGCCTTACCGTCTTCTCGCAGCGCCCCCTGGTGTCCGTTCGCAATCAAGATGTCATCAACGTACAAAACAAGAACTGAACCCCCTTTTGGGGTGAACCCCTCGAGGTTGTCCCGTAGACACTGGCTAAATACCCCGGGACTATCGCAGTATCCCTGAGGAATTCGGGTCCAAACGAAAGAGCGCTGGTCCCATTCGAACCCGAACAAATGCTGCGAATCTGGGTGGAGAGGGATACTGAAAAAGGCATTTTTTAGATCAATGACGGTAAACCACTTCACGTCCCATGGAATCTGACTGATGATTGTCACCGGGTCTGGAACAACAGTGTGTAAAGGGATCACATACCTGTTTACCGCCCTCAAGTCTTGACAAAATCTCCACCGGACTGGATCTCCGGGTTTCTTTGGGGGTTTCTTTATAGGTAGAATAGGCGTGTTGCAGGGGGTTCGCTGCGGCCGGATGACTCCTTTTGCGATAAAACCTTCAATTATGGGGCGTATGCCTTCTCTTGCTTCTAATGACAAAGGATACTGGGCAACATTTGGTGGCGGGAGGAATGGCTTTACCTGAATTCTGACAGGGCTTACCGATCGCAACAATCCCACATCCGTATCCTCTGTGCCCCACAAGTCGGGTGGCAAGTCAACGAGATCTTCTGGTAAGCTGTGACCTATATGTTTGTGTTTAACTGTGTTCCCCACAGGCACCCCCAATACACTCATCAACAAACCCACCCCGTCAGGGGTGCATGTTAAGGTAGCCTCCAGTTTACATAACATATCACGGCCCATTAAAGAAATAGGGCATGAAGCAGAATAAAGAAAAACATGGTTAAACATTTTATCATTGTATTTTACTTGCAATGGTAACGTTATGCACATTGGTGTGGGGTTTCCGTCTACCCCCATTGTCATTTTCACTTCTTTACTTAACCAACTATCGGATGCAACATTTATCAGGGAGTATGTGGCTCCAGTATCCACCAGAAAAGTCACCATTTGCCCCTGCACGTTTAAGGACAGTCTGGGTTCTTGGATTGGGAGAGAGAGAGAGAGAAAGAAACCTGCCAGAGACATAAGATTCATTAGCCCCGCTCCCAGCCCCTCCCTATCCACATTTAGTCATTGCTGGTTCACTGGGCGTCCGCCGTACTGGTCCCATGAAGCCGGTGTCTGTTGAGCAGCAGGTGGAGTGGGGGCGGAAAATCTGTGTTCGTGCCTGTAAAATCTGGGTAAGAAGGGTTGTTAGGGGTGTACTGCACGTTCCCTGTCCTCCACGGACAGTCTTTCTTGAAATGAGAATAATCACCACATTGAAAACAAGCCCTATCTCCCTGCCACGAATGCCT
Organism: Rhineura floridana; assembly: GCF_030035675.1. NCBI lineage: Eukaryota > Metazoa > Chordata > Lepidosauria > Squamata > Rhineuridae > Rhineura > Rhineura floridana. The sequence goes on along the minus strand of NC_084482.1, from coordinate 35,551,442 downwards.
CATCTGTCCCCTTCCTCTCTGGTCTCCGGCTCTCGGCCCCCTGGGAAAACCTCTTCCCCTGCCTCGAAATCCTCTATTTGGTGGCTGGCCTCTTATTGCAAGAGCCAGCATTTCAAAATCCTCCTTCTTCTCCTTCTTTCTACTTTTCTCCTTGTCTTTGTCCCACACAAAATCCGCTACTTCCAAAATCACAGTCACAGCCTCCCCCCTCCCCATCCGGGTCTGAAATTCAGAAAATAATCCCTCACCGCTGGCTGCGCTTGATGAACAAAATTGACAATGAGGGTCGGATGGTCCAGCACGTTTTCTGGGTTCAGATTGGTATAACTACGTGCTCCCTCCAACAAGCGTGACCAGAATTTTCTGGGTGGTTCGCTGGCTTCTTGTTTGATCGCCATGAATTTAGCTTGGTTGGGGGGTTTCTGTGACATTCGCTCCAAGTGTGTCAAAATCCTGGTCTGCAGCTGGGCGCGGCGAGGCTGCGTCCAGTCTCCCGCTGCCCAAGCTGCAGCCGTTTGCGCTCGGTCCGACCAAGCTCTATTTGTTGCCGCCTCTGCAGCCCAAGCAGTCTCCATTGTCCACAACCTGCTACGTTCTTCACCTGTCAGTACCCTTCTCAACAAATGCTCCACATCCGAGTACATCGGATTGTGGCTTTCAAACAACCTGCCTAACAGTTCTCTAATTCTCCTTGGCTGTTCTCTGAAAGTTCCAGCCATTCTACTCCATTCTTTTAAGTCCCATTCCAACCAACTCTTTAGTTCAACCACCTCAGTACGCTGGATACCCCCGTGGCCATCCACGTACAGCTGATCATGTACGAGCAAAGGCATCTCCAACGCTTCTGCCTCTTTTCTTTTCTTTTCCTTTTTTCGCTTGCGCGTGTCCATGCCCCCTGAGGCCCCCTTCTCTTTCCCCTTTTCATCTGTCTCATCGTCTGACACAAATGAAAAGGCCCCTTCCTCCGGATTGGGATCTCCGCCCCCGGGAGCTGGGAGCGGATCTGGAGCGGAGGGTATTATAGAACGATTCAAGACCATTCTTTTACTTGACGTGTCGTCATTAAAATAATGAGGAGGGGGTTCCTCAATGGACAAAGTTCTCACTGCCATCAAAGTAAGGCTATCCCATTTTTGCGACCCTATTTTCCATAGGAGCCAAAATTCCAATTGATCCGGGTGGGTATCCCCAATCCGTCTCCGCACTCCCAGTAGCGGAGCAGTTTCAAAGGACCCACCCCTCGGCCACCGTTCACCCGGCACCGACACTGCAGTCATCCGCGGCCACTCCTCCTCACAGAGCTCTATCATCTTTTTCTTTTTCAGGCCTCTCCTTCGCATAGGCAATTCCTCCTCTTGCCACAGTATACACGTGATTCCCAAAGGGCTGTCCTTTACAGGCACACTCCCTTTATTTCCCATGATGTCTGATAACGGGTTTTTCCTCAACTGTGCTTTATCCCCAAAGTGTCAAAGCCGCCCGCTTTTATTGATAACCGAGAAAATTCTCTCGTGGCGCCTGTTATCAAATTAAGGGGTGCAATGGCAAAAAGGGGGTCCGCACAAGGGATCCCGGATGAGCCCCCAATTGTTAGGTCCAAACCCAACACGAAAGTCACCCTGTCAACCCCAACTCGCTTATTACACCCGGGAAGAGTGCGGAGTTGAGTGCAAATGAACCCACTATCAGAGATCAAGTAACACGAGACAAAAAACCTTTGCAAAGGGGACCCAATACTTACAAGCCGAAGCAGGCCAGCATGAGAACCTCGTTTATTGGTGTCCAAGGGTTTATATAGGCTTACCCCGAAGTTTACAATATCGGGTTCACGTCATAAAATACAAAAGAAGCAATTTCTAACTGTTATAGCTTTGGGGCATATGTAAGGAGGTAAGGGGGTACAGGGGGAAGGACAAAAGAGGAAACATCAAGACTCTCTCTCAGACTCTATGTCTGCATACTTCGCATGTCCTTGAGATAAGCACTATGCAACAACAGACAAAGGCAACTATTGAGGGGAGGCCCAGCTGCAACCGGGTGCCCCCTAAACTGGAGACAGACATGATATTACTTTGCTTACATATCAAAGGAGTATTGCAAGTCAAGGTTTGTGGGACATTGGAAAGCATTTGACATTTCTATGCAAGGAGCATTTGTAACAATAAGCAAGGCCATAAGCATAAATGTGATACAGAAATGCATAGTAGGGAAGTTTCCAGCTTAAACCGGCTTTTATTATGCGGGCCACTGGAATGTAGGTAAGGGTCAGGTCACCAGGAAATAAACCGACATTTTATATCAAAAGTCAAATAAAGGCCACTTTGGTTCTATTTCCCGTGAAGCCCAAGCTGGTTTAGGTAGGACAAGTGAACTATAGTTTTACAAGCACTGGGGGTTTCAATTTATCCCTAACAACAGTGTGTAAAATTTGATGCTATAGCACTGTGTCATTTATAAGGGGGAAATGGGAGTTGTATCCTGTCCTTTAAATAAGATTTCTTGGCTTCACTCTTCTGGAAAATAAGAAGGTTACTGGACCCACAAAGCCAGTCGGGGGGATGGATCGAACAGACTTCTTCTTTTCTTTTTTGCAAGGCTAAGACTTGTTGAATGGATTTTCAGTTTTCAGATTTCCTACCCAGAAAGAAAAGAGAAGGGCAGGGAGAAAAACACTCTTGGGGCATTTTCACTTGAGGAATTTATTTGGTTTCAAATGGCTGTGTGTTTGAAAGGATGCTTGAATAGAAATATTGAAATGTCTTCCCAATTAAGAATGACATACATATGTTTTGACATTGCAAACAACTGCTCACATAAAAGCTGCTTTGTTTGTAGTCAGACTGGTGGTTCATCAAATCTAGTATTTTCTATTGTCACTAATGGCAGCTTCTCTATGGCTATTTCCTTCTCCAAGGCCATTAATGAGAATGCTGAATGGCACATAGCAGCAGAATTGCTCAGGAAAAACCCCTCCCATGCCAGCCTGGTTTATTTTCTCAAGCCTACCCAGCCTTTCTCTCTTAAGGGACTGTTGGTTTTGTTCCTTTCAGCTAGATCTCTACCAGTCTTGCAATACGTATGCACTGATGTTCCATTGACTTCAATTTAAATATTATGGGTTAGACTCAAACATGCTTAGAACAGACCCACAGAAATGAATTAAGCTTCAGTTAGATAATATTAAGTCTCATTGATTTTAATGATTTGACTGCTCTAAGCATGACTAATTCTGGATCCCATCCTAAATACTGGTAAAGTACCTAAAACTTCTAAATCCCAAACATATCAGATTAACTGCTTTACTTATGGACAGGGGAAAAAAGATTACTCTGATATGACTCAGTGGAGGGATGTAGAAAGTGGAGTTCCCCAAGGATCGGTATTTGGATCAGTGTTTTAATTTATTCCTAAATTATTTAGAGTTAAGGGCGAGAAGTGAGAAGTGAGGATTTATCCAAACTGGGTGAATGGTAGTAAATGGCAAATTCAATTCAGTGTAAGCAAGTGAGGTTTTAAGAAATATGATGATGATGATGATGATGATGATGATGATGATGATGGAGAAGTCTATGAAGATGTTCACCCATTGTGTGCCAGCTGGAAAAAAGGTATATTCCATGTTAGGGATCACTAGAAAAGGGATTTATGTGGATACTTTATGGGCATTATATCTGAAGAGGATTGGGAAATGACCGTTCATCTGTTAATGGCAGCTAAAACGGTGATCTGTCAAAAAACTGAAAAAAAGATACCACAATCTCTCAATTCCTCATTATTTAAAGTTTGGAAAATGACATATTTGATGAAATGGACTAAGGATGCAATCCATCCCATTGGAGGCTGGCAGAAGTGGAGCTGGAGGAAGGGGCTGCCACACCCAACCTCAATTCAGGAGCCCCTGGGAGTGGAGGATTCTGGCTGCACCAGCAGGGCACAGTGGAAGAAAATTAAATGCATATTTCTTTCTGCCACCACTTTTCCTGGCATATTGGCTGCCAGGATGGAGGGCTGCAGGATCAAGCCAAATGGGCTCAGGATGCAGTGTAAGTCCCCCTTCCCTTCAGTTCTGCCTCTGACACTTCCCCAGAACACCCTTTTTTTGTTCCTTCTGCTGGCTCTACTTGTGCTGGTCTTGGCTGAGCAGCAGTGCCCTGGCTATGCCTGCGTGGCAGCGGGGTGCCCTGAATGTGCCATGGCTGCATTGGGGGGGGGACTTCTTCCAGAGAAGCCACACGGCGCTGACACCCTTCCTCCTCTGCCAAAGCTATGCCACATCCTGAAGCCCCTCAGCCTGGTGTATCTACCAGGAGGACTGTGCCCTAACTTTATTAGCATGGTCAGAGAAAAAGACAATGTTCCTTGAAAAACTGAGTTTTATTGGAACCATAAAGATCAAATTAATCCACATTCTTCACTTGGAGATGTATACTTAATGTTACTGTTATACAACACAGTATATAAATATGGTAATATAATTTACTCTGTTTTTGTAGGATCTTTCTATAAATTTTGGATATTTGAAATGTATATACATATATTATTTTTTCTTTCTACTCTTAAAGAGTAGAACAATCAAAATATTTTATATGAATTAATATCAACTACTGCGCTTTTTCATAAATTTGTGTATGTTTTTTGTGTGTATATTTATATGTTTATTTATTTATTTATTGCATTTGTATACCGCCCCATAGCCGAGGCTCTCTGGGCAGTTTATAACAATTAAAAATGTTAAAAACAAATATACAAATTTAAAAACACATTTTAAAAAAGCAATTTAAAAACACATGCTAAAATGCCTGGGAGAAGAGGAAAGTCTTGACCTGGCACAGAAACGATAACAGGGTTGGCGCCAGGTGCACCTCATCAAGAAGATCATTCCATAATTTGGGGGCCACCACTGAGAAGCCCTTCTCCCTTGTTGCCAGACTCCCAGCTTCCCTCTGAATAGGCATCCGGAGGAAGGCCTTGGATGTTGAGCATAGTGTATGGGTGGGTTTGTGTGGGGAGAGGCATTCCATTTGGTATTGAGGTCCTAAGCCATGTAAGGCTTTATAGGTTAAAACCAGCACCTTGAATCGAGCTTGGAAACATACAGGTAGCCAATGCAAGCAGGCCAGAATCAGTTTTATATGTTTGAACCGTCTAGTCCCTGTTACCAATCTGGCTGCTGCATTTTGCACAAGCTGCAGTTTCTGACCCTTCTTCAAAGGCAGCCCCACGTAGAGCACATTGCACTAATCTAACTTAGAGGTTACCAGAGCATGGACAACTGAAGTGAGGTTATCCCTGTCCAGATAGGGGCGTAGCTGGGCCACCAATCGAAGTTGGTAGAAGGCACTCTGTGCCACCGAAGCTACCTGAAGCTCAAGTGTCAGAGATGGTTCTACGAGAACCCCCAAGCGACAAAGCTGCTGCTTTAGGAGGAGTGCAACCTCATCCAGGACAGGTTGGAAATCCACCATCCAGTCAGAAGAACCACCCACTAGCAGCATCTCAGTCTTGTCTGGATTGAGCCTCAGTTTATTGGCCCTCATCCAGTCCATTGTCGCAGCCAGGCACTGGTTCAGCACATTGACAGCCTCATCTGAAGAAGATGAAAAGGGGAAATAGAGCTGTGTGTCATCAGCATACTGATGGCAACACAGTCCAAAGCTCTGGATGACTGCACCCAACGGTTTCATGTAGATGTTGAACAGCATGGGGGACAGAACTGACCCCTGCGGAACCCCATACTGGAGAGTCCAGGGTGCCGAGCAATGTTCCCCAAGCACCACCTTCTGGAGGCAACCTGCCAAGTAGGAGCGGAACCACTGCCATGCAGTATCTCCCACTCCCAACTCAGCCAGTCTTCCCAAAAGGATGCTATGGTCGATGCTATCGAAAGCTTTTGAGAGATCAAGGAGAATCAACAGAGTCACACTCCCCCTGTCTCTCTCCCGACAGAGGTCATCATAAATATATAAATAAATAAATAAATCTTATTATGCACCGATCTGGCGTTTAGGAGCAGCATCCGGAGGTCTGAGAGCTGGCTGATAGGGCAACCAAAAAACCTGTGGATGTGGGGAGGACCGGAACAAGGCACAGTCGTTAACTGCCTGGGCCACGTTCCCTTCACCTGGCAAGTCCTCCTCACAACGCCATATCTCCCTCTACCCTTCACTACACTAATTGGGCCCCCCTCAAATCTCCCCACTTGGCTCTGAGTCCTCTTTTCCAGGCACATGACTCAAGACCCACAAAAAGCCAGGAAATCTACAAAGCAGGAGCCACCCAGCCAGCTTATGCATCCCCTCGAGGCAAGGGACAGGTGGATGATATTAGCAACAGCTGGCTGAGTGCCTGGGGGCCTGGTCCTGCAAGGCGTGAAACCTGCAGAGCAGAAGTCCAACAGGGAGAGGGCAGTGGTGGTAGCTGAGCAGCAGCAGCAGCAGCAGCAGCAAGCAGGCAGGCAGGCAGGCAGGTAGGCAGCAACAGCAAACGGCTCTCCTTCTTCCCTGGGCGATGGTGGTCCCCTTCCTCATGCAGGCACTGGGTCAAAATATAATTGTTTTATCTATGAATCCATTATATATTTATCTTTTAATTTAATAATATTTATAATTTGTTCATTAAACAATAAATTAATTAAAAGACACAGAAAACTTCGTCTATCCACCCTGGTAAGATTTGGAATTGACACACAATGCATCAGTGTCTCCTTATGCCCGGATAACTGGGTTTAATGGCTAGGGGATCCATTAAAAGCCAGTACCTAATGTTCCATTTCACATTTACAACATTCTGTCACATTCTAGCATGATCAAAACACAGGATGCAGGAATGGGCTATGCAAATGAAGAGGTGGGGTTATGTGGAAAAGAGAAGGCTTGCTTCTAAATCTCTGGAGGCAGGAAGCAGCTATAGCCCCAAAGCCAGTATTTGTCCCCAACTGCCCCCTTTGCTTTCTCCCACAAAACATTGCACTTAAAGCCATTGTAAGAGACCCAGTGTGGCGTAGTGGTTAGAGTGTTGGACTATGACCTGGGAGACCAGGGTTCGAATCCCCACACAGCCACTTAGCTCACTGGGTGACCTTGGGCCAGTCACTGCCTCTCAGCCTCAGAGGAAGGCAATGGTAAACCACCTCTGAATACCGTTTACCATGAAAACCCTATTCATAGGGTCGCCATAAGTCGGAATCGACTTGAAGGCAGTCCATTTCCATTTAATGAGAGAAAAGTCTGTCCTTTGCCCCTGTCAGGAACTGTGAGATCCATGTGCAGCTGCCTCGTGTGATAAACCATAGAAGTGCAGGTGGCAGCTTCTCAGTGAAGCAGCTTCAGGCCCTGGACTGACTCCACCCATCCAGGCTGACTATTGCATCACCCTGGGCAGGAAGGTATACAAGGGATATCTCTTCCAGTGGAGCCTTGCTTGAAGAGCAGGAGGAACGCTCAGGCATCTGTCTGAATATCCTGAGTGCTGTATCCATGGACAGTGGGCAGAGCACAAATGCAAGTCCCACCACTAATGTCTCCTGTGCATGTTGCCCTGCCCACTGTGTCCCCAACCTTCCTATAATGAGCAGAAAAGGTCTGCACGGTTTGTTTGTTTTTTAAAAAATAAACACCTTGTGTTTGCATGAATGCTAGTAGAACCCTGTAATAAAGCAGAGTCCCTGATTGTGTGGAGGGTTCTATTTGCATTCAAGTGAATGTGAGTAAAAGCCCCCTGCAGACCTTCCCCGTTCAACATGGGGAAGTTTGGGAACACAGTTGGTGGGGCAAGGTGCATGGGGACATTGGGGGTGGGGCTTGTGTGTGCACCCCTCCCTCCTTTCCATGGGTACAGCATCCGCGTAAGGCCTCCTTGAGAGATGGCACATTTCTGAATGGTTGATTCTTCTTCGGTCCTGCCTCGTGGTTTGTCCTTTGCTCCTGACTTGCTCTTCTGACTACTCGCTGGTCCCCCCAGCTCCTAGTTCCTGCCTTCTGGCTCAACCCAGACTGCTGTCTACAGCCCAGGCCTAAGGCATCCAAGCCATCGCCAGAAAGGATGTTGCATGGCTGCAGTGCAAGCCTGTACGTGGAATGGACAACGATGCGTTGCATTCAGTGGTGGCTGGTGCCTATTGGAACCGGCAGAGTTAAAGGCAGGGAGACCAACAGTAGGTGGAGCTAGAGCCAATGACAGGCAAAGAAGCCGACCAATCCTAGTTTTATTCCATCTTCCCCTCTGGAAGGACAACACAGAGACTGAGGAGGAGGAAGCTGGTAGGCAGGTGGGGGCTGGCTGAGGGCAGACTGAGGTTGGCAGGGCAGTGGCCTCTTTTGCTCTAATGGAGCAGCCTCCACTGATTGCATTCTTCTCCCGTCCCAGGCTCCTTGAACATAAGCTCTCTCTCTCCACACACAGTCCCCCTGTCACAATGAGGACTATTTCCCTAGCCCCATTGTATACCAAGAGAAAGCATGTGTGAGAAGAGGTTGTCAGCCATTGTCAAAACGCTGCTCTCCAGTTTCCCACCCATGTTGTTTGTTTCCTGCTCCTTACAGACTTCCATTTTGTCCCATCTTTCCTTTGAGCTGACGGCGCGCATATGTCTAGGTGTTGGTTCCCTAGGAAACCACAGGAAATTTTATTCAACAGCAATGTCATGTTCTGGGGTGGGTTTCAGTAGTGAGTGTCCAGAGCAGACAGGTGCTGTGGTAGGAAAGAATCACAAAGAACCAGTCAGTCCTCAGGTTGCAAAATACAAGCAGAGCCAAGGAGTCGAATCCAACTGCCAATGTTTTTTAAGACAGCCCAAAATGAAAAGGCCCCTTTGATAAGCAGCACATATTTGTGTTTTGTTTTGACTTGCCAGCCTCTTAGCTCTTCCATAGCCATATGATTGTTGCAGAAAGACTTGTGTACTATTTCCTGATAGTAGTGTTGCGCTCCTCCCTGATCTCCAAGCTGTGAGATCTCAGGGGACCCTGCGCTCATCCAGAGTTTGGTTTCCTTTGGGAAGAAGGTCAGTGGAGACTGTGGTGTCTTTATGAAATATGGTTTATTTATTTACACACATTCCAACCTGAGCTTAGGATGGAGGGGTTCAAGGCATCAGCAGTCCAATATCCAGCTTTCCCATCAGTATTACAGGAGGCATCCTATAGCTATGATGCAGACAGACAGCCTCTCTGCCTGCCTCCAGTTCCCAGGCATTCTCCAGACAATTAAAAACACAAGCCTCTCCTAGGCTCCAGGAGAGAGGCAAGTGCTCTCCTGAAGAGTTTCAATAACAAAAGGATCTTCCTGGCCCATTCACCAGTTGCTGGGCACCTGATAGACCCATTACAAACCTGGCCACTGTATTTGTTTAACAAAAGAAACTCATCTGACCATCAGAGCCAGCCCCAAGGCACAGAATTCCAGAGGCTGGAAGGGGACCCACAGGGATCATCTATCCCAACCCCCATACTCATAACAGTAGCAATTCCCCAAACAGCTTAAAACCAAATAGTGGGGAATGCACACTTAAAAAAATTATAATCATCATTTTTCTGCATCCTATTAAAGTATTCCACATAACTCACTGTATACTTCACAAATCCATGAACACAAAGTCAATTTTCCCCTCCAGATCAGTGTTTTCCAAATCTTCTGCCTTGCTGGGGTGCATAATTTCCACATTGACTTGCCTACCATGGAACCCTTGTGCACTGCAGAAGGTGCTGGAGCACATTCTAGTGCAGCATAACCTTGGGTCCCCAGAGGTTGTTGGATTACAACTCCTATCATCCCCAGCCAGTTTAAACCAATAATCAGGGATGACAGGAGTTGTAGTCAACATCTGGGGACCCAAAGTTGAAGAAGACTATTCTAGAGCACACACTCAGTCTGTCCAGCGCTCTGGCTAGCCTTGCTTTGTCTCACTGTCACCCTGTGTGAATTGACAGCAGCGCTCAGGTTACGGGAGGATATGTGTGGGGAGACGTGAAGGAAATTCACATGCTCCCGCAAAAGCCTTCCAGTTGTACCTAAATCATGCCTGCCCCTGATTCAGTCACCTGAAAACAATAGCTAAGACGGTCCACTGTAAAAGATAATGGGTGAGAGCCGCTCTCCTCCCCTTGTAAATCAAGCACTGATTGGGAGTGTGCTCGGGTGGCCACTTCACCATCACCTAAAGGAAAAAGAAAAAGGGGAGGGAAAGGGAACGGGAAACAAATCGGGGGGGGGAAGCACAAAGGAAGGCACAGATATGCATAAAAATTGCACCAGCTAATTTATATGCATAGAGGCAAATTTAGAGATAACTCCGATAATTTAAACAGAAATACATCTTTCCATAGTGAGGATTCAGTCTGCTGTTCAGGTGCTAGCTGGCATCTTCAAGGCTCTCCCCAGCCTGTTTCCCCTTCTTAGGGTTCTGTATCTTTAAAGAAAACTTGGATCAGATGGCTCTTTCAGAGAGAGGGCTGTCCTTTGTAAAGCAGGATACCAGCCACTCTAGAGCATGCCCTAGAATGCGACTAGTATTCCCATGTGTCTACACATTAAAGGGGAAAATCAGAATTGGAATGAAAGGAACCCTTCAGGTAAGTATGCATTACTGAAATGCCATTGGGACATCCTGATTCATTGCTGAGGAATGATGCAATAGTTCCAAATCTACTCTTTATTTTTCTAGCAGTTCATCCCAGGAACTGTAGCAATTCCAAGCCAGGTTTTACTTAGGTCTCTCTACAAGCTAGAGTTGCTTTGGCAGCTATGAAAGATTCTGAATAATGTTTTTCAGTGTTTTTCAGCCAAACAGGCAGTTCACTGTACAGTGATCTTGAATAGTATCCAAGTTATAGTAGTAAAAAAGCTTTGCCTTCAAATTTCACAACTGTTAAATAAATGACTTAGTACCAAAGGTGTTTTAAAAAAAAACCTTTGTAGGGAGACAGGGAGAGTGGATTGGGGTTCCACGGGATATTGTGGGTTCCTCAACCACCCTCATTGAAAGCCACTCCTCCAAAATACTTGTTTATATTGTAGTCATTTCAATAACTTTGCCCTGAACATTTAAGCCATACTTTGCTTTGAATATAGCTTTTACATTTTCTTGAGTCCTGGGATATTTTACAGTAGGGTACCCAAGAACACAGGTTGAAATCAGAGACATAAACAATATTATGCAAAATAAGGACATTATGGATCTTTGCTTTATATATGTAATCCTGGCAACAGAAAGCACATAATTTTCTTCTGGGGCTTTCAAGCGTTTGGTATAGACTGGCTGGCAGTGTAGCAGATTATGCACATGGAAGTGGAAACGAAACAGCCTGCAGTGATATGGAATCATAGAATCATAGAGTTAGAAGGGGCCTGTAAGGCCATCAAGTGCAACCCCCTGCTCAAGGCAGGAACCCAAGTTAAAGCATACATGACAGATGCCTCTTGAATGCCTCCAGTGTTGATATCAAACTTGGTATGATAGCCTACCTTTCCTCAAAGAGGTCCAGGATAGAATACATAGATATCCATTTTTATTCTCACACCAACCCTGTTCTGTAACCTAGACTGTGTGAGAGTGGCTGTCTCAAGGTTCTGTAGTGGGATTTGAATCCAGGGGTACACTGCCCCATTACAATGTTCTACCCACTATTACACGACACTATATAAAATAAGAAGAGCTTGCTGGAACAGGCTAGTGGCCCATCTAGTCCAGCATCCTGTTCTCACAGTGGCCAACCATTTGCCCAAGGGAAGCCTGCAAGCAGGACCTGAGTGCAAAGAGCATTCTCCTCTCCTGTAGTTTCCAGCTACTGGTATTCAGAATAATTCTGCCTCCAACTGTGGAGGAAGAACATAGCCATTGTGGCCAGTAGCTTTCGACAGCCTTATTCTCTATGAATTTGTCTAATACTCTTTTAAAGCCATCCAAATTGGTGGCCATCACTGCCTCTTGTGGGAGCGAATTCCATAGTTCAGCTATGCTCTGCATGAAGAAGTCTTTTCTTTTGTCTGTCCTGAAACTTCCAACATTCAGCTTTGTTGGATGCCCACGAATTCTAGTATTATGAGAGGAGAAAAGCATCTCCCTCTTTGTTTTCTCCACCCCATGCATATACCTCTATCATGTCCCCACCTTACTCACTTTTTCTCTAAAATAAAAAGCTCCAAATTCTGTAACTTTTTCTCATAGGATGTTGCTCCAGCCCTTCAATCATTCTGGTTCCTGATGGTTAGTGCTGGGGGGAAGGTGCACACCCTGAATCAGAGATCTGTGTGCATTCAGATGTGCACATGTTGGCACATATGGAATCCCTCATTCTCTGAAACAATAGGATCCATTCACATTTCACAGAATACCCATACAGAAGAGGGCCGTTTTGAGGATAAAATGGAGAGGGGAAGAAACATGTGCACCATTTTGACCTCCTTGGAGGAAACACAGGATATGAATGCAATAAATACATGTATGTTTAAATAGAAGAATGTTTCAAATTAATTCTGCATCTGGAGCATGCACAGTTTGCCATAACTTTCAGTTCCTATGGAACTGCATCTTCCCCTCTATACATTATGGATTAAGTGCACATGCACAAAGATGGAACTCTTTATTACTATCCCCTACGCAAAAGTGCACTAATACCTTTAGTTGTGTGTGATATTTGGACAACTCATACCACCTTTCTTAAGTGGTTTCTGTAAGGATCTTAAATATGCCCTAGCTTTCTTACTGTCCCATGAAAAAGGAAACCAGTAGATTATGCCATTTCTTCAAGAGGCTTGCAGATACTGGAATCGCTGCCTTTTTGAAAAGCAGTAGGAATCTTGGCAATATGTATTTATCTTAAACACTGTTAGGACCATGATATATCCATTTTAACCACTTATTAAAGTCTCCTTTAACAATCCCCCACAAAGGTATAAATTGTATACCTTTAAAATACATTTAAAATAAAAGGTATTTTGTTCACTAGAGTTACATCCTACTTTTCCTCCAAGGAGCTCAAGGAAGTGTTACGGTTCTCTCCCCTCCATTTTATCCCTCACAACAACCTTGGGAGGAAGGTTAGGCTGAGAAACTGTGAGTGGCCCCCAAAGTCACCCACTGAGTGAGTTTATGGCCGAGTGGGGATTTGAACCCTGAACCGCCATGTCTTAGTATGGCACTCCACTGCCACCACACACTGGTGTCCTTGGAAGAACTCCTATTTCGTAGGAGCATGCATGTCATTTATATTCCTTGGTATTTTATTGTTTTTTCCCCCTGAGCATTGCATATGTTGATGTGATTGTACCTGTGACTGCTTCATGGTACTTTTTGCTCAGTGTGTTACTGATGCACTCTTATACTCCTGCATGTTAGTTAAAACACACACATGCCCCCCCCAAACTTCCATCCATTTGGTTTTGCCGTGTTCTATCAATTAACACCTACACATCACCCATCTATCAGGGAGGGGGATTCAAATGAAGTGACGGAACTGAATGCTGAAGCAGATGTTTCATGCACCATGCTCCATCCAACATTTGGAAATAAACAATGGGACAATGGAGCATTCCTAATAAGTTGGTTCGTTCCACTTTGGAAACAGGCCTAAGTAATCAGAAACTCCAAAATTTGGGAAGAAATGCAGATGACATAAATATCATAAGCACCTCTAGGCAAAGGGCTTCATCTTCTGAAAATTAATCTTATGAATAATATCTTTGGTGTCGTCTCCAATTCCTGTTGAAACCTTCTCCCTGAATCTGCACATCTACACATTTGTCCTAAGTATATATTATTTTAACAACAAAGGCCTCTCTGATTTGAAGCACAGTTAGAGAACAATCGTTTCCAAGTAATAACCAGGGTTTCCCCTGTTTAATCCTTACCAAAAAAATGCAGTATTTCCCACATGACTTGCTCACATCAGATGAGTGCATAGAAGCTTTGTGGATGCAAGAAACAGCTTGTTTCTTTGTGAGCATTATGGGTCTTATTAATCCCTCCCTGCCTATAAAATGTAATCATCCCCTTTATTTCTAGAGGTACTAGAGACCATTTCCAAATAAATGACAACAGGAAACAAAAGGTAGGTAACAAACCATTTAATAGCCTAATATATTTGTGACCCCCACAGTGCAATGACTTCTCCCAGTCCCCTGTTTATGCACTGCATAAAGAGGATGAATGAGAAAAGACATTCTTATGCTTCTTGTTTTGTTGTTGTTACATGCCTTCGATTATGACTTGTGAACCTATGAACCTTTTTGGATATATTCATAGCGTTTTCATGGTAAGAGGTATTCAGAGGTGGTTTACCACTGCCTTCCTCTAAGCCTACAGCACCCGGTATTCCCAGGCGGTCTCCCATCCAAGTACTAACCAGGCCTGACCCTGCTTAGCTTCCGAGATCAAATGAGACTGGGCGTGTTCAAGGTACTATGGCTGTAGCCTCTTGTTTAACTTCCCCTAATGAATATTGCATACACATGTCAGGGACAGGTTGCATGTAGGTCTCTGCTCAGAGGAATCAGTATTAAAGGAAATACATTGCTCCGGAATAACTGTTGTGCAAAAAGAGAAAAAAATACTCTTCTTCAGGATAAGGGAAGGCACTGTTTTCCCTTCCGCCCTGTATTAGTCACATGCAGCACTGTTTCTCTTCTGCTGCAGTTCATCTTCTGCCAAAACCTGCATTGTTGGTCTCACTGTCCACTGTGGAGAAATTACACAATTGATGTGATTACATAAATTACTTTGTCATTACGCTATTCCACCCCTGTCATTTCAATGCAAAGGAAGTACAATGAAAATAGAGGGGAGGGCACATAATCAAATGCATTGCATTTGCAGACAGAAAACAATGACTGAAAACAACAACAGGGAAAACTAAATGTATTCACAACATTGATTTCCATTGTGGACATGGGTCGAATAAGCAAACACCAGCAATTTCTGCTCTGATTTCTGTCAGAATTCTCTGACGTACCTATCTATATCCAAACGCGAAATATGTATTTTCTATCTTGAAGTCCATTGGTGGAGCCTGGAGTTGAGTGCTAAGACAATGGAACCAATGACCTAGGGAGGTGGTGGGCTCTCCAACACTGGAGGCCTTCAAGAGGCAGCTGGACAGCCACCTGTCAGGTATGCTTTAAGTTGGATTCCTGCACTGGGCAGGGGATTGGACTCAATGGCCTTATAAGCCCCTTCTAACTCTACGATTCTATGTTTCTATGATTCTGTTATCAGCAAATTGGAGTGGACCTCAAAGACCTTTTGATCTAACTCCCTAGTAATGCAGGTAATGCATATTACCATCTAAAGAGAGGGGCTGCAGTAACCACATTAAGTCTAGAGTCTAAAGTGAACTAACTGAACCAGGGCTTGCCAGTAATAGGGACTCATGTTGTATATAATTCTATTCTGGGTTGTTGTTGTTTTTATTTCCCACCAGCACTGTTGTCTTGGCCAGAATGAGAAGTGATTGCAATGGTGAAGAGGAGGAACAGGTCATAATAATGTCAAGTGACTGACATACCCGTCAGAATTCAAAGGAGGTGGATTCACACCTCTTTCAACTGGAATATGAAGGTAGTGGCAAACTGGGATACTCAACTCCTTACAACTATCATTTGGTGACTTACCCATGCCATTGCTGATCATTCCAAAGAAAAGGGGTAGATTTCCTTTTTCTTTGTCCACAGCAGAAGTCTTGATAGTTGGGTATGGACTTAGGTCTTACATCGATAGCCTCTAGGACAGGAGTGGGGAACCTTTAGCCTTCCAGATGTTGATAAACATCAGCCTCAGCAAGCAGGCCCTGCACTAGTGGGGGGGCAGGCGGGGTACTGGTCAAGGGCTCAGGACCACAGAGGGCCCACAGCACCTTGCACCCCAACACTATTGCCGCCACCACTGCTCACTAGCCACCTAGAAGCAGCAGGGCTGCTGAGAGAGCAAGGAGCAGAGCTGAAAGCTCCAGTTGCTGTCAGGAGCTGCCAGGAGGAATGAACCCTCCCTGGCATTGTCCTCCTCGCCCCACAGCTGCATTCTGCCGACAGCAAGCATAGTCAATGTCCAGGAATGACTAGGGAGCTGTAGTTCAGCAGCATCTGGAGGGCCAAAGATTCCCCACACTTGCTCTAGGGAATCATGAGTAGTGACTATGTGTGATTGGGACACCTGAATAATCAGGGGAGATCCCCTGCTTGTGAGCAGGAGTTTGCATACTGAACTTTCTGCTCACACAACCACATACAGCGCGTGCTTATTGAAAAAACAACAGCAATGCTACATCAGGGGTAGGGCTAAAAACAGGCATTCATTTCCTTCCTCTACATGTTTATGCCCTACACACAAGCAGTGCATGAATGGGGCTAATGCATTTAGTAATTTTCATATGTAGAAATTTGTCCTGAAAAATTTAGATCATGTGAATAGCCACACACACTTCAAACAAAAAGTATTTGAGCGTTTGTCATTTTTAAACCCATTTAAGGATTTATACCACCAGCATCAACCCAAACACAAGAAGCCTCTATTTTTCTCCCATGAGTGGGAAAGCAATGGTCGCTCCATCCATTGCCGCCCCGGGCTCCTTCTGGGAGGAATGGTGGGATATAAATTTAATAAATTAAAGAAATAAATGCTACTGCTACAGTCAATTTAAAAGTTCTTTTCAAAAAAGAAAAAGAAAAAACACAAAACCAAGAGACTGAACAACAATGGACTACACTCCAGGGTTGTCATACACAATTCCCTCTCAGCCCCCCCAATATCTATACAGCCACACTAGGCTACTTTGCAGGGCTGCTGTAACTTATGCATATATCCACCCCTCCCCACTGCTGCACTATGCATATACTAATGATGTGTGTGTGTGTGTGTGTGCGTGCGTGTGCGTGTGCATGTGTGTGCGTGTGCGTGTGCGTGTGTGTGTGTGTGTGTGTGTGTGTGTGTGTGTGTGTGTGTGAGAGAGAGAGAGAGAGAGAGAGAGAGAGATTTAAGAACCAAGAGCTAAATTCAGGATTAAAGTGTTACAAACAAAGAGTCTCATACAATTTCAAAATAACTACAACAATGGTATGAGCACAGGTCAAACAGCCACACACACTGCAAACAAAAAGTATTTGAGCTTTTGTCATTTATAAACCCATTTAAGGATAGGGGGTGGGGAGTGGCAGGGCGATTGAGCCAGTGGAAAAAGCAGGCTGCAGGAGACAGCGGGGTGGAAACACACACACACACATCACCGTCACTCACCTCCATTCTGCTGCTGCCTTCTCCGTCATCCTTGCCCTCTGGCTTTCTCCCTCCACAGGCCATTTCTCTCTCTCTCTCTCGTGCTTCCTCACACAGAGCACAGGGAAGAGCAAGCTCAGCAGAAGGCCAATGTGAGTCACATGTCTCTTGCCCACCAATCACAGGAGCAGACTTCCCCTGCTTACTCCAAGTAACTAGAAGGGGAGGGGGGAGAGGAGTGAAACGAAAGAACTCCTGGTTTCTACTGTGCCTGCGTGACTTTATAACCCACAGTAATGCATTTTTAAATCAATTAATTAAAAACAAACCATGCCATTTTTTTTTACTTTAAACCTACTGAAGGTCTGTGTTTGGGGCAAGCTCAGGGATTTGATTAGAGATACCTTACAGTCATCTCTGATGTTTAATGAATTTCAACAAATTATGAGAATTTCTCAAGAAAAAAGTCCAAACGGCTTCTTGTTTCTCTCTCTCTCTGGGTTTTCACTTTAACCTGTGGATTCTCCGTGGGGGGAGAATGTTATCACCAAGAAAACTTTCAGAGTTGTAGAGCAAGCGATTATGAATCCAACAGTATAACGCTTGTAAGTTTTTGTTTTGAATCGGGACTATACAAAGCACCAGAAAGTGGTGTGGGGGGTATTTTCATTTAACATGGTAGAATGTGAAAAATCCCTACTGGCTATAGTATACAGCCACTCTCATGGCTGTATAATCATAATGCATTTATATTAAATTTAGATATTTATATCAAATTGCCACTTTATATCTTCAACCCAGGGCACTTTGGTGACTTTTCTCATCAGTGAAGTTCCAAGGAAGTTTAAAACCCCACTGAACCGGTAAACACAAAGCTATAACTAAACAAAGGTACATGAATAAATAAGCAAGAAGTGGAAGGAAACTTTTCATTGCAGTTAATATTTATAGCTTACAATTTTCAGGAAGTTAGAACAAATTTCTTAAGCAGGATGCTGCTTCAAATCAAAGGAGACAATCTATTGTTATTCCATCCTCAGTTCTCACCATTGCCAAGGTTGTACTAAAGCTTATCTAAATAAAAAGACTTCTTTGTTTATCTGCAAAACGTCAAGAGATAACTGGCTCTTTCTGGTGTCAGGTTGATGGGAAGCAGATCTCTCTCCCCCGCACACCTCTTTTTCTGCTTCCTATTACAACCTATCTCAAGAAGAGAATATATTTAGAAAGCAAATCTGTATTGCAGCTTGATATGTGTTCTTAGAAACCACTTTAAAAGGACTGTGTTGAAGCATTAGGAGTTTCCAGCTCTGCATCCTTAATGATTGGTATATAATGGAAACACTTCTGAACAGCACTTTTGCATTGAGATAACTTTGCTTATGGGAGTAGTTGAGTGGTGTAAGTTTTTTTGGGGGGGGAATAATCTCTTATGGGTGCTGTTGGGCATGTAGCCACACACCTCCTTTTAACCACACCCATTTAAAATCACTCCCTTCAAACTGTGGCCATGCCCTGTTCTTTTCAGTTTGAACTCATGTTATGCCAGGAAATAAAAGAAAGTATTTCTGAGCATATACAAAAGGCCTTTTTCTCAGCACTGAGCAACAGCAGTCTGTCTCTGCCAATGTAGAATTAAGAAACATGGCCTCCATCTGGAGCAAATGGACTTGTATGATGCCTAAGCCTTGCATCTTTCTTTAATAATTCTCCTACTTCCCTTTATAGAATGAAAGAGGGACTTGACAGTTTTTTAATACAAAAATATGTCTGTCTGCCATCAGTTCATCCTTCATCCATCCATCTCACAATTATGATGGCATACCTGTACCATCAAAAAATTTCGCCACCACTCCCAAAAGAAGACTCGTGACACCAAACTTGGGATAATGTTATATTTATTAAAATATAACAACTTTTTCAAACTTTCAACCAAATCAACCAAATTGAACCTTATTTGGGCGGGCGAGGCTAAAACCTATCTAGTAGGGAGATTTTCCTACAGCCGCTGGCTGTAGCTCCCCATCAAAGGATGGGGATGAACTTGTCCCTCCTTGCTGGTAGAACCAAGGGTGTGCATCCAACCTGCATAACCTGGCATTGCAATACTGGCGTTCACCCTGATGCACAAATTAGGCTCATGGGGACCTCCCCCCAGGTCCCCACTAGGCCTGAAGCACTGGCAGTTCCCTAGAGGGTGCCCTTAACCCAAGAATGCCTCAGTATCCAACTGTTTACCCCACCTTCCTCACCTGCCGAATTCCATGCCAGCCCAGACAAGCTAACCACACCTTTCCAAAAGCCAACTGAATTAACCCAAGCAGTATGGAGTAGGCAAAACAAAAGGGAGTCTGAAATCAGAATCCCCCCCCCAAATTCCCACCCAGCCCCACATGGCAACTAGCGATGCCCATACTGATAAGGGGCGGAGGGTGGGCACCGCAAGGCAAAAGAGGCAGGTGTGAGGGAGGAGCTGGCTTTTAAACCAGCTCATCCCTCCACAGGATAGGCCACTCTTCACGTGATTTCCCCCCCTCCCTTCGGGAACAAGTCCCGAGTCATCTTACAGAAAATGGTGGTGGTGGTGGAGGCAAACATGCCTCCGCAAAATGCAGGAACAATATTATGCTGGAATGTCAAATGCAGTATCTGATCATACCCACTTATGTTCACCACTGGAGTAACTAGTAAATGCGCTAGACATAAGTACATAGACTTCTATCAAGGACTGCCTTAGTATAAATGAATGAAGATATATCTAGCAACTCTCCTGTTATTTTAGAAGGAATATGAATTGTGGCCTGCTCTGACAATATTATAAAGATATATCCAGAAATTCTCCTGTGATTTTAAAACAAATGTGGATGATGGCTAGGGTTGGGCGAGAAATTCAATTCCGTTCACATTTCAAGCTGAGTCTATCAAATTTGCACTTTGCAAAACAATATGAGAACTGAAACTCAGCCATTTTTTCAAAATTTGCACTGATTCAAGTTTTGCAATGCAGTTCACCAACCAACCAATGTTTACAAAAATGCGTATGTTAGGGGAAAGTGTGCATAAAAATGAATATATGGGTAAAAATAACATATAAAATGCATTAAATGCAAAAATGTGCACATTATTTATTTATATCCTGTTCTTCCTCCCAGGAGGAGCCTAGTTAGTTAAAACTATCTAAAAATGTGTTTATTAGGAGAAATTCACATTAAAATGTAGGAGAATTTTCATGAGGAATTTTTTTTAAACAAATTATCAAATTGCTGCAGAAATGTGGAGAACTGAATTTAAGACTAGAAAAATTAGAAACTGAGTAAACTGAAAAATAGACAAATCTTTCCATCCCTCGTGGTGGCCTGCTCTGGCGATTTAGCAGTAGAACAGCAGTGAAGCAGACTTCCCTATTAGGAGTGCAACTAAAAAGAAAAACAGGGGACCTGGCCTTGCTGTAAGTCTGCCCCATGTGGTTCAAACAGGTTGGAATTTGCAGGGTTGATGTGCTCACTTTCTCCATTTATTATAGTCCCAACAAACAAGGTGGGGTTGAATCCACTGGGACTCAGTAGCATTGGGTGGGGTGGGGTGGGCAGGCAAATTTGCTCACCTGGTTTCCAGCAGCTAGCAATTTTACTGGTCACTGAGAGGGGATGGGAGAGGCAGTGGAGAGCTTGGTGCAGTGTGGCAGCAGTGACAGGAGTGCTGGATTGGCCCCACTGCTGTGCCACACAGTTCTGAGCTCCCTGCAGCCTCATCCCTCTCCCTTTCGATAACTTACAGTGACACTCCCATTGGGAAGCCAGGTGAGCAATACTGGCCCATCCATGCCACCGACTGCTACTGCTGGGACCCTTGATCATCTGGGCCACCCCACCCCTGCTTTGGCCAACAAGTGGCCACTATCGTTTTTACCACCCAAGACAAGTCTGGCAGGTATCATACATGGAAGCCAAGGCTTTGGTGCTCTACATCCCAAAGCAGGCAGTGATCACGGGTGGTTCTCATATGAAAGGTTCATATGTACAGTGGGCTAGTTGCCACACACATTCACACATCCCTTTCTATCCCTCCATCCAGACAAGAAGCACAATCAGAGTTCACGGACATATCCCAGCTAGGTAAAAACACTCAACAAGGGTGTGAAGCAAGGGCAGTAAAGGGTAGCTGAGGTGGGTGTGTGACTTTGAGAGAATCCCAATGACCAGATAGAGAGGGTTAGAGGGCTGCATTTGATCCAAGGCCTGAGGCTCCCCATCCTTGGTCTAAATCCACCAACTAAACCCACCACGCACCAACACAACCATAATAAATCAATGGCCTGAGCCAGGAACCACACACTGTGCCCATTAAATTCCCCTTCCCCCAAAAAAACTTGAACAAATGCAGAAGCAAAGGATGACTTCTAAGGTAGATTGCTATGTCAATCTGTTCCAGTCTGTGGTTTAACCAAGAAGGGCTCAGATACATGAAGCTGGTGTTCATTATGGAATTCATCCGAGCCTGCTCTAGGTTTTCCATGGTGCCAGTCTCAATGAGAATTTTCTGAAGATGAGATTAATGAATGTAAAATGAGGAAGCTGGAAGAAGAGGATTTTGAGGACTGTGACGCCCTTCCCTGGCTCTCCCTGTCAGGTTCCTACCTGCTCATGGCTACTGCCTGTCACTAGGCACCACCAGGGACTCCACCAGTCCGGACTGTCCTTGTTTATGGTTTCCCTCTCCGCTCTAGCACAGATCTCAATAGATCCCCCTGCTAGGCAGCACCACCAGTCACGTCCTATAACCAGTATCCCCAGAGACTCTGCCTGAGTCTCTCTCAATCAGGTTACCTCTGTGACTGCGTGCTTAAACTGTCCCAATCCCTTTGATCTATACAGAATGCATATAATTCTGTTTTGCTCTGAATACTTGTGGTGTTATTTTCTTCCCTTCACCGCTGCCTCCATTTGTTACTGTTTCCCTTCAGCCTTGGTTATTACCTTACCCTCCCTTCTGGTCTGTGAAACCCCAGCCAAGGATCAGGCCTTTGGTAAACCAAATAAGTATTTATTTATATAACAAAGATAACAAGATTACTTTATAAAGGCACATAAGCATATGGTTTCATCTATTACTATTCCAAACTCCACCTCCCTCCTTCTCCACACTCTCCTGACAAACACCTCTCAAACAACTCACTAATGTCCACCCAGATTTAATTGTCATGCTTCCATTTATACTCTCAGCCATTCAAACACTCAGCCAATCATCCAGCATTCTCCTGCTCATTTACTCCCCCCTCCTCTTTCACTCCACTTACCACATATCTTCTATACAAACAGCACTTACCATATTTACATTAATACAGGAACATCACATTTCCCCCCCCTTAAAAATAACAGCAGAGTATTATTCCTGCTCTAGGATTTATACGTCGTGTTACCAATATAACAAGTCTCTATGGGGAAAATGTCTTTCTTTGTTCCTCCGTCTGGTCACGTCACTGCAGTCCCAGCCACCTGCCTTGATAGTCCATCAGCCAATACATTGTCCTTGCCTTTTATGAACTGGAAGTCCACTTGATAGTCTTGTAGGGCCCATGACCACCTCTGCAGCATAGTATTATGGTTTTTCATAGTCTGTAACCATAACAAGGCCCGATGATCCGTTGTTACCGTAAATCTTCATCCCCACATGTATGGACGCAACTTGTTCAGTCCCCACATGACCGCTAGGCACTCCTTTTGGACCGACGAATAGTTTTTCTCCCTCGACGTCAGCTTGTGACTCAGATACGCCACTGGATGTCTGGTGCCTTCTCTCTCCTGCAGCAAGACGACTCCCAGCGCGAGGTCCAACGCATCTGTAGCCACGATGAATGGTTGCTCATAGTCTGGTGCTATTAATATAGGTCCTTGGCACAAGGCTTGCTTCAGTAGATCAAAAGCCTTCTGACATTCATCCGTCCATACCACATGCTCAGAACACTTTTTCTTTGTCACTCATGCAAGGGGGTTGTGATTTCCCCAAAATCTTTCACAGACTTTCTATAAAAACCAGCCATACCTAGAAATGCCCTAACTTGTTTTTTGGTTAAGGGGATAGGCCACGATTGTATTGCCTCCACCTTGCTCCATAAGGGGGTGATTTTCTCACTCCCCACCTTATGTCCTAAATAGACCACCTCCTTCAACCCAAACTGGCATTTCTTAGCTTTTATTGTGAGGCCTGCCTTTCTTAATGCCTCTAATACTGTTGTCAGGTGTTGGACATGCTCAGGCACTGATTTGCTAAAAATGGCCACGTCATCTATATAGGCCACTGCAAAATCTGACATGCCTCACAACACAGTATTGATTAGCCTCTGAAACGAACTTGGTGAGTTCCTTAGTCCCATGGGTAAGGTCACAAACTCATATAACCCATCTGGTGTACTGAAGGCAGTTTTGGCTCTGGATTGCTCGTCTAGTTCCATTTGCCAAAATCCTTTACAGAGGTCTAACGTAGAGATAATGGTTGCTGCCCCTAACAACTCTAACATGACGTCCACCCTAGGCATAGGATACGCATCTGGGACAGTAATTTTATTGATTAGCCGATAATCAATGCAAAATCTTGTCGTTCCATCTTTTTTCAGAACCAGGACAATACTTGAGGCCCAGGGACTGATGGATTCCCTGATCACTCCTAGTTCCAGCATATCTTCGACCTCCACTCAAAACTTTCCCATTCACACGGTACGGAACAGATCTGATTGGGGCATGATTTCCAGTATCAATTGAATGTTTGGCTATACTGGTTCGGCCAGGTCTATTGCTGAAGAGATTCCCATAGTTTTTCAAAACTCTCAGAATCTCTTCCTTTACTTCCTCCTTCACCTCCTCTGACCATTCCACTTGATCTACCCCTCCTTTTTCTTTGCTTTCCTGTACCAAATCTGGAAGTTCAGGCCCACTTCCCTCAGGGAATAAGGTAACTTGCAACACCTTTGCATCCCTGGTATGGTAAGGCTTTAACATATTTACATGAACCACTTTGTTTTTGTTTAATTGGTCTGTTGTAATTACACACGTCACTGTGTCAAGCTTATCTCTTATGGTATATGGTCCCTCCCAGCTGGCCTGTAATTTGTCATGTTTCCTGGGTATGAACGCCATAACCATATCTCCCACATCATACACACGTTCCCTGGCTGTTCTGTCATACCAGTACCTTTGCTTCTCCTGAGCTTGACTTAAATTATTTTGTACAGCTTCCATCATTTGTTTCACTGGTTCACATTCATCCTTTCTCTCAGCAGGCATCCACAGTCTATATAAAATCCCATTCTCACACACAATTTGATTCCTCAGTTTGTCAGTAAAGGGAATCTTTTGTGTCGGGGCTTGTTCCTTTATTTGGTTCAAACTTATATCTTTATGCAGCTCTTCCCTGAACTGCTCTGTCTCTTTATTATTAGAGACCACTTGATACAGTTTGTCTCCTTCAGCAGGCTTTCCAGGGGTTGCTATGGTGACCTGAGGCTCGATAACAGATTCCACCCTGTTTTTTTCAGCCTGTGTTAACATGGCTTCTGTTTCTCTGCCAAGTTGCTGTCTGGTCACCACATATATTTTCCCTTGTGCCCCCATAACATCTCTTCCCAGTATCACTGGTTCTTGTTGTTGGGCATTAATACTGACTTTATATTTTCCCTCTTTATTTCTCCATTTCATTTTCACTAGGGCTATGGGTAAGCTTTCTGGTTCTCCCCTCACTCCTTGGATAGTCACTGTTTCCTGAGGTAATATTTCCTCAGATTTTATTAAATCTGGCCTCAGTAACGTCTGAGCGGCACCAGTATCAAGCAATGCCCAATAATTTGCCCCTTGTACACTCACTTCCTCTCTCAGACTTGAATCCAAGTCTTTTACTTCTGTTCAGTTTATCTGGCAGAACTGAACCTTTTTCGTTGTTAGATCTTTTGGTTCTGTTTTTACTGCCCTTGCCTGAGCAGGATTACTAATGGGGTTGGCAACCTCACATTGAAAATGTAGGTGCCCCGGTCTACCACATTTATAGCATAATTTCTCCTCCATTTTAGGGTACACAGATCCACTCTGGGGTGTCCTGTGCCCTTCAGATTTTACTGGAGGACTCACTCGCTGTAGCACCACATCCTTTCTGCTGCCACTATATGGTCTGGGTTTAAAATCTCTTGATGTTTTCCCCACCCAGCCAGTTCTATTGGAGGCAAAGTGATCCGCCATCTCTGCGGCCTCCTGCACCAATGTAGGGGAACAGTCTTTGACCAGGAGCCTTATTTCTGGTGGTAACTGATGGAATAATTGATCCAGTATCATGAGGCTTTTCACCTCTTCCACTGACTGAGCTTTGGCACTACTCATCCACTTTCCAAATATATCCATCAACTTAGCTCCCAGTTCAACAAAAGACCTTCCTGCTTGGATCTGACAGTTTCAGAATAATTTTCTAAAGTAGTCAGGTCCCAGTCTGAACCTTTTGTAGACTGCCTCTTTAAACTCAGCATAGGTGACGGGCCTGTCTGAGGGGAAATATTGGTACACCTCTGCCAATTCCCCTTTGATCAGGTTTGATAAATACTGCATGTATTTATCTTCAGGTAGCCCCCACAATTGAGCTGCCTTTTCAAAGGTTGTGAGATAAATTTGTGGATCTTGTCCAGGCTCATAGACAGCAAAGTCCTTTGGGGTAATTTTTATTTTTGCTCCATCTCTGTCTTTCCTTGTCTCCTCAGAGTGAAATTTCTCTCTATCCAATTTTAATCTTTCCACTTGTATCTCAGCATCCACTCTCATTCTCTCAGTTTCCATCCTCAACTTCTCAGTTTCTAACTCTCGCTGTTTATCTTTCTCTTCCGTTTCAAATACCCTCTGCTTGTCTTTTTCCTCAGCCTCCCATCTCAACTTTTCTCTCAAATATTCTATATAAGCGGGATTGCTTGAGTATCCTTCTGGGGTCTCTTCCCTGACAGGTTGTTTTTGCTGTGCAGTTGCAAATCCTATTAGTGCTACCCTCAATTCATCTACCCCTTTACCCTTGTGAGGTAAATTGAATGTTATGCACTTCTCCACCAGCTCCTCTCTTTTCATCTTTATGTATTCAGCCATGGTGTTTGAGTTCACTCACTCTTTGCCACACACTCTTTGCCAGTCACTCTCACAAGTAATCTTTATTTGTTATTTCCGTTTGCCACACCACTGTTAGGGATTCTCTAGTATTCGTATCTGGACTCTCTTGCCAACACCTGTGTTCGTATTCTCTGTTGTTCGTATCCCACCGCTCCCACCACGTGTGACGCCCTTCCCTGGCTCTCCCTGTCAGTTCCTACCTGCTCATGGCTACTGCCTGTCACTAGGCACCACCAGGGACTCCACCAGTCCGGACTGTCCTTGTTTATGGTTTCCCTCTCCGCTCTAGCACAGATCTCAATAGATCCCCCTGCTAGGCAGCACCAGCAGTCACATCCTATAACCAGTATCCCCAGAGACTCTGTCTGAGTCTCTCTCAATCAGGTTACCTCTGTGACTGCGTGCTTAAACTGTCCCAATCCCTTTGATCTATACAGAATGCATATAATTCTGTTTTGCTCTGAATACTTGTGGTGTTATTTTCTTCCCTTCACCGCTGCCACCATTTGTTACTGTTTCCCTTCAGCCTTGGTTATTACCTTACCCTCCCTTCTGGTCTGTGAAACCCCAGCCAAGGATCAGGCCTTTGGTAAACCAAATAAGTATTTATTTATATAACAAAGATAACAAGATTACTTTATAAAGGCACATAAGCATATGGTTTCATCTATTACTATTCCAAACTCCACCTCTCTCCTCCACACTCTCCTGACAAACACCTCTCAAACAACTCACTAATGTCCACCCAGATTTAATTGTCATGCTTCCATTTATACTCTCAGCCATTCAAACACTCAGCCAATCATCCAGCATTCTCCTGCTCATTTACTCCCCCCTCCTCTTTCACTCCACTTACCACATATCTTCTATACAAACAGCAATTACCATATTTACATTAATACAGGAACATCACAAGGACTTGGAGTAGAAATCTGGTGGGGAAATCAACCATCTCTAATAGCACATCTGGGAAAGAGACAGATTTGAGCTATCTTGGCTGAAGGATGGGAGTGAGCGAGTTCTGAAGTATCATTCTTTTTTTTCTTTTTTCTTTAGAAGTGTCTCTTGGCACTGAACCCATGAGCACATGTTTCAAAAAGACTCCAGCACGAAGTAGCAGGTGAACATTACTAAAGCATGTCAGCTACTCTTCCCTATTTATGCAAAATGCAGAACAGAAGAGGGAGGAAAAGTTGAAGATGTCATCTGACTAGCATTTCAAGTAGGCTGCTATATTTCAACCCTTTAAATACAAAATTATGGCTGCTGATTCAGTGGGAAACCCAAATATGCAGCCTCGCTCTATCTTTGGGCCTAGGGCTTGTCAATTACAGAGCAATTCAGTTGCGGGCCATTTTTCACTTCAGCTTGGAAATCTGCTATGCAGCAATTGGCAGGTGTTCATCAAAAGTGCACGACGACTGGTGAGAACTTGGAAGTCACTGACCTCCTTCTGTTTACAGTGACATCAAAATGCCTTCTTCACTTGTTAGCTTTTGCACTGAACAATTGAGTTCCTGGTAGCTCATGGCCAACACAGTTTCCTTATTTGAAGTGCACCTCAGTATTGTTACGAAATGCAAGCAGCATAGATACCACAAGTAAGAACAGCTTTGATGAAAGATGAGAATCTCTGAAAGAAGGGATGGGGAAGCTGTGGTCCTCTAGAAGCTGTTGGACTCCTGTGGCCAGCATTGTTTTATTGTTTATTTTAATTGTGTGTGAATATTTCATCACTGATTTTATACTTGTAAACAGAAGTCATTTGGGCATGTAAGAGACATATGCTCCTTTGGGAAGAAGTGGGGATGTCAGTCAGTCAGTCAATAATAAGAACCACCACCACCACCTGATGAAGTAATATTTGAGTCAGCACTGAATTTCTTTATCCAGTCCAAAACCAGGACTGAGAAGTATCCAAGGAAAAGTTTGCATTTCCTTTAGGAAGGTCTTCAGTTTGTTCCAAAAACTTGCTTGCCTTTCAGTTGGGAATGCTTCTCATGGAGGGGGGAAAAGATATTTAGAAAAAGAGAGAAACCTGGAATCTTGATCTGACAGATAATTTCAAAGAACTTGGGAACTACAATGGTACAGTACTATTTGAGAAGATATCACAACTCTCTCAGCATTGCATTACCTTATGTCAATTCAGTGCTCATGGAAGTGAAGTGGAGGTGGAGAAAACTTCCCATCTATCTTCTGTGTGATTCTGGACTTCATTCATTGTATTTAGGAAAGGCTGTTGCCAGGGCAGTGGACAAACACTAAGGCAGAAGCAGAGGCAGCAGCTTGAGGATGCCATCAAAAGCATAATGCATTATATATTAAAGCACCAGAGCATTGCAGAAAGGAAGCAATACAAGAAGAAGAAAAATGAGGCTACAAATAACAGCGGAATTTTTGCAGACTGAGTATCATTAAGATAACGATATACACCTTGAATTATAAAGATGTTTCCTAAAGATTTCCTAAAAGGATGCTGTTTATGGGTTCTTTGCAATATTTGCTTTATTTACAGACATTCAAGCAGAGCATATTGGAAACGAATAGCTCTCCCAAGCTCTAGTTGAGCTCCAGCTTTCTCCGTTCATAATTCCAAACTACTTTCTTTAGTGGGTATCTCATCCAAAATACTAAGGAAAGATCCATAGCTATTAGAAGTTCATCTCCTAACCATTTTCTCCCACTGAAGTAACATCAGTCTACCATCCTATACTATAAATCAGCAATCTACCTAACAGGTTATCCAGCAATACTATTAAATTTCCATTATTTAAATAATAGAACATTCATGACAATAAATGTTATTTAAAAACAACACAGATATTAGATTTATAAATCACAGTGAAATACTCCTACTCCTCCTCATACCAATGATAACATTCTCTTCAACGAGACGTGCACATGCTGTACTTCAAATGGATCACATCTGTTATTTTTACTAGAAAGATTTTTGAGACAGGTATAAAGACTAAAGCAGCCTTTTCCAACCTTTGGGTCCCCAGATGTTGTTGGACTACAACTCCCATCAGTCCTAGCCAGTGTGGTCAATAGTCAGGAATGATGGGAATTGTAGTCCAGCAACATCTGAGGACCCAAAGGTTGGGAAAGGTTGGATTAAACTTTAGGAACAGATACCAGGACAGAGGATGGTAATTTCCACTTTGGTTTTGGAGAGGCATCTTCATCATCCTTCATTCCTTTCTTTTGTTACAGCCCTAGGAAGTTACTCTCAATTCCTCCCCCCCCATTTATTGAAGGCCTCAATTAATCAAAATACAGAAATGAAGTGAACGTGACAAATGCCCGCTCTGTGCTGAATGTGCTTTGCTGATCCTCAAAGCAGGGCAAGAGCAGCTGGTAATGAAGATAGCAGTGAGATGTAAAAGGGCATTGAAAAGTCAAAGAAAGCTGTGAGTGGCACATTAAGAGAAAAAACTTGTTTCTCTTCAAGATTACCTCTTATATATACCCAGCAGATCACTGTGCTCTGCAGGTGAGGGCCTCCTGCCGATACCATCTTATCAGGAGGTCCATTCTGCACAAGAAGTGGACCTTTAGTGTAGTGACACATACATACATACATTGTGCAGCGCGAGGGAGGCTGGGAAGCAGTCAGTGACTGGAAGGATGTGCTTTCGGGTGGCGAGAAGCAGCGAATGGGGGTGGCCTGGATGTTCTATCACAGGTTAGTGCCTAGAAATGCAATATTAGATGCATGGTTATCTGCCGCTTCCAGAATGTCACTATTTGTGACATTCTGGATGGACGGAATGGTGACGGACATCCCTCCCCGCTTCCCACCACACAACTCCTCTCCGCCTGCCCCTCGCCTAGGCGGGACTCCTGTCCTCGCCATCAGTCCTGGCAAGCAGGAGGGGAGTTGGAGCAACGCTTCCTTCAGCTCGGACCCACACCCAGTGGGCATTGTGCTGAATACAAGAAACTGGAATATTGTAATCATCTCTATCAGCTAGCAGGAACAGAATTTTTGTTCACCAGACTTCTTGACTTGCCAAGGTATAACAACAACAATAACAACAACAAGGGCTGAGCCTGAGAAGCAAAGTTCGTGAGGTGCTCTGGGGCCATTTGACGTGGAAGGGTAAGCATTGCTGGCTAACTTCCACCTGACCTGGGAAGGCCAGGCTCTGACTTATCCCTGCTACAAAAAGCAGCAAATGCTGAAGGGGCCAGAGACCATCTCACTTGTGTGAGTTCTTTAAGACCTGCTTCCTGCATTGCTGGCTAATTCCCATCTGCCCTGTCTTACTCCAGCTACAAAAGCAGCAACTGCTGCAAGGGCGAGGAGCCATCTTGCTACTAGACCTGAAAGACCTGCTGCTCAGGATGTCTATAGGCTACTGGGGATATTTTTAAGCAGTTCTTTTTGGGGTCAAGATTTAATTTTAGAGGTGCACTTTTCTGTTTTAGGGGGTATAGCTTTGTATTTTTATTGTTAGACATTATTATGAAGTATGTGGAGATTACTTAATTTTATTGTATATTTATAGAGATGTTTTCATTAGTTTATTGCTTATGACTGTGGGTTGACTATGTTTTGTTTTGTTTTTGTAACTGTTAGAATGAATCATGTAATTTTTTGACATTGTAAGCCGCCTTGAGCATGGCTCAGCTGTGGAAAAGCAGCATACAAATAAATGATGATGATGATACATACATACATACATACATATATACATAAGAAAGATTAAGGTACGAGATGGGACTTGGAAAATATTCGTGCAGATCATCTCGACATGGAGATTT
The DNA here is from genome assembly GCF_030035675.1 of Rhineura floridana. Lineage (NCBI taxonomy): Eukaryota > Metazoa > Chordata > Lepidosauria > Squamata > Rhineuridae > Rhineura > Rhineura floridana. Next base: position 35,520,344 of record NC_084482.1, on the reverse strand, counting down.
TCAGAAAATGCCATCCCTAAACAAGACTCCACCATAAGCTGTGGTTGGTGGAAAAATAAACCACGAAGCTCTCATGAGATGAAATCCACTGGCAGGACTATGCTAATGGCTAACCCAGACAGCAATGCGTTCCAGATAATTGCCGCCCTGGGCTCCTGCTGGGAGGAAGGGCGGGCTATAAATCAAATAAATAAAATAATGATCTACCATTCTTGCCACCGTGTTCCCCAATGCCTGATGCTTTCCTTGAGTTCAGACTTCAATTGCTAGCAATAGCAATGTCAACCACATCAGCACCAGCCATCCTGTGCTTTACCTGAGTTGACCAGCGTCCAGTTCACATTCACTTATTTTGGCAGAAGTATTAAATATGCTGGCAGCCAGTGAATCAGGAATGGGTGGAGAACAGCTGCTTACCAACTCCTTGCCTGCCAAGATAGGTTCATGGTATTTTGTTGTTCCAAAAACCTTTCAAGTATAATGAGCTGATAAGTCTTGGCACCACCGTTTTTCTTCTCCAATTTACTCTGTGATAAGTTTTCTTTCTGAAGCAAGGTCATAGGAGAACAGTTGATGTATCCATAACCAGTCCCAACATCTGTTTGCAGTGCCTTGATTTTGTATTGGCCTGCACACAAAAATATTAAAGGGACAGCTACCTAATTGCAAACATCGTGGGGCAAGATTTTATGTTTTGATTTTTTCCCACTTGAGTCCGACTGATCAAATAGCAAAATCAACAAACATCACACTTTTGTTATTCTAGACCAGATGTGGGGAACCTCAGGCCCGGGTGTCAAGTGTGGCCCTCCAGGCCTTTCTGGCTGGCCCTCAAAACTCTCCCAGGCCACATCCCTCACTGGTCCTCCCCAAATGTTTTTGTCTGGCTGAAATGTGTTCTTGAACTCTGATTACCTCTTGTTTGTCTGGATAGAACCATAGAGTAGTAGAGTTGGAAGAGGGCTATAAGGCCATTAGGGCCAACCCTCAACTCAATTCAGGATAGAAGATAGAGATGTGTGAAAGAGTGTGTGTGTAGAAACTAGCTTATTGTACAAAGATAAAATCTGCATTCATTGTTCTGCACACTTTTTGCCTTTGTGGCAGTCATGTGGCCCTTGGAAAGTTATCCAGAAGGGAATACAGTTCTTGGGCTGAAAAAGGTTCCCCAACCCTGTCCTGCACCAAGACAAAATAGCCCTGTTCACATGTTGTAAACCCCTCATCCAGTGAGAGAGAGTGCATGCTAGCTCTGCCTCATACCCATTGCCATCACTGAATGAAGTCATAGATTGGTCTTCACACTTGCTTCTGGGAAAACAAGAGTTCTTTTTTATCATGAGTGTCAGCCAGAAATGATAAGTCTGCTTTCCCTGACATCGTGGTCTCCACCTGTTTTGGACTACAGTTCCCATCAATCCCAGCCGACATGGCCAATGGTAGGTGTTAATGGGAGTTGTATCTCAGAACATACAGAGGATGACAGGTTGGGGAAGGCTGTGGAAGACCACTCACATTTGCCCAGTTTTGACTATTTACAACTCTGGAGAAGAAGCTGCTAAATCAGGTTCATGAGTAGCCCAACCATTAATTAACCCTGCTGGTGAGTAAGGATGGGGCTGCCGAGAGGCTGACGGCTTCCAGATGCCTCCTGATGGCTTATAAACCTCAGAGGGAGCATGGGCATCTATTTTGATGGGACCATGGTGGTGGGCAAACGGCTGCAGTGTATTTTGTCCCCACACCACTCCAGTAATTCTAGAAGTCCCAAGATCACATGGAAGGATCTAATGATGTGGATTCTTCCTGTGCCAACTTTGTCCTTAATGGGAAGACAGCAACTCTAGGAATGGAAGGGATATGTCCCCTTGTAATCCCATATTTCTGTTTATGTCCAAGAAGGGTGGGAAGAAAGCTTGCTGCATATGGTTTCCATACCACACTGAAATAACCAGGGAATCCTCTTGGGAGGATAAGTCTGTACATGTGCAAAGTCCCTTCCCACAGCTGCTGAATGTGCCACTTGTGAGGGGAATGGCTGGAATGTGTGGCAGGGAGTGGGAGCTCTACAGCTTCACTCCATGACCCATCACACATTATTTCAACACATGAGAACTCTCTGATGTCAGAAGAACCTCTGATGACAGAAGGTGACAATTGTTTAAGGACTATTAGTTTATGTCTAAGGACTATAATTGACTCTTAGGGCCAAAGATAACTCTTTTAAAGTTAACTGGGTGCCCTCTACAGGCCAGGTCACCCATATACAGCCCTTTACTACTACTGCATCCTTTTTCAGCCATATAGAACCGACAGTAGCATAACAGTGAATCCTATCCTGATTTTTTTTAAACTAGGGAAGGTGTCTGCTGTGGAATAACTTTATGCTATCCCCAAGAGAGACACCTGGGGGCTAATGCAATAGCAGCAAGCACCTGCAACAATTAATTTTAGAGATGATTTGCTGCAACCTGCATTAAGTGGCAAATGAATGTAAATGTAAGACCCGTGCTGTTCTTATTTCAAACCTATGTAGATAGGTGATTTGCTGTGTAATTGCTTTTCTGGGCAATGTACCTTCCTAAAACAGTCATTTATCTTGTGGAAAGTGCTGGGATTGTCTTTTTACATTTACAGCCAATGTTTCATCTTGCTTAGAACTATTTGAACAAAAGGGAACCTCACAAACTTCCCCACTTCCATATTAAGGTCTCAGAGCTCAGCAGCAAAACTTGTTAAGACCTTTGGGGAGATCATTGTCTTCATATCATTACCACCACCCTTAATTCCAATTTGCCAGAGCCAAAGGTCCCAGGGCACAGTCTGAAGGCACGTGTGATTCAGCAACCTTGCTGAAGATCAGCAGGCCTGGGGCCAGCTTGTACCTGCATAGATGTTTTCCTATATATGCTGCCTTGGATTCCATCATGGAAGCAAATTTGGGTGGTATCAGTATTATAAGCAGACAATTACATTCTCTGCATGTCTACTTGGAGGAAAGTCCCATTGTGTTCATTGGGTCTTACTGCCTGGTAAATGTGCATAGGATTGCACCAAAATGTAGAATTGCTGAGAAATGCTAAAGGAGAGGCAAAATGCTATGATCATTATCTATCTATCTATCTATCTATCTATCTATCTATCTATCTATCTATCTATCTATCTATCTATCTATCTATCTATCTATCTATCTATCTATCTATCTATCTATCACTCTACCCTGCCTTTCCACCAAGAAGCATCCTTGGTTGTCTCCCTCCCCATTTTATCCTCACAGCAACCCTGTGAGGTAGGCTAGGCTGAGGCACAGTGACTGGCCCAAGGTCACCCAATGAGGTTCATGGATGTGTGGGGATTTGAACTCTGGTCTCCCACACTCTAACTACTTCACGACACTGGCTGTATGGGATGGTTATGCCCAAAGGAGGGTTGAGAAAACATTTGTACTCTGAATCAGAAAAACAGATGAAGTAGCAAGGTGAGTGGATTATCTTTGCAGGATATCTACAGAGATTGATACCTGTCACTCCCTTGGAATGCCTAGGAAATCTGTTCATTTCAACCAGAATGGTGAATGGTAGGCATTTGAATACTATAATGTCTCTGAGTCATGATTTGCTAAGGAAAATTTGGCATGTAGCTCAAAGATGAAAAACTATACATTATATTAAGATTTGACAAGATAATCAGTGATACTTTTTTTGGAATTCTCATTGGGTGGATAATGCTAAAAATGTGGTGAGCTCATTCTAATTTGTACTATAATAATTACATCTTACTAACTGTAGATAACCTTCAGGTATATTTGTTTTTTTGATCCTGATGTGTTTTTGTTTTGAGAGTAAAAATCAAGAGAAAGTGTGTGTGTGGGGAATTGTCATAAACATGTCAAATATGGTACCTGGTGCATGTTCAAGGCATGGATGAGTAAAATCTATTGATTTATTTCTGTAGGTGTTTCTGCTGGCACAGTTAATGTTTGGGCCACATATGCAAGAGAAAACCTTTGGATTTCACAGTTCAGATTTGAATAATTGTTGTGCATTGTATGCATTGCATTATCCAAACATGGCATACCTGCATGGCAAGTTTTCCATTCCAAAGCACAAGGATCTGTCTGAACTATATATCTTTTTCACCTTATTGTATTTTTTAAAATCTGAATGTTGTAGCAGTTTAATGTAGGTTTGTGGTGATGTGTAAAAAACAGCAGTATTCCATTCACACCATATAATAGGACTTCAAATGGACACCATATGCTGGAGTTGCTTGTCTACATCTTGCTGTAAGATGCATAACATTGGAAGATTTTTTTTTCCTGGGTTCTGGGAAGATCCTTTCCTTTTTTTTCTTCAAAGACTGCAATTTGGAAGCATTCAGCATCTGAGAACCTAGGGAGTATGGTGTGTTCTAAGGCACGAGAACCAGGGGTGGGAGAGAACTTTCAATTCAGTTGCTGTTTAAAGGCGAACCCACCTAAGTCATACTTTCTAAAACAATTCATCAACCGAAACCCAGCTATCCTTACAAATTCATGCTTCTGTGAATACTGCAGTGCAGTTTCCCAGCTAAATAATGTGTATAATAATGCAAATATTAGGGTGAAGTGTGCATTTAAATGAATATATAAGTGAAAATAACATAACATGCATTAAATTAGGGGAAATTGCTTTGAAAATGTGTACATTAGGTAAAATTGCATGCATAATTTTGCATATTAGGAAAAATCCACACTAAAATACTGATTAATTTACATAAGATCTTTTTTTTAAAAAAAAGTCAAACTGATGTGAAAATATGGAGAACTGAATTTAAGACTTGAAAAAATGAGAAGCTACACGAAACTGAAATTAACAGATTGCCCATCACTAATTCAACCATCTTTATCCCTTTTGCAATTTCAACAGTCCTCCACAGTCCTCTCCATTTAGCAGCAGACATCATTGAATTGAGACATAAGGAAACAAAATCAGACCCCAGAGTGTGTTGTCTGAAGGCATCTGATGCAGCGGTGTTGATGGATCTAAGAAGGTATGGGTCTCATCGTTGGATGAGACACCAATTGGGAACCCCATATGCACTACCTAGATCAGAAGGCCATTCTAGAAGAAAGGTGGGGTAGAAATGGAATGAAACAAGTGAAGTAAAAACAGGACAGTTGGCAGAATATGGCAGGCATCCACATGGATATATTTTGTGGCATTTAATAATTAGGAAGGTGATATTTATGAAACTTGTTCAGCATATACTCTGCTGAAACATAGATTGTGTTAGAGTTGTATGCATGCAGTTAAGTGTAAGCTTATGCTTACTCAAACTAGACTGAGTTAAAGGAATCTCCATCATTCTACTGTATGCATTGTCCATTTAACACTCTGTATAATCCATCTTCTGTCATGTCCTGTTCAGAGGCCCTTTCACCACCTCTGTTAAGCTAATGAAGATTCATATTGTTTACCTGTTCCCAGTGCCTGGTTGCTAGGATCAGTGCCTGGGATATGATAAGTGGATAATCAACATAAATGGACCCAGAAGGCATTGTCTAAAGTGAAGTTTTAAAACTGCCTGTGTTTGGTTTGTAGTTTGTTTGCTGAGATACAACCATCCTATAGGAGATGTCTTAGAACCAGACATAGATGGTAAATTTGGGATACCCTGAAAATAATCATCTGACCCAGGGGATGGCATGCTAACTTCTGTCTTTGGCAATGTGGGTTCAAATTTCCCCAGGGATGGAGAACCTCCAGATGTTGGATTACAGCTCCCATCATTATGGACAATTGACCATGCTGGCTGGAGCTGATGGGAGTTGGGGTTCAACAATATCTGGTTCACCACTCCTGTCTTATAGGATAAACAATATTCTCTGTCTCTGTCTCCCAGATATAGCTCCTTGCCTGGAAAGTCATCTCTGCATTGCTGCAAGGCTACCTGAAATAAGGACTTTAAAATTCTTCTTGCATATCATCCTAAATTATATGCAGTTTTCTGAATGATTTTTCACCTTGGCATCTAAATCAGAGAAATGAATTAATTATTCATCAGATTTGCCGTGCCATATTGTTCTACCATGTGCTCTCTTTTCAAACATTCACAGTTTCTTGTGTGAATCAGTAGTCAAGGAGTTAGCCGTGAGAAACTCTCACTGCAGACTATAAAGTTACAGTCCTGTTAAATGATCTCTCTTCTTTCTTCTTTGCCATGTCTTGTTGTGACCATATTATTTTTCCAACAACCATGAACTCCATCCTGGAAAAAGAAAAAAAGTAAAAAAGAAAAGAAAGACTAAATATTTGCAGTCTTTTGCAACAAGTAGTTATTCACTGCCTGCTAATGGTGCATGGCTGGCCCAAACAATATACTGGATCATGTTTGTTTTCTTACATTTATATTCTCCTGCCGTTCTTCCTTCATGGAGCCCAAGGCAACATACCTATAATTCCCAGGCAGTCACCCATCCAGGTACTGACAGAATTCATCCTTGCTTATCTTCTCTGCAAGATGGTGACTTCATGTGTGTTCTGACCATACCTGGGATGTATTGAACTCATCCATCTCATGGAGCCACTCTGGTATTTGCATTTTTATGGGAAATAGGTGAACCATGAGGTCAGAAGATCTAATGTGCAAAATCCATACTGGAGGTCACAGAGGTTGCCCCAGCAAAGCTCTGTTAATCTCTTCAGCTCATGTGTGACGTGGTTCATGAAAATACAGCAGGAGTGGGGAACCTTTGGCCCTCTGGATGTTGCTGAACTACAACTCCCATCATCCCTGGTTCTTGGCCATTCTTGTTGGGGATGATGGGAGTTGTAGTTCAGCAACATCCGGGCCAGAGGTTCCTCACACCAGGAATACAGGGAGCAGAACAGCTCCCATGAGAGAATCAGTCCCTTTAATAGTGAACTTAGGTGGTGTGCGGTGACAGGACTGGAGCCAGAACTGGACCACAGTTGGGCCAGAGCTTGGAAAAGTTACTTTTTTGAACTACAACTCCCATCAGCCCTAGGCAACATGGCCACTGGATTAGGCTGATGGGAGCTGTAGTTCAAAAAAGTAACTTTTCCAAGCTCTGAGTTGGGCATTCTGCACCAGTAGATGAAATACCTTTTTACCCAGACTTTTATAGGGATTTAATTACGCCCGGCTAACTGTGTATCAGTTGTTAATTTGCTGCTTTGTGAATTGGATTTTAATTGATGTTTTAGTTATTCTGTTTTAAAGTTTGTGTTTTTATTGTAGTTTTTCTGTTTTACAACCTGCCCTTGGCTCATGACCTGATGAAGGAGAAGGGGAAGAGCCATAGCTTAGTGGTAGAGCATCTGCTTTGCATGCAGAAGGTGCTAGGTTCAGTCCCCAATGGCATCTCAAGGTAGGGCTGGGAAAGACTCCCTGCCTGAAACCCTGGAGAACTGCTGCCAGCCAGTGTCAACATTACAGAGCTAGATGGACCAAAGGCCTGATTTGGTATAAGGCAGCTTCCTTATGTTCCCTGTCATGAGTGGGACAGAAATGGAACTAAATAAACAAATAAACCAAGAGGGAGGTATCAGCATACTTGAAGCAATCTCAAGATTTGCAGAACTACAACTAAACTTTAAAAAGGAGGCAACTTTCCCTCCTCCACCCCAACAACAGTCCAATGAGAACTGAGCATGCTCAGTAGTCATAGGATGCTGTGTGTCAGTCACAAAAGGTAAATGGAAAACAAGGGGCGGTAAATGGAATGGACTATCCTGGAGGAGGGCACAGCTGGGATTCTGAAGAGGAACGTTTTTGTTAGGAGGTGAGGATATACTATCTGCAACGTCTATTGAAGGTTCCACTTGCCTATCGGATTAATCAGCTGAACATTGTAGCCTCAGCTTTGCATCTGTGTCACTGCACAGGGAAGAGTATATTACCAGGTTTGTGTGCAATGTATTTGCTGTACAAGCTTGATACCTGCTTTATCCCTAGCCCCTCTATCTTGTGGGAAAACACAGACATGGAGCTAAATGCAGCCCTCTCCTCAGAACTCTCCCAAGGTCGCTCTTTCACTGGCCTTGCTCTGTGCCCCCTTGGGTGCCCTCTGAAAGGAATGGGAATGGGTCTGTGAACTGTCATAATGCCTTTTCCTTGCCTGAATGGAGAATCGTTCGTGGTGTAGGTGTAGGGGTGTGTGTGTATACATAGAAACCTCTAACTTTTACATGGCCAGAATATAGCTTATTGTACAAGAGTAAGATTCACATCTGTTGCTCTACCCACTTTTTCCAAACACTGGTATGTGATCCATGGAAGATTGTCCACGAGGGAATACCCTGTCCTAGAACCTCAATTTTCATTTTTTAAAAACCACTTTCAGGCTTTTCTCCAAGCCATAAAACCTAGAACACTTTTGCGACATGTCTATTGGTATCTCAAAAGATATCTATATACCACTTAATCATTTGGATTTCTAAGCAGTGTACATAAAAATGAGCCATACTAAAACCATCACAAAGCCTTACGTTTAAATGACTCTGCAACAAAAATGTCTTAGTCATCCACCTCTTTGTTGGGATTGTTCCCATGCTACTATGGCATAGTTTCTAATAAATGATCTGCCTGCTTAACATCAGCAAAGATTCATTATGGTGAGACTCCTGTGCAAAATGCTTTATCTGAACCTTCAGTAATTACCAGAATACATTGGCTGGCTCTTGGTTATCTTGTTTGGCTAACAGATCCATTGATGATGAAACAGTCAACCTTCCTAATGAATACAATCAATCACAATGCACACACACTTCACAGCAGAGGTCTAGAAACTGCTCCACAGGATTGCTTAGAAGAAACCTCTATTCCAACAGCATGAAAAACAATGCAGGTAGGGCTTCCTGGGAGAGAATGCTGACTTAGCTTAATGCAGAAGAGTTATTGCATGCCAAGGATGATTCCTTCTGTAGTAGGGGTGGCTAGTTTGTGGCCCTCCAAATGTTGCTAAACAACAATACCCATCATCCCTGACCATTGGCTTTGCATCGGAAGTGCCACAAGTTAGCCGCCGCTGTTCTATAGGAATGGACAGACTGATTAATGAAACCCCCCCCCACAATGCTCTTGTTACTAAGATGGGGATGGAAATTCAGAATACGACACCATTCCTCTTTCTTTCCATAATTAGCTATGAACCAGGGATCTGTTTAGAAATCTAGTGTTTCCCTTTAACCTGTACGTGAAGGAAATTGGAAGCCCCCCTGCTAAATCATATTTAATGCTAGTGCTTTGCCAAAACTTGTCCTCCAATTTCTCAAATTTTTTCTTTACCCATGAAAGAAGCTTCTGTGTTTCTTCTTCTTTTTCAAAGCACTTTAGAATTTTCTTTGGTTTTGGTGGATGTGAGATTGAACTTAATTTAGCATGTGAAATTGCTGTGGGTGGTGTGTGGGTGTATTTTTCTTCCCATTAAACATTTCTCCAGCAATCTGCAGCCTCCGCAGCTGCTTGTGCTTCCTGACCTTTAAAAAAACAACACTGCTATGGGAAGACCTACCTCATGATGAGGGATGGATGAGATATTCAATAAAGGCGAACTGTACTGTTGGGCTACCCTACAGTTTGCAAGTTTGCTGTCTTTCGGAATTGATCTTCTTTGCTATGAGCTTCTGCAGTTTTTCCTCACATCAGATTTTTTTAAAAAACAGCAGTGAAAATAACATTGTTATGTATAACATCTTTGATCTGAACTGCTAAAATATGTATTCCCTTTAATTTCTGTGTTGAGGTGATGATGATATTGGTAGCCATTAACATACATTGTTTGATTCTTCACCTGTCTCCCCTTTGTATCTGTTGTTTTTTTTAAAAAAATCTGTCTAAACTCACAGTTTTTAACTAGCCCATTGCCTCATGCAGGCAAAGAGTATTTCAACACCAGCACACTGAAAAACTGGCCAAGGGGTGTGTATGTGGGGGGAGGAAGCAAAATAAGTTGGTTGACTTAAAACAGGCTAACTGTACAGTCAAAAGCTCAGCAGACAGCAGCACTCAAGGTTCGAAGACAAATTCCAATCAGTTTTCAACTTTCAAAATTATATCACATAGCTGTAAAAAAAAATCAACTACACAAGCCTCATTTAATTGTATATGTGGAAAAACCTTTATCTCCTCTACTTGATGGGCAATTATCTGGCTCATTTACTAAATTTTTCAGGTCACTGTTAGAAAAAACAAAAACAATGTTATTTTTTGGCAAAGCAAAGATCAAAATGGGAAAAGCAGAAAATAACAAAGTGTTAACTACAGTGGACAGTAACCAGCTGCCAGCTTGTCGAAATGACAACCAAATGGGCACCAAATGACAAACTACATCCCTATGCATATATATATCCCACTAATGTCTTTAAAAGTGAAATGTAAAAGTGAAAAGACAATGGACAGCAATCAGGCACTTGGTAGGCACCAACGCTATTTTTATACACCACTCTTTCCTTACGTAGATGGCTTGCTCTCTTATGCACAGTACCTGAACTCCTAAAGGCACACACAGGGAGTAGCGTCCTCGTTCTGCTCACTCTCATCAGGTCATTTTATGTCATGCATACCTTTACTGATTTTCATGCATATCAGGCTAAATGGTATATTGAATTTCCCAGTGTATGAGCCCAGGGTTACCGCTGGAGAAGAAGTACATTTTTAAAGTGTCCTGCCATGAGGAACAGGCAAGCCATTTCTTATAGAAGGAAAGGACCTTGGTGTATATACAGTAACTCATCTCAGGCTATTTCACTGCAGCTGCAGTTCCCAGTTTTAACTGAAATGCTAGTTTTATTACCCATTTAGCCTAATGATGTGTTCATCCTTTGTTTCTTCAACCTCTAAACACCTAGTTTTGAAAACATACTTGATTCAGAACTTGTGTATAGTTTTGTGTCAGCTCTATTTAAAAATGTACAAAGTACCAGAAACAATGGAGGGTACATCTAATATTTTGCCCATCTTGGTCCATAACATATACCAGGGAATCGTAAAATTTACTAGGTGCAGGCAGTCAAAGAATGGACTGGTTAGTAATCAACCTGTAAAATCCAACTTTCCCCATCCCACTTTCCTTTTTAGCCTTTGACTTCTTAGGGTTGGCAATTCACTGTGATGCAGTCACTGTCAGTGCCACAAGAGGCAGAATGTCTATGAGAATCTAGACTTACCAATTCTGTGTCTCTTGGTTTCATCCCTTGCTTATCCAATCCCAGCCTTGTTTTTCCAGTTTTGCCCCTATCCTACTTTCTCCATGGGTTCTTCTTTCTTCAATTTCAAGTCTCCCCTGTATACTGACCCCTCAGATCCCTGTTGTTTCTATCTGCTGTTTTCTTTAGCCACTCTTTTCTCTCTCATTCAGCCACCCTACTTTCCAGGACTTCTTTCCATCCCCTGATGAGACTTTAATACCAATCAAAATAATAATTTCCCTGTCCTTCTCAGAATCTGAACTCCAAACCACTTTGTTTCCTGAGCTGCTGGACATTCCAAACCACCAGATATGCTCAAACTATCAGAGACAGAGACTACATTGCCACAATCAGAATACTTAGATGGGTCACAAAGATGCAAAGTAGGGGTGGGCAAGAAATTTGATTCAGTTCACATTTCAAGCTGAAGTTACCAAATCCGCACTTTCTGAAACAATAGGAGAATCTAAACACAGCCGTTCTTTGAAATTTATACTTATCCGAATTTTGCAATGCAGTTTGATAACCAACCAACGTTTTTAAAAATGCATAGGAGAAAGTGTGCATAAAAATAAAAATATGAGTGAAAATAGCATACAAAATGTATTATGTGAGTAGACAGCTTGCAAAAATGTGTACATTAGTCAAAACTGTCCACAAAAATGAGTTTATTAGGACAAATTCACACTAAAATTTTGGAGAATTTTCATGAGGATTTTGTTTTTTTAAAAAAATGCAAATTGCTGCAGAAATGTGGAGAACTGAATTTAAGACTGGAAGAATGAGAAAAGGAGAGAACCGAAATTGACAGATCTTTCCATTCCTAATGCAAAATAACTGGACAGGAGAAAGTTCTTTTATGTGTATGTTATCAGATCAGACTAACAGAACAAGATTGTTAATGGGTCACTCTGGAATTTCACATAGGAAGCTGGGCACAAGTTTTTTTTAAAAAAATGCTATAGGAAGTTGATGGGTTATAAAAAGCCTTGAGGGTGCAATGACCACCTTCATTCCCATGATGTATGCAGCCCTAATGTTCCTCTCTGTGCACCTCATCCTTACATGTGGTATCTGAGAGCATTAAAAGGTCTCACCTGAAAGATGCTCACAAAGTCAGATTTCATTTATTGGGCTAATGCACTTTTTAAGATCAAAAGAGCTCTCTAAGTGTTGAGATTACATTCATCCTGTGCATAATATGAAACTTTTGGCACTGACAGTGTGTGTTGCTTGCCTCTGTAAAATATTAATGTTTTGCAGAGGGCAGAAAGAAAAGATGTCTCTTATGAATGTGGATTGCATATTAAGGCTAAAGTACTGGCACATAGGCTAAAGCTTAGGGCATTATGACGTTCCTTCATAGACTCAGACATGATTCCTCAAACCAGATAACATCACTGAGCCATCAAGGCATGCATTGCCCATTTAATTTAGGCAGCAATGAAACATTAAATATCATTCAACAATGAAAAATACATTAAAGGACTGAGCCCTTTGTCTGGAAACTCAAAGCATAAAGCAAAGATTTCCAGCTGATGCTTCACACTTTTGACCAAGCTATTCTGCAGTAGAAATAAAAATCTGATATTATAAATTAAGGCAGGGGAGTGAATCTATATCTTGGTTTTCTTTAGATTTGAACAGCTTTTGTAGGTTTTCACTGAGGGCACAACCTTCTCTAAACAAAGCTGGAAAGCTTTTAATTTGTATACATTTTTTTTTAAAGTACACTGTGAAGGAATGCAGTATTGACCATTTTTGCCTGGCTACATGAGAAGAGGTGAGGTACGGAGTACACTTTAAATATTTGTCATTTATTACTTGTTTATGTGACTTGTGTGTGTGTGTGTGTGTGTGTGTGAGCAACAAAATCTTTGGGTTCATTCACACTTCACACTTGTGAATCCAGAGTAGTGGACCCAAGCCTGTGGAACTCCCTCCCAGCTGAGATCAGGCAGGCCCTCACCTTGCTGAACTTGTTCCAGCAAGCGTTTTGAGGTAGTGTTTGGTTTTATGACGTTTTGTTTTCTTGTTTCATTTTATGGATGACTTTATGTACACCCCTTAGAAATGCAAATGATTAAGGGGTACAGTATATAAATGTCTTAAATAAATAATAGTCCCTAGTCAAGATCCCTATACGTGTGTTGATGTGAAAATGGGGACGCGACTGTACAAACACATTTCTCCCATTCAATGCCATGGGAGAGACAGCTCTATAGGGACCCCATTTATTGATGAGAAAGCCCTTGTAGAAAAGAGAGTGTATTAGGCATCTCTCATCTGCAAAGAATCACTGGGTTAAGGCAACCAAGGCCCATTTTGGACATTATGCTGAACCATAGTTTAGTGTTGTTAATAATAATATAAATGGTGAGCCGGAAAACCATGTACATCTCCTTGAAGGAAAGGTAGGATATATATGTAACAACAACAATAATGCATTAGTACACACTTATCTCAAACTAAGCCCCATTGAACTCAGTGGATATGTATAGGATTGCCCAGTGCATTCATAAGTAAGAAAATAATGTCCAACTTCCCTCACTGCATCTGTCCCACTGCTGCTGATAAAAATAAATGAGAGATAGAGTGCGGTGTGTTGCAGCAACAACATTAGTCTTATGCCACTTTAAAGACTAACAAAGTTATTATGGCATAAGCTTTCATGGATTAGAGTCAGTGAAAGTTTATGCCATAATAAATTTGTGCCACAAGACCTTTTTGCCCCCACACCCACAAAGAAGACTTGTGAAACATAACATTGGATTAAATGTTATGTTTATTAAAATATAGCAGCTTGCCAATCTGAAACAAAACATCTCAATTGAACCAAATTAGAATTTATAGGTAGTTGAGCACTAATTCTGGCAGGGAAGCATCTCTCCAGATCCCTGGGCATGTACAGCAGCCCATAGGTGTGACTCCCCAGCCAAGGATATGGAATAGCTCACTCCCTCCTTGCTGGGTGAGCTTTTGGTGTGGACCCCTCATGGGCCTTCTGGCATCATTGTATTCACATTCACTCCGATGTGCATGCAAGGTCAGAAGGGGGAACCCCCAGTTCCCCCCAGACCTAAAGGTCTGACAGATTGCTGAAGAGTGCCCTTACCCAATAATGCATCAGAATATTTAAGTCCCCCCCCCAAGTTCCTCACCTAACTTACTGAATGCCATCACAGACAGGCAACCACACCTCTCCGGAAAGCCAAACAAATTAAACCAAGTAGGTATGAAGTAGGCAAAACAAGAAGGGCCCTACAGGGAAGCCCAACCAAAAATATCCTGTTTGGCTCCATATAGATGACCAGCAACACCCACACTGCGGGCAAGGGAGGGAGGAAGGGCACAAAAATGTTGCAAGGAGAAAGTTTGAGGTGGTGGAGCAGGCTTTTAAACACTGCTCCAACTCCCTCCCCATTGGCTGGGGGATATCACATGTCCCCCCTCTTACCCCTCCCTTTGGGAGTCACCCTCCCAAGTCCTCTTTGTCAACAGGGAGGGGTGAAGGCAAACCCACCCCCACCTACAGTGGGAACATTATTGGATTTATTTTAATTATTGTTTATTGCACACACACACACATGTTGGTCACTTGATGATTACATCATCAAGTGCCAACTGTCATGAGTGAATGGACCACCAAGAGGTCAAACACCATGGAGAGAACTTGCAGATCATTTCATAGGAACATTGGGAGCTGCTTTGTAACTGAGTCAGACGATTGATCCATCTATCATCTGCACTGACTGACAGTGGCTTTCCAGGGGCTGAGGCAGGGAACATTTCCAGCGCTAGCTGGAGTTTCCTGGGATTGAATCTGGGACCTTCAGTGGTTTCCTCTGGAATCATGCACACATTTGGCTGCAAATCTCCAGGTGGTAAAGTAACCAAGTGTGTGTATGTGTGAAGCAACCATTGTTTGGAAGGACACAGGCATGTAACCAATATCCATGTTTCTTGCAATCCAGCAGCATCTAAGTTGTTGCCACCCTGCACTGATCTTCCACCTGTCTCTGCCTGTCCAAACTGCAGGTTCTAGCGAGGGCTGGGTCAGCATTGTGAAACAAATCAGATCATATTTAGAGACAACCCTAAATAACTTTAACTCCTGTGTGCCATACCATGCGACACCCTTTTCCTAGGCTGCGTATGGACACCTCTGGACACCTCTGATCTGGGGGACTTCTCCCAGTATTTCCATTGTCTTAATGATGGCTTGCTTCTCAGGACTCAGTGCTAGGCAGTGATGCTGTTTATCAAATAAATCCATGTGGGAAGTTCTAGCAGACAGATGAGAAATAAGTCACCTCATGGAGCAGAATGTGCTGTTATAACTATTACTGTGCGGCAGCTTGATGAAACTGTTTTTGCCTTGAGTAAAACGGATGGACTTGCAATAAATAGCTTTTGCAGTTATCTAGTTTCCCAGCATTCCTTTGGTGCCTAATTGCCCACAGAAAGTGTTTATTGCCTTGTAGCTCTATTCCATAATAAATATCATTCCTTAATTTTTGGATCTTTGATTAAAAATAAAAAGAAGCCAGCAGCATCCCAGTGACGGAAGACCTGCTGTTGTGATTTTGAAGAGATGCCTCTCTTGCTCATTTGCCAAGATGCTCTCTTCTTTTTAACTCATGGCAAGGTAGGAGAGCTGAAGAACAAATAAAGTAAGAACGCAACCAGCCTCATATTTTATATAAGATTATCACATCATTAGTAACAATTAATAAGACACATCCCTGAAACTTTGTGACCGTAATAATTTATCTATGGGTGCACTTTGACAAGGATGATAATGCCAAGGATTTAATGCATATTTTAGAAATATGTATTTTTAAAATGGTATTATAGAGCCACGAGAGTATACTATTGTCAGCATGGATTTTTCACATTCTGCAATGTTAAATTGAAAATACCCCCATGCCATTCTGATGCTTCCCATAAGCTCATTTCAAAACAAAACCTTACAAAACTTATAGTCCTGAACTCAGAAACGCTTGCTTAACAACCCTTTAAATTTTCATGGCAATACACAAAAAGTCAGAGAGAATCAAGAGTTCAAAGTCTAAAAAGAGAGAGAGAAAACCCAGAGCCCTTTTGGACTTTTTTCTGTCAGAGTTCTCATAATCTGTTGAAATTCATTAAAAATCAGCCATGTTCACAGAGTACCTGTAATCCTATTACTGACCTTGCCCCATACTCTGACCTTCATCTTCTGCAGTTTAAAAGTTAAAAAAAATGCCTGGCTGATTTTTAATTAATTTAAGAAATTTTGGCTTGAACTCAACGATAAGGCTGGACATGCTCAGTAAGAACCAACTGTCAGTGTTTTAAAAGCCAGACTCACAGCTGCTGGGCTTGCCTAATCAGGGCCACACCCACACCAGACATTTATTTCACTTGAGACAGTCATGGCTTACCCCAAAGAATCCTGGAAAGTGTAGCTTTTGAAGGGTGCTGAGAGGAGACTCCTATTCCACTGACAGAGCTCTAGTGGCCAGAGTGGTTTAACAGTCATTTAACAATGATTGAAGGTCTGTGAGGGGAACAGGGCGTCTCCTAGCAACTCTCAGCACCCTTCACTAACTACCCAGAATACTTTGAAAGAAGCCATGGCTATCCAAAGTGAAATAATGGTCTGGTGTGGATGTGGCCAGGGACAGCTTTGGTTTAAATTTGGGTAGGAGGCTACATGTGTCTGCTGTAGAATAAAAAGGTGGGGGAAACGCTGAAAAGCAATGACACTGTTCACAAAGTTTTCCTTTTGGAAAGGAAAGGGGCTTCCCCTCCGCCCAGTGCCCACCCACCCATCCAATATCCTACCCCCCTCCTACCCTCTCTCCCCCTCCCCCAGGTCAGTGTTGGACTATGACCTGGGAGACCAGGGTTCAAATCCCCACACAGCCATGAAGCTGACTGGGTGACCTTGGGCCAGTCACTGCCTCTCAGCCTCAGAGGAAGGCAATGGTAAAACCACTTCTGAATACCATTTACCATGAAAACCCTATTCATAGTGTCAACATAAGTTGGAATTGACTTGAAGGCAGTCCATTTTTTCAAGTATGATTGCACAGAAACAAATCCCAGTGAAGTCAAAAAGTATGCAAATGATCAAATCCACCATCCCTTCTACTCCCTCCTATCCCCTCCCTCTTGCCCCTTCCCTCCCCCTTCCTTTGCCCCTTACTCCCCATCCCCACCCCCTTTCAATCCCCTCCTTCCTGTTCCCCCCTCCCCTTCCTCCTCTCCATGGTCATTTACCTATCTTAAGCATTATTGCACAGGAGTAAATACCATTGAACTCTATAAGCATGCAAATGATCAGACCTGCCCCCTTCCTTTGCCCCATCTGCCCCTTCCCCTTCCCCCTCCCCTCCTCCTCCCCATGGTCAGTTTTACCTATCCTAACCATGATTTTACTTATCCTAAGATGAGTAAATCCCATTGAACTCAATAAGCATGCAAATGATCAGACCTGCCTTTCCCCTCCTTCCCCTCTCCTCTCCCTTCCTCCTCCCCTGACCACTCCAGCCCTCCCTTCCTCCCCTCTAGTCAGTTTTACCTATCCTAAGCATGATTGCACAGAAGTAAATCCCACTCAACTCAATAAACATGCAAATGATCACACCTGTCCTTCTACTCCCCTCCTGCCTGCTCCCCACTTTTGTCCCTCTGCCCTTCTTCCCTCCCTCCTCCTCCTCCTCTCCCCATCCCCTCTGGTCAGTTTCACCTATCCTAAGCATGATTGCAGGGGAGTAAATACCACTGAATTTAATAAGCATGCAAATGATCAATCCATTCTCAGCAAACTTGCACAGGATCTCATTTCTTACCCCCTGGATTAAAAAGCAGAGAAATTCACTAATAGGGAAAAACCCTCCCCATATGCTCAGAGGCACATGTTACCAAATTCTCCCAAGCTACACAGCAAGTGGATTAGACTGTGAAAGACCAACCCAAATTGTGTTTGCATTTTGACAAATTTGTAGGGCAGTACAATATCTCAGAGAGGAGGTCAGGTCTCCTTCTCCCCTGGTGCATTCACTATAGCTGCCCAATTTCCCTGCTTTTTAAAGTTTGATAGAAATATCTGTTGGCTATAGGTATGTTCTTAAACCGCAAGGTTTTTGGCCTAGTAGTGAATATATACATGCAGCACAGGAACTAGGAACTTTGTGCCTTCCCTTAGAAAGAAGGAAGAAAGCACTCACAGTACTCCAGGCATTAAAACAGAAATATATAATCTTTTCCTGGGCGAAGAGGATGGGCTGACAGACTTTTTAGCTGGGTTCAAATCATGCTCAGATCTGGAGATCTGGGTTCAAATCCTACACAGCTGTGAAGCAAACCCCTAGTAAGTCACTGTTAGGCTTGTAGCAGTAGTGGTCAATGGGTCTGTATGGCAGCATTGCTTGCCTGTTGGGATGGGGAGGAATTTGATTAGTTTTGCTTTTAAATATGAATTTATCAAATTTGCACTTTCTAGAACAATATGGGATCCAAAACACAGCCATTCTTCCAAATGTGCATTTATCCAAATTTTGCAATGCAGTTTTCCAACCAAATAATGTTTTCAAAAATGCATATATTACAGAGAAATGTGCATAAATATGAATATAGTAGTGAGAATAACCTACAAAAATGCATCATATTAGGACAACAGCTTGCACACATGTCTTTATTACGATCGAGGATCAGCAATACAAATACAATACAATCAGCTGGATATCGGAATAGCAATAAAATGCAAAATTACAGCAAGGGCTGATTAAAAAGTAGTCCAGGAATGTCATAAAAGAATCAGGGTGGAAGGGAGTTGGGCTGGTTGGCAGCGCATAGTTCCTTTCTGCGAACCATAGCGGCTACACAGAATGAGGCAACCTTTGCAGTAATCTGAGGATCCCAATCCGCCAATAAGCGTTGCAGAAACTCAGCCTCAGAACTAGGATAGAGATTAGCTAAAATTGGGAAAATAAACTTGTCGCGAAGGTTAGAATAGAAAGGGCAACAGAGCAATACATGACACACCGACTCCACCTCCTCAGCATCACAGGGGCAGGTTCATTCAGAATGTGGGACACCCTTATATCTGCCCTCCAATAGTGCTGAAGGAAGAACATTGAATCGTGCCAGGGTAAATGCTCTCCTAAATTTCGGGGTAGATAGATTCGAAATATAGATTCGAAATATGCCTGTCAGAGGCAACATGCTTCTGAAAACCAGTTGCCGGAAGCCTCAGGAGGGGAGAGTGTTCTTGCACTCGGGTCCTTCTTGCGGGCTTCCCCCAGGCACCTGGTTGGCCACTGTGAGAACAGGATGCTGGACTAGATGGGCCACTGGCCTGATCCAGCAGGCTCTTCTTATGTTCTTATGTTCTTATAGGAGGCGGGGACAAAGGGTTTCATATTAATGTGGCTTAAGGAGTAGACAGCAGCCAAGCACTGGTTGTTCTGGAGTTCAATGTCTCTAAGGCGTTGAATGATTGTTGTTTTGGCCCTCATATACCCTAGGGCCCCTATTGCTGGTAGCGAGAAGCCAAGAGATTCTAATTTGTTGGACAGCGTCCGCTTCCATTGAGGCTGGAAGGAATCTTCCAGAGTTAAAGGGGCCAATCCTGTGGGTATGAATAGTAACTTCAGCCAATAGCTGAATCTGAGCATCCAAACTCGGGTCTCGATTAAAAGGGCACCCAGTTCCAAATTTAGTGCCACATTAGGGACACAGCACGGGACACCCATTACCGACCTCAAAAAGTTGAATTGTACCACCTCCAGCAATGTATAATTGCCCCCACTACAAATTTGGGTCCCGTAAAGTAGTTGCGCAAGAGCCTTGGCATTAAACACCTGGACAGCCGCAGGAACATATGAGCCGCCCCTTGTATAGAAAAAGGCAAGCAAAGCCTTTACCGTTTTCTGGGTGGTCTCAACAAACCTTACGAGATGTGCCTTGCAGGATCTCGAGGACTGGAATACTATACCAAGGTAGCTAAAGGCATTAACTTGGACAATAGAATGATTGTCAATTTGCCATCTGTACTTATGCCTCTTCCTGGAGAAAACTAAGACCTTGCATTTTGCATAGTTGATTTTTAAAAGTTCATCAGTACAGAAGACTGCAAGTTCTCTTAATGAGCGGCGCAATCCAATCGGCATTTGAGAAAGTAAAACAATATCATCAGTGTACAATAAGCATGAGATATGTCTCCTCATAAGTGCAGGGGGATGAGAATTTACTGTCTCTAGGCGTTTAACAAATGGATTAATATAAAAATTAAATAAAGAGGGAGCCAAGACACATCCTTGTTTTACACCCTTAAAAGATGCAATCGGTGCGGACAGATGTCCAGCCCGGTTGCATCTTTCCCTTATCTGGGTCCTTTCGTGCAAATATCAAATTAAGCAAAGTAAACGTCTATCAATGTTTGTGTCCCTTAGTTTCACCCACAGCCTCTCGCGAGATATTACATCGAAAGTGAGAACAGCTTGCAAAAATGTGTACGTTAGTCAAAACTGCATAAACTTGTGTTTACGAGCAGAACTTAGCACTAAAATGCTGGAGAATTTTCATGAGGATTTTTTATTTTAAAAAATTGCAAATTGCTATAGAAATGTGGATAACTGAATTTAAGACTGGAAAAATGAGAAACAGAGAGAACCGAAATTGTCAGATCTTTCCATCCCTACTCACCTTCCTTCCCAACATTGAGTGTCACTGTCGGTTCCTAAGAGGGAGAGGGGCATGGAATAGTGAGCTCAGCACTATGTGGGTGCAGCAGTGGAGCCAATCTGACCTTCCCATGCCTCGCCCCTCCCTCTCTCCGGAGCTGGCAGAGATGCTTGCCATTGGGAAGGCAAGTGAGCATCACTGCCACCTGTTATTGGTTGTGATATTAAAATGGGATCACCTCCTTTGTGCTTTCGTGAACTTCTTAGAGGAAGGGGAAGATATAAATTTTTACCCTGTGTGCCACTATTGTGTTCAGGGCAGGCCTGAAAGGAAACCAGCCAGACCTGCAAGAGCCTCTTGAATAACTCATAGGCCAGACCTGGTTATGTGCAAGCTGTCCCTTATAGAACCTTTCCAGTCAGGCCCACTTCTTTGCTCTGAGCATGAGCAATGAATTAGTTTGGGTTCCTCCTCTTTCCTGCAACAGACTCACTCTCCCTGTGCTTACCCCTGGTCTCACCTTGGCTTGCCATTCTGCATAATGGTTGCTGTCTCTGCAAGAACCAGGCCTGACAACAAGTAGACTATTATTATTCTCTGCGGATGACCTCTAACGGGATCATTTTCCATTGGTTCCATTAAACATATTTCATAAGCTTGGAGTGGGATTTCCACCCTATATGTTGGATTCTGTGCCTGTATCTCAGATGGTCACCCATATTAGGGATATACTAGAATTCCACCCAATTCAGATTTGGTACAGAATTTTCCATTCATTTACTTACTCAGTATTGTTGCGGATTGGATTTTTATGTAGTGATTTTCCACAACTATTTTTGGAAATTGATTTTTTTAGACAAAATCCAAGTCTAATATATTGAAATTAACATCAATATTTTTATAGATATTTCCTTCAGTTTCTTTTAATTTATTGACATTTCTTTTAAAACATTAATATTTCTTTTAAAATATAGATATTACTATTTTTTTTTGCAAGGGGAAAACGGACTGGTAAAAGCAGCCAGTTGTGGACAAACAATGAACTCACATTGATTCCACCCTGTTAAGTCAACAGAATGCTTTTAAACTGGCACCAGCTAATGGCTCCCATCCCTGGCCCATGTCTCCATATAGTTTTCTTGTATGGGCCCCATATCTCATGTTCTACTCTTCCAAATGCTACATAACATGATGTAGGGGGACAGGTGCCTCAGCTCTATCCACATTATCATTCAACCTATCCTTCTTTGAAAGTTTCAGTAAGCATCATATATGTGCTATGTAGATTGGAATGGAGAATGAGGTCTTCATCGTTTTCTTATCTAACTGTAACAACAAGCTGATAACTAATGAACAAGGCCAAGCACAGCAATCATTCCTGTCCTTTTCAAGATGTTGTCTGGAGCTTGGCTTTGTCTGTATAGAAATTTCAAGCTTAACTTGTTCAAATGAACACAAACACTGCATGATTGAATTTCTCTTCGGGAAAACAAGAGGGAAAACTATTACGCAGAATAGTTTGGACTACCAAATTTGTATAACATTTTTTCCCTCTTACCCTTATTTTATTTGGGCATGCACAGTCCTGCTCTTTAGGGAAGCCTATGCTCCAAGAAGGGCATTTCCAGGCCCCTGTTGCAGATCAAGGACCAAAATAGGGCTAGAAAGACATAATTTAATTGCTGGGAGGCTGCAAGGTGATGAAAAGGAGTGGGTAGACAGTCCTACATGGCCCCCAGCAAGCAATCAAGCTTGACATTATTGATGTTAACACACTTTGGCCTCTTAGGCTGCATTCAGACATGGGGTTTATTGCATTGACAGGGGTGTAGTCATCTAGGGTCTCAGGGGTTTTTAGACCCCTTACTTTTTTTGAGAACCAGATCCCAGCAGGGTTCCTGTGTCTCCAGCACCTATGAGCCAAGCAGCATGACAAGAGGAGTGTGCTGACCACTGAAAAGAGTCTTCTAAAATGCTTCCTTGTCCTTTCCTGCTGATTGCAGCCAATCAGAATGGAAGGAGGTGAGTTAGCCAATGAGAAGACTCTTCTCAGTAGCTAACACTCTCCCTTTGCATGCTTAGCTAACTGTGACTTTTTGCACAACATACCACCATGTTGTGCTAAATTTCATTCACACCAGTTGGTGTGATGTGACA
Source organism: Rhineura floridana (assembly GCF_030035675.1). Classification (NCBI taxonomy): domain Eukaryota; kingdom Metazoa; phylum Chordata; class Lepidosauria; order Squamata; family Rhineuridae; genus Rhineura; species Rhineura floridana. Next base: position 35,497,320 of record NC_084482.1, on the reverse strand, counting down.
CAACAATGCACTTTATTGGACATGTCACTACTCCCCCACCTTTTCTGCACATGCCCACCTGTTCCCACCCCCCGATTACCCCATGAAAAGAGTGGGAAAGAACTGCATGCTGGTATACCGCCCCAAATGTTGTCACTTTTCTCCTGTGCTTTTCTGGGTAACTGGGGTTGCAAATGGGTTTTTTTCTGGAAGCAATTAACATGGAAATGAGCATTAAACTTCTATTATATCCAACTAGATTTTCAGAAGTGGCTTTTACATCATGTGAAAATCAAATACAATGCAGAAATGATAAGGTAAGGAAATATCAGGAAAATAAAATAAACTGCTGTCTGAATGCAGCCTTAGTAAGTATATTCTTTTGATTGGGCCATAATTTATCCCAATCTGCATCTGTGGAGGAATTGTTTTTAAAATGTTTTTAAAGTTTTTTTTAAAGAATTTTTAAAGGGTTTTTTTGGTTGTTTAATATGTTTTATAGATGTTTTTAGTGTTTGGTCATCTGCCACCCTGTGCTTCTTCTGGGAGGAAGGGAGGGATAGAAAAGCAATCAATCAATAATCAATCAATCAAGTTGCAAACCTGACTTACCCAGGAGTAAGCCCCAGAGAATTCAATAGGACTTACTTCTAAGTAGACATAGTTTGCAGCCTGAGCATCCTATTTTAATTGATATGCAGTTCCAGCAAGGAGTAGCCTTGCTCTCCAATGGTGGTGGTGGGGGGCTTAGGTTCTTTCCTGCTAATGAGCAAGGGTGATGCTCTGACCAGGAGAAGAATCAGGTCCACAGTTTGGAAATCAGTGAATTTTTCACTACCTATAGTTGTTTTTAAATTCTGTTGTGAGTACATGCACAGCAACTAGTTATAGATACATTTCCCCCTGGAATACCTTGTTAGGCTTCACACATAAATGCCAGCTGTCTTTACAAATTCAGAAGTTTCCACTTTGATTTCAAAAATTCCTAGTTCCTGGCCTGATTACAGCCCAATTTGTCAAAACAGCCTTTGTCTCTGTTGTCTGAAAACAACAACTCAGGGCCAAGGACAGATATATTTGACTGTTCTAAAACCTTCCCACAGATGATCACAGGAATGGAGCTCATGAATCCCTACTGATCTATAGAGCACAGATTCAGAACACCTGCCTGAGATTAATATCTGAAACAGATTTCCACGGGAATGGAATCCATGGCCTCATGCATGCAGTGCAGGCCCAAGACATGAAGTGGAATCAAAACCCAGTCCCTCTTCCTCCATTACGGCCAACGCTTGAACAGGTCTTGCTGATTTGTGGCACCATTCATATACAAACTCTTACCTTCCTCTATCCCCTACCTCTTATGGTACTACCTGGAGGAGGTCATTTCCAGAGCTTGGAAGATTACTTTTAAAAGGAATAAATTACGAGTACTGTTACATGGCCCCAAAAAGGAATAAATTACCATTACAATTACAATTGTTCTTAAAGGAAATGATTACTTTACCGTTACTCAAAAGTAATCACTACAATTACACTTAAGTTACTTTTAAAAAAACTAGAGTGCCTACAAGGTGCTGGCCTTAGCTGTTGCACACTAAGTCACCTAAAACAACATTACAAATAAACACACACAGAGGTAGTTGAATAATTATTTTTATCCATAAGATAGCAGTGGTGGTCTGTCCGCTGGTAAGGGAGGCGGGGAGGCAGGCAGAGGCCACTACTCAGATTTTTGCATGTCAAACCAAGTGCAGCCAGAAAGCACAATCTCTCTCACTTAATCACCTCCCAGACCCTGCCCTGCCACCTACTAAGGGACACCCACCAGAGCAAAGAGTTTCCCTTGAGATACAAAAAGGTTAAAACACTGCAAATGCAGCAAAGTAGCCAGGGAGGGTGGTGGAGGCCGCTTTGTGTGCCAAGTGCGAACATAGCATTTATATATACACACACGTTGTCATCTTGCACCTCCACAGTTCTTTATCTCCATTCTGCTGCTGCCTCCTTTTCCTTCTTTATCCATGTTCTTGCCCTCCGGCTCCTTTCCCCCTCCACTCCACTCTTCACCACCACCATCCATTTTTTAAAACAATTGTTTTCTCCACTCCACCCTCCACCGCCTCCCTCGTCGCCTCCTACCCACCTGCAGAGCATGAGGGAAGAGCGGCGCTGCACAGAATGCCGTTCCTAATTAGGGGCGTATTTGCCCCCACCATAATTACAGGGAAGACTTGGCAACATTCTCGAATCAAGTGCTAGGAGCCATGTGAGATCAATCATCCTATCAGGGAAGGCACTGAGCAGCAGATATAAGGCTGCTCCGTTCTTCCCGCGCTTGCCTTTTTCGCCTCGCGGCAGCTGCGTTTGATCCTCATTCCACGTTGCTCCGTTGGCGGCTTTGGCGTTCGTTCGGAGATTTTTCATTGCTTGTGATTCCTTTGCCTCTCGTTTTCCTTTTTGAGCCTTTACTTACTATTATCAGATCTCCGACGATCAGCTGGGCGTCGGGACTCCGCCTACGCGCCCGCGGCGGCGGGGCGGCAATCCGGCTTCCTTATTTCCTGGTTTAGTTCCCTTTAGTGTTATTGCCTTTTAAGTTTCAGTTACGAGGGTTTGAGTTGTTTGTTTGTTTGTTCCTGTTTTGGTTTGTGTGTCTTAAATTAATTCTGCCTTTGCTTTAGTTAACGTTGAGATATTTGCCTGCCCCCCTCCAGTTATTCTGGTTGCGTAATTCCATTTAGATTGTTAATCCTTTTGGTTACTTTGGTAGTTACCTAATTAATTTTAGAGCAAAGGTTTAAAGATATAATAAGTATTGTTTCTGTTAATTTAATAACTAAGGTATTCCATTACTTTAGAATTCATTTACTAGTCGTTATTTATTCCGTTTATTAGTGTTAAAAATATAAATTATCCCCCTTCCCACTTCCCTTTACCTTCAATCCTTTTTCCACTTTCCCTTTGTATATAATAAATAAATAAATGTATAAGTAAATAAGTAAATAAATAAAATATATAAATAACCAAAGAGGTTGGGTTAATTTATTAGTTGTAGTGTTATAGGCACTTGGTGTATGCTAATTATTATTATAATTTGTTGACTCCATAATTAGATTATAATAGCATTTTGGTCTTTTGTATAATTGTTGTTGTTTATTGTTTCTTACAAAATGCCTCCCAGGAAGGCTCAGCGGAAAAAGGGGTGCGGGTGGTCAAGCAAACTACAAAGCGCCCTCTACCACAGGAGAACCTGTCTTCTGACAAAGAGGAGGATTTTGGGACCATCCGTGCCTTGGTGGCTAGGGTGGAGGCGTTGGAAAAGGAACGCAGACAGCCCCTGGATGCTGAGGCTGGCACAAGTACCGCTCCAGCAGGTAAGAAATCTGCACGGTTGGCTTCCAAAAAGTCTAAAAATCGTATTCTTGCTGATTTAGTTTCTAGAATCGGGGTTCTGGAAGCTGCGGTACCCAGTGAGGAGCCAGCAATCCGTACGCATACTGCGTGTTTACCAGCTGATCAAGCACCTATTTCTGCTGTCACACCTTCAGTTCTGTCAGCTGCCGGGCATATGCGAAGTCAGCAGCCAGTTCCGCATGATGCTGCAGCGTTTACTTCAATGGTTTCTGGGTTTGCAGCACCTTCTGTGATTGCCTCTCTTTCGGCGTATACAGGTGAGCAAATCATGCACTCACAAGCTCGCAATACACATCCACAGGATTCCACTGCCCTTAACAGGGATATACAAACAGCTGATTCTCCTTCGTTGGGAGCAGCTGCCCACCCAGTAGTGTTTATGGGAGGGGTGTTGGTACCCCAGCACCCACAGCTTCCTTGGCCGGCGGCTGCAGTGAGTCCTTGGCAGCCGCCTTCAATTCCTCTTCTCAATCACCTGCTTCTTTGTCCCTTCCATATGGGGTTTATCCTCAAGGCGATACGAACAAAAGAAAAAATTTGGAGGGGAGAGTATATTGACTTGCTTACTCTCCTGTTTCGTGAGCACGAGGCTAAGCCTAAGGACGGTCAGGAAGGGAAAGAGCATGAGGCAGTGATCAAAAGGAAGGTGGATAGGGTGTGGCCTAATTGGTTGAACGCCTATACGATTTATATGGGTGTTATGACACAGGCTTATCCGTCTAGGGCTTTCTCCATGATAAAATATCAGGATATAGTGCATCAGGCCTTCCGAGAATTCTCTGGAACCGCTTGGCTTAGGTATGATCAGCATTTTAGACAAAGAGCAGCATTAGATCCTACCCTTCGTTGGGACATTGAACATACTGGACTGTGGCTACATACTATGACCTCCGCCAGGCCCTCTCTTGGAGATAGGGCCGATAGTGGGCATTTATTGGCACGTGCGCAGACTTCCGCCTCTGGCTACAGCCAAGGCGGGCAGTGGGTTCAATCCCAACAAGTCTGCTGGACATTTAATAGCAATGGCCGATGCTCAAGACGTCCCTGTAGGTTCCGACATGTTTGTGCACTGTGCTGAGGCAACCACTCTAGTTCCTCTTGCCAGAGGGCACGTACAGCTCGACAGGGTACAGGGGAGCACCCACAGCCAAAACGCGGTCTGGCAATAGCGGCTGTACGTCGCAAGGCCAGTAGCCCGATCAAGCTGGCTCCTTTGGCGAAGCTGTTAGAGCATTATCCCAATCGGCAGGCTGCTAGTTTTATACTCCAGGGTTTTACGGACGGTTTTCGTATCCCTTATGAGGGTCCTAGGATTGCTACATCGCTAGTCAATCAGCCCTCTTATAGTAATTTAGCGCCCGTAGTTTTGGCCAAGCTTCATGAGGAGATACTTGCTGATCGGATATCAGGCCCCTTCCGTTTTCCTCCTTAGGAAATTTTGAGGATTTCCCCTTTAGGTATTATCCCTAAGAAGCAGGCTGGAGAATATCGCCTGGTTCATAATTTGTCATTCCCAAAAGGGGCCTCTGTCAATGATGGCATTTCCCCATTATTTCCATCAGTTAGATATACTTCTTTTGACGAGGCGGTTAGAGTAGTTAGTAAAGCTGGAAGGGGTGCTTTAATGGCAAAGTGTGATATAAAATCTGCTTTTCGCCTTTTGCCAGCACACCCTGAGGATGGGGATTTGCTTGGTTTTAAATTTCAAGATCAGTTTTACGTTGACAGAGCTATGCCAATGGGCTGTTCTGTGTCGTGCACTGCTTTTGAAGCATTTAGCACATTTCTAGAATGGGCATTGAGGAGGAAAGCATCGTCCTCCTTTTCTGCTCATTATCTTGATATTTTTTTTTTAATTTGTGGGACCGGCCGTACCTTTTCATAGCCTTCATTTGATGCAATCTTTTGACACTTTAACTGACGAATTGGAAGTTCCGTTAGCTCCCGAAAAGTCAGAGGGCCCTACTACTTCCCTTATTATCTTAGGGGTTCAGTTAGATACTGTGACTCAGTCCTCACGTTTGCCGCTTGAGAAGTTGGTAGTACTGCGTCAACTGCTCTGTTTAGTAATAGGGTTGAAAAAGATCACACTGGCCCGGTTACAGGAACTTGTGGCCACTTAGTTTTTGCTTCCAAAGTTATTTCCCCTGGTCGTGCGTTCCTCAGGCGTTTATGTGACGACATGAAGGGAGTTCACTCTCGCTTCCATTTCATAAGGATCACGTCAGGGATGAGAGAGGATTTGTACATGTGGCTTGCATTCCTGAAGGATTTCAATTGCCTTTCCTTCTGGAGGGAGGAATTAATCTTAGAAGCGAAATTACCGGTGCATTCTGATGCTGCCGGATGCATTGGCTTTGGGGTCATCTTTAGAGCCCAGTGGTATGCTGAGCGATGGCCTGACAGTTGGCGAGATATCGGAATTACTTCCGATTTGACATTTTTGGAATTTTTTCCAATTGTGGTCGCTGTTCGTATCTGGCCAAAGGCATTTACAAACCGCACAGTGCGCTTCTGGTGCGATAATATTTCCACAGTTAGCGTGATTAATGCCCAAACTTCTAAGTCTCCTCGTGTCATGCGCTTGGTGCGCGCTTTTGTGTTGCAATGCTTGCGCTTTAATATTTTATTCCTGGCCAGACATGTTCCAGGTTTGCAGAATACAGTAGCTGATGCACTTTCACGCTTACAGATGGTGCGCTTTCGGGAGCTGGTACCTGGAGCGGCTCTGGATCCTGTACCAATCCCACCTTTCCTGTGGAACCTTGGCAACTAGAAGTTGGGGTTGCGATTGCTGCCGCTCTGGCTCCCAGTACTCAAAATGCGTATGAGCATTCATTTGCTAAGTTCCAGACTTTCCGTATAGGCACGGAGCTGCCTTTGGAGTGGCCTATTCCTGTGGAGCATTTATTGCAGTTTATGACACATTTAAAAGGGCACAATAATTCTGTTTCTACTATCGCTGGTCACCTCTCGGCACTAGCCTTTATTTCCAAGGAAAGGGGGCTGCCGGATCATTCTGTAGATTTTAGGGTCAGATAGGTCCTTGTGGGTTGGTCGCGTTCCGCTCCCAGGTCCGCTGGCCGGAGGAGGCCAATCACGCCCGATGTCCTCCTCCAGATCCTGGCACTATTTAATTCTTTATGCTCATCTCAGTATGAGTCGCACCTGTTCGCCGCAGTAACTCTGACGATGTTTTATGGTGCTTTTCACCCTAGCGAAGTATTGCCCCCTTCTAAGTGCGATGTGACTTATCGAGCCTTATGCTTTGGCGATTGCACATTCGGTGCAGATATAGTGAGGTTTTCACTGCAGGTCTCTAAGACTGATCAAAGGGCCATGGCAGTATTCGTGCTTTTACGAAGTCGCCAGGTCCAGGTATTGTGCCCTGTGTCTACAATGCGACAATTCTTATCCATTCGGCCAGCGGGCCAGCGTTATTTGTTCATATATATGGATGGTACTGCCCTGACTCAATTTCAATTTTGGGCCGTTGTTCGGCGGGCCTTGTTGGCCAGTGGTCGCGATGCTGGAGTCTATGGGCTGCATTCTTTCCGGATGGGTGCAGCTACAGCTGCGGCCCTTGTGGGCATGAGTATCAGCGAGATACAGGCGATCGGAAAGTGGCGTTCCGATGCATTTAAGTCTTACGTCAGGTTTTAACAGATGACTTTGTTTTTGTTTCCTGTAGGTTTGACAAACATCCCAATTCCCATCAGGATCGTCTTGTGTGGCCACTCAATTGTGTTTTGGGCTCATCGGAGGGCATCCTCGTCTGTTTATGGAACACAGCGGCAGCTTTCTGCCACAGCTATGATTCAGTGGGAAGCCTGGAGGGGCATGTTATGGGATGCGTTGCTGCCTGCTGTGTGCCGGATCATGTCATTGGCTGACAGGCCGCACATATTGTTAATTCATTTGGGAGAAAATGATTTGGTGCAGCGTCCTGGGTTGGATTTGCTGCTAAAAGTTACGCGTGATCTCACGTGGCTTATTAGATCATATCCCCATCTTCTGCTTGTATGGTCTGAAATGCTTGTTAGAAGGGTTTGGAAGGGTGCTGTTCACCCCAATAAGATAGATAGAGCTAGGAAATGGGTCAATAGGAAGGTTAGGGATTTAGTTTTGTCTCCTGGTGGGGCAGTTATTTCTCATGATAGGATTAGGTTCCATGCCCCACATCTATTTCGAGATGATGGTGTTCATCTTTCTGAGCAAGAGTGTGACCTGTTTTTGGAGGAACTTATGGGGGGATTAAGGGGATTGTTATCCTCATTGGGTGGAGGGGACCAAGCTTAAGCTGATCCCCTCTTGTGGCATAGAATTCGGTCAGGTGAGGTATATGGGGGTTAAAATTAGGTGGTTAAGGCATCATGAAAAAGGGGCACTTCCTAGGGAACCATCAGGGCTTTGTGTCTGGTGGGGATCTGTGTTGTGTCCTTGTGGGACCGGCTTGCGCATCATGGTGAACGCCTGTACGGCGGGGCCATGGTGTGGGGGTTGGAACCACACAGCTGGCTCCAGGAGCAAGGAGGGAGGAATTCACCCACGTCCTTGACTATGGAGTCACGTGATGATGAGAAGTGATGCCTTAAGAAGGTGAGGGTGTAATCCCTCATTGTTAGGTTTAGCCTCACCTGCCCGAAAAGATATAGATTTGAATAATTGGCTGTATTGCATTGGATTTAGGATGTTATATTTTAATAAATATAACATTATACCAGTTTGGTGTCACGAGTCTTCTTTGTGTGGGGGCAAACCCAGTTTGAGGCACATGATTTTCATTCACGAATCAGAGGAGCAGAAGACTTGCTCTGCTCCCCCCAAGTAATGCCCAAAAGTAATGCTGGAAACATTACAATTACTCCTCAAAAGTAATAAAATTACTCCTATTACAATCGAAATGTAAAGGAATTACCCACTCATTCCTCAAAAAAGTAATAAATTACAAGTAATTTGTTTTTTGCAACTAATTACTCCCAAGCTCTGGTCATTTCAACAGGTTGCACTGCCTTGCACACATGAGATCTCAGAATTTAGATATCAGGGTGAAGGGACTTATCTAAAATAACAAAGGCCATCTTTGCAAAATGGGAGCTGATGAACCCAGTACCTAAGAACTACAGCCCCATTGCTATTAAGAAAAGATTAGGGCTGCATACACACCATACATTTAAAGCACATCCCCCCAAGGTTTATGGAAACTGTAGTTTGATAAGAGTGCTGGGAATTGTAACTTTGTACGGGATAAACTACAACTCCCAGGATTCTTGGGGGGGGGAGAATTAAAGGTGCATTAAATGTATGATGTGTACGCAGCCTAGCTTTCATTAGAATCATCCTTCAGTCTTTATTAAAGAATATCCATATAAGCCCTCCTAATGAGCTGGAAGGTCCTGAAGCTGACAGCTCGTAAGTCAGTCTCCTGTTTGCTTGCCATTGGCAAGGTGAAGTGGGGGTGGAGAGGAGGATGGAGCCAGCGGTGGATTTCTCTTGTTCTTCCCAGCACTCTCATAACCCTCCCATGTGTTCTTCTAACCCTTTATGAATCCAACGCCCCACTTTAGTTATGAAAGTTGAGCTTCTTTCCCTTTCTCATTCCATACGTCATTTACAGCTTGCTGCATGACCCTGCACAGCCAGTGGAGGCTTTTAAAAGTTAATGAGTACGATATAAGAGAGCTGTAGTGTTTCCCAGAGTACTGCAGTGTCTAGGGTTATATACAACGGGTTGCTGTGTGTCGTATCCATACTGTTTTGTTTTTAGTACACTTCCTAAGCAGGCAACTGGTTTTCTTTTTCTCTCGACAAATGCCTGTGCTTTCACTTTTGGTATGTAGGCAAAACTCCAAGGGCCCAGCACAGCAGAAATGTGTAACAGTCTCCAGGCATTAAAAAGAAGAAAGAAAATAAATGAAAAGCTGCTGCAATCACAAGGCTGCCATCTTAGGGACAGAGGAAGCTGTCCTGTGCCAAGTCAGAACATTGGACCATCTAGCTCAGCACTCTCTACACTGACTGGCATTTCAAATCCCTGATTGGCTGTGAAACTCACTGGGTGACTTTGGGCTAGTCACTGTCTTCAAGCCTAACCTACCTTGCAGGGTTGTTGTGAGAATAAAATGGGGAGGGGAGAATAATGTTTGTACGCCACCTTGAACTTCTTGGAGGAAAGGTGAGAAATAAATAAAAGAAATAAATAAATGCAACACCCACTGAATGTACTCATTGCTGAGGTGAAAAAGGCATGACCAATGAGCAGGAATGATGGGAGCTGGAGCCCAGCAACATCTGGAGGGCACCAAGAAGCTGCCTCTAGCATAGGTTATGCATGATTAGAACGGATGTAATTGGCTGGGTATATGTGACCAGAGCTGGCTGATGCCCTTTGGGACTGGTGGGGCAGAAGGCAGAGGAGCCCGACAGTAGGCAGAGGCAGAGCCAATGACAGGCGGAGTCAACTAATTCTCGTTTTGTCCCCATCCTCCTTCCTGCTGAGTTCTGCAAAGGCATCACTGAGCCTGAGGAGGAAGAAGCTGGCAGGCAGTGCCATCCCCTAAATTGGTTGTAGGTAAGAAGGCTGTCTGAGAGCAGATTGAGGTTGGTGGGGCAATGTCCCATTTTCCCTAGTGGATCAGCCCCCACCGTATGTGACCTCCTGACTTCAAACCTCATTGAGCAAATTGAGCAACTATGACTAATTAAATGAATATTCAGAGGGATCATTTATCTTTGTGGCCTTTGCACCCATGTTGTATATAATTTACTTAGCAGAGTTGGGGTAGATATTTTCTGAGCAGGGGAAGCTGCCCCTCTGAGCTTGTATTAAAGCTTCCCTCGTGGGCTTGCGCAGGGGCAAAACCTTTTGTAGCTGTTCCATACTCCATTTCACCGCATCGTATTGCTGAGGGTTTTTAGATTTGTTTTATTTATTTTTAACATGCTGTGAACTGCCTAGAGAACATAACTAGTACATAAACAAATGCTTTCTTTCACTACTACTATTATTACTAGCAGTAGTAGCAGTACTAATGGTGGTAAGAGCAACTGGCACTGGTAAACACAGATTTCACTGCCAACAGCTTCCTTTGCACTTGGTCCAAATTTTCAGAAATGGGTTTTTCCGTAATTTGAAAAGAAGGGGTTGAATGCTACTAAAACAACACAAATATGGATTTATGGAATACCTTTTCCCCCTATGGTAATGAGGAAAGCAAGAATGGAGTGAAGAAATATGCTGTTTGTAACATTTTGAAATAAGCATCACACACACACACACATACAGAGAGAGAGAGAAATGGGTGTATTTGAAGGAGAATGTTCCAGTATATCTATCTGATTTGTTACATGTGTTTAATACTTTGTCATACATTGAAAAAGAGGTTGCCATAACAACCATTATATTCTCAGGGTAGCTGAAGATGTCTGAGATACTGCTCACCCTCATAAAGCACAGGGCATTATGTGCATTCTGAAAAAAAAACCCACTGCACTTGGCACAGAGAGCCTTGGCCCAGATTGTGCCCTCAAGTTATGACTGGAAATGGGAATCTTTCCCCATACGACTCCTGCCAAGCTAGGCAGAACTGTGCCATTTCACTCCCCCATAATCCAGAGAGACAGGGTGATTACTTGCCAACTTGGTTACATGCACAGCATGCCATGGTAACTAAACTATCCCTTGATAATATATCATTGGTATTGTTCAACTTTTCTTCTACACACACACACACACACACACACACACACACACACACACACACACACACACACACACACACACACACACACACACACACACTGTATACAGTATGTAATCTGGAATACCCCCCTTCTCCTCAATTTGCAATTTGTGGATGAGGCAGCAGATGCAGGACATTTTCATTCAGCCCTAGAACTCACATCAGCACCAAAAGCAACTGAACTGTTAGGATGAATCCTTAGCATCAGACAGTGTCATGCATCCAGCCTCCTGGCAGTGGAGTCACTGTTGCTTACTGGGAGCAAGAAGAGGAGGAATGCGTTGGTGGGGAGGTTGATGCTGTGTGGGTGCACTGGCGGAGCCAATCTGGCACGTTTGCTGATGTGCCTACTGTGCTGAGCTTCCTGTGATGTTTCACTTTTTATGGCTTGTTACAATCGGTTAAACAGGTAACGTTTGAAAGGGGTCTATATTAACTTAAATGTGGTATGGAGAGAGAGAGAGGAGAGGGAGCAAGTGGTTTAGAATGTTGGGGAATGCTGTGTACTGATTGGCAGAATGAGTGGAGGATGGTGAATATATCTGGGAGGAGGTTGAGGAGGTGGAAGTTTTATGGGTGGTCAGATGGGTAGAACAGGCAGGCATGTATTTTTATTCTCTGGGGAGATTTTGCAAAGAGTAAGAAGCCAGTAATCTTTATCTTGTAACTACACACTTCTGTAATATGAAAGCAGAGTAAACTTGTTTATATTTCTTAAATTTGTAAAATAAATAAAATTCATTTGTTTTTAACATATACCTGATTTTTGTTTAGTTACCAATTAGAACAAGTTTAAGTATGAGTAGTGACAAAGCTACACAGTAGATTGACATAAGGCAAATAAGAGCAAAACCTGTTATTGGTGGTGGCAGTACAGAGGAGTTACTGGTAGAAGTAGAACAACTCATAGCTGAGATGCTGTGCCCCAGGCACAAGGGGAGCTAGATCAGGGAGAGAAGTCAGATGAGGACAAGGTCCCTGGAGGCGTTGAAGGAGGGGGGGACTCTGCCAGCCTGCAGACTTCCTTGGCTGCCACCCCCATCGAGGCAGGTCCCGCTCTGCTGGTGAGCTCCCCACCTGAACCATTGGGAAGTGACCCTTCGTGTACACCAACCCCACCCATGCAGGAATCCCTGCCCAGCAGTTCAAATGCTTCTCCACCAACCAGCTTCCCACTCCCTGAGGTCGTGCCATCACCTAGCAAAGCCCCGCTGCCAGATGGGCTGTCAGACGTTCCCCCCCTCAACCCACATGAGAAGGTGCAAGAAGAGAGACTTTCAGAGGATGGAACTCTGGAGGAGCCATTGTTTATGTGCGAAGACCTTCCCTACTTAAGCAGGTGTCCATCCAGACTCTAGTGCTGAGTCAACTCACCCCACAAGTTGCAGATGCTGCTTAGGTAGATACTTAGGGAAAGTAGTGAGTCAGAGTAAACAAGTTTATGAAGCACACCACTTTGGATGTAACCATCACATTAATAAACCAAGAACTAGAGCAAGCCTCAGTCTGATTCCTTTGTTTCAGGGCAGGACATGGGGTCTTTAGAGATGATAAAGAAGCCAGAGGGGTTGAGGCTTTCTGTTGCCAACATCATTTGTAAGAAAAGGCTGGGGGTGGGGAAGAAAACAAGGTCGCTAGCAATAGCATTGCTTAACTTGGTATGTGGAATTAAGATTGCTACTTATACCAGACAGAGTGTGGATGTGGAGATTCTAGTGGTGTGCGAGATAAGAAAATCAAAAGGAAAAATAACCTTTTCCTCCTGAAGAGTGGGTTTTGGCAGGGGGAGATATGATACTCCCCACCACCTTGCCCCCCCTGCAAGCAGCACAAACTCTGCTGTTGGGAGACCAGGTGTGCAGTACTACCCCCTTTACCAGCCACTCCCACTGAACTCTAGAGTGTTCCTGTATCATTGGTGGACCTTTGGTCCTGATTTCTATCTTGCTCTTCAACCCTGACTCCTGGTTTGTTCTTTACCCCTGACTTGCTCTTCTGTCCTGATTTCTGATTGGTTCTCACCTCTGTGTTTTGGGTTTCTCCTTTGGTACTCACACTTTCAGTTCTGACTACTGGCTTGTCCCACAGCTCCTGCTTCAGGTCTAGTTTGTCCAGTGCTCAATATCTGGATTTTTGGACAGTGTGCCAGTGTCTCATCTCTCCTACATACACCCCCCCTCACTGGGAGCTAATACCTTCAGGGAAAAGGGTGATATAGATAAGAGGCAGGGCAAAGGATTACAAAGTTAAACACACTGTCTAACCTTTCAATAATTTCAAATCAGCTGTAGGTGGCACCAAGTTGGAGGAATGCAGATCAATATGGGATTGGTGTCTGAATGGTGTACAAAACCTTTTTAGAGGAGGTTGGGTTGGCCTGGTAGGCCAGATCTTTATCTCCCCCACCCCTGTGGGCCAACTTTGACAGGTGAGTGGGTTAATCATTTGATGTCATAATTAGTTAATCATTTGATGTCATAATGGTGGCAGGGGATGGGCTGGTGGGTCAACATGCCCACCTGTCAAAGTTGGCCCAAAATATATGGAGGGCACCAAGAATGCTTTAAAGTATAGACCCGGCCCTCCCTCAATAGGGAACAAATATTAAGAACCTAAGAAGAGCCTGCTAGATCAGGCCTATAGTCCATCTAGTCCAGCACTCTGTTATCACACTGGCCAATCAGATGCCCATGGAAAGCCTACAAGCAGGACCTGATCACAACAGCACTCTGCACACATGTGAGTCCCAGCAACTGATATTCAAAGGCATACCGCTTCCAACAGCAGAGGCAGAACATAACCATTGTGGCTAGTAGCCACTGATAGCCTTATCCTCCATGAATTTGTCTAATCCTCTGTTAAAGCCATCGAAGTTCCCATATTAAAAATGCTACATTTCTGCAGAGAAAAAAATTGGGGAGAATAAAATTTTGCATGCTGCATAAAAGTCATTATTTTCATTTCTATAATACAAATAAGTGATTTTTTTTAAAAAAGAACTTCCCTGTTAGCCTTTTAATTCTCCATTACCTACAACCAAAATGTGACCCACAAATATTGTACCATTCAAAAAGGAGTCTTTTTGACACGCTGTTCTTGTTTTGACATAGCTTCAACAATGATTTCTCAATTATTAATCAATAACTTCTCAATTATTAATCAATCAGCATAAGAGAACAGAGTGTTCATGAACCCCAGCTGGAATTCAGGAAATAAACCAACCAGCTTCCAGAAAGAATGCTACCGTGTTGCAGAACACAAATCCCACTTATTCAAGTTGAATTCATTCATTTTTACCAGCACTTTGTCACCATGGCTGAATGGCGGGGGAAACAGTCTGTGTTTTATTGCTGCAGGATAAATAATCAGTCAAATACAATCTTTTACAGGATTGAGTCCTCCCCTGTGCATTTCCACTCAGTACGCTTATGTTAATAGACAAACCTGGTGTATCTAATTTCAAAGATGTCATTTGAAAGAGATTATAATTACATCCAGTACTGAAAAGCAGCACACAAAAAATACGGATGTAAGAAATGTTGTTCAAACATTTCAAATGGCTACAATTGTCTTTGTGATGTCTGTTCATGTACACCTAATGATAGATTGTAAAATGCTGCCTCACAGAAGCCCTGCACAGACAAACAATGTAGGTAGGATGAATGCACAGAGTGGGGAGGTAGGTTGGGACTGGGGACTGGGATCGTACCTGCTTTTTCTGAACAGAGCCTACATTATGGTAGGGAACTTTTTCCCCCTCTTGGCCAATCTCTTCAGGGTCACATGCCAATGGTGGGTGTGGCTAGATGGAAAAGTGGGTGGAGCAACATCTGTGTATAGAAATCAGCCACCTAAGAGTCAAAAGTTTCTACACACACATCTCCATCCTCCACTCAAGCAAGCAAGCAAGCGGCATTACCACAGTTCAAGAACACATTCCAGCCAAACAAAAGCACTCGAGGAAGCCTGGCACAGGGCCAATGACAGATGTGGCCTGAAGAACGGGTATGCCCAAGGGTGAGTCCTAAGGGCCAAAAAGTGGGCTACATTTGGCCCCCAGACTTGAGGTACCCTGCCAGCCCCCAATCCAGATCTACCAACTTAATTTTAATCACATGGTAATAGCAGTTATTGCATGGGGAAGGGCTGCAACTCCTTTGCAGAGCATCTGCTGTTCATGCAGACGGTCCCAGATTCACCTCCCAGCTTCTCCAGGTAAATTCCTGCCTGAAACCCTGGAGAGCCACTGCCAGTCAGTGTTGACAGTGCTGAGCTAGATGGACCAACAGTCTGATTTGGTTTAAGGCAGATTCCTATGTTACTATAATAACCAGAAAAATATGCTAAAACAAATTCAAGAGAGTTTTTTGGGCATGCAAAAATCACAGGCAGTAGCTTCACTGGCTATCCTGTTTTCATATGGGACGGCGTTTGTTCAACCACCAATATCCACATGAGACAAAGTGCAAAAACAGTTCCAGTATTTTTGATCAACTGGTTTTGAGCAACTGGTTACAAGTAACCATAAGTAGTGATACAGCTGAAGTTTGTAATCAGAAATTGCAAATCTGCCCAGCACGGAATGCTCAGCTGTATTATGAATCATGTGTCATTTCCCTGGCTCCAAATGCAAAATGTGATACTGCACATACATAGGCAATGCTCAGACTGATCAGGTTGCCTTGTAAGCTCATGCAAAATGTATTCAGTGATGGAGTACCTTTCATTGAACAGCTAAGTGAACTGGAAGGAATGATAAAAGTGTTTCTCTGCATTTAGTCTAAGGCTTCAATTCTGTGCACAATTACTTGGGAGTAAGTTCTATTGAACTCAGCGTGACTGACTTTTAAGTAAGGATAGACAAATCTGCCAATTTCGGTTCTCCGAGTCTCTCATTTTTCTAATATTAAATTTAGTCCTAACTATTTCAGCATCAATTTGCTTTTTTTAAAATAGAAATCCTTATGAAAATTAATCCACATTTGGATGCAAATTTATCCTAATAAACACTGTTATATGCAGCTTTGACTAATATAAACATTTTTGCAAGCAATTTCTCCTAATGTGATGCCTTGTTGTATGTTATTTTCACTCATGCATACATTTTTACATACTTCAGTATATGCATTAAGAACTGCATTGCAAAATTCAGAAAAGTACACATTTCAAAGGATGGCTGTGTTTTGGTTCACATATTGTTTCAAAAGTGCACATTTGGCAGTTTTACCTTTAAATGCCAACTGAATCAAATTTCTTCCCCATTCCTACTTCTGAAGAAACATGCTTAGGATAGCTCTGCAAGTTTGACCCTGGATACCAGCTAGCATATTTAATATGGCTTGGATGAGCATCATAAGGCAGAATCGCCCTTGCTGGATTGGGCTGACTGTTTGCTTTTTGCTTAGATTCTTAATATGTATGGATGTTAAAGAAAAGCATCTTCAAGATCCATTGAAAGCACACTGCAAGAGACAAGTGGGCAAGGTCCATATGAATAATTCAGTTTCAAATATGCAATACAAACATTCCTGTCCAAGTGCTCAAGGTCAACAATCAACAACAAAGCTGGGCAATACAGCAGCCTTTCCCAACTTTTGGGTTCCCAGATGTTGCTGGACTACAGCAATCTATAAGACAATATATAATTCCATCATGCATTATCAAAATATATTCATTCATTAATGCTACCCCGGGATCCTACTGGGAGGAAGGGCATGATATAAATCTAATAAATAAATAATAACTAAATAATAACAATTAATGCTTTCGAACAGAGCTATGGTAACTTCCATATATCTGCTGCACTCTATGTATGCATAGTTTTTTCTATAAGGACAAAAGGTATCTCTGCATCAATTTTTAAAAGAAAAACAAATGTAGGGATTTAAAAAAAAAATCTGAGTGATCGTTCAACACAATTAGTTTGATGAGGGCTTGGGTTGATTCATAAGAAAAAGGAGTTTTCCTACTGTTTGGGCTTGGGGTGGCTGACCTGTGATCCTCCAGATGTTGTTGAACTACATCACCAGTCACCCCTGATTATTGGCCATATTGGCTAAGGCTTGTGGGAGCTGGAGTCCAGCAACATCTGGAGGGCACCACAGTGGATATCACTGACCTGTACAATATATCACAGTATGTGATATATGAGGTGTGCTATAGTTGATATTGAGTGTTGGATGTAGACTTATATTTTAATAGAGTTCAGTAGGTGACTATGGATCCATCACCCTCTCTCACCCTAACCTACCACACTGGATGGTTGTCTATGTGTGCCCACAATTGTGTAAACAAACACTAGTGTGACCTGGTCTGTAGACAGATACAGCTCAGGGTGATCTCTCTGACTGTGGCTGCTCTTTTACAGGCCTTTGTGATCATAGGAATTGCAGTGATTGTGCGGACTGAGTGCTTGCATAGCTCAGGATGGGTATGGACATAACACAGAAGTGTCAGTCATTCCTACTTTACTGCGTTTTCACATCTTATCCAAAGCCTGGAGATGCGCATATCTCCTTTTGTAAGATGGTCAATATTTCAGGCGGATGTCGAGGCATGGAAGCCTTTGTGCATAGGGCTCTTTGTGCACAGGCTTGCCTGGAGACTGAAACCTTGATCAAACATTGTTCCAGGGGATGGCTATACACATTCTCCACTGCTTCCCATCTACTTGAAAAACTGCAAAGCTGGATGGACCAGGAAAATATCCTGGTGGAAGAACAAGCAGGCTTCAGAGTGGAGCGCTCCACCATGGACCATGTGCTGGTACTCCAACATCTTGTGGAAAAATATTCATCTAGAAAGGGAGGCTGCCTCTATACGGCCTTTATAGACTTCAAGTCAGCTTTCAATCTCATTCCCAGAGATAAGCTATGGGAAAAATTTGAGACCAGTAATATTGACAGACGACTTTTAGTTCTTATACGGTGCCTCCATGAAAACACCACATTGTGCATCAGGTGCAATAAGGCCGGCCATCTGACTAGGTCTATTGCCACCTACAAGGGCATCAAGCAGGGTTGCGTCCTAGCTCCCACCCTGTTCAACTTTTATATAAACTCTCTGGTTGGACACTTGGTGCAGGTTTCATCTCACCCGCCTACTCTTTCGAATAAACCAGTGTCCATTCTATTGTACGCTGATGACGCAGTTCTTATCTTGCTATCTAGTATCAGCCTCCGACGACTGCTGAAAGCACTCACTGACCATTGCTCTAAGGAACTTTTAGTCATCAACCAGGACAAGACAAAGGTACTAGTGTTCACTAGGAAAAAGAGGAAGCACCGTTGGTACTTGAACGGCCTCCCAATTGAACAAGTACCCTCGTATCGGTATCTGGGAGTGACCTTCCACTCTTCCGGAACATGGCATATCCACACCAAGAACGCCATTACCAACACACAGAGGAACTCTAAGGCTCTCCTCTCATTTTTTTACACGAAGGGAGGGCAATATGTCCCCTCTGCTATACAAGTCTTTGTGGCGAAAGTCATTTCCCAACTGCTGTATGGTTCCCAGGTAATGGTCTGCTCCAAATACTCCTCCTTTGAACCTGTACAATCCAAATTCTTGAGATCTATTCTGGGTATTCCATCTTGCATTTCAAACAATGTTTTGCACCTCGAAGTAGGGCTCCCCACAATCGAGGCCCATATATGGAAGCTCAAGGTTGGGAATTGGTTAAAACTGTTGTTCTCTCCTGTGGGCCTGGCTCCCCTTGTTCTTTCTGATGTATACCTATCAAGTTGGAAAAAATCACTAAACAAGAAACTTTTAAGTCTAGGTTTTTCTCTCCCCGCCATTTCCCTGCTAGGCCTCACCAACGCGAGGCAGGCCATCTTTCAACGAATTTTAGACGTTGACTACCAAAACCACCTCTCCCAGATAGGGTCCAACCTTGGCCCTATTCACACCGGGGCTTTTGTTCCAGCATATTATTTAACTTCTCTTCCCACCTCTCGGCTCAGAAAGGCATTTACAACGGCGAAGCTTAATGTACTACCGTCAGCTCTTCTTGATGGTAGATTCCGAAAGATTCCTTTTGCCAAGCGCTTATGCCCCTGTGGTGCGGGCAAAGTGGAAACTGTTGGCCACGTACTTTTAGCTTGCATTTTTTATCGTGACCTTCGTCTTTTAACCATCACCCCTATCATCCAACAATTCCCGGGTAGGGACGACGTATTTTATGTTAGATATCTCCTATCAGATCAAAAACCCCAAGTTACAAGCAAGGTAGCGAGATTCTGTGCCGCAGCAATTACACAACGTAGAACATTGCTAGGCCAACAGCCCGCACAGTCCTGATCGCTGGCCTTTTTAGGTGGTCCCAGCCTTCCCTAGAACATGTGTCTTGTTTTAACTTGTGCAGTATTAATACTGTATTTTTGATGTTTTTGTATTGATTATATTAATACTGTACTTTTGATTAATACTGTACTTTTCATACGGTCTCTGGCCATATGAATAAATTCATTCATTCATATCGTGTTTTGTTGTTGTTGTTATTCATTTAATGTATGAATTGCTTCCCATGAGGCATCCTGAAGCAATTTACAGTACAATAACACATACAAAATGCCATGCATAACAATTTTAAAAATTATAAATATAAAAAGTTTAAAACAACAACAGCACACACCTAAAATCATTTCAGATCCAATGCAGATGCCAAATGGGATAAAGATCTTATTGAGAAAGCTTGTTGAAAGAGGAACATCTTTAGCAGGCACCCAAAAGACGAGGCTCCTGCCTGATATGCAATGGGAGGGAGTTCCAGAGGATAGGTGCCACCATGCTAAGGTTTTTGGCCATCACCACCTGTTGTGGAAACGAATTCCATAGTTTTAACTATGCACTGTAATGAAGAAGTACTTCCTTTTGCCTGTCCTGAATCTAAGAACATAAGAAGAGCCTGCTGGATCAGGCCACTGGCCCATCTAGTCCAGCATCCTGTTCTCAAAGTGGCCAACCAGGTGCCTGGGGAAAGCCCGCAAGCAGGACTCGAGTGCAAGAACACTCTCCCCTCCTGAGGCTTCCGGCAACTGGTTTTCAGAAGCATGCTGCCTTTGACTAGGGTGGCTCAGCACAGCCATCACGGCTAGTAGCCATTGATAGCCCCGTCCTCCATGAATTTGTCTAATCTTCTTTGAAAGCCATCCAAACTGGTGGCCATTACTGCATCTTGTGGGAGCAAATTCCATAGTTTAACTATGCGCTGAGTAAAGAAGTACTTCCTTTTGTCTGTCCTGAATCTTCCAACATTCAGCTTCTTTGAATGTCCGCGAGTTCTAGTATTATGAGAGAGGGAGAAGAACTTTTCTTTATCCACTTTCTCAATGCCATGCATAATTTTATACTCTTCTATCATGTTTCCTCTGACCCGCCTTTTCTCTAAACTAAAAAGCCCCAAATGCTGCAACCTTTCCTCGTAAGGGAGTCGCTCCATCCCCTTGATCATTCTGGTTGCCCTCTTCTGAACCTTTTCCAACTCTATAATATCCTTTTTGAGATGAGGTGACCAGAACTGTACACAGTATTCCAAATGCAGCCGCACCATAGATTTATACAATGGCATTATGATATCGGCTGTTTTATTTTCAATATCTTTCCTAATTATCGCTAGCATGGAATTTGCCTTTTTCACAGCTGCCGCACACTGGGTCGACATTTTCATCGTGCTGTCCACTACAACCCCGAGGTCTCTCTCCTGGTCGGTCACCACCAGTTCAGACCCCATGAGCGTATATGTGAAATTAAGATTTTTTGCTCCAATATGCATAATTTTACACTTGTTTATGTTGAATTGCATTTGCCATTTTTCCGCCCATTCACTCAGTTTGGAGAGGTCTTTTTGGAGCTCTTCGCAATCCCTTTTTGTTTTAACAACCCTGAACAATTTAGTGTCGTCAGCAAACTTGGCCACTTCACTGCTCACTCCTAATTCTAGGTCATTAATGAACAAGTTGAAAAGTACAGGTCCCAATACCGATCCTTGAGGGACTCCACTTTCTACAGCCCTCCATTGGGAGAACTGTCCATTTATTCCTACTCTCTGCTTTCTGCTTCTCAACCAATTCCTTATCCACAAGAGGACCTCTCCTCTTATTCCATGACTGCTAAGCTTCCTCAGAAGTCTTTGGTGAGGTACCTTGTCAAAAGCTTTTTGAAAGTCTAAGTACATTATGTCTACTGGATCACCTCTATCTATATGCTTGTTGACACTCTCAAAGAATTCTAATAGGTTACTGAGACAGGACTTTCCCTTGCAGAAGCCATGTTGGCTCTGCTTCAGCAAAGCTTGTTCTTCTCTGTGCTTAGTTAATCTAGTTTTAATAATCTTCCAACAGTCAGCTTCATTGGATGCCCCTGAATTCTAGTATTAAGTGAGAGGGAGAAAAACTTTTACTTTCTCCATGTGTGTGCAAATGTATACCCCTCTATCATGTCCCCTCTTACTCAGTTTTACACTAAACTATTCACATAATTCATCCCCACCCTTTAGACTCAACATGTAAGCCTTGAGCATTTTGTACTGCCACAGAGTTTCCAGTGCAGTGTGACCAAAAGATGTAGAATTATCTACTATATATTTTGGAAAGCTGTTTGTTCGTTCGCTGTGCATTTGGAAACCTCTTGGGATATTGTAACCAATTGCATATGATGGATCAAGGTGAAAGTTTTTGTTTGTGTTTGGATACAATTGGATGCCATTTGGAATCAAGATGGTGAACTGAACATTTCAAAACTGCACTGATTTTAAACACTGATTTCAAAACATACTGATTTTTTGGTTTCTCAGAATTCCCAAGCCATACAGGATACATGGCTACTAGTAATCCATAACTGCCATACAGATGTCAATCTGACCTCTCGGAAAACATCGATTCTATTGGATCTATGCTTGTATTTTGTCTGGGTGCTTTTTTTAGAGCAGTCCACATGCAACTTTGGTGGAAAAGATTCAGTAGCAGCCTGGGGGATGGTGCAGGTGGGACAGCATTTCTCACTTGGCTTCCCAATGCCATGCGTCTCACTGCCAGGTGCCAAGAAGGAGTGAAGGAGCAAAAAGGCAACAGGGAGCTTGGTACAGAGCAGGCATGGTAGCAGACCCAATCTGCCACTCCCACCACTGTGCCCACATTATCCTGATCTCCTCACTGCCTTGCCTCCTCTCTCTTGGTAACTGGCAGTGGAATGTGATGTTGGGAAGCCAGCTGAGCAATGGCACCCCACCAACCCACACTGCATTGCCCTGCCCTGCCCCGCCCCGCCCCACCCCACCCCACCACCCACTATTGATAGGATCCTAGTTGTTTGCTTTGCTAAAGCAACCTAGTGTGTTGTTGAAAAAATGGTCTCTGTGTGTATGCTTAGTGCAAAGACAACAAATCTTGATCATATAGCTACCAGGTACTTGCCCATCTCTGGGAATTTTGATTGCAAACTATGGATGCCAGGCACTGATGAAGGCTTAGAGGACTCCAAGGGCTGTCTAATAACCACTACTGCATAAGATCCAAAATAACATTGTGTGAGCTGGCAGTTCAGTATATTTATTCCTGTTGCTCTTAAAGGGCAGTGGAATATTCAACAGCTTTGAAATATCCAGCCCTTGTCCCTATGGAAATCCTCTAAAACCATATTGGAGTAGGTAAAGAAACAGACCTCTGAAGTCTTGCCAACACATCTCTATTTTATTGCTGAGATTTTTTTTTAATCAAAATGAATTTTACAGGTGTTACCTTTTTAGTAAGCTGATTTTTTTTAACCCAGTGGTGACTGGGGTTGGGGGGAGAGATAGTTTCTGTTTTATGCACTAATAAATTTGGGGACTACAAAGTCACTGGAAACACACTCTGATCAGGAAGGTGGAACAAGTTTGTTCCTTTCCCTTGGGTGATGTAATGAATGATTGTTTGAACTTGAAAAGAAATGGCAATTCATTTGTATACAGCCAGCAAAACTCTTTTCTTTTGAGGAGGAGGGAGTATTCAACTAAATAATTGTGCTAGCACAATGGGACTTTCCCCCCTCTCCTTCCTCAGCACATGTCCTGCGCCATCACCAAATCTGCTCCAGAAGGTTGAAGGGAAACTCCAGAACAGATTTAGGGGTGTGAAGTATTGCAGAGTAGTAAAAAGGACCTGAGTGAGTTGTGTGTGTGTTTGGATCCTTGCTAAATAGCACACCTTCCCTGGAATTAGTCATACTGAGACTTTAAGCTTCAAAATAAGAAAACTACTTTATTCTGGTATTACATACTTCTACATCTAGAGTTCTACATCTAGCTAACTAGATAAGTTGGAGATGCAAACACTAAGCCTAGTGTTTGCCCTCATGCTGTGAGGAGAGAGACAGACAAAGAGAAGATGTCTTTTCTCTCTGTCAAGAGAACAAAGAAGAAAGCCAGAAGATGTGGTCAGTATCTTAAGAATATCAGTTTATACAGGAAGGAAGAGTTAGCAGGAGTTCGAAGGATAGGTGCAGCCTAGTAATCAGGAGGTCTCTGCTCTATCTACCTTTTTTAACCCATGCAGACCCAACCCACCAGTTCGAGTTGAACCACATATTCCAGCATGTGGGGGAAAGAGGGGAGGAGAGTGCTCTGTTGTGCAAGGAGAAATGCTTGCATTGATGGAATATTCACCTTAGCGCTATGTTGAATGCAACCCTATGGACTTTAAACAACATTAGTCATTACGATGAATGGACATGGCTAACTTAGGTCCATTAATTTCAGTTCGTCTGCTCTGAGTAGAACTTAGAACTAGACATGGACAATTAACAATGAGTTATGGCCAAGAATGCAACAGTAAACCTGTGTCAGGTTACTCTTTTCTCCTTATTTTGTATACTTATGGAAATGCATGATGTAACATAATCATACACTCCCCTGCCCTCTTTTATTGGTATCGTCATTTTGAGGAGAGTTCTGGTGGAAAAATAAGGGGTGGTAAAAAAGGTGAGTTTAGGGCAGTGGTTCAAGAACATCTTCTAATCTCCTGGCACACACCCAACAGGTTGAGCTGAAAGTTTGCTAGAATGAACTTTTTACTTGAGTCCTATTCAAGTGTCATGACACATGGGATTACAATTATGTGAGGGAAACAAAGAGCACGTCTGTGCTGCTGGCCCTGCTCCCACTACCATGACCCCTGACAGCCCCACCCCTCAGGGTCCACACATTGAGGGCAGGGGAGAGAGAAGGTCTGAAGCAGGGGGTATGCTATTTAGAACCTGGCACGATCAGGATTCTAAACCACATGGGGAGCCTATATGCACAGCGTAGGTTCCTTTCTTCAGACCGTTCCCCCTCAACACAGAGACAGTGGTTGGCCCAGCAATGTGCCAGAAGCCAAGGATCCAGCAAGTGGGATCATGAGATTCTAATCGTATGAATATTGAATGCCTGAATAGTTCTCAGCCACTCACGTTTCACAGATATTTCGAACCTGTAGACATGATCCTCTCCTTTGAGCAAAAGGCTGAGAAGCTCTTTGGAAAGAGGGAGACAGTAGCAGCCCATCTGGTAGGGTGGAGTCACGGAGCCACCCGTCCAACAGTGGTGTTGCTGCAGCCAGTGGGGATTGGTGGCGACTGGTGGCTCTAATGTCAGTAGGGCTGTGAATCGACTTTTGTGGAGCTGTCCAAGGTGCTTAAATCTATTTCCGAAATGGTTCAGCACCTTGGATAGCTCCTTGAATTCAGAACAGATTCACTGTCCCATTGACATTGGAATCACCAGTCTCCACTGGCTGCAGCTTACGTGGATGAGACTGGGGTTGTGGCAAGGTTGGGCTGCATTGGTGCCCTGGTGGAGCCAATCTGGTGCTCCTTTCAATGCATGCACACAGCCCAGACCTCACTGTTGCCCTGACCTGCTCCAGTCCTGTCCCTGTAAGTTGCTGTGATTAAGAGGGAAGCTCCAGCATACTACATAGGCAACTTCTGGGGGCAGGTATAGCTGGGGAGGGTACGGAAATGCATACATATAGCTGAGGGAATTGGACCAGGGAGATGTTCCCTCACATTAGGATGCACATCCTATTGGAAGCAACGCAAGGCTCAGAAGGACATCCACACTTGTGCATCAAAATGTGGATGTCATTTCCCTATGCTGCGTGATTTCCGGTGGGCTATGCCTCTGAACATGCATCTCAGTGTGAGGTCTCATTGGTACAGTTGCATGAGCAAAGGAAATGCATTTGGTCTTCCCCTTCCCAATCCAGAGTGGGGCAATGGGAGAGAGGTGTGTGTGTGTGGGGGGAGGTTGCCTTCAGTGATGTCAACACATAGCCACAAAAAAGAAAGTGTTTAATTGCACCAAAGCAGCAGAATATCAGGCCTGTGAAAAGGTGCAGAAAGAACTATGCAAGACAACTACAGCTGGTGGTGGTTGTTCTTTTAAAAAGGGGAGTTTTTCCATCTGTCAAAAACCTGATTTTCACATTGAGATTCAAACCTTGCAAAAATCCAGTGGGGTAGCAGTAGAATTTTATGCCAGACTCACTTGTATAACGTGTTCTTCTATACATTGTGAATTATTGCTATTCTTACTGAATAGAATTTTAAGTCCAACTCCTTGGTACAGCTTATATAATTAATACCTACTGCAAGACCCTGAAAACATATCAGATTTATTACACTTGATTGGCATGTCATTTCATAAAGGCTTTACTTGTGTTCTCTGTTATGACCAACACCTGCTGTTAGCTTTTTTTATGCAGAAAGAGGGGAAGAAAACATCGAACCATAGTTATCAGTGCTGCACACCTGTATACAATCCTTCAGCCTTTTTTTCCCCATTTAAAAGAAAATGAAGCAGAAAAACCAGGGTAATTATTCAAAATATATTTTCAAATGTCTAACCGACACCAAACTACATAATTAAAATTATCTGTTCAATATCACATTGACATTAATGTGAAAATAGCAGTGCATATCTATTCATAATAACAGAAGTCACTATTTCCTGTGGAGTGTAGACTGATAAAGTGGCAAAGGAAGACTCAGCGCAATTGAAATCTATGCTAATTTTGGGTAGTTGGCTCTACTGCAAGAGAAAGGAAAGAAAGAAAGAAAGAAAAAGAAAAGATATTTTATGCAAACTGCTCTCAGTCTCTTCTGTTTGCTGGCTCCTCTACTGTGCTTATGAACAGTGTGTGTACATACCAACGGGATTCAATCTTTGCAAATTCCAATACAAACTGACCAGATCTGCACCTCCCAGGCTAATGTACTGTTATGGGATTTGAGATGGATGATTTCTATGAATCTCCTTTCCAGGCTCTGATTGGGGATCTGTAAAGGAAGAAACCTGCTCTATTGGTCAGACTAGTTCCATTCATAAATTAATGGATTCAGCCACGTCTGTCAAGTGCCCTCATGCACATGTGTAAGGATTGGCCAGGAGAGCAATGTGGGCCATAAGAACTCTTTCAAGAGAGGGGCCTCCCCCCAAACAAGGAAGTAGTTTGTGTTAGAGTTATTCTGAGGAAAGGCCAGGAGCTAAAAACAGACAGAGAGGTTGCTTGCTCTTTGTGTCTGCACCCCCAAAACTATGGGCTTTGGGGAACAAGATCTGATGGACTGTTACTGCTGTGAACCCTTCCATCTTAAGCTCAGGTTGTGTGTATGTGTAAATAAACCATATCTCATAAAGATACCACTGTCTCTGCTGACCTTCATTCCAAGGAAACCAAATCCTGGATAAGCACAGTAACCCCTGGAAGTCTCTCACCACTTGGAGATTGGGGTGTGTGCAACAGTATGGTTCAGAAATCCACCAGATTTTGCATTTCCTGACTGTTTTCAGCTGAAAAAAGTATCAAAATCTGTTTAAAATTAATATTTTGAGAAAAAAATGTTAAAAATGCTTATTTAAATGTGAATATTCATGTGGATTAAAAATATTTCTGTTTAATGCACAAATGTGATTAAAGAGATTTATGTGCAAAAAAGACACTGAAAATTTACTGATTCATCTATCCCTACTACCACATTGAGATTCAGAGATGCAAAAATGTGTTACAAAATTCCTGATCACAAAGTGTATTTCAGTGTTGGATTTAATATGCAGTGTGCTTGTACAAAGACTTAAAAGTCTAGGGGTTTTTTTAAGTGCCTTCAAATCCTAACGTTAATGTTCTGAAAATTTCAGAAAGTTGAGGTTGAAATTCACCAGTTTTTGCACTGGCACCATGCAAATAGATACTCAGGCTTACTTAGACTACTCTAATGGAGGGAAACTGTGTCATAGGAATGAGCTCTTAGTGTCTGGTGGCAGGCCATACTCATACACTGAATAGCAGCAATATAACAGCTTGGTTTGCATGTAACAGAGTGTTAAACCAGCGTAAATTATCCCTATTCCAAACTCTGTTCAGGAGCAGAGCTACTGCAAGCTGAGCCTGCCCAAGCCTAGCAGAGGGAAAACAGCCTTTTAAATAGAGTTTTGACTTACATCACCCTTTTTGCTGGAGTAAGTTCCAGTGTGTTGCCAGATCACATGACTGAGCTGAAAGAGACTGGGAATAGGTGTAAGTCTCCCATTGCCCTGTCCTGACCCCGGAACATCCCCTCATTTAAAAAAAATTCTTATGCCAGTTCATGTTCTGCCAATTTTAAGTTCTTCCAGCTGAGCCCTGGCTGAGCCACCATAGCCCTGAGGGGAGTTAAGCCACATAGCTCCAGCTGAGCCGTGCCTCAGCCAGGACAGCTCAAGATCTACCTATTTCAAACTTGCTCGTTCTGGCAGATGTTGGGTTTGGATTGCAGTGTACGCCATAGTTTACTAAATTATATTTCATTAAATGGTTTGTTCAATCATTCAAATTCTGCGCATGAACTTAAAATGGTTGTTTACTGCCAACCAACCATGATCTGAAGCCATGGTTCATTGCTGACCTACTAACATTGGTTTGTGTTAACCACGGCTTTGTGTTATGTGTGAACCAAGCATCCTTCCCTAACAGTGGTTTGTTTGGCCATCACACTCCAGATGCTCACCCAACAATGGCAGAAGGCATGAGCAGCTGGAAAATATACCAGGCTTTGGAGAAACAACCCCATGGCTTGTTTGATTGTCTGTGGGACAACTCATAGTTTGCTTGTGGTTTGATAAACCAACCATGATTTAGCATCACATGTGAACCTGGCCTATGTGGAGCTATATTAAAAGTTGCCTGGTTCAGGAAATCAGTTCCTTATAATAATTTGTTAGATAGAATTTCAGAAGGCATAATATATTTACTTATAGAGTGGGTTACTGCTCATTATAGTGTTACAATGATGTGACAACATTGTTTGTGTCAGAAACTGTACAACCCACATTATATACGTAAGAATATATGGATTAGCAAAGTAGTAGTAGATGAGTGAGTAAGATGTGGTTAGCTAGGAGAGATCAGGAAGGTTTTGCTTACAAATGTAGGTCTTTATAAGGGTCTTGAAGAGTTAGATGAAACAGAGAGGAAGAATAGGCTTTTCCATGACAGACGGAGGCCAAGAGCTGGAAGGGGAGAAGGCGACGAAGGGAGTTCTCAGTGGATTAGCTTCTGTAGAAATGAGGGAGCAAGCAAGCTGGGTGAAAAGGGGAATAAGGGAGGAAATGGGATGGTTTCTTCCAGTTACTCTCTATACAGTATGTTATATGTTTCCTGTTCCTTGCAGCTGCACCCCAAACCCCATTGTAGCATCTAATGTTGACTTCTCCCTTTCACATGGAGAGTTTCTATGCTGTCACTGGATGGTCAACTGTTAGGAGTTAAGAGCTGGAGAGTAAACTCTCCATGTGACAGTGCAGATTTGTGTGGCAGCCAGCCTTTGCTGTTGCAACAAGGGGCAGGAGGGAGTCTCTATGAAGATGCAGCCAAGGACTTGAAAACTGCTGTCCAGTATATAGGGATGGGAGAAAATTTGTTTGATTCACACTTTAATGCAAATGGACCAAATTTGCACTTCTCCAGACTTGGTGAAAAAATGTAAACAAAGCTGTATATATGAATGAAAATAATGTATAAAAATGCATTCCATGAGGGGGAATTTATTTGCAAACTGGGCACAATTGTGTACAAAAATTCATAGATGAGGAAAGGTGCGTGTGACATCACAAGACTATGTAAATATGTTATCCAGGTTCTGCTGATGTTTATTTGTTAATATATATCCATATTTGGTAAGTAGAGAGGGGAGGGGTAAAATGGAATGTTAGGGAGTGAGTGTTTGGCATGAAAGTCTCTGATTGGGTATTGGATTCTCTGGTTGGGAGGAGGTGATGAGTGAAGGTTGTGTTTAACATCACTGGAGCTTTTGTCAGAGAGTCAGTTGGCTTTATTTTGGGTTTGGATAGTTAGATAGATTAGGAATTGGGGTAGAGGGTGGAGGTTGGTCAGGGTAGGATTAAGATTAGGTAGATAGTGTAGTATAGTGTTATATTGTGTCAAAGCTTATTTCTACCTGGAAGGATTAAAATTATCATCTGAAAATAATAAAGGATTTTGTTTTTTATTCTATACTCATGCCTATGCTTGGTTACTACATAGTAACAAATACTATAAAGGTGTTTCATTCTGAAACTGGTGGCAGTATTATATTATCCCTTGAAGGAAAGGTTTGCCTCACATACAGCCTAGCAATAATTATATCCACAGTGGGTTAGGGGTATCCAGTATCACACAGAGACAAGGGTGGGAAACTGTGGAGTGCCCAGCCTGTGAGTGAAAATAGTGCACACAAAGGTTGGGAAGTGTTGAATTGCCTCTGTACATGTGTAAAGGGTGGATTTTACTGTGTACAGAGGCAGACATCCCCCTCATCTTCTCGGGGAAGGCAGGGATAGGTGGGTGGGAATGTCACAGTGTGCATGAAAATACATAAGGGTTTTCATGAGATTTTTTTCTTTTTTAAAATTGCAAGTATATGTGGACATGGAGTGAAAAGAAGACTGGGATAAATGGGAAATGGAGAGAAACTGAAATTGACAGTTTCATTCATCCCTTGTAACATAGAGCATGGCCTACGGTCAGAGACAGAAAAACTAAATAAATATTATGTTTGTATATGTTTGAATGCGTGTGTGTTTGTGCGTAAATGTGAATGAATGAATGTGTGTGTAGGGAGGGATGCTTATGAGTGTATGTTCAAGACAGAGGGTGTGTACAAGGGAAAACATGTATACAAAAAAGCATGGGAGTGGTGGCCCCACCCATTGTTTGAACTGGCCCCACACACTGCTGGCATCAGCCTGCGGGCTGAACAAGGCTCCCCATCCCTGACCCTGGAAGGCTGAATTTGATCTGGGATCAAGAAGTCAGGAGGAAGAGAGCAATGTGGTCATAACAACGTGGTTGGTGGCATTTGTCTTTCTACCCAGTTACTAAAGACACAGGCCCTCTGTCCCAGATGTCCTTTAGCCATCCTAACTGTACCTCTTACAAAGAATTATTAATTAATTAATTAATTAATCAATCAATCACCTATATTTGAACAAGCAATTGTGACATTTCAAGTTCTTAACATTTTTCTAGGTAGGACTGGGGAGGGGGATGTTTGTGCACCCAGACTCTTAAAATGAACAAATAAATGTATGCCAGTATTTTTTTAAAAATATTTTTTAAAAAATATTTTAAAATATTTTCTCAGCTCTCTACAGGATCTGGCTACAAAATGTTTGGTTTTGGCTTCTAAAGATCTGATTTCCACCACCCCCAAGGTCTATTAATACAATTTCTATTTACCTGGATCTGACTTCCCCATACCAGAAGGATATCTATGTGGGAGACAATCCAGGCCCCTGTGAGTGTAGTGGCCAACCATGTGTGGAAGCACTGGGCCATGCGGTCAATAGAACCTTATCCTCACCCACCCAACCTTGCTGTGCGCACAAGCAGCACATTGGGTCATTATGGAGATCAGACATGCATGTACCTTTCTTATTCCTATTATTTCTTTATTTAGATTTATAGCCCACCCAAGGGCCAGGTAGGTTACATGCAATTTTGAACAGGTTTAAGACAGTGAAAACATAAATTAAAAAACATCAGAAGGGGCAGTTGAATCTCAGTAGAATTCATCCACTTCCAAAGGCCTGGGCAAAAAGGTGTATCTTGATCTGTTTATTTATTTATTAGATTTATATCCCACCCTTCCTCCCAGTAGGCGCCCAGGGAGGCAACATATGGATATGGGGTCAGATACAACTTAGAGGGGAGGGACTTCCATAACCTGGGGACCACCACCAAAAAGGCCCTCACACACACCACTATATAGGATGGTGTGACCATCAAAAGGGCCTTCCCCAATCTTAACAAGGCCACCCTGAGTCAGTCCTGTAGCTATGGTGGTGCAAATGGGTGCAGCAGCACCCCAAGCTGTGCTTCCCCTCCCTCCAAGTTGTTTTGGAAAATTGTCTTTTTGATGTGTGACACATGACAGGCAATGACAGTCTCCATTTAAAGAATGACAGCTTCATTTGAGGACATGAACAATTTAAGAATAAGGTCCTCTTAAAAATGCAGTGAATAAGGCAAGACAAGTGCACAGCAAAAGCCTTATCTGGAAGAGCCCCCCAAAGTCTGCTCACTCAAAACTTTCACTGATTGAGGATAGATTTTTCATTATCACAGTCACTGTATAATTACTTAAGTGATCCTGGAAAAAACAATCTGTTTAGTAACGTTCCTTGAAGAGTTAAATATTAGAACTTGGATTGATGGGCTAGAGTTAGACTCCACCCCTTGGACTTTCATTTGCTTTGCTTTTCAGTTTAAGTTGTGCACTCTACTCAGCAAGCAATAAAGAAGCAAGTCTCTTTGCAGGAGGAAGTGAGTTTGTTTATTCTGCAGTTATTACAATGAGAATAGCAGGACCGGGGGCTTATTGCCAAAGGGTGAAATAAAGTGATCAGAAAAAAATGTTTACCCTAAGTTACCCTTTACTCTTTTAAAGTGTTCACTATGCTCATAATCAGAATGGCTATTTTTTCTTCTTTTCCTTGAGTACTTGATGGCAAAGCATAAAAATAGCCCTAGAGAAATAGTAACTCTAGTGCACAGCCTACGTGGCTAGCCGGCCAGCTATCTTTTAGTGTGCAAAGTCAGCTGGCTGGCTGGCAGCCTAGGCTGTAACTCAGACCTAATTTCTGCTTTTGTCTACATCTTCAGTTCTAACTTGGATCAGTCAGCTGCGGAGACTTTCAATGACTCACAAGCATTTCTTCATTTTGACCCCCCCCCTTAATTCTAGGGAAAAAATGAAAGTTGCAACTGTTCTAAAGTATGATTTTTAGGTGCTATGCATTTTCTCTCTCTCTGAGATATATTGTGAACCTATCATTCAGAAAGCTTTCTTGCACATTTGTCAAGCATGTTTATAAGATTACAAATGGAAGTCAATTATGCAATAAATATTTTACAAAGTTAAGGACTCATTTTTATTTACTTCAACAAGTCATCATTGCGTATTGTTCTCACTCTCCCTAAATGCTTGACTATGGTTGCACTACAATGTGCTCTTACTCTGTTTCTGTTCAATTTTTTTATTTGTTGTTGTTGTTGTTGGTGTGATACAAAATTAAAATGGATTTTTAAGAAAACAAGCTCCACATTACTTTTTGACTTCTTAGTTACAGCACAAACTATTTTGTTTGTTTTACAGCTTTTGTTAGCCCCTTGTTCACTGTATCCTCAGCATCCTTTTTTCTTACGAAACCAAAACCATGACAGACATTTAATTCCTGGCATTCATACTAAATGTTCCGTTATCTTGATCTTTACATAGACCATTCTGTAAGTTAACACACGCCCTGCATACAGGAGGAGTGAGGGGGAAGGTTGCTGCCTTTCTCTTCCCCTGGCCTGGCCCTCACCTCCTTTCCACCAGTGCGGAAAGATGGCTGATGCCATGTCCTGGAAATGACCCACCTAGAAATGTGGCTGTCCCAACTAACAAGGCTGGCTACAGGGCTGTGTACTGAACTTCTAACCTAGCATGCTGCTTGCTTGACTAGGAAGGAGGAAATAAGGCCAGCTATGGCAGACATCACGCTACACCAGTGTGGTGCAGTGGTTAGGGGCTAATATCTGGGAGATCCGGGTTCAAATCCCCACACAGCCATAAAGGTTGTAGGGTGACTTTGGGCAAGTTGTGAAATAATATGGAGAGGGGGAGAAGAACGTATGCCATCTTCCACTCCTAGGAGGAAAGATGGGATATAATAATAATAATAATAATAAATTGCAGACACTGTGCTCATTGGAATTATCCTTATGTAGCTTTCCTATAAATCCAGTGATGGCAGTCCTTAGTCTACTATGCTTCTCAATTTCATTCAGAATGCTTAATTTTTTTAAAAAAAGGTAATTCATTTATAATTGATTCTCCAAACTAGGTCTGAGTCGCAACTGTGGGAAGCTGAAAAATTACACTAATCCATCTCAGGTACATTAACCTTTTTTCTCACAGGAGTTGGTCTATGAGTCAGATTGTGCTTTTTAAAGACACAGCTATTTCCACCGGCTGGTAATCCCCTTAATTATTTTTGTCAGAAATGAAACTTCAGAACTTCTTTTTTTTTTTCATAGTCTGCTAGCCTCCTCATTTACAAAGGGTGTTTTAAATAATTCTTTGGTGTCTCTTCCTAGATAGTGTTTGGGGTCTTTCATGTTTTGTTTTTTAAATAAATGCTGCCAAGCTGAAAATGGTTCATATGAATCAGCTCAATATGAAGACTATACAGACTTTTTGCAATTTAATGATATTTCTCAAAATATTGATAAATATTTTTTAATCAATAGTCCATTGTATTTGGCTTTTAAGCACAGTGGAATAAGAAGGAAGAAAATCATTTTTGGAGGGATAGGACATGTCAGTTTTATCAAGCAGCTTATACAATAAAAGCAAAGTTCTTATATCGGATTTAATTCAATGTTACGGTTGTTATTCAGAACTTGGGATATGCCTGGGCTACCACCATCTCATCTTAATCTATTTGGGTGGTGATCTGCACATCACATGTGGACAGTTCCTAGGCATTGGGGGGGGGGAAGAAGGCAGCTCCTTCTCATGCATGATTCTAAATGAACATCAGGCCTGAAGTATCAAGGCAGCTAGGCATATGAAAATATGGAGCTACTTTATATTGAGTCACACCATTCGTCCATCTAGTCAAAGATTATCTGCTGCAGCTCTGAGATCTGGGTCAGAGGTTTTATATGGGAGATGATGGAGGCTGAACTTGAGACTTCTTGTGTATGTACTCTATTAGCTTTATGCTGCTCCATGGCTCACTCTGTGTTGTGGAGGAAGGGGGGGGAGAATCTATCCTAATGGAAGGGCAGGGATAGGGAAGCTGTGGTCGTGGCCTTCAGATGTTGTTGGACTCCAGAAGTTGTTGGTATGATGTGTGTCGTAGTCCAAAGAAAACATCTAGCAAGAGATAGGTTCTCCATCCCTGATCTAGGTTTAGATCCCCTTCTCTTCAGTATTTTATGCATGCATATCTTCAGGAAGTTTAATAGAAAATCAAGGATATGCCCATTTTTATCTGCAGTGAACATTTCTAGAATGTCTGGGGGTTGAGTGGGGGGGAATAGATGGGCTTCTCTTCTCCCCTTTCTACCATACCTCCCATGTTGGGGCCACTTGCTACTGGGTCAGTCAGGATCTCTGTATGGACAAAGCTGGAGAACTGAGCGGGATGGCAAACAGCAGTCTTTTGCCCAGCTCCTCTCTTATGAACATTCTTCAGGAACTCCAGAATGATCTCAGAGCAGAGCAGCAGCTGGCAATAATGGAAGTAAGTCTAAGTTCAGGAGATGAGTGGTACAAGCAACCCCAGGTCTGTTATTGCTCTTCCACCCTCACTTCCATTCTCTAGGGGTGGGGAACATGGTGATCTCTGGGCGTTCTGCAACTCCCATCAGCCCCAGTCTTTATGGGCAATGGTCCAGAATGATGGGAGCTGTAGTCCAACAACATTTGCAGGGCTACAGCTTTTCCACTACTGCTATAGTTACTACCTTATCCACAGTTTTGCCAATAAATGGCCAGTCTCCTATCTTTGCCCTAATGCCACCCCCCTTTCATAGTATCCCTTCAATGGTATTTATTAATTAAATTTATTTCCTACCCTTCCTCCAAGTCTTTTATAAAGCTAAGACAGTGAGGCTGAAGAAGGTGCAGGTTCTTAGGACAAGTATATCCTAAGGGAAACCAATTGCTGGAGTCCTAAAAATGGGAAGTGCTGCTGACTTTTAATCATCCAGAGTCTTTGCCTAGAAAGTGCCAGAATCGCCCAGAGGTATGTGTGAGGATGTCAGCCATCTCTTTCATCCTGCCGCTTCTGCTCCCACTCTCTATCAGCAAGAAACAAACACTGTCATATGCCCTTTGTTTAATTTATTCTATTCTACATCAAAATATTTCAGAAACTAGTTCACAGGCATTATATTCCCCCCCCCATAGAAATCACTGCATTTTAAGCTCTTTTGGATTTCTGAATTCAGATTAAATGTAATGGCTGCTTTTTGATCCTTTTGTAGTTCCTGTTTTATGATCTAGACTGGACTTTTAATGTTTAAAGACTGAAGAGGGCTCCCCCCCCTCATCCCTTCTTAGGTATATTGAATATGCTGTAATATGTTGTTTTTCAACAAACTATGTTTCAAATTGCGTGTGATCAAGAATGAAAATTTCACTTGTGATTTATCACCATGCAAGCCAAGTACTTTAATTGCTTCCCTCTGAGATGAATGTTGTCTCGATTGAATTTTGCAAATAATTCATGAACATTCATGAATATGCATGCCTTACCCTGTGCAGTGTAATATTATTAATCTATTTTTTTCTCTAGAGCAGAGTAATGGATTAAATAAAAGGCAGGGGGGGAAATTCAAGAAAAAATATTGACTTATAAAGGCTTATAACAAAGGAATTTGAAGGAAATAGCTCCTCCTGAGGATGGTTAAACAAGTTGTTTGTTGGTTCTTATGGTAGACTTTTGCATAGATTGTGCAATGAAGTAGGTTATTTGAGTATTGCTGTGATAATACATGAGTATAGCTATACATATATAAAAAACCTTCCTCCACATCGAGAACATGAATTCGGTTACAGTGACAATGTCATTCTTTTCATATTGCAGGGCATTTTGTAACCATGGTCATCATTTTGAAGACTTTGTGGTGACATTTCTTGGCTGAGCATGAACCTATCTTTAATGTTGTTGGGGTTTTTTGGAAAGCAGGTAAAAGGAGGTTGGAGATAACCCTGCAAGCTCCTAGTGACAGGCCCATCAAAGCTCTGCATGCATGAAAGTGCACCCAAGGCTGGTGGTTGCTCTAAGTGGCACCAATGAAATCTTAGGGAGTGGTGCATAGTGAAGATCCCACATCATCCCACTGGTGTGTGATGACTGTACAGCACACCACAGTGCTTGTGAGGGAGCCACCTCAATATATCTAGATTCAGGAAAGGATATGCCTTGAGATTATGTGGAGTAAGAAGCTGGGGGGATAACATGGGACTATATATGTATATTAAGTCATATTACAGTGATGAAGAAGCAATGACATGTTTTGATGAGTTTTGAGCCACTCTTTTGAGCAATCAACTTTTTATTTTGAAAAAAAAAATTCAATTAATTGCCTCAATTCTGTCCACATTAGATGTAAATTCATGGATCTCTTTGAAACAAATAAGTGAGAAAATTATGTTTTCATCAGGTTGCATTCATGTCCTCCAAGATATGAACCCATTTTGTTCAGCTCATTTGGTAATGAAACAAGAAGCATTATCTGTGCTGTTTTCAAAGCTGTGACAGTAATAGTGAACAACTTTGTCAGAGGAAAGGGCCAAACTTTTGAATTTGGATGGTGGATTCTCTCTCCCCCTACAGACATAAGTTTAAAGAATTTTAATGATCAGATATCGACTGTCAGAACTGTAAGTCTGGAATGAATGAAGAGTGCCATGCTAAAGAACTGATTTTGCATCTCCTGGTGGCAGCACAAATGCTTGTTAAAAGCTGGAAACATTTAAAGTGAATCAGCAGAAACTTGTTACAACCAGGTGTGGTTTCTAATGATTATGGAAAAGTTAACATATAAAATATAGATGAGTTGAGCATAAATCAAGAAAGTTTTATTTTTTATATAAATAATGTTGAAAATATCCAGGCTGCTCTGGCAAGATATGCCAGCATTTGGAAACCTTAATGCCTGCCAACTGACACTGATGACTGATGATGAAACTTTGGATCCTGGGCCTCTTGCAAAAATATACAGAAGAACAAAACTGAACAAGTTTTAATTTATAACAACACCATATTGTTTCCCTGATGGGGAAGTTGTTGATTTTCTTTTTCTCCCGGGCTTTTCCATCATTTTAAGTTTTGAGCATTTTTAATTTTTTGGTTACAAATATGTATATGTACCTATCTGTTTACTGAAAATTTAATAAAATGATTTTTTTTAAAAAGAAAAGAAGCCTGAAGGTCATGAAGTCCAGCCTCTTCTGGCCACGAGGCAGAATCTTCCATGCCCTTTGACAAGTCAGAATGTGCAGGGTGTTGTGACCCCTTTAATCATCACCCCAGAAATAATCAAGCCGAAGTATATGTAAATGTCCTTTCCTCTCCCCTCCCTCTTTGGTGTTTCCCATGTTCTCTCAACCACTTGTGGCAAGTGAAGCCTGTGTCCAATGATTTGCTTAGTTGCTTAGTTGGTTTGTTCATGAACATTTCAGGTGCTGAAGAAAAAAAGCTTTTAGGATGTTTGCAGTTCTTTCTAAATCCTGCAAGAGAACTTCCAAACATTTCCAAGGTTTTCTACCATACTAGAGGAGCAAAAATGGCTTTGTGAGGCATGCGAGGGCAAGAAAATAATTCCAGGAGGTAGGGAACCCGGTGGCAAAAGCTTGCGTGGAGAATGGCAACAAGGGTGACAAAGGAGGGGCTGAATTTCACATTTTTATTTGGACCAGTTATTTGGCTGCAGGTGTCTGATTTTAGATTGTCAGCCCCCATGTGAGAGAGAGAGAGAGAGAGAGAGACAGAGAGACAGCATGATGCATGATGCCCTAGGAGTAATGATAAAAGGATAGTTTTAGCTGAGCCTCAAGAAGATAGTTCAAACAAGTCAGACTGCCAAATGCTATAGAGTTATTTCCCCGCCACCTTTATTTAAAATATGTATATATTATAGAATCATGAGTCAATCTGACTGGGGTGAGGGAATTATTTTTGATGCTCAAAGATAGTTGTCAGTTCAAAGTAGCCTGCTGGCTGAACTTTCCCAAAGATTCAGAAGTATTCTAGTTCACCCTGTACCCGTGTCTCAGGTGTTACCTGATGAATCAGAGGAAAGAAGAAATCTGAGAAAGAACACCGGAGATGTTTGAGCTTTCCAAGATTAAATGCAGGGGCCATCTACACTACAAGATTACATT
Source organism: Rhineura floridana (assembly GCF_030035675.1). Taxonomy (NCBI): domain Eukaryota; kingdom Metazoa; phylum Chordata; class Lepidosauria; order Squamata; family Rhineuridae; genus Rhineura; species Rhineura floridana. Next base: position 35,458,738 of record NC_084482.1, on the reverse strand, counting down.
TATTTTGTACTATTTGAACGGATATGCCTGCCATCATGTGATGAGTTTTTGACAGTTCCGTTAGAGATCCCTAGCACTAGCACAGCTAGGAATGGGAGAGAAATTCGGTTCAGACATTCAGAGAGAAAAGTTGCATTCTTGAGCCACATAACTAATGGTAATGTGACAACTATGAACATACAGAGGCACTCTGGGAAATGAAGCTGGGAGGCATATGATAGGAGCTTTGCTGTGCAGCATGTCCAACTTCTGTAAAAAGGTTTTTTTTTTTAAAGGAAATATGAAGTTTTGGCAACTGGTAGCAGTCCTGGTGTTCCCGTGCCTTGTACTGGTGCCAGGCCTGTTTGCCTCTGCGCTGCTACCCTAATCATATGCCGCTGTCATATCAGGGGTGTAATGCAGTGGTCCTAATGGTGCCACTGCCCCCAAATCAGTCACCGATGAAAGCGTGTTCCCTTTAGTCCTGAATAGGATAAATTTGCAGTAAAATACTTATGAATTTTCATGAGGCCTTTAAAAATATATATTGCAAACTGGTACAGAAATTTGAAGAACTAAACTTAAGACTATAAAAATGAGAAACTCACAGAAATTGTAATTGACCAAGTCACCCATCCCTAGCTCTCATATGCCTTGGCTTCTATTAAACACTATATTGTCCTAAAATTCTGAATTTTAGTCTTTTAAAGCGGGAAGAACTCAGGCATGAAAGCTTATCTCTTATCTTTTTCACACAAAAACCCCTTTGAGTGAGAGGAGCCCAGCAGCAGACTCCTATTCCGTTTTATGTTTTTGTTTCGGTTCAGGAGGGAGGAAAAAAACAGTAAATCAGTAAGGGTTGTGTCTGCATATTACGCAGCACTATTCATCATTAAAGTCTCATTGATACAGCTGCTCAGGCGACTTCTTTTTTTGTTACTGGCAAAGAAGGAATAAACCATAGCGCAAAATGGAAGTTTCACTCTGGCAATTCCATGGGAAGAAACATCAATAGCCTCGATGAAAATGGAGGGGAGAGGAGGGAATGAGTTTTTGCAGCCATAGCTGCTAGAATATTAAGGTAATATTTTGCAAAGAAAACATGTGAAGCCTGGGAAGAACTGTTTGTTCTGAGACTGGAATGGGGGGAGCTAGGAAGAAAAACAACTAAATTGCTTTCAGATTGTTTAGGTGGCAACCTAAAAAGGGTGGGCATGAGCCAGAAAAAAAGTGTTGGGAAACAAAGGGAGCCACAGCCCCCAGCTAAATTTAGAATTTCAAGAATCCTTGTTTTATAGGACTTAACTTTTTGCATGCAACAAAATTAAAATTCGTGCCATGTAGGTGATTATTGCACTCCCCAAAAACAGTGCAATCCTATACATGTTTACTCAGGAGTAAGGATGGGGGAGAAATTTGATTCAGTTTGCATGTAAAGTTGAATCTATCAGATTCACACTTTCCAAAACAACATGAGAAATGAAACACAGCTATCCTCCGAAATTTGCAGATTTTGTGATGCAGTTCTCCAATCAACCAATGTTTACAAAAATGCATATGTTAGGGGAACGTGTGCATAAAAATTAATATAGTAGCAAAAAACACACACATACAAAATGCATTATATGATGACAAATTGCTTGCAAAAATGTGTACATTAGTTAAAACAGTACAAAATGTGTTTATTAGGAGAAATTCATACTAAAATGCTGAAGAATTTTAATGAGCATTTTCTTTTTCAAAAAATGCAAATTGCTGCAGAAATGTAGAGATCTGAATTTAAGATTGGGAAAATGAGAAACTGAGAGAACTGAAATGTACAGAGCCTTCCATCCCTACTCACGGATAAGTCCCACTGAGTCCAGTGAGGCTTACTCCCAGGCAACTGGTTATAGATGTGCAGCCTGAGTCAATGGGACTTGCATAGTATCATGCTATTAGACAAAATGTAATTAAAACAGAGACTTTTTATTATTTATTGGAAGGATAGGATGCTAGTACCAATTTCCTTAGGCACTGTTGGGCGTAATACAGAAAAAACCCCCGCAGAGATTAAGACCCATTTACTTATAGAAAGAAGTAATAAGGTCATTAACCTAAGCAAATTAATGTGTAATCATTGAGATTCTCCCTTTGATTTCTAGTGACAACTGTTTGTTGTTTTCTTTTTTTATTTATTACTGTACTAGCAACCATGTAATGGAGTTACTCAGGAATTCCAAAAATACCAGTACAGCTTGAAAGGTTCAGTCCACCATCTTGATCCTAAATGGCATCCAATTGTATTCAAACATAGACTAAAACCTGCTCCTTGATCTCAGGAACCATAATGCAAAATTTAGTTACAATAATTTAAGAGATGTCCAAATGCATAACGAACAATTTCCCAAAATGTATAGCAGATTATATTATTCTTCATCCTGCGTGGCATGCATATATTGCTGTATGTATATATAAAAATCTTATATGTGCGTGTATGCATGTATATAAATGATAAGGCTAGTCCATAGTGCCCCTTTTTAATCAGATTTAAAAAGTACCAAAAAAGCTATATGTAATTGCTATCAGTTTTTGGAACAGAAAGCAGTGAAGCACAGAGGGCGTAAGCAACTTCCCTGAGTTCATGTGGTGGGACAACACACACAGAAAAAATCGAAGACTATAAAGCACTGTATTTGTATAGCCAGTTCTTCAATGTAGCACTCTGCTAGACATCACATTTGTCTTAGTAAGCATGTGGGCACATCTCCTGAAAAGCTGTTATGCAAAATTTCACTTTTGAAAATTATACTTTGATTCCCATCAGGATGCAAAACTAGGCTTGTCTTGAGTCAGCATGTTTTCAGTTCTCCACAAATGCTAAAACAAACAGAAGCCATGCTTGGTTTGGACAGTCTTATCCTTCAGTGCTTTGGCATGGGAAGAGTAGTCCAGTCCTTTCAGCCTAGCCTAGGAACCATGAACAATTAATCTCTTTGCCTTTGACTATAAAGCAGGGAAGGCTGGGTTCTCGTATGCACAGCAGCCGAGGGTTGGTAGTCGGGGAAGGGGAGTGGCGGTTATTTACCGAAGGTCCCTGGTTCACACCAGACCTCCTCTCTGTGAGACCAAGGTGGCAGATTGCATGTGCTGGAGGTTGGGCCCAAAGGGCAGTCTAGGGATTCTGCTCGTGTACCGCCCACCCCGCTGCACGACGGACTCCCTGGCCGAGGTGCTGGAGTTGGTCTCGGCTCTGTGTGTACAGTCCCCAAACCTGCTGGTATTGGGGGACTTCAATGTACATTCAGAGGCCATCCTTACTGGGGCGCCTCGGGACTTCATGGAAACCATGGCTTCCTGGGAGCTGCACCTTATTACAATGGGGCCCACCCATGTAGCCGGTCATGCACTCGACCTTGTGTTTGTCTCGGGAGAGGAAGGGAGTGATCTGAAAATTGGGGGTACATCCATCACCCCCTTGTCATGGTCAGACCACTACTTGGTGAGGTTGGACCTTTCGGTGCCACAAACCCTCCGTGGGGGTGGAGGACCTATTAAAATGGTCCACCCCAGGCGTCTGATGGATCCTGATGGATTCCTGAATGCGCTTGGGGATTCTCTGGAGCATGCCCACAGCCACTCGGCTGAGACCCTGGTGGAGGGGTGGAATACCGCAATCGCCAGGGCATTTGACCGGGTGGCTCCGAAACGCCCTCTCCCCCTGAATAGAACTCAGATGGCACCGTGGTTCACCCCACGGTTGCGAACTCTGAGGCGGGAGGTGAGACGGCTAGAGCGCTGGTGGCAGAAATCTCGCTCTGACGACGATCGGACACATGTTAGAGCAGCTGCGGCAGCCTATCATGTGGCAATAAGGGCAGCAAAAAAAGATTTTTATGCTGCCTCTATTGCATCTGCAGAGTGCTGTCCCAGGAGACTGTTCCAAGTGGTCCGGAGCCTGGTCGGTCCAGTTGCTCCGGAACCAATGGAACATGCTAAGGCCTCCTGTGATGAGTTTGCTAAACACTTTGCGGAGAAAATTGATCGTATTAAGAGTGCTATTCCGTGCGCTGTGGACACAGTGAGCGAGCCAGAGGTGACCAGTGGTGCTCTGGTGGTGTGGGATCGGTTCCAGCTTCTTCCATCTGATGAAGTGGACAAGGTGCTTTCAACCTTAAAGCCAACCACTTGCTTACTCGATCCTTGCCCATCGTGGCTCATTATGAGCTGCAAAGATAGACTGGGTGAGGGGATCAAGATGGTGGTAAATACATCTCTCGAAGAGGGAGTAATGCCATCATCGCTCAAGGAGGCAGTAATAAAACCAATCTTAAAGAAGCCCTCCTTGGATCCCCAAGATCTGAACAACTTTCACCCAGTGTCAAATTTGCCATTCTTAGGCAAGGCGATTGAGCGGGTGGTGGCAAAACAGTTGCAAGCGCACTTGGAGGAAGCAGATTATCTGGATCCATTTCAATCGAGCTTCAGGCCTGGACATGGGACTGAAACAGCCTTGGTCGCCTTGGTAGATGATATGAGGAGGGCGTGGGATAGGGGCGAATGCACCTTCCTTGTCCTCCTTGATCTCTCAGCGGCTTTCGATACCGTTGACCACGTTATCCTCCTGGACCGCCTGAAGAGGTTAGGCATGGGGGGCACTGTATTGCAGTGGTTCCATTCCTTCCTTTCTGGTAGGTACCAAAGAGTGGCATTGGAGGATGAGGTTTCGGATCCTTGGCCTCTCACTTGTGGGGTGCCACAGGGTTCCATCCTCTCCCCGATGCTGTTCAACATCTATATAAAGCCGCTGGGGGCAATCATCAGGAGATTTGGGCTGCAATGTCATCAGTATGCGGATGACAAGCAGCTCTATCTCTCATTTAAATCTTCACCGAGGTTGGCTGTAGAAACCCTGTCCAAGTGCCTGGAGTCGGTGAGTGGCTGGATGGGAAGGAATAAGCTGAAGCTGAACCCTGACGAAACCGAGGTACTGTTTGTGGGAGACAAAGGAAGGCTGGGGGATGTGGACCTGGTGCTCAATGGGGTACGTTTGCCCCTGAAAGACCAGGTCCGCAGCCTGGGGGTCATTCTTGACTCCCAGCTGACCATGGAGGCTCAAGTCTCGGCTGTGAGCTGGGCGGCGCTGTATCAACTCCATCTGATACGGAGGCTGCGCCCCTACCTTCCCAACCATCTGCTCTCACCGGTAGTACATGCCCTGGTCACCTCTCGCCTAGACTACTGTAATGCGCTCTACGTGGGGTTACCCTTGAAAACGGTCCGGAAGCTGCAACTGGTACAGAATGCGGCGGCTCGTCTGATTAAAGGCAGCCGCTGGCAAGATCACATCACTCCAGTGCTGAAGGAGTTGCACTGGCTACTGGTTGTTTACCAGGCCCAATTCAAGGTATTGGTTTTGACCTTTAAAACCCTATGTGGTTTTAGCCCAGTCTATCTGAAGGAGCGCCTCCAGCATCGTCAGAGAAGCATCGTCAGGGATGCTGCTCAACAAGATCAGCCTCAGAAGACCTTCTCTCGATTCCACCAGTTAAAACAGCTAGACTGGTGAGGACTAGAGAGAGGGCTTTTTCAATAGTGGCCCCCACCCTGTGGAACTCTCTCCCAAATGATCTCTGCCATGCCCCTTCTATGATGAGCTTCTGCCGGGCCTTGAAGACCTGGCTCTTCAGGCAGGCTTTTGGGGTGGGTTAGGTTTCTTACTGTTATGGTTTTAAATTTTAATGTTTTAATGTATTGTTTTATCTTGTACGTCGCCCAGAGTGGCTGGACAACCAGCCAGATGGGCGACTAATAAATTAAATAAATAAATAAATAAATAAATACTTCAGCACTAGCTTATTCAGCCTGATTTGTCAGTAGTATTTGTAAGGAGGATGCTTCTAAGCAGACTCTTAAAAAAATGTTTTATTGCAATCGTTCATTAATTTTTACGGGGAAACACTACTTGTCTTTCATTTCAGCCAGAAGTGTACTGGTAAGAAGGATAGATACCAAACAAAACATGATCACTGAGTAAATGTATCCCAGTTGTGTCATTAGCCTGTATTTGTACTGGATTTGAAAATTATTTTTATATGAGATAGTTGTAATTGTCTTTATTAGGGCTGTGCCCAGACCCATGTGCCCTGCAATGACCCGGGGACCACCAGCCCTGCCATGGATCCATCCCTGAAGCAATTTGGGGCAGGGGGCAGGGGTAATGTTTAATTCAGGTTTTTTAAATATATGGGAAGGAGAAGCTGCTGCTTCTCTCCCTGCCCCCAGACAGACAGCAGGGGTGTTGATCCTCTGTGGTGCTCTTCTGCAAGAGTCTTCCCTGCAGGGGAGGCCCTTGACAAGCAGCAATCTACAGCCCAAAGAGGATTTAATCCTGCAGAGTGCTGCTTCTCAAGAGGCTTCCCTGTGGGGAGCAACCCCCGCTGCTCGCGACTGGAGGTGGGAGAACATCTCTGCACATAACCTATGGAGACTTCAATGCCTGATTTAACATGCGACTGAGAAGGGGCCAGGGGAAGAAGATGCTGCTTCCCCTCCTTTCACCTCCCAATGGCATGTTTAATCAGGGGGTTAATGGAAGGGGCTTGTGAAGGAGCATCAGCCTACCCACCCACTGCCCTGTTCCCTGACAGTACCAGATTGCTCCAGGTGGCCTGACACAGGGCAATCTGGGGCTGCCTCAACCTGAGTCAAAGCCCAGATCTCCCCAAATCATCCCAATTTGGCTTGGGCTTTGGCCAAATCAGGTGCACAGCCCTAGTCTTTATTGTTGATGTTTTATAGGAAGCAATTCATAATTGGAATGAAATAAAATAAAATACATTTTTGAACACAACATTATTAGGCGTTATCATCATGCCCTGAAGTAAGGAGCAGTTTAGGCAAGTGAGGAGGTCTCAGAGATACAGGACTTGGGGCCTTGCCAAATGCATGAGTCTTGCAGAAAGCCCTGGTTAAGGTGTTATGTTTTTGCTGGTCCATTCACTTGCATACTTGATCTTGTAGTCATTGTTATGAATGGAGTAGCTGCTATGAAGCAGCTCTTTGTTTTTACTGTTGCCGTGTTGTCTCCTCCAAGTGATGATGTAGATGTGGACAAATTTGTGTCATGGTTTTTGGTGATACCTTCTGCAATGCTGACTGTAGATTTAAATGCAGGCAGAACCATCTTTAGAGACAAAATGTCACATATAAATAAATTTATGCTATCTTAGGAGCGCTATGGGGTATTTTCAATTCTGGGCTGCAGGTTTTGGCAGGCCTTTAGAGAAGGTGCTCTTCATGTACCAACCACCTCCTTGACACTGTTTCTGCTATCCATTTACTTGCCTCTTCCAATGGGCCTGATCCGCAGCACCTCTCAGAAGGGAGAGGGTAAGGGTAGGGTTGTCATATTGCCTGGGTAGCTGGGTTTTACCCAGATTCTAGCCATGCTACCTATCCACTTAGCCCATTAGGTGGCCCAAATTCCCAGCTTTCATTTTTTTAAAAAAGGCAAGCATCTATCCCTTGTGGATCCAGAGATACAAGGCAAAATGTGGAAGCAGTATTCTTCCCATTTTGTGAGAAATCAACCCATTCCTACTTTCCATTGTTGTTAGCCAATGAGGGACACCACAACTGTCCTGGGAAAATCAAGAGTTTTAGTCTGCCTGCCTGCTGCATATGCAGAATCTAGCAGTTTAGAAAACTGCATGTGCTCACTTGATCAACATGTGCAGTTCCACACATGTAGCTCCATAGACATTTTGGCTGAGTCAGCAAGGAGAAGCAGCCTTCATCTCAATTGTCCATGTGTCTCAGGGTATGTGTCTTAAGTGGTGAATGCTATGGAAGGGTCTGCCTGCCATCATGGAGAATGGAATAAAGGGGTGGGAACCCACCAAACACTCCTTTCCCTGAACAAATACAAGATATAAAAACAAATCTCTCTGTAGAAAAGGCTGTGGTATTAGCATTTGCATTTTTTGGCCCTGCCCCCACCCTGTTAAATGGTGGTTACTCCTATGTAAAGTTGCATTGGAATGCAGTCTCACTCACCCTGTTGCTTGATAGAGTCTCCATTCAGCAATTCAGAAAAGGCTAAAAAGTACAGCTTGCCAGGTCTCTAGAATTCACTGCATTTTTAATTTTATTTTTTTTTAAAAAAAGGTGCCAGCACTCAAGTCTCCATCAAGTTCCAGCCTTTATCATAGGCTATGTTTCCCCTCTCCCTGATCTGATATGTGAGAATCAGTGCACTAAAGACACTTCTCACATGCTCAGACACTACTCTCTTCCGATGCAATGATTGACTGAACTGATAATATTGATAACTTTATTTTTATCTGTGTTACAAGTTGTAGTGGTGTGTTCATTTCACATTTCCTAATTGTTGGTATAGACAACCTCTAGGTCACAATATTGCTTTGAATTGAGGCTTTACTGGCTTTTTGTTTTATGCTAGATTTCTATACTGCTGCATTGATTTGTTTTATGTTTGTTTCAATTTTGTGTTTTATTATGTGTTTATATTGTTTTTATGTATATTTATTGTTTTTATTATGTTTGTAAGCTGCTCTGAGCTCTGTTTTTAACAGTGGAAGGGCAGGAAATATTCCATAGTGTTGGAAACTAGAGTCTAGGCATTTAAGGCTAAAAATGTAAGTTTTTTTTAAAACAAGATTCCTCATGTCCTTCCCCAGTTTTTGGTGGTAATTACTAGGCACAAAAACTAAACAACTGGACAATGAAATTATTAATATGCTTAATTTGCATAATATGCAAATTAGCCCACCTAGATTTGTGGAACTGGAATATGACAACCCTAGGCAAGGGGAACAGAGGCTCCTCCTCTTCTTTTCTGTCACTGCTTGCTCACTTGGAGAGGACAAATGAACCGGTAGAAGCAACCAGGAGGAGAGTCAGAAACAGAGACAGGATGCTCAAGGGTTTGGGAGTAGGTCTCCTATTCAGAGATGGGCCTTAGCAAGTGCCTAATAAGGCTGACCCTAGATGCCAGCCCTGGGCACTGCAGTGATGTTTCACTATGATTAAGAGTGGCAAGCTCATGTAGCAACTAATTATGAGTCTGACATTCTCTGTCTAAAAGAGGATACACTGAACACAGTGCACTAATGGATCACCCTTTACAATTTAATTGCATGGCCTGGTATGTGAGAGGGATTTCTCCTGAATAACAACAACAACAATAATAATAACAATAATTTGCTGGTTTCTAACACACATTACTAAGGTGGATGTTAGGAAGTGTTGTGCTTAATCAGTTCTCAGCACCTGTCTCACCTAGCACTTAAGAACATAAGAACATAAGAAGAGCCTGCTGGATCAGGCCAGTGGCCCATCTAGTCCAGCATCCTTTTCTCACAGTGGCCAACCAGGTGCCTGGGGGAAGCCCGCAAGCAGGACCCGAGTGCAAGAACACTCTCCCCTCCTGAGGCTTCCGGCAACTGGTTTTCAGAAGCATGCTGCCTCTGACTAGCGTGGCAGAGCACAGCCACCACGGCTAGTAGCCATTGATAGCCCTGTCCTCCATGAATTTGTCTAATCTTCTTTTAAAGCCGTCCAAGCTGGTGGCCATTACTGCATCTTGTGGGAGCAAATTCCATAGTTTAACTATGCGCTGAGTAAAGAAGTACTTCCTTTTGTCTGTCCTGAATCTTCCAACATTCAGCTTCTTTTTTTTATAATAATTTTTTATTATTCAAATTTTTATAAAAGCAAATACAAATACAACAAAAACAATACAACAGAAAAAAAATAAAATAGAAAGAAAAACTTGACTTCCGATTTGTTACAGATCAGCTATAAGTATATAATATATATCAAACCTGTCTCCTAGAACATACGAAATTCACTTTTTTCCAAAGTCTATCTTAATTAATTGTCAAATCCCATTATCATCATTTCATTTTTTTCTTTCAACAAAAAGTCCAAAAGAGGCTTCCATTCCTTAAGAAATGTATCTGTCGTTTTTTCTCTAATAAGACATGTCAATTTGTCCATCTCAACTAAGTCCATTAATTTCAATAGCCATTCTTCCATTGTTGGTATCGTTTCCATTTTCCACTTTTGTGCATATAGTAATCTTGCTGCCGTGATCATATATAATATTATTCTTCCATATTTCTTTTCCTTTTGTTTATCCATAAAACCCAATAAAAAAAATTCTGGTTTTGACTGAATATTTATCTTTAAGATTTTTTGCATCATCCTACCTATCTGTGCCCAAAATAATTTTGCCTGTTTACACAACCACCACATATGATAAAAAGATCCTTCTTGTTGTTTACATTTCCAACATACATTAGAAACATTACTATACATTTTTGACAACTTTTCTGGAGTCATATACCAACGATACATCATTTTATAAAAATTTTCTTTAAGATTATAGGATAATGTAAATTTCAAACCTTTTTTCCACATATTTTCCCATTGATCCATTTGTATATTATAACCAAAATTTTTTGCCCACTTAACCATACACTCTTTTACTTGTTCTTCTTCCATGTCCATTTTTAATAAAAATTTGTACATTTTTGCAATTATGCATTCATCATTTGTACACAAACCTATTTCAAAATCAGATTTATTTATTTCAAACCCATACATTTTCTTGTCCATTTTAAATCTTTCTAACAATTGTAAATAGGCAAACCATTGTGGACTATATCCTTCCTTTATTAGTTGTTCTCTCTCTTTCATTATATATTCATCATGCACATTTTCTAATAGTTCTTGGTAAGTTAACCATTTCTCTTTTCCAGCCATTTCTCTTCTATAAAATGCTTCTTGACTTGAAACACATAGTGGTATTTTCGAAAAAAAACCTTGTTTTGTATTTATTCCATATATTCAACAAAGGATGTCTTATAAAATGATTATTAAAATCCACATTAACTTTTACTTTATCATACGATAGATATCCATGCCATCCCCACTTCAGGTTGTGACCCTCCAAATCCAATAATCTTTTATTCCTCAATAGAATCCATTCCTTTATCCAGACTAAGCAACAAGCAGCAAAATAAAGTCTCAAATTTGGTAATCCCAGCCCTCCTCTTTCTTTGGCGTCTTGTAATAATTTAAATTTAACTCTTGTTTTTTTCCCCTGCCAAACAAATTTAGAAATATCTTTTTGCCATTGTTTGAAAGGTAGATCAGAGGATATGACAGGTATTGTTTGAAATAGAAACATCATTCTCGGCAATACATTCATTTTTATTACAGATATTCTACCCATTAATGACAACTGTAATTTATCCCATTTTAACAAATCTTTCTTAATCTCTGTCCATAGTTTTTCATAATTATTATGAAACAACTTTGAATTTTTATTTGTCATAATGATACCTAAATATTTCACCTTTTCTTCTATTTTAAAATCTATCTTCTCCATTAACTCTTTTTGATCTCTTAAAGATAAATTTTTCACCAGCATCTTCGTTTTTTGATTATTGATCTTAAATCCTGCTAATGGTCCAAATTCTTCTAATTTATCCATCAATACTTTGATTCCTTCCAAGGGATTTTCTAATACAATTATCAAGTCATCAGCAAATGCTCTCAATTTATATTCCTCTTTTTTTATCTTTATTCCCGAAATCCTTTTGTTTTGCCTTATGTCTCTAAGCAGCACTTCTAAAACCAGAATAAATAGAAGGGGGGACAATGGACATCCCTGTCTTGTACCCTTTTGTATTTCACATGAGTCCGTTAAATCCCCATTGACAATTATCTGTGCCTTCTGTGATGTATAAATCGATCTGATCCATTTTATAAAATTATCTCCAAAGTCCATTTGCTCTAGAACCTTAAACATAAATTTCCAATTCAAATTATCAAATGCTTTCTCAGCATCCAAGAAAATCAAAGCAGCTTGTATGTCATTTCGTTGTTCTAGATATTCCAACACATTCAAAACATTCCTGACGTTATCACGTAATTGTCTTTTAGGTAAAAACCCCGCTTGATCTTCCTGAATAAATTGTTGCAATATTATTTTCATTCTTTCAGCCAAAATCATCATAAAAATTTTATAGTCATTATTCAGTAAAGATATTGGCTGATACTTTTTTGTTTTAGTTAAATCCTGCTCCTCTTTAGGTATTAATGTTATATTGGCATTTTTCCAACTATCCAGTATCTTCCCCTCTTGTAAAATAGAATTCATTGTATACTGTAAAGGTAGTAAAAGTTCCTCCTCCAAGCATTTGTAATACATTGCTGATAGTCCATCCGGTCCTGGCGCCTTTCCTAATTTAATTTTACTTATAGCCTCAGATATTTCTCTTGACATAATAGGACCATTAATAGCTTGTCTCTGAAGATCTGTAATTTTGGGCAAATTCTGTTTGGATATATACTCTTCTATTTTTTCTGAGGGAATTTCCTGACACTTGTACAAAGTTGAATAATATTGATGGAAAACCCTTTGGATTTTTAAATTGTCTGTCAACATCTCATCTCCTTCTTGTATCTTTAAAATAAGATTTTTTTGTCGTTCTTTTCTTAATTTATATGCTAGCAATTTCCCCGGTTTATTTGCAAATTCAAAATTCCTTTGTTTAGCAAAATTTAATTTCCTTTCAATTTCTCTAACTGTCAACATTGACACTTGTTTCTGTAACATTTTAATTTGATTTACAGTAGAAGCTTTAGTTGGATTCTTTTTCAATTCTTCCTCTTTTTGTTTTATTTCTTCCAAGATCAATTGCATTTTCTGTTGTTTCTTCTTTTTTAATTCAGAATTACATTTAATAAAATATCCCCTCATAAATGCTTTACTTGTATCCCAAACAATATTTTCATCTGTTCCTTTATGTAAATTGTGTTCAAAAAACTCATTTAATTTCTTCTTACATTCCTGCACTATTTTATCATACTGTAATAAAGATTCATTTAATCTCCATCTAAATCCAAGATTTTTTTTTTTAAAGTCAATATGACTGGATTATAATCCGAAAAGGTTTTTGGTAACACATCCATCTTGGAAATATCTTTCACTAAATTTTTAGGCATCCAAATCATATCAATCCTCGAAAATGTTTTATGTCTTTCTGAAAAGTAAGTAAATTCCTTTGCATTGTCATTTATATATCTCCAAGCATCCACCAATTCTAAATTTTCCATCAATTCGAAACAGATCTTCGGCAATTTGCCCTGTGTCTCTTTAATATTTTTCTCAGAAAGTCTATCCACTTTTGGTGAAATTACCCCATTCCAATCACCCATGACACACCAATGATCATATGCAAACTCTGATAGTTTTTCCATAAGTCCAGTATAAAACCTTGTTTTATCTTCATTAGGAGCATAAATGCCCACTATCAAAATTTTTGTACCCTGAATGGTGATTTCAACTCCCACAAATCTGCCACTATCATCCAATAATATCAATTTAGGAGACAATTGTGAATTAATATAAAGAACCACACCATTTTTTTTTAATCCTGCTGAAATAAATTCTTCACCCAATTTTTTAAATATTTAGAATCTTTCTTCTTAATATGAGTTTCTTGTAAACAAATTATATCCAATTTTAATTTTTTCAAATAATGAAATACTTTCTTTCTCTTCTGCAACAAATTAACTCCATTTATATTCCAAGTTAGATATTTGTAATCCATTTTTAAGCATGTATTTTAGAAAAGTCTGTACCTGTTGCCCCCTTTAATTCATCGTCATCCTTTTCTTCCTCTACCTGTTTCTGTTGACTTTGTTTCCCAGGAATTATATCCATATCTTTGAGTTTATCTTCTTCCATGTCTTTTGAAGCTTTTCTCAAGAAATCCCTTGCTTTTTGAACAGTATTTAATCGATACTTCTGTTGTCTAAATGTAAAAATCACTCCCTCTGGAACATCCCATCTAAATTGAATTTTACATTCTTTAAGTTTTTCTGTGAAGAAAGCGTAATCTTTTCTCTTACGTAGAAGCCTAACAGGAATTTCCTTCATCACCTGTATTTCTTTACCGTCAATTTTGAAGACATTGTTAAAATGATGTTGCAAAACCATATCTCTGGTTCTCTTTTTTTAAAAAATAAACAAGCACATCTCTAGGGATTTTTATTATTGTTGCACATCTGGAATTAATTCTATAAACTTTGTCTATTTCAAATTCCATCCGATCTTCGTTCCTGTCGAAGGATTTTGCCAAAACATTAACAATTTTCTCTCTGATATCTTCACCTGTTTCCTCAGGAATTGCATGGAATCTCAAGCAATGTTCTTTATCTCTAAGTTCCATAACAGCAATATAGTCCAAATTTTTTTCCAATTCCATATTTGTAATATCTATTCTATTCTCTAAGGTTTGCACCTTATCTTTAACATTTTCTACATCCTGTGTTAATTGCCCAATGTTATTTTTAATCTCACCCACTTCTGTTTTAATATAATCTTGTAAATCTTTAAAATCCTTTTTCATATTGCAAAATTCATCTTTAAGTTGTTGTCTGTCCTGTTTCATCTCTTGTTTCAACTCTTGTTTAAAATCACTAAATCCCTCCATAATTTTCTGGAACATGTCCATCCCTTCCTGTGTATCAATTGAAACTCTTCACTCCAAAACTTTGGCTGTTTTCCTAGTTGTCATTCTTGAAAAAAAAAAAACCTTTTCTATTATTAGCCAATGTAGAGGCAAACAGTTTCTTTTCTCCCAGCAACAAAAAAGTTAATATTCCAGGCCTGTTTAACCAACACAGTTCTTATCTCCAGCACATTCAGGAATGTAAAACAAATCCAGTTCTCAGCATCCAGCAGTTAATAAGATACACGAACAGCAGATTCGTTAAAAAAAAAAAAATTAATCCAAAATAAAAAAAAATATTCTCAGATATATTTCCTTCAAATAATCAAATCATCTTATCTAATAAGTTGCCTCTTATCCGTTTAATCTTTGTAATTCCAGCTTTAAGCCAGCTTTTTGTCATAAAAAATAAAGCAGGTTCTTTGAATTGCTCCCTTCTTCCTTAGCTTTGTATAATACGAAAAAAGTGTGGCTCACCCAAGTTTCTGAGTTGCCGATTCATAAACAAGTCTCTTTTACAATAGTAATTTAAGTTAGTTGATAAGATTTAGACAGAAGGAGGCTAGCTTGTTAAAAACGTTTTTAAAAGAGAAAGAAAAAAACGTCTCGCTTACTTTCAGCACAGCCTGTTGGAAATCCAGACTCAGTCTTCCGCTGCTAGAAATGCCTTCTTATCTCAGGGGGATTCCTGATCAAATCTAGCAATCTACAGCTCGACGGCGTTCCGTGGATAATCTCTTCGGTTCCCCTTTTATCTTGAAGAACATTTACGCCAGTCAAAAATTCCTCTTGACTGGCTTTTAACTGAAATAAGCTTCCTCTGAGATAGAGCTCACTCAGAGACAATCACCAGCCAGCACTCCTTCCGGGAAGTCCCAACATTCAGCTTCTTTGAATGTCCACAAGTTCTAGTATTATGAGAGAGGGAGAAGAACTTTTCTCTATCCACTTTCTCAATGCCATGCATAATTTTATACACTTCTATCATGTTTCCTCTGACCCTCCTTTCCTCTAAACTAAAAAGCCCCAAATGCTGCAACCTTTCCTTGTAAGGGAGTCGCTCCATCCCCTTGATCATTCTGGTTGCCCTCTTCTGAACCTTTTCCAACTCTATAATATCCTTTTTGAGATGAGGCAACCAGAACTGTACACAGTATTCCAAATGCGGCCGCACCATAGATTTATACAACGGCATTATGATATCGGCTGTTTTATTTTCAATACCTTTCCTAATTATCGCTAGCATGGAATTTGCCTTTTTCACAGCTGCCGCACACTGGGTCGACATTTTCATCGTGCTGTCTACTACAACCCCGAGGTCTCTCTCCTGGTTGGACACCGCCAGTTCAGACCCCATGAGCGTATATGTGAAATTCAGATTTTTTGCTCCAATATGCATAATTTTACACTTGTTTATATTGAATTGCATTTGCCATTTTTCCGCCCATTCACTCAGTTTGGAGAGGTCTTTTTGGAGCTCTTCACAATCCCTTTTTGTTTTAACAACCCTGAACAATTTAGTGTCGTCAGCAAACTTGGCCACTTCACTGCTCACTCCTAATTCTAGGTCATTAATGAACAAGTTGAAAAGTACAGGTCCCAATACCGATCCTTCAGGGACTCCACTTTCTACAGCCCTCCATTGGGAGAACTGTCCGTTTATTCCTACTCTCTGCTTTCTGCTTCTCAACCAATTCCTTATCCACAAGAGGACCTCTCCTCTTATTCCATGACTGCTAAGCTTCCTCAGAAGTCTTTGGTGAGGTACCTTGTTAAAAGCTTTTTGAAAGTCTAAGTACACTATGTCCACTGGATCACCTCTATCTATATGCTTGTTGACACTCTCAAAGAATTCTAAAGGTTACTGAGACAGGACTTTCCCTTGCAGAAGCCATGCTGGCTCTGCTTCAGCAAGGCTTGTTCTTCTATGTGCTTAGTTAAGCTAGCTTTAATAATACTTTCTACCAGTTTTCCAGGGACAGAAGTTAAGCTAACTGGCCTGTAATTTCCGGGATCCCCTCTGGATCCCTTTTTGAAGATTGGCGTTACATTTGCCACTTTCCAGTCCTCAGGCACGGAGGAGGACCCGAGGGAGAAGTTACATATTTTAGTTAGCAGATCAGCAATTTCACATCTGAGTTCTTTGAGAACTCTCGGGTGGATGCCATCCAGGCCTGGTGATTTGTCAGTTTTTATATTGTCCATTAAGCCTAGAACTTCCTCTGTCGTTACCACTATTTGTCTCAGTTCCTCAGAATCCCTTCCTGCAAATGTTAGTTCAGGTTCAGGGATCTGCCCTATATCTTCCACTGTGAAGACAGATGCAAAGAATTCATTTAGCTTCTCTGCAATCTCCTTATTGTTCTTTAGTACACCTTTGACTCCCTTATGTGAATGGCAGAAAGGTTGGTGGAGGAGGTAATTGCAGCTGGCTACAATTGCCATGAATTTTGCAGCAACATCCCAACAATTTGTTTTGAGGGGGAAAGGTATCAACTACTGTAATTTGCACAGAACATGTAATGTAGGCAGCTGAAAAATAATAAACGGACAGCAGACTACTGTACTGGCTGTTTTCAAATGCCATGATTAGTACAGCACTGAAAGCCACTGCTATTTATACCAGTCTTATATCCGATTGTTTGTAGGATGATAAAAAGAAACAACTTTCTGCTGGTTCTGTATGGAGAGTTTCTCTTTTTTTAAGCATTGCAAAAGTGGCAAAAAAATCATTATTTGAAACAAGGAGAAAGAGAGACCCGAAGAAAAGAAGGGGAAATGGACAATGATGCAGTAAGCGAAATACTATACTCTAAAGTATGCCAAGGTGCAGTTTGGACACCATGAAGCTATCCAGTCATAATGCAGTATTGGTTTTGTGCAGGAAGTGAATGTGATATAGTGAAACTTGTAAATGGAAACTGATTCATAATTCCTGCTTAGTCCTCACATTTGTATCCCATCTGTCCTCCAAGAAGCTCAGAGTGGTGTACATGGGTGTGTTTATCCCACTGAGAACCCTGAGAAGAAAGCTATGCCAGTGGAGGGTGCTCTGTTAGGGCAAATGCGGCATTGCCCCACCAACCTCTGCCTGCCTTCAGCCAGCCCCCACCTGTCTGCCTGGCTTCTGACTTACCACCAGTCCAGGGGGGTAGCAATGCCTGTCAGCTTCCTCCTCCATCTCAGTGTTGCCCGTGTAGAACTTAGCAGGGAGGATGGGGACAAAACTAGAATTAACTGGCTCTGCCTATGATTGCCTCTGGCTCCACCTACTGTTTGGGCTCCCTGAATTCCGCCCATCACTGGCTTATGGCCAGGGATTCGCTGAGTGAGCTTCATGGCCGAGTGAGCAGGGATTTGATCTTACATCTCCTTGGTCTGAGACCAGCAGTAACCACAGTACGAGACTGGCTCTATTATTTACTCATAGTTGCATTGCCCTGAACCAATTTAATCTGGGGTCTTTTGACTTTCTTAGCAACATGGGAAGATTATGAAGTTACCGGTTTTCCGTTGTATGGATATTTCAGTTCAGTGTTTCAGTCAAAATGGTTGAACACCCAGAGGCAACAGAGCGCACCGATTCCCAGCTTAGCTTTTTGATGCCCCTTCATTTGGAGAGCTTTGCAAAAGCCACAGGTTCATATGAAAGTAATTTTCTGTGGCTTTATCAGTTGCTTCATTTCTGGATGTGTTCATAAAAACTAAGGTTGCCGCTTTTTTCTTTCTTTTTACTGGCAAGGTTCCACTTCCTTTAACTATGGCACAACTGGTAAAAAGTTCAACAGGTGCAGCTTCTCTAGCACAAATATAAAGTGATGGGGAGCTCTTCTTTGCCTGTTGAATTTCTGCCTATCATAGAGTAGTTTCCAACAACATTAGAAGCAGTTTCTAATGTGTTCTAATGGGGGCAGGAGAGAGACAACGAAGCAGGTCATCTTAACAGAGCAGCTGCTCCTAATAGATTTCAATTAATTAAATGTAACAATTCATTTAAACAACAAATGTAAACATAGGTCACATCCAGACCATCAATTTAAAGCACTCTTATACAACTTTAACAGTCATGGTTTATCCCCCAAAGAATCCTGGGAACCATAGTTTGTTTAGTGCTAGGAATTGTAGTTCTGTGAGTGGTAAACTACTATTCCCACAATTCTTGGGGGGAAGCCATGGTTAAAGTAGCAAAAACATGCTTTAACTGTATGTTGTGGCTGTGACCA
Source organism: Rhineura floridana (assembly GCF_030035675.1). Taxonomy (NCBI): domain Eukaryota; kingdom Metazoa; phylum Chordata; class Lepidosauria; order Squamata; family Rhineuridae; genus Rhineura; species Rhineura floridana. Next base: position 35,440,005 of record NC_084482.1, on the reverse strand, counting down.
TAGTTTAGGAGAAGGTAGGAGAACAAATCTTTTGATATGAAGTATTGAAGAAGGATGCCAGCTGTGTTTTTCCATCTGTCCATTGCCAAGCATGTTGGCTCTGATAAAAAGTGAAAATGGCATTTAAAAAAATGTACTGTTGACTAGAAAAAGAAGTATTTTTTAAAGACTGCAGTTTGATGGAGAAATAGTTTTTGGTTATAGGATGCTATAGGTGAGTGCTCCTTACATCTTAGGATGGTTGAAGGGGGCTGTAGTACAGGAACGTATGGTTAAAATGTGCTGGAATCAAAGTATCTGAAGTTCTGACGGAACTCCATGATTAAAGGACAGTAAGGTTGCCAACTGATGAACAGGCCCTTTGAGCTGTGTTGTAAAAAACATCTTGACCAGCAACAATTAGCAGGGGAAGTTCTTGAGTTCATGGATGGAGGTAAGTGTTACCATCTGTTCATTGCTGCAGATCAAGACTGTTACAGGCACAATATCAGGGACTGTTCCATAACCGGAAGAACTTAAAAGGCAGAAATGTTACAATGGGAGCATTATCTATCCTGTACTATATTTTCATGCCGTCAGTGAACTCTCAGACAATGCTGACCGGACTGAATCCAAAATGAGAGCAATGAGAGAGAAAAAGAGGCAGGTATGAAGCTTTCTGGTAGGGCTTTGATTGCACCCTAAATCTAGTGCGTTATTCTTTTGTCCAATTGATGAGTCATTCCCCGCTCCCCTCATCTGAGCATAGATATGAATGGCTACATCCTCCAGAAGACAGTTGGGTGGATGACTTTGCACCTCTGATTTGTATGCTTCATTACAGCGACTTGCACATGAAACTGCTTATATGCGTGCAACACTTTTACGGGAGGTACATGAACACCTCTCATGTGCCTCCCCTAAGAGGGCTGTGTGCATACATGGCCTGTTAACCAAAGTGCTCGCAGGCACATAGAACAAGAAAAACACGTGTGAGTGGAACTCTAGACTGCAATCTTCACTGTAGTCTTGGGCCCACAAATGTACACTGCTGAATTGCAATTGATTTCATTGGGATTAAGTGGCAGCATAAGCGCTGCCAGATCACAGCCTTCACGTTTGCCACCTGAACCAGATATGGGTTTAGAATCTCCTTTCTTTTTTTAATGAAAGCAATTAAATGTGATTGGGAAAGTTCCAGACCTTGTCTTAACCAATTGTGCAAAAGGGTGCATTTTGCTTACAAGATCGCATATTAAAATTCCAAAGCCTTCCATTAAAAAAAAAGTTATGTGTGGAACCATTTGTGGTGATATATTGAACAGCAATTTGTCTGTCTATAGCTCCCTATTGAGATGATGTATCAAGCATCTGTCAGCTTTGCTCTGAGGGCAGCTGCAGCCTTCGTGTTTTTATGCCAAATTGCATCTGATTTAATTCAACATCCAGAGGAGCATAATAGGAGGGAAAACACACACTAACCATAGGGGTGGTAAAACAGTAGGAAGCTCCAATTTGCAAAAAGAGGATTTAGCTGCATGCCCCTGAGTTCTGCTCCCTGCAATTGTGTTTAATAAGTAAGTTGCTTGGCACAAGAGAGTTGAGAGTTCAAAGGAGAGAAACACTATGGATGTGAAGAGATTTTAAGGGGCAATCCCTCCCCCCAACAGCCCTAGCACCCACTGTTGCTCTCTGTCTGAAAGCATTGTGTTAAAAGAAACAAGGTGTGGGGTCTAATCCTAAACAGAAGTGCTACAGAATATACATAAGAAGAGCCCTCCTGGATCAGGCCAATGAACCAACCAGTTCAGCAACCTGTTCTCACAGTGGCCAACCAGAAGCCTATGGGAAACCTACAAACAGGACCGGAGCACTCTCCACTCCTATGGTTTCCAGCAACTGCTATTTAGAAGAATACTACCTCCATCAACGGAGGTAGAACATCAGAAGAACCTGCTGGGTGCAGTCAGTGGCCCATCTAGTACAGCACCCTGTTCTCCCAGTGGCCAGCCAGATGCCTATGGAAAGCCCACAAGTAGGATCTGAGTGCAAGAGCACTCTTAACTGCTGTGATTTCCAGCTACTGACATTCGACCATGGAGGCAGAGAATATTCATCATGGTGAGCAGCCATTGACAGCCTTATCCTCCATGTCATTTGTCTAATCATCTTTTAAAGCCATACAAGTTGGTCCAAGAGTTGCTTTTTTCCACTTTTTAAAAATGAGATTTTCTGTATCTCAGGTCCCAGGCTATGGTCTGAAGGCACATACGGCCAGCTCCCTACGGAAGCTAAGCAGGGTCAGGTCTGGTCAGTGCCTGGATGGGAGACTGCCTGGGAACCATATGTAATCCGCCTTGGGTTTCTATTATGAAAGGAAAGGTGGGGTATACATAAATAAATATATTCTCAATATGAATGACCTTCATGTGCTCCAATGGTCTGACTTGGTACAAGGCGGCTTCCTATGATCCTTTGTTGCTGGATGCACTTGGATGAAAGGCTCACACGTCAGGTGTCATGACCAGGCTTATTTTTCTTTTAGAAATAGCAGCTGGGGGACCATACTTGGGACCATGGCATATAGGGAACAGGGTCGACCCTTTCTGACTTGCTCTTTTCCTGATGAAAATTGCCCCCCCCCGTTACTTATCCTGAAAGATGCAATTTGGATTTATTGCAGTTATAACTTTGGGCTTCTGGGGGGCCCTGTCACGGAGAATACACCATGGGGAGGGAAATTTCAACCCACGCTCTCAGCACATGCTGCAGTCCCAAAGGCATTGTCTAGTTCCAGTCTAAGAGATGGTCTGTATAGACTAGACTTGCTCATTATGGTGCCCTGCCAGCAGCCCCAGCCAGCAGAGCCTATGACCGTAGGGAGCACCTTCTGCTGTATGTTCCATCCCAGTTCCTGTTCTTCAGCAGCAGTGGTCCTGCCGTTTGTCCAGCTATTTATTACATTCTGAAAGTAATAAATAGCCCGAAGAGTTGTTTTTTTTCTCTTTCAGGAGGGCTTTGCTGACTGGTTAAATGTGACCATTGTCTCTAGAATACTTTCATGCAGGTCATCACGTTTCCCAGTTATCCTTTGCTGTGAGAGTCAAGAGCCATATTGTAGTCTATTTCCCCATGCACAACCCACAGCAACGGCATTTGCAGAGGAAGACCACTTTTGCACCATACATTGATCGCACTATTATTCCACTTTAAACAGTCATGGCTTTCCCCAAAGAATCCTGGGAACTGTAGTTTGTGAAGGGTGCTGAGAGTTGTTAGGAGAGCCCCTTTTCCCTCACAGAGCAGCAATTACCGGAGTTCTGCGGGAAGAGGGATTGATTGTGAAACCACTCTGAGGACTGTAGCTCTGCAAGGGATGAGGGGCCTCCTAACAACTATCAGCTTCCTTCACAAACTCCCCTTCCCATGGCAGACACATGCAACAATTTCCCTGTATCTTCCCCTAGGGATGCTTGAGAACTGCAATCTTTGCACATTCTAACATGAAGTGACTGAATACAAAACTTCTGGACTGATGTGCGGATCAGGATTTAGTTATAAGCTGGTGCTCATTTTCCTAAAGTTCTGTCACAATTCTCAGCTCAAAAGGTATATTAAATACATTTTAGAAATGCATATTTTGAGATATAATAGTTTTGAAATATTTGTTTTTAAAAGCAGGTTTTTAATTAAAATGCAGGGTGTGGGGGCAGAATTGCAGATTAATGCAGAAACAAGATAGAATGGATTTATGGGTCAACATATGCATAAGTTACATGGACCAGGAATCAACTGATTAGCCTCCTTCTCCTTTCCCTTCATCCTGAACGGATAAACAGCTTGGGGAAAGCAAATTTTATCAGAAAAATTGCCTGTCCAGAAAGGGCTAAACACCCCTTCTACTGCTTCTACAATTGCATTCACATCCACTCCTGACTGCTTTTCATTTTTTTTTTAAATGACAGTAGATGGTTACATGCAGCCACCATGTAAAGAACCATTTTGGCCTTCAGATGCCAAAAGGACTTAATATACATAGAAGACCTTTTACGTTTTAAGCCCCATCATTAAGCTGCTAATAATAGCAAAAAAGCTCTCTATCAAAATTAATATGTACTAGACAAATGTCAGTTTCTACACCTGTGCCAGAGAGAGAACTATTTGGTTAGAGTGAAGCATCCAGCTAAGATCTTATATGATGAAGGAAATTTTTCTGTTCCCAATGCGAATACAGAAATTAATTAGCCTTCAAAAAAGATGATTGTACAAACTGCATGACTTAGAGGCAAAAGCATTAATGATGGATTCTGTGGGAAAGCAAACCCAAATTTAGATGACAGCATCAATTGGTGGGTAAAAGTAATCTGCTACTTTTTAAGTGTTTTGTTAGATATAAAAGATTGTATTGCTCTGATGTCTGCCCACACCCTCAAAAATGGTTTATTTAGTTCTAACTTTTTTCTCTCCAGATTGTCACTATTTTGGAGGAGGGATTCAATCATATATCAGAAATTTAGATTTGTACAATTAAAGTGGATTAAAGTGCTCTTGCGCAATAAATCCACTTTTTTAAAAACACCCACAAAACAGCCTTTTACTGTAAGGAAAGTGATAGGGAAATGTGCTAAAAAGTGTGGGATAAAGACTTGAGTAACAGGAAGTTATATAACCTAGGTGCAAACCAAACTGCACAAATGCTCAATAAAGAGCAGACATTGTATAACCTCTGCACAAGCTTTATGCAAGCACATCAGGATGCATGCTCAATAAATAGGTCACCTGGAGCCCTAGGGCAGGCCAGAAGAGAATTTAGGGGCAATATTTTCAAGCCCTTTCCCCCAACTTTAATTTTGTTTGCTCAAATTCAGCTTTATAATCTCTCCAGTGTTTTTTCACGAACACCCAAACTTCTAAGTTTTGAATTCAGTTACCAATATCCATCTCTGAATTTGTCTGAAGTTTTTCATTAACCCCTCTGTTTTGTAACTAAGGCTTCACACCCTATTCCTATGTTCCATCAAACCTCACTACCAGTGGCAGCTCCAGCGGGGCAGTAGAATCCACTCTAGGTTTTAATCCAAAGCACTTAGGATAGTTCTGTGCAAGTTCAGACTAAAACCCGGCACGGATTCCACTGCCTAGCTAACATGGAGCCACTAGCCGCCACTATTTATTGTTGAGCAGGATGTGTTGGCTCACCTTGGCTGATTTGAAGAATACCCACAGGGTAGCAAACTATCAACTATTTAATGTATCCTTTACCATTGTGGGATGTTTGACTTAGATATTCTACATCAGACACCTAAATCCCCATGTTCCTTTAGTGACATGAAACCTAATAATTTTTCATCAGGCCCCAGGATAGCCACTGGGCATGAGAAGAGCAGAGGCAAGCCCATTGGCGCATTTCTCTCTCATCTGTCCTTGCTCCCATTCCTGCAAGCCTTCCCCAATGGATTAGGGCCTGAATGTCTGCATCAGAGAGCCTGCCCTATTCTCCATGCAATGTAGAATCCTGACCTTCTGGGGAGTGGGGCTGCAGGAATGGCAATAGGGATGTGTGGAAGAAGGTAGGGCCATCAGACACATCCCTACTCTCCCCATCATATGGCGGGTGTGGGAGAGGAGGATTGAACAGAGCCGTAGTGTTCATTTTCATGTGATTACCTTTTATGCCACTCCCGTAAGCAATGGAGAGACAGCACATGGGAGAGGTGGCTGGTCTGTTGCTAGCTCCAAGGGTAAGGGTGACATTGGTGTAAGAAGTAAAACACATCTGAAGGTAATGTTCATTGTGTAAATATTAGCCCTAAGACATATTTCACTGGTTTCTGACGAAAATTCTTTGATTTTTTATGTCTGCTATAATGTCTATAAGGGGCCTGCCATGTGGATGAGCTCTGTCTTGAGGGAAAAGTCTCCATTTCAGATCCAAAGACCTCAAGAAAGTGTGGCACTACTGTGGATGCTTTCTGTGCTGATAGGGCTGATTTACAGAATGGATCCCGTGCAAATGTTACGGAGGGAACATCATGAGGGAACGTTTTGCCATCGTAATCATGACACTGCCATAATATCCAGAGGTGCTTTCAGTTAACTTATTAGCAACATGATGTGCAGAACCCTAATTATCTACTACTAGGTCTGCAGTAGAAATCTCCAGGGGCTTTATATATTGCCCACCTTTCTTCAAGGCTGACCCACAGGGCTCCCCATAAGGCGCCACTGACTGGGTGGCTAGTCACCAATGCAGCTCCAGTCCATTCCAGTTTCTCCCAGTGCTGCTCTACAACACTCTCCCACAGGCTTGCCCACTTCCTGTTGACAAAGTAGAGGCAGTACAGGCCTTCCATATCTCACTCTGGGGAGGCTCTGTGTATTTTCAAAGTTTTTAGATAACTTTAAAATAGTAATTTGCCGGCATTGTGGCAAAGTGGTGCCATCGCAAGTGCTCCATGGGTGAATATGCCCTCACTCTGAGGAATGACCCCTCAGAGTGAGACATGAAGAGCCAACACCACCACTTCATCAGCAGTGGGTGGGTAGGCACAGCAGCAATGGGGCAGGAGGATGGCCTACATTAGGGGTGGAGAACATTTTTCAGCCTGAGGTCCATATTCCCTTCTAGCCAACCTTCTGAGGGTCACATGCCAATGGTGGGCAGGGCCAGAGGCAAAAAATGGGCAAAATGTAAATCTTACCTTTGTAGAGCAGACACTGCACTTTAAGAAGGATGCAGACAAACTGAGACAGTTTTGGAGGAGGGCAACAAGAATGATCAGGGACCTGGAAACAAAGCCCTATGAGGAGATGCTGAAAGAACTAGGCATGTTTAGCCTTGAGAAGACTGAGGGGGGATATGATAGCATTCTTCAAGTACTTGAAAGATTGTCACACAGAGGAGGGCCAGGATCTCTTCTCAATCATCCCAGAGTGCAGGACATGGAACAATGGGCTCAATTACAGGAAGCCAGATTTTGGTTGAAAATCAGGAAAAACTTCCCAACAGATAGAGCCATACAACAATGGAACCAATTACCTAGTGAGGTAGTGGGCTCTCCAACACTGGAGCCATTCAAGAGGCAGCTGGACAGCCATCTTCCCAACTGTTAGAGCAGTACAACATTGGAACCAATGCCCTAAGGAGGTGGTGGGCACTCCAAGACTGGAGGCATTGAAGAGGCAACTGGACACCAGGCAGGTATACTTTAATTTGGATTCCTGCAATGAGCAAAGGTTGGACTCAATGGCTTTATAGGCTCCCTCCAAATCTACTATTCTATGGTTCTAGAGTAGGCTAATTTATATACATCCTTATGCACCCCTCTCTATCCTTCAACCAGAGAAGAAGAGGCAGCATTAGAGATCAATGGCACATTCTGGCCCAAAACACTTGGGGTGTGAAGCAGGGCCAGTGAGGACCAGATTAAGAGACCTGAAGGGACACATTTGACCTCTGGGCCTGATGTTCCCTATCACTGGCATACATAGAGCCCCCAGGAGGTCACCCATCCAGGCACTAGCCAGACTCAGACGTGTTGAATTTCAGCAAGGTTTCTAGATCATATGCCTTCAGACACCCACAACATTCACCTTTGAAAATGACAGTGGGATGGAGTAGCTTTGCTTGTGAAGGTCAGGAAACACTGGCCCACATCTGAAAGCAATGTACATTGAATATATATCCACCCTTTCCCTTCACTTGAAAAACTATACCTTCCCCATATTCACTCATTCAGACACAGAGATATTCCCAGCTGTCTCCCAACATTGGCTCCCAGCAGCCAATCATTCTATGTGAGTGATGTGCTGAAACTTTGTCCTGCATCCTCCCCCCCACCTGAAAAAGCCATTCTCCATCAGTTTATGAGACCAGAAATTGCATTTGATGATGACAAGGGAGTGAATCATTTGGCAAAATTCTCATGGGTGGGGTGCCAGTTTTTGTTTTGCTCCCCTTGATTTACAAGGTAGCCAGGAGTGTTTATCAGTGCCTTTTCTTTCATTTTCCCAGGTGCCCGTGTTTCCTGAAAATTCTATGACATCCTCATCTGGGCTTCCCTGTAAGTGCAGGCAGGTAGGGAGGCTGACTACTGTGTGCCTGATAGCTGTTGATTTTATTTATTTTTCAAAGGGATGTTGTTTTTATGTTTACAGATATCTGTACATTCTTTAACATAAAAGGCAAGACTGTCCTAAAACAAAGTCAGTAACTGCACGAATCTCAGGTGCCTTCCTGGCTTCTTGTGCTTAAGTTACAAGATCAGGAAGTTCAGGCAACTGAGGAGGCTGCAGAATGCTGTCAAAATGTTTAATGGGAAGAAAACCACACTTCACACTCATAGCTTTTTCATAACAATAAAGTAAGCTCAACCTCGCTGAAATTATGAAGCCATTCTAAAGTGCCTTAAGAGGCAGAAAAATGGAATCTTCTTTCATAGTGGAAGAAAAACCCTGAGAAATTAGAGAGCAGCACCCTTCCATGACCAGTTTCTTTCCTATGTGGAAAGAGTTGTATAATATGGAGGGATGTTGAGTTATATGAGCCTCATATAGGACAAGCTGCCCACTAATGGTACTCACAATGATAGCAGTGTTTGCAGTGACACTCATCAGAGCATTCAGCCATATGCGCAAACTCGCCCACGCTACTGCCATAATTTTATCAGCCCTGCCTCAGACATGCATGTGTGGCCTTGAGCTCCAGCAGCACTGCTGCTAGGCTGCCACCCCCCAGTCGCCACCATCAAAGCTGCTTTTGCTGTCAGCGGCACAATTAAGTCAGTGGTGCCATAAATTTGCCCATGTTTTCAAAATTTTGGCGGGGTTGAGTTTACCTTATCCACTAGGCATGGAAAGATCTGTCAGTTTCGATTATCTCAGTTTCTCATTTTTCCAGTCTTAAATTCAGTTCTCCACATTTCTGCAGCAATTTGCTCTTTTTTTAAAAAAATCCACCTTAAAATTCGTAAGCATTTTAGTGCAAATTTTTCCTAATAAATACATTTTTGTATGAAGTTGTGTGCAACATGCATTATATTAAGAGAAATGTCTTGAACAAATTTAAACATTAGTGAAAACTACATACCCACCCACAAATAATCCAAGGGGCCCACCAAGAACAGTATGCCTCCTCCCCTACAAAAAACCTGGAACTAGGGACGGGGGAGAAATTCGATTCAGTTTGCATTTAAAGCAGAATCATAAGAACATAAGAACATAAGAAGAGGCTGCTGGGTCAGGCCAGTGGCCCATCTAGTCCAGCATCCTGTTCTCACAGTGGCCAACCAGGTGCCTGGGGGAAGCCCGCAAGCAGGACCTGAGTGCAAGAACACTCTCCCCTCCTGAGGCTTCCGGCAACTGGTTTTCAGAAGCATGCTGCCTCTGACTAGGGTGGCAGAGCACAGCCATCGTAGCTAGTAGCCATTGATAGCCCTGTCCTCCATGAATTGGTCTAATCTTCTTTTAAAGCCGTCCAAGCTGGTGGCCATTACTGCATCTTGTGGGAGCAAATTCCATAGTTTAACTATGCGCTGAGTAAAGAAGTACTTCCTTTTGTCTGTCCTGAATCTTCCAACAATCTATCAAATCTGTAGTTTCTGAAACAATATCAGAACAATATCAGAACCGAAACACAATATCAGAACCGAAACACAGCCATCCTTCAAAATTCACACTTATCCCAATATTGTGATGTAGTTCTCCAACAAATGTTTTCAAAAACACGTATGTTAGCAGAAAGTGTACTTAAAATGAATATATTAGTGAAAATAACATAACAATGACTTATAATGGGATGCATTGCTTGCAAAAATGTGTACATGAGTCAAAACTGCAGATAAAAATGCTGGACAATTTTCATGAAGATTTTTTAGAAAAGAAAAATTCACAAATTGCTGCAGAAATGTAGAGAACTAAATTTAAGATTGGAAAAATGGGAAACTGAGAACACCAAAACGTCAGCTGCTTCTATCCCTAGCCAGTTCCAGGTTTGTATGGACTTCTAGGCACCCACTTATCCTCTTCCTGTCTGGAGCTGGGCCTGAAGCTGAAAGCAATACACATAAAGAGAGTTGTTGGGGGAAAGGACACCACCATAGCTCCTTACATGAGCAGTTACTTTCCTATGTGGAGAGGGTTGTATAATATGGACAGATGTTGAGATAACATGAGCTTCTACTAGAGATGGAAAGATCTGCCAATCATAAATTTCCAATCATAAATTCAGTTCTCCATATTCCCGCAGCAATTTGCATTTTTTTAAAAAAAATCCCCATTGAAATTATTTCGTATTTTAGTGCAAATTTCTCCTAATAAACACATTTTGTATGCAGCTTTGACTTATGTATACATTTTAAGCCATTTCTCTTAACATGTATTTTGCATGTTATTTTCACTAATATATTGATTTTATGCACATTTTCCCCTAACGTATTCATTGTCTGGTTGGAGAACTTCATCACAAAATTTGGGTAAGTGCAAATTTTGAAGGATGGTTGTGTTTCTGTTCTCATATTGTTTCAGAAAGTGTGAATTTGATACATTTGGCTTTAAACATGAACTGAATTGACTTTCTCCCCCCACCCTAGCCTCCACCTGCAGACTGAAGCGGTACAGCCCCCACCCCACACTTTTACAGGACACAGTGGGAAGTAGGCCTATCTGCTAATATAGTAAACTCTTGCCCATGACTATCATTGTAAGGAAAGATCAACAAGATTAGATAAGTTTCTTTGGGCAATATGTCAGCTATTTTCAGTCTTACTTAGCAAGGAATCCTTAAAAGCCTGCTGAGAAACTCAAGGAACACAGTTTGAAAACGATTGCAATAAAATAATGATGGCACTAAAGCTTTTTCTACATTCCCTTTTATCCCTAAAGTTGCATGCACATCATACTGTATTTAGAAATCTTGATTCAAATTGAAAACTGCAAGATATTTCTACCCCAAACTTAAAATGGAATTGATTCCAAAGAGGGTGCCAACTCCTGAAATGGATGTCTAAGGATAATTAGCCTGGGCCACAAAGAAAAGTGTTGCATAGCTCTAGCTGTTATGGAGAATCTAAAAAATAATGGTTAAATAAATCACAGGGCATTACTACATTGTGAGTAAAATGTGCTAATATGACACTGAGTTACTGAAATGAAGATTAATGATCCACTGATTATAATCCAGAAAAGCAGTTTAGAATACATTTTTCTCTTATATAAGGTAATGAATAGTTGTAAAATACTGTTACACACACATGATTTCTAGAAGTGTAAAATTAATGTTTCCAAAGCTGTAGGTTTACTACACATATTCCAGATTTTTACTTCAATCCCATGCATGCTTGTTCGGGAGTAAGCCACACTAAATTTTACCATTAAAACCCTATGAATAGACTATCCAAAATGCAACACAAGATAGTACTGGAAGATGAGACCCCCAGGTCAGATGGGACTCACTGTGCTACTGGAGAAGAATGGACAAGTACAAGTAGTGCTTTGACTAATCATGCCACTGGGTCAAAGCCAAAAGGAAGCCCAGAGGCTGATGTGCACAGATGCAAAAGGTGGGTCCCCAGTTGTACAATGTTCACAATAGGAACATGGAATGTGAGTGGCATGAACCAGGGAAAGTTAGAAATTGTCAAGCAAGAAATGGAAGGTATCAGCATTACAATACTTGGCGTGAGTGAATTAAAATGAACGGGAATGGGACACTTTCAATCAGGCAACTACAAAATATTTTATGCAGGAAATGAGAAATTAAGAAGAAACAGGGTTGCTTTAATAGTGAGAAGTGATGTAGCAAAAGCAATTCACTAATAGACAAAAACCTTGCGGTTTAAGAACGTACCTACAGCCCAGGGAAATTGGGCAGCTATAGTGAATGCATCAGGGGAGCAGGTGACCTGACCTCCTCTCTGAGATATTGGACTGCCCTACAAATTTGTCAAAATGCAAGCACAATTTGGGTTGGTCTTTCACAGTCCAATCCACTTGCTGTGTAGCTTGGAAGAATTTGATAACATGTAACATTGTTTCCCATGCTCTGCGCATTAGTATACAGACATCAAAGACCATGTGATTTATGGCTTGGCTTCCTTACTACATTTTTCTGAGGACCGTTACTGGGCCCTATTAGAGCCGATCTCTTTGGTCCCACTACTGTGCATAAGCCTTCATCAGTTGTTACCACCAAGTTTACATCTCCCTCTCCTTTAGGATTCAGATTAAAGCCCTCCTGATGAACTTCTCCATGCTGTGGCCAAACACATTCTTTTAGTCCTTGTGAGATGCAACCCATCACTTGCCAGCAGTCCATCTTCCAGGAACCATAGCCCATGGTCCCAGAATCCAAATCTCTCAGGTCTGCACCACCTTCGTAGCCATTCATTCACACGGAGTATTTTTCTTTCCCTTTCTACTCCTCTTCTAAGTACTGGAAGGATGGATGAAAAAACTATCTGGGCCCCAAAGTCCTTGAGCTTCCTTCTCAGAGCTTCAAAGTCAGATGTGATTTCTTCATAGCTCCGTTTGGCAGTATCATTTGTTCCCACATGGATGAGGAGAAAGGGATACCTGTCGGTGGGCTTGATGAGTGATGGCAACCTTTCCATCACATCTCTAATCTGTCCTCCTGGTAGACAGCATACCTGACGAGTCCACGGATCTTCTCGGCATACTTGAGTTTCAATCCCTCGCAGTAGGGAGTCTCCCACTACTCGTACTCTTCTCATCTTGTTGTGGGGCGTGGTTTCATTGTCCCTGCTTGATTGAGCTTCAGCCTCTTGCTCGTTGTCGCATGGGGTCTCCTGTAATTCTTCCTCCACAGGCTGTCCTCCAGTCTCCTCCTCGAGTGGTTGAAAGCGGTTCCATAGCTCCACTGGTGAAGGGTGTCTTCTAGCTCTTCTGCTCCTGTCACCCTTTCCCACGGAGTTTCCTCCACTTTGTTGTTCCTCTCCAAAGCAGTCTCCTCTTCTGCTACCACATGCCCTTGCTTTTCCACCTCCACTTCTCTTTGCTGCTGTTGTTCCAACATTCTGTCTAAGAACTCTTCATCTTCTCTTATAGTCTTCAGTGTAGCCACCCGCCATTCCAGGCCTCTCACCTTTTCTTCCAACAGTGCCACGAGCTTGCACTTGTTGCACGTGTACGACATGTTGTTCTCAGGCAAGAAAACAAACATGGCACACACCTTGCAGGTCACAACCACTGGAGAATCCTTCCCGTTCATACTCTCTTCTACCTTTTGTTTCTTTCTAACTACTTGTTTTGGAGTGGCCTGTATTTTGTCCTGCCCTATTTCAGGGTAAATTTGAGAGTCCCACTGGAGAATTAGTAATTTGTTTGGTTGGTTGTGGTGTGTTTTTAGGGACCTCCCCCTTGACCTCTCCTGTCGAACTCCTTTGTCAAACTCGTTTGTCCTCCCTGTTCGCTCGCTCTATTCGCTTGCTCTCTGAAAGGTGGCTTACTTGTCCTCACCTGTAGATCAACTGAGACAGCTCCCTCTGCTCTGTTCTGTTAGAAGTCAGGAAGCAGACTGAGAGTCCCACCACACACAGCTGCTGCTTGTTGCTCTCAGCAGTTCTCTTGTTTGTTGTCCTCTTCTTTTTCTATACAATAACTATTGTATATTGTAATAGTTCTCTTTGTCCCTACGTACTACTTGCTGTATTGTTGCATTTAACCTTGTCTCTCTCCTTCTGCTTTTCCTTTTGCTTTCCTTCTTTCTTTAACCATTTTAAGAGTTTCTTCAGTGGTGCTTGGAGTCTACTACCGACCACCCAATCAAGGAGAAGATGAGAATGTAACTTTTGAAAAGCAAATTGCCAATGTTTCAAGGAGGCATGATGTAGTAGTAATGGGGGATTATCCCGATATCTGTTAGGAGACAAATTCTGCCAAACATGGCCTCTCCAAGAAATTTCTGACTTGTGTTGCAGATAACTTCCTCCTACAGAAAGTGGAGGAAGCAACCAGAGGATCAGCTATCCTGGACTTGATTCTAACCAAGAGAGATGATTTGGTGGATGAAGTGGCAGTTACAGGAACTCTGGGAGAATGTGACCGCACCATGAATTCTTGATTTTAACAGAAGCGAAAGCTGAGAGTAGACATACCCACACCCTGGACTTCAGGAAAGCTGATTTTAATAAATTCAGAACAATTGTAAGTATGGTTCCATGGCAAGCCACCCTAACGAGAAAAGGTGTCCAAGATGGGTGGGAGTTTCTAAAAAAGGAGATTCTAAAAGCGCAATGGCAAGCAATTCCAACAAGGAAAAAAGGGGGGAAACAACAGAAGAAGCCAATGTGGCTTCACAAAGAGCTTAGAGACGACCTGAAAACAAAAAAGGACACATACAGGAAGTGGAAAGGAGGTCAGGCCACAAAGGAAGAGTACAGGCAGGCATCATGGAATTGCTGGGATGGTGTCAGGAAGGCTAAAGCTGAGAATGAGCGGAGGCTAGTGAGGGATGCTAAAAGCAACAAAAAAGCTTTCTTCAGGTATGTCCATAGTAAAAGACAGAAAAAAGAAATGGTGCCACAGCTGCTCAATGAGGATGGCAAAATGATAACAGATGACAAAGAAAAGGCAGAAGTGCTCAATTCCTACTTTGGCTCAGTCTTCTCCCAAAAAAGGGTCTATGACCCTCCCGGGAAACATGAAGTAGAAGGGTCAGGATTGGAGCTTGAGATTGATAGACTAAGGAATACCTAATCACTGTGAATGAGTTCAAATCTCCAGGGCCCGATAAACTGCATCCTAGAGTATTGAAGGAACTGGCTGAAGAACTCGCAGAACTGCTGTCTATTATCTTTGCTAAATCATGGAGGACTGGTGAAGTGCCGGATGATTGGAGGAGAGCTAATGTTGTCCCTATCTTCAAAAAGGGCAAGAAGGAGGAACCAGGGAACTACAGACCAGTCAGCCTAACATCAATCCCTGGAAAAATTCTGGAGCAGATTATAAAGCAGTCAATCTGTAAGCACCTTGAAAGCAATGTAGTGATTACTAGGAGCCAACATGGATTTATCAAGAACAAATCCTGCCAAACTAATCTCACCTCATTTTTTGATCGGGTAACCTCCCTTGTGGGAATGCTGTGGACATAATATATCTCGACTTCAGCAAAGCTTTTGACAAAGTGCCCCATGATCTTCTGATTAGCAAGCTAGCTAACTGTGGGCTGAATGAAACAACAATCAAATGGATCCACAGTTGGCTCCAGAATCATACTCAAAGAGTGCTTATCAATGGTTTCTTCTCAAACTGGGCGGAAGTAACAAATGGGGTACCACAGGGCTCGGTCCTGGGCCCAGTGCTCTTCAACATTTTTATTAATGACTTGGATGAGGATGTACAGAGCATGCTTATCAAATTTGCAGATGATACAAAGTTGCGGGGCATAGCTAATACCGTGGAAGACAGAAAGAAAATTCAAAGGGACCTTGATAGGCTGGAGCATTGGGCTGAAAACAACAGAATGAAATTCAACAGGGATAAATGCAAAGTTCTACACTTAGGAAAAAGAAACCAAATGCACAGTTATAAGATGGGGGATACTTGGCTCAGCAGTACGACATGTGAGAAAGATCTTGGAATTGTCGTTGATCACAAGCTGAATATGAGCCAACAGTGTGATGTGGCTGCAAAAAAGGCAAATGCTGTATTAGGCTGCATTAACAGAAGTATAGTTTCCAAATTGCGTGAAGTACTAGTTCCCCTCTATTTAGCACTGATTAGGCCTCATCTTGAATACTGTGTCCAGTTCTGGTCTCCACACTTCAAGAAGGATGCAGAGGAACTGAAACGGGTTCAGAGGAGGGCAACAAAGATGATCAGGGGACTGGAAACAAAGCCCTGTGAGGAGAGACTGAAAGAACTGGGCATGTTTAGCCTGGAGAAGAGAAGACTGAGGGGAGATCTGATAGCACTCTTCAAGTACATGAAAGGTTGTCACATAGAGGAGGGCCGGGATCTCTTCTTGATCATCCCAGAGTGCAGGACACGGAATAATGGGCTCAAGTTGCAGTAAGCCAGATTTCAACTGGACATCAGGAAAAACCTCCTAACTGTTAGAGCCATACAACAATGGAACCAATTACCTAGAGAGGTAGTGGGCTCTGTGACACTGGAGGGATTCAAGAGGCAGCTGGACAGCCATCTGTCGGGAATGCTTTGATTTGGATTCCTGCATTGAGCAGGGGGTTGGACTCGATGGCCTTATAGGCCCCTTCCAACTCTACTATTCTATGATTCTACAATAATTATTGTATAGAAATAGAAGAGGACAACAAAAAAGGTAGAAAGAGTCCTATTCTGAAAGATTAGAGAAATTAAAGGGAAATTTAAACCAAGAGTAGGGATATTGAATAATCAGCAGGGGAACACACTGACTGACTGAGATAAAATTAAAGGAAGATGGAAGCAATACAAGGAAGAACTATGTTAAAGAGATGCAAGGATGACAGATTCATTCACAGAGGAACCTTATGATGGAGAACCAGAAATTTTAGAATGTGAGGTGAAAGCTGCTCTTAAAATACTTGGAAGAAACAAATCACCAGGAACAGATGGCATAGCAATAGTATTGCTACAAGCTACTGAGACTGAATCTGTCCAAATTTTGACAATTTTTGTCAACAAATATGGAAAACTAAACAATGGCCCACAGACTGGAAGCATTCAATATGCATCCCAATTCCAAAGAAAGGGGATCGCAGGGAATGCAATATTTATCAAACTATTGCCTTAATATCCCATGCAAGTAAAGTAATGCTCAAGATTCTACAACAAAGGCTCTTACCATATATGAAGCAAGATATGCCAGATGTCAAAGCTGGATTTAGAAAGGGAAGAGGTACCAGAGATCATATCACAAACATACGTTGGAAAATGAAATGGACAAAGGAATTTCAGAAGAAAATCACCCTGTGCTTTATAGATTATAGATGACTGTGTAGATCATGAAAAACTATGGAATGCTTTAAAAGAAATGGGGGTGCCACAGCATCTGATTGTCCTGATGTGCAATTTATACTCTGGATAAGAGGCTACTGTAAGGACAGAATATGGAGAAACTGATTGGTTCCCCATTGGAAAGGCTGTGAGACAGGGGTTTATTTTATCACCCTATTTGTTTAATCTATATGCAGAACATATACAGAAAGCGGGATTGGACCAAGATGAAGGAGGTGTGAAAATTGGAGGGATAAATATCAATAATTTAAGATATGCAGATGATACCATACTACTAGCAGACCCTAGTAATGATTTGAAATGAATGCTGATGGAAGTTAAAGAGAAAACAAAAGCAGGACTACAGCGGAATGTCAAAAAGACTAATAACGACAACAGAAGATTTATGTAACTTTAAAGTTGACAATGAGGACATTGAACTTGTCAAGGATTATCAATACCATGGCACAGTCATTAACCAAATGGAGACAATAGTCAAGAAATCAGAAGAAGGCTAAGACTGGGGAGGGCAGCTATGAGAGAACTAGAAAAGGTCCTCAAATGCAATGATGTATCACTGAACACTAAGGTCAGGATCATTCAGACCATGGTATTCCCAATCTCTATCTATGGATGTGAAAGTTGGATAGTGAAAAAAGTGGACAAGAGAAAAATCAACTCATTTGAAATGCGGTGTTGAAAGAGAGCTTTGCGCATACCATGGACCACAAAAAAGAGAAATAATTGGGTGTTAGAACAAATTAAACCAGAACTATGATTGGAAACTAAAATGATGAAACAGAGATTATCATACTTTGGACACCTAATGAGAAGACATGATTCACTAGAAAAGACAATAATGCTGGGAAAAACAGCAGGGAGTAGAAAAAGAGGAAGGCCAAACAAGAGATGGATTGATTCCATAAAGGAAGCCGCAGACCTGAACTTACAAGATCTGAGCAGGGTGGTTCATTACAGATGCTCTTGGAGGTCCCTGATTCATAGGGTCACCATAAGTCTTAATCGACTTGAAGGCAACAACAACTACTTCTGAGTAATGCTT
Source organism: Rhineura floridana (assembly GCF_030035675.1). NCBI lineage: Eukaryota > Metazoa > Chordata > Lepidosauria > Squamata > Rhineuridae > Rhineura > Rhineura floridana. Next base: position 35,422,010 of record NC_084482.1, on the reverse strand, counting down.
AGGATTTCATACACTGTTAGGGTAGGATCCAGCCAAAGTTAATCAGTTAATCAGTTTAAGTCCCATTTATTTCAATGTGAGAGTTATGCATTTACTTAACTCTATCATTGAAATCAAGGGTGGTGGTTAAGGGTTTACCCTTGACTAGAATGGCTCCTTGTTCTTTAGAGATGGGGGACCTTTGGCCTGTCAGATGTTGCTCAACTACAACTTCCATTATTTTATTTATTTATTTATTTAATTTCATTTATAAACCGCCCTTAGCCAATGGCTCCCTGGGCGGTGTACAACATACAATAATAACAATAATCAACAAAAATCGCAAGATATAAAATACAGATACATAATAGGACTACCTAATGTTAAGGTAATTAAAACATTAAAATACATACAAATGAATTAAAATGCCTGGGAGAATAGGAAGGTTTTGGCCTGGCACCGAAAGGATAACAGCGTAGGCGCCAGGCATACCTCCTCGGGGAGACAATTCCATAATTCGGGGGCCACCACAGAAAAGGCCCTAGATCTTGTCATTACCCTCCGAGCTTCTCGATGAGTCGGTACTCGGAGGAGGGCCTTAGATGTCGAACAAAGTGCACAGGTAGGTTCATAGCGGGAGAGGCGTTCCATCAGGTATTGCGGACCCACACCGTGTAAGGCTTTATAGGTCAATACCAGCACCTTGAATCTGGCCCAGAAACAAATCGGCAACCAGTGCAAACGGGCCAGAACAGGTGTAATATGTGAGGACCGATTGGTCCTCGTCAACAGTCTGGCTGCTGTGTTTTGCACTAGTTGGAGTTTCCGAACCGTCTTCAAGGGCAGCCCCACGTAGAGTGCATTACAGTAATCCAATCTAGAGGTCACTAGAGCATGAACAACTGAGGTGAGGTCGTCACCGCAGAGATAGGGGCGTAGTTGGGCTACCAATCGAAGATGGTAGAACGCATTCCGAGCCACCGAGGCTACCTGAGCCTCAAGTGACAAAGAAGGATAGAAAAGAACCCCCAAACTACGAACCTGTTTCTTCAGGGGGAGTGTAACCCCATCCAGAACAGGATGAACATCCTCCATCTGTGCGGAAAAGGCATTCACCAACAGCGTCTCAGTCTTGTCTGGATTGAGTTTCAGTTTATTAGCTCCCATCCAGTCCATTATCGCGGCCAGGCAACGGTTCAGCACATCAACAGCCTCACCTGAAGAAGATGAAAAGGAGTAATAGAGCTGCGTGTCATCAGCATACTGATGGCAACGCACTCCAAAACTCCGGATGACCGCACCCAGAGGCTTCATGTAGATGTTGAAAAGCATGGGGGACAGAACCGATCCCTGAGGGACTCCACAATGGAGAGTCCAGGGTATCGAGCAATGTTCCCCAAGCACTACCTTCTGGAGACGATCCGCCAAGTGGGAGCGGAGCCACTGCCAAGCAGTACCCCCGACTCCCAACTCTGCGAGTCTCTCCAGGAGGATACCATGGTCGATGGTATCAAAAGCAGCTGAGAGATCAAGGAGAATCAACAGAGTTACACTCCCCCTGTCCCTCTCCCGACAAAGGTCATCATACAGGGCGACCAAGGCTGTTTCTGTGCCAAAACCGGGCCTAAAACCGGATTGAAATGGATCTAGATAATCGGTTTCATCCAAGAGCGCCTGGAGCTGGCTGGAAACCACCCGTTCCAAGACCTTGCCCAGAAATGGAACATTCGCTACCGGTCGATAGTTGTTCAAATTATCTGGGTCCAAGGACGACCTCTTCAAGAGAGGTCTCACTACAGCCTCCTTGAGACAGCGAGGGACAACTCCCTCTCTCAAGGAGGCATTGATCACTTCCTTGGCCCAGCTGGCAGTTCCAGCCCGGCTAGCTTTTACTAGCCAAGAGGGGCAAGGGTCCAGTACCGACGTGGTTGCACGCACCAGTCCAAGCATCTTGTCAACTTCAAGCTGCACCAACTGAAACTCATCCAATAAATGAGGACAAGACCATGATCTAGGTACCTCAATGGATTCAACTGTCCTAACATTAGAGTCGAGATCCTTACGGATGCATGCGATTTTATTTTGGAAGTGTCCCGCAAAGTTGTTGCAGCGGGCTTCAGATGACTCTGTGATATCCTGAGGGCCAGAGTGTAAAAGCCCTCGTACTATCTTAAAAAGCTCCACTGGGCGGCATAAAGATGATCTAATAGTGGCAGCAAAATAACACTTTTTTGCTGCCCTTACCGCTTCTACATACAACTTAGTGGAGGCACTTACCAAGGCATAATTGCATCCATCAGGAGTTCGCCTCCATCTGCACTCAAGCCTCCTCCTCTCTTATTTCATCACTCTCAGCTCCGGGGTATACCACGGAGCTGTATGAGCTCTACATTGAAGGGGGCGCGCAGGAGCGATCGTGTCAACAGCCCGGGTCATTTCCGTATTCCACAGTTCGACCAGGGCCTCGACAGGAGCACTAGTCTTATCAGCCAGAAAGTCTCCCAGAGCCTTCTGAAAACCCAGAGGATCCATTAGTCTCCGGGAGCGGGCCAACTTAATAGGTCCCCCACCTTTGCAGAGGGAAAGGGATGCCGCAAGCCTAAATCTCAGCAGACGGTGATCTGTCCACTGGGCATGTTGGCTGGGGTTTATGGGAGTTGTAATCCAACAACATCTGGAGGGCCAACTGTTCCCCATGTTGCACTAGAGAGGTTGTCCTGACTCAGCAGCTGTCTGTGAGCCCATGAATTTATAGAGACTGAAATGCCATGATATGCCCATGGGACCAGCTGACTTTATGCCCCAGACAGCATAACCAATAGGGATGAGGGGAGTTGTAGTGCAGCAACATCTGGTGGGCCAAATGTTCTCCACAGGTTCCCCACCTCTACTGTATAGGATTAACCAGAGGACTGGAGAATTATCTGGAAGTTCATCAGAGACACTCTGATAAATGTTGCTTATGACTTTCCCAGTATGACTTGCCTGCTCAACCAATTTTTTTGTTTCTCAAGCAATCATGTCACACAATAATTTTTTTTAAAAAACAACAACAACATACAGCCTACTTGAATGGAATCAGTGGCTGTAATTACAAATGCACAGACAATCTCCCCAGAGCCTGAAAGAATATGTAACTTAATTTAACATTTTCCGAGAGGCTTAACTGATTTGCCAAGCCAATAGCTGCTGTATTTAGAAAGATACATGCTTAATTTATAAATTAGCAGATTACAATCTCATGCGTTAGCACCATATTAAATGAAGTATTAATGTAATACAAGACAAATGACACATGATAAACCATATAAGCGTATATACAAATTTGAGTTAATATGTTGGCTTCTGTTGCCCTCTGTCAGCGTGACTGCCTTTCCCCATAATCCATGTTTCTAATTATCTCTTGTATTCCTTGCATATAAATAGCTAATTACATAGTGTTCCTGTCAACCACGAGGTATGTAATATCTGAAAACATATCCCTTTGGAAATTTAATTTAGGATAACTCACTGTAGGTTCCTAATGGAAGAAACAGATATTTGGTTTACCAAGATGCTCAAGTATTTAACTCCAATTTGCTGTTCTTTTATTACAGACCCAAAATACGAAACACTAATTTGGAATGAAAGAGGAAGTCTTTCCTGTTTCAAAATATTCCTGCCAGTGCAATACATGACATCTAGATGGAGATTCCAGTCTTAAGACAGTGTGGGAACATCTCTCCTGAACACAAATATTCCACGCATGTGTATGATACTATGAACATTATTCAAACATTGTTGAGGTAAATTGATTTCACCACAGATTCTCATGTGATAGAGAAAGTCTGGAAAGACCATGAGATCAGCCATGGGAGTGGGTCACTTCAGTCAATGATAGAGAAACCTGTGACCCATCATCACAGACGATTGGCTATACAAGCTTGGATGGATGGAAGCTGGGAGTTCAGCAACATATTTATTTATTTATTTATTAAATTTATACCCCGCCTTATGGCCAAAAGGCCCTCAAGGCAGCTTACAAAAGAAAATGAACATAACAATACATCATTAGAACATAATACATCAATAAAATAATACAATTCTCAAAATTAGATAACAGTTCTCAAAATTAGATAAATAACATTATTAAAAGCAAATTATTGCACAAGTGTTACTTTAAATACTTGTATATACAAGTCCACAAGCCAAGAACAAGAATAACGCTGGCAACTGTTTTCTTTGTTATCATTCAAATTACTCATCATTTCCATAGTCAGCTGGGTTCAACATATGGAGGACACCAGGTTCTTCATCCTTGATTTATATGTTCTCCCGGCCATGCAGGTACCTCTCACAGATAAACAGCTCCTCCTTCCACATGGTTGGGAGAACATGTAGAAGAAACACCCATGTGATCCCTCAAGAGGACTTTCTTTTTTGGATTGTTTCCAGATTCTAATCATTCTTGATGTTGGGTTCAACCCCCCTGGACGTCAAAATCCTAGCAGATAATAAGATTATGGAATGCTTGTGATTATCCAACAGAGAAGAAAGGGCACATACATGTACGAAGGCACACTGTCCATGCTCCAAGAGCTAAGACATTAGAAATAGGGTCTGAGGGTGCAATCCAAACCTCTTCGTGCTGGGCTGGGGGTGGTTAGGATTGGACAGAGGTGTTTTAAATGTATGTTTAAGTACTTTTAATGCCTTTTACTTCCTATGGATATTTCAGCTAAGGAGGATCTCACACCATTTGCCTGAAATTCCCATTTAGCAAAATTAGATTTTAACTCTACTTGCTGGGGCAAGAGCTCCCCATCATAATAACATCGCTGCTTGTTATTCATCACAAAGCAGTATGAGCATGAGAATGAGAGTCTGCATATGATTTTGCATTACAGTGGTGCTATAGGCATGCACTTGTCAAAGTAGGTTGTGCTCTAGGTCAGAGACGATACATGAAGGAGAAAGCTTTAACCCAAAGTCCTCCCTTAATAACCAAGGGACGTAGCTGTCCAGACCACTTTGGCCATTGGGGGATGACAACTTTGATAATGAATCCTACTGGTGTTGGTTCTGTTATTTTTATTGTGGAGTTTTGTAAAGCAGGAAAACACACAACTTTCACTGAGCCACAGGGGGGATATTTCTCTATTCAATTCTTTTACCAATTTGTCTGTTATCAAAGGTGTGTCATGTTGTGATGAAGCCAAAGTAATAGAGTGAATTCTCCTCAAGCCATTTTCCCCTTGTGTATTTTGCTTTTCTGAGTGCTTCTGAAAGATATTTGTATAGGAAGCAGAGAAATACAGCATAATGCATTAGAGTAGGTGCTTCCCTTTGCATACATAAGGATAGACATGCGGTACTGGAAATGATCTGAAAACTTAATGCCATCCAAAGGTTACGCTGGCCAAAGATTTGCCTAAGAATAATTGTCCTTGAGATGTTTAGACGTTCCTTCCAAGAGGCATCATAATGATCTTTCCTTAGTTAATTAATCATAATTTCTGGGCCATTGGGTCTCTGCAACCACAAGTTACACTTTGTCCTTTACACATCAACTTGGAAATCAGAGCTAGTCTAGACATTTCATGCACCACATGTATTCAGAGAGAATTGTTTTATTTGGAAAGCAAATGCATTTTAGTTTTTCTCATCCCCAAAATCAACCTTAAAGGGGCATAGCACAAAAATATCTGGATCTATTCGCCTGAAATTTGATAGGTTTCTTATGTAGGCATGCCTCTCTCATGTCTGCAACTTTCAGACCAATTGCCCACAAAACACTAGGGGAGATTAAATGTTTTTTTAGCCCGCCCTAAAACTTTAACAGATACCTTTTCAGGAAAAACAACAACACTGCAGCTATCCTTCTGAAATTTGGAAGGATTCATGCCCCCAGAAGGGTGACAGTTCCTGCAGATGCCATGCATTTCTGCCCCAAAATAATAATAAAAAGTTATAAACAAGAAAAATCAAAAGTGTTCAGTGCAAAAGTGTAAAAGCCCTTAGACCTGAAATTTGGCAGGCTTCTATCCACTCTGCAGGGGCTAGTATGCTTGCAAATTTCATCTACTTCTGTCAACATGGAAAAAAGTTTTTTTAATTTACAATAGTGAGTGGATGGATGGGAGCAAAGTGTGCTTGGATAGGCTACAAGCCAAACTGGGCAGCCTATGAAACACCTCGGACTCTGGCAGGCTATTTTCTGAAGCACTGAATCAGGGTCCAAACCAAATCTTGTGGTTGGTGCACACTCCTACTATAAACACCAACAACAACAACCATCACCACCCCCCTCAAAAAAACCAAATTTTAGCTTTGAGGATTCATGCTTATCCTAGGTGTTGCAACTCAGAGAAAGGGAAAAAACCTTGTCCTGACTAGGTTCTAAGTGCACAAAAGAAAATATGTGAAAAAAACCATGAAAAACAGGTTGTTCCATTAGTGTTATCAGTTGACACAATTAGTTGGCAGGCTCACAGCTTATACAACTGTCCAGATCTGCTGGTTAGGAAGGGGTCCTCGTATCTTTCATTAATTCAATCAATTAAAAAAATGGATTAGAGGATAAGGTTTTTGTATTGCTTTTACGAGCTTGCACCTCCTTTGGCTTCTACCTATGCTCACCTCAGGGCCTTATTTAGAATCATGGTCCTATATCTGTTAATTAACAGTGGATTTCCAATCAAAAATTCCAGTGAATTTTTCCCCAGATTTCCAGACCACCGCCCAGTCCCCTTGAAGCGGTGAGGGCAGTGAAAAAGCGATATTTCGCTGCCACCATTAAATCATCTCTCAACCGTCCAGCGGAGCTTTTTAGAATTGTCTGAGGGCTTCTACATGCCAGCCGTCAGGATATCAGAGAACCATCAGTAACCCGCTGTAATGAGTTCGCTGGGCACTTCCAAGATAAAATCTCATGCATCCTCCAGGACTTAGACTCCAATATTATGGCACTTGAACCTAATGAGGTATCCGGAGCACGGTCTTGTCCTCATTTATTGGATGAGTTTCAGTTGGTACAGCTTGAGGAAGTTGGCAAGGTACTCGGACTGGTGCGTGCAACCACTTCTGTACTTGATCCTTGCCCCTCTTGGCTAGTGAAAGCTGCCAGGGTTGAAACAGCCGGCTGGGCCAGGGAAGTGATAAATGCCTCCTTGAGAGAGGGAGTGGTCCCTAGTTGTTTGAAAGAGGCGGTAGTGAGACCACTCCTGAAGAAACCTTCCTTGGACCCAGATAATTTGAACAACTACAGACCGGTAGCGAATGTTCCCTTCTTGGGCAAGGTCTTGGAACGGGTGGTTGCCAGCCAGCTCCAGGTGCTCTTGGATGAAACCAATTATCTTGATCCATTTCAATCCGGTTTTAGGCCCGGTTTCGGCACTGAAACGGCCTTGGTCGCCCTGTATGATGACCTATGTCGGGAGAGAGACAGGGGGAGTGTAACTCTGTTGATTCTCCTTGATCTCTCAGCGGCTTTTGATACCATCGACCATGGTATCCTTCTGGGGAGACTCACGGAGTTGGGAGTTGGAGGTACTGCTTGGTAGTGGCTCCGCTCCTACTTGGTGGACCGTCTCCAGAAGGTAGTGCTTGGGGAGCACTGCTCGATACCCTGGACTCTCCACTGTGGAGTCCCTCAGGGATCGGTTCTGTCCCCCATGCTTTTTAACGTCTATATGAAGCCTCTGGGCGCGGTCATCAGGAGTTTTGGAATGCGTTGTCACCAGTATGCTGATGACACGCAACTCTATTTCTCCTTTTCATCCTCCTCAGGTGAGGCTGTTAATGTGCTGAACCGTTGCCTGGCCACGATAATGGACTGGATGAGAGCTAATAAACTGAGGCTCAATCCTGACAAGACTGAGACGCTGTTGGTGGGTGCCTTCTCGGCCCAGATGGTGGATGTTCAACCTGTTCTGGATGGGGTTACACTCCCCTTGAAGGAACAGGTTCGTAGCTTGGGGGTTCTTTGTGATCCATTCCTGTCTCTTGAGGCTCAGGTAGCCTCAGTGGCATGGAATGCGTTCTACCACCTTCGGTTGGTAGCCCAGCTACGTCCCTATTTGGACAGCGACGACCTCGCCTCAGTTGTGCATGCTCTGGTAACCTCAAGATTGGATTACTGCAATGCGCTCTACGTGGGGCTGCCTTTGAAAACAGTTCGGAAACTACAGCTAGTGCAAAACGCAGCAGCCAGACTGTTGACGAGGACCAGACGGTCTGCACATATAACACCTGTCCTGGCGTGTTTACACTGGCTACCTATCTGTTTCCGGGCCAAATTCAAAGTGCTAGTTTTGACTTATAAAGCCTTACATGGTGCGGGACCACAATACCTGGCAGAACGCCTCTCCCGATATGAACCTACCCGCTCACTATGTTCAACATCAAAGGCCCTCCTCCGAGTTCTGACTCACAGAGAAGCTCGGAGGGTTGTAACGAGATCTAGGGCCTTTTCAGTGGTGGCCCCCGAACTATGGAATAGTCTCCCCAACGAGGTGCGCCTGGCGCCTACACTTCTATCTTTTCGGCGCCAGGTTAAAACCTTTTTATTTTCCCAGGCATTTTAACATATTTTATTGTTGTTAATATATACCAGGCTGTTAAATATTTAATATGTATGCTTTTAGTGTTTCTATTGTTATTTTATTGTATTTTATTGTATTGTATTTACTTTGTGCTGTGCACCGCCCAGAGAGCCTTTGGCTTTGGGCGGTATAAAAATTGAATAAAATAAATAAATAATGAATTTGCTGATCAGTCTGTATTAGTCTGCCGCTGCCGTTCTGCACTGTATTCATGGAGCCAATGAGGAGGGGAGGTTGCAGAAATCTCAGGGCACGGCTGATGCAATTTTCTCCCATACCCAATCATCCCTGCTTCTAGAAGGGCTGTGATGTGTGACCATGTTTATAGTGCAGAGATCTGCACGAACAGACCTAAGCCAGTCTGTGGGAACTGTGACACTACTTTTTGACTGTTGCCAGCTATATCTTGTGGCCTCTCATGTCCTTTACAGCTCTTTCCTTCCTCCCTCAATTTATTGTAGTCCTTGACAAGCAGTCCGTAGTTTGGGGATCTTATTAGATCCGCTTCTGTCACTTGAGGCTCAGGTAGCCTCGGTGGCACAAAATGCGTTCTACCAGCTTTGGCTGGTAGCCCAACTACGACCCTATCTGGACAGGGAGAACCTAGCCTCAGTTATTCACGCTCTGGTAACCTCTAGATTGGATTACTGTAATGCTCTCTACGTAGGGTTACCTTTGAAAACGATTTGGAAACTTCAGCTAGTGCAGAATGCTGCGGCCAGAGTTCTTACTGGGACGAAGAAATTCGACCACATAACACCTATTCTGGCCCAACTGCACTGGCTTCCAATATGTTTCCGGACCAGATTCAAAGTGTTGGTTCTTACCTATAAAGCCCTTAACGGCACTGGACCGCAATATCTGATGGAACGCCTCTCTCGCTATGTTCCTACCCGTTCACTCCGCTCGACGTTTAAGGCCCTTCTCCGGGTCCCAACCCATACAGAGGCCCGGAGAACAGTAACAAGATCTAGGGCCTTTTCGGTGGTGGCCCCCGAATTATGGAATGCCCTCCCAGATGAGATACGCCTGGCGCCTTCCCTGTCATCTTTCCAGCGCCAGGTAAAAACCCACCTCTTCACCCAGGCATTTTAATGTATTTTATGCTTTTTAAACTTATTTATTTTATTTTATTTCTAGTTTTCTTTTACTTTGTTTATATAATGTTTTATATTGTCTGCGCAATACACACTTGCTGTATTTTAAATATTGTGGTTTTATCATGTTGTACACCGCCCTGGGAGCTGCTAGCTATAGGGCGGTTTAGAAATGCAACTAAATAAATAAAAATAAATAAAACCAGGAGGATTATTGAGGACCCTAATAGGCAGACATCCATAGCTGTGTATCACACGTTGTGCAGATCTGCCCTAAGTCTTAAAGCAGGGGTGTTAGGATTTGAGGGTGGGCATCATTTGCTTTTCTGCCTCAGGCAGCAAAATATCTTGGACACCCCTGGATGCATGGTGTCCAGGGTCAACCAAGATATTTTGGCACCTCAGGCAGAGAATTCCACCACAAGTGCCTATGTATGGCAGTAGAAATTCAACAATAATAAACTATGTAATTAACCATTTGTTGCTCCTTTCATGGTACCCACAATCAGCTGCCTGAGGCATCTATGCCACTCTGCCTAATGACAGAGCCACCCCTGTATTATAGCTCTTACCCCTTGCAAGGGTTACATTAAACATAGGAAGAACACAGGGTGCTGCATTATATTGAGTTGGACCATCTAGCTCAGCTGTACCTACACTGACTGGCAGTGGCTCTCCAGGATTCAGAGGACACATCCACTCCTACTAAGAAATGCCTGTGATTGGTCCTGGGAACTTCTGTGTACAAAGCAGATTTTGCTGTGCTCTCTCAAGCATTGAGACTTTGTGTGGCAAGCAAAAAAGTCTAATACGTACATATATCCCATCAAAATCCAGGCTTGAAATACACCCTTGTACACACACACACAAACACACACAGAGATAGATTTTGAGAGGCACTTCAAACTGAGCCGTCAGTCATCAAACCCACTCTTGTTAATTGCAATTCTCATTTAATCTGAATGTCTGAGCATCTGCACACACGGTCAAAGGCAATTTGCTAATGCTTTCTTCATCGGTTGTTTGTTTTCTCCATTTTGCAATTAAATTAGCACAAGCCCAAGAATAAGGTATGTAAACAACTTGGCATTGCAGTTTGGAGACTTTCACAGTTTTAAAATTTGCCCCTCTGCAACCCCATTCTTCTTGTTTGTCAAACAAATGTCACATGGAAAAAAGGCAACCTTTTTTTTAAAATGCATTACACAGAATAAAAGCAGTGGTGTGTAGTGGTCCAGTTTGAAGTGGAGAAGCTCATCATGACAGCTCCTGTGGCAGGGATAATCAACATGGTGCTATCCAGGTATTGTTGGTCTCCAACTCCCATCAGCCCCATTGGTCAGGGATGATGGGAGTTATAGCCCAGCATCTGGAGGACACTACATTGGCTGTCCCTCCCCTATAGCCAAGCCAGCTGTGTTGATCTATATATATCCCAAAGAGCAGCAGTGCATAGCATAATCTCCACATTTATTAGGATCAGAAGATAGCCATAGAACAGTGAGTGGGCAAAGGGTGGTGCAGTGGTTAGACTTTGGCTGGGGAGATTAGCTGACTTTGATCCAGCCACTGCGTGAGCCTAGCCTACCTAGCTAAGAGATCATGCATTTCACAGTGTTCTCCCGGGCATTTTAGCATGTGTTTTTAAATTGCTTTTAAAAAATGTGTTTTTAAATTTGTATATTTGTTTTTAATGTTTTTAATTGTTGTAAACCTCCCAGAGAGCTTTGGCTATGGGGCGGTATACAAATGCAATAAATAAACAAATAAATTGTTGTGACTCGCCCTGGGACCTCAGGGTGAAAGATGAGTAATTAATAATAAAAACAACAACCATAATAATATGCTGGGCCAGACCAGTCCTCTAGCCCCCCAAGCTAACACCTCTGGGAAATTCTGCTCTGGTAGATGATGTCATCATCTTGTTGTGAAAAATGTATTGGATCTGTACAACCCCATCTTGCTGCTCCACAACACCACTGGGTGCGAAGTAGGCAAACTGGTCAACTCTGGGGCAGTGAGGATTCAGAGGCAACCATCTTTCCTGTCATTCTTCCTATGCATCTTGAAAAGGTCTAACTTTGGGTCCCACACTCTTGCAAAAATTCCCCAGGAAATCCAAGCAAAACAGGTAAAAGCCCAAAGACCTCTCTATACTATCAACATACACCTGTTTTTATATCCTTTAACTGCCGTGGTGTCTCTCAAAGACTCCTGGCAATTGTCTCATGATGTGCTGAGACTATTAAAGATCTCTACCAACACCCACCCACAACTACAGTTCCCAGGTTTCCCTGAGATGAGGGAATGCCTGTAAACATGTTTGTCAGAACTGCAGATATACCCAAGAAGAGTTTTCCTGCATCTCATAGCAGTTACATCAGAGCCCTGAAGCCTATGTGAAGAATGAGCAAATATTCACCTGTACTGGTTTGGGCAACAATGGGGATGGCCAACCTGAGTACCAGAGGGTTTTGTAAGTTGCAACTTACATTCCTACTGAGCAGAACACAACTATGCTCAAATTGTACTATTGACTGATACTTCACAGAAGACCTAGGAGTTCTAATTGGCAGCTTTTCTATCTCTCAGTGCACAAGAACTGAAATGTTTTATAAACCGCACCAAACAGTCCATTCTCTGCTGATTAATATCACCAGAGGCCGATAGGCATAAAAGGGGGCTGTAAAACCTCAGACCGAACCTGCTGTCAAGATACTTTACACCACTACCTGAGGCATGTTATAATCATCCAGAAATGTTAACACCTGCTACCTCCTGTAACTTAAATGCTCTATGATACCATGGTGATCCTGGAAACCTTTGTATACCTCTCTCTGACATCAGTGTATTTGTTTGGAGGCCATTAGTCCCTGAACAAAGTGATTGTGACACTTCTAATGCGCTCCTTTCACATCCCCCCTCCCCAATACACACAAACACACACACACACACACATGTGTGTGTGTATCCTTAATCTTCCTTCAGTCATAAATGGTAAAGGTGTACAACAGCTGCCCACCATCTGGTTCACTACTGTAGTGCAAGACTAAAAAGTTCAGCAAGTAAACTTAGAAAACCCTTAGTATTTCCCCCCCTCAAGATCTCACTGCACTGAAAGTGCTAAGGCACCTGTAAACAGCTTGTATGGTCATGTAATTGTCTCAGTCGGATATGTGGGAGACTAGTGGAGGCTGAGGAAGTCCACTGCGCATATAGACTTCAGGGAAGAGACTGGGCCACCTCTCCAAAATACGTAATAAGGTGAAGGACCCTTAGGCCACATTTGGGCTTGCCTTCCCTTCCCCTGCCATACAGCTTCAACTCCAGGCCAGAATTGTTCTCTGCATGTATCAGATTATGGTCAGAGCATTCACTTCAAGGTAAGGCTTCCTGTTCCTGTTGTGACCTGCTCCTGCCTCGGACTCTTTCAGTTGGCACTACCTCTGGAAAAAGAGTGGGTCATTGCATATTTCACCCATGAGATGCAGGACAGCTTCATCTTGATGTGAAGCTTTGGTTCTTGTGCAGGTGTTCAAGGCACAGAAGCCCTTCTTGGGGGTGGGAGAATCCATAACAGGGTGGAAGCCAGCATGGGTTGGAGTTTCAAGGAAATATATATCATTAGCCAGTTCTGATCTCTGCTTAGCCATAAAGCACCTTGGCTAGTATTGCACAAATATTTATTTCATACCGCCCTTCAGCAAAGTTTTATAAAAATAAGATAAAATGGTACAAACAGAATAAATTACATGTTAAAAGTCCACTTTAAAATGCCTGGGACATTAGAAACATCTTTGACCAAGGAGGGCAAGCAGGGTTCCACCACTGAGGAGTCTCTCTCTTACCATTGTACAGTAGGCTGCAGTTTTATTATTTATTCACAAATATGCAAAAAACCTTGTGGTTTAAGAACGTACCAATAGCCCACAGATATTTCTATCAAACTTTAAAAAGCAGGGAAATTGGGCAGCTATAGTGAATGCACAAGGGGAGCAGGAGACCTGACCTCCTCTCTGAGATATTGAACTGCCCTACAAATTTGTCAAAATGCAAACACAATTTGGGTTGGTCTTTCGCAGTCCAATCCACTTCCTGTGTAGCTTGGAAGAATTTGGTAACATGTGCCTCTGAGCATATGGTGAGTGGTGGCAACACCTGCAATCAGCCCAAATAATAGAAAGAAGACATGTGCTGTGCTGATCTTGTTTTAGCAGCGAGGAAGCAACATTATTAAGACAGTTGATATAGTTCAGATGGTTACTTTAAACATGTCTGATTTTGCACAAGCTGCAGTTTCTGAACCATCTTCAAAGGCAGCCCCATGTAGAGCGCATTGCAGTAATCTAATTTGGAGGTTACCAGAGCGTGGACAACTGAAGCCAGGCTATCCCTGTTCAGATAGGGGTGCAGCTGGGCCACCAACCGGAGTTGATAAAAGGCACTCCGTGCCACCGAAGCCACCTGAGCCTCAAGTGACAGAGATGGTTCTAGAAGAACCCCCAAACTATGAACCTGCTCCTAAGAACATAAGAAGAGCCTGCTGGATCAGGCCAGTGGCCCATCTAGTCCAGCATCCTGTTCTCAAAGTGGCCAACCAGGTGCCTGGGGGAAGCCCGCAAGCAGGACCCGAGTGCAAGAACACTCTCCCCTCCTGAGGCTTCCGGCAACTGGTTTTCAGAAGCATGCTGCCTTTGACTAGGGTGGCAGAGCACAGCCATCATGGCTAGTAGCCATTGATAGCCCTGTCCTCCATGAATTTGTCTAATCTTCTTTGAAAGCCATCCAAGCTGGTGGCCGTTACTGCATCTTGTGGGAGCAAATTCCATAGTTTAACTATGCGCTGAGTAAAGAAGTACTTTCTTTTGTCTGTCCTGAATCTTCCAACATTCAACTTCTTTGAATGTCCACAAGTTCTAGTATTATGAGAGAGGGAGAAGAACTTTTCTCTATCCACTTTCTCAATGCCATGCATAATTTTATACACTTCTATCATGTCTCCTCTGACCCTCCTTTTCTCTAAACTAAAAAGCCCCAAATGCTGCAACCTTTCCTCGTAAGGGAGTTGCTCCATCCCCTTGATCATTCTGGTTGCCCTCTTCTGAACCTTTTCCAACTCTATAATATCCTTTTTGAGATGAGGCGACCAGAACTGTACACAGTATTCCAAATGCGGCCGCACCATAGATTTATACAACGGCATGATGATATCGGCTGTTTTCTGTTCAATACCTTTCCTAATTATCCTTAGCATGGAATTTGCCTTTTTCACAGCTGCCGCACACTGGGTCGACATTTTCATCGTGCTGTCCACTACAACCCCGAGGTCTCTCTCCTGGTCGGTCACCGCCAGTTCAGACCCCATGAGCGTATATGTGAAATTAAGATTTTTTGCTCCAATATGCATAATTTTACACTTGTTTATATTGAATTGCATTTGCCATTTTTCCGCCCATTCACTCAGTTTGGAGAGGTCTTTTTGGAGCTCTTTGCAATCCTTTTTTGTTTTAACAACCCTGAACAATTTAGTGTCATCAGCAAACTTGGCCACTTCACTGCTCACTCCTAATTCTAGGTTACCACTATTTGTCTCAGTTCCTCAGAATCCCTTCCTGCAAATGTTAGTTCAGGTTCAGGGATCTGCCCTATATCTTCCACTGTGAAGACAGATGCAAAGAATTAATTTAGTTTCTCTGCAATCTCCTTATCGTTCTTTAGTACACCTTTGACTCTTATCATCCAAGGGTCCAATTGCCTCCCTAGATAGTCTCCTGCTTTGAATGTATTTATAGAAATTTTTGTTGTTGGTTTTTATGTTCTTAGCAATGTGCTCCTCAAATTCTTTTTTAGCATCCCTTATTGTCTTCTTGCATTTCTTTTGCCAGAGTTTGTGTTCTTTTTTATTTTCTTCATTCGGACAAGACTTCCATTTTCTGAAGGAAGATTTTTTGCCTCTAAGAGCTTGCTTGACTTTGCTCCTGGCTGTATAATTATTATTGTTATTTTGTTGTTGTTATTATTATTAGATTTATATCCCACCCTTCCTCTCAGTAGGAGCCCAACCACACATACACACACCCCTCTCATCCTCCATCCAGGCAAACAAGAAGCCATATCAAGGCACACATTCCAGCCTGCCAATAGCAGTCAAAGAGGGTATGGGACTGGGTTGGTGAGGGGTGCAGCCTGAGGAGAGATGCCTGAAGACCGCATTTAACCTCTGGGCCTAAGGTTCCCCATCCCTACACTACACAATCCTGGACTAAAATAGACCAGTGGCCTGAATCAGTATAAGGTCTTAGGCAGAGGTCTTCTCCCAGCTATGCTTCCCGAGTTCCTTGTCATTGGAAATTCCCATGACTGAATTGGGAATTTCTACTCCCAAAACATGTGGTCTGCCACAGTTCCTGTGCTGGCTGTGTGCCTGAAGCAACAAGGTGGCATTTAATTTACATCAGGAATGTTCCTTTGGAAAATGATATATCTACATGCTACATTGTACCTATTTTGGTGATTCATGGAATAGCTCTAGCAGGCAACATACTGTTTCTGACATTACCTCGGCAGAGAACATTGTTCTGACAAAGATCATCAAGATGGGATTTGCCTCATTGCCGCTTGGAACTGTGTTCGGAGGGGGAAATGGCTTTCATCTGCATCCAGTCACAAGTCCTAATATTTCATCAGATAATGAGACAGAGTCAGTGTTGTTGATCACAGAACAACTTTTAATGGAATGCTGGAAAGAAGATGTTTCTTTACACATCAGTGAGATACTATAAGGATGGTATATTAATGATCAAAAGAAACAAAAGAAAACTCCACATAAAGCTTCTGTTAGCTACCCAGTCTAAAGGCAGCTCATAAGTAAGGAGCCCCGAATCTCAAGTCATGAGTACTTAAGAGTCCAAGGCTAAAGACCACACCTCTGCTTCTTGGCTAGTGGCCAGACTATGTGTGCCTGTTTTGTTGCTTGTATGTTCTTTATTATTAGTGGCCTATTCCTTTCAGCAGCAGTGGTATCTGAATTGTGTTCCGGGGGATCTTGGTTTATTTTATTTTGTTCTGTTTTATTCAAGACACTTTTATCCCACTTAATCTCTAGCATTTCTAAATAAAAATAAACAATAAAGAAAATAAAACAAAAATTGGTCATAAAATTGAATGCTACCTTAAAATGCCTGCTGGAATAAGAAAGCCTTGGGCTGCTTTCACACTGCACTTTATTCTATTATTCTGATGATTTCTTACCTGGTAACTTGTGCATCATATTTGACCTTTCACATGATATAAAAGGTAGTTCTAGAAATCTAGTGGAATATAGTCGAAGTTTAGTACTAATTTTTGTGATAAAAAATACCAGAAATAATGAGTTGCAACCCTGGGAACCCAGAAGATCGCTGGAGATTTGTGCTAACTACAGCTGCTCACATGGCAGGCATCCCAGCATGCAATGTGTTCTCACCTTTAGGCATGCACCAATTTTTTTTCTTGATGAAAATTGTACCATTATTCTGGCATAGGCATGGGTAGCAGCATTCCCTTCCTCCGTTTCCCACACTCCCCCCTGTGTCCAGACGCTAACTCAAGCAGTGAATTGGGGGGGGGAATCTGCAGTGTGCATGTGTATAACAGGAGAGGGACAAAAACAAGACAGTTGTAGCAGTGTGAAAGACAGTTGTGTGAAATGCCAGTATACACGGTTCCTTAACACAACAGGTACTGCAGCATGAAAGGAATTTTAGAAATTGGGACAGAAGTGCTGCCATTTTAATCCACTAAACTAATGCAATAAGCCCCATATTGGAATGTAGCCTTAATTATGCACCTGAAGTTCAGCAAAGAGGGTGCCTGTGTAATCTCAGTTGGGAGAAAGTTCCACAGGCTTGGGCTCACAGCACTGAATGGTTATGGCAAGCCACCTTCCCTATAAAAGGAGAAGATCGCTGTAGTCTAGAACATGAAAGAGAAAGGTCTAGTATAGCTATGCCCCTGAAGTGTTGTACTTAGGATATGAAAGGAGGCTATTTGGAAGGGCACGTTAAAAATATGACACTCATCTACATTCTGAAGTGACATAATCTGGAATTCCACCACTCCGGTCTACCATGTTCTGAATAATGTGCATGAATACAGCTGCCTGGTATGGAGTAGTTTGTTGATTTGTTAATTCTCTCACACACAAAAAGCTCCTATCATATCCTAAATGTAGCACATCAGGGGCATACCTTTACCAAACCTTTCTCATTTCTGGACTGCTGGGAGGTTTTTAAAAAATAAAAGAAGAAAACTTGGGAAAGCATACGCAATCCCAATCCCTCACCTGCAGTCTAAAGTGGTACTGTCTGTGAGTTTAACTCTTCAGTCTACCACTTCATTCTGCACTGTGCAGAATCCTCTTTGCGGACATGATCATGGTGTCTCCCCTGCCAGGTAAGTAAGTAAGTTGAAAGTGATCATCTTCCCCTGTCCATTACTCTTGACATAGGCAAGCAGTTGGGTTCTGCTGCCCTTGAACCTACGCTAAACATGGAGATGGAACAATGGGGGACTCAAAGAGTGCTTCGCTCGAGCTGGACTTCTACCTTAGCTAATGCTTTCTCTCAGTTATTAAATTCAGAGGAGGCTCTTAATTGCCGCAATGCTCTCTTGCTTGCAACTCACCCATCACAAATATTAACACAGCACCAAGAGATTACAACCATTCTAGGGAAAACGGGGAGTGCAGGTAGAATAGGTGGACAATTAGATACCAGGGTAGTTTCTAAACCCTGGTATGATAAAGAATGTGTTGCTTTAAAAAAGTCCCTTTTGGCGAGTTATAAACTCTATAGATCTCTGGATCTTCTGACATTACCTCCAGAATACTTAGCGCTGAAAAGAAGCTATAAAAACCTGATAGCAGGGGGGAAAAAAAGGGCACAACGCGAGGCCTGGCAAAATCTAATTAAAGCCTCCAGGCTGAAGGACTCAGCCATGTTCTGGAGACTGGTAGCCAAGGGTTGGCAACCCAACTTAAGGGCTATGGATTCCCACATCCCGGTCAATGTCTGGGAAACTTACTTCCGTGGCATATATGCCAAGACACACTCCAACGTGGAAATGAGAGGGGAGGAACGGTACTCTCTACCTGACTGGCCTCCGGTTACCATCTCTGAGACCCACTCCCCTATTCAATCTCTCAGAACAGGCAAAGCCCCGGGTAGCGATAATATTATGTCAGAAGTACTGAAGGAAAATATGGATTGGTGGGCGCCAGTTTTGGCAACCCTATTTACCGCAATTGATCAGTCCGTACAAATTCCGGTTCACTGGAAATTAGCAATTGTTATACCAATCTTTAAAAAAGGAAATAGAGGGGATCCAGCCAACTATAGGCCCATTAGTCTACCCAGTGTCATCAGCAAGTTATATGCTAAGCATTTACTTGAAAAAATAATTACCTGGCTGGAAGAGGAGAAAATCATAGCCGTTGAACAAGCTGGGTTTAGGACGGGAAGATCGACCGTGGACCAAGGTCTTGTCCTCCAACACCTTGTTGAAAAATATTCTGCAATACCAAATGGGACTCTATTTGCTGCTTTCATAGATTTTAAATCGGCATTTGATTCGATCCCCAGGGACAGACTCTGGTATAAACTGGAGAGCCTAAATATTGATGAAAGGCTGCTGCTTCTAATTTGCAGTCTACATGAGAACACTAGCTCAAGGGTTAGAGTTGATCGAGCAGGGCATTTGTCAGTGCCCATTCCCACCTTGAATGGAGTCAAACAGGGCTGCATTCTTGCCCCTACTCTTTTAAATCTGTACATAAACTCAATACCTAGTTACCTAACGTCAGTAAATTCTCATCCCCCTAAATTGGGGAATAGGCCTCTGTCCATATTATTATATGCGGACAACGCGGTCCTCTTAGCTTAAACAAGTGTTGGCCTTCGGCGCCTCTTGAGGGCGCTCGCGGCCTTCTGTAATGAGGAGATGCTTAAAATAAACTATGATAAAACCAAGGTGCTGATCTTCACCAAGAAAAAGATCAAGCACAAATGGCAAATAAATGACCATCCGATTCAGCAGGTCACAATCTATAGGTATCTGGGCATTATTTTCCATTCCTCTGGCTCCTGGAAACCGCAAGTTACCTACGCTACGGCGAATGCCCAGAGGACTGTCAAGGCACTTTTATCTTTCTTCTATGGTAAAGGGGGGCAATATGTCCCCTCGGCGATCCAGGTGTTTAGCGCCAAGGTAATAGCTCAGATGCTCTATGGAGCACAATTTTGTGCGCTCGAGGTGTATGGCCCTCTGGAAATTATCCAATCTAAGTTTCTAAGAGCCATTTTAGGCCTCCCCTCTTGTGTACCTAATGTGGCTATACGCCTTGAGGTCGGTCTTCTACTAATTGAATCCCATAGCTGGATCTATAGAATCAATTACTGGCTCAAAATGATATTTACACCCATAGGATTGGCTCCCCTGATGCTAGAAGACCATTTCAATCTAGATGGAAGCAACGTGTATACAACAAACTTTATGCCCTGGGTTTTTCGCCTGAGGCTCTCACAGAGCTCGGGTTCACTAAGGCCAAAATAGCCATCCAGCAACAGATCAAGGATATAGAATTACAGAATAATTTAAGTTTGGGTGTGGCATATTCTAATCTGAGTCTAAATCAAAGAGTATTTTCTTCTATGTCTTATTTAACAAATCTAACTGTGGCCAAATATAGAAAAGCTTTTACTCTGGCCAGATTCAATGTTTTGCCATCTGCACTGCTCGATGGTAGGTATAATAGAGTGCCCTATCAAGATCGAGTTTGTCCATACGAAGCACGGGAGGTGGAGACAATTGGACATGTTCTTTTGAACTGTCCTTTTTACTGAGACCTCCAGCACGTTCTTATTACTCCTATCTTACACGAGCTTTCTGTAAAGTCTGAAGCTGACTACCTCCACCTTTTGTTAGCAGACACTAGCCCAATGGTAGCTAAAGGGTAGCTAAATTTTGCGCAGCGGCCACCACCTGCAGACAGAAGATTTTAGATATGAATCAATTATTTTAATTATTGGTTCCTTTTATATATTTTAGTATTCCTAATTTTATACATTTTATGCCTCCTAATGGTTTTAACTTTGTTTATTTACGGTCAATGACCAGTCAAAGAAGATACATAAAAACAGAGAAACAGTATTCAAACAATATATACAGATACAACATAGGCTTATATAAGGGGGGATGTCTTTACCAACTGCTTCCTTATGTCACATGCTCTTGCACAAAGTTTTGCAACTGCTAGTGTAATTTCCCTCCTACAGTCTGATAAGAGGAAGGAAGCAAGTTGCAGATCAGAATTAAGGGGCAAGGATTGCATCATGGGGAGAATGTATAGCTTACGAATATCTTTATAAAATGGACAATGGAGAAGTACGTGAGCGGAGGATTCGATCCCCCCCCCAATAATGGTTTTATTGTAAATCGTATATTGTGTAAGTTGTGTAATTTGTGTATTGTGTTCATACTATGTTGGCTGGTCCATGACCGAAATAAATTCATTCATTCATTCTTTGGGGACATGAAATTCTATGGAGGAATAGAATCCTCAGGCATATGGAGCCTTCACCTCCCCCTTCCCTATCTCTCAACCTCTTGATGGATTCAGTGCCCCTGGGTGGAAGAGCTAGAGCCTCACGGATTTGTCCATCTAGTCCAGTATTGTCTGCACTCACTGGCAGCAACTCTCCAGGGGCATAGACAGAGAATGTTCAATCCCACACCAGAAGGTCATTTCAATGAGCAAACAGCAAGGCTGGAAAAAAAAGGGCTGGCAGAGCCCAACCACTAGCAAACAAAGATAAGAGCACAGGAGGCTGCCTCACACTGAATCAGACCCTTAGTCCATCTAGTAGTATTGACTACTTCAACTGGCAGCTGCCTTCCAGAGTTTCAAACAGGGGTCTCTTCCAGCCCTACCTGGAGAAGCTGGGGATTGAACCTGAGGCCTTCTGCATGCAAGCCAGATGCTTGAACCCTGAGCTATGGCCGTTCCCATGGGATGCAGAATTAGGTGTTGTTATGGGCCACAACAGCCATCAATCAGACATGCAAATAGAATTGACAAACCTTTTGAGTGGCAGGTTGCAGTCCTATGTATATGTGTGACATCCCTGGTGAGCCAGTTTAACAGAAAGTCACTGCATGGACCAGGTTTAACTGAAGTGACCTCTCTGTGGCAGTCATATCGGCCTTCAGTCAACCAAAGCAACTGGAATCTTTTTGATGGTCATTTTCAAGTAAAGATTGATAGCAGGAGAGTTTGATGTTCTTTAGGTGCCCAAGAGGATGAGCACCAACTTCTTATGAAGTAAACTAACTATTCATTTAGGATGTCACGCTGCAAAGGTCTAGAAGAACTTCTCACTACAGTAACTCCAGCAGCCATATTCACTAATCAAAGCTTCTCCCCAGCCCCCCAGTAGCAGTTGGTGCAGTGAGGCAGAGCCATGGAGCTCCTCTGCTGACAGTGACATCACTACAGCTTACCTGGATGGAGCTAGGGCAGGACAAGGCAAGGGCTTCATGGACGCACCAGCAGAGTCAATTCCGTGCTCCCACCAGTGTGTCTGTGGAGCCCCACTCTTGCCGCCACTCTGCCCCTCCCTAGCCTCACCCAGGTAAGCTATAGTGACACCAGGGCTGGGAGGAGGACAGGTCCATGACTCCACCCCACCACGCCGGCTACTCCTGTTCTTTCCACTAGGGTGCAACTGGCCACTCCTCCAAATATGAATCCTTCATTCCCCAATAGTGTTGTTAATTCTTTATCCACAGGTCAAAGAAGCATTTATCAAGCCAGAATATGTTTGCCACAGGATACCCTGCTTTAGTTATACAGTGGGGTTAGGAACATAGAAAACTGCCTTTACAAGTAAGTCAGGCCATTGATTCATCTAGCCCAGTATTGCCTCATCTGATTGGCAGGAACTCTCCAGGCTTTCAGAGAGGGGACTTTTGTATGCCTACCTGGAGATGCAAGGATTGAACCTGAAGCCTTCTGCATGCAAAGCATGTGCTCTGCCACTGAGGTACAGCCCTTGCATAGACTTTGCATACAGACTCATAATATATCAGTCTATATATGTGTGCTTTCATGAAGATCGTGCTCTTAACAATATGTGCAAAGCAATATCTTTGTGAGCCTTCAGATGGCCATATTTTAAGTATGAATAGTACATTTAAAGCTTATTTTTTTTGCTTCTGCTCTATTTATGTTGAAATGTCAAATACTTCTTGGACTTGCAGCTGACTTCTAGCAAAGGTTATCATGCTTATCTAAATTAGCTTGCAGAGGCAATGAGGATCTGCACGACACTCTGGGTTTGTTCAGTCTGCAAACTATATACTGCATTTTATATTAATTGCCTATAACGTGGCTTAGGGATCTTCAATTAAAGGAATATAATAATAATAAAAACCTTTGTTGCAGTTTAGATGGACTGGAATGAAAGCAAACTACTAGAATGCAGATAATATTTTAAAGGGTTAGATCAGAAATCAAGTATAATAATGGTGATTGATTGCTGAAAGAGAAAGAGTTTGAAATTCTGGTGTAAGTATATGGAATATTATCAAATGATTGATATAAGGAAAAAGTGACCCAACATTGCCCAAGAAATAGAAAAAAATGTCTGGGGATGAATTGGATACCCAAAAGATGCTGTTATTGTATCAATGAGAGGCATTTTTGGCCGGATAGTTCTCTTGTATCACAAAAAAAACCAATAGTTTTAGTATACTTTAACATTTACTGAGAAAGAATAATAGGAATAAGCATGATCAAAACAATGGACAATGCCTATCAAAAAGAACCTGCTTTATAGGCTTACAATCTAGTAGCTACCACCTATCATGTATTTAGCAATGGAAAGTATTTTCCACTTCCAGGGATTAAACCTGGTACCATGTTACTTCTGAACATGAAGATCCCATTCAGCCCTCATGCCTAGTAGCCATTGATAGACCTACCCTCCATAACTTTATCTAATCTCTTTTTTTAGGGATTGGCTGTCGTTCACTGGCAGAGCATACGCTTTGCACGCAAAAAGTCCCCGTTTCAATCCCTGGTGCCTCCAACTAAGGCTGAAATCACGAAGAGCCACTGCCAGTCATAGACAACCAGTTCTGAGCTTCATGAAACAGTGATCTCTGGCAAGGGTGGGGAAGCTGTGACCTCCCAGCTGTTGCTTAATTCTAGTTCCCAGTAGCCCTAGCCAGCATGGCCAATGGTCAGGAAGTAGCCCTAGCCAGCATGGCCAATGGTCAGGAATAGTGTGAATTGTAGGCCAGCGACATCTAGAGAGCCACAGGTAGCCTGTCCTTGGTCTATGGTATAAGGCAACATTGTATGGTCCTTACGCTATCTAAGTTAATGGCCACCACAGCTCTGTATTTTAAAAAAATGCAATCAAACAGCTCCCACTAGGTTTTACAGTAAAAGGGGGGGTTGACTAGAGTCATGTGCCCCCATTTTTAGAAGAGAGAGGTGGAGATGCACTGGAACCAGCAGAACAGTGAGTGTGTTTCTACCCTTAGTCTGAGAAGGGTGTTCAGTGCATATCATTGCGGGAGGGAGTGGTTCCAGCCTCCCTGAAAGAGGCAGTGATTTGACTGTTCCTGAAAAAGCCCACCTTGGACCCATTGGTTTGTGACAACTACTGACCGGTTGCAAATACCCCCTTTTTAGGGGAGGTGATTGAGAGGGTTGTGGCGCAGCAATTGCAGGTACTCTTGAATTAAACAGATTATCTTGACCCATCCCAGTCTGGGTTCAGGCCTGGTTATGGGACTGAATCGGCCTTGGTCACCCTGATGGATGACCTTTATCAGGAGAAGGACAGGGGGAGTGTGACCCTGTTACTCTTACTTGATCTCTCAGCGGCTTTTGATACCATTGCCCATGGTATCCTTCTGGGCCGACTTGGTAAGATGGGTATTAAGAGGAACTGTTTTACAGTGGTACCAATCCTATCTCCATTGTCATTTTCAGAGAATAGCATTGGGTGACTGTCTTTTGGCCCCCTGGCAGTTGTGCTGTGGTGTGTCGCAGGGTACCATCTTGTCCCCATGCTGTTTCACATCTATATGAAGCCTGTAGGAGTGATCAGGAGATTTGGGGTGAGGTGTCAGCAGTATGCTGATGATACCCAGCTCTATTTCTCTGTAACATCTGAATCAGGAGAGGCCGTGCAAGCCCTGGACCACTGCCTGGACTTGGTGGTGGGCTGGATGAGGGCCAATAAACTGAGTCTGAATCCTAGCAAGACGGTGGCGCTGTGGGTTGGTGGTTCCTGAGTTCAGATAATTGGTCAGTTGCCTGCTTTGGATGGAGTCGTACTCTCTCTGAAAGAGCAGGTCCGTAGTCTGGGGGTGCTCCTGGATCCATCTTTGTCGCTAGAGGCCCAGGTGACCTCCGTGGCTAGGAGTGCCTTTTACCAGCTTCGGCTGGTCAGACAGCTGCGGCCATTTCTGGACTGGGATAGCCTGACCACTGTTGTCCATGCACTGGTAACCTCTAGGCTGTATTACTGTAATGTGCTCTATGTGGGCCTGCCCTTGAGGTTGGTCCAGAAGCTGCAGCTGGTGCAAAATGCAGCAGCGAGACTGCTCACTGAGGCAGGGTATTGCCAACATGTCAACCCACTGCTGAAAGAATTGCACTGGCTGCCCATTTGCTACCGGGCCAAATTCAAGGTTCTAGTTTTGGTGTACAAAGCCCTATACAGCTTGGGACCAGGATACCTGAAAGACCATCTTATCCCTTATATACCCAGTTGATCACTGTGCTCTGCAGGTGAGGGCCTCCTGCAGATACCATCTTATCAAGAGGTCTGTTCTGTACAACATAGGAAATGGACCTTTAGTGTGGCGGCACCTACCCTGTGGAATTCCCTCCCCTTAAATATTAAACAAGCGCCTTCTCTGTTATCTTTTCAGCACCTATTGAAGACCTTCCTCTTTCAACAAGGTTTTTAAGTTGAGACCTTATCCCAGTCTGCATCTGTGTTGAAATTGCTTTTTAATACGTTTTTAAACTATTTTTATTTAAAAAAACCCATTGTATGTTTTCAACCTTTTTTAAAAAGATGTCTTGAAAGCTTTTATTTTAAAAAAAGTTTTTAAAGATGTTTTGTTTTAATGTATTTTAAAGTCTGTTTTTATGAATTTTAGTGTTTTTTTGTGCTTTTGCTTGCTGCCTTGGGCTACTGCTGGGAGGAAGGGTGGGATATAAATCAAATAATAATAATAATAATAATAATAAAATTTGCAAAGACCAAATTCCTCAGGCATCCCTAGCATATAGTACCAGGGTTGTGCAAAGCCCCCCCCATCTGCTCCAGGGCCCCAATCCACTCCCCCTCAATCAAGCCAACCTGCACTGGGCCAACCTGGGGACCATCCATCTTGCCCCAGATCCAGTCCCGCATTAGCAAGTTTGAATTTTTTTAAAAAACAAAACTCTTGTTAAACATACAGCTAGAAGGGGGTGGGGAGAAAAGATGTTGCAGGAGAGTTCAATTCTGCAAGGTGCTCCTTTGCAAGCACACAGACACACACCCTGGACTGATGCCTTCACTGAATAGCTGTTGAGTGAAGGCATCAATCCTGTGGCCTGCTGCTTCGTAAACAGCTTCCCTGCACACCGCAGGATCGATGCATCCATTGAATAGCTGTTGAGCAGAGGTATTGATTCTGTGGGGTGGTGCTTCTGGGCTGGGTATTAGGCAGGAAGGAGAGTCAGGAGGCATTTTATTTTGGGCTGAAAAGGAGATCTGGCTGGAAAGGAGCACACTGCATGCAAAGGCAGCCACCCCCCTAGAAGACACAGCTGGCATTCAGGTTGTTCTTAGTCTTTATGAGGGTTTTCTAGCCCAATGACTGCCTTTCCTTCCTGCCTGATGCCTTGCTCCCTGACAGCCCCAGATTGCACTGGGCTGCCTGACCTGACCCACGGCAATTCAGGGCTGTTTCACCCCAACTTGATTGATGCCCAAATCCACACCCACCCACCCTGAGTCAGCTTGATTTATTTCAGGCCTCAGCTGAATTCAATGCACAGCCCTATTTAGTACGCATGCTATACTAGAACACAAGTAAGGCAATGCCTTCCCATAGTGGCTGAGAAGATTCTCAGCTGAAAAGAAGACATTACAAGCAGGGCTGGATTATCCATTAGGCTTAGTAGGCTGAAGCCTAGGGGCCCGGAGCTTTCCGGGGCCCGTGCATAAGCTAAAAAAAATTATCGCGGGACAAGAGCTTCTGAACCACCCGCCATCCCCCCGCTTCACTTACCTTTTTCTCCACTGTTTTTTGCGGTTTGCCATCAATCAAGATGGCGGCTGAGGTTTCCCTGAGGGGCTGAAGCGTCTGCTGCCATCTTGGTTGATGGCATGCATGCGTGCTACACACGCACATTGCTGCCATCAACTAAGATTGCGGCAGAGGCTTCAGCCCCTTAGGGAAACCTCGGCTGCCATCTTGATTGATGGCAAACCTGCGTGAAAAAAGCAGAAAGGTAGGGAGAAGAGGGCCCCAATCAGCCTAGGAGCCCTCCTCAGCTTAATCTGGCCCTGATTACAAGGGCCTAGCAAATAAAGAATGCAGATGCAGAGAAGGACACATATTCATTCAACTCTATGGCAGCAAGTAAGCACATAGTCATAGAGGACCTGCTTATTTGAAAGTTTCCCCTGGCCAAAATCTTCCTTCACCCTGATGGGCGTGCTTTGAACACACAAATACATGTTTTCTACGTGATTTTAAAGAAATGATTCATCTCATTCACAGGGCAGGTCATGGAGTGATGTGACTGTGTTTCGTGCCCTATTAATAAGATTTTCACCTGGCCTTGTTTTCCCCAGATTGTTCAAGAAAGGAACATCCAGCTGCTCAAAATCCACAACTGGCTTTCCCCTCTTTCCCTCCAGCTCTTTTTTGCTTTCACTTGTGTCCCTTTTTCCAAAAAAGGGCTCATGCAGCACTCAGCTCTGTTCAGGAACCTGGACAGGAAAGAGGTCCTGTGACTATGTATGGGCTGGCTGCCCCTGATCCTGCCAGCTCCCAAAATGTGGCTAGTTCCGGGCTGTAGGATACCCCTAAAAGGGGTGATCCCTCAGAATGGGCTATGAGAAGCGTATGACGAACCAAGTGTTCCACTGCATACTGTGCTCCTCATCCTGCATTGGGTTGTATTGTGCCCCTATTTTGCATCTTCTGTCTCTGAGTTATATATGAACCTGCAGGAGTTTTTCTAATTAGTTTATTAGTTTGCTCTAAAGCAGGGATAGGGACCCTGCAGTTGTTGGACTTCCCGTCATCCTTGACCATTGGCCATGATGGCAGGGGCTGATGGGAGTTGGAGTCCAACAACACCTGGAAGGTCACAGGTTTTCCATCTGTGCTCTACTTAAGTCTGGTTTAGCATGAAAAGGAAATGCTCTGAACTTGGCTATCTAACATCTTCCATCCTGAAGAATGAGTTGAAGCATACAATTGGCCTTTCTCCCTTGAATGTGTCTTTTTATCCTCTGATATCTAATGAACCCGCTACTCTCTGTCTTCCCCCCTTTCTATTTTCATTTCAGGTTTACTTTAACAAGGAATGCTCTTCTTAATTGTGATTGATCGGCTAAGTTGCTTTTCTGCTTCTATTTTGGCTGGCCTAAATATGCTTTAACTGTTACTTGCTATAAATCAGGCTTCTTGTAAATGGGACAGAAATTCCCAGTTCACTTTGAATGTTGCCTTAGCTAAAAATCTATGGCAAATGTGGGGGTATGTGATCTACCCTAAGTTGGGATGGGCCACGGCTCAGTGGTGGAGCACATGCTTTGCATGCAGGAAGTCCTAGGCTCAATCCTTGGCACTCCTCCAGGTAGGACTGGGAAAGACTCCTGTCTAAAACCTGTTGCCAATCTGTGTTGACCAGCTTTCTCCAACCTGTTGTTCTCCAGATGATTTGGACTACAACTCCCATCACCCCTGAACATTGCTGGTTGGAGCGGATGGGAGCTGGAGTCCAATAGCATCTGGTGGATGCCACTTGGGGAAGGCTGAAGCAGACAATGCCGAGCTAGATGAACCAATGCTCTGAAATGGTATGAAGCCATTTCTTGAGAAACAGTACCATTCTCTTTAAAACTCTTTTGATTATGTTGAAATTTCTCAGATTTTTAGTCCGAGTTCACAAATTCACTTTGAATTTCTCATAGGTTGGTATTTTGGAGGCAACTCCAATTAAGATCTTCCTCAGGAGCAATAAAGTCTAGCATTTCTATATTTTGAACTGTGATTTTAAACATAGCACACAACTTATATTCAGCAAACCTTCTAATGCCTTGCCACTTTTCGGCATGCCTCACTGCCTGCATTTATGCAGTAAGGAGGCCAGGTTATCATACAACGTATGTTGTGTGATCCACTGCACTCTTGTCTGTTTTTTGGGAAATTGTGCTTAATGAACTAGTGCTTTTCAGACCTGCAGCTGGGTCTGTTTTCATATAATAATAATAATAATAAAATTTTATTTATTAGTCGCCCATCTGTCCGAGTAGACGGACACTCTGGGCGACGTACAACAATACAATACAACAATTCAATACAGTATAAAATAATACCTAATCAACAAAACACAACATCAGCATCAATTCAACTAAAACCATCTTCAATAAATACTATAAAAACTAATCCCCCTCAGAAATCTGATAGGCTTGCCTGAATAGCCAGGTCTTTAAGGCTCGGCGAAAACCCATCAGGGAGGGGGCATGACGGAGGTCAAAAGGAAGCGAGTTCCAGAGGGTGGGGGCCACGATCGAGAATGCTCTCTCTCTGGTCCACACCAGCCTATCTGTTTTCACTGGTGGGACCGAGAGAAGGTCTTGTGAGGCTGATCTCGTTAGGCGGCATAATTGGTGATACTGGAAGCGGTCCTTCAGATAAACTGGGCCGAAACTGTATAGGGTTTTAAAGGTCAATACCAACACCTTGAATTGGGCCCGGTAAACAACTGGTAACCAGTGTAGATCGATCAACACTGGGGTGATATGGTCCCAGCGACGGTCTGCTTTATCAAGCGTGCCGCCGCATTTTGTACCAGCTGCAATTTCTGGACCATTTTCAAGGGTAACCCCACATAGAGCGCATTACAGTAGTCTAAGCGAGAGGAGACCAGGGCATGTATCACTCGTGGGAGCAGATGTACAGGAAGGTAGTGTCGTAGCCTCTGTATCAGATGTAATTGATACCAAGCTGCCCGGCTCACTGCCGAAACCTGAGCCTCCATGGACAGCTGGGAGTCAAGAATGACCCCTAGGCTACGGGCCTGGTCTTTCAGGGGTAATCTCACCCCATTAAGTACCAAGTCTAAATCTCCCAACCTTCTCTTATCACCCACAAGCAATACCTCGGTCTTGTCGGGGTTCAGCTTCAGCCTGTTCTCTCCCATCCATCCACTTACGGACTCCAAGCACTTGGACAAGGTATTCACAGCCACCTCTGGTGAGGACTTAAATGAGAGATAGAGCTGAGTGTCATCCGCATATTGGTGACAGCCCAAAACTCCTGATGATGGCTCCCAGCGGTTTCATATAGATGTTGAATAGCATGGGGGAGAGGATAGAACCCTGTGGCACTCCACAATTGAGAGGCCAAGGGTCTGAAACCTCCTCCCCCAATGCCACCCGTTGACACCTGCCGGAGAGATAGGAACGGAACCACCATAAAACAGTGCCCCCTATTCCCAATCCCTCCAGGTGGTTTAAAAGGATACCGTGGTCGACGGTATCGAAAGCCGCTGAGAGATTGAGGAGGACAAGGAATGTATGTTCTCCCCTATCCAATGCCCTCCTCATATCATCCACCAGAGCGACCAAGGCTGTTTCAGTTCCGTGTCCAGTCCTGAAGCCCGATTGGAAAGGATCTAAATAATCTGCTTCATCCAAGTGTGTCTGTAACTGTTTGGCCACCACTCGCTCAATCACCTTGCCCAAGAATGGTAGATTAGAGACTGGACGGAAGTTGTTCAATTCTTATCCAAGTCTGAATACTTATCTCAAAGCAGCATGAATGGAATGCCAAATTGGGATCACTGCATGGTAAAAGTGGCTTATATACAGAGGCAAATGTTTCTAGATCTCTTTAGCTCTGGGGATAAATTTGTGCCTATGCTTACAGAGCGCAAATGTGTGTGCATGCATGTGTGTGTAAAACATGTTGTATAGTCTTGTTTTTATATCTTGGCTGAGCTATGTTGGTCATAACCAAACCCTCTGTTTTTAAAACAATTATATTTGTGTTTCCAAGGTTATTACCAGGGCAGCCATGTAGCCAAAGCAAAGTACAAGATATACTGCCTGGGCCATTCAAGACAGCAGCTTTATTTTATCAAGATGGCCACAAACAGCAATAACCTCAGGCAATGCTGTCAGTTGCATTTATGAAAAGCTTAAACTCTCCAGCAGATATCAGTATTTAGTAATGGTGGGAAGTATTTTTCTCCTTCTCAAACTCCCATGTTGCACTTTTGAACTAATTGGGTACAGCTTTTCCCTCTCACAAGATCACATTTACATCGTAAAGGCAAATGTAGCTTTAATCAGAAGCCTGGGGTTTATTTGCATCCCTATCTTTACAGTTGCTTAGCATGCTGTTTTGGGGGATGACAACGGAGCACAATGCAACATGTATCTGTGGTATGGATGCATATTTATATCTATAACTTATTTTGTAAGTTATGTATGGGAGTAATAGTATTCAAATTCAAATTTCAGATTCATGACACGACACCTAGCTACAATTTAAAAGGCAGGGGGTTAGAGAAATGTCCAGTATTTTCAAATGTGGGAGAATGCAATATATATATATTACTTATATAGCTTGGGAAAAGGTCTGTTTGTTGCTTTTATACACAGTGATATTTATGGGATACAAAACGCAAATGTTTAAATATATGCTAAAATAATGTTATGCAGTTCCTTTCCCAAACACCACAGTGCCTTTTGTCTGATAAATGCCTTGACAATGTGTTGTATATTTCCTAATCCGGTGACTTTGCTGCTGTTCTGAAGGTTACTGCCAATGCATTGTAATGGCTTTTGTATGGGACTAGAACCAAGGGACCCAGGTTTGAAACTCAGCCACAAAACTCACCAGGTGACCTTGGAATAGTTACTATCTCTCAGCCTAAGCTAACTCACAGGGTTGTTGCAAAGACAAAATGGAGGTGAGGAACCCTGATATCTGCTGGAGAGTTGAAGCTCCTTGGAAGAAAGCTGGGGATATAAATGTAATAATAAATAAAATTATGAGATGTTAATTACGGCAGGTGTAACTGATGTGGTACTCTCTGGATGTTCTTGGAATACAACTTCCATGATCCCTAATCACTGGCCATGCTGGCTGAGGCTGATGGGAGTTGTAGTCCAACAATATCTAGAGGGCACCATGTTGACCATCCCTGTTGCCAGAGTGCAGAAAAAGTTCTGGATTTGTGATTAGGTATGAAATCTAGTGTCCTGATTATCTCCATTTTCATTTTAAATTAAACAATTAAAGAAAAAAGTAGGCAATTATTTTAAATGATAATTTTTTTTTAGCCTTTGTAGCTGCATGGATCTGCTTTAGAAGTGCACTTCCAATATTCACTGAAATACCATTGGGGTGATCAAAATTTCCAGTGGATTCCAGTTATGTGGCCCTCCCAGGCTGAAACCAATACATTATGGAAAGTAGATTTTCTTTTAAATCATGCAGAATGAAAAATATACAAATCTGCTCAATTATGTCCACAACACGCTGTTTATTGCTTTGTGAGAAAACAACATCTACTAATATCCCAAACCTAACCATATTAGCCATAGACAATATGTCTTTTGGAATCAGTGTTTCTTAGTCTCAGTTAAAAGACCATAAACCAGAATGTCATTAAGTGCAAGAACAGATACTGTACATGTATTAATCCACTTACTCTAGATGAGTGGGCTGGAGCACAGGGGTGTTATTAAAAAGTTTTTTTAAAAGATCCAGTGATTCTGACCATTGTATAAAGGCAGCATACCTTCTGTCTCTACATTTTACATATAACATTATTACATAACTTAGCTTTAAATCCTCTCCAGAAAACAAACACAAGCTGAACAAATGCCACCCAATCCCCCACCAAACAGTTTCTAAGAGACAGAACTTAAAAATATTTCTGCACTGTGATTGGAGAGTGTTAGATGGGATGATAGCATTCTTGTCTTCCTTCCTGTCTCCACACCCTGGCATTCTCCTTATATGGTTTTGTAACTAATAAATTACTGCATTTAAGAGACACCCTGTCTGGCTTTATTATAAACTGTTGGAGCTATAGATCTGTACAAATCTCTACAAATCCATTCAGGACATGCCAATCTACTCTGTAGAGATTTGTGGCTACTTCGACCCGATCATGTTTGTGATCTGTGATTTGGCCGAATTCAGTGTACAGCCCTAGTCTTTTTTATTGTGCATTCATGGTGAAATTACTTATTTATAATTACATTTATATCCCACCTTTCCTCCAAGGTGTTATGGAAATTTGTATATGCAGAGATCGTCAGCGATCTGAGCTGCATGTCTGCCAGTGTGTGTATTTACCTAAGTAGCAGGCTTTTACCCTGCATTTAGATCACTGAAGACTTAGTAAAATAAGAAAAGCTACTTTATTTATAGAAATACATAGTAGATAGGAAAGGCATACCTAGTTCTAACTAACTTACTAAGTTGGAGGCGCAATGCCCAGAAGAGAGAGCAAAGACAAAGAGGTCTCTTCTCTCCTCGGACAGGCAAAGAAAAAGACAAAGGAAGGAGGGGCAGATAAGCTTCCCTGAGCATATCAGTTTAGAAAGGAAGTTTGTTAGTTAGAGAATAGCACAGGCAAAGACAGGCCAGCCTAGCCAGTTGGAGGACCTTAACTCTATCTTCCCTTTGGAATGCAAACAAAAGAACCCAAACAGGAGTTGCTCTTGCCCCACTTCCAACACAAGGAGCTCAAGGTGACATATGCGGTATCCTCACAACCCTGTAAGGTAGGTTAGGCTGAGAGATGGTGACTGGCCCAAGATCACCCAATGAGCTTAATTGCTGAGTGGGATTTGAACCCTGGTTTCCCAAATCTTAGTTAAACACTCTGACTGATGATGGTATTGGGGTAGTTATTCATGATCTTGCTTAAAATACTGTTTGCACCTGCAAATGTTTTGGGGCAGACACATCACTTCCTTTCCAATCAGTGCATGCCTCCTAGCTTTCTGCTGAAATCCTGTAACCCTTCATAGCATAAATGTTCTGGAGGGTTTTGTCCCGCTTCTGTTGCACTATAGCACAAGTGTGCACCTCCAGATGGCAATAATTCGATAACATTGGGGAAGCATCACAGAACAATGAAGTGGAATGAAGTGTAGATGGTCCAGTACAAATCCACCACTAATGCACTATTATTACATCAATGACATGTTGCAAAGTATTGCCACAACAAAACCACATGTCTGGAGGAGCCTTTAGACCAGATTAATTAACAGTATGATCCTAAGCATGTCTGCTCAAATGTTATTAATGATTAAATCACCAGAAGCTGGTCACAGACTTTCTGCACATACCACAGCTTCCAAAGCAGACTAGTGTCACTATTTATTTGCCACAATTACATTATACCTGTTTTCCAAGACTTTCAGAGCAGTGGCTTATCATCACAACAAACCTGTGGGATATGTTATTATGCACAGAGAGAGGCCATTTACAAAGTAGCAACAACTTAACACAGTGTGCTTGTAAATAAAGGGAAGGATCATAGCTCAGTGGCAGAGTTGATGCGTGCAGAAGGACCCCCACATCTCCACTTAGGGCTGGGAAAGACTTTTGCCTGAAACCCTGAAGAGCCACTGCTGGTCAGAGTAGAAAACGTGGATCAGGATGGACCAATGTCCTGAGTCAATGGCACTTTTTCTTTTTTTAGGACAGGGGTGGGGACCCCAACTCCCATCGGCTTAAGCCTGGATGGTCAAAAGGTTCTTAATCAGGTGGGCTGAGAAAGACCTCTTCTGACTGTCAGAGGAGTTAGCACTGGGCCAAAGGTTTGTCTCAGAGGAAAGCGGCATCATCTCTTCATCTTTGTAATTAAAAGATCCTAGACCAGGGATCTGGAACCTGTGGCCCTTCATATGTTATTGGACTACATCTCTCATCTTCCCTGACCACTGGCCACACTGGCTGGGGCTGATAGGAACCAGAGGCCAACAAAGTCTGGAGGGCCACAGGTTCCCAATCCCTCATTCTTGGGCAGAGCTGAAGAAGTCTTTCCCAGCCTTTCTCACTAAAAACCTTTTAGAATGAGACACAAAGAATCTTTTAAGTGGAAGTGCCAGGGACTGAATCTGGGCAGTGATACTCTGCCACTGTTTTCTCTAAGTATCTGGATGTAAGCGGTAGAGTGCCTCTCTGAATGGATGTTCCATTTAGCTATCATAAGTAATAGCCGTTGATAGACTCCACTCCATAAAATATTGATTTAATCCAGCTTGAATTGTTTATAATGAGATGGCCGTATGGCAAGTTGGACTTATCTACTCATAGGAAGAGAAAAAAAATAAAGTTTGCCAAGTGAAGCAGTAGAGACCATAGAGTGCTGTGTGCTTTTACTCCCATTTTGCCAGAGCCGCTGGCAGTTTGGAGATGGCCGCTGTCCACTGAGGAGAATAAGCTGTCACAATATATCTGTGGGTGCATCATAACATCCAGTTAACTTTATTACTCACAACACGAGAAGGAAATGATTAACATCTCACTGGTTGCTGAGAATGCCTCGTGAGCATTTCTGAACCTTTTTGATTTTTCTGGAGAAAGTAAAAAAGAATTATGCAATCAAGGATCTGTTCATGGGAGTGAGTGTGGTCAAAAGTGGGTGGGGCAAGAAGAGGCAAAAGTGTGCAGAGCAATGGGTACGACTCTTATCTTTGCATGTTAGGCCATGTCATGTAAAATGTAGAGGTCTGTACCTCACCCCCACCCCCCATGCACAAATCACTCCATCCAGTTTAAGCAAGAGACATCCTCACAGTTCAAGGACACATTCCAACTAGGGAAAGGCGCTTGAGGAGGGCTCAGAGCAGGGCTGGTGAAGGGTGTGGCCTGGAAAGCGGGCATGAACCATAGATAGAGGCCCACATAGAGAGGCCTGCATTCAGCCTCTAGGTCTGAGGTTCCCTATCCCTGCTGTACTTAAACAATACGAACTAGATGCACCAATGGTCGGTCTTGGCACGACGCTGCTCCCTGTGTTCCTGCTCTCTGTAGTTCTCATGGCACTCTTCCCTCACATAATGGCTGATGTAGGCCCCATCTGTGCTATACATTTCAAGCACTAGTATACCAACTTAACAATCATTGCTTCCCTCCAAGAATGCAGGGGACTGTAGTTTGGTAAGAGTGCTGAGAGTTATTAGGATGCCCCCTATGCCCCTTACAAGAGTTATAATCCTCAGAATTCCCCATTTATTGTTAAACCACTCTAGAATTACAGTTCTGGAAGGGGAGTAGGAGTCTCTTGACAACACTCATCATCTTTACCAAACTATAGTTCCCAGGATTCTTTAGGGAAAGCCATGACTGTTTAAAGTGGTATGATACTGCTTTAAATGTATAGGGCAGATGGGGCCCTAGTCAAGACAGTGTGTGCCTCATCACCTTCATTGTCCTTTCTCCTTCTTAACCCCCCCCCAATACATTTATATTCTTGGTCTGTCACTGATTTAGGCTCTAGGAAGCCTAATTATACAGCCACAAGAGTGGCTGTATGCTATAGCCAGCACGGATTTTTCACATTCCACAATGTTAAATTGAAAATACCCCCATGCCATTCTGATGCTTCCCATAAGCTCATTTCAAAACAAAACCTTACAAAACTTATAGTCCTGAACTCAGAAACGCTTGCTTAACAACCGTCTAAATTTTCATGGCGAATCACAAAACAGTCAGAGAGAATAGAGAGTTCAAAGTCTAAAAAGAGAAAAACAAACATCAGACCCCTTTGGACTTTTTTCTGTGGAGAGTTCTTATAATCTGTTGAAATTCATTAAAAACCAGCCATGTTCACAGAGTACCTGTAACCCTATTACTGACCTTGCCCCATACTCTGATCTTCATCTTCTGCAGTTTAAAAGTTTTTAAAAAATGCCTGGCTGATTTTTAATTAATTTAAGAAATTTTGGCTTGAACCCAATGATAGTGTCAGGCATGCTAAGTAAGAACCAACTGTCAGTGTTCTAAAAGCCAGACTCACAGCTGCTGGGCTTACCTAATCAGGGGGCCACACCCACACCAGACTTTGATTTCATTTGAGACAGTCATAGCTTCTCCCAAAGAATCCTGGGAAGTGTAGTTTGTGAGGGCTGCTGAGAGGAGACTGACGAGCTCCAGTGCCCAAACTGGTTTAACAGTCAGCCACTCTGATTGAAGGTCTGTGAGGGGAACAGAGCATCTCCTAGCAATTCTCAGAACCCTTCACTAACTACACTTCCAGGGATTCTTTGAGAGAAGCCATGACTGTCCAAAGTGAAAGAATGGCCTGGTGTGGATGTGGCCAGGGACAGCTTTGCTTTAAATTTGGGTGGGAGGCTACATGTGCCTGCTGTAGATTAAAAAGGTGGGGAAAATGCTGAAAAGCAATAATACTGTTCACAATGCTTTCCTTTTGGAAAGGAAAGGGACTTCCCCTCTGTCCAGTGCCCACCCACCCAATCTCCTTCCATCCCTGCCCCTCCCCCAGGTCAGTGTTGGACTACGACCTTGGAGACCACGGTTCGAATCCCCACACAGCCATGAAGCTGACTGGGTGACCTTGGGCCAGTCACTGCCTCTCAGCCTCAGAGGAAGGCAATGATAAAAACACCACTGAATACTGTTTACCATGAAAACCCTATTCATAGGGTCGCCATAAGTTGGGATCGACTTGAAGGCAGTCCATTTCCATTTTCAAATTTGATTGAACAGAAATAAATCCCATTGAACTCAAAATGTATGCAAATGATCAAACCCTCCCTCCCTTCTCCTCCCTCCTATCCTCTCCCTCTTGCCCCTTTCCTCCCCCTTCCTTTGCCCCTCACTCCCCATCCCCAACCCCTTCCAATCCCCTCCTTCCCCTTCCCCCTCCTCCCCTCCCCTTTGTCCTCCCCTTGCTCAGTTTTACCTATCTTAAGCATTGCCACCACTCACCATATGCTCAGAGGCACATGTTACCAAATTCTTGCAAGCTACACAGGAACTGGATTGGACTGTGAAAGACCAGCCCAAATTGTGTTTGCATTTTGACAAATTTGTAGAGCAGTACAATATCTCAGAGAGGAGGTCAGGACTCCTGCTTTCCTGGTGCATTCACTATAACTGCCTAATTTCCCTTCTCTTAAAAGTTTGATAGAAATATCTGTGAGCTATAGGCACTTTTTTAAACTGTAAAGTTTTTTTGCCTGTTAGTGAATTAACTCATAACTGTATGGACATCATCATGTGAAGAGTCCTGGGGACCTTGACTGGCTGGGTTTACCACTCTTTTAAAATGGATTCTGTGGAAGACAATGCACTTGTTTCCTTTCAGAACTGGGCTGTGTCGAGTCCATTGATGCAGTCACAGTCTTTTATTAAAAGCCTCAAATAAGTTGCTTGATGGCAGGATCCACTTGGACCTCTCAAAGCCAGCATTATAATTCACAGCTCTAGACACTTCATTAATTATCAAGGCAGACACCCCACTCTTTTACCAGCTTCTTATCTTGTTAGGAAATCAGGCAACAGAGCTCTTCCCCCCCCTTCTCCACTGCTCAAAGGATTATCTGAAGCAGGTCACCGTTGTAAATTTGAGCTTTGTGTTTTGGAGAAGGTAAATATTTGTAGGCTTGAAAAATATATGCTGTCACTTTCCATCCATAGTTCTGCTACTTAAAAGCTGCGCATTTAAATGGAAACATAAATGCTCTTTCTTCTGCACCTCTGCAGAAGGCTGGGGAATATATAATGGGAAAGTGCCTTCATTCAAAAGAGGTCCTGGCAATCAGTTTAAATGCCTCTAAAGATTCTAGTGAGATGTGGCTGTGAAGAAATTGGGGGGGCGGGCGGCGGGAAGGGATAGCTCCAGAGAAATTACATTACTGTCATTGTTAATTTGCTTTAAATAACCTTGACAAGTTGAAGTCTGCTAATGGTGGCATTCTGTACTAGTTGAATTTTATACCTTCCTCTCTGTGTCTCTTTTTTTTATGTGTGTGATTCTCGTGCTTGAGCAATCTGGATGTGTTGTATTTTGGCTGCAATCCTTTGAGTAAATCCCAAATAAAAAAAAGGCTATAGCTCAATGGTAGAGCACATGTTCAACATGCGCAAGGTCCCGGCAACTCTGGGTAGGGCTGGGAAAGGCCCCTATATGAAACCATGGAGAGCCACTGCCACTCTGTGTGGACTGGGGTGGGGAACATAAGGTCCTCCAGATGTTGTTGGACTCCAACTCCAATCAGCCCCAGCAAGCACAGCCGATGTCCAGGGATGATCAGGACTGGAGTCCAACAATGTCCAGAGGACCACAAGTTCCCCATCCCTGATAGAGATAATAATGAGATAGATGGGCAAATAATCTCACCTGGTGTAAAGTTCCTTCCTTATGAACACTGTGAAGCTTACTTTTGAATAAGCATGCCTTGGATTGGGCTGCAAATGCCTTTTTTTGACAGGGATATGTGCAATCGCATGCTGTATTATGTGAGCTAAATTGTATGGTGCAGAATGGGGCACTGCAGGAATTTTGAGGTGTGATCTCCACATACAGCTGGCAATGCCTCCTGTCTGAAACCCTGGAGAGCTGCTGTCAGTCAGTGTAGATATTACTGAGCAAGATGATGGGCCAATGTCCTGACTCAGTATCAACCAGCTTCAGATGTTCCTATCATTCCATCATGTGAGTCCCAACCTGCAGAGAGCTGACACAGTTCAGATAAAGGTTTACCACCTTTTCTGCTGTTTGTGAGAATTCGGTCTACGTTTGGGGTATATGTGAGAAGGAGGGAATTCCCTTTGCTTTCTTTATAACCACCAGTGGTCCATCAACAATTGCAGTAGAGTCACTCTCAGATCATTTGAAAAGAAAGATCTCTAGGGCATGAATTGACTTTATAAGGTGTCATACAGAAGCAACTCAAATTAGTAGCATCAAGAAAGGGTGGCAGGCTTGCGACAGAATGATGGACATGTGGCCAGCTGAACTGAACCTGGCTAGGAAGGAAATCAAGCTAAGAAATCACTGACCTGAAGCTTGCTGCCATTACTGCACCATGAGGAGGTGTGGAGATTTACAGATATCACCTGCTTGAGCGACATATATGGCTTACTACCCCTATCTACAGAGCACCACATGATGTCAGAAAGAGGAGACTGGGACCACACAGTGGCTTAAGGTGCCTACACTAGATTTACGAGTCTGCAGTGACAGCTGAACATGGGCAAGTTTGCTATGTGAGATGTGCTTCTTGTTCATGCCAGGGCCACACAGTGGCTTCCTTAAAAGGGAATAGAGTTTGCATGTGGAGTAGACAAATGAATTCACCTTCCGAGGTCAGAATCAGTAACTCAGAACAACTCCAGAACCTGGGCCCAAGTGTTAACCTGCTCCTGCCATCGCTCAAAAGGAAATGGACACTTGATACTTGGGAGTATATCGTAGTTGAATGACTGGGTGTAGGAAGCTGCCTTATACCATGCCAGACTGTTTTCTCATCTAGTTCAGTACTGTCCACAGTTTTCCAGGGGCTCAGGCAGAGGTCTTTCACGCCATCTGCACCCTGATCCATTAAAAAACAACACAGAGAACACAGCCAAGGATTGGACTAGCATCTTCTGCATGCAAAGTATCTGCAATGCCGCATAGCTATGGCACCTCTCCATGCACAGTGATGGCACCCTACCCTACCCTACTCCAGAAAAAAGAAATATGTTGCCCTTCCCACTATTGCTGGTGCGCTGCTGTAAAACAAGTGGCTAGCATAGGAAGCTGCCTTATACTGAGTCAGAGCATGGGTCTTGCTAGCTCAGTCTGCAACTCTCCAGGGTTTCAGTTAGGAGTCTTTTCCCAGCCCTAATGGAGATGTCAGGAATTGAACCTGGGGCCTTCTGCATGCGAAGCAGATGCACTATTACTCTTTATTGATTCTTTTCTTCTACATTCAGACCTGGTGTCTATATCCGTGACCCATTACAGTTCTGTCAGACTTCACCACAAAGTTGCATTGGCCAGAAGGCCACTGTGGGATTGCGATGGCACAGCATGTCCTGGGTCCAGAAAACCAAAGAGGAACCTTATGGTATAACACGTCCTTCAGAATGATCACATTTATGATTGAGGTTCAGAGTGTGCGGGAAAGGTTATAAATTTTGACAGAAGAGCAGGTTGACTCACATAAAGATGCCAAAAGGTAAGCAGCACATCTCACATAGCAAACTTGCCCATGTTCAGCTGTCCCTGCAAACTCGTAAATCTAGTTTAGGTACCTTAGAAGCCTTTGTGCTAGGCAGTACTGCTTTGGGCTTCAGTCATTCTGGAAAGCAGATGAGATTAGACAACTCAGACGTTATGCAACATATCTGAAACAAAGGAGAATGGCTTTGTGCACAATGAATGCAGAGGGTGTATGGTCCTGGTCCTTACGCTACTTTGACAATAGGTTTCCATTGGTTCTGCATGCAGGAACATGTATAATTTATACCCAGGTGAATAACTGATCAAAGTAAAATGTGATTTAACACCCCTTACTGCAGGGCTATCGAACCTGTGGCCCTCCAGATGCTGCTAGACTCTCCCATCAGTCCTATCCAGCAGGTCTAATGGTCAGGGATGATAAGAGCTGTAGCCCCAATAAAATCTGGAGAGCCACAGGTTCTCCATCCCTTTCTTTCTATGAAGTCAGAAATTGTATATGCTGGGGAAATGTGCATGTTATTTCAAATACATTCACTGAATCTTGCTCTAATACATCCACAGTGTGTTGTGCTCTTTTGTCTTTTTAAAATGAGCATCCTTGAGACAGGATGCTTTCTGGACAGATGTTCTATCATAGTTGAGTCATGGATAACTCTTTGTTTCTGGAAAGAGCACAAACCATAGCTAGGATCACATCAAACTGCTTCTGGAGTGCACAGGGAGCATGAATCACTTATCCCCTCTTTCCCTGGTGTTCAATTTGGGAATCCACACTTAAAATAATGAACACTAAAATCAATAAAACAGCCCATGTTTCCACTGGCTGATTGCTACATATCTCCAACACTGCTGCTAGATATCTCCCCGGAGGAACATGCTTGTACACACAAATAGAATGCCAATTTCGATGATTCAGGAAATGACACACATTACCCTCCTTTGCTAAAGGTTTTCATTTCTGTTACGCATTGTAAGTGAGATGAAGGAAGAGGTGGGTCTGTGTGCACCATGCGCTTAAACATATTTTTAAAAATTGCACCAGGAAAAGCCAAATTGTGCAAGTGTATTTAGTTGTTACACTTGTATTCCATACATCCTCCAAATGGTCCAGAGCTTCTTGTATATTGTTCCCACGTGGTTACAGGCCAGAGCTGCTAGTTTAACCAAGATAATTGCACCACGTACCTTCAAACTCTCCTTTCAAGTATCACTCCATCATATGCCTTCAAATCAAAAGTACAAATTATTCCAGTTAAGCCAGTTTATGTATATTTGTTTGTTTTCCTGTTTTGGTCATCATGAAGAATGGCAAAGAGCAATGCAGAGAGGGGCTTACTCCTTAGCTGTTCACTGAATTGCAAATCTGTGGTGACTGCAAATCATTCTCACACACCCCTATGCACATCTACCTATGCACACAGCCATTCTGAGATTTTTCTAGGTGTTGCTGTTACACTTAGAAGATTTTCTTGGAAGTCTTAGCAGCTGCTTTTCCAGAGGACAGAAAAAATCTAGCTGAAATTCTGAGGAAGCCCAGTGTCAGTTTCTATTCATATGTGGTATCATGGCAGAATCATGGACTGCCAAGGCCTGGGCAATATGGCAGCATCAAGGGATGATGACAGAAGTGATTGCCTAGATTAATTAGCTGTGATCTGTTTCAGCACACCAGCTTAATACAACTATAACTGAAGCGGCTCCTACAGATAAAGACCAAGCTAAGCCCCAAGGCAGAATACTGCAAATGTGAACCCCGTACAAGTTAACACGGAGAACAGTAAAAGGAAAGATCAAAAGTAAGCAGAACAAATGATGTCAGGGTGTTTTCAGAACTCCACAGATCATAGGAAGCTGCCTTATATGACATCAGACCATTGACCCATCTAGCTCACAATTGTTGACACTCAGTTGTGGGGAACCTCCAGCCCTTGTCTCTTCTGCCATGTTTCTTCATTTGGCCTGTGAGGGCATCTGGGGCGAACCACACCCACCTGCAAACCACCTGATGTCATATGATATCAGGCATGGAACAACAAAATGGATTTCTTATCTCCAACCTAAGCACCACAGCGCTAAGATCAGAGATAAGCCCTCTGCCTGCTTTTTTACAGTAGAAGACAACGTTTCTCCCCCCTCCTCCAGTGGTGGGGTGAGTGTGGGTAGAAATGCTGTCTTTTATTCTTAAGGAGTACAGGGTTTATCTCTGAACTTAGCACTAAGATGGGAGATTTAAAAAAACATTTTATTTTTTGTTTTAAAAGGAAAACATTCCAATTCTATTATTTTTTATCACAATACAACCAACATAAGAATCTTAATAAAATATTTTACAGATATAGTGGATGAATCTCAAAATTAAAAATATTTTACAGAAAGTTCGTAATTTAAAGCCGTTATGAAAACCATGAAATCCCTGTGTCTGCCCTTTAGTGTAGCTATCTAAGGCAGAGGTTTTTTCCAGACTGTCCCATCTCAGCACTGGAGTGCAGACGCTGGAAATGTTGTGTGTGTGCCTCCCTGAATATCAGGTATGTATGTACTGTGGATATATGTACTGTGTGTGAGAAGGTGAGGAGGGAGAGCGTGTTGCATGCCTATCTGAGTATATCAGATATACTGATATACTGATATACTGGTGTATCTGAGCTTGTGAGAATTGTGGGAGGGGGATAGGGGGACATGCATTTTTTTTCTTTTGGGTTGTTGTTTTTTTTCCCTA
This sequence comes from Rhineura floridana, assembly GCF_030035675.1. NCBI lineage: Eukaryota > Metazoa > Chordata > Lepidosauria > Squamata > Rhineuridae > Rhineura > Rhineura floridana. Next base: position 35,378,111 of record NC_084482.1, on the reverse strand, counting down.
CCCGCCATTGAAATGCAGACCCCAGAAGGTTGAACAAGTTCCAGTCTGGGCTGAAATCATTTCCCCACCCCCTGGTTTACATTGACCAGCAGCAGCTGTCCAGGGATTGAAGAGGACTCTTGCCCAGGCCTGCTTGGAGGATGTGCCTTCCACTGATCTATAGATTTTCTCCGAGGCAAGGCAGTAAAGCACCACCCTACAGTGAAAACCATTCTCTGCTTGAGCCCTGTGCTAGGCAGCTAGGCTGGTTCTCCATTGCCCCCATCCAATTATTTCAAAAGTATTGTGCACAGTATAGTTTCAAAACAAATATCTTTCCACCTAAAGCCCAATATAATGGCTAAATTAATATTATAGTAATGACTCCAAAGTACATTGAGCATATGATGATAGATCACTGAAAGCACTCATGTTTTCCTTCATGCAAATTAACACCTATGTCAACAGCGTCAGCAGTGGTGACTATATTAACAAATGGCACAACTCACTTTTTGCCTTGGTTCTCTCCACCTTTGCTGCCAATAGCGTTCATTAATATAATAAAACCCTCATTATAAAGTCATTAGTGTAAATGCAAATAAAGCCTTACATTGTTAATCTCCCCACCAGGCCCTTAATTACTTAAACAGTCATGCCGCATTAAGTATAGCATTGATAACATATGATAAAAAGGTCCATATAAATGACATTAAGTTACCTCTCTGCTCCATTAGTTCAAGATTTGTACTCAATAGGTCCTTTCCCCCCATATTTATTTTGGCCCCAGACTGGATTAACCATTATGCCAGAGATTAAGGCCTCTGTGGTCGTGCCGCTATCGGCCACTGACAGCATTTATTTGTGAATTGTATGCCAATCTAGGGTCCTTAAAATCAGGTTACCCAGAAAATGATGTTTGTTCCCTTATCACACAAAATGGAAGCAGTGTCGAGGTTTCTGACTGTGGGGAAACTCAACTACTCTAAGCTTTTATATCAAAAGGTGCAGAATTTGCCTAGTTTGTCCAATTTTCTCCTATTTCATTGCCTCCCCACATCTTGTTTTTAACCTTGTACATTGTATGATCATAATCTAGCTGCCAATACAATCCAAGCAAGTTTACTGAGAAAAATGATCCTCTGAATTCAGTGAGGCTCCCTCTAGACTAAATGCAGCTGAGCTGAATTTTCAAGTGTTTTTATATTTGTGTTGAACTCTGCATCATCGGTGTGGACAAATTTTTCATGGAATGGGAATGCAAAGCATGAAACCAGGAATATTTGGTGGTTGTTTTCTCACCCAAGGTCTGAACACAAAACTGGAATTATTTCTTAATAATGAAAAATTAACCTCAGTGAATGTGCTAAGGATTGCTACTGTACCATGCAAACAGGCATGTTTATTCAGATCTGAGTCTTACTGAGTTCAGTGGGTTCTACTCCCTAATAAATGCACTTAGAACTGCAGCCTTAATCTAGTAAGAACATAGGAACCTGTCTTATACCAAGTCAGACCGTTGGTCCATCTACAGTAGCTCCATATTGTTTGTATCAGGGCTGGAGAACCTTTGACCCTCCATGTGATGTTGGACTCTACCTCCAATCAGGTCAGTATCATTACAAGAATTTCCTAAGAGGACAGTGTTTTTACTATATATACATCAGTGTTCCCAAAAACAAACAAGCCCATCTGGCCTACTTTTCACAAGATGAGGACCAGGTGGTGCATAAAGAATCCATTCACAAAATGAGGGCCCTGAAGGCAGTCCATTGAGAGTAGGTCTTGATAAATTGTTATCTGCCATGGAGTTATGTAGGTATATAAACAGAAAGGTGAAGGACAGATGAGCCGGCTTTCTTCCATCTGGATTCATAGTGTGAACCATCTAAAAGAAGTCTTCCTCACTAATACATATGATTGGTTGCCCCACAATTCCAGCACCTTGGAGAGCAGCAAACACTTGCTTTGGCATATTCTCCTAGAATTTCATCAATACTAGCCTTGTAATATGAGGTAATAATACAAAATGAAATTTAAACCAGAACCTGTGGGGTTGTACATTTCCTTTCCACCTATTTATATAAGCATAAATTAAGAAGTGGACTCGGGCACAGTATTTCTGTCAACTGAGTTGCCAAGATGAATTGCAAGTTGGAAATATTGGCTATTATCTTTAGGAAAGTCTTTTGAAGTCAAACCAAGGGGCATTCAATACTCATGAAAGTTTTGCAAACAGAGTTGTTAGATGAGGGACTGGAAACATAGGGCTGATCTTTGTATTACTTTCTGGAAGTACTTGGTTATTGACTAACCAAGTGTCTAGTGTTAAGTGACATAAAAAAAAGATTTTCAGCATCTGAAAGGCAAAATGTGGAGCAACCTGCTGGCCAGTGGGATTTTCAATATGTCTTTGAACATATTTCAGTTGGTATACAATGCATTCCTTATAATGCCAAAACTCATTTGAAAGGGTAGCTACAAGAACAAGCATAGAAGGTTCTCTCTGTCTGCAGAAGGGGATTATAATTTACCTCTTTTTAATCCTAGTAAAGTGATCCTGTTGTCATGAGATTTAGGGGCTATTGAAAGATCCAGGGATTGAGGGAAAAGTCCTTGCTTCATTAAGTTCCCTTTCTGCACTCACACGCTCCTTGTGTCAGCAAATGTGCATCTTTACCTGGTCAGACAAAGTGGAAAAGGGGAAGCAGGCACACACTCCATGCTTGCTACGTTACCAGCAATCAGCAGGAGCCAATGGAATTTGGAAATGCTGACTGACTGCACTTTTGGAAAAATATTCCATGACAGGACCAACTTGAATTCTATTACTGAGAAAATTGGATAGCAACTCTTTATCTCACTTTGTTGTTGTTGCTATTATTATTGTTGTTGTTGTTGTTGTTGTTATTGTTATTATTTAAGAATGTGTACCCTTCCAAGGCCATTACAACAAATCAATAAAATACAATATTAAAATTCCAGCATTGAAAATAGCAGGAAAAAACAATTCATAACAGCAGCAGATAAAATAATTATTAAATGTAACCATAATGGTATTCCCGATCTCTATGTATGGATGTGAAAGTCGGACAGTGAAAAAAGCGGATAAGAGAAAAATCAACTCATTTGAAATGTGGTGCTGGAAGAGAGCTTTGCAGATACCATGGACTGTGAAAAAGACAAATAATTGGGTGTTAGAACAAATTAAACCAGAACTGTTACTAGAAGCTAAAATGATGAAACTGAGGTTGTCATAATTTGGACACATAATGAGAAGACATGATTCACTAGAAAAGACAATAGTGGTGGGAAAAATAGAAGGGAATAGAAAAAGAGGAAGGCCAAACAAGAGATGGATTGATTCCGTACATGAAGCCACAGACCTGAACCTACAAGATCTGAACAGGGTGTTTTCTAGCAGATGCTCTTGGAGGTCGCTGATTCATAGGGTCGCTGTAAGTCGTAATCAAAGGCATATACCAACAACAACTTAGGATTTCATGCACTGTTAGGGTAGGATCCAGCCAAAGTTAATCAGTTAATCAATTTAAGTCCCATTTACTTCAATGTGAGAGTTATGCTTTTACTTAACTCTATCATTGAAATCAATGGGGGTGGTTAAGGGTTTACCCTTGACTAGAATGGGTCTAGAATAGGAGGTTGCTGATTCATAGGGTCGCCATAAGTCATCATTGACTTGAAGACACCTAACAACAACTACTATTTTCTGGAAGCAGCCCTGGAGTTATGAGTGGAACCACTGAAACACAATGCCCCCAAGCCCCACCTCCCTGAGACACTCCAGAAGGATGTGGTCTGTGATCAACAGTATCAGATACTGTGGCCAACAGTATCAAAAGATACAGAGAAATCAAGGAGAACAAGCAGGGTCTCATTCCCCCCTATGTCATCAACCAGGGCGACCAAGGCAGTTTCAGTCCCATGGCCAGGCTGAAGCCAGACTGGGATGGATTCAAGTAATCAGTTTTCTCCAAGCATGCTTGAAGCTGGAGCGCCGCCACCCTCTCAAGTGCTTTGCACAAAAAGGGGATATTTGCCACTGGGTGATAGTTATTTAACACTTCTGGGTCTAGTGAGGTCTTTTTAAGAAGGGGACTCACTCCCTGAACCCACTCACCCAACCCCCTATGGCTAGCTCTAATTAGGCAAGATGGGAAAGAGTCAAGGGGGCAGGTGGTTGGCCATATCCTCAGGCCACAGTTATTGAAACGGATCCAATACAGATTGAACAGACAGTGGTCCAGATGCCTCCATTGGACTTGCTCTAACTATGGCATCCGACTCTGTCCGAATCTGAGTGATTTTCTGCCTCCTAAAGTTGTTACAGCAGGTCTCCAAGGGTGTCAGAGCAATGCTCTTTTGGCCAGATGATAAAAGACCAGTCACCAGTCAGAAAAGCCCTGCCAAGCAACTATTTGTGGACGCAATGGTGGCAGAGAAGTAAGCTTTCTTTGCCGCTGCCACTGCCACATGTCAGGCACGATGACTTTTGCTAAATGCCAGTATAGAGGGAATAATATGAATTTTCCTGTGCAGGGCAATCCAAATATACACTTTAAAGCTATTAAGCATTGATGAAGGGATGTGGGTGCTTGCATCTGAACATTCTCTTGCTTCACATGTCTCCTCAGAATGCAACCTATTGGCTAGGGCTGAAAGTGCATGATGATGTTTTTGTCATGATCATATTTCAATGACAATTATTTCTTCATCCAACCAAGTGGCTGTTTCTGGATAAATTATTGGTAGGAAGTCTGCTTTTATGAAAGGAGGCCAGCAATTCTTCTTTAATGTTCAAGTCCCCCTCCCCAAGGGGGAAATGTATGCATTATTAACCTGACCTCAGCCAAGAGGACTATCCAACATTAATGTCAGTCGGCTCTAAATGTTCTCTGTCATGCTGACCTACTATAGTCACACAACAGAAGATCAAACATTATTTACACTTGCAACAAAAGATTCATGACTGACTGGTTTTACACACACACACCTCACTACCTCCTTGATTCCACATTGTTTAGATCCCTTAGTTCTTCAGGCCAAGATCAAGGAATCTTTCCATCCTTCAACTTCCTTATCTGAACTGCAGACCTGTCTTCTCCTCATGTCTGTAGATTTGGTCCCCCCCTTTTTTATATTTGCAATTGTAACAGAAACAAGAAGAAAATGGAATTAATCATCATAATAACAAAACAACAATCCATTGCCAGATGACACTCACAACAAGACCATTCTATCAATATTAACATAAGCAGTCCAAATGTCCAAATAGTTGTCTAAATGAAATTAATTATTATAAGCCGTATGTTCAAATGCAGAATGTCTTTGGCCTTGTGTGAAGTTGTCCTCCCATCCAAACTTAGTTTTTTACTTCTCTCGCAGAAGCAGCACTGGATTGTTAACATTCCATTCCTGACACTTCTCACTGCGTATTAATTATCAACACCTCCCAGGATTATACTTTCATTTCCACTCTCATTACACTGTGTGATGAGAGGGGAGATAACTTGCAGGGAAAATCTTCTGACAAGATGAAGCTCTCAAGGCAGTCAGAGGCTATATGGCTCAGGGGAACTCCCAGACTCCGTGGGCAATCCAGTACTATGACATCCTGATTTTATAGATCATCTAAAGTGGAATGGTGTGTGTTCTAATCTTCCAGCTAAAACATGATCCTATGTCTAGAAAATAATGCAAAACTGTATAACCCCACCTTGCTTCCTAAGAAATTAACCTCTTTCTTGCATTCAGTGAAGACCAATACCACTGTACACTTGCCTCTGCAGCAGCAGCAGCAGCAGCAGCAAGCACTTCATGTAACTGTGTCAGAGGGAGCTGCAGTCTAGTACCAGGATCTACCATTGACATATGGGGATGAGTAGTTATTGCCACTGGACAGATACAAGGGCCTTTACACCAGGTTTTGTGATTTACTGACTCAGTGGAATGGCTAATGAGTTTGGGGGGGTCTGACCTCACAACCCAGAAATCATTAACATATGGCTATGGAGGGGTTGCCCTTTCCAGAGTCACTTGAAGGCAGTGGAGATGAGCTGAGAGAGCACTGGACTTTGGTGAGTGGCTTAAAGAAGCCTGAAACATTGCAGGAAAGTAACATGGCCACATTGCACTGTGCTGTGTTTGCTACTGTCTGCGAACAGAGCTTATACAGGGCACCCCCACCCCACCCCACAACAAGTGATGCCTTCTGGTAATAACAAGGGTCCCTCTTCCTTCCCAGCATGAGCCAGATAAGTTCAGTCTCCACACATGCACCACCATTGCACAGAATCAAGAACAATCTGTGTATCATCATCCTCTTTTAAAGATGTCTGTTGTTGTTGTTAGTAGTAGTAGTAGTTGCAGTAGCAGTAGTAGTCCCTTGTCACTTCCCTCTGAGCCTTTCTCAGAGGAGAGACATAGAGAAGGGCCTCAGACGAAGATCTAAGGGTCTGGGTAGGTTGATATTGGGAGAGGCATTCCAGAAGATATTGGGTCCTGAGCCGTAAAGAGCTTTATAGGTCAAAACCAGGCCAGCACTTTGAATTGGGCTTGGAAGAGTATAGTAGGGATGGAATCCACTCCTTTTTTACATTTCGTTTTTAAGTGTGGCCCCCTACTGGTTGTTAATGATCCGATTCCTTTTTCCTTTTCCTTTTCCTTCTTTTTGATCTCCTCTGATATTTTATTTTATTTTGTTTTTGCTTTGCAGAGAATGATTGATATTATAATTGCTATTTATTCACAAGTCTCCACTGGTGTCGATCTTTATTCTGAACTCTGTAATTATTGCCTGTTTACATTCCTTTCCAAGTGCATTGCAGAGCATATTAAGGCAGATAATTAAGTCAGTGTCTTCCCCCTGCTGCTTACAATCAATACCTCATTCCCCTCTGCTGCTTTCTGTCTGTCAGTTACAATCAACTCTTCATTGACATCAGTGAAAAGGAGTATACATTTGAAAGTAGACTGATAAAGTATCATTCACATTATCAATGACTTCCAAGTGAATTTTTTTAAAGAATAGGAAAAAAAGAAGAATGAATCGGAAACTAGGCAGAGAGTTGCTACTTCAAAATTCTCTCTGCAAAGATAGAGAATATCAGAAATAATAATTAATCTGATAGCAAATCCAATCATTGCAGAAACGAAGCCCATTGCTAGAATACAGGCAGCCAGTGCAATTGAAACAGGATAGGTTTTATATGCGTTGTTAGCCTTTAACCCATCAGCAATCGGGCAGCTGCATTCTGCTCTAATTGAAGCTTCCAAACCATTTTCAAAGGCAATCCCTTGTAAAGCGCATTGCAATAACCCGACCTTGAGGTTACCAGAGCATAGATTACTGTAGCCAGGTTATCCCTGTCCAGATAGGGTCACAGTTGGGCCACCAGTCTAAGCTAATGGAAGGCACTCCATGCCACTGAGGCCAATTGTGCCTCAAGCAACAGATGTGGATCCAGGAGAACTCCCAAACTATTAACCCGCTCCGTCAGAGGGAGTGTGACCCCATCTAGAGCAGGCTGCACATAACAACTGGTCAGAGGAACCACCCACCAACAGCATCTCAGTCTTGTCTGCATTAAGTTTCAGTTTATTGACCCTCATCCAGTCCATTATCACAACCAAGCACTGATTCAGCCCATCTACTTCCTCACCTGCAGAAGATGAAAAGGAGAAACAGAGCTGTGTGTCATCAGCATATTGATGGCAATGCACCCCAAAAGTCTGTATGACCCCATTCAGTTGTTTCTTATAGATATTAAACAACTTGGGGGCAAAACCGACCCCTGCGGGACTCCATACTGGAGAGCCCACAGAGCCGAGCAATGCTTGCCAAGAACCACCTTCTGGAGCTGGTCATCCAAGTAAGAACAGAACCACTGCAATGCAGTGTCCCCAATACCTAACTCGGACAGTTGCCCCAAAGGATACCATGGTCAATGGTATAGAAAGCTGCTGAAAGATCAAGGAGTATCAACAGAGTCACACTTTCCCTGTCTCTATCCCAACACAGGTTATCATACAGGGTGATCAAGGCAGTTTTTGTATCAAGCCCAGGGCTGACTCCTGACTCAAATAGATATAGAAAATCTGTCTCCTCCAAGAGTACCTGGATATGGTTGGCAACCATCCTCTTGAGAACCTTGCCCATAAAGGGGACATTTGCTACTGGTCTAAAATTATTATGATCTTCTGGATCCAGGGAAGGCTTCTTTAGGAGTCGTCTTACTACTATCACCTTCAGATGACCTGGGACCATTCCTTTTTGGGGAGAAGCAATTATCTCCCTGGCCCACCCAACTGCCCCCTCCCTGGCAGATTTTATCAGCCATGAAGGGCAAGAGTCCAAGACAAAAGCGGTTGCATATCCTCAGGCTGCAGCAACTGAAACTCACCCAATGATATCGGACAAGAAAGCTCTCCAGACACCTTATCTGGACCATCAGCATCAACAGTGGAGTTCAAATTCCAGTGGATGGAAGTGATTTTATCCTCAAAATGCTTAGCAAACATGTCACAGCGGGCTTTAGATGGTTCTTCCACCTCCTCAGGGCCAGTATGTAATAAGCCCTTAGCCACTCTAAATAGCTCAGCTGGATGGCAAGCTGAGGATGCAATAGAGGTGAAGAAATGTTTTCTTTGCCACCTTCATTGAGTAGGCTCAAACATGAGCATGTACTAATGTTTGGTTAAATTTGTGAGGAGTTTTTCTCCACCTGCCCTCAAGCCGTCTTCCTTCTCACATCACTGCTCTTAGCTCTGAAGTATACCATGGAGCTTTATGAGTTCTGCCAGTTGAGAGGGGACGCTCAGGTGCAATCGTGTCAACCACCTGGGTCATCTTTGTTTTCCACAGATCAGCCAGGGCTTCAACAGAAGAACTGGCCATGCCAACTGGAAGACTCCCCAGAGCCCTCTGAAAACCAATTGGATCCATCAGATTCTAAGGGCAGGCCATCTTAATAGGTCCCCCACCCCTACAGAGGAAAAAGGCCACTGTAAGTCTAAAGCTCACCAGCAGGTGATCTAACCATGACACAGGGACTGTTTTTTGTTGTTATTATTATTGTTATTTTCATTTTCAGATAATACAGAGAACAACTATAACATATCCCCACTCCCCACTTCCAGGCAATCCCACTTCGTTCTATTAGAGAGCTATCATAATGTTTAAATCAAATATAAAAGTTCTTTATATAGGTTTCTTTTTTTATGTATGGGATGCCCTTACTGTTTTTTTGATCAAGTAGATGTGCCTCAATTTGTACCCAATGTTTTTTTATTTTAACATCCATAAATGAAATGATATGTCTGATCTGAAAAGCTTAATAATATAATCACAAATTGGGTACATCCGATCCCCCCTCTTTTATCCCCCCTATATCTAATATTTTTAGCCAATCTGGATCATTTTGAATTATACATAAATGTCTCCAGCTTGTTTTGTCACATTTTGATATGTCACCAAGAGACTGTTACTGGCATAAACATAAAAAAGATAGGTAAATCTAGGGAGTACAATAGTTTTTATTAGTGCAATTCTACTAGAAAGCCCCATATTCAATTTAGACAATTTTAAAGATCTGCTGCTTTTCCCCCCCCCACACACACACCATATTGGTGTATAATTGAAGTGAAATAATTTCTTCTGATTTTAAGAAACGTGGACTCCCAGATATCTAAATTTAGAGCTAACTAGTGGAATTCCTACAGGTTGTGAGATAGTCAATTGTGTATTAGGTGGGATATTAAGGCAAAGATCTGATTTCATAAAATTAATGATGAGGCCACAGACCATTCCAAACTGTCTAAGTTCCTCTTTCAGCTGTAATAGTGCCTTTTCTGGATCTGATAACATCAATAGTAGATCATCAGCATATAAATTGAGCAAATGTTCTATTTGGTGCACTGTCATTCCTTGTATGGCTACATTGGTTCTCAATCTATCTGCTGAAAAATCCGTAAATAAAGTAAATAGGAGGGGGGATAATGGGCAACTCTGCTTAGTTTCAGTGTTTAATGCCAAACTCCTTGTTGCTGTGCCATTAAATAAACTTTTTGTTGTCGATTGTGCATATATTGATCTTAATACTGATATAAATTTAGGGCCAAAATTATAATTTTCCAATGCTTGTATTAAAAATTGCCAATTAACTTTATAACTTTATAAATATCCAATGAAACAATGGCTAAAGGGGAGCTATCCAATTGACTGAACTTAATTATACTAAACAACCTTGTTATTGGGTCCTCTATGAACCTACCTAGAATGATTCCATATTGATCAGGGTGAACTAATTTTGTGATTACTAATTTTAGCCTATTAACCAAAATTGTTGTAAAAATTTTATAACCTGTGTTTAGCAATGAGATTGGCCAATACGAATCTGGAGATGTAGGATTTGTAAACCTTAGAAGGATTTGTACCCTGAAAGGCAAGATAGAAATAATGGTACTAAATCAATCAATCAATAGTTGCTCGATAGTTACAGTAATGAAGAGAGTTTCATAGCCTTACATGTTTAGCATGGCTTGGTGTTAAAGAGTCTGTGCAAGATTCTTACTAAGAATGGTGATCCCAGGTCCTCCCATTCTACCTAGTCTATCCACTTCAAGACAGAAATGGGCAAACTCCCTGCATCTCCGTTAGCAAAGAGCTCCCTCTTTTTAAGAGTTTTCTGAGAATTCTCTGGAACTCTGTAAGGACTTGGTTCATGAGAATGGTTTCTCTGCCAGCCTTCCACTGTCCACAACCTTCCTTGTAAACACTTTCCCTTTGCTCCCCTAGCAAGTGGCGCCTCCTTCCTTTCGTCTAAAACATACCTTTCAACAGAAGGGAGAAGATCAAGAAAGTTGCACCTCCAGCCTTCATTGGGCCCCAATGCTTTACTACTAGGAAATTCCAAGTGCAAAGGTGCACGGGCATTGTAGTTTGCTTGCCAGGGATTCAAGGTCCTTACTAAGGACCAAGAAGCCCTGGCAAACTACATTAACCAGGGTCGTTGTGGTTGTGGCTGTTGCCTTGAGAACTTCCCACTGGTAAGACCTTTTGAAGACACAAGGAACAGCCTTCTCCTTCTGGCTTCTCCTATATCATACTGGAAAGTATCTTTTAGGGAAAGGGAAGATGATGGGGACAGGGATTTTACTGTTTATTGTTTGTATAACTGGCTTTCTATTTTGTAAACTGCTTAGAAGCAGTATATAAAGTTATCACCATCATCTCTTTTGACGTTAAGTGGTATAAAGTTATGATTGCTGTTATTAACATCATCAACAACAACTATAACTTGAAATGGCTGAAGTTTACTTGGAGAAGGGCTGTAGCTCTGTGGCAGAGCATCTGCCTTGCATGCAGAAGGTCCCAAGTTCAATCCCTGGCATTTCCTGGTAGGGATGGGAGAGCCACTGCCAGTCAGTGTAGACAATACTGAACTAGATGGTCTGACTCATATAAGGCAGCTTTCCTATGTTCCTATATTTCTGAGCCTTGCCAAATGTATAAGCCTGGCCTTTCAAAAGGATTTTGACTTAGATCATAACAAGAGTCATTCTTTCTGAACTGATAGAACTACTTAATTTATAAAGCCCCCTCCTCCCTCCATCATTCTTACACTTGGCATCATCACTAACTCAATAAGTAGTTTCCATTTCAGGAAACAGAAGCAATGTCTGGGTTTGTGATGGTTTCTGTTTCTTCTCCTGGAAAATAATTTTTTAAAGTGTCAATTATACCCTGGGTTAAGAGAGAGGCAAAGAGAGAGAGAGTTTGTGCATGTCTGAGACACAGCGGACAAGCGGGTGGTGTTCGCCCAATACTGGCATTCACCAGACACAGCTGATTATACATGCAAACTGTCTCCCTCATCTACTGCCAAAAAGAAACAAGACATTCTCTCTCTTGAACAGCATTTCAGATAGCATCTCTGCAACCTTATGAATGGATTTCAATACACTCAGAGCATTCATAATCAACCATCTATTTTCCCCCCTTCTTCTCCCCAGCCATTTGTACAGAATAGGCTCATGCAGGCCTTTCATTTTCTTTCCTCAAAATGCCCTCATTGGAATGCAAAGTGAAAATTGAGTGAAGTCTCTCTCTTGAGCACCAAATGGATATGTCATTGTCTCAAATGACTCCTGGTTTGTAAATATTTATTCCCTTCAACTTGTACATAAGCAAGGGATGTAATTATTCCAAATTACTCCCTACATTTGTCCACTTCAGTGTTGATTGTCAGAAATCTATAAAGTGGTAGGTTAGAGAGAAGTGAATGAATGGATTAGCCGGTAGCTTTGTGGTGAAGCTGGTGGTGGTGCTTTTCCCTGAAAAGTAATTCCATGTTTGCAGAAAGCATTATGCGCCTGGTGATTGAGTGCCTTCAAATGCCATAGGAAATACAGTGTTTCAGGCAAGTGATGGGCAGATTAATCATGAAGCCCTATGACTGGACCTAAAAACTGAGGATTGTAACTAGGAATGGGGCAGAAAGACTGTTCACCATTCTTCAAAATGTGCACTCGTCTGAATTTTGCGATGGAGTTTTCCAAACAATGTGCATAAAAATGCATCTATTAGGGGGAAACGTGTATAAAAATACATATATTAGTGAAAATAACATACAGAAATGCATTACAGGAGGACAAGCTGCCTAAAAAAAGTGTACACTTTTTCAAAACTGCTGGCAATAAATGTATTTATTTCTTATAAATAATAAATCCTTACTAGGCTGCTGAAGATTTTTCACGAGGGTTTTTTGTTTTTTTGTAAAATCTTGCAGAAACCTGGAGAACTGAATTTAAGATTGGAAAAACGAGAAACCGAGAGAACTGAAACTGACAGACCCTTCCATCCCTAGCTGTAACCATCCTTGCCATCCTGTGCGCACAAAGTCTTTTGTTTGCACAACAGGACTTCCTCTGCCTTTCCTCTGCTGCGCCCCCCCAAATCTGCTCTGGAGGGTTGAAGGAAGTCCTAGAACATTTGGGATGTGTGGGGACATGGGGAGAGGAAGTCCCATTGTGCAGGTGGAAGTCCTTGTGCTATTGGGATGACTTTGTTGGATACAACCTTGAGTTTGGTATGAGAAATCCAAAATGTAATACTTTTGCACTGCATCCAAAAGCTGTTAAGTCTTGGATATGCCAAATTTATTCCATTTGGGACGGTTTTGATTTTTTTAAAAAAAATAATAATTCCCATGCCATTCACATGGGCGGCTTTACATCAGCAGCTTATATCTGTTGTAGATGTGGCAAGGTGTGGACAAGAGCTTTGAGCTTGGATAGCCTGCCAATGACAGGCTCTATCCCAGCAGCCTTGCTGGGCACGTTGGCTTATTACCTGACCAACAATTCAGGCCACAATGAAGCAGCTTCCCAACTCCTCCTCAGGTGCCACTGAAGACTCCCTGGCTTTGCCTGCAATGGGGCAGACCATCACATAGCACTAACTGAACATGGAGCTTGCCATGGCTGTTAGATCCAAGTGTGGCAAGCAGCACTGGATGCAGAGAAGGAAGGTTCGGGCTTATCAGCCAACCCAGTCCCCCTTCTTCTTTTCAGATGGGGGAGGCAAAATAGGTACTCTCACGTTACATTCCACAAGTGTACAATCTGTGTACCTGTGTATAAAAATAGCTGAGTTAAGTCGTACAGACCAGCAAGTGTACACTTTTTTGCACAAATGCTTATGCAGAGAAAGCTTGTATCTAGATGAGATTGGTGTAAAGTGTGAACAAGTGTAAAGAGAGAGTAGCTAACATGGAGGTGAAAACCTATGTGGCAGCTAGCTTTGAACAGCTTCTGAGAGCCAGAGCAGCCACAGGCATGAGCTGAAAAGAGCTTAGGATACATCCAGCAGAAGGGACACGGAAGCTGCTACCTTGCTTGGAGGTTGCTTTATACCACCTCTATCAAGACCACTCACTGGGTCCCTGAAGTGACTGGTCCTACACTCCCTCCTAGTTTGTTCTGCCCCCTGGAAGGCATACTTCCCCTGCTGGAGCACACCACATGGTGGTCCTGGCACATTCCACTGTTACAACTTGTCCTCCTTGCACACCATATGTAGAACCTTGAGGGTGATCCCTGGGTATATGTGTGATCCATTGCACTCTGGCTTCCGGAATGGAAACTGTCGTGGCAACACTGATTGATGATATATACTGAGAGAGGGGGGGGAGGGGGAGAGAGAGGGGGAGAGAGAGGGGGGGAGAGAGAGGGGGGGGAGAGAGAGAGGGGGGAGAGAGGGGGAGAGAGGGGGAGAGAGGGGGAGAGAGAGAGAGAGAACCGGTAATCCTTCTGGATTTCCCTTTGATCAAGCAAAGGGAACCTTTTTCAGCCCAAGGGCCACTTTCCCATCTGGGCAACCTTCCAGGGGCCATATGCCAGTGGTGGGCAGGACTAGAGGCAACAGTGGGTGGAGCAATGAATGCACATTTTGTTTTGTACAGTTGACTAATTTCTACACACGCTCACGTGTCCTTCTCAATGCTCCATCCAGGTAAGCAACAAGCATTATCAGAGTTCAAGGTCACATTCAGGCCACACAAGGGCACTCAAGGAGAGGGTGAGAAGGGAGTGGCTGGACAGGGGATGTGGCCTGTGGAGAGTCCATAGGCCCAGACAGAAAGGCTTGGAGGGCCATATTTGGCCTCTGGGCCTGAGGTTTTCCAGCCCTGTATCTAAGCATGCTATCCACTTGTGTGGGTTTAGAGTAGCAAATGTACTACTTTGTGGTGGTTCTACTTGTACTTTGCAGGCATGTTCTAGAAGTGCAGTATTACAAAACTGTTGTTCTGTCCAATGGCAATTCTCTTGGGATGTGTGAGGGTATCACATGGGTCCATCTTATTTCTATGTTTTTCAACATCTACACCAGGTGTGGGGTAATGTTGGCCCTCCAACTCCCTTAAACCCTGGCCATTAGGCATGCTGGCGGGGCTCATGGGAGTTAATAGTCCAGCAACATCTGGAGGGCCAAATGTTCCCCACACTTGATCTACATGAGACCATTGCATGAAGAGCTCTTGCAATCAGTTGTAAGCCCCCTTAAAAGAACAGACCTGCAATTGGGGTGGTCCTAGACTTGGTGCTACTTTTAGGTGTGCAGATAGCAATTGTAACCACGAGTGGATTTTTCCATCTTCATCTCCCAGATGCAACCCTTGCTGAACAAAAAAGGATCTTTCCACAGCCATGCCTGTCATGGTGATCTGCAACTTGACTACTGTAACGTACTCTACTTAGGGTTACCCTTGAAGACAGTCTGAAAATTTCAAATGATCTGAAAAGTGGCAGTAAAAGTTTTGCCTGGGACTACATGCAGGGATAATGTAAGACCAATCCTACATCAGCTTCACTGGTTGCCAGTCTTTTCCTGGCCAGATTCAATGGACCAAAGACTTGTCAAGAGATTTTCTGCCAAAGACTCGGGTGGTTATTTTGATTCACTGTGAAAAATCTAGTCTTCTATTTCTACATGCTTCCACACCCGCAATATTCAGTCACTTTTGCTGTCTATGATGTTTTTTCCTCAGTATTCCTCCTGTGTCCTCCTACTCCTGCCACTTCAGTTTCCTAGTCCTCAAATGCCTTTTTTTCCAAGCTCTATTGCAAAAAGACCTTCCTATACCCAGAACTTATGAGCCTCCCACTTTCTCGATTCAAACTGAACTTGTTTCCATCACATAGTTGCACTGATTTTCGGCATTACATGGCTGACCCCAGAATGTTAATGTACTCTATGATGTCATAGCAGTTTAGCCAAAAGCTGAAACAGGATGCTATTGCCAAAGAAAGGTAGTAGCTAACAACCCATTGTTATCCTAAAAAAAAAAACACTTTTTTTTTCTTTTCTAGGAAGTAAGCAAATGAGGATGCAACTTTTACAGTGATTTTAAGGAATCGTCTGAATAAACCAACATTTTCTTTTATTGGAATATTGTTTAAATAATGAATTCTTCACTCTGATGATTTAAGGAAAGCTCAAGCATGGTTTAGACTGTGTATCTTTAAATGCCAGTCATAAACCCCCATAGGTACTGCAGGTATTTAAATTCAGTGCTTCTCTTAACATCCGAGTCATGTGAGGTTAGGAGATACAGTATCTCCTGCTGACAAGAATGCAAACTATCTGCAATTAACAAATAGAATTCCTTGATCTATACACAAACTGCTGTTTGTTTGTGTATGAACCTTGTTAGTAAAAGTGCTGTTCTACCAAAGCAACATATTCTAACATCAACAGGCAGGCATTGCAGCAATAGTTCACACCGTGATTTGCAAATTAATTTTAGCCCCAGCAACTGAGGCTTGAATTCTCATTTTTCACTGTCATATGTGGGGCTTTAGTGTCAAAAGTGATGCATCTAAACCCCCTTGCTTTCCATTTGAATAGCAGGCTATCACACTGTGACATAATCAACAACCTTGAAAAATATTGAGGCATGGATTTGAATATGAGTGCATTTATGAAGCTGCTCTACCTGCTGATTAAATTTCAAGTTCAGAATCAAGACACATGGAGATGTGGTCCTGAGCAGGTACAGCTTGAAGGGAATTGAATTTTGAAATAAAGTTGGTTTGCAGGATATACTTTTCCCTTCCTTTTTTTAGAAGAGGCTTATACTTATAGAGCAGACATGAAGGGGATTATTAACAAGAACGGGCCTCCTACAGCTTTTCCAGCATCTCTGAAGGTTAACATTTTCTGTTGCAAAAGTCCTCATTAGACAACTAAGGTTGTGTTCAGTTCTATCCTTTTGTTCCCTAGGGTTAAGGTAGGCAGATTTTGGCCTTGGGGCCTTCAATATGAGAGGAAAAAAGCTTCTTGATTGCTTTTGGTAGGGTTAGGATAGCAACATAGGGTGCTACCTTATACTGAATCAGGCCATTGGTCCATTTAGCTCAGAGTTGTCTACACTGACTTATAGCAGGTCTCCGGGGTTTCAGGCAGGAAGTCTCTCCCAGCCCTACCTAGAGGTGCTAGGGATTGAACCTGGAACCTTCTGCATGCAAAGCAGATGTTCTACTACTGAGCTACAGTCAATCCCCCTGCAACCTTTCTTTCTTTCTTTGGCCATCTCCTTGCTTTAATCAGCAGCTTAACTAAGGGTGTTGTGAGAATTCAGGCATCCTAGCTTGAATTCTGGTGAAACTTAACAGTGCTTAACAACAACTTAGTTTCTTAGTTTCTGGTGTATATTAAAAGACTTGGTTTGCACAAGTCTTCCAAGAATAGCAACATCAAGCAATGTACTTCATTTTACTGGCAAATCTATGACATTGTATTTTATGTTATCTTTATCAGGTTTATATCTTGTACATTTAAAAAATTCTGTACTCTGGATTTTTGTCTGAATATTAAGTAATTTATAAATACAAATCAATCAATAAGGCTTTAGTTTGGTTTTTGGATCTGAAATCACACTCGAGTTCTCTCTAGAGCAGGGGTGAGAAACTGGAACTGGCCAGTGGGTCTGACCCTTATCTCCCCTATGGCCCACAGACCAAATATGACAGGTGGGTGGGGCTTCCCACCTGTAACAATCGCCTGCTGTCACAATGACATCAGGCGACCCATTTTTGCCAGCATTTTGTAATGCAAGGTACAGTGTTTTGCCATCCCGTGATCAGCTGTTCACTAGACTGCTGTCCCCAGTGATCATCTGTACTTGTGGAGCCCAGAGTGCAACACTTTGCAAGCCCTCTAGAGTCTAGAGATTATGCACATATGTATCCTCTCATTTCCCCTAAAGTTTCAACAATACATGTTTCCCAGAACTACTTTGACTCTGTCTTTCTTTCTTTTGCAAGAACTAATTGGAAGTACTGTAGGTTCTGTAGCTATTGGCTGTGATTTTAATGTCCTAATTGTTTACGTTTATTGTCTAATGTAATTTATATTTTTGGCTGTACATCACCCAGAGTGGCTGGACAACCTCCCAGATGGGCAACTAATAAATCCAATAAATAATAATAATAAATAATAATTGAGGCAGTTCTGCTGAGAAGTGGGTGGGTCAGTCATGCAATTCCTTGCAAACCAGCCTGCAACTGTCTCCAACTCTGTCACATTACACTTCTACCTACTACACCCCGCAGCAACACTGATACACACACTCTGAGATCATGTAGAATTACTGCACCTATTAAGCTGCATTCATTGCAATTAAGTGTTATTAGGATTAAATTAGTATCTTGAAAGATGTCCAAATGAAGTGGATTTTTTTAAAATTAAAAACATCTTGATTAACTGCCAGATAGTGTGTGGCATTTAACAATGTTTGAAAGGGGACTGACCAGGAAATGGATTTTCCATCAGAAGGAAAATATTAATTCTCCTGCCCCCATCCCAAGTGAGGCAAAGATGAAATGACAGGAAAAAGAATAGAAATATTTGAGGCAGGACAGCTTGCTATCATTATTTTTCAAATGTTTCTTTTTGAAAATGCTCTTTTATAACTTTTTGGGTGGAACGGAATTGCCAGATAATCACAAAATACTTACAGTGTCCCATCTGCCCCTACAGGAAAGGCTTATGACTCTTTTAAGCTATATGCAGATGGATTCATGAATCACAAGCACAGCACTGCAACAATTGCTCAGAATGGGAGACTGGTTCATACACACAAGTCAGTCTTCTCCCCAGAGGTCCAGTCCATGCTAACTTTGCAAAGAAAGGCTGACAGATCATCTTCATTCAGGGCTTAGATGTAAATATCAGAAGAGATTAGCATAATGAATCCCAAATTCTTCGCTGTCTTAAAATCAGAGCTGGAAAAGAATTCCCAGCTCACACCCATTGCTCTATCCACCCACCCTCTGGAAGCCCCACTTACTAGCTGGGTTTGCGGTAGCTGTTTATTTATTTATTTATTTATTATTTCAATTTATATACCGCCCTTAGCGAAATAGCTCTCAGGGCGGTGAACAAACAAAATAAAATACAATATATCATAATAAAAATACAAAAACATATACAAACAAACAACAAAAAGCACAGCAAAAACAAAATAAATACTACAAAAATTAAAATACAGATTAAAAGATTAAAAAAGTTAAGAAGATTAAAATGCCTGGGAGCATAAAAAGGTCTTTACCTGGCGCCGAAAAGATGGAAGTGTAGGCACCAGGCGTACCTCTTCGGGGAGGCTGTTCCACAACTCAGGGGCCTCCACAGAAAAGGCCCTAGATCTCGTAACCACCCTCCGGGCTTCCCGATGGGTTGGTACCCGGAGGAGGGCCTTAGATTCTGAACGAATTGAACGGGTAGGTTCATAGCGAGAGAGGCGTTCCACAAGGTATTGAGGTCCCACGCCGTGTAAGGCTTTATAGGTCAAAACCAGCACCTTGAATCTCGCCCGGAAGCAAATAGGAAGCCAGTGCAGACGCGCCAGGACAGGTGTTATATGCGAAGACCGACTGGTCCTCGTCAATAATCTGGCAGCTGCTTTCTGCACCAGCTGAAGCTTCCGAACTGTCTTCAAGGGCAGCCCTACGTAGAGCGCATTACAGTAATCCAATCTTGAAGTTACCAGAGCGTGGACAACGGAGGTGAGGTCGTCCCTGTCCAGATAGGGGCGTAGTTGGGCTACCAGACGAAGATGGTAAAACGCATTCCGTGCCACCGAGGCCACTTGGGCCTCGAGAGACAAGGAAGAGTCGAGAAGAACCCCCAAACTACGTACCTGTTCTTTCAGGGGGAGTGTAACCCCATCCAGAACAGGGTAAGCATCCACCATCTGAGCAGGGAAGGTGTTCACCAACAATGTCTCGGTCTTGTCTGGATTGAGTCTCAGTTTATTAGCTCTCATCCAGTCCATTATCGCGGTCAGGCAACGGTTCAGCACATCAACAGACTCACCTGAGGAAGATGAAAAGGAGAAATAGAGCTGCGTGTCATCAGCGTACTGATGGCAACGCACTCCAAAACTCCTGATGACCGCACCCAGCGGCTGCATGTAGATGTTGAAAAGCATGGGGGCCAAGACCGATCCCTGGGGGACTCCACAATGGAGAGTCCATGGTGTCGAGTGATGTTCCCCAAGCACTACCTTCTGGTGACGATCCGCCAAGTAGGAGCGGAACCACTGCCAAGCAGTGCCCCCGACACCCAACTCCGTGAGTCTCCCCAGAAGGATACCATGGTCGATGGTATCAAACGCCGCTGAGAGATCAAGGAGAATCAACAGAGTCACACTCCCCCTGTCCCTCTCCCGACAAAGGTCATCATACAGGGCGACCAAGGCTGTTTCGGTGCTAAAACCGGGCCTGAAACCGGATTGAAACGGATCTAGATAATCGGTTTCATCCAAGAGCGCCTGGAGTTGGCTGGCAACCACCCGCTCCAAAACCTTGCCCAAAAAAGGGACATTCGCCACCGGTCTATAGTTATTCAGATTATCTGGGTCCAAGGAGGGTTTCTTTAAAAGAGGTCTCACTACTGCCTCCTTGAGGCTACCAGGGACTACTCCCTCCCTCAAGGAGGCGTTAACCACTTCCTTGGCCCAACCGGTGGTCCCAGCCCTGCTAGCTTTCACTAGCCAAGATGGGCAAGGATCCAGAACAGACGTGGTTGCCCGAACCATTCCAAGCACCTTGTCCACTTCCTCGAGCTGCACCAACTGAAACTCATCCAATAAAGAAGGACAAGGCCGTGCTCCGGACACTTCAATGGATTCATCTGTCACAACATCAGAGTCAAGGTCCCTGCGGATACATGCGATCTTATCTTGAAAGTGTCCAGCAATTTCGTTGCAGCGGGTCTCAGATGTTTCCATAGTGTCGTGGGGGCCAGAGTGTAAGAGCCCTCGCACGACTTTAAAAAGCTCCGCTGGGCGGCATAAAGATGATCTAATAGAGGCAGCAAAATAGAGCTTCTTTGCTGTCCTTACCGCTTTTGTATACAACTTATTGGTGGCACTTACCAAAGCATAGTTGTATCCACTGGGAGTTTTCCTCCATCTGCACTCCAGCCTCCTCCTCTCTTGTTTCATCGCTCTCAGCTCCGGAGTATACCACGGAGCGGTATGAGCTCTACACCGGAGGGGGCGCGCGGGAGCGATCATGTCAATAGCCCGGGTCATTTCCGTATTCCACAGTGCGACCAGGGCCTCGACAGGAGCACCGGTCCTATCAGCCGGAAAATCTCCCAGAGCCCTCTGAAAATCTACGGGATCCATCCGGCTCCGGGAGCAGATCAACTTAATAGATCCTCCACCTTTGCAGAGGGAAAGAGCCGCTGTGAGTCTAAATCTCAACAAGCGGTGATCTGTCCATGACAATGGGGTAGATGAAAAACACCCCACCACCAGATCACCATCTCCATGTCCAGTGGCGAAGATCAGATCAAGAGTATGTCCCGACACATGCGTTGGGCCAGTAGAAAATTGAGACAGCCCCATTGTTGTCATGGAGGCAATGAAGTCCTGAGCTGCGCCAGATAAGACAGCCTCGGCATGGACGTTGAAATCCCTCAGTACCAAAAGTCTAGGGGATCTCAACAGCACCTCCGAGACTATCTCTGTCAGCTCAGCTAAGGAAGCTGTTGGGCAGCAAGGTGGACGGTACACCAACAGTATTCCTAGTCTGTCTCCCTGGCCCAATACAAGGTGGAGACATTCCAGACCAGTTGCCGTCTGGACAGGGTGCTTGGTGAGAGGAAAAGAACTCCTATAGACCACGGCGACCCCCCCTCCCCGGCCCTCAGATCTACCACAGTGCTGAACCAAATACCCGGGTGGACAAAGCTGGGAAAGAGCAACTCCTCCCTGATCAGCCACCCAGGTCTCGGTTATACATGCCAGGTCGGCACTCTCCTCCAGGATTAAATCATGGACAAGTGAGGATTTATTATGTACCAACCTGGCATTCAAAAGCAGCACTTGCTGTTGTGGTGGTAGTATTCAGCTTGTGAGGAGAGGAAAGGAGAGAGATCTTCCTTTCTGTCATCTCCCTTATGCTTGACATGCTGCAAAGCATAAGAAAAACATAAGAACACAAGAAGATCAGACCATTAGCCTATCTGGTTCAGCATCGTTGTTCTCATAGGGCCAACCAAATGCTTATGGGAAGCCCACAAGCAGGAGATGAAGGCAATATGTGAGTCTACTGAAGTTTCTCCAGGGGGTAGGCAGCTGCTGCCCAACTCCTTGTTTAATGAGCTTTTGGTCAGGTGTTTACTACAAGGGTCTGATGTGGATACACCAAACAAAACTGCATAAGAACATAAAGTCTGTGGAATCAGACCAAACACCCACATGATCCAGATCATGTTTCTCCCTATGGTGTTGATATTTATTACCCACCTTTCACCATCAGGCCCCAGGGTGGATTACAACAACTTAAAATCCAATATTAAAAACAGTTAAAACAAACTACAGTCACTGAAATAGGGTGGGTCCTGAAAACACACATCTCAAGTGTCAAAGACCAAGGTCAAGAGTTGTGTCTCTAGCATATTGTGGAAGCTATATAATGAACCTCTGTGGGAGGGAATTCCACAACCTAGGAAATTCCACAACCAGCCACAGAAAATGTTCTCTTCTGGGCCACCATTCCTCAAACCTCTGAGAATGGTGGAATGACCAAGAAGGCCCCCTCTGCCAGTCTTAAACCCCCAGAGGATCTGTAGGGAAAGAGGCGATATTTCAGCTATTTGGGGCCCAAGTCATTTAGGGGATCTGGGAAGGCTATAAATACATCACAAAGGCAATAGCCCTCTCTTGATGTGGTTCCCCAGCAACTGAAGAGTTGTGGCTCAGTGGCAGAACATTTGTTTTGCGTGCAGAAGATCCCAGGCTCAACCCCCAGTATCTCCAGGATGGCTCCCTCAAACCCTGGAAAGCTGCTGCCAGTCAGTGTAGATAATACTGAGCTACATGGATCAATGGTCTGACTCAGTATAAAGCAGCTTCTTATGTTCTACATATTCCTAACTGGTATTCAAAAACAGGCTGCCTCTAATCCTGGAGGTAGCATAAAGCCATCATTTCAATTTATTTATTCATTTAACATGTTTTACTGTATATAGTGCCGGTCATCCAAGCATCTCCAGGTGGTGTACAAAAACAATATAAAATACAATACAAAACACAATGCATCATACAATAAAATTGAAATCCAAATGCAATCAGCAGTCCAAATAAATTAAAACTCATAATGACAGGTATCAAGAACCAGAAAAGGCCAGGGCAAATAAAAATGTCTTCTGCATTAACCAAAACTGTAGTAATATTGGTGCACACCTTATTTCGGGGGGGAGGGGTATTCCAGAGTATGAGCATCACCACTGACAAAGCCCCATTCCTGGTTGTTGCCAGATGGACATTTGTCACAATTGCTAGCCTTATCTTTCATGAATTTGTCTAAATGTATCATGTAGGTTTCCCAATGGCCAATACAATGTTGGTATTGTTTAATAGTGTCAGTAGCCTTGGAACTTTTATTCTGACACAATGATGGGTCCTCCCTCCTTCCTTCTCTGTTGTAGACAGTGCCACTGCCACTGCGGCTGCCCCAGCTGGTAAGTGGGCCTTCATGACAGGGCTTCATGAGAGGTGGGGGTGAGTGGATTGGAGGGAGAGGATTTAGGGATTCAGGATGCAGCTTTCACTTGGAAATAAGCTGAACTAGTTTGGGAGGAAGTTAACTCAGCTCATTTCCGAGAGCTATGGGTATCTTGCTTATTCCTTCTTTTGCAAAACAAGGATACAATAAATAAACATATCATTGTGGAAAGTGGCATAATGACAACATCCTCCCTCGACAGTACAATGTTTGCTGAGAGAAGATTGTGCAAAGCTCCCACGTGGGTCATCTTCCCTCCTAAATAAAATGACAGCTCTCACTGCAGTCTTGCAGCCAGTTGTCCCAAATAAAGCCCCCTTAATTTTAGAATTTACAGAAATCTCCTCTGTACCTGGAGGATTGAGCCATCCATTTCCATATGATGACTGTGTTTGCAAATTTGTTACGTCCTTCCATGTCATTTCACATTTGCAGCAGTTAGTTTGTGTGTGCATGTTTTAATTATAGAGAAGCTGAATAGGGCAAATAAAACACTTTTTTTATATTATGGGCACCATAGTATAAATATGGATTTCGTCCTTCTAAATATAGAATTCCTTGATGAAAAGCTCTGGAGTCTACTAACTTAACCCTGCTTTAGATGTTGTAAGGAATATTTACCCCGCATTCATCATACAGTTGAAGAATGGAATTCAAACAATCCCCCCCTCCCCGGCCTCTTGTAGCAAACACTGCAGTACATCTCAATGAACTTCTTCAGTTTAACAAATTAATGGCAAACCTATCCTTCATGCAACAAAAAAGCAGTGTGTGTGTGAATTCACACTAAACATTGTCTTCTCATCTGGTAATATAAAAAGGGAACACAAGACTCTCAAATAAAATGGTGATTGGTGATCCTATACAAAAACTGAGAGAACATAGACAGACCTTCATGCTCCATGAAATATGGGTGAGTTTGTTATGTCACTAAATAATCAGAGGATGGGAAAGGTTCCAAATAAAGTAAAATGAAAGTAACATCCAGACTAGTGCTACTGGAATTTTTTTTTTTTTTGCACTCAGAAGATGGAGGATTTTTACAAAGGACAAGTTGTCCTTGGACCAATTGGGGGATGATTTGAAATTATCTGAATTCTAATAAAAGTTGATGATTGGGGTTGGGGTGAAGGGTAGAAGGACACTGGGTTCCTGGATTTGGGAGATGTAACAAGAAACAACTCATAATCAGAAGAAAAAAAATTAACCCCCTTATAGATTATTTATACTAATTGATATTGATTATTATACTAATCAAGCAGGAAGTGCATGGCAACAGAAATATCTGATTCAGAATGCATTAGAAATGAAGACAGCAAATGCAGGAAAAATATCAGTAGTAAACCAGTGGCATCTCAGTTTGTTTTAAGTTGGATTGAGCCAAGGATCCCTTCCTCAAGATTGGATGTTCTGTTTCTTCAGATCACATGTTTCCTGACACACCTGCTCACAGCTTGAGTAATACTGGTCCACTGGCTATCAGCAAAGCACAGCAGCATCTGTGTGGACTGCACTGCACAATACAACCTAGATTGAGAGAAATAGTTGCAGAATCATTCCATACATTCTGGTATCTACTTCTTGGTAAGGTTACAGTTTATACCAGAGTTGGGGACCTTGTGGCACTCTAGATGTTGCTGGATTCCAACTCCCATCAACCCCAGCCAGTATGGCCAGTGGCCAGAGATGGTGGGAATTGTAGTCCAGCAACATTTTGAGGGTCACAGGTTCCCCAACATTGTTTTATACCATTCATCTCTTGTATAAGACAAAATGATACAGCAAAATGACCTGGATAAAAGCAAGACCATTAAAAAAATACTGTTCATTTATACTGTAAATAGGAATCATTTTAGTAAATACAATTGTACTGAAAGTATGTAGAGAGGGAATTCATTGTACGCAACCCGTGTGCTTGAGGCCTCAAGAGAAATGGGCTGTTGAGTATTCATATATAAAAGGTTTGATACAGGTTACATCAGTTGAACTGAGATCCCACCGAAATCAATGGGACAAGGTAGTCATGGCTTAAGCCATCGAGCTGCATCCAATGTTAGTCATACTGTGAGTAGACCAACTGAAATTAATGAAGAATACTAGTTTAGGTCCATTGATTTCAATGGATCTAGTCTGAGTAAAACTTAGTCAGACAGAAGCCACTCATTTCAATGACAACTAAGTTCAGTAAAGCTAGTCACTCTAGATCCAACCCACAGTGTAGAAGCGCCTCCTTCATATAGGGCTTATCCACATGGGAGCAAATGTGTACTGCCTTCAAGTCGATTCCGACTTATGGTGACCCTACGAATAGGGTTTTTCATGAGGCTGAGAGGCAGTGACTGGCCCAAGGTCACCCAGTGAACTTCATGGCTGTGTGGGGATTCGAACTCTGGTCTCCCAGGTCATAGTCCAACACCTTAACCACTATGCCACACCGGCTCTCAAATAACCTATTAAAAATGCTGCTTTTACCTTCATTTTCTGTTTGCACAGTCCACATAGGGGGCTCAAAGCCAGCTACAAACACAGTGCTTCTCATTCACACTGAAGGGAAAGGATCAAACACACAGCTTCTTAATGACCACACAGGCTTGCAGAACGGGAGCCAGCAGCCAATCGAGAAATGGCACGAACAAAGGGGGAGGAGGGAGTGGGCATGGAGAGGGGAAGCATCGAATTAAAGTCTACAAGCCCCTAGAAATACAAACTGGAGACATTTTTACCTTCCCTTTTTGGATTAAAACAGCATGCTATAAAACAATATGCTGATGACACTCAACTCTATCTCTCCCTACCACCTGATTGCAGGGAGGGAGTGCTCATCCTAAACCGGTGCCTGGAGATTGTGAAGGGCTGGATGTGGCTAACAAACTGAAACTTAATCCAGACAAGACGGAAGTACTGCTGGTCAAGGGAAGAACTGCATCAGGGACAGGGTTGCAACCTGTTCTGGATGGGGCTGCACTCCCCTTGAAGGAGCAGGTCCGCAGTTTGGGAGTGCTCCTGGATCCTGCCCTGCTGCTTGAATATCAGGTGGCTGCGGTAGCCAGGAGTGCTTTTGGCCAACCCAAACTGGTCTACCAGCTGCGTCCGTTCCTGGAGGCAGCTGACTTGGCCACAGTGACACATGCATTAGTGACATCGAGGCTTGATTACTGTAACACTATGTGGGGCTGCCTCTGAAAAAGGTTCAGAAATTGCAGTTGGTTCAAAATGCAGCAGCCAGAATGTTAACTGGAGCATGGCGCAGGCAGCATATTACCCCTGTGCTTTATCGACTCCACTGGCTCCCAATTTGTTTCCGGGCCCAATTCAAAGTGCTGGTTCTGACATTTAAAGCCCTAAATGGCCTTGGACCAATGTACCTGAGGGACCGCTTACGCCCATATGTACCTGCCTGGGATTTAAGATCATCTGCCTCTGTGTGCCTGGAGTGAAATATGTCAGATTGACAGGCACGCGGGACAGAGCTTTTTCAGCTGTGGCCCCCAAGCTTTGGAATACTCTACCCCAAGAAGTTTCCTCCCTCCCTGTTGGTTTTCCGGAGACTTCTGAAAATGATTTTGTTCTGAAGAGCCTTTGGGAGGGATTGAAGGTACAGCCTGACAGTGATTTTATGCCTTCTGCATTAAACTTTACCTTTGTAGTCCCTTTAGTATATATATGTGTGTATGTGTGTGTGTGCGTGTATTGTATTTTATGTATTTTAATCGTATTTTATGTATTTAAAATTTATTTTATTGTTTTTGTGATTTTACTGTTTACAATTTTATTATGTACATGTTTGATTTTATTTTTGTAAGTTGCCCTGAGTGCCCTATTATAGGGTAGAAGGGCGGGATAGAAATATTTTAAATAAATAAATAAATAAAATGTTTTTTACTTCAGATTTAAAGGGGAAAACTGCATTTTAGCTGCCGATTGCCAGTCACGTCATGTGAACCATGCAAATTAAAAGGGGCTGTGAGTAGCACCAGATCCACACAAAATCTCTGTGTGAACCAGTCCTTAGAAGTTGGCTAAGTGTATTGCTGTGTGCCTGGGAGAGTGGAAACACACCCAGTGAATGGCTGGGAAAGGGGCAGGGAGGGAGCCTCCATAGAATGCCGGCATGTGGGTGTGCCATCTATATTAATTGTGGCTGCTATTGCTATTGCTTACTGATTAACCAATAAATGTGGTGTGCAAATGCACTGGTGGAAGAGCCAGACTGTATCTGTGCTGACCTTGCTGTCACCTCGCCTCTCGCCCTCTACCTCCCGGTAGAGATCAGATGAGAGCTGATGCCCCACCACACCATCCTCTACTGCTCAGAGGAGAGGCGATTCCATAATGTGGATGCCACCCCAGAAAAGGCTCTCCCCCTGGTTGCCGCTAACCAAATGTCTGTAGGTTGTGGCATAACAAAGAGGGCTTCATCAGTGGGTTGTAATGATTGAGCTGGGCAGGAAGGAAAGAGATGCTTCTTCAAGCAACCTGGTCCCAAGTCATTTTGAGCTTTGTAGGACAAGATCAAAACCTTAAACCTAGCCCTGTAGCTTATTGGCATCAATGCAGCTCCTTTAAGAGTGGTGTAATGTACTCATGGTAAGATACCCCACTGAGCAGTCTAGCTTCTGCCTTTCACACTAGCTGCACCTACCAGACCAGCCTTAAAGTCAGGCCCACATCAAGTGCATGGCAGTACTCCAGCACTGAGGTTACCAATGTGTGTGTCACAGTGGTAAGATTATCCCTGTCCAGGAGCTGGTACCACAATGAAAGCTAGTAAACCTTGGACTTCCAGTGAGAGATGGATCAATGAGCAGTCCCAAGCCTCTGTCTTCTCCTTTGTGAGGAGTGTAACCTTGCCCAGAACAGGCATATCCCATTAGGTACTGAACAAATAATATGGGGGCTCTTAAAACAAACTTGGCACAAAACAGAAAAGTGAACTAACTTTTCATTTGTTGACAGCAGCAAGATGTTTAATTACTCAATGTTAGAAAATAAAGATATATCATTAATTAAAATAAGGGAAAACAAATGTTGGGGTGCTATATTAGCTGTCTGAGGTTGATATATCTTGTTTGACATAGAGAAGGTAGGAAAAGGATTATTAAAAACATGGGCATGCTTAACAAATCTGTTTCCACTATTGGCATAAAGCCAGAAACCATATTAAATATGACTCCATTAAGATAGCGAAGTTTTGCATTCATGATCTTATTGAGGAAGCTCATCCCTGATGAGATGGTAAACAACTTTTTGGAAACATGGTTATCAGCCGCAATGTACTATATAGAGATATCTTTTGTTGTTGAAAAGGATATAGAAATAGTTTGAAATAAATAAATACTGTATATTTATTGGATTACTGAACTGTGGACATTTGATGTGTTTTTGTATGGTATATTAATTGTTAAATCCTGACAAATATTTTTTATTTAATTATTCCAAAGAAATCTCCCAAAGCAGCTTACATAAGAAAGGCTTACAAAGACTAGAGCCTATCCTGTATACCCATGTGTTAAGATCTTCAGTAGAGGGCCTTTTGTGAGTGTCCCCACCATCTGAGGCAGCCTCCTCCTAACCTGCGGCCATCTAAATGTTGCTGGACTACAACTCCAATCATCCCTGAGCATTGGCCTTCCTGGGTGGGGCTCCTGGGAGCTGGAGTCCAACAATTTGAGAAGACCAGATTCTGGAAGGCTGATCTGATTGCCAGGGACAGGGTGTTCTCAATAGTGATGCCCCAATTTTGGGATGCTCTCACCAGAATGGTCTGCCTGGTGCCTACTTTGTTACTCCAGTGCCAGCCAGGCCTGAAGGCCTATTTTCTCAGGTCTTTGGGGCATAAGTTTAATCCTACTGACAGTTTTTATCTGGCTTTTAATATCTTGCTTCAGTTTAGTTCTTTTATTTTAATGATTTTTAAAAAAAATCAGTTATAGTTGTATTTTGATTGTTTGAAGTGTGCATGTATTTTTATGTTAATCATCCTAGGATTTTTTATTGAAGGTTGGTATCAAAATATCTTAAATAAATAATAAACACAAGTTCTAACAAATACATATTTTCATTTGTCATAAATTTACCCAGGGTGTTGATTTGACCATGCCCATGATGTTTCAGACTTTATCAAGCTATTCAATTCACAGTGTTGCTTGTAGCCTTTAACTGTGTAATCCTAGATATGTCTACGCAGAAATAAGTCCCACTGTGTTCAGTGGTACTCCCCTGTAAGGAGGTTAGAATTACAGCTTAAATCAGGTATAAGGAACCTGTGCCCCTCCAGACATTAACCTTCCACCTGGTCACTGGCCATTTTGGCTGGAGCTGATGGGAGCTCAAGTCCGACTGCATTTGGAAGGCCACAGGTTCCTCGTGTCTGTTAATGGACTTGAACCTGCATATGTCAAAAACTGTCTGCTCCCATGTCACACTGCCTGGGCCTTCAGATGTACTGCAAAGGCCTTGCTCTCTGTGCCAACATCTCTGACTGTTAGCCAAGTACACATGAGAAGCAGGGCCTTCTCAGTAGTGGTGCTGCAGTTCTGGAAACCCTCTTTGCTATTTTTTATATCAAAAATGGGGAACCTGTGGCTCTCCAGATGTTGTGGCCCTCCGGATGTTACCATCTCTGATCATTGCCATTAATGGATACATCAATTGGGAGCTGGGAGTCCAACAACATAGACTAAGAGTTCTTAGATAGAGTGCTTGAAAAACAGCAGCAAATGTTGCGCCCCAGGCGTGAGGGGAGTTAGA
Organism: Rhineura floridana; assembly: GCF_030035675.1. Taxonomy (NCBI): domain Eukaryota; kingdom Metazoa; phylum Chordata; class Lepidosauria; order Squamata; family Rhineuridae; genus Rhineura; species Rhineura floridana. The sequence goes on along the minus strand of NC_084482.1, from coordinate 35,347,784 downwards.
TCAGGGACAGGAGTCAGATGAGGATGAAGTCCCTGGGGGCATTGAAGGGGGGACTCTGCCAGCCCGCAGACTTCCTCAGCCAGCACCCCCATTGAGGCAGGTCCCGCCCTGTCTGTGAGCTCCCTGCCTGAGTTATTGGGAAGCGACCTTTTGCATGCGCCAACCCCACCCATGCAGGAATCCCCGCCCAGCACTTCAAACGCTTCCCCACCAACCAGCTTCCCACTCCCTGAGGTCACACAGTCACCTAGCAAAGCCCCACTGTCAGATGGGCCGTCGGAGTCTCCCCCCCTCACCCCGCACGAGAAGGCACGAGAAGAGGCACTTTCAGACAGTGAAACTTCAGAGGAGCCGTCATTTACGGGCGAAGACCTTCCCTACTTAAGCAGGTGCCCACCCAGGATCTAGTGCTGAGTTAACTCTCCCCACATGCTGCACAGACTGATTAGGTAGACTAGTTAGGGAAAGTAGTGAGCTTGACTGAGCCCCCAGCTCCCTTCACAGATGCTCCCATGACCGAAACAATGGAGGCTAGCGCCGCCATTGAAGCCTTGTTCACTGAAGTTCAGAATCTCAGTGCAGAAACCCAGAATCTCCAACTTAAGAATCAAAACCTTCGAGCCTTGATTGCTCAAGGAGGCGCAGCACCAGTGGCCGTGCTATCCGTCTGAGTCAAGCGCAGGGGAACTGCCTCCTTGCTATGGTGGCCAGAGTGACCAGTTCACCACGTTGCTTGCTCAGTGTGAACTGTACATACGCGTATGACAAGCTGAGTTTCCAATTGATGATGTGAAGATGATGTTTATCATCAGCCTCTTGGAAGGGGAAGCTGCCAAGTGGGCTACCCCGTTTCTGGTGAGAAACGACCCTGTCTTGAGTCAATATACCACATTTGTCATAGCCATGACTGAGATGTTTTGTGACCCTCAGCATAAAGAGATGGCCGCATGTCAACTAGGAGCCTTGAAACAGGGGAAGGGCTCTGTCAGGATGCAGGATTGGGACCCTAGCACTTCAGAAGATGAGGAGATCATTTTCCCAGAGCTGGGTGAAGAGGGGGAGGGAGAACTCTCAGAGATAGTGTTGCCCAGCAGCAGAGGCCTTGAAACTCCAGCAGACAAAGTTACAGACACTTCTCAGGAATTTCCCACGCTCACCCCCCTCATCGAGCCAGAGCCGTTAGGCCAAGAAGGAGGGGGAGTTCAACTCCCTCCTCAGCCAGAGAAAAGCCCACCTGATGGGCATGACGTTCACCCCCCTCTTTCTCCAATACCAGAGATAGAATCTTCAGAAGGGGAGGAGGCAGAACTTCCCCCCTCACCACGAACCCGGAGAAAACAACAACGAGCCAGGGGAAGAGAGAGGAGGGGCGGGGAAGAAAGCACCCTAAGGCGGAGTGAGAGAATTCACGCCAGAAAACCCCCTTAATAAGGATAAGGGGGGGCGGGAATTGTTCTGTCAACTCTCTTGCATGTCGCTGGACACGTGTATTGCGTTCCTTCATGAGAAGGCGCAGCCTCTGTTTGGATATTACGTTAATAAAGACTGAATTGCTTTCACAACCTGGTCTGGTTACTGAGTCCAGTCCTGGACACGACAGATTGAACGTGACAAGATGGAGAAGGGAGCAGGGGGAACAAATCCCACTTCTGAGACGGAAGAAGTGAGACGGCTGAGGACTAATGTGGCAGACTTACAGGCAGATGTTCAAACCTTGTTAGCGGCTGTCAGGACTCTGAAGACTGACAATCAGACCTTGAGAACCACGGTAGATCAGATGCGAGCAGCCCCTCCGGCCGCTGTGGTGAAGATTCCTATAGGACTACCACCAAAATATGCGGGACAGAGTGAGCAGCTCTCTACTTTCGTGGCTCAGTGTGAATTGTATTTGGACATCAGAAATGCAGTTTCCTAGTGATGTGGCCAAAGTGGCCTTTGTGATCAGTCTCTTGGAAGGAGAAGCTGCCAAGTGGGTGACTCCGTACCTGGTCAGAAAGGACGGCCTTCTGGGAAGGTATAGAGACTTTATGCGAGCCATGACTGAGATGTTCCAGGACCCTCAAAGGGCGGAGACGGTGGCCAGGCAGTTGGGGGCCTTGAAACAAGGGAAAGGAACAGTGTCAGAGTACACTAACACTTTTAAAATTTTGTCCCAGGAAACTGGTTATAATGATGCAGCCTTGATGTTCATGTATAGGAGTGGACTGAGTTCTGAGGTCCTGGATGACTTGGCTAGAACCTCCCCCCCAAATAATTTGCCTGGACTGATTCGGCTATGCCTACAGATCGATCATCGGTTGGAAGGAAGGCGCCTGGAAAAGGAACAGGAGGTCCAGAGATACTCAGTTTCAGCATCTTGCAGCAAGACCCTTCCAACCCCAGGAACATCAGGCAACGCTACAGAAGGACGGGGGGGCTAGGCCGAAGCTGTCGGAAGAAGAAAAGGAGAGGCGTCATAAAGAACGTTTATGCTTCTATGTTCAAAACCGGGCCACGTGGCTAGAGATTGTGGACTGAAGGGGGGGAAAACAGAGCCGGCGGGAAACTAGCGAACCCAGTCCATGTACAGGCCTGTGGACTGGGGGCTACATTGGACAAAGGGCCTCCGGTGACAACACCTCCTTCAAGAGGAGTCTTGGTACTGCCAATTCGGATTATAACTTCCAAAGGAGTAATGTTTAACTCCACCGCGTTAATTGATAGTGGAGCAACCACAAATTTCATTGATGCAGAGCTAGCAAAGTGTTATGGAATTTCCCAATGGAAATTGGACACCCCCTTGCCGGTGGAGACCATAGATGGGAGGCCCCTGAAAGGAGGGGGGGTAATGCGAGCAACGGAGGAATTGAAACTGCAAATCCCGGGGCACGAAGAGTTCATTTCGCTGTATGTAACAGACCTTTCGACCTTTGATGTGATCCTAGGAATGCCTTGGTTAGTCAAGCATGACCCACAGATAAAGTGGAAGGACGCTGTGGTGTGGTTCACTTCTCAGTATTGCCAGGAAAACTGTCAGGCAGAAGAAAAACCCGACACGTTGGCTGGAGCAGTGCAGGAAGCCAAGCAAGTAACCCTTCCCTCGAAGTATGGGGAATTTAGAGATGTGTTCGATGAAAAAGAGGCAGAGACGTTACCTCCCCAACGCCCTTATGACTGTGTGATTGATCTCGTGCCAGCAGCCAGCATCCCATTGGGAAGAATTTACTCTCTCACAGAGAAAGAGAGAGGGGCCCTGAAGGAATTTCTGGAAAAAAACCTGAAGCGAGGCTTCATACGTCCCTCACAGTCCCCCGCTGGAGCGCCCCTGTTGTTCGTGAAGAAGAAGGGGGGAGCTCAGGCCTTGTAATGACTATCGTGCATTGAATCAAATCACCATCCCTAACAGCTATCCGCTGCCCCTGATCTCAGAGCTGTTAGACCGACTGCACTCTGCAAAAATCTTCACGAAACTGGACTTAAGAGGGGCATACAATCTGATCAGGATGAAGGAGGGAGATAAATGAAAAACAGGGTTTTTGACCTCTTATGGACAGTTTGAATATCTGGTCGTGCCATTCGGACTTTGTGGAAGTCCAGGCGTGTTTCAAAAGTTCATGAATGACGTGTTTAGAGACCTTTTGGATAAGTACGTAATCTGTTATTTAGATGATATCCTGGTGTTTTCAAAGAACCAAGAAGACCATGATCAGCATGTGAAAACTGTGTTGGGAAGACTGAGAGAGAATCATCTGTATGCTAAGTTAGAGAAATGTGGGTTTGATCTAACGTCTTTGGACTTTCTTGGATATCGCATCTCAGCAAAAGGAGTAGAGATGGATCCAGAAAAAGTGAGTTGTATACTGGATTGGGGGCAACCGGCCACTAAAAAGGATGTACAACGTTTTTTGGGATTTGCCAACTACTACAGAAAGTTTATTCCAGGCTTTTCCAGGTTAACAGCCCCTCTCACTGACTGCTTAAGGGGGGGAAAGAAATTTCAATGGACAGAGGACGCTGCAAGAGCCTTCGAGGAGCTGAAGGGAAAGTTTTCCTCTGAGCCCATCTTGCGTTTTGCTGACCCTACCCGCCCTTTTGTTGTGGAGGCAGATGCTTCAGATTTTGCCATCGGGGGGGTTCTCCTACAGATGAATGGGGAAGGAACAGAGCTACACCCTTGCGCGTACTTCTCCAGAAAACTAAGGGATGCTGAGAGAAATTATACAGTGTGGGAAAAAGAGTTACTAGCCATTAAGGATTCTTTTCAAAATTGGAGACAATACTTAGAGGGGGCTCAACATCAGATAGAAGTACGTTCAGACCACAAGAACCTGGAGAGTCTACAGACGGCCCGGAAGTTGAACCAGAGGCAGATACGTTGGTCGCAGTTTTTTACCAGGTTTAACTTCGAGATTACTTACCATGCCCATGCAAAAAATCAGAGAGCAGATGCCCTGTCCAGGCAGCCACAATACCAAGGAGGTGAGATTGACAACCAACCCCAGTACGTAGTTCCGCCAGAGAAGCTGGTGTTGGGATCATGTCAACCTTCTTGGGAAGAGGAGCTCAGAAAGGCACAAAAGGAGGATCCATGCATGCAACAGTATATCCAGGAGATGGAACAGAGTCAGGGCCCAGAAGTAAACTTCCATTGGAAAGATGGGCTGTTGTGGCGTAAAACCGCCAGATATGTGCCGAAGGGTGATCTAAGACTCAGGATCCTGCATCAATGTCATGACTCCATCACAGCGGGACACTTTGACATCTTTAAGACCATCCAGAATGTAGCCAAGGACTTTTGGTGGCCTCAAATGTGCAGAGACATTGAGAACTATGTAAAATCCTGTGCTGTCTGTATGCGAGCAAAAACAGACACGGGAAGACCTTCAGGATTGCTGGAGCCCCTCCCTACTCCAAATGAACCCTGGAAAGATCTATCCATGGATTTTATAACTGATTTGCCAAAGTCTCAAGGAATGACGGCCATACTAGTCATCGTGGATTCTCTTACAAAAATGGCGCATTTCCTCCCTTGCCCAGGGGCCTTAGAGGCTAAAGAAACAGCCAAGCTGTTCATAAAGGAAATTTACCGGTTACATAGATTGCCAAACAGTTTAGTCTCAGATCGGGGAACCCAGTTCACAGCTAAGTTTTGGAGACCAGTTTGGCAGCAGTTGCAGATGGAGCTAAAATTTTCTTCTGCTCATCATCCTCAGACGGACGGGCAGACGGAGAGACTGAACACCGTGTTAGAGAGGTATTTACGTTGTTATGTTTTGTATCAACAAAATGACTGGGTTTCCTATTTGCATTTCGCAGAGTTTGCCTATAATAATTCCTTGCATACTAGCATTGGACAGACACCCTTCTTTGCTAATTATGGGTTCCATCCCAAAGCCTTCCCTAGTAGTGCAGCAAGTGTGCTGGTGCCTGCAGCAGGGGAATTTCTGAAGGAATTACAGGCCGTGCAGCAGGTACTTAAACAGCAATTGAACGATGCCAAACTGGAGTATAAACAATTTATTTATTTATTTATTTATTTTATTTAATTTATATACCGCCCTAAGCCCGAAGGCTCTCTGGGTGGTGTACATAAAAGGTAAAAGCGGGCACAATATATAAATACAATAAATATAATAACTCAAAAAACAAAAACACACAAACAATACGAGAACCAAACAACATCCAGAATACAACATAGTAATAAAATACTGTAAAAATACACTTTAAAATGCCTGGGTGTATAAAAAGGTTTTCACCTGGCGCCGAAAAGATAGCAGCGTCGGCGCCAGGCGCACCTCATCGGAAAGACCATTCCACAGTTCGGGAGCCACAACTGAAAAGGCCCTATTTCTAGTCACCATCCTCCGAGCTTCTTGATGGGATGGTACTCGGAGGAGGGCCTTAGATGTTGAGCGCAGTGTACGGGTAGTTTCATATTGGGAGAGGTGCTCCACCAGGTATTGCGGTCCCATGCCGTGTAAGGCTTTATAGGTCAAAACCAGCACTTTGAATTTAGCCCGGAAACAAATAGGAAGCCAGTGCAGACGGGCCAAAACAGGTGTTATATGAGCGGACCTTCTGGTCCGTGTCAACAATCTGGCCGCTGCATTCTGGACTAACTGTAGTTTCCGAACTATCTTCAAGGGCAGCCCAACGTAGAGCGCATTGCAGTAGTCCAATCTAGAAGTTACCAGAGCATGAACGACTGAGGCGAGGTCGTCACTGTCCAGATAGGGACGTAGCTGGGCTACCAATCGGAGATGGTAGAAAGCATTCTGTGCCACTGAGGCTACCTGAGCCTCAAGAGACAGGGAAGGGTCGAAAAGAACTCCCAAGCTACGAACCTGTTCTTTCAAGGGGAGTGTAACCCCATCCAGAACAGGGTGAACATCCACCATCTGGGCAGAGAAGGCACTCACTAACAGCGTCTCGGTCTTGTCTGGATTAAGTTTCAGTCTGTTAGCTCCCATCCAATCCATTATCGCGGCCAGGCAACGGTTTAGAACGTTAACAGCCTCACCTGAGGAAGATGCAAAGGAGAAATAGAGTTGCGTGTCATCAGCGTACTGGTGACAACGCACTCCAAAACTCCGGATGACCGCACCCAGCGGCTTCATATAGATGTTGAAAAGCATGGGGGACAGTACCGATCCCTGTGGGACTCCACAATGGAGAGTCCAGGGTGTCGAGCAGTGTTCCCCAAGCACTACCTTCTGTTGACGACCCACCAAGTAGGAGCGGAGCCACTGCCAAGCAATACCCCCAACTCCCAACTCCGTGAGCCTTCCCAGAAGGATACCATGGTCGATGGTATCAAAAGCAGCTGAGAGATCAACGAGAATCAACAGGGTCACACTCCCCCTGTCCCTCTCCCGACAAAGGTCATCATACAGGGCGACCAAGGCTGTTTCCAACATCAAAGAGAGGGGGCCTCCCTCCAAACAGGAGATCAGGTGTGGTTGTCCACTCACTTCCTTCAGATGCCGGGCAAGTGTAGGAAGCTGCAAGACAGGAAACTGGGGCCTTTCGAAGTGGAGGCACAAATCAATCCCGTGGCTTATAGACTGAAATTGCCAGCTATCTTCAAAATACATCCTGTGTTTCATCGCTCCTTGCTAACGAAAGCAGCCCCCCCCAAGCAATTTACGACCACTGGAAGTCCCGGGGGCACCCATTCTAGTAGCGGGACAACCAGAGTTCGAAGTGGAACAGATTCTTGATTCCAGAAGGAGGCGTAATCAATTGCAGTACTTAATTCACTGGAAGGGTTATGGGCCAGCTGACAGATCGTGGGAAAATGAGAGGGATGTGCATGCCCCAGATTTAGTGGAAGAATTCCATAAATGGTTTCCCCATCGCCCTAAGCCGACAGGTGGGGGGGGCACAGCATGAGAGAGGGGATGGTGTCAGGATGCAGGATTGGGACCCTAGCACTTCAGAAGATGAGGAGATCGTTTTCCCAGAGCTGGGTAAAGAGGGGGAGGGAGAACTCTCAGAGATAGTGTTGCCCAGCAGCAGAGGCCTTGAAACTCCAGCAGACAAAGTTACAGACACTTCTCAGGAATTTCCCACACTCACCCCCCTCATCAAGCCAGAGCCGTTAGGCCAAGAAGGAGGGGGAGTTCAACTCCCTCCTCAGCCAGAGAAAAGCCTACCTGATGGGCATGACGTTTACCCCCCTTTCTCCAATAACAGAGATAGAATCTTCAGAAGGGGAGGAGGCAGAACTTCCCCCCTCACCACGAACCCGGAGAAAACAAAAACGAGCCAGGGGAAGAGAGAGGAGGGGCGGGGAAGAAAGCACCCTAAGGCGGAGTGAGAGAATTCGCGCCAGAAAACCCCCTTAATAAGGATAAGGGGGGGCGGGAATTCCTTTGTTCTGTCAACTCTCTTGCATGTCGCTGGACACGTGTATTGTGTTCCTTCATGAGAAGGCGCAGCCTCTGTTTGGATATTACGTTAATAAAGACTGAATTGCTTTCACAACCTGGTCTGGTTACTGAGTCCAGTCCTGGACACGACAGGCTCCATGGGGACTTATACTAACGCATTTTGCATCTTAGCCCAGGAGAGGGATTACAATGACCTTACTCTGATGTACTTCTACTGGAACGGACTTAGCCCGGAGGTGCTGGATGAATTGGCACTCACCTCCCCACCCGGCAGCCTGACAGAGCTGATATTGAAGGTTGCCACTTGGAATGCAGGGCGGAATTTCCACATTCTCAGGCTACCACACATCTCCTCCGCGCCCATTTCCCACCTAGCATGGGAACCTCAACTTCATGGGGGTGGAGCCCATGCAAATTGGAGGGGCTAGACCATGCCTGTCGGTGGAGAAGGAGAAGCGCAGGAGGGAGGGGTTGTGTTTATACTGCGGGAAAGGGGGGCACATGGCCTGAGGATGCCCCTCCAAAGAAGAAAGAGCTCCGGTGCAGGAAAACTTCAAATAAGGTTCCATGGGAAGCAATCCTAATGAGAAAAAGAGTTCAAGATGGGTGGGAGTTTCTAAAAAAAGAAATTCTAAAGGTACAATGGCAAACAATTCCATCAAGGAAAAAGGGAGGAAGATAGCAGATGAAGCCAATGTAGCTTCATACAAAACATAGATGACCTGAAAACAAAAAAGGACACACACAGGAAGTAGAAGGAATGCCAGACCAGAAAGAAAGAGTACAAACAGGTTGCACAGAATTGCAGGGATAGTTTCAGGAAGGCTAAAGCTGACAATGAGCTGAGGTTAGCAAGGGATGCCAAAAGCAACAAAAAAGCTTTCTTCAGGTACATTCATAGTGAAAGACAGAGAAAAGAAATGGTGGCACAGCTACTCAATGAGGATGGCTACTCAATGAGGATGATAACAGATGACAAAGAAAAGGCAGAAGTGCTCAATTCCTACTTTGGCTGAGTCTTCTCCCAAAAGAGGGTCAATGATCCTCCAGGGAAATGTGAAGTTGAAGGGGCAGGATAGCACCTTGAAATTGACAGAGAAATGGTCAAGGAATACCTAAGCACTTTGAAGGAGTTCAAATATGTAGGGCCCAATGAATTGCATCCTAGAGTACTGAAGGAACTGACTGAAGAAATCTCGGAACCACTGTCTATTATCTTTGCGAAATCGTGGAGGATGGTTAAAGTACCAGTTGACTGGAGGAGGGCTAATGTTGTTCCTATCTTCAAAAAGAGCAAAAAGGACAAACCTGGGAAGTACAGACGAGTCAACCTGACATTAATCCCTGGGAAAATTCTGGAGCAGTCTGTAAGCCCCGGAAAACAATGCCGTGATTACTAGAAGCCAACATGGATTTATCAGGAACAAATCCTGCCAGACTAATCTCATCTCATTTTTTAATCGGGTTACCCCCCCGGTAGACTGTAGGAACACTGTGGACATAATATATCTTGGCTTCAGCAAAGCTTCTGACAAACTGCCCCATGATACTCTGATTAGCAAGGTAACTGAATGTGGGCTGATTGGAACAACTATCAGGTGCATTCACAGTTGGCTCCAGAATCATACTCAGAGAGTGCTTATCAATGGTTCCTTCTCAAACTGGGTAACGAGTGGGGTAGCACAGGGCTTGGTCCTGGGCCCAATGCTCTTCAACATTTTTATTAATGACTTGGATGAGGACATTCAGGGAATGCTTATCAAATTTGCAGATGATACAAAATTGGGAGGCACAGCTAATACCCTGGAAGACAGAAACAAAATTCAAATGGATCTTGATAGGCTGGAGCATTGGGCTGAAAACAACAGAATGAAATTTAACAGGGATAAATGCAAAGTTCTACAACCGGAAAAAGAAACCAAATGCACAGTTATAAGCTGGAGGATACTTGGCTCAGCAATACTACATGTGAGAAGGATCTTGGGATTGTTGCTGATCACAAGCTAAATATTGTGCAATGTGGCTGCAAAAAAAGGCCAATGCTATTTTTGGCTACATTAACAGAAGTATAGTTTCCAAACTGCATGAAGTATGGAAGCTTTCATTTCACTGAGCTTTTAATGTTTTGTTCTGCTGCTCTTTTAAAGTTGATTCTTAACTGAGTGCTGCTTTTGATAAATAATGTTATAGGAATACTGTATACCTTCTACAGAAATGTACCTTTTCTTCCCCTGTCCCTTACCCTCTACCCCAAGTATAGAATAGATGACATGAGACATCACAGTACAGGATGTTCCTAACTGTAGATTTGAACAGTTTTTGTGCATTAGGGAAAGGAGGTTGCATTAATGCAGCAGATCAAAGTGCAATGCAGTGAGTGCATATCACTTCTGAGCTCATGAGGCCTCATGTGGCATATATAATTTCTCTGTTTTGGGAGTGGAATTAGTGGAACTAGGAGGTATCTGAATCTGGAATCTGACAGTCAGTTAACAGATTTGTGTGCTATACAACCAAAAGAGCAGTTAATATCGATCATCAGTCAGCACAATCATATATCTGAATGCCAGCATCTCTGTGGAACACAAACTTACCCTAGTCAGAGCGCCTCTGCTACTTATTAAACATACTTAACAGCGCCAAGTGGCAGCAGCTCAAGGCAAACAGTTGCAAACTGCAATCAGGGCTGTGGAGTCGGTACACCAAACCTTCAACTCCGACTCCTCTATTTTTCTACTGTCCGACTCCGACTCCACCCAAAATTGCTTCCAACTCCACAGCCCTGGAAAGGGCTGTAAATGTCTTTTTAAATTGGAAGCTCTCATAGGAGCATTTTTATTGCTGCCTGAATATGCGCTGATCTTGGCATCGCAGCATTTGTCTTCATCTGGGTCCTGTGTCACACACTGACACACAAAATGCTTTCCATCTTGAGTGATGGTGAAATGCTCAACTACAGCTGACTTCATGGGAAGCTTCTTTGACATTTTGAATTTATATTTTAAAAAATTTGTCAATCAAAATTTATTTTGAAGCCGAAGTCAGAACATTTCTACCAACTCCGACCCCACCCAAAATTGCTTCCGACTTCGACTCCACAGCCCTGACTGCAATATTGTCATATAGATTCGTTTCCAAGGAAACCACACTCTGCTGGTGCCTGGACCACAGGAAGCTCCCTTATACCAAGTCATTTTATTTGTCCACCTTGCCCAGTACTGACTGGCAGCATGCTGACTAGAAGTATCCTGATTGGCAGCAGTCCTTCCAGGGTCTCAGGCATTCCTACCTGAATTCTTTTTTTTTTCAGCTGGAGATGCCAGAGGTTGAACCAGTTCATTTCTGGGGTCAATTTGAACCGCTCATGCTAGTGTTTAAAGCCCTAAATGACTTAGGCCCCAAATATCTCATACTGAATTTTCAACTGCTGTAACCCATCCTAGGACCTGTGGTGATGGGTGGGTTATAAATTTAACAACAACAACACCAGACCTTCTGCATGCAAAGCATGCGTTCTGCGGCCACACTGAGGAATTGTTCCTCCCCTAACATGTAATCCCATGTCACCAATTTTAAGAGCCACTAGGAACACATGAAACTGCCCTACAATAGGGAGATTCAGGCAACCCGTTTGTATACATTGAAAGAATGTGTAAAATGGGGGAGGGGATGTCACCACGCCAACTGCACATTTATTTATTGATAAAAATATTTATATAACGTCCTCTCACAAAACATCAAGGGGGTGAAAAGCAACATAGAAACATCTAAAAGCAATTTAAGAACAACAATTAAAATGATTGGCTACTCAAAAAAAACATTTTAAATACCTGCATAGGCCTGTCAGCACAAAAAAGGTTTTCGAGAGAAGCCTGAAAGTCAAAAGTGAGGATGTCTGCCGAATTTCTTCTGGAAGAGAATTCCACGGTATGGGACCAGAGACACTACGTGTCTGACTTCTGGTTGAGGCCAGTCAGGCCTCTGTAAAAGGAGGACAACTAACAGCGCTCCTGTAGAACAGTGGTTCCTAACCTGAGGGCCGTGGCTCCCAGAGGGGGTCATGAACAGCAAAGACATGAATTGTTTATTATGTTTTTACAGTCTTCACTCTGTGGATGCTGTCTGCTCCCACTCCCACTGGGGATGACAGAACCACTTTTCTTGAAGCACCAGAGTGTCTTTCAGGCATGCTGAGGACATGTGTCCACTTGTAAAACTTGTGGCAGAGACCAAAGGAAGCTGAGGGTGGAGCTACCATGAAGAGGGGGTCACTACAACTGACTCTCATGCCCTCCCCACCACTGCTGACAACGACACACACCCTTGCTTGTAACAAGAAGGGAGGAGTTTTGCGGAAACAAAAAGAAACAAGGCTGCCAGGAAATATTTGCTTTCCTGCTTCGTTCTCTCCTGGCAGTCAGCCTGCTGCCTTGTTTGGCTCCTGCTTCGCTGCCACCTCCTTTTAAAAATTATCCTTATTCATGAGGCCATCCACATATTGCCTCCGGCTAGCCTGACAAAGCTCATGACTCGTTTACCCCCCCATCTCCCAGCATCCTCTCCTTCCTACTACACTCTGCCCCCATCTCTCTCTCCCAAGATACTGTGGCAGTTGAGGGCGTCCCCCCCCACATGACTAGGGTTGCCAGGTCAGAAGCATCCCAGACCCTGAGACTTCAATGCGGCCCTAGTGGTGTCATTAAGCATGATACATTAAGCATCAACCACAGTTGCTTGGAGCATACCACTCAAACAAAAAAAAATTCTCTGATTGCAAATTAAGACAGAAATCTTAGCTAAATGAGGGTGTTCCCAGGTCCAGTTGAAGTGACAGGGCCATTCCTTTTCACTTGTTTAGGGAGCCTGGGTAAGGAACATTTAATCTAGCCTACTTGCTTCTGGCAGGAAGGGTTTAAGTGCCCTCAGGCCAGTCACCAGAAGGCCATTGTAGAAAGAAAGGAGCCTACTGTTGTGGAGATGTTAGATGGGAGCACTGAGAAGTAAAGATGTATGCCCCTGAAGGCTGCAATTATAAACACCCTTACTGAGGGACTAAGCCCTATAGAATTCAACAGGACTTACTTCTGAGTAGATATGGTTGGGATTGTGCTGTTGGTAAGGCTAGGGATCCCCTGCAACAATATCCATATTAAAGCAGGGTTGGCAACCCCCTGCCTGGAACGCCCTGCCTGTCTTTTAATGTGGCTGCTCCGAACCTCATTATAGATTTGACCCTTCATTGCAGAGAGAAGTTTGAGAAATGAGTAAGAGTTAAGAAGATTCTCTACTCTTTCCTGCCTATTCTGTGGGCTGCTGTAAACTCACTTTGACAGCCAACCCAATTCCAGTGGGTAATAATTGACAGAGAGAAAACACACATAGCTTGGTCTACTTTCACAGGCAGTAGATTGGGAACAACAGCAATTGCAGCCACGCTGCCCAGTATGTGAATTCTCTTTTACCACTATTGGGCAAGAAACAAACCATCATGCAACCAACAAGGGGTTGAGCTGACCACATGGAACCACTGTTGTTGCTTCTATGGATGTAAGGGAGTAAGGGCAGAGGTAAATGAAATGCAAATAGAAAAACAAAAACAAAACACAGTAATGATTTTCTAAACACAATACCAGACGAACCACAAGAAGATTCCTATGAGTAAGACAGAAAACTCAGCATCCCACAACCAGTCAGGGTTCCTAACCAAAACTAAAACAATTCTGGCAGCCAGTCAGCCAAGGTCACAGAAATCCCCATGCAGCACAATCTGACCTAGGGGCTACAGTTAGTGCAGAATTCTGCAGCATAATTGCTGCACGAGTGAAACCCTATCAGGACATAATATCTCTGCTCTGAAATCTGTACTGGTTGCCGATTTGCTACCTAGCCAAGTTCAAGGTGTGCCTTCCATGTTACAGGTGCCACATAATACTTGTTCTGCTCCTGTAAGAAATTGATCCTTTAGCATGACAGCACCCACACTTAGGAACTTCCTGCCTATTCACATTAGGCAGCGGCCTTCATTGTACTCTTTTTAGCACCTGCTAAAAACATTTTTGTTTAGGCAAGCCTACCCAGCCATGTAGGAAACTATTATTTTTTATCTGTTTTCAACTCATTTTTGGTTTTATTATTTTGAATGTTTTTAAATACCTGTCTTTAACTGTTTTTACCAATAATTTTGTTTTAATTCCTTCTGTAAACAGCTTTGAGGTTTTTTCAATAAGGCGGCATATAAATGTTAATAAAATACATGAATAAATTTCAGAGTCACTGTGGCCCTTGGGTCTATTTCCTCTTTGGGGCACAAAGGAATCTACCTTATATCAACTCAGGCCATTTTGATACCATCTAGCTCAGTATTGATAACACAGACTAGCATTCACTGTTCAGGATTCCAGGCAATAGTCTCTTCCAGAGATTCAATTTTGGACCTTTGCATGCAAAGCATGCCCTACCACTAAGCTATAGCCCTTCCCGTTTTGTAAAGTATCTTTTGGAATTGTTCTTTTCACTAATTAATGCACAGTATGCTAGAGCAGATCCACACCACGCATTTAAAGCACTTTCAACATACATTTGAAGCACATGAATCCTAACTCAGAAGCAAGTCCTAATTTATTCACTGGGGCTTACTGAAACAGGGAAGAGTACACAGGTCTGCAATTCAGTGATAAGGAACTTCACTCATCCAACCCAAAATTCAGAATCATGCCACTTTAAGCTGTTTTGCAACTGTTTTATACTTGTTTTATGGTTATTGGATTTTAAATGAATTTATTTCTTGTGAGCTGCCTTGGTTCCCAACCCTACCTCACAGGGTTGTTGGAAAGATTCCATTTACACACATGCTGGAGAGGTAAAAATACATACACCCCATATAATAGTTTATTGTCAAAAACAGTTGGTCATTGCAGAACATTGTTTAATTTTTCCTACCAAATAAAAGCAATGACACTTAAGTAAGCCCTGCCTAATTACTTTGAAAAAAGGATCAGAGGGGTAGAGAAAGATTTACAACACAATCTTTTGTTATGTTCACTCAAAGGTCCCACTGATTTTCCACACAATCTTAGCTATGTCTACTCAAAAGTAAGTCCTACTGAATTCAATGGGGTTTACTACAAGGTATGTGGAATTAACATTGCATTTTTACTCCCAGAAAAACTTCATATTGGAAAGGTTTTCAGAACACGTTCTGAATAAGAAAAATAAACTGCCCTCTTCAACAGTCCAGTAAAATTTAAACTTCTGGGACTCCTTAATTAGAGAAGTATAACACATTGGAATGGTATCACAAGCTGCAGCATGTACACTTTTTAGAATTTCTGTACAAAAATTATTTGAAAGATAAAATGTATAATATGCCATTTTTGCAAGTAATTAAAAAACTGCCTGTACACTTTTATTATAATTATACAGTAGGGCACACTTATACGGCAGGTTAGGGACCAGACCCCCGCCGTAAAGCAAAAATCGCTGAAAAGTGGAACATCGATCAGCTGTAGTGTGCGGAGCTCCAGCTGACAGCGCTTGGCCCTTGAAGCTCCCCCCACAACAACTGATTGATGTTCCACTTTTCCATGCATCGCTCTCTCCCCCTCGTTATGCCACGGATCGCAGGGATGGAGCTGCCTGCCCGTCCGTGCCTGCTCGCTTGCCCTCCACCACCTCCCTGGCTCATTCCCCCCTTGCCCGCTGGCTCACTTGCTTGCCCTCCGCCGGCTCCCTCGCTCATCCCCCCTTGCCTGCTCCCCCTCCCCCCTGCCTGTTCACTTGCGTGCTCTCCGCCACCTCCCTCGCTCATCTCCCCTTGCCTGCCCGCTGTCCCCCCTGCCTGCTCGCTCATGAGCTTGCTCACCCTCCGCCGCCTCCCTCGACAATAAAATGGAGCCAGATGCCCTTCTCGGACTCAGCTGCTGAGCGCGTCATCAGAGCTTGGAAATGTTTCTTTTTTGAAATACAACTCCCATCAGCCCAACTGTAGTTTAAAAAAGAACCGTTTCCAAGCTCTGACGACACGCTCAGGGTGTCGGGCGCCATCAATTCGCATCATGCCGCAAAATCGGAACAAGCACCAAACATATGGAACATGGTCACAATTCAAAACCGCCGCATTAGTGAAGCGCCGAGAAGCGAAGCACCGTAAAGCAGGGCCCTACTGCACCTAATTTTTTTTACTGTGTATGCCTACCAAGATCCTGCTGTGATTGTCTGTTCTAGTGCAATCCTATGTATGTATAGTGCCAAATATCTCCAGAAGACATCTTAATGTGAGGGCTAAGGAAGGTTAGTTTGGCATGCCCCATTTCCCCTGTGCCATAATTCTTGCTGCGGGACCCCTGATTTATGGGGTGCTTATTGCTTTTGTGACAGCCAGTGTTGCATAATGGTTAGAGTGTTGGACTACGACCTGGGAGACCAGGGTTCAAATCCCCACACAGCCATGAAGCTCACTGGGTGACCTTGGGCTAGTCACTGCCTCTCAGCCTCAGAGGAAGGCAATGGTAAACCACCTCTGAATACCACTTACCATGAAACCCTATTCGTATGGTTGCCCTAAGTCGGAATTGACTTGAAGGCAGTACATTTACATTTTTATTGCTTTTGCACACTGTCATTGCATAGTATTGGAGTCTGGAGAGCTCAAAGCACAGGCTTTCTGACATTGTTTATAATAAGCTGAGAAAGAAGTTTTTTACTCTGCCTATATTCAAAAGCAGTTCTTGGGAAAAGTTGTTCAATTAACCAAAACAATCAAGATGAGCTCGTCTCACACCCCTGCTTGCCCAGGTGGACTTGTTTATGGCTTTTCCAAGTTGAGAAGGAAGTGAGCTTAATTGGTTTGCAAATGATCTCACCCTGCTTATGTAAACAAGAGTCAGAGAAAGGCTCTTGTTAGTCAAAATAAAACAGCTATGCCCATGGAGGGAGGGCACGGGCAAAAGCTGGGAATGAGTGTCACAGCTGTATTTGAAACCCAGGTTATAGCAAATTCAGGGTCAGAAGAGATAAACAAAAGTCACCTGTGTGAGAACCCAGCAACCCGTGTGCTGGGAAGATAATGATCTCTTAGGTATAAGGTGCCCCCTCCCAGGGGGTCTTTTCGGTATAAATAGAAGACCCCTAAATTGGGGAGACAAGCTTGAACACTGGCTTGAAGCCTCAAGAAGCCCCAAGATTGGAACTTCAATCAAATTTCACTGAATATAGAAAAAGCCTCAACCCCACTCAGTCAAGAGATCTTTTGCTACTTGCTGCTTCTAAGACTTCCAGCAAAAGTGAATATAAGATAAGGCCGGGGGGGAAGGGGGAAGGGGGAAGGGGGGAGGGGGGAGGGCGGATAGGAATTTGCCCATTAGCTGTTAGTTTCTGTTTATGATTGTACTTGTCTTATTTCCTGCCAAAGCAACAGCTTTACTGAAACTCGATGGAAACTTCATTAGTTAACAAACAGTTAACTCTTTCAACACCAGTGTGTTTCTTCATCCTCTGAAATTTCAAACTAATTTGTCTCTTGCCTGCCCTGACCAGGCATTTGGCCATACAGAATGTTTACTCAGAAGCAAGTCCCAGTGTATTCAGATCTCCTGTACAGACAAAGTACTCTTTATGCTGCTGAAAGCTATATATTTACTGAATTCCTGATGTGAGACAAGCAGGAAAAGGAAACCGTTTTCAGAACTTGAAATGGGGTTTAGCTTTTGCCTGATGGTCAACACATCCTTTGTCAATCACAACCTTGGCTTCACTTATTGGCTAAAAACCTGAAAGGGTGGGGATTAGAGCAGCCAGTAGTAGCAGAAGTTGCGGGAGGTTTTTTTTTTACGTTTTGGTATATATCTTTTGAACCGGACCACCTAGAAACTTATTTTTTTAAAAAAAGAAAAGAAAGAAAGCTAAGAGCCCAGAGGTTTGGGTGACTCATCTGGAGACTCAGAGAGGACTCCAAAAAACCAGAAACTTGGCAACCCTATTAACATGACCGAATGAATGCACGTCTGCAGATGCTTGCAGGAGGGGCAGGCACTGATGTCTCTTGCTCCTCTCTCATTCCCCAAGTGCACCCAAGCCAAGTCATGAGTTCTGATAATCCCCCCAAGGCCTAAAAGCACTAACCCCCTTCCTTAATCTATCCACCCTGCTGTATTCACAATCTAACACCCCCACCACCCTTACATTGCTTTCTTGCTTTCTAGAAAGCTCAGCAGGTTGGCTGAGGTTGAGGTCTACACACTGCAGCTGAATTTTTTATTGTTTTATTCAATTATTATTGCATTTCTATCCCACCTTTCCACCAAGGACTAACCCCCCTCCTCAGTCTATCCATCCTGTTGTCTTCACAATCTTGCATTCCCACCACAGCCACATTGCTGCTTGATTGTTGTTGTTTTTTTTAAGCTTAGCAGGTTGGCTGAGGCAGGGGTCCAGGCACTGCAGCTGAAATTCATTATTGCATTTATATCCCACTTTCCCTCCAAAGAGCTCAAGATGGTGCACATGGTTCTCCCTTTTTCTATTTTATCCTCACATCAACCCTATGGAGCAGGTCAGGCTGAAAGCCTATGACTGGTCCAAGGTCACCCAGTGGGCTTCATGGCTGAGTGGGGATTTGAACCTGGGTCCTAGTCCAACAATGTAACCCACTGGTGTTGGGAGACAGGACTGTACATCTTTAGACTGGGGAAAGGGAATACCAATTTGATTGGACTCTTGCATTAAGAAAAAAAGCAACACCTCTCTGCAAGTAGAAAATTGGCACATCAGGGAATTTCTAAGGTAGCTCATGATCGTGTGTGTGCTTTGGGAACCCCTGGGTGTGCGTGTGTGTTTGGGAGTTTATGGGGTGAGGTTCTTACTTCCTGTGTGCATATGTGGAGTTGGCACACAAAGACAGCAGTCCTACAAAATGTGTTAAAAATTGTTGCTGTAACCTGCCCTGGGACCTTCTGGTAAAGGGCAGGTAATAAATATCATCATCATTTTTGTCCTTGTGATGAATAAAAAATGACATTAATGCTTGATTATGTATTTTTTCATTAACAGGGACTAAAATTTTAACAAAAAGTATGTTGGGTTCACAAATTTTTTTTGAGCTTACAAAGGAGTTTAGGTTGGGAACTCACAAAGGTTGGGAACCACTGCTCTAGATGATCTCAGTGACTGAGCTGGGATATAAGGGTTTAGGCAGTCCTTTAGGTATCCTGGACCAAAGCTCTTCAGGGCTTTGCATATCAACACAAGAGACTTGAACCTGGCCCAGTAGCATTTGGAGCACATCAGAAGTGTCTCTACATGCAGACAGATGATTGAGCATAGAGCTCCTCCTCGTGGGGGAGTGACGGAGCATCTGTTTTACATGAAAAAGGTCCCAGGTTCAGTCCCTGGCACCTCCGGGTAGGGCTCGGAAAGATCCCCTTCTGAAACTCTGTTGAACTGCTGATGTTAGTCAGTGTGGACAATACTGAACTAGACTGACCAATGGTGTGTCTCAGTATAAGGTAGGGCCCTATGTTCCTAACTCCAGTCCAGTCAGGGTTCACCCTTCATGGAGGAGCTCTATGCATACACATAGCTCTATGAACCTGGGGTCTTCTGTACAAAGAGAAATGCTAGGAATAAAGGCTGCTTGGAACTTGCATATCCTGACCCACAAACCTTGTTGCTTATCCCCTAATGTTTAGGGCTTGCTGTGATAGCACAGTGGTAACTGTAGGGTACTCTGCACACAGTGGAGGCTGGTCTTTACAGCAAATGGGGCACGGCCCTACTAATCTCAGTCTTCCTTACAACCAGTCCGGTGGGTTGGAGGCACTACCTGACAGTTCCTCCTCCTTAGTCTGTGTTAGCCTGGTAGATTTCAGGAGGGAGGAGGCTGGGGACAAAGCAAGAATGTGTGGGCTCTGCCTGTCGTTGGCTCTGGCTCCACTCGCTCTTGGTCTCTCTGCTTCCTGCCCCACCACTCCCAGTGTGTAGCAGTCACCACAGTCTGCACATTATAAGAGGCACACAACTCTTTACCAGCTGCAGTTCTGTCTGGGCAGAGAACAAAAGCAACGCCCAGATAAAGGATGCCACAGCAGGTTTTGGTTTTGATGGACTCACATTATGCACCCAAGTAATTCTCCTGCAACTGTAGCTGTTGAGATTTCCTGGCCACATAAAGCATATGCAAGAAGCACAAATGAGAGAAGGGATTGCAAGAAGCACAAATGAGAGGGGGGATTGCAATAAGGAATGCTCCTATTCCCAAAGAATAGTGCCACTGGCACAATTAGCATTAGTACAAACAGAATTACAAACAAAGTTCCATATGTATATAGTACCCCTATTGCTGGTGTTAATAGGTTAAGAGACTCACTGGTGTATATGCCTCACTCGTGTATAGGGGTGGAACTGTACAAAATGCTGCAGCATTTCTGTAGAGTCAGTACTCTATATAATATTAGTATGTTACTCTCAAAAACTGAGGATGCATCAAATTAGAACTTGTGGGAGGCAAACTTTGTTTTCATTCATCTAAAATGGTTGCCAAGGAACATCTCGTACTTGAATCACTTCGGCCACAGAGTGAAAAGTACCCAATAAAATATAGAGCTGTGGACAAGAGCATAAAACAGAAGGCATTTTATGTGAACGCTGCAGTAGTTTAGTAGCTTTAAGTACTGCTGTTTTTGTCTTTCAGTTGCTGTAGATTTATACCCTGATAAAGAAAGCCATGTAACAATGGGACAGGGAATCCTGCAAATAAAAGAACTGCACAAAACTGGCAGGGAAGTAATTTTAGGAGGCCTAAGAGGGCATTGATTTATGTCCTTAGGCAGCCACAAAATTGGTCACCAGCACTGAGCTAAGCAAAGCTAGGCCCTGGATGTGTGGGGCATGCCACCTTCTACCATGAATACTTCCTTCTCTTCCATATACGCTGCCTGTTAATCATTCTGTTCCCTCATGCCTTACTCCACACATCTCTTCCAACTCACCCATAATAAACTGGATGCTTTAACAACAGCTGCAAGCACACGAGTGCCTGACATTCTGTAAAGTGAACTGAATAGGGAGTCCAAAGGAAGGAAGGAAGGAAGGAAGGAAGGAAGATGCCCACCTGGATTGCTCTTGTGCCTTCTTGATGTGCAGAAATCATTATGTGTGTCACAGAAATGCATGGAGATAAATATTATTCATTGCTCATGTCTGCATATCACATGGCAATTAAATGGCCTGTTTGACTGAGCAACAGAATACTGTAAAGGTAGGGATGCAGCAATTTCTAGCCAAAATCAGATTCTGGGCCAAAGGGACTCAAAATTAACTGGGGGGGGGATCAGAATTAACCATGAAAGCTACCTTGTCTCAGATGACCCTTCAGCACTAAAAGATATCCTAAAGCCTTTGTATAGGCCTCTAGGCCAGGGTTGGGGAACCTTTTTCAGCCTAATGGCTACATTCTCTTCTAGGCAACCTTCTGGAGCCCTCCTGCCAGTGGTGGTTGAGCCCAGATATGAAAGTGGGTGGAGCAATGAATGTAAATTGTATGTTTGTACAGTAGGCTGGTTTCTATACACATTCACACATTCCTATCTATCCTTCGCCAGGCAAGCAAGAGTCATTATCAGAATTCAAGGATGTATTCAGGTCAGGCAAAAACTCTCAAGGATGGTGAGCAGCAAGGCCTATGATGGGTGTGGCTTGGAGAGAGACAATGTAGCTGTGGAGAGTCCCAAAGGCTTGATAACAGAGAGGCTCAGAGAGCTGCATTTGGTCCCTGAGGTTCCCCCATCCCTTCTCTTGGCACTAGCAGGTGTCAACAGACCAGAATCATGATTTGGTCCATCAAGGCCTCTGGGCAGGATATGGTCTTAACAAGATGGACTGGATCTTCCCCAGGTATCTCGGACAGTAGGGGAGAAAGGCAGCATAGATGGTCCAATCTACAGAGGGAAAGCTCAACTTTCAGGTGCCAGAGTCCTGTGTCAGCACTTAGAGGGCTAGCAGCCTATTAGAGAGAGAGAGAGAGAGGAATCAGTTTCCTTCTACTGGATTTTGAGGAAAACACTCCTGTTTTGGAGACTTTGCTCAGTGCAAGAAAAATGATTGTCTGCCATTCACATTTGATATCAAACATCTAGAAGTAAGGGCTGAAGAATCTCAAAGGCCTTGATGTGTTAACAACTCCCTTGAGGAAATGCTGCATATTGTTTGTGTAAACGAGGAATATGGAGGTTGTTTGACAGGAATGATTGTCAAAGATAACCTAATTTCAAAGTCATTGCTAGTTCTATCAAATGAGGAGCTGTACAGAGAAATCCCGTTATTTTATCTTTTAAAGGCATATACTGCCCTTCTCCACATAGCCTCCAAGGCAACTTACAAAGGCATTAACAATATAAATGGAATAAAACAATTGACAAAATAATTTCATCACCAAAACCCAATAGCACCAGCAATAAAACCAAACAGATCAAAGTGGAATGCCACTCAGAGCTTTGGAATTTTCACCCAGTGTCTATAAGAAATCAAAGTAGGTCCCATGCAGCTAT
Organism: Rhineura floridana; assembly: GCF_030035675.1. NCBI lineage: Eukaryota > Metazoa > Chordata > Lepidosauria > Squamata > Rhineuridae > Rhineura > Rhineura floridana. The sequence goes on along the minus strand of NC_084482.1, from coordinate 35,325,373 downwards.
GTTTGGGGAGGGCATTCCACAGACAGAATGCCACAAAGACCCTATCTGTAATAGCCACCCAACTTCTGAGACTGGGGGCACCTAGAGCAGGGTCTACGTAGATGATCTCATTGTATGATCTCAGTAGATGATTGCAGGTTCATAAAGGAGAGTCAAAGGCTGTAAGTAGCCAATGGGACAATCTAAATCCACTACTTGCCAACCATATTTTCCCCAAATTTTCTATGAAACATGAGCAGACCTGATTTTTTTCCCCTATAAGGGAAAAGCCAACTGGGGTTAAGGAACAGACACAGTTGCTTCAATGTGAAATATTTTCACAAGCGTTATAGCTGAGATAACATCTGCATAAATGCGTATGTTGTACTCAAATGTTGATTGAGATAATAACAATCTATTCCAAAAGTCTATATGTGCATTCTTTAAGGGAAACATATGTTTAGTAGCTTCCTTCGCAATACTTTCAAAATAATAGTTTATGTTGGATGACTGATTACAGAATGCAGCTCATTCATCATAGAGATGACATCTGAAATCACATCTCATTTTTAAGGAAATAAATTAGCTCTATATTGGTGTCTTGACAGCTGCTCTGATTTATCCCTTTGAACGCTATATATGGGCTCAATCTATCGCTCCTAGAAGAGTTAAAATATTATCTTGTTGTATTATAATCACCCCTGAGCTGTTATTGCAACTGTATATCAACAAGGAAACAAATACAGTATGAGGAACTATCTGTTCTCCTTAGGCTTGCATCTCTGCATTAATATGTTCAATAAGCCAGTTGCACACTGGAGCATTTATACTGTAATTTTCAACGTTCCAGATACAGCGTAGCTGGTGAGTGTTTGATAGTCATTTTAATCATCATATTGCTTTCCTCCTTTTCTCACTGTTGCTGCAGTATGAGAGACAATTTACAAAACACACGTTCCCTGCGCTATCTTGATTTTCTCATCATTTACGCTATGATAAATACTCCCATGGTGGCAGAGCAATTGGAGAGAGAGAGAGAGAGAGAGAGAGAGAGAGAGAGAGAGAGAGAGAGAAGCTACATCCACACTTCCTAGCAAAAAGAGCTTGGTGGCACCCAACTACTGTTTGTAAGGGCTTCGACATTTGTCCAGAATGCACATCTCTTTGGAAACCTCTCCGCCACAGATTATACAATGTGCGTGTCCTTTCATTTGTAGAATCTGCTTGTTGTTTTGCAGCCCAAGGGAGAACAGGGGGATGCCAGCAGCGGTTGTAACCCATGACATTCCTGACATATAGTTCTCTCCTCAAAATCGTTAAGCGGAGATGCTGAGGGGAGGCCTGAATCTGGACTTTGACAGAGTGAAAGCACGAGCACACCCCTGATGGTGTTTACTCTGCTGAGCCTGATGGGCAGTTACCTACTGAATCTATAACTCAACAACAGAGCACATGCTTTGCACACAGAAGGTCTGAAATCCTAGAAAGCTGCTGCCAGGGGTGGGGAATTCAGAGCTGCCCAGCTGTTGCTGGACCACACCTCCCATCATTCTTGACCAATGACCATGCTGGTTGGGGCTGAAGGGAATTGGAGTCTAACAACTTCTGGAGAGCCACAGCTGACAAGCTATGATCCTACAACACAGTCCTGCAAACACAAAACAGGAAGTCCTATTGCTGACTACGGCAGGGAAAATTTCCCCATGGACCCAAGAAGTTCTATCTGCTGGCACAGCCTCACCCTAATGCATGGGCAGGACTCTGCATAATTAATATTTGAATGAATCTGCGTAGATAAGAATTGATACCCTAGAGCTGCAATCCTACATGCATCTATCTAGGACTGGGAGTCAGCCCCACTGAACACAGTAGGACTTAATGTCTGAGTAAACATGGACAGAATCATGCCACAGAACAATTATTAACATATTATATAGACATATGCATAGACAATTATATGACTACTTAGATGTAAATCCCATTGAGTTACTCCCAAGTAAGTGGGTACAGGGTTGCAGCCTAAAAGGACATGCACCAGCTTCTTAAAAAAGCAGATGTTGATTTCGGTGTGAGGAATGAAGAAAATGTAACCAAAAAAGATACCCAGTTCAGGGAGATCAAGGCAGGATGTGCTACAAGCAAATCAGCATTCCTGAGAAGAGCAGCTGCATAAGACCAGTAGGTGGCACCATAGTCCTGTAGCCAAATGTATTGCCATTTTTCCCCTCTGTACATAATAGACATCATAAAAAGGTAAAATGTTCAGATGTACCTGTGTGCCTTCTGCAACTTTACGCAGAAAAATCGTAGAGTATTATCCAATGTATACAAATGTAAGCTTCACGGCGTCAAGCTGTGACAGCAGCGGCGGGGCGAGCTGGCAAGCTATGTGGCAGTTGCAGTAAAGGCCATGGCCTGGGCCTTGGTGGCTGTGGCCCAAACAGAACACCAGGCAACAGGTCGGGCCTCGGAGCAGGCCAGCTGGCAGGCTTGGTGCCCTGTGGGGGGGAGGGGGGAGTTTGGGGAACCCATGGGGGGCAGGGTTGGTGAGCAAAGCGACTAGGGACAGAGCTCCTACTTATTCAATATTTATTTATTAGTTTATTTCTAAGTGTCCTGATCCTGCTCTTCCTTTGAAAAACACTATCAAAATAGCTAACAAAGATCAGTAATAAGACTGTCCTTGCCTTTGGGCTTACAATCTAAGAGACATGATGCAAAAGGAAAAGGAATGGGGGGGGGAAGCAAACTCAGGCACCACTTCTTAGTTACAAAGTTCTTGCAAGTGCTTCTTCTGGCAAGGGGGGGCAGTAAAGAAAGCAAGATCCTTGCAGCTGCTCCTTCTTTGGACAATGGGTGAAGCCAGGTTGGTCTTCCTTTTGTCGAGATGTTCTTCCTGGGAGAGAGGGGGAGCATTGCAGCCTGCCAGGGGCGCTTGGTCCCCTGGCTGATGTCAGAGGCCAGAGTGTGCTTCCTTTCAGCTCTGCAGTCCCAGGGCAACTTACTGAACATTACCATTGAATTTTATTTTTAAAAAACCATAACGAAAGCCGTCAAACTTAAAAAAGCCAAATCAAATAATTTTTAGTGGCTTTGTTTAGAGAAAGAATACAGTGCCAAGCATGTACCCATTTGTATCTTACCTGTTTGCCTGTGTAAGGTGACTAACATATTATTGTTCCTGTTCAGGAATGTTTATACATAGGGTTTATGTACTAAAAAATCTGTGCCTAGAAAAATCAAAATTCCTCTCAAGGGGAAAGACTTTTTTGGAACTGAATAAAATATGCAATCTGAACAAATTTGTGTCTGTTTTCCCCCCTTACTTTTTGTAATTTATGCTGCCATTTTTACTATTTTACATTGTTGATTCTGGTTCAGTCAGTCAATGGGAAGGGCAAGAAGCCATTTGGGCCATGGAAGAACCAGTATGGTGGAAACGTTGGAAAAAGAAAGGAGGGCTTTCCCCACCGCCACCACCACCACCACCACCACCACATGTGGTGAGAGTATGCAGAGGCAAACATGTTTTGGAGAAAAAAACAAATATTCAAGAAGTTTTGGGGAGATGCAATATCCCTAGATCCAGTGTTATTCCTGTTGTATTCATATACAAGGCCCAGCAAAGCAAGAACAGAAGGAGCAGGCTTCCAGCTGAGAGGAAGGGCAGAATATAAACCAAATAATTAAACAAACATATGATGCCAACAGCTAGAATCTTATATGCAAAGCAAGGGAGATTAACAATGGCACCATCAACAGTGGTTTGAAGAAGTGTGAGAGTTTGAATGCATTATTTATTTATTTATTACATGTGTATACCGCCCCATAGCCAAAGCTCTCTGGGCAGTTTACAGCAATTAAAAACAAATATACAAATTTAAAAACACATTTTTAAAAAACAATTACGTCAGAAGAACAAAGACAAAGACAGAAAAGACAGGGGGGTTAAAGGTGCCCTGCCTGATGGGGCTTAATAGAGGAGGGGAGCGCATACAGTTCCCTGCATCAGTCTGGAACCCTGATTGTGCCCAGCGCCATCATCTGATGGCAGTGGAGCAGCTCAGGATTCAATGGATCCCAGGCTGTCTCAACCCCTCCCACTCCCTGTCCCTGAAATGCGGCTTACAACTGGCTGCTGTCAGCAGGGAATCTGCTAGCAGCACTTTCACCTGCCCACATATTCGGCAGATGGAATGGAGAACTCCACACTGGTGGAGGGACACTGTCTGCAGGTGGAGGCCAGTGGAGGCTGGCAGGCTGGGGGAGAGGGGCCCCTCTGCCCAATCCACACACCCCTAGCCCAGCAAAAAGGGGATCTGGATTGTTCTTCCAGTTTATTGTATTTTACAGGAAATATTAGTTACTACCAAATGCACAGTACAGGCTTACAATGTTTTCAATTAGTTCAGTTGAAGATCTACATCAGGTATTAAAATATTAAGTTGTTTCAAGCAGGTGATATAATAGCATATATTGATAAGCAGTTTCAGTAGACCATGTATTTTTCTGAGGCAGATTGGGTATTAATCAGGACCGTTGTATGATTAGCCTCATGAATTCCTCATTATAAGCTTTTTGTAATTTTGGTATGATTTCTTTTCATTTTTAGTGATCTGAATGTTTCTAGCATGTCCTGTATAATATGATTTTAAATGATTGGCTGATTGATGATTGGTTGGGTGATTGAATGAATTAAAGTCTGTGCCAATGGCCCTACACATACATATCTCTAGGGATCTGATTGATCTGACAGGTAGCCAAATGAGCAGGGCCTCTGCAGCTGATCTTTGTGCACAGTGGGCAGCCCCTTCTCTAGCTTCACAATTCTCAGGCCTATATTCATAGACATAATGGTGAAGATATTGCTTTAAAATGAAAATAAAATAACAATAGACTATTGAAGCTGAGAGTCCCAGGACATTAAATTCTGTACAGTACACAGTAAAACAGTGCATTTGACCTGTGCTTCCACAGAAATGTTATCACAGCCAAGCTCTTTTCAGGTGTTTACTAACCATGGATGATGAATGCAATGGTGGGAGGGGGGGAGTATGTGGCACGAGGCTCACCCTCATCATTCATTAGAATGTCTAGAAATGTTCTAACGAGAAGTATAGGCTGGGGCAGGGTTTATTCTAAGCTTCTCCCCCCCCCAACTGTACAAAGCAGCAAACACACTGCCCAACCTCAAGTCTTCTGTAACTCAAAGAAAGAACATGAAAGATGGAAGAGAAAATAAGAATTAAAAGAAACGGGAAGGGAAAAAATAACAAGGAAAAAAGGAAATTTGGAAAATGACAAAGCATAACTATGAAGCTGAGCCCCCAACCCCAAATGATAACTTTTGTAACAAGGATTTGCCCTTGTTACAAAATGGCTATTATCCCTGTCAATACGTTGAAGGTTTTGTTTATAGTTACTGTTATGGTATACTAAAGTTAACAGAGGACCTTCACAAAATGGCTACTCAAAAACTGCATACTTGTTGCCTCTAACACATGTATTATTTACAACACTGTCTGAGGTAAGGCCCAGGACACAAACTTATTAATATCAATATATCTGCCTTTCCTTTAGTGTGTCTGGGAACCTTGTGCTTCTTGGCCTACCCTGTTCAGTCTGCAAGGCCTTGCAGTCTGTGAGTAGGCCAAGCAGAGGGAAGCCTTGTCTCAGTCTGGGAGTCTGAGATGTTGCCTTCAATTGAACTGAGCTTTCCAGAAGTCTAGTCACGTGATACGTGATTCTGCTTCAAGAATTGCCTCTCCAGGGTAGGTGAAGGACAAAATTAATACCGGCAAACAGGAACAAAACTCCAGGAAACCTTGGACACAACAGAGACCTGCCCTATGTTGTAGCTGCTCTTATAATTGCGCAGAGAAAACAATAGGGTTGGAGAAGGAAGGACAAGGAGCCTGCACGAAGAGGTGAAAGAAGAGCTAGGGGGCCGTGCTGTGATTTTCCAAGCTGCCTGTTGAAAGAGAAAGAACTATTTGCGCTACCAGAGCTACTGAAGGGCTGAGTAAGAAGGAGTCACTTCAAGACCTGAGGAGAAATGTAGCTACTGGAGACAGTCTTTGCCTTTGGAAAGGGTTCCTTGCTGGCTAGCACAATCACAAAGTTTGAGTTTGTAGGAATGTTTAGATAGGGACAGAGGGGGGGAATTGGTTTTACTACTTTCTTTCAACCCATATGTTCTATTCAGGTGCAGAGCTTGGAAAAGTTACCTTTTTTTAAACTACAACTCCCATCAGCCCCAGCCAGCATGGCTACTGGATTGGGCTGATGGGAGTTGTAGTTCAAAAAAAGTAACTTTTCCAACCTCTGTTTTAGTATATCAACCGAAATGTTTCTTTTCCCAAGTTAATTGTTGTACAGCAAGACTGCCAGTGCAAAGCCAACTCTGGCTAGCAGCATCCAACAGTTCACCATAATCATCACCTACAGTGTTTCTGCTAGCCAATGTACCTCATGCACCACCTGCCATTGGCACATGCTGATGAATCTACTGATGTAACGCTGCACCACTAACACTCAAATATGCACCTGCCCCATCAACAATTAAGTTCTGTGTTTGTGTTGTACTGGTATGTAACATTTGAATATCTACATACTGTTTAAGTAGAGTTCAATATGCATCAATAAATGCCTTTGACTAGTCAAGTAATTAGTCCATGATATACTATTAATATAGGGTTATGAAGATTTGAAAGGAACCAGTATTTATCTTCATTGTCTGTTTTTCTCATCTATTTCTTTTTTTAAACTATCAAGCTCCTTATTAAATCCCACATGCTCAGCTGCACAAAAACTTATTTCACCCTGCACATTTTTGACACCGTACAAAATGTGTCTAGCTGCACGTTAGAATAAACCTTGGACTGGGGATGTTCCTCCTCTCCCCCCTCTCTGATGCACTTTTTATCCCTGGATATGGAATGTCTGAATTGGCTATAGAGCATCAGTAGAATGCCCTGATCTCCTTTGGTATCATGTTTCCACATGCAAAATTATGCTGTGAGAGCACATGTGAAAGGATGTGGTGTGTGGATTCCACATCCAGCAACAAGGGCTGGATTCAGATATGGGGTTTATTGCATTAGTTTTACTGAAGGTAGCACTTCTGTCCCAATTACCAAAATCCCTTTTACACTGAATAACCTATTGCCTTATGGAACTGTGGCTTTTTGAACGGTATACCAGCATGCCATGCTTAATTTCATTCACACCCATGGGTTTGGTGTAACACAACAATTAAATCATTGGCCATGTCACATGTGCACTCTTGTTCCTCCATGATTCCCCCATGAAAACAGCGAGAAAGAACTCTACGCCGGTGTACCACCCTAAATTTTGTCACTTTACTCCTGAGATTTTCTGGGTTGATGGGGCTGCAAACAGTTTTTTTTCCCTAGAAGCAATTAACACAGAAATGAGCACTAAACTTGCACTATATTCTGTTAGATTTCCAGAAGGGGCTTTTAAGTTGTGCGAAAGATAAAATAAAATGCAGAAATGATCAGGTAAGGCAACATCAGGGAAACTGAATAAACTGCTGTATGAATGCATCCCAAGGCTCCATATTTTATTATTAGAACCACACAGGATTCTGAGCAGGTACTCAGCAATCAGCAATACCAGCTTGGTCAGTTCCAGTAGTCTGTGTTGGGCTGAAGAGTACAAATTCAAGCTTTTTCTCCAGTCCCTGCCAGATGGCAATTGGTGTGAATGAAACTGACAGATCCACCCATCTGTTCAGTAAGTGCTCATGGAACACTTGGATTGGGCCCATGATTGATACCCAACACTTGGAAACATGTATTCTTTTATTCATACTTTAACCCCCCCTTCCCCCTAATGGTTCAGGGCAGGTAAAATAATATGGATTAAAAAACCCACTCTGTTACAGTATAAGTAGGCATGTGCTTCTTTTTTAAAATATGTGCTACCAGCACATCCTATGCATATTTACTCAGGAATAAGCCCTATTGAATTCAAAGTTACTTGGCTCAGGAGGGGTGTGACTAGGATTCCATCTAAAAAAGATAATTCCAAATGAAAATGATATTGCATTGTTACTTAACGGGTCAAATATCTTACAGATTGGAGGCTCTCCTATGCGGATTAGGAGAAGAAATTCTATTCAATATTCATTTTAAAACTGAATCTATCAAATAAGCACTTCCCAAAAAGAGCATGAGAACTGCAACACAGCCATCCTTTGAAATTCACATTTATCTGAATTTTGTGATGAAGTTCTCCAACCAACCAATGTTTTAAAAAATGCATATATTGCATAAAAAGGAATATATAATGCATTACAAAAATGCATTATATTAAGAGAAATTGCTTGCAAAAATACAGTATGTACATTAGTCAAAACTGCATACAAGAATGTGTTTATTATTCACACTAAAATGCTGAAGAATTTTCATGAGGTTTGTTTTTAAAAAAAAATAAAATGCAAATTGTTACAGACATGTGGTGAACTGAATTCAAGATCAGAAATGAGCAACTGAGAGAAATGAAACTGACAGATCTTTCCAGCACTTCCCTCCAGTGAAACTGAGGGCAGGCTCCTGCAAGCATTTAGTTTTTGCTGGTTATTGATGTCTGCTGCTGTAGAACTTTAAGTGATTTGACCATTTGATTGTTAATTACTGTAATTTGATTTTTGTAACTAGGGGCTCTGCCCCTGCTCACTTCACTCGCCAACCTCACCTACTGTCACCAGGGCTCCCTCCCATGGGTTGCCAGTTCTCCCCTCCCTCACCCTCACCCTCCCCTGGGTCACCATCACTCCCCTCCCTCTCCCTATGGATCACCAGCACTCTCTTCCTCCACCCACAGTTCATCAGCACTCCCTCCCTCCCCCCATGGGTCTCCTTCCCCCGCCCCGCCGGTCTCCCTCCCTTCTCCCTCCTCTCTCCCTCTCCCCCCCATGGATTTGCTCCAGCGGTTTCACAAATCTTATATGTTTTGGTAGGGTACCTTTCATGCTTCCTAATGTTATTCACTACATGTTATTCTAATCTCTCTAGTCTCATAAAAATATGCATTTCTGTAACTTGAAAATTATTCTGCATCTGAAGTAGAGTTAGCATATTAATTCTAAAGCAGGGGATCCCAAACTGTGGCCCCTTAAGCTTTATTCAGGTGGTCCATGGTGTTTCGTGGATTTATGGTTGAAGATGGGAGGTGACACATCCATTGCAATGAATATTCATATTGATTTTAATTGTATTGCTTGTTTTAGTCCTTATATTGAATTTTATTGTATTATTATTTGAATTCTATGGAGTTACAATGTTACAGTGGGCAGAAACATCATTATGTGGCCCAACAAAACTCTCAGCAAATTTCAAGTGGTCTATGAGGAAGAAAGTTTGGGAACATCTGCTCTAAAGCCTTCTAATCACACTACTGCATTCTGAGATTGCCTGTTGCATAACAACTCACCCCATAAAATAGGCCCAGTTCAGATGCTTACCCAAGTTGCAGATTGTAGTCCTCTGCTGATAGAACTGATATAGCAGATTTTGGCATCCAACTAAGTTGAATTGAGTGCAGTTATTGAGGATTGGTGCCACTGATAGCATTTGTGAGTCCATTTGGGTCCCGACAACATTAATTAGTTAGCAACACTCCTGTTCAACCAGGCATTTGATGGTTGAAATGTACTGTTTCTGGCAATCTTGAAATGAGGGTATGTGACCATGTTTTTAGATGTCCTCAGTGGATTTAAATGTTTTAGATGTTCTTAACTTTTTAAAAAACATTTTAAATATATTTTCCTTTTATTTTTATTTTTAATTATAGTGTTTTTGTATTTTTTCCTGACCTGGATTCCTTTGGGAGGAAGGGCAAGATAGAAATTAAATAAATAAATAGTAAGGCTCAGAAGCCCCTGGGTTTTGGCACATGTCAGTGACATCATCAGAATCTGCCAGAGTCTACATCAGCCTTCCCCACCTAGTGCCCTCCAGCTGCTTTGAACTACATGAGCCCAAGCCAGGATGGCCAACGGTCAGAGATGTTGGGAATGATAGTCAAAAACACCTCAACGCATCAAAAAGAACACATCAAAAACACCTAAAAAAACCACATCAAAAAGGCATCAGATTGTGGAAGGCTGTTCTAGATGCCTACTCACTTAAGCCTGATGGGAGTTAGAATTCAATAACATCTGGTGGACCACAGGTTCCTTATCCCTACAGTACAAGTTGTAGTCGACTTGGAGGCACATAACAACAACACACATCATTACACATTTTCAGGCACAGGTTTGCATTTCAAGAGATTGCTTTTAAGATTCAAAAATAGCACAAGAAGAGACTATACTTTATCCAAGTCTACACTGGAATTATTTTAACTGTTTGTATATATGGCATTATTTTAACGGTTTTTATTGTAGAATGTTTATAGATGTTTTTATGGTATTGTTTTATTGCTGGTGTGTTTAAGAGAAAGGGCAGAATAGAAATTTAATGACGGAGGAGGAGAAGGAGGAGGAGAAGAAATACTGTCTGTCGGGAATGTTGCTTGTCCAGATATTCCTAAGAGTCCTGTGGTCATATAAGTAAATCTGGCAAGAACATATTCTATTTTATTTTGAAACCCTGCTGTGTAGCTGTTGCTGTTCTTGTTATCGTCATCATCATCGTCGTCATCATCATCATCATCATCCCACCTTTTCCCCAGAACTGGGACTCAAGTCACCTTATAAAAATTAAAACAAACACAGCTAAAAACATAGAAGTAAAACATACAGAAAGTTATAATTAAAATTTCATTAAACCGTCTATAGAACTAAAACCATTTAAAACATAGCAGTTAAAAAAAAACACAAAATAAAAATCAGTAAAACAGCATCCTATTAACAGCCCTTGCAGTCATTTCCCAAAACCCTGTCAGAATATAAAAGTCTTCGCCTGCTGATGGAAGGACAGCAGTGAGGGAGCCAGTCTAACCTCCCCAGGAAGGAAGTTCCAGAGGCTGGAGGCAGCCACTGTAAAGGCCCTCTCTAGTGTTCCCACCAGATGTGCCTGTGAGGTGGTGGGACCGATCTCAGCATTTGGACAGGCTCAAATGTATCCTTTTGTTTTAAAAGAGCGGTTCAAAAATGTGACTTCCCTGAAAGTTCTGTCATTTTATGGTTCTTATAGAACAGATGAGAGTATAAAATGCGATTATGGAGCAAGATCAAATATAACTGGAATGAAATTGTGCCAAAATATTTTATAACCCACTAGCGAAGGATGGTGATTCTTTGCATCACAGTTTGGAAATAGTGGAAAAGGCAGAGTTCTCAACATGAAAGTTGGGCTTCTCTGTAGAGACACTGGTAATAAGTTGCTTAGGCTGCAGTCCTAAACCCACTTACCTGGGAGTGAACCTAATTGAATTCAATAGGACTTCTGAGTAGATGTGGTTATGACTGCACTGTAAAGGAGGCAAGAGGCATTCTCAACTGCTAGTGTGTGCTAGGGAAGAAAGTGAGCTCCAGCAGCTGAAGTACGAGTGTGTGTTTTTTTTTTTAATTTTAGTGTAAATGAATTGTCTCTCATAGATAGATTCTTCTTTTCTTTAAACAAGCAAACAAAACAATAGGTGTGCCTGGTAAGATTTGCTGCCTTTAACACAAGGATTAGGATTTGGGGAGCTGACTCCCCTAAATTAAGGATGCCACAAATAATCCATTCACTGTAGATACAGTTCTTCCACTGATGTGGGCAATTCTCCTGAACTTTCTACACGTCCAACTTACTGGATGTCTGAGGGGAAAAAATGATCCACAAATTCTTGCACAAGCTAGGTGGAAAGGGGGAAAGAACCACAGCATAATGTGTAGTCCCAACCACAACCATCATGGCTAGTCAATATACATGCGTTGTCCTCCCCTCACCAGTAATGTATGATGTGGTGGGGCAGAGATACTTACCTAACCTCCTGGCAGGTGAGTTGCTGCTGATTACTGGGAGGGATGAGGTGGCAGGACAAATGCACCAGCAAGAGTTCTAGATTGGCTCAGCCAGTGTGCTCGTACCATGCTGATCTCACCACTGTCTCATACCTCCCCCTTCGGAGGGATGCACATGAAGCGGTGAGGGAGGCAGGGGACACCTGCCAAGCCAGCCAGATCAGCCGAATCAACCCTGGAGATCAATGGGGTGACAGAAGTCACAGCTAGATTGCCCTTACAGCAGCAGTGATTCATCTGCCAGAAGGTCAGGTAAGCAACCTGGCCCCACCATGCCCCCTGCTGTTCTATGCATTAGTTTGGTTAGATGCTTTTTCAATAGGACTCTCCCACCCCATCTAAAGGCACACCATACAGTTAAAGCACATTCAATACACATGTAAAGCACATGACTTCCCCCAAAGAATAATGGGAACTGTCGTTTGTTAAGGGTGTTGGGAATTTATAGTTCTGGGGGAGGGGGAACCAATGTAGCCAGGATTCTTTGGAGGAAGGAACATGTTTCAAATGTCCATTGGATGTGCTTTAAATGCATTGTGTAGATCTGGTCCTTAAGAATCAATGGATTTCTGAGAGTATGGGGAAACAAATCAGAAAACTCATGAGAAATAGAAACAGGTTTTGTGCATCCCTTACATACAGTGGCCATCTGTCCTGCTTTATAGAGGACCATTGTCTAATTTAAAGCACTGTCAGGCAGTCCTCTATTTGAAGGCATTATCTATTTGAAGGGCTACCTAGTCCAAGTCAATTTTAAAGATAAATTTCCCCCGAAAAGGAAAGGCACCACTATGGTGAGATGGATTTCTTGTTATTCTTTCTAAATGTGCATCTGGACATATAAATTAGCATATGCAAACTTTATGTGATGCATTTCCTTTTTTGGTGATGCGTAAGTAAGAACATTAGAACATAAGAAGGGCCTGCTGAATCAGGCCAGTGGCCCATCTAGTTTAGCATCCTATTCTCACAGTGGCCAACCAGATGCCCATGGGAAGCCCGCAAGCAGGACCTGAGCTCAACAGCACTCTCCCCTCCTGCAGCTTCCAGCAACTGGTAGCATGCTGCCTCTGAGTGTGGTGGCAGAGCACAGCCATCATGGCTAGTAGCCACTGATAGCCTTATCCTCCATGAATTTGTCTGATCCTCTTTTAAAGCCATCCAAGTTGGAGGCCATCACTGCCTCTTGTGGGAACGAATTCCATAGTTTAATTTTGCACAGTGTGAAGAAGTCCTTTCTTTTGTCTGTCCTGCATCTTCCAACATTTAGCTTTCTTGGATGTCCACGAGTTCTAGTGTTATGAGGGAGAAAAACTTTTCTTTATCCACTTTTCCCATGCCACCCTGTCCTTCCATAAATATTTCTCCTTTTGTAAGACCAGTAAGCTTGGGAGAAAAGCTATGACTCACTGACAAAACATGTGCTTTGCGTGCAAAAGATTTCAGTTTCAGTTTCTGGCATTTCCAGGTAAGGTTGGGAAGAACTCCTGTCTAAAGCTCTAGAGAGCTACTGCTCATCAGTGTACACCAGGGGTGAGCAGAAAGTAGATAGGGATCTACAGGTAGATTTCTAGGCAATTTGCACAAACTCAGCAAGGATTTCTGGATTTAATAGTAGCAACAACAAAGCAAGGTTTCCCACCTTCATGAGGCTGTTGAAATAAAGCTAACCAGGAGTTTTTGCATGAAAGGAATGTGAGCTCAGTTGAGTTCTGAAACTGAAAACAAATTCCCAGGGTCAGAATGCACTCTTTAATTCCTTCATTCTAACTGTATGTCTTTTCCATTTGCCTCTGGTTGGTTGACCGAGATGAAATAAAAGGAAGATGGAAGCAATACACTGAAGAACTCTACAAAAGAGATGCCCGTTTGTCAGATTCATTCACGGAGCAACTGTATGATGAAGAACCAGAAATTTTAGAATGTGAGGTGAAAGCTGCTCTTAAAATACTGGGAAGAAACAAATCACCAGGAATAGATGGCATACCTATAGAGCTGCTACAAGCTACTGAGACTGAATCTGTCCAAATTTTGACAAAAATCTGTCAAGAAATATGGAAAACTAAACAATGGCCCAGCCTGGAAGCGTTCCATATACATCCCAATTCCAAAGAAAGGGGATCCCAGGGAATGCTGTAATTATCAAACTATTGCCTTAATATCCCATGCAAGTAAAGTAATGCTCAAGATTCTACAACAAAGGCTCTTGCCATATATGGAGCGAAAAATGCCAGATGTCCAAGCTGGATTTAGAAAGAGAAGAGGCACCAGAGATCACATCGCAAACATACATTGGAGAATGGAACGGACCATGGAATTTCAGAAGAAAATCACCCTGTGCTTTATAAATTACAGCAAAGCCTTTGACTGTGTAGATCATGAAAAACTATGGAATGCTTTAAAAGAAATGGGGATGCCACAGCATCTGATTGTCCTGATGCGCAACCTATACTCTGGACAAGAGGCTACTGTAAGGACGGAATATGGAGAAACTGACTGGTTTACCATTGGAAAGGGTGTGAGACAGGGGTGCATTTTATCACCCTATTTATTTAATCTATACACAGAACATATCATATGGAAAGCAGGATTGGACCAAGATGGAGGTGTGAAAATTGGAGGGAGAAATATCATAATTTAAGATATGCAGACGATACCATACTACTAGCAGAAACCAGTAATGATTTGAAACAAATGCTGATGAAAGTTAAAGAGGAAAGCACGAAAGCAGGACTACAGCTGAACGTCAAGAAGACTAAAGTAATGACAGCAGAAGATTTATATAACTTTACAGTTGACAATGAGGACATTGAACTTGTCAAGGATTATCAATACCTTGGCACAGTCATTAACCAAAATGGAGACAATAGTCAAGAAGTCAGAAGATGGCTAAGACTAGTGAGAGCAGCTGTGAGAGAACTAGAAAAGGTCCTCAAATGCAAAGATGTATCAATGAACACTAAAGTCAGGATCATTCAGACCATGGTATTTCCGATCTCTATGTATGGATGTGAAAGTTGGACAGTGAAAAAAGCAGACAAGAGAAAAATAAACTCATTTGAAATGTGGTGTTGGAGGAGAGCTATGCAGATACCATGGACTGCAAAAAAGACCAATGATTGGGTGTTAGAACAAATTAAACCAGAACTATCACTAGAAGCTAAAATGATGAAACTGAGGTTATCCTACTTTGGACACATCATGAGAAGACATGATTCACTAGAAAAGACAATAATGCTGGGAAAAACAGAAGGGAGTAGAAAAAGAGGAAGGCCAAACAAGAGATGGATTGATTCCATAAAGGAAGCCACAGACCTGAACTTACAAGATCTGAGCAGGGTGGTTCATCACAGATGCTCTTGGAGGTCGCTGATTCATAGGGTCGCCATAAGTCGCAGTCGACTTGGAGGCACATAACAACAACAACTGGTTCGCTGATCATAGGAATCTGGTAAAAAACAAAGGAGATCCAAGAAGCCTAACTCTGCCCACTACTGGTGTAAGATTATACTGAATTAGATGGGTATAAGGAAACTTCCTATGTTCCTAGCCCTTATGCAGACCTGGCAAAAAAAAATCACACTGGCTGACTTGGGGGTATCTTTGTACCCCAATGAGATTTCCAGTGGAAGGATGGGATCACTTTGTCCCCCAGATACCATTTTTGTCTGTATTGTCAGCCTTGAGCCAAAAAACACTTATTCAGAGGAGGCAGATTTTTTCTGAGCAGTATACGTTGGTCCCTTGTCCATGTATATTGAGTGAACAACACAATTTCTGGGGTATTTTTTGGATCCCAGTGGGTTTTTTAAATTATTTTTGTTTCCAGAAGGAAAACGGTAAGTGATAACTGGCTGAAATTTGGGGACGTTGTAAGGATGACAGTTTGTGACAATGTCATAAAACGACAACCCTGTAGGTCTGCTCATGTGTAAATTACAATAAAAGGCAGAAATTGGCCCCCAGGGCTTTTAGCTGGGGTATTTTGGCCAGAGTGGTTTTTTTGCTTCCACAAGGAAAGCTGTAAGTGGTAACTGGCTCAGATTTGGGGACATTCTACAGATTAACATTTGTGACAATGTTTTAGAAGGACATCACTGTAGGTTTAATTAGGTATAAATTTCATAATGAACAGTGCACCTGGGGCCAAAAAGTGCTCCACAAGTCTGCATGAGGGCTAGAATCCCTCACATACATGTGTTGTTTGGAAAAGTCAGGATCTCAGGATGCTCCATGGATATCTGAGAATATGGGGAGGCAAAGGATAATCTCTGTAGAGCAAAGAGAATGGCTTTGTACTTATTTTTTCTAGGGTTGGGGTGGTGAGAAAAAGAAACATCTCAGCCATTTTCTAAAAAAAAAAAAGTCTGAGAAATTTCAGCTCTCTAATAGCACATGCACAGCTTCATCTATGCTTAGGTGGAAACAGAAATGGATCAATCCAAAGCATCACAAGGAAATAGCATTTCTCTTCACATCACTGCTGTGAAATTTGTCTCGCCAGTTCTTGTCTGACAGACTCACAAGCTTGCCAAGTCTTTGATAATAAATGTGGATTTAGTGGGGAGGAGGGATTTTCTTAGCTTTCTTTAGATAGGCAGAGAAATAGATATGACTGCTATAGAGGGGAAAAATAGAGTCAGCAATGGTCTAAGTGCAGGCAAATCTCATTAAGGACAAGCTGAATGAAGGTCTATTATGCCACTCTGGCTCGGGAAATAGTTTGTTCAACTCACCAATCAATATTTTTCATATTGTACTGAGTGTCCAGACAAGAACAAGCATTAAGCTCAGGCATATTGCCTTCCCTCTGAAAACTTCATTTGGTAAAAAAATCGAACATATGATGCTTGTTTACTGAAATCAGATAGTTGTCTGGGTATGTATTGTCCTTATCCAATAATCAGTCAGCTATTGGCTTCAGTCTAGTCATAAAATGAACTTTACACACAGGATTCCATCCAAATTATTGTTTTCATGAGTGTAAAATTTCCATGGAAAATCTATCCTTATGTATATCTATTTATATTTTGGCTACTTCTGTTTGCATAATCAACTGGGAGGAAGGGCGGGATATAAATCAAATAATAAATAAATAAATAATTGCCTTCACTTAAATCATCATTTGCCCTCACTTAAATCAACCTACGTTTTTAAGGATGTGTGTTTCACTTGCAGTCACTGATAGCCCAAGCCTACTTGGATTGATTTTGTAGTGCAATCTCATCTGTTCCCACTCAAATATAAGCCCCACTGAGTTCAGCGGGGCTTACTCCCAGGAAAATGGTTATAGAATTGTAGCCTTACAATGGAACTTACTTCTGCATAGGATTGCACTGTTGCAATTGCATGAAGAGTAATTCTCATGCATATGTAATTTACTGGTCTAGAAAGAAAATAGTCTTGCATCAAAGGTTTAAAATATCATGGGAATCCAAATATCATGATGATGTTTGGTGTTCCAAAAAACACAAGTATTGAAATCCATATCCATTTTGTGAAAACAGACAAACACCTGAAGCAGTTCTACAGCAGCAGCTTGTAACCATGTTTTCCCCTAGCGGTATCAAGGTCAGTAGTTTATATGCAAGGACAATAAACTGAAGCCAATTAAGGCTGAAATCCTGGACACACTTATCTGGGAGTAAATCCTGCTGAATCCAAGTAGACATGCATAGGATTGGGCTATAAGTATGCATTATACCCCCTATGTCAATTTGTTTCATGGATCAAGCATCTATGCTGCTTCCAGATGACCTGCTTATCACATCCGTCCCGAGCTGTTTGCGGAAAGGTTAGACAATATTTACTGAGCATTCATTCTGATTTGTTTGTGTTACTTCAAGGAAGTTTTATCCAACACTTTCCAGTGCATTCCCGCATTATTTTCCTTATCACAAAGGAAAGCAGGTTTATTGCACATGAACTCCAAATCACCTATATTTGTGTAACCTAAATTTGCCAGCATGTGATTGAGTCCCGACCAAAAATAATGATAAGCTGGAAGCGCCCTATGCTACATTTCCAGAGAGTGAGTTGAAACATCCTTTGCAGCTTGCTCCTTTGAAGTTTAATTGGGAGAAAGTTCAACGGAATTAAACAGGACTTATTCCCATATGTAAGTGCACATAGGATTGTAGCCTTTGTTTGTTGGAGACATTTTCCTAAAACAACTTTTAAAAAACCTATCAGAAAAACGGTTTGTTTTTACCAAAACTAATCAATAAGATATTCATTTTGGCTTTCTGTGGCTTTTTTTCTTTTTTTAATCACTTCTCAGCAATAAGATTTTTATAATTGCTTATTGTGTTGACCTTGGAATCTGTAACCATCCCAGCGTTTTACTCAGTGTGGAGACACTTGCATTTCTTTTCCACCACACTGGTGTTGCGAGCCAATATCCATTTCTCTGATATTATGCCCAGTGAATGACTGTAATAATAATTTAAAGGAAAGAAAATCTCTTCCAGGAAGCGTCAACAATACAAACCACTCTGTGATCTGAAAGTGGCCCGATGGAAGATCAATATATGGACAATCCCCCTTTCCTCCTCCTCCAGTGATGAATGAAAGATATAGACACACATTTCAGTGATTTGATTTTTTTGTAAGTGATTATCTGTTTTTACCACATCTCTTGGTGAAGGGCAGGGGGTCTGTTTTTACATAGATAACCATGGAAGGATTACAGAAATTTGAAAAATCGCTGTTTAAAAATCAGGAGATAAATGTGTACATATGCTCTTACACTCTAGGTCTAAAGTCATATACTTGGAAGCAAGGTTCATTTATTTCAATTGCAATTAGGCACAAGTAGGGAAGGGTGAATCTGTCCATTTTTGTTTCTCTCAGGCTGGGGGCACAAAAGGCTGTTTCAAAAGCAGTGAGCATAGTTTTTCTGGCTATGTTTTGGAGTGACTCTGCCCCTGGCTGGACACACCTCCTTTCCCCATTGCTGACTTCAGACCTTTCAGGACTGCCTACAGCAAAATGTTTCCGCTGGCCACACCTGGAGGGACAACAAGTTGTTCTACCAATTGGTTGCAAAATCTTTCTGAAGCCGATTTTTTTTTTTTAAAAAAGTACTCATGATGATCTGATGAGGTTTTAGAGTAAAAAAAGGGCAGAATTTGACTTGCATCCTGTGCCCTCGTTTTCAGAAAAGAGAGGTGGAGATGCACTGGAACCGGCACAACAGGAAATGTATCTCTACTCTTTTTTCAATCTTAAATTCAGTTCTCCACATTTCTGAATTTGCCAGTTTTTAAGTCTTCTTAAAAACTTCATCAACATGAATTTTAATATATACATTTTTATACACATTGATTTTAATATGCACATTTTTGCAAAATGTATTTTGCCTAATATTTTTGTATGTTATTTTCACTAATGTATGCATTTATATGTACACTTTACCCTAGTATATACATTTTTGAACACATTACTTCCCTGGGGAAGTGTACTGCAAAATTCAGAGAAGTTCAAACTTTGGAGGATGGCTGTATTTCAGTTCGCATATTGTTTTGGAAAGTGTGAATTAGATATATTTGACCTTTGAAGGCAAACTAAATTGAATTTCTCCTCCATCCCTAGCTGGAGGCAGCATTATCTTATATAGGTCCCGGTAAGTATTGCATGCACCATCCAGATGTATTGCCTGATGCCTTGCAAGGCTATGGGAGCGGATGCAAAGCCACCCAGGACCCATGCAAGCAGGCAGGACTAAAAGGAACATGCTCTCATGGAAGATTGATTTGGGGGGCAGTGGCACCCTAAATGACAGTGGCATATGATTGATTGCTGGTTTATTTAATTTACATCCCACCTTTCCACCAAAAAGGAGCCTAGCTCAGTGGGAGGTGATGCAGTGGCAGACAGGCCTGGCATAGGAATGCCAGGACTACCAGTTTCCAAAACTCCTTAAAAAACACCCCAACCCTTTTCATAGAGGTTGGGCATGCTGCACCGTAGAACTCCCAACATATGCCTCCCAGTGTCATTTCCCCAGAGTTCCTCTGTATTTTTGTAGTTGTTGTGTCTCACATATATGTTTGGTAACGTGACTCAAGACTGCAACTTTTCTTTTTGTTGTTCTCTTGGAATTCCTTCAGGCTTTTTCTCACAGGATTTTAAGTAGGTTGCAATCTTAAGATGGTTAGTTTGTATATGTGAAATCTGAAGGAAGTTTAGCTGCTTTTTCCTATGCCCTACTAGGTGTGAACCAACAGGGGGGTGGGATGGAGGAACATAATTAATTCCTCTGTTAATTCCCTCTGGGCTGTTAATTCCCATCCCCTAACTTTTCCCCTAATGTTTCATGTTTTTTGTCTCATTCTTGGTTGGAAGGCATGTCAAGAGACTGGGAGGGCTTTGAGTTCTTTGGATCCAGGCTACATACTGCTCCTCCCAAGCACTCTACCACCCACCAACTTTTTGGCCCTACCAGCATCAGAGCTCCAGGACTGTAAAGGATCTGGTGATGGAGGGGACAGAGGATCTGACATCAGGTCTTCCTCTTTTACGTCAGAACTCTGTCTCCACTTAGAAAAACTGAAACAGCAATGGCAACGTTGGATTATTCAAGCACAAGCCTAATTGATTTCAATTACAATTGCTTTGAAATGGACTCCAAAATTGCCACTGTAATGGCCTCCTTCTTGCTAGTTCTTCTCTCTGAATGGCATTACCAATTGGTTTTCTTCTGCAAACACTCACGGAAGGACTGTAGCTCAGTGGCAGAACATCAGCTGTGCATGCCAAAGGTTCCAGGTTCAGTTCCCATGTCTCCAGGTAAAGCAGTGAATACCCCCCTGCCTGAAACCCTGGAGAGCCTCTGCCAGTCAGTGTAGGTAACAGAGGGACCCATGAACTGACTTGGTATAAAGTAGCTTCCTATCTTTCTAGCTTTCTAGAATATTGCTTAAAATGTAGACATTACCGTTCTGCGATATGCCCCTGCTGGTAATGGGGGCTCCTTTGAATGACTGCAGGAAGGAAGCAATCCTAAATATGAAACAAATTGATTCAAGAGCATGTTTTTTTCCTGAATACATTAATAGCATACGTTTGGCATTGTTTTCTTAGCACTAATTGTCTTTGTGAAAAAGAAAATCTTATATAAGAAAGCTATAGTGTATTGTTATACACTTGCAGTGAGCAATTTTAGAAATCACTTCCATTGTCTGAGGCTTTTCTGCTTTTTTAAAAAAGCTCTTGCTGATAACAATAGAAACATTTCAGAATAATAATGAAATCATTAACCATTCACAATAGCATTTCAGATTCATTAAACAGGAATATTTGGTTTGAATTTTAAGAGAAACAGATTCGCTGAGGGTTAGCACTGAATTACAAAGCCTTTTCAATTGTTAATGGATTAATGCATGTGGTTCAGTTATTTTACTCATTTATTCATTATATTTATAAAAGCCTGCCATTCCTCTAAAGAGCTCATGGTGACATACATAGTTCTCTCCCCCTACACATTTATCCTCATGGCAACCCTGTGAGGTAGGTTAGGCGGAGATGTATTTATTTTATTTATTTATTTTATTACATTTTTAGACCGCCCTATAGCAATAAGCTCCCAGGGCGGTGTACAGCATAATAAAACAGGTTAAAATACAAGTGGATGTAAATACAATACACAATGAAACATAATTAAAATTTTCAAATTTAAATACAAATTTTTTAATTTTTAAAATGCCTGGGCAAAGAGGTAGGTCTTTACCTGGCGCCTAAAAGATAGCAGAGAAGGCGCCAGGCGTATCTCGTCAGGGAGGGCGTTCCATAGATGTAGTTACTGGCCCAGGCTACCCAATGAGTTTTACGGCTGAGTGGGGATTTGAACCTGGATCTCCACAGTCCTAGTCTGACACTCTAGCCCCTGGCTCTCAGTGGCATTGCTGTGGGTTCCAGTATGATGTATTGGTTAGACTGCTGGACTAAGACATGGGAGACAAGGGTTCAAATCCCCAGTCAGCTATGAAGTTCACTGGGTGGCTGTCAGAACTGTACTGTTTAAGGTCCTCAGGACCCCCAGAGGCAGTAGCAGATGTCATGGTGGGATGGAGGTGCTTACCTGACCTCCTGGCAGGTGAGTCACTGCTGCTTACCAGGAGGAGCGAGGCAGTGGTGAGGACAGTTACAGTGCAAATGCACTGGCTGAGCCAATGTAGTGCTCCTGCTGGTTCATTTGTACCACATCAACCTTGCTGCCACCTGACCCTTCTGCCTCCCAGTAAGCAGAAGTAACTCACCTGCTGGAAGGTCAGGTAAGCACCTTCATCCCACCACGCCATCCGCTACTACTCAGAGCCCCAGATTGTCTCTTCCCATCAGAGGCCACCTGGTGGAACCTTCACCACTTGGACTTAGATACTCTTCTCATCACAGGACCTATAAGCTAGCCTATTTTCTGTAGTGTAGCCCTTCTTACCTACAACTCTTATTTTCTCTTTCTCACATAGTTGTTTTCTTTCCTCACCCTTGCACTTGTTCCCTTTTCTCTCCTGGTTCACCACTGGCCTTACTAACCCAGGACTGTTTCCTTACCCTTCCTTGCACCTTCATCTCTTCTTGGTCTTGTTGGGACAAGAGCAACTCCTGTTTGGGTTCTTTTGCTTGTATTCCAGGAGGAAGATAGAGTTAGGGTCCTCCAGCTGGCTAGGCTTGCCAATCTTTACCTGTGCTCTTCTCTACCTAACTTCCTTCCTTTGTAAACTGATATGCTCAGGGAAGCTGACCTGCCTCTCCTTCATCTTTTTCTTTGACTGTCCGAGGAGAGAAGAGACAGTTCTGTCTTTGCTCTCTCTTCTGAGCCATGAGGGCAATACCCAACTCTGGCCATTGTGCCTCCAATATAGTTAGTTAGAACTAGGTATGCCTTTCCTATCTACTATGTATTTCTATAAATAAAGTAGCTTTTCTTATTTTACTAAGTCTTAAGTCTCAGTGACTAAATGCAGGGTAAAAGCCTGCTTCTTAGGTAAATACACATACTGGCACACACGCATTTCAGACCACTGAGTATCTCTGCATATATATACATATTTCCATAACAGGTCTCCAACACTTTTCACTCCTAGATTCTCACTTTTGTGAGCTTGTCTCTGGCCATACATCCATTAACTATCCATCTGTCCCTCCATCTTTTCTCTCTTTCCATATCCTTGGGACCTCTCCCTGATGTTCCAGCATCCTGCCTTCTCGCAGTTGCTGTGAGCACCTGGGGTAATGCTCCACAGCAGCTACCATCCCATCACCTCTGGTTCGCCTGTGTCTACATCTGAGTGAATAGCAAGAGGAATGACACAAAAGGCAGTAGGAACTCCTGCATCCTCCTTGATCTTAGGCCAGTTACTGTCTTTTAGCCTAACCTAACTCACAGGGTTGTTGTGCAAATACAATGGGGAGGAGGAGAAACATGCATGTTACTTTGACCTCCTTGGAAGAAGGCAGGATAGAAATGTAAAAATAAATAAAATCTGAACAGCAGGGTCATCCCCTGCCCTTCCACTGATACACTATTTGTACTAGATAGTAACAGATGGATGCACAAGGAAAAATGGAAATGGACTGCCTTCAAGTCGGTCCTGACTTATGGTGACCCTATGAATAGGGATTTCATGGTAAGCGGTATTCAGAGGGGGTTTACCATTGCCTCCCTCTGAGGCTAGTCCTCCCCAGCTGGCTAGGGCCTGCTCAGCTTGCCACAGCTGCACAAGCCAGCCCCTTCCTTGTCTGCAACTGTCAGCTGGGGGGCAATTGGGCTCCTTGGGACTATGCAGCTTGCCCACGGCTGCACAGGTGGCAGGGCACATAACCCCTGAGCCACTCACTGTGGGGGTGATCTTTAGCTGGCCCTTGGCACCCAGGAGACACAAGCGGGGATTTGAACTCTCAGACTCTGGACTTCCAGCCAGGCTCTCTTCCCCATTGTGCAATACCAGCTGTGGATGCACAAGAGAACCCCCTTTATCTCTTAATTTCATTGTCTAAACTCCACCATACCCTTGGACATCTTGCGTGCACTCATATAAACTTCTTTCTTCATTTCTGTCAGCAGTTTAACTGTCAGCTGGATTGCAATGACTGTGTATCCATCAATGATTTCATTCAAAAGCGACTGTTACAGCAATCTGCTTTAAATTCCCACATAAAATGGATCAAATCATTCTGCCCTGGGATTCCTTCACGAGGCCTTATGTCAATGAAATTGAACATGACTAAGAGAATCGCAATAATTTCAGATGCCAAAGTTTCAACTGGTGAAAAAAATGATTCCCCTTTAGTGCAAGGAAGTATGCACAGAAACACTTTCAAAATCTTCAGTTTTTTACCTGCTATGACTTCAGTTTTTTACCTGCTTGCCCCTGGGTTCCAGCCCCTGTGCCTTCTAGTCCAGCTTCAAAGCAACTGTCCAGTAAAATGGACTAGTATCCAACATAGGACCCAAATTTATGCAAACATTTGTCCTCCGTACAGTGCTTATTTTCTAAAAGAAAGTAGTACTGAATTCAGTCCTGTCTGGGTATCTGCCCTGAAATTCCCAAAAAGTAGATTTAAGTGCTCAAACTCAACCCTGTCTGCATACCATCCAGAAATACATGAAATAATGTCCCCAGTCCAAAGGTCTACCAACTTTTTTTTTAATTCACTGAAGTGTTGAACAGTTGTATGCACTGGGGTTGTCTGGCAAATCAGTCTCCAATATTGCAATGAATGAGGAAGTCTCACATGCATGGATCATCAAATCTCCTCTGTGTGCAAGATAAACTTATAGATAATAGATACCACAGTCTCTCCAGTACTGTTGAAATCTTGCCTCCCCCACCGATGTCAAAATTTAACAGATTTTTACATTTTAGAATGTCTGTTTTAAAGTTTTTTTTCTTCTGCATTTATGTTTGTTTTGTGTTTTATTGTATTGATTTCATGTTGTGCCTGCCTTGAAATCTAATGTAATGATCGGTGCTGATTCAATCATGAGGCAAATTGTGACAATTGTCTCAGGCAGCTGGTTCAGGGGGCAGTGAATTGGCACCCCTCCCCCCTGGGCTACCCATTCTCTTCCAGGCAGCCTTGCAGATCTCAGAGAAGCCTGGGGCTGCCCATGTGAGACTTCTGCAGGACTTTTCTCCCTGTCCTTCTTCCCTTGCTCTGAGAAACAGCCAAAGGGGTGGCCAGGAAGCATCTGTTTTTACCTCACTTTAAACAAAACTAACTAGCCACATCAGAAAGGTGGCAGTAGCACAAACACTTGACTGGTCACCTTGCCCAGAATGCCCTGCTCTGAAGAAAAGCCACCTTGACCCTTTCTCAGATTGTGGCAGTCAGGAGGGGAAGCGAAAGAGCTAGCCATTGCTGCCAATATTAATGAAGCAGCACAGTTTTTGTGCCAGCCATGAAAGTGGTATATAATGTTTCCGTTAATTAATAAGTAAATGTGATAAGAGGGATACTATAGTACTTAAGCTGGTTTTAGTGGGGTGCGGCTGCATCTTTGAATCCTTTCCCACATACAAAATACCATGCAGGTAGAAAACAATTCTTTCAGGGGGAACGGTACTAGCTTAGCTCTTTCACTGACACCCAGATGTTCTACGTACAGCAAATGAGAGAGGATTAACAAATGTAGTTTCCCACCAGTTGTCTAAAGTAGTACATTCCAGAAAGGGCTCTACCACATTGATTTTGCTGAATGTGTTGATCAGCCCAAAGTTTTACAATAATCATCATCGCTCCATGTTTGTCGCTTCTCTCTTAGGTGCAGATCCAGCCCACACATTAAGATGTGTCAGAAATGAAAAATGTGTGCTATGCTATATCAGTCAGACTCACCCACACTGTAGCATATTGATGTCTGATACTAATAAACTAAAAAAAAAAAACCACTGAACATGCAAAGTCTTTTAAACTGTATTAGATCTAAAACCAGTGTTTGGTAAGGATGTGGGTAGCCCCCACTCCAAGAAATTTAGCTAGCCTTGTTGAAATTCTTGACTACTCTAAGAACTCCTTATATATTTTCAGGAACCTACAAATTTGTGTTGATAATATTCTATGACACTGTAGGAGTATTTGGGCTGTTGCCCCCATCCCTTGCCCACAAGAAACTTTAGTAGTCTTATCAACACTCTTTTTTTCTCTATATAACATTTCTTGGATGTTTTCCCTTCTGCTTCACCTTGCCATTTCACTTCAGGAAAAACTCTTTGACACTCCAATGCTGCCATTTTACTTACCACTGTTATGAAGAATACAACTTATTAGGGAGCTTACCTTTGTTATTTGTAAGGAAAAGCTGGGGTTATGCCTATACAGAAGATAACATGCATGCATGGTTACGTGCATGAGTAAATGGATAAAAGAAAGGCTTGCATCTATCTTATAAATATTAGAGGTTAACAAGATTCCAATGTAACCTAAGAAAACAAATCTGTTAAGTGCTCCAGGTCTCAAACCAGGATCTTCTGGGAAACACACATAGGCACTAAAATGGTGTAGTGTTGCATAGCAGTTAGAGTGCCAGACTAGGGCTTGGGAGATTAGGGTTCAAATATCCACTTGGCCATGAAGCTCACTGGGTGACTTTGGGCCAGTCAGTATCTCTCAGCCTAACCTACCTCACTGGGTTGTTGTGAGGATAAAATGGAGACAGGAAGAACTATGTATGCCATCTTGAGCTCCTTCAAGAAAAGGTGGAAATGTAATGATCATGATTTGATAATAATGGAAATAGATACCATGTATACATGCACACCTAGGGACACCAGACATGAACTTGGGTATGTCTGGCTCTGTAAAAACATAATGCCATCACTTTTCTTAAGGCTTAAGTGATTCCTGATTGGCTGCATTTTTTTAAAAAAAAATGGCACTACAATTAAAAGAAGTTCTTGCAAATAGGCAATAGACAATGAGTGAGCAAGGGGGAATTATGAAACTTTTTATAAAACACTCTCCCCCACTTTTCCCTTGAACATTTTCATGTGCAAATAAATAAATAAAAATGGATGCATCTCCAAGCAAATGCCATGTTAAGACTCAGTGATCCCCTACAAGGAGGATGAGAAAATCCTTTCTAAAAGTACAAAGAAGAAATACCCTTTCTAATCATCCTAGATCATAACAGAGGCATTGTCACAAATAAAATATCCTTCATAAATAAGCCCATTTCTCAAGGCTAATACAGGGGCTGAGAATCAATGCTGAACAGAGAGGCAACATTTGCTTCCTATTTCACTGGAAGACTGAATCAAAGATCCCCAGAGTAGCTATTTGCCTTTAATCCCTGCATATATATCACACAGAGACACAAACACTCATTTGTGTGCTTGGAAAACATGCTGGAGAGCTGCCTACAGTAAAATCCTGAGAATTCTGTTTTCCCTCTAAATGTCTTATTATCTAGCATAATCGCTGACTTTCCCCCTCCTCCCTTTCTGTTTTTTTTCCTCAGAGTTGTTTTGAAAAGCTTCCCCCGCCCGCATTTGATATTACATCTGCCTTATTCATTGGGCACCGGACATATCACTGTGCTTCACTTGCAGATCTCTCAAGCCTCTTACAGGTTCATACAGTAATTTAATGTTCCCATTTCTGTCTGTGTAGCCGCTATTGTCAGGAAAGAAAGGGAGGCGAGAGAGAGAATACCAAACACCTACACAGCATCTCTGCAATAAATTATTTATTATAACCATCGTGGTCCAGGAAAAGCTTGCAGGGGGCAGGGGAAACTGGAACGCTGTTTTCTCTACAGCTCTGTTGCTGTAATGTGGGCATGGACAAGATTTTGTTGAAGGAAAGAGAACTTGAAAGAAAACAATGCCACTGTGGGTCAAGGGAAGTGGTGTGGTGTGTAGCTTGCAGCAGTAAGAAACCTTTGCTCCCTAACATCCTCCTCAATAGTCATCTTTGTGGCTTTTGATGTCAAATCTCCTCCAGATGCTCTCTGACCAGCTTTTGACGATACTTCCTCATCTGGATTTGAAGCCCAATGTGATAGTCAATTGCAGTGCATAATATCTGATTGTTGATATTTGATTTGATAGCTGACATTAGCGATGGAGATAAATTCAATTCAGTTCACGTTTGAAGCTGAGTTTACCAAATTCGCACTTTCTGAAACAAGATGAGAACCGAAAGACAGCCATTCTTCAGAATCCACACTTATCCACATTTTGCAATGCAGTTTACCAACCAAAGGATGTTTACAAAAATGTATATATTAGGGGAAAGTGTGCATAAAAGCAAATATATTAGTGAAAGTAACATACAGAAATGCATGATATTAGGTTAAATTGCTTGCAAAAATGTGTACATTAGATAAAGCTGCATACAAAAATGAGTTCACACTATATTCACACAAATGCTGAAGAATGTTCATGAGGATTTTTTTTAAAAAAATAGCAAATTGCTGCAGAAATGTGGAGAACTGCATTTAAGGTTGGAAAAATGAGAAACTGGGAAAAACAAAATTGACAGACTCTTTCATCGGCAGCTGCTGCGCAATTCTATTTGACCGTACCCAGTGGTGTTAGGCATGACAGGATTTCTCTTGTTCCGTTCTTTTATTATTCCTCTGATTGACTCTGCATTTGCTGATCTGAGATTCTGGTTAACAAAGAGGTATTGAGGCATGCACAATTTGCCATAGCTTTCAGTTCCATCGTTTCATTTGCACCTATGATCATCTTCAAGGAAGGGCAACTGCCCCCCTTGCCCTTCCCTCTGGATGAACCATAATCCCTAGATTCCTTTCCAAAAAAAACAAAGACAGAGAGTACATTTCCAACATTTGTAGAACCTAAGATTTGAGGCAAATGTACAGGTAATATTATTTTTTGTGAGAAATTAGCCTGCTTCCCTGTTTCAGGGTTTTACTTTGCCCCCCACCAGAAGAACATGGACACTCATGTTTGTGCTGTGCCCCTCAATTACAAATCTAGATGTGATCATGCATACAAACCAGTGTGTAGTGGTAAATTTAGAAGTGCAGGATCCCTTCATGCCATGGTCCCTCAGGCAGCCATGCCCCGCACAGCCCATCTCTCTCTCTCTCTCTCTCTCTCTCTCTCTCTCTCTCTCTCACACACACACACACACACACACACATACACCCTGTGGATTCACTGCTGTTGATCTGCCACCCTGGTACCATGGAGAAGGAGACAGGAGAGGACCCCCCCCAGGCCGAACGATACAGTGGATGCTGTGGCAACAGCCTTCCCAGCAGCACCAGACTGCAGAGGAGGAAGAAGAAGAAGAGGTGTCACACCACAGAGCAAAAAACAGGCTGTAGGTTAAGGTGGGTGAATATCAGCTTGATTCTGACCCCCCCCACCATCAGAATTAAGCAGATTTTTTGCCTGACTCTACCTGAAGCCAGTCTCTTGCCCCGTGGTGTGGCACCTCCTCTTCCTCTTCCTCCTCTGCAGTCTGGTATTGCTGGGAAGGCTTTTGCCACAGCACCCACTGTATCGTTCCGCCTGCGGAGGGCTCCTCTCTTACCTCGCCCTTCTCCAAGGTGGTGGATTGGAGGGGGCCGGGAAGGGGCCATCTGTAGAAGAAGTAAGGGGATGATGTCGCACCACATCTCGCCAGGAAAACACCCCTGCATACAATTGCATCAATAATTTACTGTGTGTGTGATTTTTTTTCTGATGTGCACACATGCATTTTTGTACTGTAGTATAACAACTCCCAGAAAGAATCTTTTTTTTTTTTTTTTTTTTCAATAATTTTTATTCAAATTTTCATAAAACATACAAGACAAAATCATAAAACATTCAAAGACAAAAAACAAAATCAAAAATAGTTAAACAAAAAATAAAATAAAAATAAAAATAAAAATAAAAAATAAAAAGTAAAATATTGACTTCCCATTTGTCAAAGATCAGATCAGTTATAAGTCTATAATATATAACAATCCTGTCTCTTAAGTCATATTATAAAATCACTTTCCTCCAATAGTTATCTTACTTAATCATCAAATCTCATAAACATTACTTTATTCTTTCCACAAAAAGTCAAAGAGAGGTTTCAATTCTTTAAGAAATATATCTATCAATTTTTTTTTTCCAGATAAGCATATCGATTAACCCATCTCATTACTAATTATGATAATCTTATTGTCATAACCATAGTCAAAATAAACATTTCAATTAATCCATCACATCAGAATCTGTTAGGTTCAGTAATTTCAGTAGCCATTGTTCTATTATCCCTATTAGTTCCATTTTCCATCTTCCATCTTCAGTAGTCTTGTTAAGTCCAGTAATTTCAGTATCCAATCTTCCATTATCAGTATTCCATAATAATCTTGCTGTCAAAGCCATAGTCATATAGTAAGAGTCTGATGGGAATTACCTCTATCCCAAATATTTTCTTGCCATCCATTCTGAATAGGTTGCTGAAATACTGCTGTAAAATCCTATCTCTGTTCTTTTTTTCAAAATACACTGGGTCATCTCTTGAAAGTTTTTCCATTGTCACATGGCTGCAGTTAATTCCATAGATTTCCTCTATATTGGGCTCCATCACATCATTCCAGTCCAGAAGATTATCCATGCCATTGATAACTTTATCTCTAGAATCTTCATTAATTTCTTCAGAGATAACATTGAGTTCCAAACAATAGATTTTATTTCTAAAGTCCATAGACTCCAAATCTTTTTCCTGTTCCACGTTTGTTCCAATCTCCGGGGTCTCCTCTCTCACAGGGACCCCTGTTCCAGTCTCCAGGGTCTCCTCTCTCACAGGGACCCCTGTTCCAGTCTCCAGGGTCTCCTCTCTCACAAGGACCCCTATGTCTTTAATCTCCTGTGTCTCCAAACAATAGATTTTATTTCTAAAGTCCATAGACTCCAAATCTTTTTCCTGTTCCACGTTTGTTCCAATCTCCGGGGTCTCCTCTCTCACAGGGACCCCTTCCAGGGTCACCTCTCTCACAGGGACCCCTATATCTTTAATCTCCTGCGTCATTTTACTCAATTCAATTTTCAGCTCCTTACAACCCTGTCGCAGGTTTTGTTTCGTTATCTCAATCTCATCCATTATTTTCTGAAACATAGTTATTTCCAGATTCTCAGCCACTTTCTTAATTGCCATTTTAAAAGAAAAATATAGGAAAACCACTTCTTATTTCAGCAACAATTGGGTTAATACTCCAAACTTGGTGACATCACAGTATAAACAGAACAGACAGCCTTATCTCTCCATAGTTAAGTAAACAAAATGCAGTTCCCAGGATCGAAACAATTAATGGCAGTCGTCAGAAAACAGATTCGTCAAAATAAAATAGACCAAAAAGAGAGTAGTCTCAGACAATATAATATTCTTCAAAATAAAAATCTGGAATAGAAATCCCTCTTCTGTGTATATCTTTAGAATGCAAATCCAGGACAGCTTTTTGCAACAAAAACAGAGATAAGCTATTAATTAGTGCGTAGCAGAGAGAAGTTATGGCTCCCCAGTGAGATGTCAAAAACCGATCAATCTGGCAAATCTCTTTTAAACAGCAACAATTTAAGTCAAGTAAAAGAAAAATATAGAAAGAAGGGTGCTTGCCTGTTAGTGCGTTCTCTCTTAGAAGATAAGGTGAACGTTCGCTTTATCAGATAGAGCTTGCTGTTGAAAATCCGTCCCACCTTCGTCGGCTGGACCTCGTCCCATAAATTAATGAGATCTGGTCGTCCCAACAAAAATAGGCTTTGAGGTTAATCTCTTCGTTTCTCCCTACCCGGGAGAAGTTTAATCAGTCAAAAAAAAAAAGAAAAAACTGACTGATATATCTGAATAAGCTTCTTTTGAGGCAGGAGCCCGTCTCAAAAGCAGGCACAGGCTAAGTCACCCTTCCCGGAAGTCTCAACTCCCAGAAAGAATCTTGATGCAGCTGCAAGTACAATCACATCAGTTTTGCTTTTTCAGTGGCGTTTCACTCAAGGGCACATGTGCATCAAAATTCTGCGCAAAAGCAAACCTGATGCAATCATGTGTATCTCACTTTTTAAGATTGCTCCCCCAGCCCCAGCAGAGGTCTGACTATGTTTGTTATTGAGAGAAGGGGGAAAGGGAGCTTCCATGAAGTTGCCAGTGTCTAATTCACAGAAAACAAGAGGACAACATGGTCACTGGTATTCCCACAGTATCAGAGAAATCCTAAACCCCAGTCCATATCCCTCCACCACACTCTGTTGGTTGTGTAGTGTTGGGGGCTCTGCCACTTTGGAGGCTTCCTCCACTGTACCTGTTGAAAAGCATGGCAGAGTGAATTCTGGTGGTATTCCAGCTGGTAATAACCAGCATAAGGCCCTAAAATGAGGGTGTTTGGGGGACATGGCAGAGAAGGAGCAGATCCACTGATAGATCTGATAGATCAGGTGTGAGGAACTTTTGCCCTTTAGAGGTTGCTGAACCACAACTCTCATCATCCGGGCCTGATTCAAGGTGCTGGTTTTAACCTATAAAGCCTTATACGGCGCGGGACCACGATACCTGATGAAACGTCTCTCCCGATATGAACCTACCCGTACACTACGCTTATCATCGAAGACCCTCCTCCAAGTTCCTACTCAGAGGGAGGCCCGGAGGGTGGCGACAAGAAAAAGGGCCTTCTCAGTGGTGGCCCCGAACTATGGAATAGTCTTCCGGATGAGGTACGCCTGGTGCCAACATTACTATCTTTTCGGCGCCAGGTTAAAACTTTCCTCTTCTCCCAGGCATTTTAGTATTTTAGTATTTTCGTATTTTAGTATTGTGTAAAAAGGTTTACATTTTAAATTTAACTTTTAAGCTTTTAATACTGTTTTAAATATGTGTTTATTGTATTTTTGCTGATTGTTGTGAACCGCCCAGGGAGCTTCGGCTATGGGCGGTATATAAATTTAATAAAATGAAATGAAAAAATGAAAATCCTTGGCCATTGGGCATGCTTGCTGGGGCTGATAGGAACTGTAGTGCAGCAACCTCTGGAGGGCCAAGGGTTCCACACCACTGTGCTAGATCCACAGCCCTCCTGTTTCCTGGTGAAGCTCCTGGTTTGGACCGGAGAGCTGGTGCAGTAAAAAAGAAAAAGAAGCTCCTCTCTCCCCCACATTCCACTCTGGCTGGCAGGAGCCAGCTGGGCCCCAGGTGATGCAGGGAATCTGCTGCTCCATGCCCCCCTGCCCCAGGATTGCTCCCTAAGTCAACCAGTGGCTCTGTAATGTCCATAGAAGAGACATACAGAAGCAAATATTTGGGAAATGTGCCTTGCAGTCTTTATTGGCAGTACCTTTCAAATACTTGCTTTCTGTTTGTTTGCATGCATAGATCCCCTTTCAAACATCACAGAAAAGATGTGGTTGTCATGCTGTGGAAATATCAGCCCCTGTCTTTTCCTATAAGGCACGAAGCAGCCCTGACCTATCTGTACTCCAGCACTCTGTCCAGTTTGGAGGTGGTGATTGAAAGCTTCAATGTAAAGCAGTTTTCCTTGCCTTTGATTTCAACAGGAGAGACATGAGCACTTCTTACATCTCCCATTGAAATTAATGGGATTTAATTCTGCTTAACTTTCATTGGATCATCAATGGATCATTTGAGCTTGTGAATTTCACAAAATTTTGGACTTGTGTGAAATATCACTTTGGCTTTAAATATTGGTGTCTCCATTTCCCATCAAATTATAGTGTTGTTTTTCTTCCCATGCATTCCTGAAGAAAACGTAAGCCACCCACTCACCCACCTTCACTCACCATTCCAGCCTGCACAGGCTCAAGTAAGCATCTGTGGTTGCCTCACTTCAAATACAATGTCCTTTTAGTGCTGCCTGACTCATATTGGTATGATCTCTACAATGCTACTAGATTGTAGGTGTATTTATTAGCATGTCTCAGACTAATGGACTCACCAGAAATGCTTTATATATATATATATATATATATATATAAAATAAGAATGGAGGTGTATTCATCACTGCCTTGGAGTTCATCTCACATATATATGCTGTGCCCTTTGGCATGAACACCTGCTCTTCTGTCTAAATCATCTGGTTCATGGCAACAGTACATTCTTAAGGATTTCTCTCTGTCTGTCTCTCTGCCTGATGAAGGTAAATCTTTTTTTCCCCATTCCCCAGTGGTGCAATGCTTTTCTCACTCTGATCACTGCCAAAGGCATTGCTGCACAGAATCAAATCAATAAGTTCATTCTCTGACTTTGGAAGAAAACAACACTACTAGTTTGGAGTTGCACATAGAGTTGAAAGTGGTCCCCAATCCTTTTAGACTTTGGATTTCCCTACAAAAAACTCTGATGTCTAAGCTTGACTTGACACATCTTTCTACCTTTTTCTCATTGTGACTTAGGGTGTAATCCTATACTCAAGCGCCTCCAGCTGAAGGGCTGTAGGAGTTAGTGGAACATATTAGGCTGCTTTATCTGAGTTAAAACATCAGTATAGTCTACTCTGACTGGCAGCAGCTCTGCAAGGTTACAGGCAGGAGTTTTCCCCAAGCCCACCTGGAAACATCAGATATCTTTTATATTGAAGACAAATGCTCTATCCCTAAGCTATAGCTACATCAGCATAACCGCTCAGATGTCCCAGTTGAATAGTTTGCTAGCAGAGCCATTTGACTGATGAAGATAAGCTGGTAAATGGCTGACATGAGGCAGAATCATGGGTGACATGAGGCTCTCCACCCTCAATCCAAACAGTGCTATGAATTGGGCTTTTGAAAAACAAGGCAAATTGCCTTAAGCTACACACACACTAGTTGTTTCAAAAGCAGTGAGACTGTTTTGTCTGGCTGTGGTGTGAACCATATTTGCCCACAGCTGGACACATCTCCCTTCCCCAATGTCAGAACTTTTAGGACCACCCACAGCAAAGCATTGGACCAATCACTGTCTCTGCCTGAGCTCACAGCAAAGCATTTACATTGGACACACCTGGAGCAGTAACAAGGCTGATGGCCAATCAGTTTTGAAGTCTGTGTGAAGCTGGTGGCAAGGTAAATCTCCAGTTTCCCAGGTAATTTCTTTGGAGTAAAAAGGGGTAGAGTTTGACTAATGTTGGGTGCCTCTGCTTTCAAGAAACAGAGGTGGAGACATGCCGAAACCAGTACAACTGGAAGTGTATCTCCAGCCTCAGAAGCTGATTCCCATCTGCAAACCAGTAAACTAGTATAGTAACCTGTCATGCAAGCGTGGTTGGGAAAACATTACAGGGAACCATTTCTGCATGTTAAAATTGCGGTCCTTTGCAGAGTGACTCCCTCAGGGCAGATTTCAATGGGACTTGCAAACCAATAATAGATTGCACCTTAAAAATGCTGTATATAACAGTTACAGTAATAATGATAATAATAATCCCATTTCATATGGCATCACTTTCTTAATCATCTTTGTTGCTCTCCTCTGAATTCTTTCAAATGCAGCATTCTTTTCTGCACTTGTCTGCTTGCAGCTCTTTATTTATGTTAATTTAGCGGATGATTATATAGGCCTCAAGCTGTAGGGAATGCCAACTGCTTTGTGACAAAGGGAGCATTATTTTAGAACCTAAGACATTGTTTGTCATTGAAATTTCCCCCTGCAGGGCAGGAAATTCCCTGCAGTAGAGATGGATTTTTAAGGCTCTAGGACAGTATGAGATCGTTTTGTCACAATATAGGTCTCAGAGCTCTTTTTGGCATTATCAATGGAGTTCACATTTCAGGTTTGTTTTGTTGCTATGATTTTCCCTGTAGTTACTATACACTTACTGCATCTCTAATTGAACACTTTCAAAAACGTTTGCCAGCACTGTCTACATGTTGTCAATAACAATGGATTCTCTTACTAGGATTCTCTCCCCCGATTTGTCTTGTTTTTGACTGTAATTACATTGACATTAAAAACAAACAAACAAACAAGCAAACTGCAAAACAGAACTGCCAGGGTATATTACAATTTCTCCTTTTAATAAAATGTAACAGCAACCTTCCACAACGTGGTGCCCTCCGGGTGTTCTTAGACACCAACTCCCCTCAGCCCCAGACAGCATGGCCAAAGATCAGGGATAATGGGAGTTGTTGTAGCCCAAATATTTGGAGGGCACCAAGTTGGGGAAAGCTGATATACAGGCTCACAGAAAGACACAGAGCACACACATCATAGAATTTAAACAAAAATATTGACAAAATATATCTGCTTTAATTAATCTCGTCTATCGAAGTATATTCAGAAAAACCCTTCCTGGGAGAAGAAACCATTCTGCCCCAATCTTGCGCCCTGAGTGAGTGGCTTCTTCTTTCACTTAAATGGTCAGGTTGCCTTCATGCATGCACTCTTTTGCCCCCACCCCAGCCCATGCTGAACTGAAGAGCGAAGGAGGCATGCAGAGGAGTACACTGGAGCTGCGGCACCAGCAGGAAATTGCTAGATGAGAACTACATCTAAGAGAAGAATGTGTGACTTGCAGAGCTTGGAAAAGTTACTTTTTTGAACTACAACTCCCATCAGCCCAATCCAGTGGCCATACTGGCTGGGGCTGATGGGAGTTGTAGTTCAAAAAAGTAACTTTTCCAAGCTCTGGGTCACTTATGGTCCCCATGCATGTTCTCACATGACAATAGAGATAGAGCAAATTCTGAAATGGGGGGTTGGTGGGTTGGTTCAGACACCAGAATTTTGGAATCTACCCCAGATCCATTTTGGATTGGACACAGATCTGTCCAGGTTTTGATCCAAATGTACCCATTCCAGTGCACAATAGTTCCCAGGAGCTTTTGTCATTGACACGCTCAGTTTCCCAAAAAATGATTTAAGTGAAGGGAGAACTGCTAGGAACCTCTGTAGGTAGACCATTGCTACTGAACATTGCCATGCAATCCTGCAATGATTTCCCCAGACTCTGGGAACCATAGGGTTTCCCCGGTGTCTAATGTCCCTGTATGATACAATTCAGTCTCTTTACAGCATTCAAGAATAACAGCACCATGATAACTCCAGATCTAGTTCCAAGTCTGGATTATTATTATTGTTGTTGTTGTTAATATCCTGCCCCAAATGGAGCTTAGGGTGGCAAACAACATGTGATAAAACACTTAAAAGATCTTTTAAAAAAACTAAAAAGAACCAGTTCCAGTACAGATGTGGACTGGGATAAGGACTCTAATTAAAAGACTTGTTGAAAGAGGAAAGTCTTCAGTAGGCACCAAAAAGACAACAGAAATGGTACTTGTCTGATATTTAAGGGGAGTGAATTCCAAAGAGTAAGTGTCACAACAATAAAGGTTCACTTCCTATGTTGTGCGGAACGGACCTTCTGATCAGATGGTGTATGCAGGAGACCCCCACCTGCAGAGCAGTATGTTCAACTGTGTATATAACAGATGAGATGTAATGGGTGAGATGAACTTCAAGATATCCTGGTCTCAAGCTGTATAGGGCTTTGTAAACCAAAACCAGCACCTTGACCTTAACCCAGTAGCTAATTGGTAGCCAGTGTAATTCTTTCAGCAGCAGGGTAACATGTCAGTGATGTCCTGCCCCAGTGAGCAGTCGTGCCATCGCATTTTGCACCAGCTGCAGCTTCTGGACCAACCTCAAGGGCAGCCCCACATAGAGCAAGCACACTGCAGTAATCCAGCCTGGAGATTGCTAGCACATGGACAACAGCAATCAGACTTTCCTGGTCTGGAAAGAGCCGTAGCTACTCCTAGCCATTTAGGTCACCTGGGCCTCTAGCAACAAAGATGGATCCAGTAGCACCCCAGACAATGAACCTCCTCTTTCAGAGGGAGTACAACCCCATCCAAAGCAGGCAGTTGACCAGTTATCTGGACTTGGAAATGACCTACTTGCAACACCTCCATCTTGCTAGGTCCAGACATCAGTCCAAGGCTTGGATGCCTCTCCCAGGTCAGATATTACTGAGGAGTAGAACTGGGTATCATCAGCATATTGCTGACACCCTACCCCAAATCTCCTAATGACCACTCTCAATGCCTTCACTAGGGATGGAATCTGCCCACCAACACCAATCTGCTGCTGATCCACTCTGTGCCCATGTACCATGAAGGAGAAGCCAGGAAAGGACCCTCCCCCCAGGTTGAGCGATTGAGCAGAGGTTGCAGCAACAGCCTCCCCAGCAGGGCCAAACTGCAGAGAAGGAAGAAGAAGAGGAGGTCCCACCCCATGGGGCAAGTGGCAGCCTGTAGGCTGGAATGGGCAAATAATGTGTTTAATTCTAACTAGGGATGGGATCAACATTTTGGTGCCAATTTGATTTTCATTCCGTCAAACTTCCTTCCAGTACCGCTTCATCAGGGATCAATGTACGCTATTTGCAATAAATACTGATTTGTGTCTTTCCCCACAAAAATATTGATATTAATAACATTTTTTAAAAAATATCAGTCTTTCATAGATTTTTCAAAAATATCAATATTTTAAATGAAATATCAATATTAATGTTGATGTTTTCAGGGAAATATCAATATTAATAACAATATTTTGAAGAAAATATTAATATTAATATTAATATTAATAGCTACCAGGCTAAGTTCAAGGTTCTAGTTTTGGTGTACAAAGCCCTGTACAGCTTGGGACCGGGATACCTGAAAGACCATCTTCTATACCCAGTTGATCCCATATATACCCAGTCAATCACTGCACTCTGCGGGTGAGGGCCTCCTGCAGATTCCATCTTATCAGGAGGTCCATTCTGCACAACATAGGAAATGTGTAGTGTAGTGGCATCTACCCTTTGGAATTCCCTCCCCTTAAATATTAGACAGGCGCCATCTCTGCTATCTTTTCGGCACCTACTAAAGACCTTCCTCTTTCAACAAGCCTTTTAAGTTGAGACCTTATCCCAGTCTGCGTCTGTGTTGGAATTGGTTTTTAAGATGTTTTTAAACCTTTTTAAAAATTATTATAAAAGATAGCTTTAAAGCTTTAGAAAATGTTCTTAAAGTTGTTTTGATTTAATATATTTTAAAGTCTGTTTTTATGATGTTTTAAAGTGTTGTTTTAGTGCTTTTGTTTGCTGCCCTGGGCTCCTACCGGGAGGAAGGGTGGAATATAAATTAAACAATAAATAAATAAATAAATATTTTTGAGCCAATTTTTTTTAAAAAAATCTGTTTCAGCTGTGGAAAACAGCTAGAAAAAAACACTGCAAGGACAAAAGAAAAAGAAAAAGAAGAAAAAGCCACCGAAAGATCAAGTAAAAATAACAGGGTTGCACTCCCCATGTCCTTCTCCCAATAAAGGTCATCCATCAGGGTGACCAAGGCCAATTCAGTCCCACAACGAGGCCTAAACTCAGATTGAAATGGGTCAAAATAATCTGTTTCATCCAAGAGTACTTGCAATTGCTGCACCACAACCCTCCTGATCACCTTCCCTAGAAAGGGGGTATGTGCGACTGGGTGGTAGTTGTCACAAGCAAATGGGTCCAGGGTAGGCTTTTTCAGCAGCAATCAGATCACAGCCTCTTTCAGGGCAGCTGGGACCACTCCCTCTCACCAAGATGTGTTGACCACACCCTGGATCCACTTAGTCATACCCCCTCAGCAAGCTTTAATAAGCCAAGAAGGGCAAGGATCGAGAAGACACGTTGCTGGCTGCATTGTCACATGCACCTTTTCCACATCATCAGGCATGACATGCAATGAAACATCACAAAGACATGCAATATAATAATGAATTCCTGAATAAATTCCAGAGCAGAATGTGTTGTGTTCACCCATCACTCTCTGGAAGTGTAAAGAATAATGCCTTGGTTTTTTTCTTTCTTTCTTACAAACTGGCAAAATGAAAGGCACTTCATAATGTAGATAGTTAAAGCTTATGGCTTGAGTACCACAACATGAGCCACCACGCTTTTTCATTGCTTATTTTTATACAAATACCAGCATCCAGGCTATAATGCTACAATGCTTAGAATCTACATTCACTTTACTCTTTGCCCCCATCTCTCCCCTGCATTAACCACCTTTAAACATGGTGCCTTTCAGATTAAAAGGAATACTTAGGCTGCGTCTAGATCAAAAATTTTCAGAGGCATGCTATAGTCACTATGCTCTAGTGCAGCAAATTTCTGCTGTGCAGGGCCCAATCCAGATTGGTACTGCAATGGAGGGAAGGGTTTGAAAACCCTATCCCCTACCCATGCCAGAATCCCAATCTGGATTAGCTCCCATCTGCAATGTGCTGCATTTCCATGTTAGATGGGAAGGAGAAGTCCTTCCATCTACAGCTGCATGGAAGCCAAGGAGGAGTGTGTGTGGCTGAGAAAGAGAGGTCCCATGGGCCAGATGGGAATCTAAGGGTCAGATTTGGCCCTGCGGCTGGAGGTTCCCCATTCTCACTGTAGTAGCATTAGGTGCAGTCTTGGATTCCAGTAATACTGAAGGATAGAGGAGAGAGGCAGCCCAGCTTCAAGAGAGCCTTATTTCTTTATTGCACTTTCATCCTGCACTTCTTCCAAGAGCGTCAGTATCATGAGCCCTGTGGAGAGCTCTTGGCAGGAGTGGCTGGAGGAGGAGGAGAAGGAGGCTTGGGATCCGGGGGAGGTGCCCAGTGGGCTGGGAGTGGTGGATGAGGATGTTGGGGAGATGCCCAGCAGTTTGCCTGTTGACAGTCTGCCCTAAGGTTGATACTGATGTAGGTGAAGGGGTTGAGCTGCTGGCTCCTCTGAGTGGCCTGCCCATGGCTGCTGATCCCCAGATCGACATGCCTCATGCAGGAGCTCTGCCCACAGCTCAGGAGCAGCAGGCAGAGGCATAATTGGAAGGGAATCTAGGAGAGGTGACCCTGCCCCCATCACCACAGATGCCCCATCAGTGACTCAGGCACAAACAAACTGAGTGTCATGGCCCTGTCAGAGAACTCATCAGACGAGGATGACTCAGGAGTAACAGCAGCAGACCCAGAAGCAGCAGACCCAGAAGGAGAAATGGAGGAAACTCCTGAGAACCCAGCTCCTTCTCCCCCTCAGCTGCAGAGCACCCCAGACACAGCTGAAGCCCTTCAGCCAGATGCAGACAGTGAACAGGATACTCCCCCCTCACCTGCAGAACATAGACAACAGAAGGTCAGGCAGAAGAGGGGCAGGCCTGTCCACTTAAGGCCAAAATGCTGATGGCTCACACCTGCTGACAAACCTGCTCCTTAAAAGTCAAACCTTGGCTTCAGCTTGTTGCTGACTACAACATCAGGCATGACCACTGTGTGTCTTCCTATCCCCTGAACCTTGACTTGGACTGATCTCTCAGCAAACTAGACCCGGACCTTCACTGATGTCTCTTCTGGATTTCTGGCTTGGCACATAAGCTTTGAACGGCCTCTGCCCATATCTTGCTTCCTCCTTGCTAGCCTGGCAGATTTATAGCCAAGCTGCCGGCTGAGGACTTACAGCCTGGCAATTCCCAAGGAATCTCCAGCCCTGCCTGCACCCCCACCGACACTGCTGTCTCAGTGAAGAGCTGACACTGAGCCCATTAGCCAGGCTACCCATAGGAGTGCCCGCTTGCCTCCCCAGTCCCGAGCTGAGAGGAAAGCCCTGCAGAAGGAGCTGTGCCCGCTTCATCCTTTATTAAGGGGATTCGGGGGCATGTTAAGTCTTGGAACAATGTCTTCACTTGAGTAGCCATGCCAATTGATGCCCTGTAGTGATGTTAGATTATAGAATCATAGAATAGTAGAGTTGGAAGGGGCCTATAAGGCCATGGAGTCCAACCTCCTGCCCGATGCAGGAATCCAACATAAAGGATATCCTACAGGTGGCTGTCCAGCTGCCTCTTGAATGCCTCCAGTGTTGGAAAGCCCACCACTTCCCTAGGTAATTGGTTCCATTGTCATACCGCTCTAACAGTTAGAAAGGTTCTCCTGAATTTCAGTTGAAATCTGGATTTCTGCAACTTGAGCCCATTATTTCATGTCCTGCACTCTGGGACGATCAAGAAGAGATACCGGCCCTCCTCTGTGTGACAACCTTTCATGTACTTGAAGAGTACATCTCCCCTCAGTCTTCTCTTCTCCAGGCTAAATGTGCCCAGTTCTTTCAGTCTGTCCTCATAGGGCTTTGTTTCCAGTCCCCTGATCATCCTTGTTGCCCTCCTCTGAACCTGTTCCAGTTTGTCTGCATCCTTGTTAAGGGAGATTTTGTAAGCTGTATCCTGACCCAAGTTCAAGTTGTGCTAACCTCTGCATTCAAGCCCTTGGCAATAATCAAGCCAAGAGTCCCACATCTGGTTCTGTTGGTGGGAGCCTGGACAATCAGGTCAGCATGCACAGGGAGTATAGGAAGATGGTAACTGGTTCCTCTAGCTCAGTACTGAACTGGCAGCAGCTCTGCAGAGTTTCAGGCAGAGGTCTCTCCAAGCACCACACGGAGATGCCAGGGATTGAACCCGGGATCTTCTGCAAGCAAGGAAGATGCGCTGCCACTGAGCTATGGCCCCTTCCCACACATCATTTTCATTTCACTTACGTAGATGAAGTTGAGAGATGCTTCTTGACTGAAGGGGGATTTGAACCTGGGTCTTCCTAGTCTTAGTCTAATAGCATAGAATAACCTTGCTATGAGGGCACCACTTCCTGTCCAAACATGGCACCAGGGCCTTTGCAATATATATACTGTTCTCTTCACAAAAATCTCTCCTGTCATAAGAATGGGCATTTTGCTAGTGAGCCAAGAGCAGTGAAAGAGAAAGACAGGTTCCAAGTGGCATCAGTGTGCATCTATTGGCTATGATGCTCCCAATAACAGTGCCGCACTGCCATTCTGAGCCACTGCTGACAAGACAGAATACAACGCTGCTGTTTTGAAATGGTTTAATAACAATGTTTTCAGTTACGTGAGCTGGAGGATGAGAGCCTTTCGCCTGTATATATTAAAGTGCCTCTGTAGTTAAGCGACTGACAAAACGGCAGGGCTCCCATTCCATTTTAGTTTGATGTGTCTGTTAAGGAATGACAGGTATCCATCCTTGCCAGCTAGCTCACACGCGAAACTAAGGAGGCCCAGGAGACCAATGTTGTTCCAAGCAGTAAATATCATCAATAGCTTCAAAAGGAATGGATAAGACTTTGCTGAAAATATTGTCTATTAAGAGGCAATTGTCTAGGGAGGAAAGCAATCAGTTCAGATGGTGTGTAGCCAAAACTGAATTTCATCCACGTACTATGGCTAGTTGGGTATTCCTCTTTGCAGCATATGAATAAACAACAAATTAGAATAGAAATATATGAGGTTTCCATAATACAGTAAAGAACAAAATCCTACCTAGGGCTTTCAGTTCCGAAAAGAAAGGTGCTAGGTCAAGGTGCAGTGATGGCCACCACCTTGGATGGCTTTAAATGAGGATTAGACACATTCATGAAGAATAAAGATTTCAGTGGCTTCTAGTCACAATGGTTATGTTCTACCTCCACTGTCAGGGTCAGTATGTCCTTGCATAACAAGTTGCTGAGAATTACAAGTGGGGACAGTACTTATGTGCTCAAGTCCTGCTTGAGGCGTTTCCACAGTATCTGGTTGGCCATTAGGAGAACAGGATACTGGACTAGATGGGCCTTTGGCCTGATCCAGCAGGGACCTTATTTATTTATTTAGATCCTGCCTTTCATCCAAGGAATACATTGGTGTACTCCAACGGTGGTGTACATTGAGTAAAGGTCAAACAATAGCTATTAGTCATGACAAATGGGACCTGCAACAAAACACTGCAGTGTGGAGTCCTGCTGTTCAGGATTGCAGCCATTCCATTCAGTCCCCCCACCCCAGTGCTCTGTTCTTCACCTCCCCAACAGTTGATCAGTATTCCATGTCACTGAGCATACTCAGTTCCCACAGGGCTATTTTGGGGGTTCACTTGGGGTTTACGTTTTTCCTCTAAAGAATTTTTTGGGGGTACTTCTACAAACCTTGGAGTTTTTCAAAGCTTTCTTATACTACCTTGTCATATGCAGATGGTCCCATTTTGGCTGCATAAAGTAATGGCACTCATAGCCTGAACACTGGAAACAGAGGAAATAAGGACAGTTAAATGGACCCTCCATTTACAGGCAATATGCTTCTGAATACCAGTAAGTGAGTAGCAAACAGTGAGGGAGGACTGTTGTCTTCAGGCAGCAGGTCACTCTTAGCAACAGAAAGACTGCTGGATGAAATAACCCCTTACTTTATTTATTTCTATGATTTATATCCCCCTCTATCCCCTGGGGTTAGAATGGCTCATAGCAGCGAAATGTTAATAGTCCTGTCTCCTAAGCAATAAAATGGCTTGAGGATTGAAAGGAGTCAAATTAAATGGGAAAAAATTGACATAGCAAAC
This sequence comes from Rhineura floridana, assembly GCF_030035675.1. NCBI lineage: Eukaryota > Metazoa > Chordata > Lepidosauria > Squamata > Rhineuridae > Rhineura > Rhineura floridana. The sequence continues at coordinate 35,281,096 of NC_084482.1, read as the reverse complement.
ATACAATCTGTTTTTTTAAAAACAAACAAACAAACCAGAGCATTTGCAGGTTGCCTCCTGCTAAATGCCTATAGCAGCAACACCAACTCTCTGTGACTGCTGCTAGAAAAGATGCTGCATAGTGGATCGTGCTGAGTGGGGAACTGAACTCAGCCTCAGATGTGATGATGATATGATGTCTCTTGAGTTTTGCCCAGGAGACAAATGGATCTTCACTCCCAGGCACTGGAAAGTTCCTCCTCTTTGATCTCATTTGATCTTTGATCTCATAGGGCAAGGATGGGGGCTGCATGGCTCTCCAGGTGAGAGACAGCATACTGCAATGATCATGTTGGACTAGGACTGGGGAGACCCAGGGTCAAAGTCCTACTCATCCAGGAAGCTCAGTGGGAGATGATTTTTTAAATTATTATTATTATTATTTTGTTGTTGTTGTTGTTGTTGTTATTATTATTATTAATATTATTATTATTATTATTATTATCCTACCCTTCCTCCCAGAAGGAGCCCAGGGCAGCACTGGAGTGACCATGGGCCACTCATGGTCTCTCAGACTAACCTATCTACCTCACATGGTTGTTGTGAGGATAAAATGGGAGAGGGATAATGCACACTACCTTGAATTCCTTAGAGGAAAGGAGGACTACAAATATATTATTTTTTAAAAAAATGTTGGGCTCCAACTCCCATCAGTCCCAGCCAGCATGGCCAATGGTCAGGGATGATGGAAGTTATAGCTCAGCAGCATCTGGAGTAACATACCTGATATTATACTAGGTATATGGTTCTTTTCACTTTGGCTGGAGTTACGGATTCCTAGCGAACTCCCATTTTTAATTGTTCAGCCAGAGTTTCCATACCCAAGAAATAACTCGGGGAAGATGGATTACTTTGTCATATGTTTCATTGACAGAAACGTGAGTCTGGAACTTGGGTTGGGGGCAACTGGCTAGCAGGGGTGGGGTGAGGATTGCAAAGGTAAAAGGGAGGAATCCTCCCACTACATGCGTGCCAAATTCCCCATCCTCACTTAAGCGGAACAGTCATGAACCACTTGAAAATTGGTGGACCACTTAATGATGCTTTCTAACTTTTGTAGCAATTATAATGTCCAGTGCTAGAAGGTGCATGGTTTTAATTGTATTTTTATTGCTTGTTATATATTATATATTTTATTATAGATTGTATTTGTATTGTATGACAACTTGAATTCCATAGAATTCCAGCACTGCTGAACAGGGGACCATGTTCTTTGTCACCTCATTTTGAGATCACTTTTCCTAGCATGTGAGATGCTTTAAAGGTTTTACGGCTATCACATCTCCTAACAATTCTGTGTCTTTGTGCGTGGGAGGTGTTCTGGTGAGGGGGGTCATGCCATGCTGAATTCCACCCAGTAAAGTTCATGTCTGTCTGTCTGTCTGTGTGAAGAGGGTGCACGTGTGTTAAATTTGGATCTCTGGTATCCAAATGCAATGTTCTGTCTCCTGTGACACCTTATGGGTAAACGTTTGTGCCTCATTTGTGTTAATCATCATGAAAGAGCTACGTGTAGGAACAGAGTAAATTAAATACCTATAAATCTGATTCATCCCTTGGGTGGCAGTGGGGGGAGGGCAGTATGGAAATATGGCACACAGTGATAGATCAGGGTTCATTCTGAGCTATGCTGCGTAGACTCTATAAATATAGTGATTGCCGATTAGGTGTTCGTGGTGGTTTTCAGCTCAGGCTATATGTAACATCACCTTCAGTTAGATTAGATGTCTCTTCTTGACAGAAATATCACCAGACAAAAATCAATACAACTGTTAAAAGGCCTAACAGATTTATCACCTGCATATTACTACTGATATTTCCACATGCCCTGCTCAAAAGTGCAAGGCTTTGTCTATTGGCATTTCCAAAATGTGAAAAGTTAAGCAGATTCAGAAGCTTCATATTTCCTGGGGGGTAGGAGGGATTCAGAGAAAAGGAAGTTTTGATGGGGAAAGCAAATTAAAGTCTTTTGACCTATTAATAACAAGTACACATTCCACCAATTGCCTTTAGAAATACTGATCAATGAATTGCATATTTTGGTTGCAACATTATTTTCAAATGGTTGGCACACTCAGCTGCATGTGATGAAAAAATAATGGGTTGAGGTTGGGTAGGTTTTGGAATGGATTGCATGCCTTTCAGCCTTGCAGACAACATTTTAAATCAAACCAGAGATGCAAAACAGCCTCAACTATCCTGATTAGGGGGGTGGGGGAAATCAGATACACACCACAATCCCTGTACAGATGTAGCACTGCTAAGTGGAACATGACAGGCATTTCTATCTACAAACTAGTTAAACTGAAGGACTTGATTTTTGTACCATGGAGTCACTGTAATGAGGCTTGATCACTTCAAATCCAATTATCTGGTTTGTTTTGCATAATTCTGCTCCTTGGATTTGGACCTTAAAAAATTCAGAGAATGTTGAAAAACAAGGGAGAGAAGGACATCCAAATGAAATGAATAGTAAAGTCATAGGTGAAAAGAACAACCAGGGGAGTGAACTATGCAGGGGATTGAAGCTTTTTTTGAGCCTTCAGAAGGCATTGACCACATATTTACAAAAGCTTTATAATAATGAGGTCTAGGACCCTGCTTTTTGTATGTAAAACAATTTTTTCAGGGTGCAAAAGTGGCATGCCAGATTTTGCAATTGTACTGCATGCTCACAGTTACTCAGAAAATATTTGAACCTTGAATGTAGATGATAGGCAGGAAACTCTTGCTCAGGTGTGTTATTGTTTAAGTGCCAGAAGATACTACACATAAGCATTATGTGCTCCTGTTAATCTCGTATCAGAATACCTTGATATCCCAGATGCTGGATGAAGAGAACAAACCAAGAAAACAGAATTGGGCTTAAGAAAACATAGACAGCAAGAAGATGACTGATTACAAAGGTTCATCATCACTGAATGTTGGACTGTTGTGTTTCAAATCATAATTCATCTGCAACATACAGTTTGGCTTTCTGGACTCACCTAACCAGCCTTAACCTCCTATCTTTATCCAACAAGATATTCAGTTTAACTTGTAACATTGCTTTGGAATAACTGATGTAGGAGGGAAATGGTTTTTCCCCAGGATGTCTGTCAGTGATGCCATCAGGCTCATGACAGGGTCTGGGAAACAGCATAGCTCAATGGGAAAGCACATGTTTTTCATGTAAAAGGCTCCAGGTTCAAGCCTTGGCATTTTCAGATGCAGCTGGGAGACCTTTGGAAAACTGCTGCCAGTCAGTGTAGATCATACGGCGCTAGATGAACCAATGGTCTAACCTGGTATAAGGCAGCTTCCTACTGGTGGCTCTGATGTAATCGGGCTGTGAATCTGCTCTAGGTTTTAGTCCAAACTTTTAAGGAGCTGTCCAAGGTGCTGCAAACTATACCCCAGTTGGACAGCTCCTTGAAAGCTCAGAGTAAACTTGCAGCAGATTCACTGCCCCACTAACATCAGAGCCACCAGTCTCCACTGTTCCTATGTATGCTGACTCAACTATCTTGAATCAAAGCTTATTACTATAATAAAACAGCTTCCTATCTTCTCCCTATGAGTTATACTGAGACTTTCTAGTAAAATAGTTCAGTTAGCAAAGCCCTATTATGAATTGAACCTGATGTGTGTGTGTGTGTGTGTGTCTGTGTGAGGGGGAGAGGGGGAGACCTATCACTTGTCACTTTATCCCATCAGTAGTGTAGTGGCAAATTCAGAAATGCAGGGTCCCTTCATGATAGTCACAGCCACAGCCTCTCCTCCCCCCTTTTGCTGCTGTGTTGAGAATGAGATCCTTGTTAATGTCAGCATGAAAGGGGAGAGTGTTAGCTACTGAGAAGAGTCTTCTCGGTGGTGATTGAACTCATTTCATTTTGATTGGCTCCATTCAGGAGGAAAGGACAAGAAAGCAAGTTAGAAGACTTCTCAGTGGCTAACACATTCCCCTTTCATGCTGATTCACTTGTAGGATGCTGGAGATAAAGGGACCCTGCTGGGACCCTGCTCCCCAAAAAGTAAGGGGTCTAAGACCTCAGACACCCTGGACGACTGCACCCCTGTATCCTACTGAAGGTCACCTTTCACATGAATCCCACTTCCCACAGACAGAGCTTTTAAGGAGCTTTGGCCCTATGCTTTATAAGAGAGAAAAAGAACCAGGTTCATTGTATCCACTGCATTTTACACCATTAACAGTACCAGCAAAAGAGGAAGAAAATACACGTGCAAAAGGGATCCAAAATGTTTCCCTGCATACAGCTGGGAAGCTCAGTCTTTTGTGTGTGTGTTTTTAAACTGTATACTCTACATTTGCTTTAATGAATGCACAGCATCTGCTCTCCAATACACAACGTTCCAGATGTTGGTTAACGAAGTCAGTCAAGCAAAATTGGTAAAGAACAAATGAATCCTGAATACATGTTTGCCGAGACACAGTGACATCTTTTTGACCATTCTGCTACCAGCCAGGTCCAAAACTCCCCTTCATTCTTTACAAAGTAGCTGCCCTTCTTGGTGTCTGGAGTGCCCCACATCTTCCAGGCCAGGCTCCCCAAGCATGCACAATTAGCTGAAGTATTATGAAGGCACATCCACAGCTATATATTATACATGAACACAAAACAGCTACCCTAAACTAAATGCTTATTTAAATGTGTTTTGTCCCAATGTCACTACTCTTGGCAAAGGAGCAGAATGCTGCCCATTCCTCCCCCCCAACACACACTGATATTATAACAGAAGGATAAATAATTCAAAAATGGTTCGTAAATCTAGGTCAGGAATAGTTGTCTCCCTGTCTCTTTCTTTATGGAAATTGGTGGGAGAGGAGGAGAAATCACCATTCGGTATCTGAAAAGCCATTTTGAAAGGACAAGGTATCTTAAGCACTGAAATCATGCAACTAGTTTTAGTTTTTTTCACATTTGAGAAGCATGTTGTCCTTTCAACAGAGAAAATGGTATTTTTTAAAAAAAATCTAGCACTGGGGTCAATGTTTTATAATGTTCTGCAAATTTTGGGGTTACACTTGAGTTTTTGTCCATGCTTGGAGCAAAAACAACAAAATGCACTTGTATTGCTACATATCCAGTTATAGTGGCTTTTCAGTGTGGTGTAGTGGTTAGCATGTTGGCCTACAACCTGGGAGACCAGGGTTCGAATCCCCATATAGCCATGAAGCTCACTGGGTGACCTTGGCCCAGTTACTGCCTCTCATCCTCAGAGGAAGGCAATGGTAAACCACCTCTGAATACAGCTTACCATGAGAAACTATAGTTGCCATAAGTAAACATTGACGTAAAGGCAGTCCATTTTCACCTGGTTACTCTGGGAAACAAGTCACTGTGAATCAATTCTATCAGCTGCTGATGTTATCTGTATCACAATTCATTCTGGTTTGCCTGGAAAAGATATTACTTAGGCAAACTATGATTTCCCCCATATCTTCATAATGGCCTTCATTCTTAAGCAACATTAACAACGGCAGTCCCAGGGTTAGCAAGTATTTCTGCAGTACACTTGCGTGATGCAGCTTGATATCTCTTCAGTCTAGACTATTTTTGACCATATTTGGTTAGTCCTCTTTCTCACAAACTGCAATAGTACAGAGTCACGTCCATGGGGTGCAATCCCATGAAGCTGCATTCCCCATGCAGACAATGTAAGTGTGGGGATTATGTCATGAGTGTCCCCTTATGACTGGCACCCTGCCTCACAGGTATATAGGGTTACCAGGTGTCTGGTTTTTGGCTGCAGTTTCTGGTTTTTGGGGGTCCCCTCCGGGTCTCCAGGCAACTCACCTTAATCTCTGGACCCTCAGCTTCAATTTTTTTAAAAAAATAAGTTTCTAGGTAGTCTGGTTCCTGAGATATACACCAAAACGTCAGCCGCTCCCACGACTGTTAAATCTGTTTAACAGATCTGTTATAGCAGTTCCTAGCTACACCAGAGCTTGGAAAAGTTACTTTATTAAACTACAACTCCCATCAGCCCCAGCCAGCATGGCCACTGGATTGGGCTGACGGGAGTTGTAGTTCAAAAAAATAACTTTCCCAAGCTCTGGCTGTAACCCCGCCCCTTCAGGATTGTAACCAATAAGTGAAGCCAGGGTTGTGATTTGTTGGCCCAGGCAGTGCCTAGACTTAATTGCAACGTCAGGAAATGGTGGCTTTGAGATCTTCAGTTTGAGTAAGAATATGGCTTAAAGTTTTTTTCCTCTTGTGTGCAAGAGTCAGACCTTGGGCTGTGGAGAGGGCAGTGCTTTGAAAACCTTGGCAATATGAAAGTATTTAATCCAATACTTGCTTTTCTGGGAGTAAAGGAATGCTGATCCCATGTACCTGGAGTAAACCCCATTGAATTCATTAGGACTGACTTTTGAGTAGGCATGGTTAGGATCGTGCTGTAAATTAATGGGAATTTTGAGTAAACATAGCAAAGAATTGTGTTTGTGTTGTAAAGCTTTCCCTCCCTCTTCAATCCTATTTTTAAAGCAATTAGGCAGGGTTTACCTAAGTATCACATTTGTTATTATGTAGGAAACTAACACTGATTTTTAAAAAAATGTTCTGCAATGACCAACTGGTTTGACAATAAACTATTATATGGGGTGCATTTTTACAAGTGTGTGTGTGTAGTCTTTCCAACAACCCTGTGAGGTATGGTTGGTGATTGGAAACCAAGGCATCTCACAATAAGAAATAAATCCCTTTAAAAATCAATAACCATAAAACAGGTATAAACAGTTGCAAAACAGCTTAAAGTAGCATGGTTCTGAACTTTGGGTTGGGTGAATGAAGTTTATTTATTTCTTTTTATTTATTATTTGATTTATATCCTACCCTTCCTCTCAATAGGAGCCCAGGGCGGCAAACAAAAGCACTAAAAACAATTTAAAAATCATAAAAACAGACTAAAATATATTAAAACAAAGCATCTTTAAAACATTTTTTAAAGCTTTAAAAACATTTTTTTAAAAAAGGAAAAGTTTAAAAACATTAAAAAGCAATTCCAAGCCAGACACAGACTGGGATAAGGTCTCAACTTAAAAGGCTTGTTAAAAGAACAAGTTCCTTATCACTTGAGGCTGCAGTTTTCCCTGGTTGAATAAGCCCCATTGAATACATTGGGACTTGCTTCTGAGTAAATAAACATAGGATTGCACTATAAATATCTTTACAGGTTGTGTAAATAATAACCATATTTGATAGTCATGCTTATATGAATATTTTGTCATACTGTGTCCCAATAAGTATCCTATTTCACACTATGGTTGTACAATACTTCCTCTACAGTTTAAATAAGGCTTCTTCCTTGAGGTGGTCATGGTTCTCCATTGTTTTCATCCTGAGGGGCAGATAGGCTGAGAGATGGTGAGTAGCCCATGGTCACCCAGTACACTTTATAGCTCATTTCCATTTTGAAAAATTAATTAAAACAATTTACATGCAGGCAAAATTTAAAACTGAATCCACACAATACATTTAAAACACATCCAACTCGCACTTAAAGTGCATGACTTCCCCTAAAGAATCCGGGGAAGTGTCATTTCTCCCTCACAGTTACAGTTCTGATTCTGTGGTGGGATTCATGTGCTTCAAATGGGTGTTGAATGTGCTTTAAATGAATGATGTGGATCTGCCCTAGATATGATGCGCATTCAAGAGTGAATTGAAAAGAACAATTTTAAAAGATACTTTTTTAAACAGGGGAAGGGTTGTAGCTCATTGGTAGGGTATATGCTTTGCATGGAAAGGTCCAGAATTCAATTTCTGGAAAAGACTATTGCCTGGAATTCTGGAGAGCCAATGCTAGTCCATGTCATCAGTACTGAGCTATGTGGTACCAAATGGCCTGTCAGTATAAGACAGATTCCTTTGTTCCTAAAAGTGGGAAGAGACCCAAGGGCCACAGTGACTCCAAAATTTATTTATGTATTTTATTTACAACAGTTATATACTGCTTTATTGTAAAAAATCTCAAAGCGGTTTACAGAAAGAATTAAAATAAAATTCTTGGCAAAACCAGTTAAAGACATGTATTTAAAAACATTCAAAATAATAAAACCAACAATGAGTTAAACACAGATTTAAAAACACAATGCTTCTACATGCCTGGATAGGCTTGCCTAAACAAAAATGATTTTAGCAGGTGCTGAAAAGAGGCGTCTACCTAATGTCAATAAGCAAGGAGTTCCAAAGCGTAGGTGCTGCCACTTTGTTGTTGTTGTTATGTGCCTTCAAGTCGATTTCTACTTGTCAAGGCTTTCAGAAGTCTTCCTGAATAGCCCAGGGCCAAGTTCTGCTGGAGGTATTCACTGACTCTTCAAAAGATGGTGTACATGCAAACATCTGTTTGTTCTAAAACCCAATACTTCTCATTTTCATTGAGAGTGGTATCCACCCTTGGAACAGTTTCCTCAGCAACAGCAATTAACCAATGACTGATCAATAATTTACCTCCTAATATCAGTATATTCTGGTTAGGATGTTAGCAGGACATATTCTCGGTACCAGCTCCATATTTTTTTGATCCTTGGTACTAGATCTATTGTGGGTAACTGAGAACCTTTCATACTGTCCCCCAAACACATCTACTGCCACGTTTATAGCTACTACCTTCTATATTTATGGATTGCATTTTATTACTTTTTATTTAGTTTTTTTTATTTTAGTCTTTTAGATTGGTTTAAATCTTTTTAATTTTTTGTAAGTCACTTTGGATTCACATTTGTGAGCAACAGTGACTAAGAAATTTAATTAATTAATTAATTAATAATATTATTAATAATAAATATAGCTAGACATGACAGCATAGTTAGTATTGTGTGGGGCCTCAGCTAGCAGGTCACCATTCAGAAGATTGCTTGTACTGCTCTAACACTGGTCCAGCAAATCTCACAAGATCTAGAGATGATTAGGTACACAGACACAAGGAAATAAGTTCCCATGAATACCCTCAACCAAGATCTACAATTTGGCTTCAAATTTCTAATGGCAACAGGGTTTCAGCTTCAGCTGTCCTTTCCCCTTCACACCCCAGATTTCCAGGTCTCAGTAAAAAGCACCTTCCCACCTCCATGCTTTATTTATTATTATTTATTTATTAAATTTATATCCTGCCCTTCCTCCCTGTAGGAGCCCAGGGCAGCAAAAAACAAAACAAAAAACCCACTAAAAACTTAGACTTTAAAATGCATTAAAACAAAACATCTTTAAAAATATCTTTTTTTAAAAAAAGATTTCAAAACATCTTAAAAAGCAATTCCAACACAGACACAGACTGGGATAAGGTCTCAATTTAAAAGACTTGTTGAAAGAGGAAGGTCTTCAGTAGGCACCCAAAAGATAACACAGATGGTGCCTGTCTAATATTTAAGGGGAGGGAATTCCAAAGGTAGGTGATACTACACGAAAGGACTGCTTCATATCTTGTGTGGAATGGACCTCCTGATAAAATGGTATCTTCAGGAGACCCTCACCTGCAGAGTGTAGTGATTGACTGGGTATATACGGGGTAAGATGATATTTCAGGTATCCTGCTCCCAAGCTGTATAGGGCTTTGTACACCAAAACCAGAACCTTGAACTTAGCCCAGTAGTTAAAGGGCAGCCAGTACAATTCTTCCAGCAGCACGGTGACATGTTGCCAACACTGCCCCAGTGAACAGTCACGATACCTCATTTTGCACCCGCTTGGGGGCAATCCCAGAAACAGGGATGGGATCTGTTGGCTGGTGCCGGTTTCAAAGCATTCTGTTGACCTAACAAGCCAGCATCAATTCCAGTTCATTCTTTGTCCACCAGCCACTACTTTAACCAAACCACTTTTTCCCTCGCAAAAATATTGCTATTAATATTAATTTTTTGAAAGGAAATATCTTTATTTTGAAAGGAAATATTGATAAAATTATTCTTAATATCAATATTTTAGAGGCAGATTTTTTTTTTAAAAAAATCCATTTTTCAGAATAGCCATGGAAAATTGCTACATAAAAATTTGATCTTCAACAACAAAGCATAAGGGAATTGATGGAAAATTCAGTACCAAATCCGAATTGGGCAGAATTCTAGCACATCCCTACCCAACTAAGAATATCAGCATGCTCCTGCAGCTGATTCTCCCAGCTTTAAATGTGTCACATTTCACTCTCCATGCCTATAATCCATCACAAGATGAGGCCTTTCACATTGGGAGCACTCAGCAATTCCCTAAGAATAGGGTTCAGGCTTTTTCAGAGCATGTCAGGAAGGATAAAACAGAAAAAAACACCAGGAGATTCATCAAACAAATCCTTAGATCTGTAGCTCTCAAAGGATGAATCAGATGTCTAAGGAAGGATGGGCAATTCCTCCACGCAGCTTATCTCAACTCTCTCTCTCTCCCTCTGGATTGAAAATAACCCTCTTTCCCACCTCCCACCCCTCCATTACAATTAGTGCAACCCGCACAGCTTCTGTGGGCTGAGTCAGTCTGTCATTCCACCCCTGCTCTATCCAGAGATATTCCTTTTGAAATTTATATTCTCCCACTCATGTTTGCATGTGCACTGTGCGTGTGTGCATGTTCTTTTGCTTTCATTTTCTAACCTTGAGTTAAAAGGGCTTTCTTTGTTTTTTCTGCTTTTTAAAAAAATTCTGATTCTTTTATATGAAATGCTAGCTGTGGATCACCATATAATGCCCCTGGAATTATTTCATTTTATTGTTTAAAGGCAAAACACGTCCCAGTTACCTAATCAGAGGGAAGTATAATTCAAAATAAATTGAACCTTGTGGGTACTGGTCATGAGGTTTCAAAGTGGGGGAAGGAAAGCCTTTTTAGCTTAATTTATATTATTGACAATCGAATATTCTCTCATTGTTACAGACCATTCATTTAGCCCAGAGGTGGGGAACTTCAGGCAGAGGGGCCAAATGCGGCCCTCCAGGTGTCTCTGTCTGGCCCTCAGGACTCTCCCCATGCCACACCCTCTCCCCAACTACATTCCTTTCCCCTAGGCTATGCCCCTCACCACCCCTGTATTTCCCCCTCCTTGAGTGTTTTGCCTGGCTAGAATGCATCCTCGAACTCTGATCATGATTTTTGCTTGCCTTGACTGGGGTGTGTGTGTGTAGAAACTAGTCTACTGTAGAAAGGTAAAGTTCACATTCATTTCTCACCCACTTTTACCACTGGTCCCACCCACCATTGGCATATGGCCCCTGGAAGGTTGCCCAGAAAGGAATGTGGCCCCCAGGACGAAAAAGGTTCCCCACCTCTGATCCAGGCCAAAATGTAATAACCTTAGGGGTGCCAGCTCTAGGAGAGGAAGCTGACAACATCATCTCAGCAACTTCTGCATGGCCCTCCCCAGAACACGATATGGACGGCTTCTCATTCGTATGCACGACTTCTTTTATTACAGACGTGGTCCAGGATCTCATCCAAATGTCTTCGTACTTCTTTTATAGCTACAGTTCATTTGATTTACAGCTTTGCCTGCAAACTGTTGTACTCATTATCATTGTAAGTTGAAGGCACTTACATCCTTTTTGCTTTTCATAGCCCTTGTATTATTGCAAATTTAAGAGGCTCTAGTGATGGATCATTGACAACATCAAACTCAGATTACATCCTTCAGAAAGCTCAGTCATCCTTTTTCCTTTTCCTTTTTTTCTTTTTCTTTTGGTAGCAATAATGAAATTCTTAGAAGTTGTCCCAAGGAATCACTGAATGCTGAATACAGCAAGGGTTGGCAATATTGATTTTCTCCAACTGATTGGTCTAGTTGTTGGATAAAATATTTAAAACCATAACATTTCATTAGTTCCAATTCTGTTGAGGATATATGAAGTACAATCACTATATTCTTGACTGCACAGATGTGTAACTAAGTTGGGGAGAAACATCTGTATTCACTGGGGAAATTACTTTTTTAATTAGAAGACGTGTGACTTTGATTGGTTGACAGGGTCAAGGCTGTGAGAAGTAATAAATCCTGGCATGGGTTGATTTCAGCAATAAAAAAAGGGCTAGGCAAATTGTCTTTGTGCCATTGCATCAATTCTTCTATTCATTGGTACACCTTCATGACTCGTGTGTATCAAAGACCAAACCTACTTCAATGTATGATTTAACAAGGATGTGAGTCAAATATAAAACAACCCCACCTGAAGATAAACCACTGAAATTTAATCTAATCACTTGTGGATGGCAAAAAAAAGTCTCCCCACCCCACCCTGTTTGTGTGTGTGTGTGTGTGTGTGTGTTTTAAAACCTCCTGTTTGCTGCCCTGGGCTCTGCTGGGAGGAAGGGTGGGATATAAATCTAATAAATAAATAAATAAATAATAAAATGGAAGTTACAAAAGATTTCCCAGGGGAAATGTAAGAATACTACATTACCTTCTAATGAACTCCTTGGGGGCTAGTGCTGTCACAGGTTAAATCCGTATCTCAAAGAGCTATAGTCTAGGGCTGGGATTCCCAAACTGTACCCCATGGACCACCAATTGACCATGAGCTTCATTCAGGTGGTCTGTGGCATGTCAACATTAAATATTCATATTGATTTTTAATTGCATTTAATTGCTTCTTTTATTTCTTATATTGTATTTTATTGTATTACAACTTGAATTTGGTAGAATTCAAATGATAATACAATAAAACACAATATAGGAAATACAATTTAAATGCTATTAAAAATCATAGCACATTACAATTCCTACAATAAGCAGAAAAATCACTAAGTGGTTTGTGCCAAGACCCTCAGCAGTTTTCAAGTGGTCTGTGGGGAAAAAAACAAAAAAACACCTTCTTTGGGAACCGCTGTTCTAGGGGAAAGTTGGCATGTGTGACATCCTTCCTGTTCTCTCTGCAGAGCTTTCCACTTTTTTATGGTCTCAGACAGCCACAAGAGTGCTACATTATGTCAGGGATATTTACTGATTTTGGGTTGTATACAACGAAGTCATTGGTAAGCAGAATGGCTTCCGCTCTCTCTCCTTCCTCCCTATGAACCCCTGAACTCCCCAAATCTGATTTAAGGATTCCCCCAGTCCTCCAGGGCATATTGGGGGGAAGGTGCAGAGGACATGAGGGAGGAGGAGAAGGAGTGTAAATTCTGTTGTGCAAGCAGAAGTTGTTCCACTTGCACAGTGACTTGGGATTGGACTGCTTGCTTCCTTGAGTTATATTTTTGCAACAGCCTCAAGGTGGCTTACAGTAAAAACATTAAAAATACAAAAAAAAATCAACCCGCCCCAACAAACAAAAAATAAATTAAAAATGTTAAAACGACAACACGCCCCAGTTTAAAACAAGCAACTCAGGTAAAATATTACCAGCCTTTCCCAACCAGTGTGCTTCCGGATGTTGTTGGACCACAACTCCCATCAGCCTCAGCCAGCATTGCCAATGGCTGAGGCTGATGGGAGTTGTGGTCCAACAACATCTGGAGGCACACCAGTTGGGAAAGACTGGATCAAACCATTAAAAGGGGACAAAGATCATAAAAGGGCTTTACAGGAGAAGGCATATTTTGCCTGGTGCAGGAGTAGCTAACGTGGTGCCCTTCCAGTAGCATATTGGCAATCTGAGAAGTGCAGGGTCCCTTTGTGAGTCATGCCATGCCTCCCACTGCCACCCCTTCTAAGGTTATACCACTGACACTTATTGGGGTCCACATAACTGACTTAGAAAGCTACAGCAAAAAGAAACAAAAACATGATGTTGTATGGAAGCTTCACCCTCTCATCTCAGTCCTCATGGACGGATCCCTTCCCATCTGATTCACCAGCACACATAGATTAACCAACCCCCTTGCACACTCCCTTACCACAAAATTACCCATCGGCTTTCCACAAGATCATCATCCCACCCCCACTCACCCCAGAAACATAACTCACCAGCCAAATATTGTGGCCTCTGGCCTGCAAGTACTTCACAACCTGCAGTTTTGTAATTTCCCAAAGACAGCAAACAGGAGTTTTGTCACGTCTCTGACAAACCACCCCACATGGCTGAGAGGCTTTTTTGGTCACAGACTTCATAGGCCAGCCTGCCTTTGTCCGATGAGATTACTACAGATAACTTTAATTTTTATTTTTTGGAGGCAACTCTTTCTCAGTATATTAATTTAAAGCAAGAAGTTAAGAAAGTCTAGGAAGATAGATAGGAAGACAGGAAAGTGCCTTATACTGAGTCAGTTCACGGGTCCATCTTGCTCTGTATTGTCTACACTGACTGGCAGCAGCAATCCAGGGTTTCAGGCAAGAGTCTCTCCCAGCCCTACCTGGAGATGCCAGGAACTCAACCTGGGATCTTCTGCATGGGAACAGATGCTCTGCCCCGGAGCTACGGCCCTTCCCTGTTTACAGCCTATTTTCATCAAAGAATTTTTAAAAAGCATATTGTGGTTTTAGAAGCTCATTTGTGGAAAGATCCTTCCATGCCTTCTCCACCTCAAGGTTATGTACTTAGAATAATAAAATGACCTTGAAAAAAATGGAAATGGACTGCCTTTAAGTCAATCCCGACTTATGGCGACCCTATGAATAGGGTTTTCATGGTAAGCGGTATTCAGAGGGGGTTTACCATTGCCTCCCTCTGAGACTAGTCCCCCCCAGCTGGATAGGGCCTGCTCAGCTTGCCACAGCTGCACAAGCCAGCCCCTTCCTTGTCCACAACTGCCAGCTGGGGGGCAACTGGGCTCCTTCGGACTATGCAGCTTGCCCACGGCTGCACAGGTGGCAGGGCACGTAACCCCTGAGCCACTCCCTGTGGGGGTGATCTTTAGCTGCCTCTTGACACCCAGGAGACACAAGCAAGGATTTGAACTCACAGACTCTGGACTCCCAGCCAGGCTCTCCTCCCCAGCTGTCAAAATGACCTTAACTCACATTAATTCTTTAACTATCAGTCTTCTTATCTCTAATCTAGTCATACAATCCAGCCAAAGAAATTAACAAACTATTTTATCAAGATAAATCTGCTACAGTATCATGCAGCCCAATCATTTGCATGTTTACTCATAAGCAAGCTCCATTGTGATCAAGGAAGCTTACTCCCAAGTAAACCAAGTTAGCTTTAACATGTTGGTGTTGCTGCCTTCCTAGCTGAGAAAATTACTTCCTTATTCGCCCCTCCCACAGGAGTAGCATCCATTCCCCACAGGGAGCAGATTAAGGCTGCAATCCAATACTGTACATGTCTACTCAGAAGTAAGCTCCATTGGGTTCAATGGAAATTATTCCCAGTGTGTATTGGATGGCAGCCCGAGTTTGTTAATGAGAGAGAGAGAGAGACCAATTTTGTCTTGGCAGAGTTTAATAGAGAAGGGAAGACATTGCTTTGAATAATCTGTCGCTCATATAACAAACGGAGGCAAGAAGCACTGAACCATTTTCCTTCTGTGTTTGCAAATTATAATGCTTTGCATCAGAAATACTTTCAGACACATGGGGGGAAAGGGAATCAGAGGAGGAGAAGGTGGGAAGATCTCACAAACTTCTAAAGCCTCTTATTTTTGAGAGAGAGAGAGAGAGAGAGAGAGAGAGAGAGAGGGCACAATTCTTCATCCCTTTGGAATGCTTGCAACTAATGTGCCCTTTCTCCTCTTCTGAAACCTCTACTGATCCATCACCTCTGGGAGCGGGTAAAAAACCCAAGAAGCAAGCACCACATTGGATTCCTTCCTAGGCTGGGTGATTTGAAGTCAAAATAGTCATGCCTGGGGCTGCAACCGCCTTCCACCCACCCCCTGTGTAAACTCCTTCTCTCACCCTCCATCATCCTCACCACCGTTCTCCCATGTAAACTTCTCTCAAGTGCAGAGTCCCTTCACGCCACCTGCCTCACATACACATACACACACACACTCACACTGTGCCACTACAGATGTGCCACACACCCTGCCCCACTACCATGGAGAAGGAGGAGACATGCTCTCCCAGGCACATCCACACAACGGAGGTGACAGCAATATCTTCCGCAGGAGTGGCAGCCAAGGGAGGAAGAGGAGGAAGAGCCACTCTGTGGGGCAAGAGAAAGGCTGTAGGCTGGGGAGGGCAATTATCTGCTTAATTCCCCCCCTCCGAATTAAGCAGAGTTTTCACCAGCTTCTGCCGGCAGCCTCTTGCCCCGTGGTGTCGCACCTCCTTTTCCTTTTCCTTCTTTGCCTGCTTGGAGAAGCTGTTGCAGAAGCCTCTGCTGTATGGTTTGGCCCTTCAGATATTGTTGACTACAATTCCCATCAACCTCAGCTAGCATGATCAATGATCACTCACTCTCTCACTCAGAGAGAGTGAGAGATAGAGCGCTTGCTGATTTTCCTTGATGTGTCAGTGGCTTTCACTGATAATTAATAACCTTCTATAGAGGCTGTATGAGTTGGGGGTCGGTGGTACTGCTTTGCAGTAGTTTTGCTCCCACTTGGATGGATGGTTCCAAAAGGTGATGCTGGGAGGGACTCATTCAGCCTCAGTACACCTTTTGATATGGTGTTCCACAGGGTTTGATTTTATCTCCAATGTTGCATTCACACCATACATTCACACCATACATTGATCGCACTATTATTCCACTTTAAACAGTCATGGCTTCTCTCAAAGAATCCTGGGAAGTGTAGTTAGTGAAGGGTGCTGAGAGTTGCCAGGAGACACCCTGTTCCCCTCACAGACCTTCAATCAGAGTGGCTGACTGTTAAACCAGTCCGGCCACTGGAGCTTTCTCAGTGGAACAGGAGTCTCCTGTCAGCACCCTTCACAGCTACACTTCCCAGGATTCTTTGGGAGAAGCCATGACTGTCTAAAGTGAAATCAAAGTCTGGTGTGGGTGTGGCCCCCTGATTAGCCAAGCCCAACAGCTGTGAATCTGGCTTTTAGAACACTGACAGTTGGTTCTTACTGAGCATGCCCAGGTTTATCATAGGGTCCCAGCCAAAATTTCTTAAATTAATCAAAAATCAGCCAGACATTTTTTTAACTTTTAAACTGCAGAAGATGAAGGTCAGAGTATGGGGCAAGGTCATTAACAGGATTACAGGTACTCTGTGAACTTGGCTGATTTTTAATGAATTTCAACAGATTATGAGAACTCTGACAGAAAAAAGTCCAAAAGGGGTCTGGTTTCTCTCTCTCTTTACACTTTGAACTCTCGATTCTCTCTGACTGTTTTGTGTATCGCCATGAAAATTGAGAGGGTTGTTAAGCAAGCGTTTCTGAGTTCAGGACTATAAGTTTTGTAAGGTTTTGTTTTGAAATGAGCTTATGGGAAGCATCAGAATGGCATGGGGTATTTTCAATTTAACATTGTGGAATGTGAAAAATCCACGCTGGCTATAGTATACAGCCACTCTTGTGGCTGTATAATTTTAAAGTCTAAAAGTAATTTTAAAAGTCATTTTCTACTTTCTGCATGGCAAAGCAGCGAGAAATGGAATGCCCCAGTTGGAAATACACAGCGAGCAAGTGGGAGGGTGAGGCAGAAGTAACAATGGTGGGCAAGTGGGAGCTGCAGCAGTAGTGATGGACGGTCAGTTGACTCAGCCAGCGAATCAGTTGGGGCAGACAGGTGGCCCAGCAGGCTGTGCAATCTGCACTTCTGAAGCACTGCAAGGGCCATGTGGCATGGCTCACAACAGGGCCAGCCATGATGATAATGGTGTCCGCTACCATTTGGTACTTTGCATAGTTTTATAATCTGTGCTTTCATGCAGCCCAAGCCAAATGGATGTTTATCCATAAGTCAGTCTTACTGTGTTCAGCAGGGCTTACTCCAAGTTAAATGTGCATAGGATTGCAGCATTAGAACAAATAACTTTGAACATCACTGCAATGTTATGCAGTGATTTTCCTCCAGTCAATAATCCTTTTCTAAAAATATACATGAATAGTAGTAAACTTGTTATAAACCTTTTAAATTCAGTTTGTCTGTTCAGACACTGTCATCATTACCCATTTTCCAGCTTTTTGATAGCACAAGAGAAAAACAGTTAAAGGCCTGTTGAAGTTGTTGGAAATATGGTGGTACAAAAGAAATTTTTAATTTACTTCTTTCAGCTTTTTCTTGTGACCCTATTCAAAGTCTTGCCTCTTCTGAGATCGAAGGAAAAAAACACCAGGCAAATGAGTGCCAAATAAGGACACATAAATAATTACAAGTGGATCAATAAACCATAAAAATAGCTTATTTTGCGGCAGTACAGTGTAGTAGATGATGGGTTTTTTGAAGAGGCTTTGTCTGTTGGAAGGCTCATTATCACATAAAAGCAAAAATGGATACAAAGTAATAAGGTTCAGCCCCTCCTTCTCTCCATGCCCAAACAATTTTGCTAATGCAAAGGACAAGATCCGTCCTCAGTACTGTAAGAAGCCCTTGCGCTATGCAGAAGAGCTATCAATTGTATTTGCCTGTATAGGCTTGCTCTATCTTGTTATGCCACCAACTTTTGAGTAAAACAAAATTTAAAGGGAATGTGGGAAAGGAGGAGAAACATCTCCTCAGGATAAATATCTGTGGGGATTTTTTTTGAAGTTAGGGGAAGTGGGAAAAATCTATAAAATACCAAAAGATATGTTATTTTTAAAATGTATTTGTTGCATCATTGTAGGCTTCCAAATTTCACTGAAGTGAAAGTCTGAGGTGAATATATAGGATTGTGCTCAAGCAGGGATTCCAACTAGTCACATTTTGACTAGCTTTTCTGGTTATGGGTGTTTTGGCCAGGTGCACCTGTGAGAAGAGGGAAACCAATTTCCCCCCTGCACCAATTAATTAATTTTAACATGTATTTATCTTATGCATACATGTGTTTTGCATTGTGTATCCTGGGAAGAGGGAGGTCCATGGCACTACATGTTCAAAATCTATCATAGCTCCTGAGTCCCTGCTGGGCACAAGCTCCCCAATACCCATGAGCTGGTTGGTTCAGCCACTCACTTTCTGTGAGATGGCATCCTGATGAGTGGCAGGAGGATGGCTGGACTGAGGACACCAGATGACATAATTAGCACTTCTAGGTAAGCTGAGTCTAGCAGAGCTTGTTACTATAGGTATGCAAGTTTCCCCCCCTTTGTTTTGATTTGTCATTTGTTTGTGTTACTGAACGCCCCAGTGTTTTCATTTTGTATGGATGTGAAAATTGGACAGTGAAAAAAGTGGGTAAGAGAAAAATCAACTCATTTGAAATGTGGTGTTGGAGGAGAGCTTTGCGGATACCATGGACTGTGAAAAAGACAAATAATTTGGTGTTAGAACAGATTAAACCAGAATTGTCACTAGAAGCTAAAATGATGAGGTTATCATACTTTGGACACATAATGAGAAGACATGATTCACTAGAAAAGACAATAATGCTGGGAAAAACAGAAGAGAGTAGAAAAAGCGGAAGGCCAAACAAGGGATAGATTGATTCCATAAAGGAAGCCACAGACCTGAACTTCCAAGATCTGAACAGGGTGGTTCATTACAGATGCTATTGGAGGTCACTCATTCATAGGTTCACCATAAGTCGTAATCGACTTGAAGGCACATAACAACAACAACAATTTTTATGTAACTGATAGCTCATTTTGTTCTTAGGTGTGGATCATGACAAAGATTTACTAGATGAAAACAGGGAAAGGGGGTTGATCTCTCATCTGGATACAGTTTATTGCACATATGAGCAGCTAAATATTTGGATTGGATGCCTTTCTGTTCCATTTCATTCAAGATGTAGTGATATATCCTCTTGCAGAAGCCTATTTTCTATTGCTCGATAACTAAGCAGCAACTAGCATTCTCACATCCTTTCTTGCTCAGATTGTGAGTGTTTGTAGCCAAAAGTAGACATGTGATTAATAAAACACCTGTCTCAAAGTCCTGATACCTTTGTTTTAAAGCAATGAAAGGAGAAACAAGGTTCCTCCATAAATTCAAAGCAAGTTTAATTAGTAAAAGTCCAACTAATAAGCAAACCAGTTCAATTAACTTGTTTTAGATTTCTTGCAACATCAGCTATCATTGAAATTTCATTAAACATGATTAGTTTAATTATTTTGTCCTTAGTAGAAGAGTGCTAATTAACTTCGTAATGATAAATACGCATTTGAATGTCAGTTTAAAACTCCTAAAGATTCTCATTATCCCTAAAATTTGAGATATGGATTTTTTTTAACATTTAAGGTCAGTGGAGGAAAGATTTCTTCAGAGTTGAGACAGAAACCCATAGGTAGCAAGCAAAAGAAAGTATCGTAAGAATTCTTAACTTCTTGACAATACTTAAATTTATTTCTCCACATTTCCACGTGTTTGTGGATTTTTTTTTTAAAAAAAGACCTCATGAAAATGCATGTGCATTTTAGTTGAATTTCTCCTAATGAACACTTTTTGCCCAATGTACATATTTTTGCAAAGCACTTCACCCCATTATAATGCATTTTAATGTTATGTTCATTACTGTATGCATGCTGATGCACACTTTGTTGCAATACATGTATTTTTGTGCACATTACTTGGCTGGAGAACTACACTGCAAAATTCAGAAAAGTATGGCAGTGCTTTGGTTCACCTATTATTTCAAAAAGTGTACCTTTGGGAGGGTCATCTTTAATTGTGAACTGAATTGAATTTCTCCCCCCTCCCTACTTTCTATACAACTATTAAAGCTGCAGCAGCCCTGTCCTCTTTTGCATCTGGCTACCCTAGTCCACCTTCAGAAGCTAGGTGAGTCACTGCCAGAGACAGGGCCTTTTCAGTAGTGGTGTCCAACCTATGGAATTCCTGCCCAATGCACCTGGCACTATCAGTACATTTTTTTAGGCACAAGGGTATGGGTAGCCAATGTGATGTCCTCCAGATACTGTGGACTAGAACTCCCATTATCCCTGATCGTTGATCATGCTAGCTGAGGTTGATGGGAATTGTAGTCAACAATATCTGAAGGGCACAGGTGTGTTTTGCAGGGGGGATGCATCAGGACTTTGTCCCATTACCTTTTCTGCAAAGAAGGAGGCCCCAGCCAAACCATACAGCAGAGGCTTCTGCAACAGCTTCTCCAAGCAGGCAGAGAAGGAAAAGGAAGAGGAGGTGCGACACCGTGGGGCAAGAGGCTGCCAGCAGAAGCTGGTGAAAACTCTGCTTAATTCGGAGGGGGGGGGAATTAAGCAGATAATTGCCTTCCCCAGCCTACAGCCTTTCTCTTGCCCCACAGAGTGGCTCTTCCTCCTCTTCCTCCCTTGGCTGCCACTCCTGCGGAAGATATTGCTATCACCTCTGTTGTGTGGATGTGCCTGGGAGGGCATGCCTCCTCCTTCTCCATGGTAGTGGGGCAGGGTGTGTGGCACATCTGTAGTGGCACAGTGTGAGTGTGTGTGTGTATGTGAGGCAGGTGGCGTGAAGGGACTCTGCACTTGAGAGAAGTTTACATGGGAGAACGGTGGTGAGGATGATGGAGGGTGAGAGAAGGAGTTTACACAGGGGGTGGGTGAAAGGCGGTTGCAGCCCCAGGCATGACTATTTTGACTTCAAATCACCCAGCCTAGGAAGGAATCCAATGTGGTGCTTGCTTCTTGGGTTTTTTACCCGCTCCCAGAGGCGATGGATCAGTAGAGGTTTCAGAAGAGGAGGAAGGGCACATTAGTTGCAAGCATTCCAAAGGGATGAAGAATTGTGCCCTTTCTCTCTCTCCCTCTCCCTCCCTCTCTCTCTCTCTCTCTCTCTCTGTCTCTCAAATAAGAGGCTTTAGAAGTTTGTGAGATCTTCCCACCTTCTCCTCCTCCGATTCCCTTTCCCCCCATGTGTCTGAAAGTATTCCTGATGCAAAGCATTATAATTTGCAAACACAGAAGGAAAATGGTTCAGTGCTTCTTGCCTCCGTTTGTTATATGAGCGACAGATTATTCAAAGCAATGTCTTCCCTTCTCTATTAAACTCTGCCAAGACAAAATTGGTCTCTCTCTCTCTCATTAACAAACTCGGGCTGCCATCCAATACACACTGGGAATAATTTCCATTGAACCCAATGGAGCTTACTTCTGAGTAGACATGTACAGTATTGGATTGCAGCCTTAATCTGCTCCCTGTGGGAAATGGATGCTACTCCTGTGGGAGGGGTGAATGAGGAAGTAATTTCCTCAGCTAGGAAGGCAGCAACACCAACATGTTAAAGCTAACTTGGTTTACTTGGGAGTAAGCTTCCTTGATCACAATGGGGCTTGCTTATGAGTAAACATGCAAATGACTGGGCTGCATGATACTATAGCAGATTTATCTTGATAAAATAGTTTGTTAATTTCTTTCTTTGGCCAGATTG
Source organism: Rhineura floridana (assembly GCF_030035675.1). Lineage (NCBI taxonomy): Eukaryota > Metazoa > Chordata > Lepidosauria > Squamata > Rhineuridae > Rhineura > Rhineura floridana. The sequence goes on along the minus strand of NC_084482.1, from coordinate 35,258,786 downwards.
TATGACTAGATTAGAGATAAGAAGACTGATAGTTAAAGAATTAATGTGAGTTAAGGTCATTTTGACAGCTGGTATTGCACAGTGGGGAGGAGAGCCAGGCTGGGAGTCCAGAGTCTGTGAGTTCATAGAATCATAGAGTTGGAAGGGGCCTTGTAGGCCATCGAGTCCAACCCCCTGCTCACAGCAGGAAATTCACAGCTAGAGCATCTCCCACGGATAGCTGTCCAGCCTCTGCTTGAAGACATCCAGCGAAGAGGATCCCACCACCTCCCTAGGCAGTCGGTTCCATTGCCGAACTGCCCTTACTGTCAAGAAGTTCCTTCTAATGTCCAATCTGAATCTATGCTCCTGCAACTTAAAACCATTAGACCTAGTCCTACCCTCTGGGGCAGCAGAGAACAAATCTGTACCCTCCTCTATGTGACAGCCCTTCAGGTACTTAAAGAGTGCAATCATGTCACCCCTCAGCCTTCTCTTCACCAGACTGAACATGCCAAGTTCCTTCAACCTTTCCTCATAAGACTTGTTCTCCATACCGGCTATCATCCTTGTTGCCCTCTTCTGAACCCGCTCTAACTTGTCTATATCTTTCTTAAAATGAGGCGCCCAGAACTGAACGCAGTATTCCAGATGAGGCCTGACCAATGCAGAATATAGTGGGATTATTACTTCCCTCGACCTGGAAACTATAGCTCTGTTTATGCAGCCCAAATCCGTGTTTGCCTTTTTTGCCGCAGCATCACACTGCTGGGTCATGTTCAACTTGCGATCCATTACAATTCCAAGGTCCTTCTCACACGCACTACTGCTAAGCCGGGTATTTCCCATCCTGTACCCATGCATTTTGTTTTTGTGGCCTAAATGCAGAATCCTGCATTTGTCTTTATTGAATGTCATTTTATTAATTTCAGCCCAATTTTCTAGTCTATCCAGGTCCCTTTGGATTTTATTCCTGTCTTCCATTGTGTTAGCTATCCCTCCCAGTTTCGTATCATCCGCAACCTTCATAAGGCTTCCCTCCACCCCATCATCTAAGTCATTGATAAAAATGTTGAAGGGTATCGGCCCCAGGACAGAACCCTGTGGCACTCCACTCGAGACCTCCTTCCAGTCCGAAGCACAGCCACCGACGACCACTCTTTGAGTACGGTTTTCCAACCAGTTGTGAATCCACCTGACAGTATTTCCATGTAGTCCGCATTTGACTAGTTTGCTAATCAAAAGGTCGTGGGGGACTTTGTCAAACGCTTTGCTGAAATCTAGATAGATGACATCTACAGCATTTCCACCATCTACTAAGCTAGTGACCCGATCAAAAAAAGAGATGAGATTAGTTTGACAGGATTTTTTCTTGACAAACCCATGCTGGCTCCTACTAATCACAGCATTGTCATCTAGATAGTTGCCAATGGACTCTTTTATTATCTGTTCTAATATCTTTCCCGGTATTGAAGTCAGACTGACCGGCCTGTAATTCCCCCTTTTTAAAGAGCGGGACGACGTTTGCCCGTCTCCAATCCTCTGGCACCTTCTCCTGTTCTCCAGGATTTCTCAAAGATGATGGCAAGAGGTTCCGAGAGTACATCTGCAAGTTCCTTCAATAATCTGGGATGCAGTTCATCAGGCCCTGGAGATTTGAACTCATTTAGGTTAACTAGGTATTTTCTGACTATCTCCTTATCAATCTTGAACTGCAGTCCCGACCCCTTACTGAGATTGCTACCGATGCAAGGTTGCACACTGTTCCCTTTTTGGGAGAAAACGGAGGCAAAATAGGTGTTGAGCAGTTCTGCTTTTTCCTCGTTATCTGTCAACATTTTGCCATCCTCATTGAGCAGCAGTCCCACCGTTTCCTTGGTCTTTCTCTTGCTTCGAACATATCTGAAAAACCCCTTTTTGTTGTTCCTCGCTTCCCTCGCCAGCCTCAGCTCATTCTGGGTTTTAGCTTTCCTTATGCTATTCCTGCAAGGCCGAGCCGCTCGTCGGTACTCTTCCTTGGTGATCCGTCCTTCCTTCCATTCTTTATACATGCTCTTTTTTACTTTTACCTCCTCCACCAGTCTTTCGTGTAGCCACATTGGTTTTTTCCGATGTCTTCCATTTTTCTTCCTCTTTGGAATTGTTTGCGATTGCACTTTTTGTAATACGTTCTTCATGAACTCCCACGCTTCTTGGGCTCCTTTTTTCTTTAGTCTATCTAGCCACGGGATCGTACCCATCATTTCCCTGAGCTTGCTAAAATCGGCTTTCCTGAAATCCAAGGTCCATGTTTGTGGACCTTGCTTGTGTCTCCTGGGTGTCAAGGGCCAGCTAAAGATCACCCCCACAGGGAGTGGCTCAGGGGTTACGTGCCCTGCCACCTGTGCAGCCGTGGGCAAGCTGCATAGTCCGAAGGAGCCCAGTTGCCCCCCAGCTGGCAGTTGTGGACAAGGAAGGGGCTGGCTTGTGCAGCTGTGGCAAGCTGAGCAGGCCCTATCCAGCTGGGGGGGACTAGTCTCAGAGGGAGGCAATGGTAAACCCCCTCTGAATACCGCTTACCATGAAAACCCTATTCATAGGGTCGCCATAAGTCGGGATTGACTTAAAGGCAGTCCATTTCCATTTTTTTCAAGGTCATTTTATTATTCTAAGTACATAACCTTGAGGTGGAGAAGGCATGGAAGGATCTTTCCACAAATGAGCTTCTAAAACCACAATATGCTTTTTAAAAATTCTTTGATGAAAATAGGCTGTAAACAGGGAAGGGCCGTAGCTCCGGGGCAGAGCATCTGTTCCCATGCAGAAGATCCCAGGTTGAGTTCCTGGCATCTCCAGGTAGGGCTGGGAGAGACTCTTGCCTGAAACCCTGGACTGCTGCTGCCAGTCAGTGTAGACAATACAGAGCAAGATGGACCCGTGAACTGACTCAGTATAAGGCACTTTCCTGTCTTCCTATCTATCTTCCTAGACTTTCTTAACTTCTTGCTTTAAATTAATATACTGAGAAAGAGTTGCCTCCAAAAAATAAAAGTTAAAGTTATCTGTAGTAATCTCATCGGACAAAGGCAGGCTGGCCTATGAAGTCTGTGACCAAAAAAGCCTCTCAGCCATGTGGGGTGGTTTGTCAGAGACGTGACAAAACTCCTGTTTGCTGTCTCTGGGAAATTACAAAACTGCAGGTTGTGAAGTACTTGCAGGCCAGAGGCCACAATATTTGGCTGGTGAGTTATGTTTCTGGGGTGAGTGGGGGTGGGATGATGATCTTGTGGAAAGCCGATGGGTAACTTTGGGGTAAGGGAGTGTGCAAGGGGGTTGGTAAATCTATGTGTGCTGGTGAATCAGATGGGAAGGGATCCGTCCATGAGGACTGAGATGAGAGGGTGAAGCTTCCATACATCATGTTTTTGTTTCTTTTTGCTGTAGCTTTCTAAGTCAGTTATGTGGACCCCAATAAGTGTCAGTGGTATAACCTTAGAAGGGGTGGCAGTGGGAGGTGTGGCATGACTCACAAAGGGACCCTGCACTTCTCAGATTGCCAATATGCTACTTTCTGTGCCAAAACCCTGATTGAAATGGATCCTGAAAACCACTTTTCTCCATAAGCCCCTTGCCCATTTAGCATTCTCTGGCCATGGAACACACTTTGGGCTTTTTCACTAAAGATTATTTGTACTTCTGCAAACCTCGAGGTTTCTCCAAGTCTGCTGAATCCTCCCTCTTGCATGCGGTGGTGCTGTTTTGACTATATAAGTAATGGCATTCATGCCCAGATCATCGGGAATAGAGGGAATGATGCGATATCTAGTATAAGGCCTCTCGAAAACTGATTTACTAGTGCTAGGGCATCAGTAAGGGTTTTCTACTGAGTTTCCACATGAATATCCTATAAGGACCTAACTCAACATTTGGAAAGCTGTAAGTCCCTGAAATCCTTGCCATGGCAACTAATTACGGTTCTCAAGATGAACATTTTCTGAAATCCAAAGAGACTGGAAGAGGTCAAATATTCATTAGGAATGTACTGATAGGAGGAAATTGAATATAACACAGATATTATCCTCTGCACTTCCAAGGTGGACGCAGAGCAAACACACAGCAGACCATTCAAATGAGGTTAAATACCAGCCATTCACTATACAAATAATCTGTGTGGCATTTGAAAGCCTCAGCAGGCAGGTAGGTCTGACCTTTTGTAAGGAATTCATGTTATCATTTCCTACTTGTCAATCAATCACTCAATTTCCTTGTTTCACCAATCTTTGGCAGTTCCAGTTTGAGATAAATGTGAGCAAACCACTTCAGAACACAGGCCATCTTAATGTCCTCTTTAGGAGCATAGCTGCAGCATCCATACTTTTCTGAGACTGGACATCTTTGGTTTAGGGGCTTCATTTCACACAGTGTCCAAGATACTGGTGTGAGGTCCAAGTGACAGACCTGTGTGATTCACACACCTTTTTTGTCTCTCAGCCCCACAACATTATTTTTTTAAAAAAACAATGCAAGTTGAGATCCACATAGAACCAGAGTAACACAGTAATGGCCAGGAGGCCAGGGGTGGGTGGGTTGGTACTGCTTACCCGGCTTCCCAATGCCAGGGTCACTGCCAGTTATGGGGGGGGGAGGAACAAGGCAGTGGGGAGGTCGGTGAGGGCATAGTGGCAGGAGCCTCAGATTGACTCCCCCGCTGTGCCTGCACCACATTGACCTCCCTCCACTTCTCAGTAACTGGCAGTGACCTCAGCGTTGGAAATCTAGACAAGCAGTGCTACTCCACTCCATTCCACCCTGCCAATCGCTGCTGGAGGAACACCTTCCAGAGGTGTAGCCATGCTAGTCTATTGCAGCAAAACTATCAAAAGCTGTTTGCAACACCTTCAAGACAGCAGGTATTATAGCAGAAAGAAATGTCACTTTTTAAATTTATAGGTATATTTATAGGCCACTTTTCTACCTGATTGCCCTCAAAGCAGCATACAGAGTACCCAAAATAAAAATAAAATAAAATTCAAACTTCCATCAAACATCATTTTTTTTAAAAAAAACAAGCCACCCTTCCCCACATACCCAAACCACTGAATAGCAAAATATCCCAACAAATGCAACCCAACAACAAAAAGCAATAATAAAGAGTTGGGCAGTAAATAATTACTGCAGAAGAAAACAATGCATATATCTCAGCAAACCTCTAGGAGAAGAAAATGCACAATCTGGGTCCTTCCGCTAAAAAGGTTCTGCCCTGACTCACTGAGCCAACTACACCTTTGATGATGGCAAGACATAAAATAAGGCCTCAGATGATGACATCAGTGGGAGAAGGCTGGGTCCAAACTGCTCTAGAGCCAAACTGTAGAGAGGTTTCAGATGTTGTGGACTGTGGTTCACAAAACAAATAATAAATCTGTTGGTGCCAGAATATTATTTGTTGTCTTTGATAAACCAGAACGTGGATGTCTACCAGGAAGTTCATTGTATGAACGAAGACAGTTTACAATTGTGGCCGATCGATCCATAGTCCACGTGGCCCAAAGAATGCTGTCTAGGGATAGGACAGCAACAAGCTTCACCAGTTCAAATGCTGACATAGCAACACCTTGCTGATACCCACTGGACTGGGCAATCAGTACCATAATAGCCCTAGTATAATGTTTCACTTTACCACTGTTTACTGTAGGATGCTTCCACATGCTACTCTGACAAACAGAGAGGAAACACATCAAGAAATGCTTCCTGCAGATATGATTTCATCCATTGGGGGTTTGACTTCCATCACTGTTTTGGTGCAATGGTAGTGCTGCCTCCTGTGCTAACCCTATTAGTTCATCTGGAGTAACAGAGATCAGAGCAAGGATTTCCCCCCCTTAAACAGATGCGTAGCAGGTGATGGGCATTCTGACAGCCACATTTGCACCATTTGTATCTATGCTGACAAGAAGTGTAATGTTGGAACAAGTAAAGATCAAACTCCCACCACGTGATCATGGCTCCTCTTCTGTGAATGTGAAAAACACAAATTCCAAATGTCCTGTACACAAACAGGAAGGAGTGATTCCCAATTTTTTGATGTTCCATTGCTCCTCTGAGTAGAGATTGGCTTCAGCAGTTATCAGGGGGTAATTAACTAAAGCTAAGTGTGTAGTGGCTCCTGCTGGGCTCCTGCTGGGAGGAAGGGCGGGATATAAATCAAATAATATATAAATAATAAAATAAATAGTGGCTCTGATTCAGAGTGCCAATTGTGTTTAACATGGAAGTCCCTTTCATTATTCTAATCCTTCACAGATATAGTTTTATATTCTGACATCTTTGTGAATCACACAGAATCTGGAAGAGAAAGAATTTATCTTCATTACAACATTTTGGATAACTCATTCATATAGAAGATTTCTGCATTTCATAACATAACCATGTGTTAACATCTCTCAGCCTACAGAGAAGGAGCTAACCATTTCAAGCCAAGTACAGTGGAAAATCGCTTGCTCTATTGAAACAAAAACAGGGTTGAAGGAAATTTTTCCTGAAAAACTCACATTGTGCCATCCAGCAACTACTGGGAAGAGAAGGCTGAACTGCAGCAACCAATTGGAATTGAGAGTGCATCTTGGTTGCCTTTAAGAGAGATTGCAGTTGGAATCATTACACTGCTTACGGTTTAGTAATAGCATAATCCATAGAAAGATTTATTCTTTCCTTTTTTCTTGGTCGGAAGATTTAGCGGCAAGAAGGTGGCAAGTGGCAAGAATACCTGCTGTATTTCTAATTGTAAAGGCGGATTGTTCATTCCAATTACAAGAAAAAACCTTTTGGTCCTTTTGAGATCTGTGATTCTGTAAGTGAGCTGAATGAAAAGTCTGTTGAATCTGAATTACGCCACAAATGTTGATTCACTTCATTCCTCACCATTGTACTTGCAATTTGTGCCTCCTTTATATCTCACAAAGGCATCCCTGCTGTCATTGCCTGAACTGTGTAAAACAGTAGATGGTGTGATTCCGATTGTTGTTCTTATGTGCCTTCAAGTTGATTATGACTTATGGCAACCCTATGAATCAGTGACCTCCAATAGCATTTGTCATGAACCACCCTGTTCAGATCTTGTAAGTTCAGGTCTCTAGCTTCCTTTATGGAATTAATTCATCTCTTGTTTGGCCTTCCTCTTTTTCTACTCCCTGCTGTTTTTCCCAGCAGACCTTTTCTAGTTCTCTCATAGCTGCCCCTCCAGTCCTAGCCTTCTAATTTCTTGACTATTGTCTCCATTTTGGTTAATGACTGTGCAGAAGTGTTGATAATCCTTGACAGCTTTAAAGTTACATAGATCTTCTGTTGTCATTATTTTAATTTTCTTGACATTCAGATGTAATCCTGCTTTTGTGCTTTCCTCTTAACTTTCAGCACCATTTGTTTCAAATTCTTACTGGTTTCTGCTAGTAGAATAAATTAATTAATGATATTTCTCCCTCCAGTTTTCACACCTCCTTCATCTTGGACCAATCCCCCTGCCCGTATGATATGTTCTGTATATAGATTAAGCAAATAGGGTGATAAAATACACCCCTGTCTCACATCCTTTCTGACTGGAAACCAATCAGTTTCTCCACATTCCGTCCTTACAGTAGCCTCTTGTCCAGAGTATAGGTTGCGCATCAGGACAATCAGATGCTGTGGCACCCCATATATTTTAAAGGATTCCATAGCTTTTCATGATCTACACAATCAAAGGCTTTGCTGTAATCTATAAAGCACAGGGTGATTTCCTTCTGAAATTCCTCGGTCCACTCTGGTACCTTTTTCCTTTCTAAATCCAGCTTGGATGTCTGGCCTTTCACGCTCCATATATGGTAAGAGCCTTTGTTGTAGAATCTTGAGCATTACTTTACTTGCATGGGATATTAAGGCAATAGTTCGATAATTACTGCATTCCCTGGCATCCCCCTTCTTTGGAATTGGGATATATATTGAACACTTCCAGACTGTAGGACATTGTTTTATTTTCCATATTTGTTGACAATTTTTTGTCAAAATTTGTACAGATTCGGTCTCAGTAACTTGTAGCAACTCTATTGTTATGCCATCTGTTCCTGGTGATTTGTTTCTTCCACGTATTGTAAGAGTAGCTTTCACCTCACATTCTAAAATTTCTGGTTCTTCATCATACGATTCCTCTGTGAATGAATCTGTCATCCTTGCATCTCTTTTATAGAGTTCTTCAGTGTATTGCTTCCATCTTCCTTTTATTTTATCTCGGTCAGTCACTGTGTTCCCCTGTTGATTATATTCAACTTCCCTACTTGTGGTTTAAATTTCCCTTTCATTTCTCTAATCTTTTGGAATAGGGCTCTTGTTCTTCCCTTTTTGTTGTCCTCTTCTAATGCTGTACAATAACTACTAGAATAGTTCTCTTTGTTCCTATGTACCAGTTGCTGTATTATTGCATTTAGGGTTCTAACCATGTTTGTATCTCCTTTTACTTTTTCTTTCCTTCTAGAGTTTCTTCAGTCATCCAGTGAGGTCTTTTTCTCTTTTTAACAAGAGGTATTGTCTTTTTGCATTCTTTCCTGATAATGTCTCTGACTTCAATCCATAGTTCTTCTGGTTCTCTATCAACTAAGTTTAAAGCCTCAAATCTTTCCTTTTTGATCTTCATATTCTTCTTGGATGTTATTTAAATTGTATTTTGGCATTATGATTGCTTTGTTCTTCTTCTTTAGCTTTACTTTGATTTACAATATTACCAGTTCATGATATGTACCGCGATCTGCTCCTGGTCTTGTTTTCGGAGAAAGTATGGAACTTGTCCATCTTCTGCTACCAATTATATAATCAATTTATTTCCTGTATTGACCATTTGGTGATGTCCATGTGTACAGTCATCTTTTAGGTTGCTCAAAAAATGTGTTTGCAAGAAAGAAATTATTGGCTTCACAGAATTCGATAAGTCTTTCTCCTGTTTCATTTCTATCTCCTAAGCCCCATATTCCCATAATTCCTAGTTCTTCTCTGTTCCCTACTTTTGCATTCCAGTCCCCCATGATTATCAGAACACCTTGTTTTGGTGTGTGACCAATTTCTTGCTGTACTTCTGCGTAAAATCTCTCCAATTCCTCTCCTTCTGTGTTTGCCGTTGGAGCATAGACTTGGATGATGGTTATATTAATAGGTTTTCCGTTAAATCACATTGATATAAGTCGCTCAGACCTTGCATTACAGCTCTTAATTGCTACATCATTTCTCACTATTAAAGCAACCCCGTTTCTTCTTAATTTCTCATTTCCTGCCTAAAATATTTTGTAGTTGTCTGATTGAAAATATCTGATTCCCGTACATTTTGATTCACTCATGCCAAGTATTGTAATATTCATGTGTTCCATTTCTTGCTCAACAATTTCTATTGTTCATGCTTCTCACATTCCATGTTTGTATTGTGTATGTCATAGAGCTCTAGACTCTCCTTTTGCATCTGCACATCACCCTCTGGGCTTCCTCTTGGCTTTAACCCAGCTGCGTCATTAGTCACAGCGCTACTTGTTCTTGTCCCAGTAGCTCAGTCAGTGCCATCTGATCTGAGGGTCTCATCTTCCAGCATTATCTCATGTTGTATTTTGGATACTCTGTTCATAGGGTTTTCGCGGTAAGAGGTATTCAGAGGTGGTTTACCATTGCCTTCCTCTGAATTTGGATGCATCTTAGTCTGGTGTCTCAGCTTTGACCATTCCGCCATGGGTGTCCCTGCTAAGAGTCTAGCCTCTTGGTCTAGACTCCTGATGGCATTGCTCTCAGCTTCTTCAACACTCTCAAACCCCCTCACCACATTAAGGTGTGCATCATAAAGGGGGGATCCAGATAGGAAAAGCTAAACAATTGCATTCAAATTCTGATAGGGCTTGAACTCTTTACATCCGAGGAAATGCTGCCTTCCTCTCGCTGAGCTTTCTCTTTTTACAAGAGCATTTCTACTGAGTCTTGGAGACAGCAACACAAGTTTGTTAAGGACACCTCAACAGCATGCTCCCATTTTTTTAAAAAAAAAGGTGTGTGAGGGAAGTGGGGGGTCCTTGTCTCTTTTCCCTACCACTGTGAACCTACAGGACACAGACATGATTTTGATTTTCATCCCAGGAAAATCAGCTGTATTGTGAAATGTTATCAGGTCTGCATTCTAATGATGATGTCTGTGACAATAAGAAGGATGATGGACTCAAGGTTGCCAAGATCTACGACAAGCAGATTATAACCCTGTTCAAGTGAAAAATAAGTATAAAAACGCTGTCTATCTAGTTTATTTCCAATCTGAAGTTAAAAGGACTCTGCAGCAGAGGGGAGGAAGTAGCATAGCCATAGCTCCATAGAGGAGCATGTGTTTTGCATGCAGAAGGTCCCAATCCCAAATTAAATCCCTGGAGTCTCCAGGTAGGGCTGGGGGAGACCCCTGCCTGAAAGTCTGGAGAGCCGCTGCATTGGAGCAACGTGCACCAATGATATAAAGCAGCTTCCAATGTTCAGAATCAAGGTTTCTAAGACACTTATAAAGGCAAACATGAATATGTAGGAAACTTTGCCGAGAGTCTTCACTTTCAGGTACGTGTGGAATGGAATTAGGCTGCAATCCAATACACACTTACCTGGGCATAAGTCCCACTGAACCCAATGGAGCTTACTTCTGAGTAGACATGTACTGCCTTAGTCATTTTTTATCTACCTCCTGCCAAGCATGAGAGATATTTTTTTTTAAAAAAACCACACAGCTCTGTTCAATTGTTTTAATAGGAAGATACTTAGTAGCCCTTTTCAGAAGTTTAGAGAATGCACTGGGGAGAGGAATCACTGCCCCCTCTCTTGATCTCCATGTGCTCATCCAAAAGTCTGAACACGTACACAACTGTATGGATAATAGGGTCACCTCCCTTTCCTACATGCAACTTGTTTGTGGATAGGCTCTAGTGAGACCTTTGGATGAGTATGTGGAGGCCAAAAGCAAGGAAAGCAGGTGTGATCCTAATGCCTCACTCCACGCATTCAGTAAATGCCTGAAAAATGGTTCTTGTGTTTAGTTCCACCAAATTTGGATCCATATGATAGGAAACCGTTCAGCAGAATCATAGTTTTCATGTGCCATTAATGCTCCATGCGTTCCGTGTGTGCGTGCATATATCTATCTCTATCCCTCTATATTTGTGGAGTGTGGGAGGCATTAATTCTGATCATGGCAGCAAAACCTTGAACGAACATAGCAGGAGGTGCAGAGTTGGCTACTTACCTCACTGCATCGGCACTATAAAAGGCTGTTTCTCTGGGTTGCAATAAGCTGGCAATCTGAGTTTCATGTTTCTGCCTCCTGCCTACCCTCACTAGAGATGGACGTGAAATTGGATTCCATTTGCATTTAAAAGCGAATCTACCTAATTTGCACTTTCTGAAACAAGATGCGAACCGATACACAGCTATCCTTCAAAATTCACACTTCTCTAAATTTTGCAATGCCGTTTTCCAGCCAAGGAATGTGTGCAGAAATGCATGTAGCAGGGTAAACCGTGTATAAAAATGCATATAATAGTGCAAAAAACATATAAAATGAATTATATTAAAGGAAATTGCTTTGCAAAAACGTGTACCTTAGGCAAAATTGCATATAAACATGTACATATTAGGTGAAATTCACACTAAAGTGCTGATTATGGTTCCCAGAGGGGCAATATGATAAGATGAATCCGCATGGCACCATCATCATTCCTGCACAAATATTATGACCTAGGAGAATCCTGGTGGAAAACAGGACAGGCCTTTTTAGAAGAGTTTGATGAGAAAGCTCACAATCCCTGAGCTGATTCTGAATCAAACTGAGGATAATTCACCAATCACTAACCTTGGCATGGCTTCCAATGCTCGACTCTGCTTAAAACTCAGCAAGACCAACTTCCGATACAACTGCTCTATTCAAGCAGCTAATTTCCCGTCATCATAACTGCATATAAAAATGTCTTTTAAAAACAAATATAAGATTATCTCTCACTTACAAAGAAGCAATATGTTTTGAGGTGCTACATAAATCAACAGTCTTGTCTTTTTCAACCAGTCAATTGCCAGTCTAAATTCAGATTGGAGAGAGAGAGAGAGAGAGACTTCCACATTATGAATAAAGCCCTAGGACAGAACTGAATTCTCTATGCAAACTCTAGACATACAGCATTAAACTGAAAAGAAATCTTAGTCAGATAGGAGCACTAGGACACTCTGTGTGATTTTAGTTGCCAAGGAAACCACTTCTGTAGTGACTGTCAAAAAAGCTTGCTGCCTTCCCCTTGGACGCAGGCTCTTAGGTATTCCCACAGCACAACCAGGGGAGCAGTTCGACACATCTGGGTTAATAGTTTTAAAAAAGGCAGCTCTTCAGGAATTTGGTGCTAGAGAGAATGGGGAGAGGGGACTGTGTGTGTGTATTTGCTTTTTCCTAGCAAACAACACATCTCTATTTTAAACTGCTCTGTAAAGCCCCAGGACTTTGCTCACAGTCTGTGGATGTAAGATGGGCTTTTTATCTCCAAAGACGAATGCACGGTATCCTGCTGATAAAGCCTTTGTGAGTGTTTTATCCAAGTAGATAAGAGGACTGACCAATGTTTAATGTAGCTCGAAAAGCTGAAGGACTCATGGTCAACTTAAAAGCCAAGTCATACTTTGGGGGTCAGCCTCTTTCTGCTGTGAATGTAACTATATTTATCTCGGCATGCAAAACTGGTGAAGTGATAGCTTTGACAGGGCTATCCAGTAGGGTCTGGTGCAAGCCTTTGAGTTCTTTGGAGAAATGTCAGTGGTGTGGCAGGGTAAAGAAGGGGCAGTTGGTAGTGATTAACCCATAACCCAGATATAATGGTCCATGCATTATGGTCAAAATTGGATCTGGAAGCCTTTTGCTGAGTTCCCCAAATCTCTGAAATCCGGTGGATGGTGACTGGTGAGAAGGACTTCACACCTGTCACAGTCCGTTTGTGGAAGGCTCTCCCCAAGAAGGATCACCGGGCACCCACCAAATAATTTTTGTTGCCTTTTTGAGCTGAGCAAAAATACCCCACCTCCATTTTGGGAGTCACGTGGGTGATTTTTCTTTCTTTCTTTTTAATGGAGGAAATAAAATGCAGACAAAATGGAGAAGCTTACTATTGACAGCAGCAGCAAGAAAAGCTATTCCCTAGGCAGCTGATGGGTAATGGCCATGATTCTCCCCACCCCTGAAAAAAAAACAAATGGAAACTTTTTATTTATTTATGTTACCCTTTCTGTCATGGAACCCACACTAGTATACATGCTTGTGGTACCTAGGAGGGCACTCATTCCCCTTTCTGCTTAGCTCCTTAAAGGTGCTGGCCTCCTGTGCCTTCAGACCATACTTTAGGAACATGGTAAGTAAAAAGACTGCTATGTTATCACTTAGTCCAAGGTATTATCTGCACTACACAATTAAAGCAGTATCAAAGAATCTTGGAAACTGTAGTTTGTAAAGGGTGCTGGGAGTAGTTAGGAGGCCCTATTCCCTTCACAGAGCTACACTTTCCAGAGTTCCCTGGGAAGCGAGATTGATTGTGAAACCACTCTGAAAGTGTAGCTCTGTGAGGGGAATAAGGACCTCTTACCAACTCTCAGCAGCACATTAACAAACTACAATTCCTAAGATTCTTTGACTGTTCCCAGCATTCTTTGACCATGACTGTTTAAAGTGGAACACTAAAGTGCTTCACACGGAGAGTGAGGGGAGATGGGATGAGACTGCTGGGACCATCAAGGGGCAAGTTTTTCCACCTGCCTTGCCCCACCCCTCTGCCTCAGGAGGAGCTGCAAACTGAGAGGTGCTGCTGCAGGGGTGAGACTGTGCTGGGACCATCAAGGGGGACGCTTTTCCACCTGCTTTGCCCCCTCAGCCCTGTGCTCTCAGTGACATTTTTCTGGGGACTGTCCTTTCCCAGGAAGATGAATGCTTTTGGATAGCTGTTGATGCTTTTTAGAAATGCTATAATTTTGTTAGTTTGATTTTTTTTGTAAATTGTATTGTTTTTATTTGTATTTTGTGTGTTTTTTATTTGTGTGTAAGCTGCCTTAGGGGCTTTTTTGGCCAAAAGGCGGCCTAGAAATAAAACATAACAATACTGCTTTAAATGTATAGTGCAGATGGCCCCAGTTTCCAGATAGATTCAAGGCTGTCCAGAAGGACTCTGCAAGTCAGAACCAACAGATAGCACGGGTAATGCAAACAGCAAAAATGGGGAGCAATTTAACTTCCCATTTCACCCCTTATTCTCTCCTCCTCCAACAGGAAAGTGAGATAAAATGACTGAAGGCCCATGAAGTAAGCAGTCCTACCCCCCCCGTTAGTTAGCTAGCAGCCCTAGTTGGCACTGACATAGGAAGGAACACTGCAATCCAAGCGACCCTTCATGGCAGTAACTACCACTTGCTGACAAGGTGATGCAGAAGTGGTACTACTGATTATCATAGAAATTGTCCCTGACAGACTTTTCTGAAAATCAGAATGGATTTTGGGCCAGCCTGGGAGACCAACTGGAACTCACTTGGCCTGTTCAGATGAAATTCCCCTTGCACATTCACTGAGGAGGGAGTGGGATCACACCACTTACCCTGCCCCTCTAAGCATTGCTGCAGCTGCCGGCCACACCCTTCCAGTGGCCATCTGTACAACATTCATCTGAAAGAAACCTTCAGCCCTGGCTGATCAAGGTTCCTGATTGTGAGGCAGTACCTTACACGCATAAATCTATACACATGTTGAGCTCTTTCAAACTAATGTTCTACACGTGGATGCTGAAGAAGTGTAGCCAGCTGGCTCACTGAGGAATGGACTAGTGCCAAAGTCCAGCACCCTCTCTAGGCATGCACCAAACATGTGACGGAGATTTTGTCATGCGGAGATTTTGTCTGAACAGTCATCCAGATGTCTCAGTACAGGCTGTAAATTCATCCCACATTCAATTTATCCCACATTTTTGGCAGAGACCTTTCTAAATGTAGCTGCATACACACCCTAATTGAAAACACATTTAAAACATATTCACACACACCCCGGATTCTATGGTACTATAGTTTACCTCTCACAGAAGTATGATCCCCATCACCCTTAACAAACTGCAGGTCCCAGCGTTCTTGGGGGGGGGTGTCTTTCAATGTATGGTTTACACAGTCTCTGCCTTGCAGTGAACAAAACCAGCAACAGTCATGATGCTTATTAAAACAATTGAATTACTGGGAATTGTTCTGAATTCCCATTGGCTTTTTCTCACCATAGCTTAATTATTTCGCTTCCCCATAATCCAATCAAATATTAACTGAATAGGAATCAGGAACTTCATATTTCTCCTATTGACTTTTATTATAATCTTATCAAAAGCTCTCAGGCCTCCCTTTGATCTTGGTGATGAAATTGATTGGTAACCTCTAATCTGACTTCCCTGACATTGATTCACATTAGCTTCATATCAAAGCCACTTTAGTTTAATGGATTAGCCTTCAATCCTTGACACAGTCTTAATCTGAAATTAATAGTTGCTCTTGGTGATTCTCTTTTGCTACAATTGTTCTGCAATTTCAGCATGTTTAGGTAATCCTTCCACTTAATTTCGACTTTTTCAATTCTCTCTAGTTTAGGGGCAGGGGAAAGGAAAAGGGAGGGAGGAAGGAACAGAAACAGAAAATGTAACAATTCCAGGCACAATTCAAAGTGCTGGGGCTTACCTTTAAGGCCCTTATGGTTTACTATACCTGAAGTATCACTTGCTACCATATCAGGCTACCCATAATATTAAGACCTTCTTTAAGGCCCTCCTCTGGGTATCCTTGCAAGCTGAGGTTCAGAGGGTGGTGACAAGAATGAGGACCTTCTCAGTGGTAGTTCCCCGGCTAGGGAATACTCTCTCCAGGGTGCCTTGCCTGATACACACACTCTGTTATATTTCCAACATCACCAGTAAAAAAAGATAAACCTTTTCTCAGGCCTGTTAACATTTTTTATTCCCCGTTGAATTTGGTTTTGTGCTGCTTTTACATCCATCCTTTTATTATTATTTTAAATAGCCACCCTGGAACTTTTTTTTTTTAAAAAAGCTAGGACACCTACTCCTGAACCAGGGATGGGGAAGACTTTTCAACCTAAGAGCTTTTTTCCATTCTGGTCAGTCTTCCAAGGGCCACATGCCAGTGGTGGGCAGGGCTAAAGGCAAAAGAAGGTGGAGCCACCAAAAGAGGATGGAGCAACCAATCTTTGTACAGTAGGCTGCTTTTTACACACACACACACACACACACGTCTATCCTCCATCCAGACAAGCAAGAGGCATTATCACAGTTCGCAAACACATACCAGCCTGGCAAAAACACTTAGAGTGTGAGCCAAAGCCAGTGAGGGGTGTGGACTGGGGAGAGGGGGGTACAGCATGGGGAGAGTTCCAAGGCCCAGACAGAGACGCCTGGAGAGCCACATTCGCCCCCAGGCCTGAGGTTCCTCACCACTGTCCTAAACAAACAAACCATTATTTTGGGGTGAGGGGAACATGGGATACCTTCCTCTTTCAAGTAGCCTTTTAAGTAGAGACCTTATCCCAGTCTGTATCAGTGTTGGAACTGTTTTTTAAGATTTTTTAAAAAAAATGTGCAGAAGTTTTTAAAGATGTTTTTAAGATGTTTTGTTTTCAAGATGTTCTGTACATATTTTTTAGTGTTTTATTGCCTCTTTGTCCCAGAGGAAGGGCAGGGTATAAATTTAATTAAACAAATAAACAGTTATTTGAATACTCTAACTTGTGGCAGACTCTGTTAGCCAGATACTGATTCGGAGACTTCAAGATTCATTTACTGTACACACTGACCCCACCCCCTTTTGCATATGGCCACGCTTCAGAATAAAGTGGTTCTTGGACAAGGGCAAAGAGACAAGAGTGCTCTGTGAGAATTCCATGTTGTTCTTCATCTGGGCCAACAGCTTCTCCAATTTGTCTAGCTTCGGCAGGGACTGCTCAAAGTGGGAACGGACCGTGAAACCTCGCACAAAACACCATGTCTTGTTTTGTCAGTTCTTGCTTGCTTCACAGTTTACAGAAATGCTGAGGGCCCTTCCAGGTGGCCTTTTTATTGCATATTCATGATGATTTGTGCTCAGGATTCTATTGGGGCAGTCATAAGCAATCCAACTTTCAATACTGTTTGCCCCTGCAAAACATTTGGGGCGGGAACACAGCTTCTTTCCCCATCAGTTCATATCCTGTAACATCCTGCTTAAATCCTGTAACTTTTCATGCTACAAAGGTTTGGAGAGGGGGCTTTTGTGGTGCTGCAGCCCCTCTAGACAGCAATAATGTGGTAGCATTGAGGAAGCATAGCAGAACAAGTAAGGAAGCAGGAGAAATCCACCACCAATGCACGATTATGTGTTAGAACCTGGTGCACAATACACTTAAAAAAAAAGTCTGAAGGAGGCCTAGGCTGTTTTTACTGGCCTGTATTGCAGAACATTGCTATTGATATCGTCATTTGCATATTTGTAAACGACTTTGAGCATATTTGTATGGAAAAGTGGCATATAAATTCAAGAAATAAACAAACAAACATTCCTAAGTAAATTTGTAATTACTGGTGTCATAGTTTCCCCTTAGCCCCCACAAAATTGCTTCCCATGGTGACTTGCTCTGCACAGAAAGCTATGGAAATCAGCTCAACACATGGATCGCAGGCAGCTATCTGATACCAAGTCAGACCATTGGTCTGTCTAGTTCAGTATCATCTACACTGACTGGCAGTGACTCTCCAAGGTTTCAGACTGGAGTCCTTCCCAGGTCTGCAGATGCCAGGGATTGAACCTGAGATCTTTTGCATGCAAAGCATGTCCTCTACCACTGAGCCACAGCTCTTCTCCAAAATGTACTGGTCTTACAAAAGGGGTGAAATTACTGAACCACAGCACATGACCAGATAACTTTGACTGCTTTCACACATGAGACTGATCGCATTAAACGGATTAAAAAGATAGAGCTTCTGTCCTAATTTCTAAAATCCCTTTCACACTGCAGTACCTGTTGCATTAAGGAAGAGCAGCTTTTTCAGCTGATATACTGGCATTTTGTGCAACTTTCTTTCACACGGCTTGTTTTCGTCCCTCACCCATACACACTGTTCCCCACTGTGTAGGAGGTCTAAGATCTCGTTCCATTGCCATGCAAGCCCTCTCCCCTTAGGATCTGACTTTTTAAATTGTTTTAGTTGTATCAAGACTGGGGTGTGGGGGAAAAATGCTGCTGCTGTCTGTGCCAATGCCGGAATACCAGTACAACATTCATCAGGAAAAAAAACACCCATGCGACTAAAGGGTGGGAACGCACTGCATGCTGGGATGCCTGTCACGTGAGTGGCTGCAGCTAGCAAAAAACCCCTTCGATCTTCCAGGTTCCCAGCCTTACTAACGGATTATTTCTGGTATCATTTATTATGGAAATTTGTGCTAAACTTCCACTACATTCCACTAGAATTGTGGAGCTAGCTTGTGTGTCGTGTGAAAGATCAAATATAAGGCGCAAATTATCAGGTAAGAAATCATCAGAATAACGGAATAAAGTGCAGTGTGAAAGCAGCCTTTGTCTTTGTCATGAAAAAACCGTTGGTTGGGATTCAGAGGTCTGGGGGGAGATGTATGGGGATATGGAGAAAATCCTCCCTCCCATCTATATAGTAAGCTATATCCAGATGAGCATGTGGATTATCTGCCATAGAGAGATTGATTTGAAGCAGTACATACATGGCAGCCGCATTAGGGAGCACCACATTATGAAGCACCACAAGGACACTGGTATCTCCAGCTTCTGGTATAGCTTTTAAACTGGGTTGACCACGTCAGTTTCTGCAAGTGGCTTCCACAGCTCATGGGACAGGAATCAGGGTTCTGTTGTTCTTTAACCCCTCATCTTTAATACCCGCCTGCCATGCCAGATATGCTTGTGGGGTGGGGTCTCTTCCAGCAGCTTGATAGGCAGGACTTAGCAGGTGACATTTTTCACAGCATTACCAACTACAAATGTCTCTAAATCAAGCTGCTGTTAAAAGCACAGGAGTAAGGAGTGGTAATAGAAGGGAAAGGTTGGCAGCCATGGGATGCACTAATGAGCATATTGTGATGCCAGAAAGAAAGACAATGCGGAGTCTAGTCTGAATTAGATTCTGTACATGCCAGCTTTCTTTTTTTTTTTTTTTTGGAAGAAGCAGTTATCAGAAACCTAAAAAGATATGATGGAAACTTCAGGGCTAAACAACCTGTCACTGTCAATGATATCCAATATCCTGCAAGAGCGAACCTGAGCTGCTTTGCACAATTCTGAGAGTGATTTTCATAAGTGAAAACTGTAAACTAAACTCTCAAGGGTCTTGTTATAAACGAGTTCAAAAATTGGGAAGCCTCAGCAAATGAGTTTTACGTTTGTTAGCTAGGATCATTCCAGCATCTGAAAATAACACTGTTTTGGACTCTGGGAACATCATCTACATTTTTTTAAACACCCTTTCAACAGTCTGCTCAAGAAATGCCTTCAGAACTACAAGTGGTTGCATCTTTTATATGTTCCTGGTTGGCAGAAAAAGCTAGACTTCCATGTGCAAATCTAAAAAGCTTTTTTTAAAAAATAAATAAAATAAAAATCAAGAATGTAAGTTTATCTAAATGGTCTTCTCTGAAATTGGTATCTTGTTATCAGTGCCTTTTATTTTTTGCCCTTGCTTTCCCTAAATAATGTTCTTCTACTACTGACACTTTTTTCCAAGAAAGAATTTAGAAATGGTCCAGGGCTACCTCCTTTGGTGAAGCCGACAGGCAGACGCAGACACAGACATCTTGAGATTTCTGGGGGAAGGCTGGGATAAAAATGCATATGCACCATACATTTCAAGCACTTTTAAAGCACATGGCTTCTCCCTAAGAATCCTGGGAATTGTTGTTTGTTAAGGGTGCTAGAAATTGTAGCTCTTCAAGAGGTAAACAAGAGTCCCTAGGTTTCTTTTGGGAGGGGGATGTGCTTGTACACAATCAGGGAAGGAAAATATGCATTAAATTTAGGACTTAAGAATCATTAGAAGAAAAACAGCCAGGAAAAAGAGAGATTCTAACTTTTTAAGAAGCTATACAGGCAGAGACTGATCTGGGGACTAATGTTAAGGGCAGAGCTGACCCAAGACATTTTGCTGCCTGAGGCAAAGAACAAAATGGTTCCATTCTATGCATGGTAGCTGACTAAACTAGCAGCTGAATCATATGTCCTCCACCACATCTGAGGGCAGGAGGTTAGTTTCTTATGGTGGGGAGGGCAAGCCACGCAGCACTGGCCTTCAATAGAAAGGTACAGCCAGGGAGCTCAGGAGGAATAGCCAGGGGCTGCCACTGTTCCTCCTGCAGTATTTGCCACCTGAGGCAGGTGCCTCACTCTGCCTAATGGTAGGGCTGGCCTTGCTTAAGAACAGCAATCCCAAGCATAAAGTGCTGTAAAAGGATGTGGAGGAGGAGCAGACAGGTTCAGTCTGTGCATTGGACTGGCCTGGGGTTGGGAACTCAGGCCTGGGGGTCAAATGTGTGCCCCCAGGCCTCCCTATCGGCCCCTTAGGATTCTTTCTGGGCCACTTTTCTTCCCAGGTCACACCCCTTAGCGGTCTTGCTCCACTCCCTCCTCGAGTGCTTTTACCTGGCTGGAATGCACCTTGCCTGGCTGGAATGTAGCTTACTGAGCAAATGTAAGAGTCACATCCATTTAATTGCCCACTTTGTCTCTGGCCCTGCCCACCACTGGCATGTGGCCCCTAGAAGATTCCCCATTAGGGAACGTGGCCCTTGCTCAACGAAGCACTCTAACTGAAATGGCTCACAATCCTTTACACTGGATATTGTCCTTTGAAGAAGGCAGCTTCATCTTACTTTCCTTGTCTTGCCTGTTTGAATCGGTGGCTCCTCAATAGGCCAAGTTTTCACAATCAGCAGGTGAAGCTTACATGACTGAATGCTCCTTCATGCAAAAAAAAAATCCCTGCACATAGAAAATTATTATGTCAGGGGTGAAGGCTAGGGTAGAATCCTCCTTTCTGTCATACAGTGTTTTATGCATAAGTAATTTATATGTAGAAAGAGAGATCTAGAGGAACATTCAGTCCTATAAGTCCTCACTTCTAGTCTGAATACATGAGGTTGGGCACCCACATTGCAGAGAAAAGTGGACCATTAAACATGTGTGCATGCATATATCACAACTGACATGTGTACAATCAGCATCTAGGCATGCATATCAAGTGAGCTATATATGGAACAAAGAAGGTCCAAATCTGGCGAGTGTCAACATGCACTATGAATGCTAATAAACACATCCACAGCGCAAACCTATACATGGCTACCCAAAAACAAGCCCCATTTAGTTCAATGGAGCTTGCTGCTATGTAACTGGCTACAGGATTACTGCCTTAAACGATTCTCAGAATTTTGTGGTATGTGTCTCGATTTTTAGAAAGTCACAAAATTGACTTTGTCAGCACATATTAAGTGTTGTACATTAACAGGTGTAAAGACAGGGTCAAACTCTAGCACAAGGTTATCTGGCACAATACCCTTCAGAACTTGTTGGACTAGAACTCCCACCATCCCTGTCCATTGGCTATACTGGCTGAGGCTGATGAGAACTGGGAGGCCAGCATTATCTGAAGGGCTGCCACTTTGGCTACCCTGCTCCAACATAGCCATTCAACATATAAATTACATAAATTATTATTTTGCTTTATTATTTACTCATTTCTGTACCACAAACTCATATAAAAATATGTCTTTTCTTTGAGGAGTACAGAAACTCACTTAAAACCAAAAAGACATAACAAAATCTGCTTTTGGCCTCCATTTCCTCCAAGCTGTGTTAGAGCTTTGTCAGGAAACATCTATTATTTAATGTCAAATACCATAGTAGTGTGTGCATGTTTGTAATAACCGTGCAAACCTTGGCCAAGATGAGTGGTACCAATCAGTTGGTCCAGTCACAAGGATAGGTGTATTTCACCCCGTTTGCCACCTGTATACATGTTCCAGGAATATACAAGGTGTTGTGAAATTGACCCGAGGCAGCTTAGTGTTGTGTTAACATAAGGTTGATCCTGATTATGTGAAAATGCCCTTTGGGAAGGCAGCCCATATCTTATAACTAACAAGAACATGCACTGAGATTCTGTCGTTTCCATGGCAAACATCTCATTTAAATATCAGTGGAGCACATGCAAACAAATACAGATTATATATCTCAGCAGCCAATATCTAGGGGCTATAGAGAACTCCACTCAGTGTTAGTAGAGCTACAAAGATTTTTTTCCCCACAATCATTTTGGAGGCGTAAAGTGTGCTTTCAAAAAGGGCAAGAAGCACCCTTAAAATCCCTTCCATTTTTTACCAAGCTACTTTTCATATCTCTGGTAAAAATAGGTTGTGCACACCAAATTCCAACTGGTGAGAAAAATTCCAGACAACTGGAAATCTCACATTACTAGATCTCAAGAAGGAGAATTTTGTCTCCCCCCATCCTATTAGCTCACTCCTGACAGAAGTAAATAAGTGAAGATGCCATGGCAAGTGACCCTAATGAGAAAAAAGTGTCAAAGATGGGTGGGAGTTTCTAAAAAAGGAAATTCTAAAGGCACAATGGCAAACAATCCCAACAAGAAAAAAAGATGGAAGACAGCAAAAGAAGCCAAGGAGACCCTATGAATAGGGTTTTCATGGTAAACGGTATTCAGAGGGGGTTTACCTTTGCCTTCCTTTGAGGCTAAGAGGCAGTGACTGGCCCAAGGTCACCCAGTGAGCTAAGTGGCTGTGTGGGGATTCGAACCCTGGTCTCCCAGGTCGTAGTCCAGCACCTTAACCACTATGCCACACTGGCTGTCTAGAAAGCTTAGAAATGACCTGAAAACAAAAAAGGACACACATAGGAAGTGGAAGGAAGGCAAGGCCAGAAAGGAAGAGTACAGACAGGTAGCACAGAATTTTAGGGATGGCGTCAGGAAGGCTAAAACTGAGAAGGAGCTGAGGTTAGCGAGAGATGCCGAAAGCAACAAAAAAGCTTTCTTCGGGTACATCCATAGAAAAAGACAAAGAAAAGAAATGGGTGGTACAGCTACTCCATGAGGATGGCAAAATGATTATGGATGACAAAGAAAAGGCAAAAATGCTCAATTCCTACTTTGGTTCAGACTTCTCCCAAAAGAGGGTCTATGACCCTCCTGGCAAACGTGAATTTGAAGGAGCAGGATTGCAGCTTGAGATTGATAGATAAATGGTCAAGGAATACCTAATCACTTTGAAGGAGTTCAAATCTTCAGGGACTGATGAACAGCATCCTAGACTACTGAAGGAACTGGCTGAAGAACTCTCAGAATCACTGTCTAGTGTCTTTGCAAAATTGTGGAGGATGAGTAAAGTTTCAGATGACTGGAGGAGGGCTAATGCACCTATCTTCAAAAAGAGCAAATAGGAGGAACCTGGGAACTACAGACCAGTCAGCCTGACATTGATCCCTGGGAAAATTCTGGAGCAGATTATAAAGCTGTCAGTCTGTAAGCACCTGGAAAACAATGCAGTGATTACTAAAAGCCAACATAGGTTTATCAAGAACAAACATTGTCAGACTAATCTTATCTCATTTTTTGACTGGGTAACTTCCCTGGTAGACTTTGGGAATGTTGTGGATATAATGTATCTCAACTTCAGCAAAGCTTTTGACAAAAGTGTCCCATTATATTCTGATTAGCAAGGTAGCTGAATGTGGGCTGGCTGGAACAACTATCAGGTGGATCCACAGTTGGCTTCAGAATCATACTCAGAGAGTGCTTATTTATTTTATTTATTTTTATTTAATTTAATTTATATACCGCCCTAAGCCCAAGGCTCTCTGGGCGGTGTACATAAAAGATAAAACAAGCACAGTGTATAAGTACAATAAATACAATAAATTAAGAACCAAAAACAAACAAACAATAAAGGAACCAAACAACGTCCAAAATACAAGATAATAGTGAAATACTGTTAAAATACACTTTAAAATGCCTGGGAGTATAAAAAGGTTTTCACCTGGCGCCGAAAAGATAGTAGCGTTGGCGCCAGGCGCACCTCATCGGGGAAACTGTTCCACAGTTCGGGGGCCACCACTGAAAAGGCCCTAGTTCTAGTCACCACCCTCCGAGCTTCTCGATGGGATGGCACTCGGAGGAGGGCCTTAGATGTTGAGCGCAGTGTACGGGTTATCAATGGTTCCTTCTCAAACTGGGGGCAAGTAATGAGCGGGTTACAGCAGGGCTCAATGCTGGGCCCAATGCTCTTCAACATTTTTATTAATGACTTGGATGAGGAGGTGCAGGAAATGCTTATCAGATTTGCAAATGATACAAAATTGAGAGGGATACCAATACCCTGGAAGAAAGAAACAAAATTCAAAGGGATCTTGATAGGCTGGGTCACTTGGCTGAAAACAACAGAATGAAATGTAACGGGGATAAGTGCAAAGTTCTACAACTAGGAAAAAGAAACCAAATGCACAGTTACAAGGTGGGGGATACTTGGCTCAGCAACACTACATGCAAGAAGAATGTTGGAATAGTTATTGATCACAAGCTGAACATGAGCCAACAATGTGATGTGACTGCAAAATAGGCAAATGCTATTTTAGGCTGCATTAACTGAAGTATTGTTTCCAAATCGTGTGATGTACTAGTTCCCCTCTATTCAGCACTGGTTAGGCCTCATCTTGGGTACCATGTCCAGTTCTGGACACCACACGTTTTAAGAAGGATGCAAACAAACTGGAACAGGTTCAGAGGAGGGCGATGTGAATGATCAGGAGACTGCAAACAAAGCCCTATGAGGACAGACTGAAAGAACTGGGCATGTTTAGCCTTGAGAAGAGAAGACTATGATCGCACTCTTCAAATGCAGTGCAATTTCTTCCATTTGTGTAAACTGGGAGCTTCCACAGCACAGGGGTTGAATACTTATGCAAGCAAAGTTTCAGTTTTTTATGTTTCTTACAAACATTTCCCAACATAAAACCAATGTCACCTTACAATAACTGATTTTGAGTTTCAGTGTTTCAAAATAATATCATACAGAACAAAATTACAATGTACCATTTGTAATTCAGTAATATGACAGCATTGGTCAGAGGTGTACTTTTGCAAGGCACTGTACTTGCAAGGTTGTCACACAGAGGAGAGCCAGGATCTCTTCTCAATCATCCCAGAGTACAGGGCATGGAATAATGGGCTCAAGTTACAGGAAGCCAGATTTTGACTGAACATCAGGAAAAACTGGACTGACTCAAAGGGGATCATCTGGCTTCCAATCTTTGAGAGAGAAAGTTGCTCACTAGGAGCTATCCTTGGTGCTATGGCAGTTAACCTGCTTTGCCCAGTGAGCTCATCAGCAAGACCAGTACAGGATGAACACAAATGCAGTTGCTCCAGATTTCCTGTGGGTTGAAATACATTTTATCACAGCATCTGTTTGCTGCCATTCCCTCCCCCTTCCCCCAGTCTTTTGCAATTAATACTTTTGACAGGACTCCTTTCTACTTCACTATGTGATCACAGCCAGTAAGGACTCCAATTTCCATCAGACCCAGCCAGCATGGCCAATGGCCAGGGATGATGGGAGTTGTAGCAATAAGAGCTCGCATCATGGATGTGATTATGTTGTGCATACAGTCCAATTTGGCTATGTGATGATGGCAAGAGGAGCAAATAAAAATGTGCTGCTCTTAGTTTGAAGCCCGGATGGAGCTTTACAAAATGCACAGTAGAATCCTTATTTAACAAAACATCTTATCAGATCAATACTGTGAGAAGAGACAACATCATTCTGTGCTCAGCTCTGCATTCCAGTAATGTCACTTAAGGGAAGGGGAGCTGGGCTGACCTTTGGCTTTGCTCTACTGTGTTACCCAGTTGGCCCAGTGAATGAGCGAATGGAGATGCACTTACTTCCCCTGCCCAACCTGCACACAATTTCCCATGTGTTTTCAAGCATCTCATGCATCCCAATGATCAAACACAAGGAAAAGTTCAGTAAGAACGCACAAACATTTGCAGCATCACTCTCATGTTGGGTCAGCTGTAATGGTACTCCAGTGTTTCCGTCTTTATTGCAGGAAATGTTAGCTCCAATTTGAAAAAGTGCCTTGGATGACCAAACCTGGTGTCTTCAGATAGTCAACATGTTGTTAACCACCTTGTTCCCCCAGAGCTTTGCTTAAAATATTCAGCTGCACAAATAAGTTCAGCACGCAAGTTTAGTACTTCATATTAATTGCTTGCATCTCAGCTTGCTTACATTTTCAGCTTCAATAGGGTTGCGCGTGCGCGCACACACACACACACACACACCTGTATCCTAGCAACATCAAGTCTTAATAAAACCATTTAAAGGAAATTGCTTGGATGTGAAACACACAAAGGTCGGTTACCCATTGAAAATTATGTGCATCCTCGTCAAACCCCTCCTTCAAGGCACAAGAAAAATAGTGTTAGTGATTAATCCTACCACCTAGGAGACTGTAAAGATAATAGTAGCTGATAGTTCTGGACAGTTGCCAACTTACCTGAAAAAATCAGTAAATGATGCTTTTCCGATCATGGAGTTAAAGTATTATCACCTGCTAATGTTTGCTGCATATCAACAGATGTCTACTATTAAGATCCCTGAAACAGGGACTGGTTAAAAAAAGGGGGGGCAAGCGTATAGATCCATGAGAGCAGTAGCTTTTGCAGATTGCTCCATCTTCCCTCCATTGAATGGATAATTTATGACAGGGAACTTGGGTTACATTTCCTGAGAGAGGAAAGGGAGTGGTGCGCAGGGGAGTTGGACTTGATGGCCTTATAGGCACCTTCTAACTCTACTATTCTATGATTCTATGGTGGACTTCTTAAATTCAGCAGTAAGTATGCAATGGATCTCAGAACTGGGCTTTCTTTCACACATGAAAGCTGTGTGCCAGATGAGGAGGGTTTTACTCACCCAAAGAAGCTGCTTGACTCCAGGCACAAGCTACTCGCTGGATTGCAGCCATGATCTATAACCAAAGTTATTGGGTAAGGTGAGGAAAGACCAAGATGTCACACACAAGACTGGCTGTTCTTCACCCAGGTTTTTTAGCAACCTAAAAGATGACTGTACACGTGGACATCACCAAATGGTCAATACAGGAAATAAATTGATTATATAATTGGTAGCAGAAGATGGAGAAGTTCCATACTTTCTCCGAAAAAAAGACCAGGAGCAAATCGCGGTACATATCATGAACTGGTAATATTGTAAATCAAAGTAAAGCTAAAGAAGAAGAACAAAGCAATCATAATGCCAAAATACAATTTAAATAACATCCAAGAAGAATATGAAGATCAAAAAGGAAAGATTTGAGGCTTTAAACTTAGTTGATAGAGAACCAGAAGAACTATGGATTGAAGTCAGAGACATTATCAGGAAAGAATGCAAAAAGACAATACCTCTTGTTAAAAAGAGAAAAAGACCTCACTGGATGACTGAAGAAACTCTAGAAGGAAAGAAAAAGTAAAAGGAGATACAAACATGGTTAGAACCCTAAATGCAATAATACAGCAACTGGTACATAGGAACAAAGAGAACTATTCTAGTAGTTATTGTACAGCATTAGAAGAGGACAACAAAAAGGGAAGAACAAGAGCCCTATTCCAAAAGATTAGAGAAATGAAAGGGAAATTTAAACCACAAGTAGGGAAGTTGAATATAATCAACAGGGGAACACAGTGACTGACCGAGATAAAATAAAAGGAAGATGGAAGCAATACACTGAAGAACTCTATAAAAGAGATGCAAGGATGACAGATTCATTCACAGAGGAATCGTATGATGAAGAACCAGAAATTTTAGAATGTGAGGTGAAAGCTGCTCTTACAATACGTGGAAGAAACAAATCACCAAGAACAGATGGCATAACAATAGAGTTGCTACAAGCTACTGAGACTGAATCTGTCCAAATTTTGACAAAAATTTTCAAGAAATATGGAAAACTAAACAATGGCCCA
Organism: Rhineura floridana; assembly: GCF_030035675.1. Lineage (NCBI taxonomy): Eukaryota > Metazoa > Chordata > Lepidosauria > Squamata > Rhineuridae > Rhineura > Rhineura floridana. The sequence goes on along the minus strand of NC_084482.1, from coordinate 35,230,704 downwards.
CAGACTGGAAGCATTCAATATATATCCCACTTCCAAAGGAAGGGGATCCCAGAGAATGCAGTAATTATCGAACTATTGCCTTAATATCCCATGCAAGTAAAGTAATGCTCAAGATTCTACAACAAAGGCTCTTACCATACATGGAGCGAGAAATGCCAGATGTCCAAGCTGGATTTAGAAAGGGAAGAGGCACCAGAGATCATATTGCAAACATACGTTGGATAATGGAACAGACCAAGGAATTTCAGAAAAAAATCACCCTGTGCTTTATAGACTATAGCAAAGCCTTTGTGTAGATCATGAAAAACTATGAAATGCTTTAAAAGAAACGGGGGTGCCACAGCATCTGATTGTCCTGATGTGCAACCTATACTCTGCACAAGAGGCTACTGTAAGGACAGAATATGGAGAAACAGATTGGTTCCCCATCAGAAAGGGTGTGAGACAGGGGTGTATTTTATCACCCTGTTTGTTTAATCTGTATGCAGAACATATCATACAGAAAGCGGGATTGGACGAAGTTGAAGGAGGTGTGAAAATTGGAGGGAGAAATATCAATAATTTAAGATATGCAGACAATACCATACTCTTAGCAGAAACCAGTAATGATTTGAAACGAATGCTGATGAAAGTTAAAGAAGAAAGCACAAAAGCAGGACTACAGCTGAACGTCAAAAAGACTAAAGTAATGACAACAGAAGATTTATGTAACTTTACAGTTGACAATGAGGACACTGAACTAATCAAGGATTATCAATACCTCGGCACAGTCATTAACCAAAATGGTGACAATAGTCAAGAAATCAGAAGAAGGCTAGGACTGGGGAGGGCAGCTGTGAGAGAACTAGAAAAGGTCCTCAAATGCAATGATGTATCACTGAACACCAAAGTCAGGACCATTCAGACCATGGTATTCCCGATCTCTATGTATGGATGTGAAAGTTGGACAGTGAAAAAGGTGAATAAGAGAAAAATCAACTCATTTGAAATGTGGTGTTGGAGGAGAGCTTTGTGGATACCATGGACTGTGAAAAAGACAAATACTTTGGTGTTAGAACAAATTAAACCAGAACTGTCACTGGAAACTAAAATGATGAAACTGAGGTTATAATACTTTGGACACATCATGAGAAGCCATGATTCACTAGATAAGACAATAATGCTGGGAAAAACAGAAGGGAATAGAAAAAGAGGAAGGCCAAACGAGAGAGGGATTGATTCCATAAAGGAAGCCACAGACCTGAACTTACAAGATCTCAACAGGGTGGTTCATGACAGATGCTGTCCAAGGTCACTGATTCATAGGGTCGTCATAAGTCACAATCGACTTGAAGGCACATAACAACAACTGTCAGAGTAAGAGAAGGTTGGCAACTTAAGAATTGTTCCATTGAACAATTTATCCTCTTTGTCATGTACTAGTGCAGTAAGACACAAGACATCAACATGATGTCATGACATCAACATGAAACCAAGGCTTCAGTGTTGTTAGCCCACTCCTGTGGAATGCTCTTCCAATAGTGATCCAACAGGTGTGTGCTGTTTTAACTTTCAAGCATTTTGAAAACATTTCTTTGCTACCAGGCTTATGCAGACAATTAAGAAAACATTTCCCTAATAGTCAGCTGGTGATCAGTTTAAATGTTTGTGGGTTTTTTATTGTATTGTAAGAAAAGAAGAAGCTGTAAACCACTTTTTAAATGAAATTGTGGTATACAAATACTTATACATATAAATAAGACAATGCTGGAGGAAATATACTGCTGGGGACATTGTAGTTAAATACATATGTAGTTATAGAGCTGACAGATTTATTATCAAAATATGTTGTAAATGGCTTGTATCTAATCATCCCCTATATACATATAATATATTATATCACAGCCCTATATTTTTATCTTCTTTGTTGTCCCTCTATACTTTTGAAGTAAAAATGAAATAAACAAATGGTGGTGTATTTACAAAGGTGAGAGTGGCCCTTGGGTAGGGTTGCCATATTCCAGTCCCACAAATCCGGGCAGGCTAATTTGCATATTATGCAAATTATTTGCATATTAATATTTGGATTGTCCATTTGTTTTGCTTTTGTGCCTAGGAATTACCACCAAAAACTGGGGAAAGATGTGAGAAATCCCTTTTTTAAAAGCAGCATTTTCAGCCTTAAATGCCTAGACTCTAGTTTCCAACACTATGGAATATTTATTGATTGATTAAGAGGATTTATTTTCTGCCCTTCTGCTGTTAAAAACAGAGCTCAGCACAGCTTACAAATATAATAAAAACAATAAAAATACACAAATATAAAAACATAATAAAAACACAAAATAGCAACAAATGAAGTAAGTCAGGGCAGCAGTATGGTTAACCTTTGCTGGTCATTGACCGAAATAAACTTATTTACATTTTTTAGTATGGTTAACCATTACATATACGATATATTTCAGAGATGTGGTGGGTGGAGAAAAACAAGAAGCCAAAATGTTAGGAAAAGGAGTCTTTCACAAAACATGCTCCATTCTAAATACTGTTGCAGCAAGTTTTACAAGTTCCTCCAGTATTCCACTGGTGCAGGCACTCAGACATTCAAAGTATCTGTATGTTTCTTAGGTTTATAAAAGCAGAGCTTTCCTTAACTCAAAATTTCTTATCACTAATGTGAGTTAATTACCTTGCATATGATGCTGTTGCTTCTATGGCTGTAATGAAGTGAGGTTAAAGATAAGTGAAATGCAAACAGGAAAACAACAACACAAAAGGCAGTAACACTTTCCTAAATGTAATACCATACCAACCACAACAAGATTCCTATGAGCAAGGCAGAAAACTCAGCATCCCACAACCAGTCAGGATTCATAACCAAAAACCCAAACTAAAAAAATCCTAGTAGCCAGTCAGCCAAGGTCACAGAAATCCCCATGCAGCACAACCTGACCTGGGGACTACAGTTAATGCAGAATGCTGCAGCACAATTGCTGACATGAGTGAGATCCTATCAGCACATAATACCTCTGCTCTGAAATCTGCATTCGTTGCTGATTTGCTACCAGGCCAAGTTCAAGCTGTGCTTTCCATGTTATGGGTGCCACAAAGTACTTGTTCTGCTCTTGTAAGAAATCAGTCCTGTAAAGTGGCAGCACCTACGCTTTGGAACTCCTTGCCTATTGACATTAGGCAGACGCCTCTTTTCAGCACCTGCTAAAATCAGTTTTCTTGAGGCAAGCCTCTCCAAGCATGTGGAAGCTATTGTGTTTTTAAATCTGTTTTTAACTCATTGTTGGTTTTATTATTTTGAATGTTTTTAAGTATCTGTCAATGCTTTTGCCAATAATTTTATTGTTTTAATTCTTTCTGTAAACCGCTTTGAGATTTTTTACAATAAAGCTGTATATAAATGTTGTAAATAAAAATACATAAATAAATGTTGGAGTCACTGTGGCCCTTGAGTCTCTTCCCACTTTTAGGAACCAAGGAATCTGCCTTATACTGATTCAGCCCATTTCGTACCATGATTTCTTAAATGCAACACCATACCAACCACAACAAGATTCCTATGAGTAAGGCAGAAAACTAAGCATCTCACAACCAGTCAGGGTTCCTAACCAAAAACCAAAAATATGATAAATGAAGAAATATTTATATAAGCATGACTATCAAATATATTTATTATTTACACAAACTGTAAAGATATTTATAGTGCAATCCTAGGTTTATTTATTCAGAAGCAAGTCCCAGTGTATTCAGTGGGGTTTACTCAAACAGGGACAGAAATGCAACCTCAAGTGATAAGCAACTTCATTCACACAACCCAAAATTCCAAATCATGCCACTTTACGCTGTTTTGCAACTGTTTATACTTGTTTTTATGGTTATTGGATTTTAAATGGCTTTATTTCTTGTTGTGAGCTGCCTTGGTTTCCAACCCTACCTCACAGGGTTGTTGGAAAGACTCCATACCCGCACACGCACACACTGCAGATGTATAAATACATACAGCCCATATAATAGTTTATTGTCAAACCAGTTGGTCATTACAGAAAAATCAGTATTAGTTTTAAAAAAATCAGTATTAGTTTCCTACAGAATAAAAACTGTAATACCTAAGTAAGCCCTGCCTACTTGATTTAAAATAGGACTGGAGGGGGGGACAGAAAAAGTTAGAACACAAACACAATTCTTTTTTACATTGACTCCAAAGTCGCATTGATTTTCAACACATTCATAACCATGTCTACTCAAAAGTAAGTCCTATTGAATTCAATGGGATTTACTCTGGGCATATGGGATTAACATTGCTTTTACAAAAGCAAGTATTGGGAAGGTTTTCAAAACACTGCCCAGGATCTGACTCCTGCACACAAGAGAAAAAAAAACACCTGAAATGTATATACTTACCTAATTTATGAGCTTTTCAGATAAATGGGGGGGGGGGGAACCACCATTTTCTGGCATTGCGATTTCATTTTCTAGACGCTGCCTCAGGTCAATCAAACTGAAACACAATCCTGGCTTCACTGATTGGCTGCAATCCTGAACAGGTGGGGTTAAAGCTACAAAGTGCTATACAGTACTGTTTAAAGAAAGATTTAATAGTCGGGGGCGGCTGACGTTTTTATGTATATCTTGAGAACCGGACCACCTAGAAACTTAATTTTTTTTTTTAAATTAAAGCTGAGAATCCGGGCCACATAAGGGGCTAACCGGGCACTGGGTGGCATGCAAAGAATCTGGGTAAAACCTGGCTAACCGGGCAATATGGCAACCCTACCCTTGGGCCAAAAAAGGTTAGCTAGCTTCTAGGTTACAGTGTACATGGAGAGTCAATGTAAAGTAGTGTAGTGGTTAGAGTAGCAGATAGGGAATGGAGATACACAAGTTCAAATGCCTACTCAGCTGTGAAGCTGACTGAATCAGTTTTAGACAGTCTCCGTTTCATAGTTTAATGCCTACCTCACAGAGTTGTTGTGAGAATAAAATGGAGCAGAACAAAATGTACACTGCCCCGCATTCCTTGGAGGTAGGATATAAATGTAATAAATATTAATACACACTCCATGCTGGCTCTTCATCTGCTGCAGAGAGTGTTGTGAAGATGGATGACTGAACAATGAGGTACTTTGCATGCTAAAAATGTGATATACTTGATAAATAATGAGCTCACAGCCACTCTCAGCAAGGACAGCAAAAGCTCCAGCTACGTGACATTTCAGGGAAGCAATACCCTCCCTTTTCACCTGTTATTTTCTCTTCTTGCCTTTTAGAAGTTTGATAGTTCAAAAGAAACAGATTTATTCTCATCATTTTGTCCTTGTTTTAAGCATGTTGCTGTCAGTTACATTTAACCTCTCTCCATTGAGATAGATGGAAGTTCTGGAGCAGAACAAGTGCAGCATATTCCATGGGGGGATTCAGAGATTCACAGAGTAGATCAGAAAGGAGCATTCTGACCCAAGCAAAGTATGCAATTATCACCAATAAAAATAGATGCAGTTCGTACGGCAAAAAGGAAAAAGAAAAATCAAGAATGGTGAGTAGAAAATAGGAAGCAAGGCTATTTTTCAAGGAAGGTGTTTGACATTCAAGCGTATGAAACATGAGGGAAGAAAAGCAGAACCTGAGAAAGAGAATAGGGAAGGAAAGAAGGAGTTGAGCAAATGGCTCCAAACAAACTGACCTGTTTTCTTCTGATTTTATGGAGATAGGAACACACAGACGGACTCTCCTGTTCCAAAAGTTTCCCATAGTCACTTCTCTATGACTTGCTTATTGAGCATTCAATCACATTTGTTTGCAGGAAGGTTAGACAATGTTGCATCAAGTAAACTTTCTAGCATTTCCCCCCATCACTTTCCTTATCACAAAAAGTCTGATTTTGTGGGAGAGGGGAGGGGAAGGAGTTTGTTACACAACAGCTCCAGATCAACTGTAACTGCACAACTTGCATTTGCCGGTATGCAGTTGAATCCCACCCCAAAACAGCCACAGTCTGCAAGTGCTCTAAATCTGTAGGTTTCGCATACTGGACATTTAAGAGCTCTTTGTGCTGACCCTCTTTCTCTATTTTTCAGTTGTTATGTGTGCCTTTTGTTATAGGGCAAGGGTCATCCACAGTTTAGTCACAGAGCACACACTTTGAATGCAGAAGATCACAGATCCAGGCCTGGCATCTCCAGTTAAAGGGATAGCAGGTGATGGAGGAGATCCTTCTCCACCAGAGATCCACTTCCCATCAGAGCAGGCAAGACTTGACAAATGGTCTGACCTTACATAAGGCAGCTTCTTGCAATGCATGTAGAGCTCATTAAAGAAATCTGTGAAGACAATGCTTCCAAATGGGCACTTCACCTCAGGACATTTGCTGGTGTAATCAACAATTACTGTTCAAGAGGGAATATGCATTACATCAGGACAGGCAACCTTTGGCCCTCTAAATATTGTTGGACTGCAACTCCCATCAGCCCTAGCAAGCATGATCAATGTACAGAGATGATGGGAGTTGTAGTTCGGCAACATCCAGAGGGCCACAGTTTCCCCACCCCTGCATTACATAGTAACAGAGCAGAAAAAAAGATACCATGGACACAATCCAATCAACCATAAACAGATGTCTTTCTTTCTTTCTTTCTTTCTTTCTTTCTTTCTTTCTTTCTTTCTTTCTTTCTTTCTTTTTCTTTCTTTCTTTCTTTTTCTTTCTTTCTTTCTTTCTTTCATGAGAAACAAACATCTGGACAGCATCCATGCGAAAGAGATGGATGAAACTGCATTGTGCCATTCAGATTAACAGGTAACAATCCACCATCCCACTAACAAGTTCACCAAGACAGCTTGAAGTTACAGAAGTCCAATTTGCTATTGCTTTTACTGAATGCAACAAAGATTTAACCATTGTCTATTCCTGATTTTTGTTTCTTATTTCAGGAGAGCCTCAGGGCTTATCCTAAAGAGTGAGGAACACATCATGTCCCACTCATGTCCAACAGTTGTCTGCATGTTCTAATATATTCTGCAAATAGATTCCAGGTAAACCCAATTGATTTAAATGGGAGAACTAAGCAGTCACTTAAATGGGAGAACGAAGCACACTTGAAGCCAATGGGTTTGTCAGGGCTGTGCCATTGGCAGGCATTTGAGGTGAACCAGTAGCCAGAAGGAAGGACCTGTGGATCACATCAGAAGTCAGGGCCAAAGAACAACTAAGGATTCAGGAAAATACCAGAGATCAAGAAGTTCCTCAAGTGAGGCTCAACTGGACAGGAAACCCTCTTATACTTCTTTCTGCCCAAGAGGATCCAGTCCAGGGCCTGAAGGTACTTCATTGAGAAGCAGCCATCTGCAGTTCAGTGATTCACCAGATGGGGCAGCTGCACACACCAAACTATTCATACCGTGAAGCAAAGGGAGACAACCACCTCAGGTGGCAAATGCTGAGGGGCAGGGGTTGGACAGACCTCTGTCTGCTACATATCCTGCCATGCAGCTCCTAAGCTATGCTGATGCCCTCAGGTGCAGTAGAGAAAGATGTTGAAATAAGATTAAACTCCCAGGCTGGTTGGCTTTTGTGTATGGAATGGCAGGAGGGAGCCATCTTGTCTTCCCTCAGGCAGCAAAATATGTTGGGCCACCCCTGTGCACACAGATCCATCAGCTCTTGACAGCAAGACAAAAATGCTTAACCAGTGATGGCTGGTGGCTACATGTCAGTGGGGCAGTGAAATCCACTCCAGGTTTTATTCTCAACTTTCAAGGTGCTAAAGCACCTTGGACAGCTCACTGAAAGTCAGACTAAAACCCAGAGCAGATTCTACTGCCCAATGACATGGAGCCACCAGCCACCACTGTGCTTAACTTTGACTGGGTCATGCCCTATGTAACTTTATGTTTTCACACAAGATGAGTCAATGATCAAGACTGAAGCCCAGGACATATGGGGGTATCAAAAAGATCAGTGGTAAAGCATGTGCTTTCCATATGTAAGATCCATGGTCCAATCCTTCGCATCTCCAATTAATGAAAAGACCTCTGAGACCCCGGAGTGTTGCCACCAAATTGCACCCTGGACAAATTTGGGGACACCGTGTTTAGGTAAAACATCTGTCAGAATTTCAAAAAGTTCCTGAAGGATTTTTATAAGATTATCAGCCCAGGGGATTCTCACATTTTCAGAAGAACCATCCTAGGTCCTGAGACTTAACATCATGCAACAACATACACCCCTTTGATTTTAACTGAAATGCAACCTTGGAGGAAGGGGCTGCATATCTGATCACAGCAATGATACTGAGGTGCTCATATTTTTCTGCTGTAGGTGAGAAAGAGCGCAGAGGGGGAGATTTTGAGTGCTAACATGGCCCTGGGGAGAAAAAGATTAACTTAAATACGCCCTCTCCCAGCACTGCTGCTGTCTGGCCTCATTTGCAGCCCTCTGAAGTTGCATGTCAATTATATTCAAATTATCAGGGATCTAGTCAGGGGCCTCCTATGTGTGGTTTGGCTCTGGTATATCTCTGGATCTGATGCAGTTTTGTCCCAATGATGCCTGCAAACCAAGGCACAACTGGTTTAAATCCAGACTGTCCAGCTCAACTGGTCTGTTTCCTATAAGTGACTTGGCCAAGGCCACACAGTCTCAAGCATAGCAGAAGACTTACCCAGGGGTTTCCAAAGTCCTGCGACTCTCACTTTCTAAGAATTTAATACAAAATTCATGTTTTCAGTGTGGTGGAAATGGCTGTTGGTTACATGTGGCAGAATACAATTAATGTTTTGCCTTGTTCTTAACTTCAAAAATGAGCTGCTCAATGTAACAATGATTTTATTGGTGAGAATGATGGGTTTGGCCATCCCCAATTACAGCCAAAGCCATCACCAAAAATATTTGAATGTTCTCTGTATATGCAACTTAAGCACAACATTAATAAACAGAAATATAGAACTTGGAAGCCTTTTTTTCATTTTCACACCCACAGCACTCAGCTATTTATACACATATGTACACAGAGCAGTCTGCCCATTCACTGACCTCCACTCCCACAAAGAGCATGTCCCACATCTCTCATTGAAAATACCAGGGCTCTTCTTCCTTGGGAAGAATTTTGTTTAAGTTGGTTTGTTTATCTAAATTAGACTGCTAGGCTGCAGTCATATACCCACTGACATGTGAGTAGGGATGGGGGAGGAATTCGATGCAGTTGATGTTTAAAGTCAAATCTATCAAATTCACACTTTCTGAATTTGTCCAACACCCTCTGCTAAATGTTTCCCAGTTCCTGCTTTCCTGCAACATTGTTCATTTGCTTGTCTTTTGCCTCCTTTGGTGTTCTTGAACTCAAGTCCAACTTCGCTTTGCTGCCCCACGACTGATCCCACCACATAGTTCAATATGCCAGAAAAGGGCAGGTAACATGATCAATGGGATGGAGTGAGTCTCCTATATGGAAAGGTTGCAGCATTTGGGGCTCTAGAGCAGTGGTTCCCACCCTTTATGAGTATGGGACCCCCTTTGTGAGCTCAAACAATTTTGTGACCCCCCTCCCCACATGCTCCAAATCACATCTCCAAATATCCCTTTCCGTTAAAGGCTCCCTGCAGACAGGGAGGTGTTGCTTTCTTTTCTTAATGCAAAGGTCCAATCAAATTGGTATCTCCCCACACACAGTCTGAAGATGAACAGTTCTGTCTCCCAACATCAATGGGTTACAGTGCTGGACTAAGATCCAGGTTCAAATCCCCACCCAGCCATGAAGCCCACTGGATGACTTGGGTCAGACACAGTCTCTCAGCCTGACCAATCTCACAGGGTTGGTGAAAGGATAAAATGGAAAAGGGGGGCAGGTGCACCGCTTTGAGCAACTTAGAGGAAAGGTGGGATAGAAATGCAATAATAATTAAATGAATGAATGAATTTCTGCTGCAATGCCAGAACCGCAGCCTCAGCCAACCTGCTGAGCTTTTTTTAAAATAGTAATCAAGAAGCAGCAATGTGGTGGTGATGGGGATGCTAGATTGTGCACTGCAGACAATAGGGTGGATAGATCAAGGAGGAAGTGCTTATAGACCTTGGGATGATCATCAGAACTGGTGACTTGGTTAGTGTGCACTTGGAGAATGAGAGTGGAGCAGAAGACATATCAGTGTATGCACACACACAAACACACCTCCCCCTCCTGCAAGCATCTGCAGGCATGCAGGCATTTGGGCATGTGGGAGGGGGGAAGCCCTCAAGTGCTGCAGCATCTTGGAGAGAGAGATGGGGGGTCAGAGTGTAGGTGGAAGAAAGAGGGTGCTGGTACACACACTTAGCCACAAAGGTGGGGGTCAAGCAAGTCCTGAGCTTCCTCACTGCTCTTTGGATCCATCTGGGCCGAAGGCAAGAACTGGGCAGCCTCACAAATAAGAATGATTTTTAAAAGGAGGTGGTGGAGAACCAGGAGCCAAGAAAGGCAGGCAGGCTGGCTGCCAGGAAGGAAGGGGGAAAGCAGCCTTTCCATGTAGCCTTGCTTCTTTTTGCTTCATGAAAAAACCCCTCCTCTCGTTCTGAGCAAGGGCATCATCAACAGCGGCAGTGCAAGGAGACGGAGATAGTAATCCCCTCTTCTTCCTAGTATCTCCACCCTCAGCCTCCATTGGCATCTGTCATGTGTTCTATAGGCATATGCCTGCCTCCTCTCTTTTGGAGCAAGGGGAAGGTGTCACCTGCCAGGGCAGCGCGGAGCAGACAGTGTCCAGGGAGTGAAGACTTTTTTTTAAAAAAAAATTCATTTCTTTACCGTTTGCAGCCCTCTCTGGGTTACTTCACGGGGCCCCTGGGGGTCACGGCCCCCAGGTTGGGAACCACTGGTCTAGAGAAAATGTAAGAGGTGACATGACAGAAGTTTATAAAATTATGCATGGCATGGAGAAAGTGGACAGAGAAAAGCTTTTCTTCCTCTCTCATAATGCTAGAGCTCATGGACTTTGCCCACTGGCCTGTGTGTACTGTTGTCTAATGCCAGAACGGTGCACAATAAGACCACACTCATTCATGATTTGATCTGTCTTGGAGCTAGATGTGAGGGCCTGCAACTGGTGTTGGGCCAAGGAGAGTAAGCTAGGGTTACTGCTGGTGTACCATCCACCCTGCTGCCCAGCAGCTTCTCTGGCTGGGCTGGTGGAGGCCATCTTGGCTCTGGCATTGGAGGAGCCCAGAACGAGTGTCCATGCTGAGGCTGCCTCTAGTGTTTCAGCTCGGGTTTCATGGCCTCCATGATGACCATGGGGCTGTCTCAACTTGTCACTGGGTCGACACATAGGGCAGGGCACACCCTCGACTTGGTTTTTGCTCCAGTTGGAGAAAGGGGTGGTCTGAGATGGGGGGTGGATGTCACCCCATTGTCATGGTCAGACCACTTCCTGGTGAAGTTTAGATTTACTGCTCCAATCCCCCCCTGCAGGGGTGGTGAACAGATTAAGATGGTCCACCCCGGAGACTAATGGAATCCACTTCATTCCTGAATGCCCTGGGGGAGTTTCCAGGAGATAGAGCAGGTGACCCTGTTGAAGCCCTTGTTATGCTGTGGAACAACAAGACGTGTCAGGCTCTTAAACACAGTTGCCCCTGAGTGCCCTCTCTAGCATTGTGGAGCCCGGTTTACACCTTAGTACACCAGTGACCAAGGGCAATGAAACAGGCTGGACAACAGCTGGAGAGCAAGTGGCGAAAGACATGCTGTAAGGCTGATCAGGCATGAGTAAAACTCTATAACCATGCCTACTGTGTGGCAGTGAGGGTGGCCTCCCTTGTGTCCTCAAGTAGCCGTCTAGTGAAACTTTTTTGTATTGTTAGAGGTCTGTTGACATCAATTCCAGGAAATAGTTTTAGACTCTTCGGAGGCCCATTATGAATTGTTTGCAAGGCACTTGAAGTGTAAAGTTGCTTGCCTCTGTAGTAATCTTGATGCCCCATCCACATCTACTGTAGTCCCCAGTGAGGTGTCCAGTGCAACATTTGCTGCAACTTCTTGGGATCAGTTTCAATTGATAGGGCCTGATGATATGGACAAGGTGCTTGCAACAATGAGGCCAACAACATGTCCTTTCAATCCTTGCCCTTCTTGGTTTATTAAAGCTTGCCGAGGGGGTATGAGTCAGTGGATCCAGGGTGTGGTCAACACATTGTTGTGGGAGGCAGTGCTCCCAGACGCCCTGTAAGAGGTGGTGATCTGACTACTCCTGAAAAAAGCCCACCCTGGATCCATTTGTGACAACTACTGCTCGGTCACAAATACTTCCTTTTTAGGGAGGGTTGATAGGGTTGTAGCACAGCAATTGCAAATACTCTTGGATGAAACAGATTATCTTGACCCATTCCAGTCTGGGTTCAGGCCTGGTTATGGGACTGATTCTACCTTGGTTGTCCTGATGGATGACCTTTATAGGGAGAAAGACAGGGGGAGCACAGCTCTGTTATTCTTACTTGATCTCTTGGCAGCTTTTGATACCATTGACTGTAGTAATCTTCTGGACCAGCTTCTTGAGATAGGTATTGGAGGTACTATTTTACAATGTGTTACGACAAATGCTCTTGGGAACCTGAGTGTGTGAACTTGCCACCCCCATGTCCCATGAAACACACCTCCTTGAGAGGAGGGAGATCTTTTGCTAGGGATAAGAACAAGCGCTTTGCCCTGAAATGTGCCTAAATGGTGTATATATATTTAACCCAAGAAATGCAGGTCCAAACCAAAATGAAGCAAAGCTTGATTTTATTGAGAGAAAGAATAGAATAGCATTACAGAATTACTTGGGTGCATGGCAGCATTAATCATTAATGTCCTATATGCCCTGTCGATCACTGCGCTCTGCAGGTGAGGGCTCCTGCAGATACCATCTTATCAGGAGGTCTGTTCCACACAACATAGGAAGCAGACCTTTAGTGTAGTGGCACCAACCCTTTGGAATTCCCTCCCCTTAAATATTAGACAGGCATAATCTCTGTTAACTTTTCGGTGCCTATTGAAAACCTCCCTTTTTCAACAACCCTTTTAAGTAAAGACATCCTAGTCTGCATCTATGTTGGAATTGCTTTTAAAGATGTTTTCAAAGATGTTTTGTTTTAATATATTTTAAAGTGTTTTATTATTATTATTATTATTATTATTATATAATAATAATAATAATAATAATAATAATAATAATAATAATAATAATAATAATAATAATAATAATAATAATGGCGGAGGTGCAACAACTATGGACGAGGGAGCTCTACCATTGACGGCTTTTATGGGGTAATTTTCTATATTCTTTCCCCTTGCCGGAGGCTACAACATATTGGAAATATGGGGCAGCCGCCCCCCTCTTTATGCCATCTCCCTCGTACCTGACTGAGACATTGGCTGTCGTGTGGCATGGCTTGGTGTTTGCATCTCCGCCGGGCTGTTGCCGCCGCCTTCACGAGTGGGGGCGTCAAGCTGGGCTGGAGCTGGAGCTGGGCTGGGGCTGGGGCCTTTCTACGGGCCTGGTGCCACGGCCTGTTCCTGGGAGACGCCAAGCTGTTGCAATGTTTTTCCGGTGGCTGTTGAGGGCGGGGGGGGGGCACCCCTGCAGCCGCTGCTATTTTAACATCTGACCTCTCTCTGCTTCGCCTTGATATCAGTTGTGCATACACCCTAATGCCTTTGTTTTTGGCTTCTCTGAAGAAAACCTCCCTGTTAGTCGCGACTTCAAGGGGTCTGTTTGCCATGCCCCACTCTCTGCTGAAAGTACTGGATGCTGGATGCTGAGATCAAGAGGGAGTGTCATTTTTTGGTCTTGCAAATGGACTATCACCCACACCGGTCTTGTGCTGGGGTGGGAAGACTTACATCAGGAGTTTCCATCTGAAGGCACACTTTTTGGACTATACAGACAAGAAGCCTTATTGTAACTGACTTGTTTCTATGTTATTGTTTAGTTTTATTGCTGCGTTTTTGATGTTCTTGATGTTTTATATGCTTTTGCTTTGTACGTCGCTCAGAGTGGCTGAGTACCAGCCAGATGAGCGACAAATAAATAAATAAATAAACAAATAATAATTATAATTATAATTACTACTACTACTACTACTACTACTAATAATAATAAATTCAATGAAGCTGAATGTTGGAAGATTCAGGACAGTGAAAAGAAATCACTTCGTCACCCAGTGCATAGTTAAACCATTGAATTTACTTCCACAAAAGGCAGCGATGGCCACCAACCTGGGTGTCTTTCAAAGAGGACTAGACAAATAAGGCATGAAGTATTAGTTCCCCTCTATTCAGCACTGGTTAGGCCTCATCTTGAATACTGCATCCAGTTCTGGTCTCAGCACTTCAATAAGGATGCAGACAAACTGGAACAGGTTCAGAGGAGGGCAACAAGGATGATCAGGGGACTGGAAACAAAGCCATATGAGGAGAGACTGAAAGAACTGGGCACATTTAGCCTGGAGAAGAGAAGACTGAGGGGAGATGTACTCTTCAAGTACATGAAAGGTTGTCACACAGAGGAGGGCCGGTATCTCTTCTTGATCGTCCCAGAGTGCAGGACATGGAATAATGGGCTCAAGTTACAGGAAGCCAGATTTCAGCTGGACATCAGGAAAAACATCCTAACTGTTAGAGCCATACAACAATGGAACCAATTACCTAGAGAGGTAGCAGGCTCTCCGACACTGGAGCCATTCAAGAGGCAGCTGGACAGCCACCTGTCGGGAATGCTTTGATTTAGATTCCTGCATTGAGCAAGGGGTTGGGGCTTGATGGCCTTATAGGCCCCTTCCAACTCTACTATTCTATGATTCTATAAGGGTATCAATGGGCTACTAGCCATGATGTCTGTACTCTGCCTCCATAGTCAGAGGCAGTATGCTTCCAAATACTAATTTCTGGAAACCACAGGAGGGGGGAGTGTTCTTTGCACTCAGATCCTGCTTGTGGGCTTCCCATGGGCATCTGGCTGACCACTGTGAGAACAGGATGCTGGACTAGATGGGCCACTGGCCTGATCCAGCAGGCTCTTCTTATGTTCTTATATCTTATGCCTACACTTACCTTTTCCAGCTTGTGCCTGTATATGCTGCTCACACACTAACATGATTTAGTATTCTGGAAATTGCCACTGATAAATGTTCTAGTCTTTTATTAAACCTTGCACATGGAACGCTGAAATATTCGGTGCCCCCCCTCACCGCCACCATCCCCCTCCCCCCAGGCTCTACTGAGACATGCAATGGGTTGTATATAGTCTGTTCCTTTCTTCCTGCAGATGCCAACAGCATATGCAGGTTATTTCGTTTTTAGAACGACCGTTCCTTTGGCACTCTTGCATTTTGCAGCTTGACATTAGGACCACATCATTTTAGCTTAGTGTGTGAAATAAGCAGAAAATGATATCCGGGATTGAAAGCAGCAGTTTTCTAACTGAATTATACAGTTAGGCAGTGGCAGGAGACCCCTTGTCCACAGCTTCGGTAGGCAGCTACATAAGCTAATGTAGTTATACAGCAATAACGGGAGAAAATAGCAGATGGAAAACCTGTTAGCGAGAGCGCTGAAGGCCCAGACCTAACATGAGGTGTAGGTGGACAGATATTGGAACGGGGCAGGGGGCAGGGAGAGAAACAATGAAATTTGATTATTATTTTTGTTCTAAACTGCTACATCCGCTTCATCTTCCTGTTTCCTTTGTGTCTGCCTATGTCTGCTAGGGGATTAATCTGCCCATCACTTTTGCCAGGCAAACACTGATGGCAATGTGTCATCAGAACTGCTAGAGCTTAAGCAGCAATATCACAGAGTGCATCCCCACGAAAATTCTTTCTCATGCAACGTCCCGCACATCAAGAGTCAATCCCAACAAGGGAATAAGTCAACGGGACACAATTTAGAACACAGGAAGCAGACTTATACTGAGTCAGACCATTGTTCTGTCTAGCTCTGCATTGTCTACTCTGATGGGCAGCTGCTCTCCAGGGTTTCAGGCAGGGACTTCCCAGCTCTACCTGGAGATGCTGGAAAGCAGCCTGATAGGAACATAGAAAGCCGCCTTCTCCTAAGCCAGACGATTTGTCCCTGTAGCTCAGTAGTGTCCACTGACAAGGGTCATTCCCAGCCCTTGATGTAGCCTTCCCTGAAGAATACCTACTTATGAGGAAGCTATCCAGCCAGCCAGCTGCGAATAGTAGCATCAGGTCAAGCAGCTGTCCACTGAGTTGGTCTTTAGGAAGGCCCAGAGCTTGGAAAAGTTACTTTTTTGAACTACAGCTCCCATCAGCCTAATCCAGTGGCCATGTTGCCTAGGGCTGATGGGAGTTGTAGTTCAAAAAAGTAACTTTTCCAAGCTCTGGAAGGCCTCTTAGCCTCCTGTAAGAAACAGCAAATGGAGCAGGTGTGTGGGTGAGCACCTGTCTACATGCGCTGGGATTGCATTAAGGAGCCAGGTTGTTGCACTCAGTGTCAAGATTTACCGGGTTAGAGTCAGGAACCCATGGCATTTTGCATAGCTGGTCCATGTGATAAACCACCAGGGGTACAGAATGGAGCATCCCTAGGGCAAGGATGGGGAGCCTGTGGCCCTCCAGATGTTGGTGGACCCCAGCTCCCATCAGCCCCTGCCAGCATTGCCAATGGTGAGGTACGATGGCATTTGTAGTCCAGCAAGAGCATGCAGGCCACACTTTCCCTACTACTGATCTGTTGTACACATGATGCATGTTTGACTGCATATCTGTGCTCTGTTTGTGAAGATATGCACTTATACGTAGCATAGGGACCACCCTGTGTGTCCTAAAAGAACCTATCTGCAAAATATTGGAAGATCCCACTTGTATTATACAGCCATAACTCACCATTATACCTTATGGTATAATAATAATAATAATAATAATAATAATAATAATAATAATAATAATTATTATTATTATTATTATATACAGCCACGAGAGTGGCTGTATACTATAGTCAGTAGGGATTTTTCACGTTCTACCATGTTAAATGAAAATACCACACACACACCTTTCTGGTGCTTTCTATAGTCCCACTTCAAAACAAAAACTTACAAGTCTTATACTGTTGGATTCAGAATCGCTTGCTCTACAACTCTGAAAGTTTTCTTGGTGATACACAACCCCCCCATGGAGAATCCACAGGTTAAAGTGAAAAACAGGAGAGAGAAAAACAAGAAGCCGTTTGGACTTTTTTCTTGAGAAGTTTTCATAATCTGTTGTCGTTCATTAAAACTCAGAGATTACTGTAAGGTATCTCTATTCAAATCCCCGAGCTTGCCCCAAACACAGACCTTCATCTTCAGCAGGTTTTTAAAGTAAAAAAATGGCATGGTTTCTTTTTAATTAATAGATAAAAAAAATGCATTACTGTGGATTATAACATCACGCAGGCGCAGTAGAAACCAGGAGTTCTTTTGTTTCACTTCCCCTGCTCCCTTCCCTTCCAGTTACTTGGAGGAAGCAGGGGAAGTCTGCTCCTGTGATTGGTGGGCAACAGACATGTGACTCACACTGGCCTTCTGCTGAGCTTGCTCTGTGTGAGGAAGCACGAGAGAGAGAGAGAGAGAGAGAGAGAGAGAGAGAGAGAGAGAGAGAGAGAAAATGGCCTGTGGAGGGAGAAAGCCAGAGGGCAAGGATGATGGAGAAGGAAGCAGCAGAATGGAGGTGAGTGACGGTGATGTGTGTGTGTGTTCCCACCCCCGCTGTCTCCCGCAGCCTGCTCTTTCCGCTGGCTCAATCGCCCTGCCACCCCCACCCCCTATCCTTAAATGGGTTTATAAATGACAAAACCCCAAATATTTTTTGTTTGCAGTGTGTTTGACCTGTGCTCATAACATTGTTGTAGTTATTTTGAGATTGTATGGGACTCTTTGTTTGTAACACTTTAATCCTGAATTTAGCTCTTGGTTCTTGGTTCTTAAATCTCTCTCTCACTCACTCACACTCACTCT